>NC_084794.1:114912357-116162357 GCF_963169125.1 Humulus lupulus | reverse complement strand
GTTGGAAATATGCTGGGGAAGTGGTCATGGGTACATCCAATGTCTCCCACTGGGAGACGTGGGAGACGTGGCACGTCTCCCAGTGGGAGACGTTGGATGTATACGGGGGTACATCCAACATCTCCCACTGGGAGACGTGCACGTGTCCCACGTCTCCCAGTGGGAGACGTTGGATGTACCCCCGTATACAAGGGTACACGTTTACGACACTTTGAAAAAATACCCAAATAAGTTCCCGCCAGCTTTTCCATTTGGATTTGAGAATGTCATAACTCCGGATGAATGGTTAAAGTTTGTGAACTCAAGATTAACTCCCGAGTGGAAAAGAAAGAGAGAGGAGATGCAAAATTATCGAGCATTGAATAAATACAATCACAACCTCTCTAGAGGAGGCTATGTGCGTATTGAAGAGATGTTAATGGAAAAAAGTGGGAAAAGTCTGACTGAACTTGATAGGGCAGACTTATGGAGCATGGGTCGTCGGAATGCAAAAGGAGAGCTAGTTGGAGAGGCCTCTGAGATTCAAAAAAATATTGTAAGTGCTCATATTTGATAATGTTGATATATCAAATTATTAGCTTATATATATAACTTTCTGTGAATATTGTTTCACAGGATCATTACCGGTAACTCCAAGCTGAGGGAAAATGGGCACCTGATGGCCCTGATAATGTGCTGACGAGGGCATTGGGCACTTCTGAGCCTCGAGGACGTGTTAGGGCTGGAGGACACGGTGTGTCCCGCTCAGTATACTGGAATACTCCAACACCTACCTCAACGAAAAATAATTCAAAAGCCTCTTCTTCGAATGACGACATTAGAAAGGAATTTGAAGAAAGATTTCGAAAACAAGAAGAAGAGCATCGTCCACAAGCACAACACCTAGAAGAGCGCCTTCAGCAACAAGATGAGCTCTTGAGAAAATTATTGGCCCAACAGAGTGGGTCAGTGTAGAGTCCAAGAACGTTACTTAGCTAAGATAGATAGTAGTATGATAGTACTTATAGCATTATCTTTGTTACTTTGGATTTTTGGTTCAGACCGGGAGTTATTTGGACACTCATAGTAGTACTTATAGATTTTCTAAGTTTAACCTATAGTTTAAGAATATTAAGTATAACCTAAGGTTTGATTAATGTGATTGATATTAAGGATTATATTATTATATTATAAGGTTTAGACATCAACCAATAGGATTTTAAGCACATGTTTTGAATGATAATTAAGGATTAAGTATTTTTGAGGATTAAATTAAATAAGGGTAAAGTTTGAATGTTATAGGGTCAGTCAGCAGCTTTGAGTACGTTGAGGGCTTAGTCAAGGCTGTTTACTCCATTCAAACTTAGCTAAAAATGTGTAAATTCGTGTTTAAATATTCAGCGTATGCCGATATATCGCAGCTATAGGGGGCGATATATCGCAGCACGTAGATACGGAAAACACGAATCGATGCACGGTCGCCTCGGGAACAAAGGTCCAGGCGATATATCGCCTATAGGGGGTGATATATCGCCTCCACCAGCATGTTTTCAAATACTTTTGAATTCTTTTCCTTTCAGCCATTCAAACTCCTTCAACAGTCCAGCATCTTGTGAACGAGTCTTCAGCCTCTGCTGAACGATTATTCAAATGATTTTCACCTAAAAAGCCATTATTTTTATTCAAGTAAAATCAAGATATTTTCATTCCCAAACTCTATAAATAGGACCTAGTACCCAGCCATTATTCACCATTTGCTCTAAGTTCAGAAGCTACTAGTGTTAAGTGAGTGTGAGAGTGTAAACACTTGGTTGGGGAAAAACTATAAGCTTAAACATCATAAGCTTATCAAACACTTTGGGAAGTGAGTTCTATAGTATTTCGGTGAAGGTTAGAGTGATCTTGCAATCTTTGAGGTAAACCCAAAACTCTAGTTCCTTTCTGTATTTTATGTTATTTCTTTTCTCAAAACCTTCTACTCAGTCCCCTAACCTTATTCTTATTTTGGTTAGGGAATCCAAGCTCTTAAGCATATAAGTTGGTAAGTATGTTATTATGGTTTAGTCTTTCCATCTCTTTCATTTCATCTCCTTTCTTTAGACTCACTCTTTCTTATGGTTTTAGGAGTGTTCCAAAAGTCCCAACTCAGTCCATAATCCCGGTAACTTTGGTAAGGAAAATAGGCTAGAATCTATATGTTTATGTTTATGTTATCTTATGTGTTATGATATGATATGGGTATGTTATGAATATGTTGTGCATGTGTATGTTGTAGGCTTGGGCATATGCCCTATTTGACAAACAAGACCCCAAAAAGATTGTGGGCATAAGCCTATTTAGCTGGTAGGACCCCACTAATCTCATGGGCATAAGCTTGTTTAGTCTATGGGACCCCAAGTATAATGGCCATTATAATAAGTGAATTATGTGTTATGATATGTCTTTACGTTATTATGAAATTATGTTTATGTTTATGACTATGTGTTAGATTTTTCCTTGCTGGGCATTAGGCTCATTCCTTTCTGTTTATGTGCAGGAAATAAGCTTTAGAGGTGGAAAGATTCGTGACGCTTAGAGGATGTGTATCGATGGTGAATGGAGTCAAGGAGCCGAGTGTTATTCGATTCGAGGATGTAGTCTTATTTATGTTTTTTTATGGTTTTAGATGTATTTTCCGCATTTTCTATGTAACTCTTTTTAGTTTTTAAGTTATTTTTTGTTTTAAAGACAATGGGTACCCATATCCTACTTATTTTTATGAAAGTAACCTTTGTTTCTACAAGTTTATAATAAATTATGGTATTTTCGCAAAATGTATGTTTTAGTAAGAATTTGTATGTATAGTTCGATAATGGTCCAAGAGTCTAGAGTAGTGGGTCATTACAGTCAGGATCTAACATTGGAGTCCCACCAGCGCCATCATCATACTATGTGCCCGACCCACCAGTGCCACTAGCGTAGGCGTCCTACTATACTCCAGACCCAGTAGTGCCTCAAGAAGAACACCACATTATTGCACTACAACCACTTTCGCAAGAGGTAATTAAACTTTCTTGAATATTCCGAAACCAAATAAATTTATTTACTGCTTCAACATGATTATTTGTATATAATATGTTTCTTACGCAGGGCCGACCATGCCAATTAGCAATTGGTTCGGTTTCAAACATTGTTGCATCAGATAAACTCATTGAAAGAAAGGCAAGCAACAACTTCCATGTTATAATTACGAGTGTTCTTAAGCCAACCTGTCCTCGCCAATAGCGTGGCCTAAGGATTTTGTCATTATATCTGAAGATGTATATCATGAGGTGATGCCATATTTTTACATAATTATCTTTACAATTCTATATTTGTTTGCAATTTTTTTAATTGTTGATATTATTGTATACAGACTCCCTCTACAAGTAGGACCAAATCACAACGACCAAGAGCTCTATCAACACAACAACCTCGAGAAAGAAGACGACAACAAACTCCTTCAACACAATTAGCCCACACTCCATTGGAACGATTACAGAATATCGTATCTCATTCGGATGATGGTGAGTGTGTCAATGTAGCCATAGAGTCTGAAGTTTTTGATCAGGATATGACTCACTATTATATATTTAAGGATGACATACTTCAGTTTGCTCGAAAGGAGAAGATTGGACAAGCAGTAGTCGTCAGCTACATGAGGTATATATCTCACAAATAAGTTTGTTCATTTAACTTTCTAATTTGATTTATTCATTCATATAAAAAAATTTCATATTTTTGTATCAGGTTCATTTACAGATATGTGGTACAACAAGGTCACCAAAATAAGTTTTTATTTGTCAATCCTAATATCGTCGCCACTCAACGGAGTTCATTCAACGATCGTGTTCAGAATCTGTTCAGACGTTGCAATGATGTAAAATCAAAAGAACAAGTTATGCTTGTCCCTTGGAACCATGGGTAAGTTTAAAAAGTTGTCATTTTTCCGACCCATATCAATAATTTCTTTGTTTAACATTTGAGCTATAATTTTTTTGTTTTTCTTATACAGTGAACATTGGATGTTGCTTCTTTTGGCACCATATTCATATCATGTTTATTGTTGTGATCCAGTGAATTCAGAGCTAAATAACCGTGAGGAGATTATATCAGTGATCGTCAGCGCTTTCAATCTTTTTTTCTCTATGAATCTTCCTGATGTCGAGATCCCTGATACTCTACGCATTAAGCAACCTCAGGTAAGTAACTTCAGCAGAAATTTTTGAACATTTATAATAATTAAGTAGAATAATATGTATGCACTTTTTAAAAAGTTTCAATTTAATAATGAATTACTCATACTTTTAAATAATTAGTGTCCACACCAACCGGACAATGTGGCATGCGGATACTACTTAATGAGGATATTGAAGGATTTGATTGAACATGCGAGTCCCGGACATTACTTGAGAACGATATTATTAATTAAAATTTACAAATTATTTTTGAAACTATAAATGTAATCAAATAATTAATTAATATATTTTACTTTATATTTCTTGTAGCTAACAAGCACATCATATACAGAGGCACAAATTGATGAGTTGCGACAAGAATGGGCGACATATATGTTGCCGATAATCCAAAGTTACCGACCTCGTTGATAGGTTTTTCTTTATTTTTTTACCTCTTTCTTCATACACAATGCAATATTTGTTCATTTTGAATATGTCTAACAAATATTGTATTTCTTGTATATGTCTAACAAATATATTTTTTTCTTTCAATTTAATTGATTATTAAATCAATTTAAATTTAGATTAAAATCATTTCAATTTAAATTAAAATAATTTCAATTTAATTAATTATTAAATCAAAATAAAATAATATTAATTATAAATTTCTTATTATTTTTTTTAAATGTGGGAGACTTTCAATGTCTCCCACTGGGAGACGTGGGAAGTGACTCACCTCTCCCAATGGGAGACGTTGGATGTCTCCTAGGGACTTCTCACGTCTCCCATTGGGAGAGATGAGTCACTTCCCACGTCTCCCATTGGGAGAGGTTGAAAGTCAATGTTTGACTTTCAACCTCTCCCAATGGGAGACGTGGGAAGTGAGGCACGTCTCCCAATGAGAGACGTGGGATATATACCTACAATGACCCTAGCAACAACGTCTCCCCAATTGGGAGACATTGTAGATTTCCAATGTCTCCCAAATAAAGTCATAAAACTCTTATTTTCTTGTAGTGTTACCTTATTCCACGTGGTATGTAATAAGAGGGTTTTACATCCAGCGTGGCATGACTAAAAGTTGTAACATTTTAGACTATAGAAATTCCTGCAACCATCACTAGAGCTTTCTTTTTTCTTTTCTTTTTTTGAGTAGAGGTTGCCACTACAAGTTGCATTCTAGGAATAAGGACTACATTTTTATTGCTAGAAGTGTTTGCAATGATAAAAGTGTTTGCATTGATTGTATAAATCAGAGTGTGTAGAGAAGAGTAATTTTATAAATTAACCAATATCAAAGCCAAGATCAAATACATACCAATAAATTAAATCAAGATTTATAGAAGATAGAATCATACCTCTCTTAGTCTATCAAGAATCATTCCTATCTTTCCTAATACAATAATGATCATATCCAATCCAATTAGACAACTCTGAGATTCACCCAAAAATCTTCCAAGTCAATCGTCAGCACCCAAGGATGTGTGTGGGCACATAGGATATTATGGAAAAAATTTATGCTCTCTTGATGTACTCAACACATGGGATCAAGAGAGGTTTGGAGTAGACAAAGGCTCTCAGAAAGTATCGTACTTTTTTAGGTTTGCTCTAAAACATGAAAGTTAATCGCTTTTTTTACTATACATTACTAGACTTTTATAAACCTAAAATAATCTAACACATTAAACTCAGTCAAAACTTATTAGTTTTAGGATATAATTATTTAATCAAATTAATATATATTTAAAAAAAACTATTTAATAAATAATTCAAATTCTTAATAATAATTAAAATTTGAACTAAACAAACTAGTTTGTGACATGTGTCACACGCTAGTAACTGTGGGTGTATAGCACATATGTTCTTCCCCAATTTTATCTCATTTATTTGTTTAATTAATAAGACGAAATATCTACGCATTAAAATAATGGTATATGTCATAAATGCATAGATATGAGTCAATTCAAAATTACCTTCATCATATAATTTAAATATAATAAATTAATATATTTCTCTCTCATTATTAATTAAGGCAAAGTTAATTAATAATTAATACAACTAATATATGGGTTTTAAATGAAACATATTAATTTATTTAATTAAATGTTAATTCATAATTAATCAATAACATATAACTATCACATAATTACAACTTAGCCCCAAAAAATTAATTCCTTGACAATCAAGTCATTTTCTCCTTTTAATTTGACATAAATTGTATCCACACTCTTGACAGTGTAGTATAGGGCTAACTTGGGGACCATGGACCTATAATACTAAATTTCAATAAACCAGATTATTAGTTGAACTCTTTAATTAAATAATCTTACTTATTAATTTCATTATTACACCACTATAAATATGGAATTGCACTTGTAGTAATTATAGTAATATGTTTACAAAATTATCTCATGTTGTCCATTGATATAATCACTTGATGTAGTCGTGTCCTTCAATTTATTTGTTCTCTAATTAGATCTGGTCAAAATTATCGTTTTACCCTTCTAATCACAACTTGTACCATTAATTTACCAGTGATCAATTAATTTATAACCATATTATAAATTTGAGCTAAAAACTATTCAGTTCCAAAATTAACCCTTAAGTGAACCAATATTGGACCCGTTCAAAAAGTTTCGTTTCCATTCTTCTAACATTATGTTCCTAGTCATTCATGCTATTGAATCTCCAAGAGACCTTAACGAGTGAATCAAAAGACCCAATAGACATGAAAATGAATGCATGACTACTCAAGATTCAGCCAAATCTACATATTATCATCATTTTGATATGAATTAAATCTTTATGACAGACGATGTGTTTATAATGAAATTAATTCACACTAGTCCAGTTATAGATAATCAAATTACTTAAAGTACCTTTACTAAGATGACTATCCACATCAACAATCCAAATCTAGATCACATGCATTAATAAAAAATGCTTAGTAAATAGTACTAGCAATCATTGATTAAAGATTTTGTACTTTAATATGTCCCTGATAGTTTTATTCATCATCTATGATCAAAATACTCTCATACTCATACAAGATCATACTCTATTAAACAATATGAAATTTTATGATATTTGTAATTAACAACAATTTAAACACTCAATTATAAAGAAAATGTACTTTTAAATAATTCCAAACAAAAATGTCCTATTACATGCTTTTAAGGCACCAACCCTAACAAAAAGTAGTTGTTGGGTGTCATATTGTATCGATAGAAATCCCTAAAATTTTGATAAGTTAAGACTTTATATTTTTCTTTATTTAATGATTATTTTATTTTAAAATTAATATTAACAACAATATAATACATACTAGAATAAAATATAAATATATGTATAGATATATATTAATCGCTTAAGTTTACAAAGTTGATTAATCAAAATAAAAGAGATCCTTAAAATAAAATACAAAAATATGATCGTTTTTCTACTTGTTGAGCGTTGTAGGATCCTTGTCGGATGAAGGTTGAGATGATAGAGATTTGAAGGCTCCAAATAGCTTAGCAATGTGCTCCTTTAAGGCGTGTATAAGCTCAATCATCTTTGCATCACTTCAGTAGTAGGTCGAGGTGGAAAAAGTACAGGTGCCGATGCATGTTGCTCTCTCAAGCTATGCTTGCGACCATATCCCATTTTATGTACACCACGCCTTCCAGGCACCAATTCAACAAGAGCGATATCATCCTCTTCAGAGAGGCATATTTGGAGATGCATATTTAAGAATCCTTAATGACTTACCCTCCCGGACAAGGTCTAAGGCTTTAAGCATGTTATAACAAAATTTATCATGATGTGTTAATAACATCCTGTCCTATCTTTGATAATAACAATAGCAATATCATCCTCTTCAGAGAGGCATATTTGGAGATGCATATTTAAGAATCCTTAATGACTTACCCTGCCCGATAAAGTCTAAGGCTTTAAGCATGTTATAACAAAATTTATCACGATGTGATAATAACATCCTATCCTATCTTTGATAATAACTATCGCCAATGAACTAAATACACTACTACTACAAAAATAAACCTTTTGACCCATGCTACATGTGGCGCAGAAGGGGTTATTGCATCAGATATAAACGTGGTGCAACAAGCCTGGTTGCAAAAAGTGGCACTTATGGTGCCACACATAGCATGGCACCAAAAAAATTTTTAACCACGTATAGCGTGGCACCAAAATTTCTAGTTTTTTTAAACAAAAAATCACACAGCCACCACCACCACCATGACCCTAACCCCAACCATGCAAACCCACGACCTTAACCCTAACCGAGCCTCCCGACCTTGCTGCCATAACCCTCACCACTATCTGCAAAGAAAAAAAAAAGAGCAATACAACTAAATTAACCAATTTTAACTTGATACAACAAAATAAAATCTATAAATCACAAACACAAAATACACAGATCCAACAAAGCTCATCCAAAACAAAATTTATATTCAAAAATCACAATCACAAGATAAAAAGTTGCAAAGAAGCTCCTTGAACACAAAATATATACTAAAAAATCACAAACACACAAAACAACAACCAAATATTTCAAGGAAGAGGAAAAAGGAACCCATGCTACACGTGGTGCAAAAGGGGTTATTGCATCAGACGTACACGTGGTGCAACAAGCCTAGAAGCAAAAAGTGGCACTTATGGCACCAAAATTTTTTGTAATAGCGTATAGCGTGGCACCACAAGTTCAAGTTCTTTTAGACAAAAAAAATCACACAACCACCGCCATCAGCATGACCCCAACCCTAACCATGCAAACCCACGACCTCAACCCTAACAAAGCCTCCCGACCTCGCTACCATCACCATCACCACTATCTGCGAAGAAAAAACAAAAAAAATGAGAGCATTACAACAAAATTAACCAATTTTGACTTGATACAACAAAATAAAATATGTCAATCACAAACACAAAATACATAGATTTTAACGAAGCTCAACCAAAACAAAATTTATATTAAAAAATCACAAACACAAGATACACAATTGCAAAGAAGCTCCTTCAACACAAAATATATACTAAAAAATCACAAACACACAAAACAACAACCAAATATTTCAAGGAAGACTTTAGAGAGAATAAAAAAGGGAGGCAGCTGAGGAAGATATAGGGTTTAAAGTTTATTAAATGACCTAGGCTCGTATTTGGTAAAAAAAATTGCACCTTTTGCTCCATGCTAAACGTAATGCCAAAAGGCCATAGCTGTGGCCAAAAGCTCTGCTGATCTTTAGTGAAATAGTTCATTTCACTAAGGTCGAATGGATCTATTTTGCGCTAAGATGTAGATTTTATGCCGTGGGTTTCGTTCGTAGAAGTTGAGTTATACCCACAAAAAGGGTGGAGTAATAACTCTCCATTAAGGTTTTGACTGCACAACTTACAAAACATGGAGTAAAAAGTTGACACATTAAGAGTATTTTGTAGTAGTGAAGGAACAAATTTTTTTGTTTTGTTTTGTAAATTATGATATCTTAAGTCCTATGAATAAATTATGAATTATGATGAGAAATATCTTATTAATAAATTATTATGTAGTATACACTTGTTAATATTTATTTATTTAATTAATTTTATTTTAAAAAATTATTATATACTAATTATTTAGTTTATCAATAAATAACTAGTGATTAATTAATAATTATTATGTATTAGCTATTTGATTTTATTATTACTACAATTAACAACTTTAATATTACTATAATTAAAAATTAATTAATTATTTTACCTTATATATGAATTACTTTTTAATACACTTGTTGTACCCTAAAAATACTAGTTCAATCTTCTTGTTCAAGGTACAGTTGGTGAAGCAATAAATGAAGGTTTCTTAATCCTCGGATATTGTATTAACTCCAGACTAAATAGCTAGAGATTACATCACCAAGGTTTGCTATCAAGATATCCTTTATATCACCCCAGACGTGTGTGATAGATATTGAGGAACGTAACTTCTAGATCGCCCCCATCAGGCTTCATGTGTCACTTGGGTCAGACGCCATGACATATAACCTCCAGTTTGAGGGACTCATTCAGCCTGCGGCTGTCTCGCGAAGCGCATAAGGATGAATTCCTTCGCACTTGGGTTAATATACACAATTAATGATTTGTAACCTTTGCCTAATAAATGTACAATATCAAGACAATTATTGTATTTTAAGATTTTAATGTTATTTTGGAAGTTACCCATTCTTGTAAATTACCAAAAATTGTAAAGTCACCAAAAATTTTCCATCAACCCCTATAAATATAGAGGGAGTCAACAGTAAAAGGGACCGAATTTTGTATGCAAAAACTCTGCAGAAATTGTCTTAAACAATTTGTACAAGAGTGCTCAGACAGAATAATATTGACTCGTGGACTAGGTGGATTTTAACCCCTGAACCACACATAATTATTTGTGTTCATTATTTAAGGTTTAGAAAATCCTAATCACCCTTGTTCAGATTTCTTAATCTACTGTTGGTGAAAAACCCCATCAACAACACTTATTTGTTATTTATATTATAATTTGATTATAGTTTTATAATGACTAAATAGGAATCTTTGCCCCCAAACTATTGTCATTTCAAATTGTGCCTCTCAAAGTATTTGGTTTGTTGAAAATTCTTACCGAACTATTTACGTTATTGAAACGTAAGACTTTGTCCACTTTTGCAAATGGAATGCTGACGTGACAGTTTAGGCGATGATGTGACATTGTCACATCAATGGCTCATGTATAATTTAAATAGTAAATATGATTTTTTCCCCAAAATTATTTCTACCACCAAATCATGCTCTCCGAATTAAAATTTATAATTTCAAAATTAAACAAAAGTTTGAATATATAAAACAAAGATATTGGATGGATAAAAAATATTAATCAATAAAAATATGAAAATCCATTTAAATTAAATTAAATCTTACTTTGTTTTTTTTTAAATTAATAAAAAAAAATCTACTAATTTCTTTCACTATTCCTTACATTCTTTCAGTTTTGCACCAACCAAACAATCTCAACAACACTCATCAATATATAAATTTATAATTAAAAATTACAAATAAATATTATTTATAAAGTTTTCTTAAATGTGATTTTTGATGTCTTAATAAAAAAAATTGAGTTCTGTTTTTTGTATTTAAAATCTTTATATAATGTCATAAAAATATAAAAATTAAAATGTTAATTAATTAGTAATTAGTTTTTGATAAAATATATGCTTTAGGGTGTTACGTTATATAGTTTAGTAATTAGTTTGTGTTAGATTATATGATTTAGGGTATTAGATTATAGGGTATAGGATGGTAGATATGACTATGTGAGACAATTAATTTAAGAGGGAATCACATCAATCCCATATGTCAAAACTAGAGAGATTTTAGTGGATCCATTCACCAAACCTCTTACAAGAGATTTGGTTAGTTCTATATCTAGAGGGATGGGCTTGAAGCTCCTTGAAATATAGATTCACCAATGATAGAAATCTAACCCATCAACATTGAGTTTTGAGTTCAATAGGTAAGAACAAGTCATTGATAAATGGATAGTTGTAATAGTTATATATTTTTGAGATGGTTAGTGTTGGTTACTACCGAACATGAGGGTAATTTAAAGTTTTTAATGAAGTTGAGTTCTGAGAGGTAGTGCCGCCTCTCATAGGAGTTGGAGTTTCTCCCCAGAAAGTTCATGAATGAATGAACATAAACCCATTAAATGTGCTAAACGTGTAAATGGGGAAAAAGAGTGCTAGTGCAGGTGTGTGAAATATTACCGGTTTGATCACTAGGAATATTTGGTTCAAGCTTTTAATCAAGGCTTTATAAAGCTTTCATCAAGATAAAGTATTGACGGTAAGAAATCATCAAGGAATTAAGGTCAGAATACTCAAAGTATTAGTGGGAAACTTATAAACTTATATGAACTTAGAAAAACATGGAGAAAAATTGTAGAACAATAATAGAATAAAACATGTATATTGCCCTTAGAATAGTCTAGTGTTACAAGAATTTTACAACCCCCTCCTTGGTGAAGTGAGGTTCCTCTTATAAGTGAGCACTAGTGCCTCTTAATACATAGTGGTCACAAGGGGAAAAAGGGGTGCAACTGTATGTTGCAGGTGATTGTGGTGCATGTAATAGTAGTGCCGTATACATATCAGAGGCCTGCACGTAATATCCCTAGTTTTATACTATTTCGTACCAGCACTACTTGTCTGATACGGATGTTAGGGGTGTGATAGTGGTGCTACCACTCATTGTACTATTTCGTACCACCACTACCTGTTAGGTACATGTGTCAAGTTCATGCCTTGATTCTTGTTGACCGTACATACATACCAAGAGATATCTTGTATGTACTTCTTTTCTCTTCCTTTTCCCCCTTAGGCAAGTATGGTTACAGTTTTGCCACATGTACTCATTGTGTGCACAAGGTTGTACGGATACTCTTTGAGTACAAAAGGCATTGTGATTTACACAAAGTATCCAAGTGAAAGGAATGCATGGGAAAGATCCTAGCTTCCAAGTATTAGATAAGATACGAAGCAAGCCCATGAGGTATGCAAGGTGTGATTGATAACTAAGTGAAGCATTGGCATCACATGTGAGGTGGGTGTCCTACACGTCCTCTTGAGTGAGTCCTCGGTTTCATATATGAGGTGGGTATTATGGATGTACGATTGAGGCACGCCTTTGGGTCTCGTGAGGCATATAGGCGCAAGGCACACAAGTGTAAGATTCTCGTAAGGCACATAGGCGCCAGGTTCCCACGAGCCGCACAGGCCCCAACTTCATGTGAAGTGCACATGTGCAAGGTTCCCGCGAGGCACAAGGTTCTCATGAGGCACACATGCACAATGGTCATGGAAGGTGCACATGCGCAAGGACCTCAGAACACGCTTAGGCGCAATGGTCTCGCAAGACCGTCGTTGTGGGACAAGGATGTCACTTGGCCTTAGGGCTAGGAGGTGGCTATTTGCACAAGATGAAGGCCTCGGGGTTGAGACATGTAACACAATGACCTCGCATGGAGACGAGAACGTGCGTGAAACATGGTTTTGCATGCCCTTCTAAGGGCTTTGGACACGAGTTGGGGTCTTTTACTAGTGTGTAATTTTGGACTCCACACTTGCCCCCAGTCTACGAGATGGCCTTTAGGTGCTCCGGTAGAATTTATGATATGCTGGCTTCACGACACATGTGGTGTTAGTGTGTTTCTTTGTTTTGGGTGGTGTGAAGAAGTACACTTTATAACGGTGATTCTAATGACTCCTTGAGAATGAATGTCAACCTATCATTCCTCCTCGTAGATCCCAAGGTGAGTGTAAGGCCTTATTTCTGACCATGGATCAAATGTTGAATCTAAGGACTAGGATGGGTTTGGATTTTCTATAAATAAACCTTCCCTTCAAAATCATGTTTTACACTATTATTCATCTTCGCTCAGTGGAACTTTGTCTTTTTGAATTCCCATAGGTGGGTGGTTCCATGCTCGACAAGATCATTTAATTCTTTATTTGTTGTTTTTTGGTTAAATATATGTACATATATAGATATACATATATTGAATTAGGTACTAAAAATTGTCTCCTTCTTCCTCCCCTCCCCCCTTTATGTGCATAGGCGTGTGGTCCGAGGTACCAATGTAGCGATGGTGGTAGGCATCCCCAGTGGTCATGAGCCTCCTGTAACTACCATAAATAAACTAATTAATTTAATACAAAACATTTATCGAAACTCATTTGAAAAAAAAAACTTGAATTAAATACCTTTGACAAATCATGCAACTCGAGATCTCATTATTTAAAATAAATCATCTTCTACATGCATATCGTAGGTAAAAATATAAGTTATTAAAACTCAACAAATAACCATGACTTGAAGACTTTAAAACCATCAATGAATAGAAACTCTTTTGACCCCTAGGTCAACTGATCACAACATGCAATAATCTGACGAGCTTGCCCCAACTCATCACCTCACCTACTACGCTTATGCGTTTACCTACAACACAAAGTACCCATAAGCTAAGGCCCAACAAGAAGAGATAAATAAGAATTCCCTAATCCCAACAAAACGAGATATAAAACATAATGCATAAAACATACAACATAAAACATAGATATAAAATAATTCATATAATCACAACCTAAAACATATACTACTCCTAAATTATACCCTTACATAAAGTATAAATTTCAATAATAATTCATATTGTATCGTATCATTCTCATAGCACAAATTTACGTACCATAGCATAACATACAATACAATAATCATAGCATATCACAAAATAATCATAACACATATTACCAGTGTCGTTCTGGTTGTAAACCCGTGCTGATCTAGTTAGTTATGCAACCGAGAACGAATTAACGTAAGCATGAATTTTCATAACATAAGCATGTCACACAGACATACAATATATTCACACATAACACAGTCACACACAACATGCATAACCCATAAAATAAATCCTAATGTAACTCATGACATAATTTATATGATAGTTCATAGCATAATTCATAATATATTCCATAACATAGTTTATAACATAATTCCTAACATCATAGAATAATTTAAAATATAACATACAAAGTTTACCACACTTAAGTACGTCGAGTGTACACCTTGCGTGCAGGTGTCCACACTTCTTACATCAACTCCAAGCAGCAACAATATTTCAGTTCCCTTCAAGTATCCTTACCAAGCCCTAGTTAGAACATAGAAATATTTACTTTGAAAGGAAACTTATAACTCAACCAACTATAATGCAATTACTCTTACTCTTTCTAAAACTCTTTCTAAAATGGTCCCAAGAAATTAGGGAGGAAGTCCCAACGAACCCCGTGTGAATCGGCCTTAAAAACCCTAAAAATATGCCCCTGTCATTGCCAAGCACAATAGCGCTATCATTTGGGCACTGGGGCGCTAATTAAACCCATAATTTGGTGGCGTCGTGCATAGAAGCGCTCCCAGATGGTGCTACTTCGAAACCTGCTCGTCGACTCAATTTTGAACATCCATAACTTTCTCAATTTAAATCCATTTTTGACGATTCTTTTTTTGAGTTTTTCTCGTCTTGAATCCCTCTACATCATCATACAGTTTTTAGAGACCAATAAAATACCAAAAATTCACTAGAAGTCTCTAGCTTCATAATCATAACTTATATCATGCAATAAAATATTTATTCCCATCGGTATGAACATATATCACAAAACTAGTCCTCGTATCATCATTAATTCTTCCATAGCATGTTTATAACATTATAACATATTCGTAGATACCCTAACATGAAATTCTAAAAATTAATTGATAACATCTACCCTTAAACCCCATGAATAATCATAAACATGATCTAGATTGTAAAGAGTAGAAAAATCTTACCTACAAGTAGATTCTTTGTTCTCCAATCTTCTAGACCTCACCCTCAGAGAGAATCCTTGCTTTGATTGATACAACGACTGAAAATAATATACATATTTAACCTAATTTTATTTTAGTATGCAAATACTAACCCTAAACCCAAAAGACCAAGTTGCCCCTAATTCTAACCCTCCCATAATTATACTTTAACCCTTAATTTTCAATATCTTTGGCACTTAAGCCTCTGATACTTAAAGAAACATTATTTTGCCACTGTCATACATATACATATTAAAATAATGAAAAAAAATCACATACTATCATGAAATGTATAAGAAAACAAATTCACATAAGCATCAACATAAATTACCAAATTGCTCTCACATGCCAAATTACCAAAATACCCATAAATTTAAAGGCTGATATTACACTTCCAACAACGGTGTCGTATTTGTTCGAGGCATTCCGTTAGCATTTTATGCTTAGTAGGCTTAACGTGGTACTTGGAGGTAGTGGTTTTTTAGCCTTTGTAAACCATCATGTGATGCTTCGTGCTCCTGCCCTTTAGGTATACATGTATACATTGTTGCACCTTATCGTTGGTTGTATCCTCCACCCATGTTAGCAACCTGACTTGCCACGAGTTTTTTTTGCATGGTAGCATATATATTCCATTGTATGAATACACATAGGTGTTTAAACACGTTTCTTTGCATCTTGTAGCACACCATGTTTTCCCCACACGTCTGCACTAGCGTTCTTCATGAGATGTCATTTTATGGAATTTGACGGGCCGTCTAGTATACCTCTAGGTGTCGAACCCATAGAGTTATGCTCATCATATTCAGAGCCTTCCATATATGTCCCATACCATATGTACGATACTTTAAAGAGGGTCCGTGTGTGTCACTTGGAGCGGTTAGCTGACCTTAGGCAAAATGTCTGGGTAGTCGAGATTGGAAAGACTTTGTCTTGAGGGGTGAAGGGGCAGCCTCCTCCTATGATCCTGATGCTTATGTAGCCAACCCTAGAGTGACCCTTCTTGATTTAAAAGTGAAGCTTGAGTATATAGAGGAAAATCTTCCTACTAAGCCTTCACCCCAGGTCCTTCTCACAATGAAGAGGCATCTTATGGTGGTTTTTGTAACAAACAATTGAATACAAGACCCAAAACATGCAGAAATTTAAAATTTTACTTTAAATCATTGTACCGAAAATCCCAAGTCTCTACACTGATACTTAATCCAGAAATCCCTCTCGAGGGTAACCATCATTTAAATAAGGCATTTATTCTAATTTTAAACATAGAATGGGGTTGGTCGATCCACACCGGCTCATGGAGACCTCTAGGTTTACTTGACATACTTACCTCCTAGCCAAATATCACCATAGCAAACTGGACTAATAAAATATGGGAAATTTGAATTTTTATGCATAATGAGGGCTATTAAGTCAAAAAAATATTAGGCTCTTTGATCATTTCGAAATAATGCCAAAATTTTTGACAGTACCCAAAATGCCCATGCCACAAAAATTTCCCCCCCACTTTCAATTCTCCTCTCTCTCTCTCTCTCTCTCCACTTTCTCACTCTGACTCTCTCAGTTTATCTTTCCACTGCCCAAAACCCATCAAACATAGCCCGTCTCACCGCCATCGAACAACCATACCTCTGTCGACCTCCCTTCAAGATCTCTGTCGAACCCCCGTGCCATAAAAACCAAAGGGCTGCATCTCCATCGAACCCCCTTTTCTCGTCTCCGTCTCGTGTTTCTCGTCTCCATCGACCTCGACCAAAACCCATTGGATTCAAGTGTACAAAGGTAAGTTCTTGACATATTGTTGATTTGATTTGGTAGTGTTAAAGTATAGGATTGTTTGTGTATTTTTTTTTTGGTTTTGTGTATGGATTGTTGTTTGTGGTTGGGATTTTTGTATGGAATTTAGTTGCAAATGTTAGAATGAATTGCTGGGCATTTTTTTGGGTTTATGAGGTTGCTCGATAGGGGTTCTATGCTGGTTCAATGGGGGACTTGGTTTAGCATTTAAGGGATCCAGATGCATGCTCGATATTGGTTTAATGGGGTGGCATCAAGAGTTTCCAGATGCATGGTCGATGGGGTAGGCATTTAGGGGTTCGATGGTGATTCTTAGGGTGGGCATTAGGGGTTCCAAGTGCATGGTATGTAGGGTTCGATGCATGCTCGATATTAGCTTGATTGGGTAGGCATTTAAGGGGTTCGATTCATACTTGATGGGTCTTTGATGGGGGTGTTTTCTGGGTTTGATATGGTTGGGCATCTAGTGGTTCGATGCAAGCTCAATAATGGTTCTATGGATATTGTAGGTTGGTTCGATGGGGTATTTTTTAATGGAAATGTCCAGTTTTCTGGTTCGATGGGTACTCGATAGGGGTTCGATTGTTCCATTTATGGATTTTCGTGTGTTTAACTATATTATATATATTTTTTGCAGATGCCGACGTTTCTTTTTCCCTTGACAGAGCACTTTCCCACTCGAGTGGCATACAGGGGTAATGGTTACTTTAAAACAATCAAGGACAAGTTTGAGGAGCTTAGGTTGATAGAAAGGGTGAAGGAATCCCCTTTCAAATAGTTTTTCATGGCAGAGAAGTTGGACTTCTCTACATCTCTCATACATCAATTAATGTTGTGCAAGATCCAGAGGAACAAAGAGGATGAGTTGCATTTCCATTTGGGATCTAGACCCTGTAGATTTGGCAGAGGCGAGTTTGCTATGGTTACGGGGTTGAACCACTACAAGAAAAAATGCTTTTAATAACACCAAAGACATTGGTTCTTTTTTTAGTATGAAATCATGTGTTCATGTTTATGTGTGAGAGAGAAAGAGATGATGGAAACGATAGAGAAGTTAAAAAAAATTTATATATGTACCATACTAATCCAACCATAACAGTAATAAAATTAATGAGATTAGCTTTTCGGACCTACCAACAATAAAAAAGAGATAATAGTGATAAATACTGAAAACAAAAATCATTAACATGCTACTGTACAAATTGAAGGCACCAAAATCACCCTTCATGAGTCATAGTTTGCCATAATCTATACAAGAGATTGTGAAATAAAGAATTTGATTGTAGAGTGCATAACAATTAATCAACAGACCTCATGAACTACTATAAACTACTATAGAATCACAGAAGAATACAATATTTTGATCCTAAATTATTATAAATTCACTCTTTGAATGAATCTCAATGGTCTTAAGAGTAGTGGAATGATAAACATATGATTCTGTGCATATAAATATAATAGCATAATGTAAGAAGCAATAAAGAGCACTACATATGCTTGTGTGCATATAAACATATCTGCATGATGTAAGATATATATAAGATCCAATGGCCTAGAATCTAGATGACACTCATATTATATGTGTGCAAGGCAAACATGTGATTAAGCTTACTAAAAAAGAAGCAATAAAGAGTATAAA
Source organism: Humulus lupulus (assembly GCF_963169125.1). Classification (NCBI taxonomy): domain Eukaryota; kingdom Viridiplantae; phylum Streptophyta; class Magnoliopsida; order Rosales; family Cannabaceae; genus Humulus; species Humulus lupulus. The sequence continues at coordinate 116,143,343 of NC_084794.1, read as the reverse complement.
TGGTTGTGCCAATTCATTAGTCTGAAATAGTTTGAGAGATTAAATAAAGAGCATGACCATGTATTTAGAGTAAGTCCAACAAATCATAAGACACTCATAAAAGAGAAACACAAATAGAACACCACAATAATCTAAGCTACAAAAATCAGCAGTAGAGTGTGCTTTATGATCGAAGCCACTGCCAAGACTCCTCTCTTTGAATCTTGGCATGCTACAAGCTCATAATTGACAAGATTCATACCATCCCTTAAAGATGTGACTAGTGCTACATCTAAAAAAGATAAATGGGTATTTAGATGCAAATGAGGTTCCTTGAAGACATTTCATGCCAACTTGAAAAAAATTTCCCACTTAATTTAGGATTCTGTCACTACCTTAAAACGGGGCTGCTTATAATTCACTAATTTCAGTTATAGTAGCACTCTGTCTTTCATTCTCATAGTTTCTTAGCAACAATATTCAGAGATATTTTTTATATCCAAAGAAACAGATAGCTAATATGATGTAAAAGATGACTTTTAAGATAACTTTTTCAAACCCCAAAGGATGTAGGGAAAGAGAGGGGGGCAAGTAAGTTTACAATAAGGAAATCAAGAGAAAAAAGGTATGCGCAGAAATAAATTAAGTAAGAAAATTGGAATGCATCATTGCGGAGTAAAAATAATACGAGAGTAGATTAAAAAGGAGAACAAAAAATTGTACCTGTGACAGCATATAGAGCACATAAAGCATGGAAATCAAGAGAGCGATCCTGTAAAGAAAGAAAGATAGGATCAGAAAGAGTACACAGTCGTCACTCCTTAGGAACTAGAAAGTTACATCTAACATGTGAGAAATAATCATAGCAAAATTGGAGTGTATAAATATCATATGAATGAAAATACATATAGCTTATTAGCTTTTATGTTTAGAAATTTAGTTGACGCACTGGCATGAGAAACTGAGGTTCAATTCAAGAAAAAAACAAAGATGGGGCACAATGATGTGACCTACTCATCAAGATACCACATAGATGGGTCACTGATGTGATCTAAACCAAGCTTAACACTCTCAAGGTCCTATTTTAATCGTACCAGGTAAGCCTATACCATTTGAAATATAGAACCATTGTGTCTAAAAGAGTGATTGCTTAATCTAACAATGATAAGATACTGTTCAGTCTACACAACTGTCAACAACACTTAAAACATTTGTCCAAATAACAAATAGCCCAAAAAGAATATAGTGAGATATAAATTGTCCATTCATATAGTAATTACTGACTAAGATGGCCATAAACGAACCAAGTGATGTATTGGAACAGCTGTCAATGTTCCAAATCTGCCCTTAATTCGTCCAACAATTTCATGGACCTGGCTTGTGAGTTTTTTATCTGTGAAAATGCAATATGAAACAGTGTATTAATTGAATTTTAGCAGCAAAGCAAACAAAATGCACTTAGAATTGAAGTGTACTTCCTCAAACAAGGTAAGTTGTTTAACTCTGAAAAAAAAATCTTAACCATTGTTGACTGAGTAAATTATTTTAAAACAATGACAGTAATAAGATGGAGAGACAAAATAGAACACTATTCTGCATCAACCCCAAGCTACAATCAGAAGTAACCTAGAACTCAAAACATTAAGCTTATAGCTCAAATTTAGACATAGAAACACATTAACTACTAAAGGATCTAGCACAAGGAATTCAACTTAAATTTAGACATTCCAATGAGTTTTTCTCTCCTTACTAAAGAAGAAGAACTCCTAAAATGCAACAGACGCTAGTCCTTCTGCCAGGGATTGAATTAATCAAGGAAACAAAAAGAAATCATGAAACATAAAGAATAAAACTATTTGCAAATCAGGCAAACACAAGAAGAAGCAATGCAAATTTAGACAGAAGTATACACTCTGGAACATCTGTTCTAGTTGGCACATCAATTTGCAAAAAAACTACTTTGTCACGCCAATCAGGGTTTTCCTCGAGGAGTTTTTCAAAGGCCAATATCTTCTGAGGAATCCCTTTGATCATATCAAGGCAATCTACACCTAACATAACCTGTAATGCCATATATTTCACATAAGAAATAGTAATATATAAAACATAAGATATATAATTAAATATACAAATTAGAGAGGAAAAAAATATTAATCTACTAAAATTAGAATTACAAACACCTCTCTACCCATGCAACAAGCAGTAGCAATAGCATAAATAGAAATGTGTCACTAGGAAGGTAAGGACTAAGAATTAACTAACTCTACAGCTGAACCAAAGTAAGTGAACTTGAGGAATCTTATTATAAAAGTTATGGTCACTAGTTGTTTTAACCACTTTTTGATAGCCTAGATAACCACATTGCGAGACATACACAACAGATACGTTATAGTGAATCAACTTCAACATTCAAACCTACACATACATATAAGTGAATCAAAACATATATAATAATAAATGAACAGGAAAATATACATAGTGACTTGTCCTGAGTTGACAACCCCTTGAGTTCAGAAAAAAGTTACTGAATAACTAAAATGAGAATCAAAACCTAGAATTTGTTGATTCACCTAAGGGTTTAGTTAGCTCCAACTTGTACTTTCCATAGATTTCAACTATTTATAATCAAAGTTAAAAAAAATAGAAGGCACATTTATTTTCAAATAAAAATAGATCTGCATATTCAATCATATTTATAAAAGAAAGAAAACTTACTTGATCCATGGTTTTTTGACTTAATAAGGTGACTCATCTCAGCTTTGTATCAAAAAACTAAGCCATTGCTGTGACTAACAAAAAGAACCCAAAAAGGATTAAAGATTAAGAAACAATTCCAAAAGGCTGAGTATATAGTAGTAGGATAGCTTAATTGACAATGTACCTGAGTTTCTCTTCATTGGTTCTGTCAAGACATAAAGAAATAGCTCAGTTGACTATGTACCAGGAAAAGGAAAAAGTTCAATGAGAGAAAATGTTTTGTAAGAGGAGAGGGAACCTGAACAATTGACAATAAATGCCATAATAAGTGTATGAGAAAAGATCATTGACACAATATCCCCAACTATTTAATTATGTGAACGAGAACCTTTTTCATATCATTACTAGTCCCATAATCTGCAAGAGAAACAAAAAAACATAATATTGTCAATGCATAAAAAATTAGAAGATTCAATATTAGAAATAGAGTAAATATATGATAAATGATGTATATGTGATTTTTAATTTGAATGCACCTCTACAAATTTATTATTAAAATATGAGAATGTTAACATACTTGTTTGCTTGCTAGAGTATATAAATATATGTTTATTTGTATGCATGTTGTGGATACATGCTACTCTAGTTTGAAAACACAAGCTGAATTAGTCTAGAGAGCATGATAAAACTATGAAAATAATGAAATATATGCCATCATCTAGTGAACACATAGGTACTAAAACTTTCACAAGTCTCACACAACATCTGGGTCAATAAAGAGGAGTTGGTTTAGTCGATGATAGTTCCATTCATGTCATCTTTTACTGTTTTTTCATGCACTTTACGGTTTTTCATGCACTTCATGTCATCTAAGTCAATACTATTTTTTACATACTCTTTTTAATTTTTCTCTGCATTGCATTCATATCCTCATACTGAAAAAAAATATTACATGACATTTTAACACATAATAGACCCAGAAAAGAAAAGAAAAGAAAAGAAACAAGCTCAAAATTCTATAACAAAAATTGGGTGTGTTTACCTGAAATGAAATGTGATTGTCCAAACTATCAGCCTCAGGCAACTTTTTTATATCCTTGGACTATACCAAGTAAACCCCAACTCCATATATAAAAACAACAAAGCTCCATGAAAATTAGAAGTACAAGGTCCTTGGACTGGGCCAAGTGAGCCCAACCTCCATTGTTAAGCAACCAAGCTCCATGAAAATAAAATAAAAAACCCATGTCCTAAGATCTAAACAAACCCCAAAAAATTTTGACGCAACTCAAAGACCTTCCAAATATCACATTTCTGTGGTTTTCTTAAAAATTCAGATCACTCTCTAATTTATTTCAAAAATATAAATAAAAAAAGACTTACTCATAATTTTCATGTAAGCATTTGATCAAATAGATTAAGCATAATTGTGATCAAAATCAAATTCGGTACAAGCCTATAATTCATTTATAGAATTTGATGAGAAAAAAAATAGAGAAAAGAATTTACTAAGAAAAAGAACATAATGAGATTATTACCACAAATAATCTTGTAGATTTAGATTCAATGGTCTCAAAGAAGAGTTTATATAGATGATCAATATTGTCTCCTCCTTTTGAGCATTGACTAACAAAAAATCTGATCTGAAATAAAAGATCAGAAAAGGAAAAGGTCCTTTCTTCAACAAAGCTAATCTTCTTTAAGCAGAGTACAAGAGAAAGAGAGAGAAAAGATGTAGTAGTAGTACCAAGGTGTGTTTGTAAATTTAGAAGCCACACAATATATCTTAAAATGAAAATAACAAAAAGTTAAAAGAAAAAAAGGCACTGAACAACCGAGTCTATGAAAAAAAAAACAGACAAATAATATGAAAAAAAGGGATGCCATAAAGCTAGGAGCGGATTTAGAATGCAAGGCTTAATTAATAAAATTATACATAAGAAAAGGTAATTCCCTTTTTTACAACCTTCCAGAATATTGAGATAAAGTGTGCCACACACACTAGAAACATAAAATATCAATTTTTTTATGAAAGAGTTTTTCTATTAGGTTCTCATTGAGATCAAAAGTAGAGTTACAAGAGTGCTTCCACGATCTAAAGATGTAGATTCATTCACCCCAGTTCCCTTTTATAATTTTTTTTATTTCTTTTAAAGAGAGAGAAATATAGTAGACTATTATTTTACTTACTAATAGATATTAGTAAACAATGTTTCCAAGTGTTCAAGAGAATTTGAACCCTCCCTCCCTAAACTTGAAGCTCACAAACTTACTAATATAAAATGCCTAACTCTACCACACTAACACAGTCAATTGCCACTCAAATATTTATAAGACATGAGTACAGTAGATAATCTTCTAGAGAGAAATTTATTTGTTTTTCTATCAAACACAAAAGTCATAAATTTGTACTACACCCCAAAAATTAATTTCGAGTAAAAGAAGCAAACAAACACATAGGCATTCACTTGATAGTTTTATTTTCAATATTAATCCACAGAGATAAAAAGATATGAATATCTAGTCAATCATTTCAATGTAAACTAAGATAAATAAAAGTGATTTATCCTACAAACAATGAAGGGACTAAAACAGAGTAAAAGATTTTAAGCTAATATATAAATAAAAGTGATTTATCATTAAACGGGCATGTAATTTCAACTTACTGCAAACACTCGAGTAAGCCTCCCTTGATCCTCTACTCCCTTGGGAGTCCAATCCAAGAATGTGAGTACAAGCACTAATGAAATGACATGCATAATCATATGTATGAAAACTGGAAAAATGAGGATTAATACATAAATTACATGTTCAAAAATTCATATAGTCCAAACACTTAAAATGAAGAAAGTAATACAGAGTCGATGGATCACAAAAAAAGAGTCGATGCATAATCCACTGACATCTTTAAGTATCTGAATTTTTGTCTTCTTCGATGGAAATAACCCCACAGATCCAAGAATACTCTGCACTCTCAAAAATAAATAAATAAACCTTGAATCAAACATTGTAATCGTCTTCCAGTACAAAAATCCAAAAATAGTATGAGATCACAAGTTAAGAACATTAAGTGTATCTCAAAGCCAAAACCATCATGAAAGATATAAACCCACAAAAGAAAAAAAAATTGTGAGAAAGAAAATGTATACTGACCTTGGGCTTAGATCATTACATAGGGGGAGAGAGAGAGGAGGAGGGACTGGTGATGGTGGTGTTGGTGGTGGGTGAGTACAAGTGCAACATAACAAAGGCGGATAGCAAGGGCTTGGGGGTGGCTGGGAGTGGTGCGGTTGCTGTGACTGAGATGGAGAATGATGAGGGTGATGGTGGGTTGCTGACTAAAAGAAAATTGCAGTGGAGAAGAGATGTGTGTGAGAAAATTGCACTGGTTGCTGACCAAAAATGTCCTGATTGGAAAAGTATTATGATGGCTGAACTCCAAAACTCTGGTAGTGATTCAACAGCCCTAGATAGAGTATCTTGTAATTTACAATTTGAAGTGAAGTTTTCAGGCAAGCCATCTAGCAGAGCAGATTCTACAGTGTCCAAAATAACTTTGCACGATTGAGCAGCTTCTGCAAGAAGTACAGGAAGGAAGATTGGGAGTTTGTGAGGATCATAAAAGTTTGCTATTTTAGTAATCTTAAACTTTTTAGATATCTAAGAAATAAAAATCAACAAGTAATAATCCAATCATCTTTTCTATCATTTTACTAAATACAATAAAAATATTAGGAAAATAAAAACTACTTTGACTAGTACTAGACAGCAGCAGCAATAATGTGAAACAGAATTCCAAAGCTATGAACTAAGAATGAAATTACAGTTAGGTAAAGGAAATACCTTCATATCGTCCAAGGCCTTGCAATGATTTTGATTTGAGAAGAACAGCTTCAAGGAGCAGACTAACAACGTGCATGGACATAGGTGGGACAAAATCACTCTGTGAACGGCGTCTATTTTGTTCGCATCTTCTAGAAATGGATACTTTCATCCTAAGAGTCACTGCAGTAATGTATATTCCTTCAAATACATGAAGTGCAACTTCTATGTTACCCTTTTGATACTCAAGTCTTCCTAGTAGAGCTCTTGCTTCCTATAAATTGTGAAACCAAAATAAATCATCATCCAAACTGCAATTGAATGGTCAAATATTGCCACAATTTGCAGAACAATATGTTTTTCCAATGCATTCTTATGGCTTTGCAAGATTACGATGAGAATTACTATAGAAAAATAAATATTATTCACTTGATTTCCTAGCGTTGGAGCCCTTCCTGAGGTTAGAGCCAATAGTCAAGCACATTCTATAACATGTAAGCTTAGAAAGAATTCCAAAATTAGAATACTTTTGAGTTAAGTCTCTATATACTTTTGAGTTCTATTTCACTCCTAGTGAAACCCCCCCCCCCCCCCCCAATTATTCTCATGGCTGAACTCCAAAACTCCCAGCAAATTTGAGATATTGTATCCGAATCACACCCAAACACAAGAACAAATTTAAAATCTCATTGACAAAAGTAAACTTAATATATATATATATTATTTTACCTATGAGAAAAAGAGAACAGTCAGAGAGGTAGAGATTGAGAGCCCAAGAAAAACACAAATCTGAAAAGAAAAAAAATCAAGAAAATAAAAACAAGATAAAATGCAAATGCTTAGCTTTTACAAATATTCACACAAAATACTTATCCCACCAATAAACAGATTAATATACATATATATATAACACCAAAATAACATATAATAAACTTACATATATATAAAACATATACATAAAACTGAAATGACATATATATTTATATAACAAAGAAAACAAAAAAACAAGACATATAATAAAATTACCTGCTGAAAGAGGGTCGAAGGAGAAGTTTTGAACATATATATATAACCAAAATAACAGAGGAGATTCACACACATACTCGGTGAGCCCAAAAAAAAAATTGAGAGAGAGAGATGGTGAGATGTTGTCCATATAGGAGAAGAACGAAAGAGATATAGATGGAGAAGACACACCTGAGAGAGCAAAGTTAGAGAAATGAAGGGGAGAGAACCTTCACAGGCGGGGTGAGCATCCAGCCGGCGTGCATGAGGCAGCAGAATAATTTGGGGGAAAATGAGTTAGGGATTTCGGGAAATGAGAGAAATGGGGATTTGGGGAAACCCAAATGAACCTCTGCTGAGTAATGGGGATTTCGGTTTTGGGGTATTGAGAAGGGAAATGAGAAAAGAAAATTGGGGCTCATTTTTTTTAGTGAGAGAAGAGGCGGGAGACATTTTAAGTTTCAGCCCTTTTGCCGCTTCTTATTCTTATGCTAAGAAAATATAATACTTTTTCAATAGTATTTGTAATGACCCACTAATCTAGACTATTTGGACCATTAACGAAACTATACATAAACTTACATTTTTACGAAAATACCATAATTTTATTGAGTAACTTGTAAAATCAGAGTTACTTACAAATAAATAGATTACTAAGAAGGATTTGGGATCCCATTGTCTTTAAAAAAAAAACATGATTTAAAGGAAAATAATTACATAAGAAAATGCGGAAAATACATATAAAACCATAAAAATTAAAATGAGACTACATCCTCAAATCGAATAACGCTCGGCCCCTTGACTCCATTCACCATCGATACACATCCTCTAAGCGTCACGAATCTTACCGCCTCTAAAGCTTATTTTCCTGCACATAAACAGAAAGGAATGAGCCTAATGCCCAGCAAGGAAAATCTAACACATAGTCATACACATCAATTTTGATAATAACGTAAAGACATATCATAACACATAATACACTTATTATAATGGCCATTATTACTTGGGGTCCCATAGACTAAACAAGCTTATGCCCATGAGATTAGTTAAAAAGGGCATAAGCCCAAGCCTACAAACATACACATTCATAACATATCATAACATAACACATAAGATAACATAAACATAAACATATAGATTCTAGCCTATTTTCCTTACCAAAGTTACCGGGATATAATGGACTGAGTTGGGACTTTTGGAACACTCCTAAAACCATATGAGAAAGAGTGAGTCTTAAGAAGAAGAAGAAATGAAAATGAATAGGAAGACTAAACCATTGAGAATTATGCTTACCACAACTTATGTGCTTAGGAACTTGGATTCCCTAACCAAAATAAGAATGAGGTTAGGAAACTGAGTAGAAGACTAAGAGAAGGGAAACATAACATAAATTAAATGAACTAGAGTTTCGGGTTTACCTCAAAGACTTGCAAGATCAATCTAACCACAACCGAAATACTAACGAACCTCACTTCCCAAAGTGTTTGATAAGCTTATGATGTTTAAGCTTATGATTTTTCCCAAACCATGTGTTTACACTCTCACACTTACTTAGCACTAGCAGCTTCTGAACTTAGAGTAAAAGGTGAAGAAATGGCTGGGTACTAGGTCCTATTTATAGAGTTTGGGAATGAAATTATCTTGATTTTACTTGAATAAAAATAATGGCTTTTTAGGTGAAAATCATTTGAATAATCGTTCAGCAGAGGCTGAGGACTCGTTCAAAAGATGCTGGACTGTTGAAGGAGTTTGAATGGCTGAAAGGAAATGAATTCAAAAGAGTTTGAATTTATGCTGGAGGAGGCGATATATCGCCCCCTGTAGGCGATATATCGCCTGGGCCAGTATGCCCGAGGCGACCGTGCATCGTTTCGTGTTTTCCGTATCTACGTGCTGCGATATATCGCCCCCTATAGCTGCGATATATCGGCACACGCTGAATATTTAAACACGAAATTACACATTTTTAGCTAAGTTTGAATGGAGTAAACAGCCTTGACTAAGCCCTCAACGTACTCAAAGCTGCTGACTGACCCTATAACATTCAAACTTTACTCCTTATTAAATTTAATCCTCAAAAATACTTAATCCTTAATCACCATTCATAACATGTGCTTAAAATCCTATTGGTTGATGTCTAAACCTTATAATATAATAAATATAATCCTTAATATCAGTCACATTAATCAAACCTTAGGTTATACTTAATATTCTTAAACTATAGATTAAACTTAGAAAATTTATAAGTACTACTATGAGTGTCCAAATAATTCCCGGTCTGAACCAAAAATCCACAGTTACAAAGATAATACTAAACATACTATAATACTACTAAATAACTAGCTAAGTAAAGTTCTTGGACTCTACAATTCTCCCCTACTAAAAAGAATTTCGTCCTCGAAATTTACTTAACAAATAACTCCGGATACCGGCTCTGCATGTCCTCCTCCAACTCCCACGTTTCCTCGCGTTCAGAACTATTGATCCATAGGATTTTGACTATAGGAAAGCTCTTGGACCGCAACTGCTTCATCCCTCTATCTAGGATGCTAACCGGTCGTTCCTCGTAACTTAAGTCTTTCTGGAGCGCTATGGTATCGTACTTGACGACGTGAGATGGGTCTGACACATACTTGCGTAACATCGAGATGTGGAAGACGTTGTGACTATCGGCTAGTGCTGGCGGTAGGGCTAGTCTGTACACAACTGGTCCCACTTTGTCCAGCATCTCAAAAGGACCTATGAAATGGGGACTAAGCTTGCCTTTCTTCCCGAACCGCTTGACACCTTTCATAGGAGATATCTTCAAGAAGACTTGATCTCCAACTTGGAACTCCACATCGCGTCGCTTGGTATCCGCATAGCTTTTCTGTCGACTTTGAGCAGCAAGCATACGCTGTCTAATAAGCACTACTGCTTCTTGAGCTTGTCTAACAGCTTCGGGCCCTAGAAGCTGCCTTTCTCCTACCTCGTCCCAGTGCAACGGTGATCGGCACTTTCTTCCATATAGCAACTCATAAGGTGCCATTTCGATCGTTGACTTGTAGCTGTTGTTGTACGAGAACTCGATCAGTGGTAAGTACTTGTTCCACGATCCTCCGAAATCAAGTATACACGCGCCTAGCATATCCTCTAAGATTTGAATCGTACGCTCAGACTGCCCATCTGTCTGAGGATGGAAAGTTGTACTAAGGCTTAACTTAGTACCCATGGCCTGCTGTAAGCTTCTCCAAAATCTTGATGTAAACACCGATCCTCTATCTGACACTATCGTCTTGGGGATTCCATGCAATCGTACAATCTCTTGGATGTAGATGTTTGCATATTGGTCTGCCGTATATGAAGTCTTAACAGGCAGAAAATGAGCCGACTTGGTTAGTCTATCTATGACTATCCAAGCGGAATCATGCTGCTTATTCGTCTTTGGCAGACCTGTCACGAAGTCCATGGCTATATCGTCCCACTTCCACTCCGGTATGCTAAGCGGTTGCAATAATCCTACAGGCCGCTGATGCTCCGCTTTCACTTGCTGGCATACCAGACACTTAGATACATACTCCGTTATCTCCTTCTTCATCCCTGGCCACCAATAGACTGCCTTTGGAGGCTGCTTTAAAAAAATGCACTGCAATTGAAGATGCCTACAAGTTGGGCCTATGTTTCTTTGTTGAGGGGGTTTTGCTTGCACGAGAGGGCAAGTTAAATGTCTCGATAAATCCATTGAAGATGGTGGAGGACACTGAGTATTTATTTACTTATCGATGGGGGAAGGTGTCTTTTAACAAGCTTATGGATGCATGTAAGAAAGACATGCATCATTAGAAGAGGAACTATGAGAAGAAAAAGGAAGTTAAGGGGAAACAGAATGAAGCAAAATATAGTTTGTATGGTTATGTCCTTACATTGTAGTAATGGGCAAACGAGGCCATCCAGCAGTTTGCACCTGAGTATGGTATTAGCCATGGTAACTGGTTTCCAAGGATGCTCAGTTGATCGAGCAATAAGGAGCATCCTATTTCGAAGGCCGACCTTGCACCGATGTTCAAGAAGACAAGTGTAAAATCTTCTATATTATGTCAAAATACATTATTCTTTGGTGGTTTCAAACTAACTTAATGCTTTGTGTTTGCTGCAGTTGGTTGTGTTGTCCATGTTGAATCCCCGGCCATTGGAGATAGATTAGTATAGCGCTCTGACTGAGGGTGATGCTCCCTTGTATCATGGGTTAGGCTAAGAAGAAGAGAATGAAACTCTCACTGATTTTGAGAAGGTGGTGGAGATAGATGCTGATGTTGTGAAGGCAGCCAACATTTTGCTAATGCTGACCCTGATGATGAGGATACCTTAGTCCTAATCAACCCCACACCCTCAGCCCCGGCCCCATCAGTACACCCCAGTCATGATCAACCTGATTTACAAGAGGTGTTGGAGAGGTTGGAGAGAGTCAAGAGTCGTCAGGATGCCATCCTACAGAACCAGGTGGTCATCATGGATGTTGTCAATTAGATCTTGACATTTGTATAAGATCTTCGCAGAGACACGACGGAGAATGATTCTAATTCCGACTCACTTGACCTCACCCCAGGTGTTGTTATTATAAAACCTGGGGATGTTGCTGGGGTTTAGTTTGAATTGGCAAAGAGGAAAAGATGAGACTACATTGACCCTACCAGGAAGAAACCTCGTGTGGATGTGATTGATGACGCGCCATTAGTCCTCGAGAATATAAAGAAGCCACCTACTAGACAGTACAAGACGGTCGGCAGGTGGTTGCTTGGAGATATTCAAAACAAGATGAAGAGGGATGTCCAAACTAGTGTGCATGGTCCGAGTTGGTTTCTAACACTGAAGACACCATAGTTTTTGATCGATGATGGGATAAGGAATTTTTTTAATATCTTTTATCTAGTATGTATTTCCAAACATTGGATTCGATGTTGGTTCTATGGGTAGAGGCAGATGGTTTTCTCCTAATAGCTTCAAATTGGGTTCAATAGGGGTTCGATAGGGTTCGATGTTGGTTCCATTAGCAGAGGCAGATGGTTTGTCCTAGCAGCTTCAAATTGGGTTCGATAGTTGTTCGATAGGGTTCGATGTCAGCTCAATGGGTAGAGGCATATGGTTTGGTTCTAGTAGCTTCAATTTGGGTTTGATAGGGGTTCGATAGGGTTTGATGTTGGTTCGATGGGCAGAGGCAGATGTTTTGGTCCTAGCAGCTTCAAATTGGGTTCAATAGGGGTTTAAAAGGGTTCAATGCGTTAGAGGTAGGTGTTTTGGTCATAGTAGCTTCAAATTGGGTTCGATAGGGTTCAATGTTTGTTCGATGGGTAGAGGCAGATGTTTTGGTTCTGGGAACTATAATTTGGGTTTGATAAAGTTCGATAGGGTTTTGATAGGGTTGGATAGGGATATAGGTAGATGTTTTAACAATTGTTTTCCTATTATTTTTGCAGTATATTGATGCGGTCAAGCATATGCTACGTAGGCGTCGCCAGTTCTATCCCAGAGTGTATCGGCAAGATGTTGTTGTGATGAATATTATGTTCTCACAAGTGGTGCCAGCCCCTTATGACACATATCAGAATGCCAAGGAAGAGGATAAGAAAAAGTTTTTGTGGGATTCAGATGTGATGTCAATGATTACAGGTATTGAAAATTAATTTCTGATGTCGTGGAAGGGAGTAGACACTGTATATTGGTGCTAAAACTACCTTCAAATGCATTGGTTTGTAGTTGAAGCATCTATTTCTACTTGGACTCTGAATGTTTATGATTCAGATGTGACGGTGATAAGTGATAAACAACTGCAATCCTCTATGAAGTCATGGTCTACTTTGTTCCCATCGATGTTATTGGAGTCACATCTTTTCAAGGATGACATCGGTTGATGATTCCACTTGGAGCTAAAAGATGTAAAGAGTTCAAGGTGAACCGCATGCAGTTGATTTAGTACCCCAAACAAAAGTTAGGTCATCAAATTCTTGGTTTAAATTATCTTCATTTGGGTTCGTTAGCGTTCGATGTGGGTTCGATAGGGGTATGATGTAGGTTCGATGGGTAAAGGCATATTACCTGGTTCTAGTTATCTTAATTTGGATTCGAGAGAGTTTGATAGGGGTATGATTGGGTGTTCGATGTATGTTTGATAGGGGTTTGATTGGTTGATTTGCACCTTGTTATTATTCACGTTTTTTAAATTAAATTTTATGTTGATTTTGTTAATAATGTAGTTTATGTTTTGTTCACAGTGGAGATAGTGGTGTGTACGCCATCAAGCACATCAAACACTTATTGGGTAGGCTACCACTTCACATGATCTGTGATGACTACATGGAGTTGTTCAAAAACAAATGGATAGTTGACTTATGGTATCAGAATGTTAGGCATTGAACATTCTCTTCTTGTTATATTTTTTTGCTTAAAATTTAAGTTATTAAAAAAATTGTGTATCGAGTATGCATCGAGCTTACATTCAACTTAGGAACATGGAGTAACATCAAACATACACCAAACATGCAAATCATTAAAGACAATTAGCAGTAAAAATCCAAGCGTCGAGTAGCCATCGAGCATGCATCGAGAATGCGTCGAGTTTTATTCATTAACGACAATTAGCTCTAAAAATTCATGCGAAAAAAATTCATCAAAGACAATAAAAAACAGATGAAGTAACCTGACCAATCCAGTTTATATAAAATAAAACAAAAATTATACTCAGAGCTGAGCTTTGCATGAGGACTTGTTGTGGCCACGACCACCGCATCTACTTCACTTACGCATTTTCACATCTTTTTCCCTTCCGGATGGCCAATGGGTTGTCCTTGATCTTCCTAGGTTTGGCTTCTTTGGACGACCAACTTGTTGATTCTCTATGAGTACACCAACTACCATATTCTTAATGTCATCTGGAAGTATCCAATCATCCTCGCTCTTAGTTGGGTAAATGGTTTATTGTACAAATTCCTCCATGACTCAATGGTGTAAAACAGTGAACACAAGAAGTAAAGTTGTTGTAGCTGGATGGGGACAAGGTATGCCTATGACCTGGAATACCCCACATGAGCATGATTTCGTCATCAAATTCACCTCAGCATCACTGTCTGCACCAGTTACATGAAACTCAAATTTGACAAGGGCATAGACATTCATGAACCTTCCTTTGTCAGCATTGTTCGATACATCTGCCTACATTAGGGTGGATAATTTGGTGGTAGTCTTCTCTGTCACACTACGTTGTTCAGAAAACCAAGACCGTAGTGTGAACCAAATGAATTCCAAAAAAAGTGTAATTGGAAAGGTTCTTGCATCCTTGGTCTTATTGTTGAAGCTTTCAACGTAGTTGCTTGTCATTATATTGTATCATTTTCTAGGAAAGAAAGGACGAGACCACTTATCGAAACCAATTCCCTCCAGATAGGCAGCTATGGGAGGATCCATTCGCTTAATATTTTCAAAATGCTTTAGACATTCGGTCTTCTTCCATGCATAGGCTGCTGCCCACATCTCATTGTGACAGTGATCAGTCTTGAACTTAGCTTTCACATTGATACTGATGTGATGGTAGCATCCACCATGGTAGGCATCAGGAAAGACAACCTCTATATCATGAATAATGCTAGCGTGCCTATCTGACACGAAAGCCAGGTCAGCAACGTCCCAAATGGCTTCCTTCAACTTCATCATCAAATATTTCCATGAGTTGTCGTTCTCACTATCCACCAACACTAACGCAATTGGATAAAAATGACTATTCGCATCCAAAGCAACGACACATAGCATATGGCCACCGTACTTGTTCTTCAAGAACATGCCATCCACACATATCATAGGATGACAAAATCAGAATCCCCTCCTACAAACTCCAAGGGAAACGAATTAATATAGGAAATGACCATCTTTAGTGACAAAATCAGTAATTTTACATGGATTCTTTTGCTGCAACATGAGCAAGTAGGATGGCAACTTACAATATGACTCTTCATATGTCCCCCTAACATACGTAAGTGACTTCTCTCTACATCTCCATGGCTTTTCATAACTCATATCAACACTAAAAAATTTCTTCATATCCTCCTTTATGTTGTTTGCCATGTAGCTGGTCCCATCAACTGCATTTTTGTTCTTTATGAGGTGCCCAACAACCCACGGTGCAACTTGACGATGACCTTTTTGTTGCTTAGTGAGCATGTGTGTACGCTCTTGTACACCATAATCCCAAACATGGGGGACATTGGCAGTTTTTTCCCTCTCAATCTCCAACAACACTCAGGATCTTTGCATGTGATATACCACATGTCAGTACCAGACTTTTTCACCATATACTCAAAGTTATTCTTCATTTAAAATAGAGTAGCTTTGGTTTTTAACTGAATCTTGTCCTTAAAAGTCTTCCCAACATATATTTATTCCATTGGTGCACCAGATGATGAGGAATGGGTTTTAGCAGATGCCTCAATGTCTTCTTTTGTAAACATTAGGGCACTCCACTGGTGCGATCTTCTCTTGAAACAATTTTCTCCCTCCACCTAATGTTATCTTCTGTCTCAGCAGGACAATTACTACTTCTGGCAGGTGTTCGGCATCCTTGATTTGGGAGGTATGCATGTGCAAGAGGTAGTCCTGACTCTTCTTCTACTTGTTGGGCTTGGAAAATGTAAAACTCATCATTTGAAACATTTGCACTATAATATGAGTCATCCTCAGAACCATCATCATTATCTTCAAAGCAATTACTGTAGCATCCTAAATTTTTTAATAAGGCTTAGGGCCTTGATTAGCATGCCTGGAGGGCAATAAGTGATTTGTTATGCTAATATGTGAATTTGTTGAGTATGTGATTAGAAATGCATGTTTAGGTGAGTTAAATATGCATGTGGGCCCCATTTGGTTATTAGGGACATATTTGTAATTTTAGCCCGTTGAGGGCATAAATGTACTAATTGTGAATATTGTGACATATTCGTGTTGCACAATCCGAGATAGTCCTAGGGAGCGGTTTAGCTAGATAGTCACAACGGGGTCGAATACCCGACTCGGGGCGAGACGAGAGGTAGTCCGAGCATTAGATGTTTTATTATGTTATTGGGTTATGGAAATAAATATTTGGAGATATATTTGAAGTTAGAACGTATTGGAGGGAATATCGGGGAAATTTACCATTTTTCCCCCAGGGATGTTTTCGGTACCTCGAGCCTTGGAGGTAACTTAAATGACTTATGATAAGTAAAATAAAACCAAGAAACATTCTAAACCTTGGAGAAACCGACTCTCTCTCTATCTTGGAGTTATCTCTCTTTCGAAGCTTGGAGACTTTGATCTATAGGAGGATTTTAGCTTGCTTCTCAAGGGAATTGAAGCTGGCTATGATTGAGGATTAGCTCAGGGTCAAGTTATCAGTTGAGGTAAGGAATCTAACACGTAATTATCTAAATTATGTTGAATTTCTGCTGGTGTTTCAAGGTTGTGCATGTGAGCTAGGTGGAGAATCACCCTTGAGTTTTAGAAGAGGTTTGGGGTTAATTCTTGTTAGGTTTTGTTGCTGAGACTATAGTAGAACTTCTGTGGTGATTGACTTGAAACGTTGGGTTGATTTTGCGGTAAATTGGCTTGGATTTGGTGTAGAAAATGGAGGATTTTTCTGGGTTCGAATGGTCGGGCCGCGGAACACCATGGCTTGGGCCGCGGTGCGCATACCCTGTTTTAGGGGTTTCGGTTTCTGGTTGAGGCGGGCCGCATCATGGGTTCATGGGTTCGCGGCGCTTAGTGAGTTTTTGGACTCCAAGGAGGTTTTAGGCTCGGGAATCCAAAAGTTAAGGCTCATGATGGATTTTATCATCTGGATTGATAAAATTCAAGGTCGCGGAGACTAGAATTATGACCCAAAGTTATTTAATGGATTAGAACTTGATGGATTGATGTTGTTGATATGTTGTGACTAGGTTTTCATCAAGGCTCGGACTAGGGGACTGTGCTTGGGACATCGGTTCTTGGAAAGCTCGGGACACAGGTAAGAAAACTATTGTACCCGTAGAGCGGGACGAGGCCCTACATTTTGTGTTGTAGGGCACGACCCTATATGATTGTGTTGCATGGCGTGGCCCCATTAATTATGTTTATACGTGTTTAAGTATTTGTTTAAATATTCTATGTGTGCATATATTTGAATGAACAGCAAGAGCCGGGAACGGCGAAGGCAAGGAACGGCGAGAGCCGAGAACGGTGAAGGCCGAGAATGGCAAGGCCAAGTACAGCAAGGCCGAATATGGCAAGGGGCCAAGAGCAGCGTTAAGCACGCAGAGTGCGAGTTGCCAGGGTGAGACCCTATAGGATACCTGGGATATCCTCATGGTGTAGATCATGAACCCAGGGCTTGGTAAAGCACCTTGGACGACATGTTCGTTATGTGTTTAGCCTGTTGACAGTTTTGTTATGGGTTGAATGATGTTATTCATATGTTATTTGCTTGTGTGGAGTTTTCTTGCTGGGCTTCAGCTCACGGGTGCTCTATGGTGCAGGTAAGGGCAAGGGGAAAGTCGAACAACCATGAGTACGAAGAGCGTGAAGCGACGTGTACGTGTTTGGCCTGCCTGGCTGCCATGACCAGGGGTACTTTTTTGGGATATGTTTGTATTAAACCTAATTTTGTCATTTAGTCGACTTTAATTATACTTTTGAGTTGTAAATATTTCTAAAATAGTATTTTGGGATCCCAAATGTTTAACGCTTTATAATTTTCAATGGATGATGACATTTTCAAATTGAATGACTTTTATTATAGTTTAGCTACACTTTTAAACCTAAAACCTCGATTAGCGAGTTAATTGCATGTTTTAAACTCACTTAGTAACGACTCTAAGGAGGTAGGGCATTATAATTACTAACTGGATCATCATTCACATAGGGATCATACTCATATGCCTCAAGCACACCTCTAGGACCTCCATGTGGTATATCAAGTTCAATAGTAGCCATCTGCTTAGTAACTGGAACAAAAGTGTCCACCTCGCTATAATTCTTGTAAATGCTACCTGTAGGAGATGGATCGACATTGGTCGTGTCTATTTTGTTCACACTAGGAAAAGGATCTGATATGTCATTCTTCTTAACTGGAGTCACACATAAGGCTATTCGTATGTTCTTTCAAGCTTATTCCTAAGAATACATGAACTTGACGATCATTCCTCAATTGAACCGGTGCAAATGGTTGGTCGCCGCATACGTACGACACCTCAAGTTTCAATTCATACACCTTTCTATCCACCTGAAATATCTCGTGCAGTATGTCAAGTAGTTGCAAGTAAGTGACATCATTCTCTATTGGTATCACTTCACCTTCAACATCCTTAAAATACCATTTCCTAACATTTGTTTCCCAAACACCGTTGTAAGAAAAAAATACGTAAACAATAGAACCTAAAATAAAAAAAGAAAACACAAATACAATTAGCTGAAAAACTAGAAAAAAATCAACAAGCATTCGTCGAGGATGAAATCCAGTATGCCTCAACGACCATCGAGCAAGAAACAATACCCACCGATCACACCAAAAAATAGAATGAAAATGCATACAATCATGCCTGCATCGAGTAAACATCGAGCATGCATGAAAACATGCAAAATCACAATTCCATTGAGCTTATATCGAATAGCAATCGAGTAACAATTAAGCATGTATGCAAACATGCAAAATTACACTGCCATCAAGCTTATATTGAGCAGTCATCGAGTAACAATGGAGAATGTATGAATCGTGAGAATGCATATGACCATCGAGCCATCATCGAGCAGGCATCGAATAACCATCGAGCATGCATGAAATCGTGAGAATGCACATTACCATCGAACTTGAATCGAGCAGGTATCGAGTAACCATCGAGCAAGAATGTAACCATAAAAAATGATGTGCCATCGAGCACAACTCAAACCCAGAAAAATTCCGAAAAACGCAGATCAACAAAAAACTAAAGAAAAACTAAAAATATGTGCAAATATTCCTCAGATCTATTCGAAATGCCCAAAAAGTTTAAAGGAAGCATCACTAATGCAAGTATTTAAGAAAAAATTTCTTACCCATAAGTTTTTACTCCAAGAATCCTCAAAATTTACTTTGGCCTTGATCTCTAAAAATGGCTTCCTCTTAGGGAGGTGCTCGGCTTTTAAGAGTGCTCGGATCTCTACCCGTGGTGCTCTTAGTGGTCCTATGAGGTGAGGTAAGTGAGAGAGTGTGAACCAAGAGAGAGAGAGAGAGTAGGAGGAACCCAGAAGAGGAAAGAGAAGAGGGTAGGGGAATTGTGGCAGGGGCATTTTGGGTACTATCAAAACTTTTGGCATTATTTTGAAATGATCAAAGAGCCTAGTATTTTTTTTGACTGAATACCCCTCATTAAGCATAAAAATTCAAATTTCCCTAAAATAATGTATCGCAATGGAGCATAAGTACCCATAGGATAATTCAGACTCCTAGGTTCCCTGGTCTACTTATCTCCTGGCCAATTCTCATGGTCGTGAACCGTATTAAAATAACATATTATAATAGTGCATAAGCACCCCTAAGATCATTCAAAGTCCTAGGTTATCTGGTCTACTTTTCTCATGTGGAGCGTAAGTGATTAGTGCTCAAAAAGATCATTTTATTGAGCTTAAAGTTGAAATTAAATTAAGTTTTAATTAATATTTTCTTGAATTTATTGTGACATATTCTTCAAATGGAAATAATTAGTTTTAATGTAATTAACAAATATTTTCTTTCGAATTATAGTGCATTTGAGCCTAATTAAAAGAAAATTAAAAAAATAAATAAAATAATTAAACTTGAATAATGATAAGAGTGTAAGTTTTTTTTTTTTCAATAGCCCGAGGCTCGTTTGTGCGGCCCAATCACATTCCTAATAGAGCCAGCACAAGGCCCAGATCTACCCGGACTCGCGTGACCCAAATACCTACCCGCGTGATCTGCACCCGACCCAACTCGCCTACCCCTGCCAGCTGCACTAGGTGGCGCTCCGTGATTGCCCAGCACCTGGCTCCAGCCTCAAAACATGCAACACATGGCGTGCTCCTATTGGCTACAAATTGGTCAAAGCTCAAACTGCACCAGCCACCTTTCTGCCCATTTTGTGTTCACTTTGAGTCTTGGACCCTTCCATTTCAAGCTTTAAAGCCACATTTTGTGTTGATTTAGAAAAAAGGGCATGATGACCATTCACTAGAATAGCTAGGTTAATATTAATAATAGGAGTTGATTTTTCAAAATCATATTTTATTATTAATGTTTAAGATTTATTTTATGAATGTTGTGATGTGAACTATTTACTTGTATAGTTTTGTAAATCAGGTAACTATGTTTCTAAATATGCATATGGATAATTGTTGAATTCTTTCAACTTTTCAACTCTTGATTACATCTTATTTTTATATCACTTGGCTCATTTTATTGTTTAATTAAAAATTTAACAAAAAAAAATCTCAAATCTATTTCCATTTCCATTTCTATTTATTTCATGTTACTAACTTTTTGTATTATTTTTCTACTAATATTTTTGTTTTAGGTTACCTCCTTGTGGATCGACTGCCCGAATTTTACTACAACTACCGCTTAGTTGTTGTCATAATTTGGGCGTTAAATAAATTTTGGCGTCATTCCTGGGAAGGTAGTTTTTGAAGAGTTTTAGTGGAATTTGTACCAAGATGTTAGTAACTTTATTTGTATTTTTGTTGGTATGAATATTGTATTAGCATAGTGTTCTTCCTATTGTGTGTGCTTTAGTTTTTTGCTAAAACACCCAAATCCATCTAGAAAAAAGTTTAACAAAAAAAAAATAAGAAAAAAAACCTAAAATATATTCTCATTTCCGAGAGTGGATGAATCATCATGAAAGTTCTAGTGAAACTTCTTCCAATTCATCCACCAATCCTTTCAGAACTCGTTCCACCCTTTCAGCTTCTCCGCAAACCTTAGTTGATAATAATACATTCACAATTGCTCACAATGATTAAATACAACCAAGAACTCTCAATGAATACCTCCATCCTACTCGCACTTCCACACGTTCATGCAATATGTTCTCTCCTAATATGCCTGCGTTAGACTTTAAACCTAGCATGATTCAACTCTTACCCACATTTCATGGAATGGAAAATGAAAGCCCATACGTGCATATTAGAGAATTCTGTGCGACTAAAGTTCTTCCCTTTTTCGTTGAAGAACAAAGCCAAAAGCTGGTTATACTCTTTGAGACCTAGGTCTATTGGAACATGGGAGGAAATGACCAAATCTTTTATTCTAAAATCGTTCCCTAGCCATAAGACCAACGATCTAAAATGACAGATTTCTACATTTTCCCAAAAGGACAATGAAGCGTTCTATCAAGTCTGGGAAAGAATCAAAGATCTATTAAATTAATGCCCACACCATGGCTATGAGAACTGGTGTTTGGTCAGTGTAACGTCCCAAACTTTCTAATAGGGCTTAGTGCCTTGACTAGTGTGTCGGGAGGGCAATAGCTGGTTTTATTATGTTAATATGCGTATTAAATGATTATGTGATTAGCAATGCATGGTTAGGAGAATTAAATATGCATGTGGCCATTTTGGTAAATAGAGGCATAAATGGAAATTATATGCATGTTATGCTCGATACCACAAGATTGTGGTGATATATTTGTGATGTGCGATTTGAGACAGTCCTAGGGAGAGGAATAGAAAAATAGTCACAACGGGGTCAAATACCCAGCTCGGGGGTGAGCCTATGGGTATTATGGGTACATTGTATGTGTTCGGGATTACTGAGTAACCAGTTGTGATCTAGCGATTATTTGGGGTATGTTGGGATTAATTGGGGAATTATAGGAACACTCGAGGAATTAGGGGGATGTGACAAATGACGAGATTGTCCTTGGTGGCATTAAAGGATTAAGGATAGACTCCAGCAAAACACAATCATGGATCTAAGTAGAAACAAAGAAAAATTAGAATCCCCTCAACCTTGTTACTTTCTCTTTCTCTCGACACTTTCTCTCTCCCTCTCTAAGCTTAGAAGCTTTGTGAATGTTGAAGAGATAGCTAAGGAATAGAAGAACTAGAAGTTTGAAGTGCTTGGGGATTAGCTCAGTTGAATTCTCAGTGAGGTAAGGGTTCAAACTGGATCTTTTCTGTTAATTTTGCTGTGAACTAAAAGCTTGCCTGAGGGTTGGAATTTAGACTGGTTTTGAGTGTTTGTGAGGAAATGGAATTATTTTTGGGGTTGTTGTGATGCCTAGGTTGTGTGGATGAGAATTCTAGACTCAATTATAGGTTTAGATGTTGTTTGAGGTGTGATTTGGTGGTTTAGGCTCGAGGAAAAATGCAGAAAATGGTAGAATTTATGGGTTTTGGGGCTCGCTCTGCGGCCCGTGTATGCGAAGAGACCAAGGAAGCCTTCTGTTTTGTAGTGGGTTGTAGGTCAAATTAGGGGAAATGGCCTATGTTGTATATTATGCTCGAGAACCCAAATCTTAAGGCTCGGGAATGATTCTACTACCCGGTTTAGAAGAATTCGATGTCCCAAAGGCTAGTATTTTAATATGAAGTTCTTAATTAGTTAGGGATTGATAGATATCTATTTATTATGGCGTTGTGACTAGTTTTACGTCAAGGCTCGATTTAGGGGATTGTTTTTGGATTTGTGTTAATCTATCAGCTCGGGACATAGGTAAGAAAATTTTTGTGCCTGTAGAGTAGGGCATGACCCTATTATTTGTGATTTAGGGCGTGCCCTTAAATTTTGTGTTTAATGTATGTGTGAATACTTGTGAATGCTATGCTATGTTGTGCACGATTATGAATGAACAACGAAGGTCGAGAATGACAAAGGGTCGAGAACGGCAACGGGCCAAGAATGGTGAAGGCATGCTAAATGCGAGCCGCTAGGGCGATACCCTCTAAGGGTGTTGTATCCACCCACTCAGTGTAGATCGTGAACCTAGTGCCTGGTAAAGCACCTAGGTCGGCATAGGCCGCTATATGTTTAATATGTTGACTGTTTGTGATAAATATTATTGGATAGAATTGTGATTTGTTATGCGTTGAGTTTTCTTGCTTGGCCTTGGTCACGGGTGATCTATGGTGCAGGTAAGGGCAAGGAAAAGGTCGATCAACCATGAGTTGGAGAGCATGGAGCGGTGTGTACATGTTCGGCCTACATGGCTACCATGACCGGGGTTGTTTATGGAATTTACTGTAGATGGTTGATTTTGTCGCTTAGGTAGATTGTATTATTACCTTTTGAATTGTAATACTTTTTCGAAATAGTATTTTGCGATCCCAAATGTATAACTTTTACCATTTTAATGAATTTCCAAGTATTTTATGATTACTGTCGTCAAATTAGTTTTGTTTCAATTTAATCACACTTTTCGACCTAAAACCTCGATTAGCGAGCTAATGGAACTTTTATAAATCACATGGTAACGACTCTAAGGTAGTAGGGCATTACAGTCAGTTACTTCTATGAAGGCTTCACGAGTTGTGAACGCCAATTTGTAGAAATGCTATGCAATGGTGAATTCCTCGAAAAAGAGCCAGAAGATGCTCTTGAATATCTCAAAGAAACCACAAAAAAATCTCACATTTAGACTGGTCCAAGTTCTACAGATAGCACCAACCGACATAAACCATGAGCTCTATCAACTTTGAGAAGATGATAGCATTAAGGCCTAACTCAAAGCTTTGAAAAAGTAGTTTGAGGTCTTAATGAAGAAAAATGGCCAAAAATCACACATGATTGCTCAAGCAGAACCACAATAACCTTGCTTTGTTTGTGGAGGGACAGAGCATTTAGCTAAAGACTACTTAGCTTTTAATGAAATGAGGGGGGTTTATGTGGAGCAATGCAATACCTTAGGGGCGTATAACATTCCATTCTCCCATACATACAATCCTGGTTGGAGAAACCATCCAAATTTTAGTTGGAGAGATTCTAACCAAGCTCAATCGTTTCGAGGCCAATGGAGAAATGAGCAACAAATTCAACCATCAAAGGTGTATTCTGCACCTCAATACAATGCTCATCCGCAACGAATTTCTCTCAAGAATACCCTTCATGCATTCAGAGGAATAAACAAAAATAAATCTCCAAATGATGGAAGAAATCAAAGAAATGAAATGTCAATTCTCAAAATAGACTGAATCATTGGTCATTCCCGAAAAAGGCAAACTTCTTTCCTGACCTAAATTCATTGTGCAAGATCAACACATGGCCCAATCCTCAAATTCCAATGATCAAAATGTTAAGGAAGTAAATGGCATCACAACTAGAAGTAGTAAAACTTTGAAAGACCCATCCACAAAAACAACCCCTCCCAGCACTCCAAAAGTTAATCCAGAGAATGCCCCACCCAATGCTTCTACAAAAGTTCCATTTCCTCAGGCTTTGAAACTTGTTGGGAAAATTCCTGATAACTGAGCTGAAATCCTTGAGCACTTGACACAAGTGAAGATTAATCTTCCTTTTCTACACATCATAAAACAAGTGCCGGCTTATGCCAAAATCATCAAGGATCTATGCATCGCAAAAAGGAAGCACCATGTCAAGAAGACTGCTTTCTTGACTGAGCAAGTGAGTGTGGTGATTGAACAAAAGACACCATATTAAAATAACACCTGGTCTACTTATCTCCTAGGTCACCTGATCTATTTATCTCCTTGCCAATTCTCATGGTCGTGAACCGTATTATAATAACATATTATAATAGTGCATAAGCACCCCTAAGATCATTCGAAGTCCTAGATTATTTGGTCTACTTTTCTCATGTGGAGCATAAGTGATTAGTGCTCAAAAATGTTATTTTATTAAGCTTAAAGTTGAAATTAAATTAAGTTTTAATTAATATTTTCTTGCATTTATTGTGATATATTCCTCAAATGGAAAATATTAATTTTAATTTAATTTACAAATATTTTTTATGAATTATAATGCATTTGAGAATAACTAAAAGAAAATTTAAAAAAAGTAAAGAAAAGAATTAAACTAGAGAACAAAGAGTTGAAAAATGAAAATAGTGTAAGTTAAATCTTTTATTTTCAGCAGCCCCACGCCTGTTTGTATGGCCCAGTCACATGTCCAATAGAGTCAGCCCAAGGCCCAGCTTTGCCCACACCTGCGTGACCTAGAGACCCAGCAAGGCTTCGCCCAGACCAGTGTGACCTAGAGACCCACACGCATGACCCATGCCCAACTCGACTCGCCTGCCCCTGCCAACTGCGCCAGGTGGCATTCTGTAATAGCCCAGTACTTGCCTCCAGCCTCAAAGCATGCAACACATGGCGTGCTCCTATTGGCTGCAAATGGGTCAAAGCTCAAGCTGCTCTAGCCACCTTCCAGCCCATTTTGTGTGCACTTTGAGCCTTGGACCCTTCCATTTTGAGCTTGAAAGTTCACATTTTGTGTTGATTTAGAAAAAGGGACATGATGACCATTCACTTAAATAGCTAGGTTAATATTAATAATAAGATTTGATTTTTCAAAATCATATTTTATAATTAATGTTTCATATTTATTTTGTAAACCCCATTTGTTGTTTAATTTATTTCTAGTCAATTTCCTCTTCTATAAATAGGTCATTTTCTTTCACATTCGGTATGTAATTTTGGGAGTAAAGAAACTATAGAAAAATTTCTACTCACTTTCTTCTCATACTTTCTTCTTAGAATTTTGTGAGAATGATTAGCATAATGGCCTAATCTTCCTAGGAAGGCTAGGGGTGATTCCATATGCTAGTGATGTTATTTTGCTACTTTGATTTACTATGTTCTTAATATAATGCATTTGAGTTGTTTATGTTCTTTCAACCTCATCTTTATTTTGTTATCTTTACTTACTTGTGCTAATAATATATAGGATTAGTCATGCTCTTTCTATTTGTTTATAATTAGTAAAAGTAATATTAACACATAATTTTATGTCTAATCTTCTATTTCATTATTGCCCTTGGGTGTTTTGTGATTTTTAGATTTTTCATAAGTTTAACATTGTGCTCCAAAAGTAAAGAACTTTATTACTCAAATTGACTTTTGTTAGAAAAGAATATGGACATTAATGTTAGTTTTTCCAAGTAAATGTTAGGATGTGAACTATTTACTTGTGTCATTTTGTAAATCAAGTAACTAAGTAACTAAATAAGCATATGGACGATTCTTGAAACCTTTCTATTTTTCAACTCTTGATTACATCTTATTTTTATTTCACTTGTCTCTTTTTATCATTTCATAAAAAATACAACAAAAAAATCTCAAATCTATTTTCATTTACATTTTTATTAATTTCTTGTTACTAAATAAGCATATGGCCTGATAGGTTTTGTTCAGTGTTATGTATGAATATATGTAATTGTTATGTGATATAGATGTTTGTGACGGATCGGAAAACATCGGGATCAAAAAGGGCCGCAATCGGCGATAAGCATGCTGAATGTAGGCTGCCATGGCATGGCCATATAGGGTTTTGTGTTCACCCGCTCGGTTAGGACCGCAAACTTGGTGCCTGGTAATGCATCTTGATTGGCTTAGGTGACTGTTGTGAATTGTCTGTTATGTTTGTTTAATTATGCATTTGTTGAAATCAGTTGTTATATGCTATGTTGTGGAGTTTTCTTGTTGGGCCTTGGCTCACGGGTGCTCTATGTTGCAGGTAAGGGCAAGGGAAAGGCCAACCAAGCATGAGTTGAAGTGCATGGAGCAGTGCGTACATGTTTGGCTTACCTGGCCGCCACGGCTGGGGTAGTTTAGAGAAACGTTGTATGAATGACTGATTTTGTCGCCTAGGTCAACTATTTAATGTCTTTAGAGTTGCAATTATGTTTTAAACAATGTTTTGGGGATCCTAATTAAACTCTTTTATGTTCTTGATGAATGTCCAAACCTGTTATATTTAATTTTCATTAAATGAGTCTTCACCCTAATTTAATCACACTCTTTGGCCTAAAACCTCAATTAGCGAGTTAATTGCATGTAACGCCTTGGATAACCAAGACCATTACACTGTGTGTTTAAAATAGTGTGAGACTTGCTAATCAGGTCGTTTGAACATAAACCTGTTATTAAAACAAGTGTTTGATACATGGGATCCCAAAAATAGTATTTACACGGCAGAAAAAACCCTCAAAGTCTTATACAACAAACGCCAGTCTAACGGAAAAACACAGTTTAGCGTTCTAATTCCTATAAATTTCCTCGGCCATGGCAGTTGAGCAACTATCGATGTTGTAACGCCCTGGTAGCCAGGACCGTCACACTGTGTACTTTAAATAGTGCTTATCTCATGAAACGATTCATTAGGCCATAAAAGTGCATCTAAGTGTTATTAATGGGCCAGGGTTAAAATCACGGTGAAAAGGAATGAATATATTTTATTAAAATGTTAAGTTGTACATGGGATCCCATAAAAGAGCTTACAAAGTTGTTTACAATCCAAAATGGTCATTACAATTCAAAAGTTACAATTCACCAACCCAAGCGGCAAACATAGGGTTAAACCCTAGTTCCCTTGAGAAACACTGTGGCCGTGGTGGTCAATCGTTTGCATATGTACACGTCACCACCTAAGCTCTCCACTTAAGGCTGGGTAAGCTTTTCTGTAATGCCCTGGTTACCCCAGAACAGTTACTGTGATCGGTGAACCAGAAATTTGACCCACTACCCGAGTCCTTTGGTTAAAACGTGTTCTAAGTGGTATTAACAGGTTAAGGTGAAAAACAATAAAGAGGACAGGATATATTTTATTAAGTATATAAACTGCTCATGAGCTATTCAAAACATTTACAAGTTGTTCATTATACAAATTGGCCACTACTGTTTCAAAATACAATATATAGCATGATATAATGTCAACAATGATCATAATAATCATTCAAGACTATCAGTCCAAAACAGATAGGTGACAATCGCAAAAGTCACTAAGATGGGGACAGTTCCCTTTAGCCTTGTGACGATAGGGTCACCAGGGCTTAACAGGTAAGTGAACCTTTCATTAGCTTAACCAGGATAGGTGCATGGTGACTGGTCAACAACATATCCTTCCTCATGACTATAGAGTCATAACCTTGGAACATCGTTCCCTAGCCATGTGACAAGCAGTCACCTGGGCCTTATGCCCTGGCTCTCAGTAACTAGTCTTAGACTAGCCAAGCGCTTATAAGTTCATCGACTTTAGGGTCGGTCTAGTGTTAATGCCTTAGAGCCATTCAACACTGATATCGATTAGATCTAATCTTCATTAGGCCCTACGTTCAGGACGCTTATGCCGTTTTTGACTTTTAGGTCAGTGTCCCTGACTAGTCAATGCCATATACAAGTAATCAACATTCACTAGCATTTAATATGCAATCCATGTCCACATTCATCAGGCAACATGCCTCAATAACAATCACGCATGTCATATATACACAGGGTGCAGTTTTCTTACCTCAGGTTCGAGCGAGAAATATAATAAGGACGACCCCTGAGAACGATCGATCTTTTGGTTCCTTAGCGGTTACCTAATCACAACCAATTATAACTTCCATTAATGAGAATCAACATGGATAGGGTCTTAACCTAAGCACCACTCTCGGGACATCGAAACATGCCCACACGATGAGTAGACTCGATCCCGGGCATTAAGGATTGAAACCCCAAGTCAAAAACCCTTAAAAACACTCAAAACGGGACTTTGAAGGAACAGGGTAGCGCTACAGCGCTGACCCCTAGCGCCCCAGCACTATTCTTAGAACCCCCAACATGCCCATTTGCCTCCTGAGTAGCGCTGTAGCACCCTAGGGTGGGTGCTATAGCGCTACCTCTAGACCACAACTCCCCTGAACCGACCTTCTTCATCTCCTTCGATTCCAACCTGATTCCCAAGCTTCCAAATCCCATTCTTGATGCCTAATGAACCCAAAAACCATCCTAACACACCCCAAACATCATAAGCATAGGAAACCTAGCAAAAACTCCCAACGAAACCAAGTACTCAACCTAGAAATGATAGCTGTAATACAAAGCTAAAACAGGGCAAACCAGAGAATTCTATGGTTTCAAACTTACCCAAAGCTCAGCTTATGACGCTCTTCAAGCGTGGAACACTCTCCCAAACTCCCAAGGCTTGCTTCCCAAGCTTGAATCCTCACGAATGGTTCAAAAATCACAAAGAAATATGGAGAAAAGAAGGTACGGGAGAAACTTAGAAACTTGCTCTGTTTTGCTCTCTTCTTTCAGCCAGCAATGGTTATAACTATCATAGGGGTGAAATGACCATTTTACCCCTAGGTCAATTTAAATTTTCTAAAGGCTCCCAAGGGAAAATTGGTATTTTCCTCCTATCTTGTTAATCATAATTAACGCTCTCCAATTCCCACTATTCTCGATAATCTCAAACACCAATAATTTATATCACGTTACCCTTTAACTCCCGGTAACGCTCTAATCATTAAAATCATCCCGAGACTCAACCCGAGCCCCGAACTTAAACCTGTTGTGACTAAACCACTAATCAATAATCCAAGATCGGCTCATGCCAAATCGCTCGAACAAACCCACATTATAATGTGGTCTCAACACATATCACCGACATGCATACAAATATACAATTATACCCTCAATGGGTCAAATTACCATCACACCTCTGTAATTAAAATGTGGACTAACATGCGTGTATTTAACATCGTATCAAAATATAATTCACATATACATACATAATATCAGTTAATGGCATAATTAAACAAATATGGCCTCTCCCAGCCTACTACTCCCGCCATTAAACCACATCGGAGAATTCGGGGCATTACAACTATCCCCTCCTTACAGAAATTTTGTCCTCGAAATTTTCCTGAACAGCTTGGGATACTGACTCTGCATATCTAACTCCTGCTCCCAGGTCACTTCCTCGACCTTGCTGTTCCTCCTCACTACCTTAACCAAAGGTATCGTCTTATTCATGAGGACCCTATCTTTTCTCTCAATTATCTGAACTGGTTGCTCCTCAAAGGAGAGATCTGGCTCGAGCTCCAGATCTTCATAACTCAAAATATGGCTCACATCAGATACATACCTCTGAAGAGCTGAAACATGAAATACATTATGCACGGTAGACAACGCCGGAGGCAAGGCCAATCTGTAAGCCACTTGACCAACCCTCTTCAGGATCTCAAATGGACCTACAAATCTAGGGCTTAGCTTGCCCTTCTTCCCAAACCTTCTCACCCCTTTCCATGGTGAGAATATGAGGAAGACATAGTCCCCCACTTGGAACTCCACGTTCTTGCGCTTGGGATCTGCATAGCTCTTCTGTCTACTCTCAGAAGTAAGCATCCAAGCTCTAATCTTCTCAACAGCCTCACTGGTCCTCTGAACTGCCTCAGGACCTAAGTATCTCCTTTCACCTGCCTCATCCCAATGAATGGGAGATTTGTACTTCCTACCATACAGCATCTCATAAGGTGCAACTCCAATGGTAGACTGATAACTGTTGTTGTAGGAGAATTCTATCAAAGGCAGATACTTACTCCAAGATCCACCAAAATCCAGCACACATTCTCGCAGCATGTCCTCCAATATTTGGATCGTCCTCTCAGATTGCCCATCTATCTGAGGATGATAAGCAATACTGAACTTCAACTGCATCCCCATGGCCTTCTGCAAACTCCCCTAGAACTTGGAAGTAAAAGTAGGGTCCCGATTTGACACGATCGACCTAGGCGCTCCATGGAGGCGCATGATCTCTCTCACATAGAGATATGCATACTTGTCAACTGTATAGGTAGTCCTCACTGGCAGAAAGTGAGCTGACTTGGTGAAGCGATCCACTATCACCCAAATAGAATTGTGCTGACCAACAGTCCTGGGTAAGCCCACCACGAAATCCATCGTGATGTCTTCCCACTTCCACTCTGGGATATCCAGAGGCTGCAATAACCCTGCCTGCCTCTGATGCTCAAGCACTTAGCCACATACTCTCCTACATCTTTCTTCATCCCTGGCAACCAGTACAATGATCATGCATCCTGATACATCTTCGTGGTGCCTGGATGCAAAGAGTAAGGTGTAGTATGAGATTCATCCAGAATCTCTCACCTCAGCGCAGTGTCTAACGGAACACATATTCGCCCTTTGTATCTCAACAAGCCTAACTCAGACACTATATAATCTCTGGATGCTCCAGCCAGAACTTCCTCTCTAATTTTGATCAGCTGTGGATCACTCAGCTGACCCTCCTTAATTCTCTCCAACAGCGTAGACTGTAATGTAATATTAGCCAACTGGCCCACCAGCAACTCTATACTAGCTCTAGTCATGTCATCTACTAACTCCCTAGCTATCAACCTCATACCATGAATCTGTCCCAGGCCCTTCTGGCTTAAAGCATCAGCTACCACGTTGGCTTTTCCAAGATGATACAGAATCTCACAATTATAATCTTTTACCAACTCCAGCTAACGCCTTTGCCTCATATTAAGATCTTTCTGGGTGAAGAAGTACTTCAGGCTCTTGTGGTCTATATAGATCTCACACTTCTCTCCATAGAGATAGTGTCTCCATATCTTCAAAGCAAAAACCACTGCCGCCAACTCTAAATCATGAGTAGGATATCTCTTTTCATACTCCTTCAACTGACTAGAAGCACAAGCAATTACCTTCTCTGATTGCATCAAAACACAACCCAAACCCTGATGAGAAGCATCGCTGTAAATCAAAAACTTTTCCTGATCTGTCAGAAGACTCAGAATCGGAGCTGTAATCAATCTCCGCTTCAGTTCCTGGAAGCTGTTCTCACATTTATCTAACGACACAAACTTCTGGCTCTTGCGTGTCAGTTCAGTCAATGTACTAGCTATCTTTGAGAACCCTTCCACGAAATGTCTATAATAACCTGCCAATCCAAGGAAACTTCTAACCTCAGAAGCATTCTTTGTCCTTGGCCAATCTCTAACCGCTTCGATCTTCGCTGGATCTACTTTAATCCCCTCCTTACTGACAATATCCCTAAGAAAGGACACCTGAGACAACCAGAACTCACACTTCTTAAATTTAGCAAATAGTCTGTGTTCTCTCAATCTCTATAAAACCAACCTCAAATGCTGCTCACGCTCTCACTCAGTCTGAGAATACACCAGAATATCATCGATAAAGACGATCACAAACTGGTCTAAATAGTCCTTGAACACTTTATTCATCAGATCCATAAAAGCAGCAGGGGCATTAGTCAATCCAAAAGAGATAACTAGGAACTCATAATGCCCATATCTGGTATGAAAAGCAGTCTTCGGTATATCTCCCTCCTTGACCCTCAACTGATGATAACCAGAACAAAGGTCGATCTTAGAGAATACCTTCTTGCCTTGTAACTGATCGAACATATCATCTGTCCTTGGCAAAGGATACTTTTTCTTAATTGTCAACTTATTCAGTTCTCTACAATCAATACACATTCTCAGAGAACCATCCTTCTTCTTCACAAACAGAACTGGCGCACCCCAAGGTGAGAAGCTAGGTCTGATAAAACCCAAATCTAGCAGTTCTAGTAACTGCACTTTTAATTATTTCAACTCAGCTGGGGCCATTCTGTAAGGCACTCTAGACACTGGCTCCGTCCCTGGTGCCAGTTCTATAACGAACTCAATTTCTCTATGCGATGGAAACCCTGGAAAATCTTCTGGAAACACATCCAGAAACTCACAAACAAGTCTGGTCTCTTCTGGTCTCACTGGCACGACCTGAGTGGTATCAACCACACTGGCTAAGAATCCAATGCAACCTCCTTGCAATAAATCCCTAGCCCTCAATACAGAAATCATAGGAATACGAGGTCCATGCACAGCACCAACAAACACAAAAGGATCCTCACCTTCAGGCTCAAAGGTGACCATCTTCCTTCTGCAATCAATGGTTTCCCCATACTTTGCCAACCAGTCCATACCCAATATCATATCAAAGTCAGTCATAACCAACTCTATCAAATCTACTGACAACTCTCTGCCTTCCACTGTCACTGGAAAAGATCTAACCCATCTTCTGGATACCACTAACTCTCCAGTAGGTAACAAAGTACCAAACCCCACAGCATAAAAATCACAGGGTCTACACAATCTATCAATAATACTACTAGCAACAAAAGAATGTGTAGCACCAGAATCAATCAACACATTATAAGGAGTTCCAGCACTAAGAAGCTGACCTGTAACAACTGAGGGAGAAGCCTCAACTTCTGCTTGAGTCAACGCGAGCGCTCAAGCTGGGGCTGAGTTGTCCACCTTTCTAGGTTCTTCCTTTCTTGCCTTAGGGAAATCCTTTTTAAGATGACCCACTGCTTCACATGAGAAGCAGGCCCTTGCCCTACACTCTCCCAAGTGATGCCTCTTGCATCTAGGGCACTCAAGATAGGACTTCCAGGCTTCACCACCTGGACGACCCATAGAAATACCACGGGGCCGTCTATCAAAACCTGGAACTGGGAAGGTGTCAAGAACCTTCCTCTTCTAATCACTAGGGCCAACACCCCTTCCTGAACCCACAAATGTAGGACCTGGCCTCCTGAATTCCTTTCTGGCTACACTATCAAACTTCAAGGCGTACTCAGTAACTGATAATTTCCCCTAAAGTAGCCTAATAAACTCCTCAGCCTTCGTCGCTCTAATAGCATCATTATAATATTTTTCATTGAATAGGGTCTGAAACTCTTCCCAAGTTAGAGCATTCACATTCTTGGTCTGGGTAATCACTTCCCACCAAATCCGGGCATCCTCTCGAAACATATAAGTGGCACAGGCCGCCTTCTCATTACCAATTACCCTCATAAAGTCAAGGATAGTGGTAATCATGCTCATCCATTATTCAGCCTTGGCAGGATCTGCACTGCTCTCAAATACTAGCGGTTGTTGCTTCCTGAACCTTTCATAGAGAGGCTCCCATTTATTCCCAATCTCAGCCAGCTGCCCAGCTGATGGCACCGACACAGGAGGTGCCTCTGATCCACTAGCCACTGCAGGCATTTGTTGTTGTTTTAGGAGACGAAGCTCTTCTCCCTATTTTAATATTGTAGCCTGCAGATCACTGACTATTTGCTGCCAGTTTACAGGAGCTGGCTGTGGAATCTGTGACTGGTCATTTTCCTGACCCTGGCTATTATTATTATTCTAGCCCTGATCACTCTGGCCAGCTGAAGTATCTGTCTGCCCTGGATTCATAATTTTGTCACTGATACCTTGCAGAAATAATGATCAATATGGCAAGTCAGGTAGTAATAACTAAACCTCTTGCCGCCTTATGGTCCAAGAACAAACAGACAATTATCACATTCCATAGTCATACAAATATATGCAGGTAGATACATGTCTATAGCATTTAGCACTTAGCATGTATCACATAGTAGTTCATAATCAATCATACTTATAAGTATGTTCCAGCAATCCCAGTACTAATAAGCACACAGTTGCTGAGGATATCATATTTCAGGGCATTGATTTAACATGGTGTATCATGCATACATGCAAAGCATATATACCACATTTAAGCAGTTATACATATAACAACATAAATAGTTACCAAACCATGAGTCGAGCTTGACTTCAGTGATGTGTGTACATCCCCAGCCAGTCTACAGGAACCTTAACCTTGGCATGCTCTGATACCAAGTTGTAACGCCCTGGTTACCCCAGAACAGTTACTGTGATCGGTGACCCAAAAATTTGACCCGCTACCCGAGTCCTTTGGTTAAAACGTGTTCTAAGTGGTATTAACAGGTTAAGGTGAAAAAAAATAAAGAGGAAAGGATATATTTTATTAAGTATATAAACTGCTCATGAGCTATTCAAAACATTTACAAGTTGTTCATTATACAAATTGGCAACTACTGTTTCAAAATACATAACCCCGCTGGCCTAAGCGGCAAAAATAGGGTAAACCCCCTAGTTCCTTTGAGAACTCCTTGGCCGTGGTGGTCAAGCGGCCGCTATGTACACATCACCACCTAAGCTCTCCACTCAAGGCTGGGTTAGCTTTTCCTTCCCTTGAGCTCTCCACCTGCACCACATAGCACCCATGAGCCGAGGCCCAGCAAGAAAATACAATGTATAGCATGATATAATGTCAACAATGATCATAATAATCATTCAGGACTATCAGTCCAAAACAGATAGGTGACAATCGCAAAAGTCATTAAGATGGGGACAGTTCCCTTTAGCCTTGTGACGATAGGGTCACCGGGGCTTAACAGGTAAGTGAACCTTTCATTATCTTAACCAGGATAGGTGCATGGTGACTGGTCACCAACATAACCTTCCTCATGACTATAGAGTCATAACCATGGAACATTGTTCCCTAGCCATGTGACAAGCAGTCACCTGGGCCTTATGCCCTGGCTCTCAGTAATTAGTCTTAGACTAGCCAAGCTCTTATAAGTTCATCGAATTTAGGTTCGGTCCAGTGTTAATGCCTTAAATCCATTTAACACTGATATCGATTAGATCTAATCTTCATTCAACCCTGCGTTCAGGATGCTTATGCCATTTCTGACTCTTAGGTCAGTGTCCCTGACTAGTCAACATTCACTAGCATTAAATATGCAATCCATGTCCACATTCATCAACCAACATGCCTCAATAACAATCATGCATGTCATATATACACAGGGTTCAGTTTTCTTACCTTAGGTTCGAGCGAGAAATATAATAAGGACGACCCCTGAGAACGATCGATCTTTTGGTTCCTTAGTGGTTACCTAATCACAACCAATTATAACTTCCATTAATGAGAAATAACATGGATAGGGTCTAAACCTAAGCACCACTCTCGAGACCTCGAAACATGCCCACACGGTGAGTAGATTCGATCCTGAGCCTTAAGGATTGAAACCCCAAGTTAAAAACCCTTAAAAGCACTCAAAACGGGACTTTGAAGGAACAGGGTAGCACTACAGCGCTGACCCCTAGCACCCCAGCGCTATTCTCAGAACCCCCATCATGCCCATTTGCCTCTTGAATAGCGCTACCTCCAGACCACAACTCCCCTGAACCGACCTTCTTCATCTCCTTCGATTCCAACCTGATTCCCAAGCTTCCAAATCCTAATCTTGATGCCAAATGAACCCAAAAACCATCCTAACACACCCTAAACATCATAAGCATAGGAACCCTAGCCAAAACTCCCAACAAAACCAAGTACTCAACCTAGAAATCACAACTGTAATACAAAGCTAAAACAGGGCAAACCAGAGAATTCTATGGTTTGAAACTTACCCAAAGCTCAGCTTATGATGCTCTTCAAGGGTGGAACACTCTCCCAAACTCCCAAGGCTTGCTTCCCACACTTGAATCCTCAAGAATGGTTAAAAAATCACAAAGAAAGATGGAGAAAAGAAGGTACGGGAGAAACTTAGAAACTTGCTCTGTTTAGCTCTCTTCTTTCAGCCAGCAATGGTTATAACTATCCTAGGGGTGAAATGACCATTTTACCCCTAGGTCAATTTAAAGTTTCTAAAGGCTCCCAAGGGAAAAATTGGTATTTTCCTCCTATCTCGTTAATCATAATTAACACTCTTGTTAATCATAATCAACTCGAGCCCCAAACTTAAACCTGTTTTGACTAAACCACTAATCAATAATCCAAGATCGTCTCATGTCGAATAGCTCGAACAAACCCACATTATAATGTGGTCTCAACACATATCACCGACATGCATACAAATATACAATTATACCCTCAACGGGCCAAATTACCATCACTCCCCTGTAATTAAAATGTGGACTCACATGCATGCATTTAATATCATATCATAATATAATTCACATATACATGCATAATATTAGTTAATGGAATAATTAAACAAATATGGCCCTCCCGGCCTACTAATCCCGCCATTAAACCAAATCGGAGAATTCGGGGCATTACATTTTCTTTCCATTTACCTACACCACATAGCACCCGTGAGCCAAGGCTTAGCAAGAAAACTTATTACTTCATGTATACAAGTATTAATAAATGATCATGAAGTCATTTTGGGGCTCGCAGCCCTAATCAGATGATGACTGGTAAGTCATTCTGAGGTCTTGTGCCCTGAATAAATGACTATTAAGTTATTCTGGGATCATGTGCCCTAAATAAATGACTATTAAGTCATTCTGGGGACCTATACCCTAATCCATGTGACCATAGACTAACCACGAGCTTTAGTTTTCTTTGACCATGAGGTCGGATGAGCATCAAATGCATTGTTGATTAGATCTAATCACATCGACTAGCGTTCAATGCGCTATTGCCGCCCTTGAATCATAAGTCAATACCATACGACCAATGCTCAAAATTATTGCAGATCCCGATTGATATGTCGAAGCTTCACGCCGGCACTTAGCACTATCGTCGTTCTGACTAATAAGTCAGTGTGTTGCTCAGATAAACAATGCAACCAAGCATTCACAATGCAATTGATATCCATATATAGAGCACTCAACACTCTTCATCAATAATCATGTATGTCACATAATGGATGCAGTTTTCGTACCTTAGGTCCAAGTGTAAAATAAGTTAGGAATGACCCCTGAGCACGATCATGTCCCGAGCGCTAGCAGTAACCTAGTCACAACTATAAATAGTGCCTCAATGAGTTTATATTCCAAAACTCAATCCCGGAACTAATCCTGCACTCTCGAGACCACCAATTCCACCAAACAGGGTGGTGGAATCGTCCCCTTAGCCCTCGGGCCAAAACCCCAAAAAGTACACAAATTCATGCCCTGGAAAATAGGCAGCACTACGGCGCTGCCTTCTAGGTGCTATGGCACCACAGATAGAACCGACAGCCTTCCACCTAACTAGCGTTGTAGCGCCCCATATTGGGTGCTGTAGCGCCCCATATTGGGTGCTGTAGCGCCACAGCTAGAGTACCCAATTTCTGGGTTTTTCTCTTCGTGTTCTCCGAGTCTCAAACCTCAAAAATTGATCCCAAACCTCAACCAAACCCACAATTGAACCCAAAAAGAAGTTCTACATGTCATAGACATCAAAACCAAATAAAAGTTTCCCAAAATCCCCAAAACCATGATCAGACTCTCAAGTTCAAGAACACCATCAAAACGGTGAGATAAACTCATAATTGTTACCTCAATTGTTGGGAAAAGGATTCCTAGCTACACCTAAACCTTCCTCAAGCTTCAAATCCACAAAATCCACTCCAAAACTCCAAGCTTTTCATCAAAATCTTCAAGAGACAGAGAGAGAGTATAAACCAAGAGAGAGGAAGTGAGGGTGCTCTGTTATTTTTTCTGCCTTCGTTCCTTCCACAATTTTCCCCTTCTTTCTAAAATGACTCAGCAAATCTATCCTTTAAAAAGAAAATGACCAACATGCCCCTTAGTAAGGTTAGGTTCTATAATGCCCCCAAGGGGAAAGTGTTCATTTGTCTCACACCCCGTTAATCATAATTAATGCCTTATAATTCCCGTTACTTCCATTATCCCCAGATAATTACCAAATACTTTCCCATTACCCGCTCAATCCCAGTAATGTACTAAGCATCAAATTACCCTTAGGCTCACCCCAAGCCTGGTAATTAACCCCGTTATGACTAAAACACTAATTTTCTTCCTAGGATCGCCTTGTGCCGAGGATCTCATACAAAATCACATAATAATGTGATCTTACCCATATATCACATACATGCACATAAATATACAAACACGCCCTCAACGGACCAAAACTACGAAAATGTCCTTCTTATAAAAAAATGACCCATATATATACAAACATAGTCATATAATCATACAACACACATAATCATGCATATAATCACATAATCACTTATTAAATCAACTATGGCTCTCCTGGCCCCCTTATCCAGGCACTAAGCCATATTATGGAATTTGAGAAATTACAATGTACACTCCGCTCCCTTTTCCTTTACCTTTACCTACACTACGTAGCACCTGTGAGCCAAGGCCCAGCAAGAAAATTATAAAAGACAAGCATAAATACAAAGAAGATTATGTAATCATCTTTAATCCAATAAGTTAAACTAATCAGCAGAATACAGATATAAAGCTAGATAGCGATAAACATATACTTTCAACATATATCTCGATCAGTAATACAAACAATTAGGTGTCGGTGCCCTTAGGCTGAGTCCTGTGGTTATATAGCTGATCCCAGCTCGCTTAGGCCGAGCTGCATTAAGTATGCTTATCATCAACCCCGACACCCTTAGACCGTACTTTCTTATTGCATATAACAGCCATACAATTACAGAATACATATGTTCAATTATATGGAATCTCAGTCCCAAACAAAACCACATGGGTGTAGTTTTCTTACCTCGAATCCTGATCGATAGATAAAGAACATTTTCGAGCACGATCCTCAGTCCTTAGCCTTAACGATAATCCTAGTCACAAGCAATAGTTGATAACTATCAAATTCTAATCCAATAAATAACATCAGAATATTAATCTAGCCTCCAAGACCTTCGATTGTACCAATCCGGGTAGTAGGATCCTTCCAAAGCCTTAACATTTGGGTCCCCGAGCTTAAAACCCTCAAACAGCCCTAATTTTGCATTTGAGCCACAGCCAGAACCTTAAGGGTCGTGTCGCGCTCAATTCAGAGGCAAACCTGCCTCACTGTTGAAGGACAAGGGCCGGGATGCGCTATGCCTTGTGCCACAGTGCATCTAGATAGAATAGAGGCCTTACAGCCTCCTCAAGCACAGTGATAGGAGATATCTTTAGGAAGACTTGATCTCTGACTTTGAATTCCACGTCACGCCGCTTGGAATCCGCATAGCTTTTCTGACGGATGTAAATACCAATCCTCTATCAGACACTATTGTCTTGGGAATTCCATGCAACCGCACTATTTCTTGGACATAGATGTCTGCATATTGATCCGCTGTGTATGAAGTCTTAACAGTCAGGAAATGAGCTGACTTGGTTAGTCTATCTATTACGACCTAAGCTGAATAATGCTGCTTACTTGTTCGTGGCAAACCCATCACGAAATCCATAGCTATATCGTCCCATTTCCATTCTGGTATGCTAAGTGGTTGCAATAAGCCTGCAGGCCGCTGATGTTCTGCTTTCACTTGCTAGAATACTAAACATTTAGACACAAATTCCACTATATCCTTTTTCATTCCTGGCCACCAATATATTTCTTTGATGTCGTGAGTCATCTTGGTTGACCCTAGGTGAACTGAGTATGGGCTACTGTGCGCTTCTTCTAGAATCATCATCTTAATCCTTTGATCATTTGGCACACATACCCGGTCATTATATCTCAATAACCCTTGATCTGATATTGAGAAATCTATGGCCTTGCCTTCTCTAACTGCATCCATATGTGTCACTAATGTGCCATCATGCCTTTTCCCAATCCGTATATCTTCTAACAGATTTGACTAGATAGACAAATTAGCCAGCTTACCGATTACTACTTCTATTCCGACACTGATCAGCTCCTGTTGTAGTGGCTTTTCTATTCTGGCTAGTGTTGCTAGATTTCCATAACTCTTTCTACTTAGCGCATCAGCAACTACATTTGCCTTTCCCGGGTGGTATAGGATTTCGCAGTCATAATCCTTCACTAACTCTACTACGCTATCTCATATTGAGCTCCTTCTAAGTGAAGAAGTACTTTAAGCCTTTGTGGTCCGTATAAATCTCACACCATTCTCCATAAAGATAATGGTGCCTGATTTTTAACGCAAATATCGTGAGTTGGATAGCGTTGCTCGTACTTCTTCAGCTGCCTTGAGGCGTAGGCTATCACCTTGTCATTCTGCATCAATACGCAACCCAACCCTTGCTTTGATGCATCACATTAGACTATAAACTTGTCATTGGGTGTCGGCACACATAGTACTGGTGCTGAGCATAACTTATCCTTAAGCAACTGGAAGCTCTCTTAACACTTATCAGTCCAGTTGAACCTTTGCTATTTCCGGGTCAGGTTGGTAAGCGGAGTGGCTATCTTAGAAAAGCCCTTTACAAACCTTTGATAATAACCTGTTAATCCCAGAAAGCTTCTTACCTCTGATGCATTCTTCAGTCTTGAAAAATCCTTCATAGCCTCTACCTTAGATGGATCTACTGCAACTCTATCCTTGGATATAATGTGCCCGAGGAATGCTACTTGCGAAAGCCAAAACTCGCACTTTTTGAACTTGGCGTAAAGTTGATGCTCTTTTAGTCATAATAATATTAACCTAAAATGTTCCTCATGCTCGACTTCATCCTTTGAGTATACCAAGATGTCGTCGATGAACACTAGGATGAATTTATCCAAGTAGTCCTTGAAGACCCTATTCATTAAGTCCATAAACGTGGCTGGAACCAAAACTCGCACTTTTTGAACATGGCGTAAAGTTGATGCTCCTTTAGTCATAATAATATTAACCTCAAATGTTCCTCATGCTCGACTTCATCCTTTGAGTATTCCAGGATGTCGTCGATGAACACTACGACGAATTTATCCAAGTAGTCCTTGAAGACCCTATTCATTAAGTCCATAAACGCGACTGGAGCGTTGGTAAGGCCGAAAGACATAACTAAGATTTCATAATGCCCATAACGAGTTCTAAAAGTTGTCTTAGGAATATCCTCTCCCCACACCTTGAGCTGATGATACCCGGACCATAGATCAATCTTTGAAAACACGGTCGCTCCTCGGAGTTGATCAAACAAGTCGTCAATCCAGGGTAGCGGGTACTTATTCTTAATCGTCACCTTATTCAGCTCGCGGTAATCTATGCACACATGCATGCTTCTGTCCTTTTTCTTCACAAATAGAACGGTGCTCCCTATGGAGAATGGCTTGGTCTAATGAAACCCAAGTCTAGGAGTTCTTGTAGCTATGTCTTTAACTCCTTTAGTTCGGTAGGTGCCATTCGGTATGGTGCCTTGGAAATAGCCTCGGTGTTCAGTACTAATTTGATTGTGAAGTTAATTTCCCGAGTTGACGGCAATCCTGGCAAGTCGTCGGGAAATACTTATGGGAATTCATTCACAATGCGAATGTCTCCAACCTTTAGTGGTGTTTGCTTTACCATATCTGTGACACTGGGTAAGTATGCTTGACATCCTTTTTCTATCATCCTTTGAGCTTTGAGAGATGATATTAGTGGTGTGCGTAGTCTTGAAACTTGTCC
This sequence comes from Humulus lupulus, assembly GCF_963169125.1. NCBI lineage: Eukaryota > Viridiplantae > Streptophyta > Magnoliopsida > Rosales > Cannabaceae > Humulus > Humulus lupulus. The sequence goes on along the minus strand of NC_084794.1, from coordinate 116,100,703 downwards.
CATGAAGCATAGTCTCTGGCTGTCAGGAGTCTCGAACGTCACTTTCTTCCATTTGCAGTCGATGGTTGCGCCATGCCTTGCTAACCAGTCCATACCTAGTATCACGTCAAATTCTTTGATCTCCAGGTCTATCAGGTCTCCTTCTAGTTCTACATCCTCAATCTTGATCGGTACGCCTCGTACTATTCGTGATGATAGAACTACTTTTCCCAAAGGCCACTCTGTTACAAACCTAGTTCTAAATCTTTTACATGGTTTGTCTAGTTTTTCTATCATTTATAAAGAGATATACGAATGAGTGGCTCCCAAATCAAATAATATAGAACAAATATTATTGAGGACAGAAATCTGACCTGTAACCACTTTATTGCTAGCATCAGCTTCTCCTTGGGTTAAGGCAAATACCCTGGCAAGAACCATCTTGTCTTCCTTTTTCCCTTCTGGCTTGAGCTGGGGACAGTCTCTCTTCTGGTGTCCTTCCTGACCACAGTTGTAGCATCCCTTGGTGTTTGCCCGACATTCACCAGGATGTTTCTTCTGGCACTTAGCACATTGCGGGTATTCTACATAACCCAGCCTATTACCTCCATTATTCCTCTGTGCCCTTTTATCGCTATCGAACTGCTTATTGTCAGGATGCCTTCTTTTCTGACCATTATTATTATTTTTGTTGGACTGATTTCTGTTATTGTTGTGGTTTTTGTTCCGACTAGTCTGAGGTTGACTCTGCTGTCTAGGCTCAGGTTTACTGGCTTGTTCTTTACTAACATTTGCCTGAAGCCTTTCTACTTCTATTGTCGTTTCTAGAACATCGGCATAGGTAGTATTTCCTGGGTTTGCTAGCTTAACCCCTAGCTCAATCTTCGGTCGAAGTCCTCTAACGAACTTGGTCACCCTCAGAAAGTCAGTTGGAACCATTTCTGGTTCAAACTTAGCTAATCGGTTGAACTACCAAGCATATTCTGCCAATGATAAACTCCCTTGCTTCAGGCCAGTGAACTCCTCGACTCTTGAAGCGATGACTGCCGAATTGTAGTACTTTCTGTGGAACAACTCCACAAAACGGGTCCAAGTCATGGTGACAACATCATGAGTCTGTTGAACTAAATCCCACCATATTGTGGCATCTTTCTTGAGCAGAGATGAAACGCATGATATGCGGTCCATGTTGCCGAGATTCATGTGCGTCGGGATTAGCTCCACATTTCTGAGCCATTCTTCTGCCTTCAAGGGGTCTATAGTCCCTTCAAAGTTCGGAGCATGTTGCTTACGAAACTGCTCATAAACTGGCTCGATGTGCTGAGCTGGGTATGGCGCATAGTTCACCATTGGCCATTCCCCATATCGACCAACTTAATGGGGTGTTGGGGCCATCTGTTGAGGCTGTGGTTGCGACGGAGGCTGATTCTGAGGCTAAATCTGTTGTCATTGTTTGTGAAGTAATTCTTCAACTTGCTGTCGCAGTCTGGTGATTTCTGCAGTGTTGTCAACCGGTGGCGGCGGCGCATTGCGGTTGGCAGCAGCTCGCACTCCCCTTCTATGAACTGGAGGGGCTTCATTGCTCTTAGGAGCAGCATTGGAGACATTAGCATTGGTGCGAGCAGATCTTCGGAGCGACATCTCAGCAGAGTTCTAATAGTTGAAAAAAACATGTTAGAACTTTACTCTAATAGGCTCTAAGGCAAAAACTTAATCTAAACAATCATAACTCGGACCTATTAATTATGCTTTCTTATGAAAATTATATAAACCTTCTTTATTATTAGAGTGGGTTTCTATACTTAGAAAAATAAGCCATCTTTATTATTTTCTAAGTTTGTTTCTAATCATCATATATGAGTTAATTCTCAGGCTCGAAACTCGTCTTTGCTCCAAAGTTAACCATATTGAGGGAGGGATGGGATCAGTAAAATCATTCCCACTACTATGGCCCCGTAACTCTCAATTTAGAGAACTCGGTTCATTGATTTGTATCCACCCTCACCGAACTTAGTCATTATTTATTGAATTTATTATTTATTAAGATTGCAAAAGAAAATCAAACTCATACATGTTAACAAAATAACAATGATATTAATTTGGAAAAAAAGTTTTCACTATTTACAATCACAAATGCAAATAAACAAAATAAATAAGAAACTAATCTATTCTTAAAAATCGGGATCTTCTACATCTGATCCTTCATCTAACACATCGTCATCTATCTCTTCATAGTCATCATTGTCTTGTGCCTCAAAATGCCCTCGAGGAAGATTTGTAAAAATTCTATGCTTTTGCTCATTTGTAAATTGAAATTCCATTTTTGAGATGAACCTAAGTATGAGAAAATAATATCTCATAGCTACCGGCAATTCATCTTCATCATCTATCGTCTCCCAAGTATCTTCTAAGGCTGCAATCACAGTAGGATAATCATGATTACTAAGACATATTGCTCTGTTGATCTCATCATGATTTGCATAGTTTCTTGGAGGTGACCTATCTCCCTGTGGAACAAAAATAGTCTCCGAGTGATCCTTTCTAGCACTCCTACGGTGTTTCTTGGTTCTCTAATTCTTTTTCAGGCCTTAATGGCTCGGATATCCTCATAAGTTAATGCTCCATTCATTCTTAACTGAAAACATAAAGGCTAAAATCGTTAGCTATACATATAAACATAATAACTATAATCATAAACATTTGCTTGGCGGTTAGATTTGGAGCTTGAGCGTGTGTATCAAGGAGAACTTCATGCAAATGAACCGTTGCTCTGATACCAACTGTAATGACCCAACTAATTCTAAGTTTTTTGACGATTAAAAGTACTATACATAGACACTATTCTTAAGAAAACATACATACAAAACATTCATAACTTTATAAAAGAAACTATAAAGGAAATGTTGAAATACATAAATTTGGGGTATGGTATGGGATCCCATTGTTTTAAAAATAAAGCATAACTTAAATCTTAAATAAATTTGTTACAAGACCAAGTGCAGAAAATACAAAAAAAACATAATAAAAAAGACTAAAAACAACGTTGTCCTCGAATCGTTCACGCAGTCCACCAAATCCATTCATCCTCAATACACAACCCCAAGCTGCCAAGAATCCTTCCGCTGCCATAAATATTTTCCTGCATACAAAAAAATAAAGGAATGAGCCTAATGCCTAGCAAGGAAAATCTACTAGAAACATAAAATATACACATAAACTATATCATAAACATATAATATAAGCATATTACATATACTACTACAATGGCCATTATACTACTTGGGGCTTGTTAACTAAGTAAGTCATATGCCCAATAGATTTGTGGGGCTTGCTAGCTAAGCAAGTCATATGCCCATAAATCATTGGGGCTTGCTAACTAGACAAGTAATATGCCCAAGGCTATAAACATACCATACATATTACATAACATAACATCACATAAGATAACATATAAACATATCATATAACATAAGCATAACATATCATATAAACATACAAGGTCTATCCTATTTTCCTTACCAATACCGGGATTTATGAGAAAAAGGACGGGATTTGGAACGCTCCTAAAACCAACAATGAGAAGGTGAGTATTTCTAAAAGAAGGAGATGAAAAAGAAATGAATCTAACCCACCGAGAAGAAGAGCTTACCAAAAGGAAACCTTAAGTTTAAAGAACTTAAATACCTAACCATGAATGGAAAAACAATGAGTGAGGATCTGAATGGAAACTAAAGAAAACTAAAGAATTAAACAAAAATAAACTAAAGATTAGGAATACCTTTGAATGTATTAGAACCAAACTACACCTCGATATGGAAAAACACATTATTAACCTTACTTCCCAAGTGTTTTTAAAGCTTAAAATGATAAAGCTTATAACCTCAACCCAAGTGTTTATCACTTAATATTAAACCTAGAATTTTGAAGGCTCTGAACACAGCTTGAAGAATTAGAGAAATGGCTGGGTACTAGGTCCCATTTATAGAGTTCAAGAGTGAAAAGATCTTCTTTTCGCTTGAATAAAAATAATGAATATTTAATTGAAAAATATTTGAATATTCGTTCAGCAGAGGCTTAAAACTCAGTCAAAAGGTTCAAAGGCTTATCAAGATGTTAAGGAATAAAATGAGCTCGGTTACAAAACCATTTGAAAATCTTGCCCTAGGGCCGATATATCTCCCATTGTAGGCGATTTATCGACTAGGCCTATATCCCGAGGCTTGACGATGCGTTTGTGCAAAGTTACGTGTTTTTCGTATTCCTCGTGTGGTGATATATCGGTATACGCTGAAATATTATACACGTAATTACACTTTTTCAGCTTAATTTGAATTGGGTAAACAGCTTTGACTAAGTCATATAACGATTTCAAAGCTGCTGGCAGGTTCTGGGGTTTTCAAATATTTCTCTTATAAAACTATTCATAAAAAATGCTTAATTTCTCAATAAACATGCACCCGACAAGTGTCATGATCTTATTGGTTCTATCTAAACCTTATAGTATAATAGATAACATCTTTATAATAAGCTATATTAATCAAACCTTATATTATAATTAATATTCTTAAACTATAGGTTAAACTTATAAAATCTATAAGTGTTGCTATGAGTGTTCAACTAAGTCCCGGCTTGAACCAAAATCCATTGTAATCAACATACTATAACTACTACTAGCTATTACCAATACTACTACTAACTAGCTAAGTAAGGTCCTTGGACTCTACACTAAAAATAGGAGCTCAATTTTCTTGCTCAGAGTACAACTGATGTAATAAATAAGGTTGCAATACTTTGGAAATGTTTCGTTAAATCCACACCAAACAGCTCGAGGTTGTGTCACTGAGTCTAGGACAGCCCATGATCATTCAGATCATTTGAAAGCTGATGACATAGATTAAAGTGTGCATTGTCCAATGTCCCGATCACCATCATCAGGCCTGAGCATTATCTAAGTCAAGTTATCTAAGTCATATCCAGTTTAAGAATGGCTCCTAGCTCGAGGTGGTCAAAGACGAGCATATGGAAGAATCCTTATAGACTCGAATGTCCAATATGCAGAATAGATGAATGTGATCATTATATACATTTATTGGTCGATGTAAATGGCAATGGGCTTATTTAGGGTATTTACGTATCCATTTATTTGGGAAGTTACCCGATTATGTATGTTACCATTTATGGTATGGTTACCCAATATTTTCCATCACATTTCCCTATATATATAAGGGAAATCGGCAGTAAATGGGACCAACATAAACAATCTATTCAAGAGTTCCAAAGAAAGAATAAGAAAGACTCGTGGGCTAGGAGGATTTTAACCACTGAACCTCGTTAAAATCATATGATTTTACATTTACGGTATATTAACAAGCTTAATCTCTCTAATCAGCTTTCTCAATCCCACGTTGGCAAAAAACCGCATCAATAGATTGGTCCTTTCATTGAGAGAAAGATTAGGCTTGAAATTTGTTAGAGAATATTTGACACGACAATCAACATGATGGTAGCTTGTTCTATACGTGAAAATGAATCAGAAAGACCCAATGATCATGGAGATTACCATGCGTTTGACCAAACTAGAGAGGGCACCACTGTGCAGCATCTTCCTAGAGAACAACATGTGAACCAGGACAATACTGAAAGTTCAGCTTCGCGCCCTCCAAACGAAAATCCTAGATATTTGACTGCCATGAAAATGGAGAATGCCCAGCTAAGGAGCCACCTCGCCCAAGCTAACAAGCAAATAGACGATATAATGGCTTGATTACCTCTCCCTGTAATCAAGGAGAATGTCGGAAAGAGGAAAAGTGAGTCCCACCGATCTCAATCCAACATGAACAATCGACCCAACGTGAGTTATTCTATCATAACAGAAACCCGACTTCTATGCTTTCTGAGGGCTCTCCTAGAAACAACCCACCTACTAATAATCGCATGAATGAAGTACCGACTCACACTCACTAAAAGAAACCTAGTCAAACAGAGCAAGATGAGATTGCATCGAGAAGGGTTGAGGCCCCTGTAAATCCATCAGCACCACAACCAACAGCTAAAGTGCAAAGAAACGAATCTGTGTTCCACAAACTCGGGAAATCGGAATGGACAATGGGTGAGCTAATCTGGTGCATCCTGACGCGAGATGAATTGCCTTGCAAATAAGGCACCCTCCATCGCATATACGTCATCTAACACTTCCTCGCACACAGAGAACTATTTCAGTTCATGGGAATGACATGAGAAATTTTTTACCCGTAGAAGATAAGTATGTCCCGAGATCTCGTAAGAAAAATCAGGCCCTGTGACCCTAGTCGCTAGCAGTTTGCTTCGTGAATAGTAGCTATTGGATGGAGAGCCATCGTGGGGGCAGAAGTGAGAGTTTACACAATACACAGTCCCATAAACATAAGGGCGACCTGAGAAATCAGTTGAGCTTCGCCCAAAGTTTACGTTCAAAACCCCAGTCTAATCTGTGTGACCATCTAAACACACAAAGAGGACAATCACCCTGTTACAATGATCTGAGTTATGCTCAGACAAAAGATCTGTCAATTATGAGCGATAATGGGAACGTCTCGCAACGCTGAGCTCCTACTTGGAGGAACAATAACCCATATAACTCACAAGATAGGATGGGATCTTGTAACCAGTTCCCAAATAACCTACAGACGAAGGATCCAACCTTTGAACGACTGGTCTTGATGGAGGAATTGATGAAAAGACTTATGTTAGAGAGAAACGTGGATGATTATCATTTTGATGAGGAGCTTGAGCCTTTTTCTCTTCATATCGCAATATTTCCCTATCCAATGGGCTTCAAAATTCCCAACATCCCCACGTACGACCGAACAACTGACCCATCCAACCACATCAGAACCTTCACACATTGATGAGAGTTGACAACGTCGACATCAACCTACGCTTTATCCTGTTCCTAGACACGTTAATAGGACAAGACAAGTTACGGTTCAACAAGTTTAAAAAGCACTTGATCACTTCCTCAAAGCAGTTATAAATGGAGTTCAAAAATAAATTTCGAGCTGCGAAAGAAGTTCGAGTAGTAGCCAACTCCCTGGCCAATATAAAACACAACAGGGAGAATCCCTCAAAGCATACATCAATTGGTTCACAAACATGGTAGCTCAAGCTAAGGATGTTGTTTGTAGTGCCAGCTCATGGCCATGTAGTCATGAATCACTATCGAAGGAGAATTGTGGAAGCAACTCCAAAGGAAAAGAGTGAAGAGTACAGACGAGTTATTGGCTCAAGCTCAAGAATGGATTAACTTGGAAGAAGGAGAGTCTGCAGTCGCGAGACCTAGCCAAACCCCTATTTAGCTCACTGGAGTAGCGACGGATGTTGTAGCTACGACTCAGCCCATGGCCCATAACAACCAGATAGGGAATAACAAAAGAAAGGGGAATGTTAAGGGTGATCAGACTGGGTCCAAAAAGAATATGCTCAGGGAAAAGTACACTTCCATCTTCACCCTGTATACTGACTTAACAAATACGTGGGAACACATTAATCTAGATAATTCTGCCTGTCATCCATGGAAGAATCCAGAGCCCCCGAAGCAACAGAAGGCAAAGAGAGATCCGGCCAAATTTTGTCATTTTCATAACGACATCAACCACAATACTGACAATTGTATTGACTTAAAAGATGAGATCAAGACACTCATCTGAAATGGACAGTTAGCACAATAGGCTCGGAATAGGGTAGTTGTTAATCAACCATCAACGCAAAATCCTCAACCAGCTCTAGGGAATCAAGCCAATTAACCGACTGTTCTCCCAGCTCCAAGTAGTCAGATCATCCCTCCTCCAGTTGAAGAAAGGGATATAGTAACTATTGCAGGTGTAAATCATCCAGCAAGTACGAGCATTGGAGCTCAAAATATATATATTTAAGAGCTAAAAACTCATGAGAGCGTAGTATTTACTCCAAAGCAGAGGTTATCTAAACAACAGCGATTGGATAAACAACCAATGATTTTCATTGAAGACGACTCTAGTCACATCCAATTCCCGTATAATAATCAGCTGGTGATAACAATTCATCTCGCTAACCGGAGTAAGAAGAATTCTGGTTGACAATGGAAGCTCGGTGAATGTGCTATATAGGTCAAGTCTTGAAAAAATGGGATTATCTGTGGCCGATATTAAGGCGACCTCCATGATGCTTTATGGGTTTTCGCAAGAAGGAATGGCAAAAATAAGGACAATCAAACTTGTAGTAAGTATAGGAGATGAAGCACAAGTTGTTGCCAGGATGCTTGAGTTCGTGTTAATTGATCGTCCAACTGCCTACAACGTAAACTTAATTAGACCAGCTCTGATGGTATTTGATGCCATAACTTCTGTTCACCATTTGGCCATAAAGTTCCCCTCATCCTTAGGGATATGCATGGTAGGAGGGGATCAGCTCGATGTCAGGGGATGCTACAACATTTCCATGGAGGGAAAATCACAACCTGGGCAGCAAGCCATAGTGATAGTTGAGGAGAATGAGGAGCCCCAGGCAATGGTAATTGTTGAAGAGATGAAGAACCTTAGGGGCCAGACAATGAGGTTTCCCAACCAGAGGAAATAGACCCAAGAATGGGTGAAGCAGATCCAAGCTCCAGGCCTTAGATGAGCTAGAAGAAATAATTCTCGATCCAGAGACACCTTTGAGAGTGGTGAAGATTGGAAAGAATAAAGGAGCTAAACGAAAAAAGGAATTGGTCGAGTTTCTGAGGAAAACCTTGATGTCTTCCCCTAGACAAATGAAGATATTATGGGAATCAACCCGAGTGTGATTATGCACACCCTAAACCTGGACAAAAGTGTGCCTAGGAAGCAGTGGAAATGAACACTATTTGGGAAGGAGCAAGGAGAAGATTTAGAGGAAGAAGTCGCTCACCGACTGAATGCTGATTCAATAGGGATGCAAAGTATGTGACCTTTATTTTTGTTCATGTTCTGGTCCCAAAGCCAAATGGAAAATGGAGGACTTACATTGACTTCTCTGACCTCAACAAAGCTTGTTCAAAAGACTGTTTTCCACTACAAAGAATTGACCAGCTAGTTGATGTAACGGTCGACCATGAGCTCATGTCCTTCATGGATGTGTATTCTGTATATAACCAGATTACGATGAATCTTGTAGGCCAAGAGTACACCAGCTTCATGACTAAACATAATGTATAATCCTACAAAGTCATGCTATTTGGACTAAAGAATGCTGGCGCCACGTATCAGAGGTTGTTCAATAAAATGTTCATGGACCAGATCAGGTAAAACATGGAAGTGTATGTTGATGACATGCTCGTCAAGTCAAAAACTACCCACAACCATGTATCTGATCTAGAAGAACGTTTTGGCATGCTAAGAAAATACGATATGAAGCTGAACGACAAGAAATGTACTTTTTGGGGTCTCGTTGGGGAAATTTCTAGGCTTCATAGTTAACTCAAGGGGGATTGAGGCAAACCCTGAAAAAAAATTAGATCATTGTTACAATTTTTGTCGCCCAGTCTGAGGAAAGAAGTTTAGAGCCTAAATAGAAAGTTGCAACCTTAAATCTGTTCATATCAAAGTCCACGGAAAAATGTCTTCCATTCGATAATCTGCTCAAGGGAAATAGGCGATTTGATCGGACACAAATAATGTGAACAGACATTTCAAGATCTGAGAAGCATCTAGCTGAACCCTATAGTTTATCAAAACTAGTTGTTGGGGAATGCCTATAACTGTACGTTGTAATAACAGAGAACACAATCAGTGCTGTGTTAGTTTTAGAAGAAAATCAGGTGTACAAACTATTATACTACATAAGTAAGAGGCTTTGGGGAGCTGAATCCTAATATCCTCTAATTGAGAAGCACGTGTTCTGCTTAATTTTGGCCTTAAGAAAGCTCAGATCATCTTTCGATCCCACACTATACACGTCATAACCAATCAGACTTTAAGGAAGGTCTTGCAAAAGCCTGAAGCATCAGAATGTCTGTTGAAGTGGGCTATCAAGCTCACTCGGTTCGAGATATTATAGAGGCCACAGACAATAATAAAGGGCTAGGCGCTCGCCAATTTTGTAGCTGGCTCTATCAGGTTCTAGAACGAGCCTATGAGTGAACCCGTACAAAAATTGTGGAAACTCTTCATTGATGAATCTTTCAAAAAAAATGGATCTAGATCTAGAATAATCATAATTACACCTAAAGGACATCGCTTCCATTCGACTCTACAATTCAGTTTTCAAGCATCCAACACTGAAGCAGATATGAGGCATTTTTTGGCTGGAATTCTTGTACCAAAGGAGCTGAAAACGAAAGAAATACAATATTTCATTAACTCTCAGCTCATGGTTAATCAAGTTTTAGGGGAATATCAACCTCGAGGAATCAAAATGGCAGCTTATCTAAGTAAGTTAAAATGCGAGCTGACAGAGTTTCTACTCCATCAAATATGTCTCTCGCGAATAGAACACCAATGTCGATGCTTTAGGCTAACTCGCCACCACAAAAGAAGTGGACACATTAAGCGTAGTCCCCGTTGAATACTTCGAAAAGTCAAACATAGAAGAGGGGTCGAAAGAGGTCGAAATGATTCGCGAAGAATCGACCTGGATTACCCCAATAATAGAATACCTGACGTCTAGAAAACTACTCAAAGACCACAAGGACCCATAAAAATTGTTATACCAAGTCTCGAGGTGTGCTATAGTCAAGGGTATTTTGTACAAGCGAGGTCATTCCATGCCTCTTCTAAGATGCATTCTGCTTGAGGAAGCGCAGGCTATCCTCAAAGAGATCCACAAGGGATTTTGCGAAGAACATGCTGGGGGCAAAAGTTTGGCCCTGAAGGTTCTACGGCAGGGTTATTGTTGGCCAACACTGAAAAATGCTTTGACCTCATATGTCCTCAAGTGTGACAAATGCCAACATTTTTCCCCCATCGCTTGAGCTGCACCCATGGAATTAACCATTATTTCCTCACCATGGCCATTTGCTATGTGGTGGACCGACCTAATTAGCGTGTTGCCTACTGTACGACAAGGAGTTCACTGTGTGGTTGTCACAATTGACTACTTTACAAAGTGGGTTGAGGCTGAACCTCGGGCGACTATAACCTAGAAGAGAGTTTTGAACTTCGTAGTGAATAGCTTAACATGTCATTTTTCCCTCCCAAAGAAGATTGTGTGTGATAACGGAACTCAGTTTGACAACAATCTATTTATGAATTGTTGTGAGAAATACAACATAATTAAGAGTTTCTCTTCTAAGGTATACCCATTGGACAATGGGCAGGTCGAGCCCATAAATACAATTCTTAAGGCTTGTTTAAAGAAACGATTAGACGACGCTAAAGGGTGAAAGCCTAAACAACTCCCACAACTACTTTGGGCCTACAAGACCTTACATCGCGCCTCCACTGGGCATACTCCATTCTCTTTAACTTTTGGAAGTGTAGCTATGCTCCCAGTGGAGGTTAGTAACGTCGTACTAGTAGAGAACCTTTAGTCAAGAACAAAACCATGACCTGCTTAATACATCCATGTATCTAGTTTAAGATGTACAAGAAGAATCTCAGTTGCACCTTGCCCATTACCAACAAAGAGTGACATGTTATTTCAACTCTAAGGTCAAAGATCGAAGACTCGAGTTGGGAGATTTAGTGCTTTGAAGGGTATTCCTAGCTAACAAAGACCCAAAAGATGGTGTACTCAGACCGAACTAGGAAGGACCCTATCGGACATGGAGATCTTATGGGAAGGAACCTTTGAACTAGCTTGGTTAAATGGAGAGATTGTTCCACAAACTTGGAACGCCTTGCATCTCAAGAAGTATTACCAATGATAAGAAGTCTTTGTTAGACTTTATTTATTTCATCTTTTTTCAAGCTTAAGTATAAAAGCCATATTTCATGTTGTTTCAATTTGAAAATAAGGTTGTTGTGTACTTTGAACACAGTGATATAATTTTTCAATTTATTCTTGTTATTTAGCATGAGTTGATTATGCCAAAGCAATCTAGAATATTTTTAAATTATAATTTCTTGGGGGGCATATAACCCTCGATACTCTTTAAAATATTCGACAAAATTTAACGTAAATTTTTGAAACATTGAATTTGAAAATTTGAAAAATCTGTTGATTTTTAAAGCCTGGGTTTACAATGCGATTCCGGATGCGAACTAAGTTATGAAAACTCACAGAAAAAATAAAAATCCTAGAATTTAACTAAGTACAAAAATCGTGAAGCTAAACCAGGTCCGAGGCTTAGTTCTTAAGAGGTATGCGCAAATACGCGGTCAAAACTCCTGGATATAACCAGGTCAACAACTAGAAATTAACTTGTCAGGCCATCAGGCACATTCCTTGACCTAAAAAGTACTCCCTAAAACTATGTAAGTTTATAAAAGCTTCAAAGGTTTATAAATGTGATAATATCAATGGAAAGGGGGAACATAAAGATTGAACATAAAAGCCAACATATATAAGGACAGTATATATAAATTGAACAAGGATATTAACCTCGAAGTAGTGCCCTAAGGAAATTTTCTTCACCTAAAAGGCCTCATTGCAAGGGTTTGAAATTCTCCAAAAAATAAAGTAAAAAAATATAAACAAATAGATGTATGGAAGAGCCCTCTTATCCCTGAGCTCTAGCAATTCGTTCTTTGGATGACACATCTTCCTCTCCTCCATCAACTCTGGCCCTAGAAGCATTCTCCGCAGACTCCTTTGCCCAATGGTCCTGAAATTGGCAAGATAGCACCCCCAGATTTCAACATCGAGGAATGAGAAATCTCCGTCCTGATTGTACGCTCAAAACCGATAGAATATCTCCAAAAAGCTCTCTATCCTAGAAAATTTCATAAACATGGCAAAAAAATGAGTAAACATAAATTTAAACTAGATTAAAGATGTACTTACAGATTGGTTCTTGATCAGGGTAATAAAAGGACAAAGAACGGTGAAGATTGTAGAAAATATGTGAGGTGACCGTTGAAGGGGTTGAAGGGATTTTAGAGAAGGAAAAAAGGTAGAGGGTCTCTGAGAATTTTGTGAAAGGACAAAGAAAGGAAAAAATCGAATGCAAAGGCAGTGAATGTCAGAATTTTTTCTCCTATTCATACGTCAATTTTGGGGCAAATCTAGACCACAGAATTTAAACAGTTTAGAATCTGAGGGTCATAATTAAATAAAATAAACGGTGGAAAATTTTTGACAAGATAACTATCACAGTACCTGAAACCCGAATAGATGCCTAAAACATGTGGCCATATGTCCCATACTCGATTGAGTTGGTGGGCACGATTTCCTACAACAGAAACCAAAAAGCTCCAACTTTGTGTGTCAAAAGTGACGTCATGCACGAGCAGGGACTTGGGGAGGCAAATGTTGAACCCTAAAAATACGAGCTGAATGTTCTTGCTCGGACTACAGTTGGCACATAATAAAAAAAGGTTGCAAGACTTTGAAGAATTTTTGTTAACCCCAGAGCAAACAGCTCGAGGCTGTGTCACTGAGTCTGGGACAGCCCAAAATCCTTCAGAACATTTGAAATGCTGATGACAAAGATCAAAGTGTTCAGTGTCCAAATTCCAGATTGCCCTCATTAGGCTCGAGAATTATCTAATTCAAGCCTTCCTACTCTAATCATATCAGGTTTGAGAATGGCATCTAGCACGAGGTGGTTCAAAGATGCGCATGTGGAAGAATCCATTCAGAATCGGATGCCCAATATGCGCAATAAATGCATGTGATCGTTATATACATTTATTGATCTTTGTAAATGCCAATAGGCTTAATGAGAGTATTTACGTATCCATTTATTTGGGAAGTTGCCCAGTTATGTAAGTTACCATTTATGGTACGGTTACCCAATACTATCCATCTCAATTCCCTATAAACATAAGGGAAATTGGCAGTAAAAGGGACCGACAACTTGTATGTCAAAACTATGTTCAAATTGTCATAAAAAATCTCTTTAAGAGTTTCTAATCAAGAATAAGAGTGACTCGTGGACTAGATGGATTTTAACCACTTAACCACATTAAAATCGTGTGAGTTTACATTTACATTTTCCTAATAATCTTAATCTCTCTAATCCGGTTTCTTAATCCCTTGTTGGCCAAAAACCGCGTCAACACGACCCATATCTTAATTGTCTGTATAAGTGTAGAGATCATAGAGACAAAATGAGAGGGTGTTGAGTATTTGGCCTCTACATATTAGCTCATCTTCTTCCCTTGTCTTCATTTCCTTGATCACTTACTTAGTATCATCATCATTTGAAGCATCCAAATTCTTCAAATCTTTGTCAAGGATGTAGTGAACTTTCTTTGTTGTGAGAAGAAACTTGATCTTTTCTTGCCAACGCACAAAGGTTGAGCCATTGAATCGATCTAGTCTCACTAGGTATTGAGACATGAACTTGAGGGATGAGATTGAGGAACTTTCTTCCATAGTTGTGGTTAGTAGATAAACCTTAGAGATAGACAATCTTTGATACAAAACTTAGGTTTAGGTTAGAGATTTTGTATTGTTGGGGATAAGGGTATAAACAAAGCTTTGTATATTACAATTCAATGGAATAAACAAGGATAATCTATTCTCTAATGGAAGAGTAATACAAATAACATCACACAAATAAAAGAAGAAATATAATGGACTTTTTTTGTTGAAGATTCTTGGTTACGTAAAATCACAAATCTATGATTTTATGTAACTAAAAAATTGTAACAATGGCTTGACACAATTTGAGATTTGTTGTCCGAAAATCTCTATTCCTAGCCTCCTCCTTGAGATTAATTGAAGCTACCGCAACGGAATGCGATTGGGATTCACAAGCCTTGAATCTTCATGCAAGTGAAGCTTTCTAGATGAAGATCTTGGAGAAAACTAATAATCTTGAGGGCTAGAGAGTGAGGTTTTAGAGAGAGAGAGAAAGGTGAGTGATCTATTCCCTAAAAACTCAAATGACCCCTTTAAACAGTATAGGAACCCTCAGAAGACTCAACCAATGATATTAGATAATTTTATTTAAATTTTGGAGCCAAAAACACGTCGATGTATGGTCCTGTACGAACTGTCCAAGCGACGCATCGTCTGCAACCAGGTGATGCATTGCCTATGTAGTGATTCAAAGGATCAGTGTGCGTCGCCTCCAAGAGGCGATGCAATGCAAGTCTCTCTTAATTGGAGCCTTAAAAGTTATCTCAAAGCATCTTTAAATGCCTCCAATCCTTTTGGGTAATCTTATTTACTCCAAAGAAACACTTTGGACCCAAAAAGATTATTGATAGATGCCTATACCAAAATTCAATGAATCATAACATGTACATCGTGCATTGTCAGACACCTTGTGTATAGTCATTTTCCTATTGGCGAAATTGCAAATATGATCTGTGGTCCCGTCGCATGCATCCATTACAGCCATCCTAAAATCGAAAGAATTTGGTGCCTCGACTAGGTGGCGAGCACATGACTCTCCTCCTTCCTCATTAGACTATGAGTCTCATCCCTAGCATCTCAAAAACTGATCCATGAGTGTCGCATTCTTGTAATCTCAATGACAACTAGATCGTTCACCAAATAGTCGGGCCACTCGAGTAGTTTTGCATGCCCTTAGGCATTTAAATTGTGCCAGAGATCATGCTTCTCAGACCTACCGTCGTGGTTATCACTAGGTATGACCCCACCCCTATAAGCATTCAAACCTTCTCACATGTCAGGCTGCTCGAATCTGTTACCAACGAAAACTTATGGCCGAGCCCGTCTTCACCAAGCATTCAAATCGTCTAGAAAATCTAGGTTCATGAGAGTGTCTGCTCCTCATCACCAAAGTTCTCATTGTTGGGAATATATGGATTTACACTTTTCAAATCAACAATTAATAATGAGAATAGTTCAACATTTGAAACCCTAAATGCTAAAAAAGAACCTTATTCAAAGTTTCAATGCAAATCTTGACAATCGAAGAAACATGTTCATAGTATAAAGGACTATCTTGAGTATAAGAAACTAAGTGATTAAAAGATGATAAAATGAACTTAGAAACATTTAATCATCAATAGTAATAATGAAATAACAATAGAGTAAGAAAAGGAAATCTTAGGCTTATACATAATAAGAATATTGTAGTCTAAA
The DNA here is from genome assembly GCF_963169125.1 of Humulus lupulus. NCBI lineage: Eukaryota > Viridiplantae > Streptophyta > Magnoliopsida > Rosales > Cannabaceae > Humulus > Humulus lupulus. The sequence goes on along the minus strand of NC_084794.1, from coordinate 116,084,587 downwards.
TTCTCTATTCCAAGCCTTCCTTAATTGCTTGAAGCTTTAACAAAGTAGAATGAGCTTTTGTATTTAACAAGCCTTAAAACTAATGCAAGTCAAGCAAAGCATGATGAGCTTCTTGGAGAAAACTTTGGTCTTTGAGAGCTAGAAAGAGGGGTTAGAGAGAGAGAGTTGGAAAGTGTGATCAAGGCTTTACAACTCTAATAACCCATATTTATATTGTAGGCATTGTCATTAGTCTAACCAATAGGGTTAGAGCATTTAAAACACATCATTTGGGGAATTTTACATAACTATACGACCCTAAAAGACCACCCAGGCGATACGTTACCTACTAGCAGGCAATGCATCATGTGCTGGGCTTTTACCTTCACATTTTGGTGATGCTACGCATCTTAGGTGTAACGCCCTGGATAGCCAAGACCGTTACACTGTGTACTTATAATGGTGCAGGACTTGCTAATCAAGTCATTAATTTGAAAACGTGTCACTAAACATGTAGGATCTAAGGTTAAAAAGGTTTTGGTCTTAAAAGACTCATTTCATATATTTACACTATAGAAAACATGGGATCCCATACAAAACGAAGTTAGAATAAGTTTACAGACTCCCAAAAGTACAAGTGTATCCACTAGCCATACTAAGGCAAAACAGACAATCTCCAGGTTCCATGTCCTTGCCTAGACCTCAACCGTGGCGGCCGAGCACCTGGCTATGTACATTCCGCTCGCTGAGCTCTCCAGTCAGGGCTGATCTAATTAGCCCTTGCCTTGACCTGCACCACATAGCACCCATGAGCCAAGGCCCAGCAAGAAAACATCATAGATAACTCAAACAATAACAACAGACAAATAGCTCAGTAAGCATGTATACCCATCAGATAATCCACAACAGATATTCAGCATATACAATCCAATACAAGATACATTCTATCACATATAATATTCATATCACATAATATTCAGGGCCGACGACTTAGGCCACACCCTCTGTTTAACCCACTGACTCCGGCTCGCTTAAACCGAGCTCAGTGCATAATAAGTTGTCCTCGGCTACCAGTGGCCGAGCTGCGCCCTGTGCGCTAGTGAGACCCTTGGCACTCTTAGGCTGTTGGTTCACTAAATGGCTTGCATGGTGTAATACCATCTTTTCAAGCTTCTACAATAGGGAGCCCTTAGTCCCGTCACATATATTCAACCAGGTGCAGTTTTCTTACCTTTAGTATGTACGGTTATCAAATTATGAGCAACGCCCCTCAAGCATGATCCACTCCCGAGCCTAAGCTTTTATCACCTAGCCACAACCAAAGTATAGGGTTTCATAAATACTCACATTTAGGTTTCCAGTTACAAAACTAACTGCCGGGACTCCTTATTCCACCAAACATGGTGGTGAAACCGAACCCGAACACACTAGACCACTTCCCCATGCTTAAAACCCTCAAAATCTCAAGTGTGCAACCAAGGGCTGCGGCCCCCAAAGCCTAGCCACGGCCTTTCCCCAAAACAGAACCTCCTGCCACACTAAACCACACATGCGTTGTGGCCCTTGCCTTGGGCGCCACGGCGCGCCCCCTTGGCCGAGCCCCCTTGGCTTCCTTGCATGCTAGGGCCGCAGCGCTCTAGAACAGAGCCGCGGCTCTCCCTTGCGAACCCAGATTTTACACCATTTCTAAGTCTGAAACCTCACCTTAAACCATCCCAAAGCTTCCCAACTCTTAACCAATTAATTCCCAACTTCTTTAGCATGATCTAAACAACATACTCCCAAGAGAACACAGCCTAACACACCCTAATCTCTTACTTTCAATTTTTGAAACCCAAATGCTATAAACACTCAAACCAGCCACTCAAACTCAATATAAAACCTCTAAACTTGGAGTTAAAACTTACCTTTGCTGTAGAATCACTTCACCAAGCTATAACCAAGCTAAGCTCCCAAGTTTTCCCTCTTAATTCTGCCTTAGAACATCAAAATTATACTTGTTTCAGCACTTAACTAAAACCCAGCTAGAACTCAGAATTCAACCACAGAAAATAGAGTTAGATGCTTACCTTAATCCCTGCTTTAGTTCCTTGATTTCCCCTGAGCTAAACCTCCAAATCCTCACCACAATTCCAGAATTTCCAGCTAGTTTCCCCTTAGTCTTTCTGTGTTTCCCTCCCTTGGTTTTCCCTTAAGCGTGAAGAAGAGCTGAGATAAAGTCTTTAGTCGGTTTGTGTTTTTCTTCTAAAGGCTTCTTTAAGTCTATCTCACATATTAAGTTAATCCCGAGGCTCGGGGTGCCGGAACCGTCCCCGAGGCCAAAATGGTAAAATCCCGCATTATTCCCACCTAGACATTCTAACCTCAAATATATCTCCATATATTTGTTTTCATGACCCGATAATCAAAATTGCTACCCGCTATCTAAAATTATCCCCGACTTCTCCAAAGTCTTATCTTAAACCCCATTGTGACTTTTCCCGCTATCTGACCGTAGAATCGTCTTGAGTCGTGCTCAGCGAACCTGTCCACATAATAATGTGGTTCTCACATATATCACATATCATATTACCACATAATATAAACATTATTAGACATATAATTACTCATTAAATCACAATTATTCCAGTAATGCCCTCCCGGCACACTAATCAAGGCCCTTAAGCCTTATTAGCGAATTTGGGTCGTTACATTAGGGGACGAAACATTGCCACACCCTTTGAATTTTAACCCCTCCAATGGTCCTAAAATTGCTCCAAATGCTACCAAACGTCTTTGGGAATGTTTGGATACCTCATTGTATCGCTTTAGACACATAAAGGTCACTTTTAGATGCCTTTTACACAATCTCATGTTTTCTCTTCTCCTTACGTGAAAATAGTTAAGTGTTTTGCACCTCAACCTATAAAAATCTTATCAATTATATTTAACCAATCTCAACATTCCCTGACTTGGTTAAATATAATCCTCTCTCCTTAGCTTAACAATTTTGGTGCATAAAATAAAAGTATCTTTCAATTTGAACTTTACCTTAGTGAATGGATTACAAAGCCTTATTGAAGTCATTGGTGTCTAAGAGATTGAACCAAGTAATCCTTAGTGATTGGAATGGTAACACCTCACACACCTCCACTTGACCATTCATTTTCCCACTGTCGTGCTTAGCAATTTTCATGGCCTAGTGCTCATTCATTTCGTCAATTTTCCAGGGAGAAAACTTCAACACCCATGAGAGGCGACACCATCTCTAATTTCACATAGGTGAAGTTCTTAAAAAATCTTTGCTACCTTTATAGATGCATGTTGCACACAACATAACTTCATTAAAAGCCTTAGGCTTCACCCTCACTCGGTAGTAACCAACACTAACCATCCATTGATGGAAGTCACAACTTTGTTCGTGTTAAAACTATTCACCCAAAAAACTCTTTCTTTCCCATTGAATTATTCCCCTTGATATTCACAAGTAGGTTGGATGTCATCATTGGTTAATTTATTATTCTAAGAGTTTTAGTCCCATCCTTTTTGAAGTAGAACTTACTAACCTCTTCGCAAGAGGTTTTGTAGATGGATCTGCTAAGTTCTCACTTGTCTTAACATATGGGATTGATATGATTCCTCATTGAATCAATTATCTCACATATTCATGTCTTTGACATATATGTCCATACTTCCCATTAAATTTGTTATTATAGGATATATCTAGTGTGGCTTGACTAACACAATGTAATGTTCTGAATTTGCTATTAAGGTTGTGTGCCTTGGTTACTGTGCCAAGAGGGCATAATCAGATTTGTATGTGGAATAAATGGAATATATGTTTGATTATGTGGTATAAATGATTTGTATGGTAATGTGAATAGTTATGCATGTTTATGTGTATTAAATATGCATGAGAGCTCGTTTGTGTAAATTGGAGCATATTTGTAATTTTTGACTCGTTGAGGGTATATTTGTATTATCTATGTGTTATGAGTGAGACCCTAGTGTTATGGGGATACATTTGAGATGTCTGTATGAGGCGATCCTACTGAACGAATTAAAGGAATAGTCACAATGGGGTTAAATACCCGGCTTGGGGTGAGCCTAGGGGTTTACAGGAAACTTAGTGCAAATTCGGGATTTACCAGGTGTTGGGTAGTTATTAAATGATTATTTCAGTATGTCGGGATTATTTGGGAAATTATAAAACAATTTGAGGATTAGTGGGAAATGTGGCTAATGATTGTTTCGCCCTTGAGGGCATTGAAGGGAAACTTTAGGATGAGGAGCATTTGGGTCCCTTGCTAGCCTTTAGTTAGTCTTATTTAGGCTAGATTCCTTGGGAATTAATCAGAAAACACTCAGCCTCTCCCTCTCTCTCTCTCCATTCGATTCTCTCTTTCTTTCTTCATGTGCTTGGAGTTTTGTGAATTGTGAAGGGATTGGCCAAGGGATCCAAGAAGTTGAAGCTAGGATTAGGATTAAAGGATAGTTGGGAGTCAAAATCAAAGCTAAGGTAAGATCAGTAACCTAATTCTGCTGTGAATTCCTTAATTAGTTCAAGTTTTTGACTGAGTTTTACTCTAGCCTTTGTTTTTGAATTGTTTTGAAGTTTTGGTTTAGTAGTTGGTTTGGTAGTGCTGCCTTAGGTGTAGTATTTGGGTATTGGGGTTAGATTTTGGCTATATTTCACGAGTTGGGGTAAATTGTGATGATTTGGCTCAAGAAAGCGCTAGGAATTTCTGTGTTTTGAGCTCGAGCCGCAGCGCTGTTCTTCAAGCACCACGACCCGTGTGTGTGAAAGGGGCGTTGGCGATTCTCTGAGGTCACCTAAGCGCTGCAGCACTGGTTGGGGTCCCCACAGCACATGTCCCCCAAGAGAGAGCCTTGGGCTCTCTGACTTGTAGCGCATTGCGGCACTATACGCTGAGCCGCGACTCTAATTATGGAAAATAAACTAAACATATTTTTCAGCTTGGGAACTTAAACTTGAGGGCTCGGGAAGGATTCTACTACATGGTTTAGTAGAGTTTGAAGTCGTAGAGGCTAGTATATTATTCCAAAGTTTTTAATTGGTTTAGGTGTTGATGGTTATTTATTATTGTTATTACTTTGTGACTAGGTTTTATCACAAAGGCTCGGGATTAGGGATCGTGCTTGGGATCGCCTTTCATTGTCAGCTCGGGACTCAAGGTAAGAAAAATGTCTTGGCCTATAGATCAGGGCATGGCCCGATTATCTGTGCTTATATTGTGCTTAGTATTATGTGTAAATGTTTATAATTATTATGTCATATATGTGTTTGTGAAGGGAGACAAATGTCAGGATCAACAAAGGCTAGGAGCAGCAAAGGTCGGGATCGGCAAAAGGTCGGGAGCGGTAAAGGCTGGGATTGACATTAATCATGTTGAATGCATGCCGCTAGGGCAAGGCCATCTAAGGGTGTCGTACTCACCCGCTCGGTTAAGACCATGAACTTGGTGCTTCACAACGCACCCGAACTGGCTTAGGCTGCTGTTGTGAATTTTAATGGAAACTTGTGGATTGATTGTTGTGTTTGATTAGTTATGCATTTCTTGAAATAAACTATTATCTCTTGTGCTATGAAGTTTTCTTATTGGGCCTCGACTCACAGATGCTTTATGGTGCAGGTAGGGGCAAGGAAAAGATCGATCAACCATGAGTTGGAGGGCATGGAGCGATGCGTACATGTTTGGCCTACCTGGGTGCCACGGTTGGGGTACTTTTGAGGAGCATAGTAAAAAAAATTATTTTGTCACTTAGGTGAACTGTATAGTAACATTTGAAATGTAAATATATCTTAATCAATATTTTGGGATCCCAATGTAACTCTTTTATGATTTAATTGAAAGTACAAATCTTTTTTATGAAAGTTTTATTAAATGAGTCTTTGTTTTAATTCAATTACACTTTTAGGTCTAACACCTCAATTAGCGAGTCAAATACACATTTTAAAACCTCATGGTAACGACTCTAAGGAAGTAGAGCATTACAACTTTGTATCAAAGCGTGCCAAGGTTTATAATTCATGAAGAATTGACTGAACATGTACGCTCATTGTTAAAGACAAGCTCGATTGAGGGTTGTTGGTATTAAGTGAAAGATTTGTCTAATTGCTTTTCTGAATCACCCTATCTGCTTGTTGATATAGAGAGTATTACGTATATAAATTGTAGTAGTACAGCTTGATAATTGATGCATGAATGTTATAGACTTATGTCCTGGTATGCAAACTGTATGTGGTTATTATGTTGTTTGGCCCTGCCCGTGGAATAGTTCTGGATATGATTATCATGGATGATAGGTTAAGTCATTGACTGCAGACAGATTCGAAAGTTTTGTATCCAAGGCAGTTAATTGGACCAGGCATTGTTAATATCAGGGTCGCGAATGATAGTCGGGGCCAGAATTCTGCATTTTCCCCTGGGATTTGCAGCTAATGTTTGTTGGCATGCAAGCAAGATTGCAAAAGCAAGAGGAAGAGATAAGGTGGTTGATATAATGGGTTTCGTTAGGGAATGCTGCTCTATACGTTTTGACAACAATGGTACAAGTTTTGATTCAGCATGAGGGTGGAAATAAATGGGAGTTATTGTATGAAAGATTCCTGAAGAATTATCCTCCAGTTTTCGAGGAGGCTTTGATTCGTTCAGAGCTGAACAGTGGATGGGCATGATTAGCTCCATCCTTGACTGTATAGGAGTGGTAGACAAGGATAGAGTGACTTGCACCACGTATATGCTGCGGAAAGAAGCCCAAATGTGGTGGGAGTGGTATCCCAGACCCGGAATGTTATCATGATGGGTTGGGAGGAATTCAGATAATTGTTCAACGGAAGCTACTACTATGACCACTTTGAATTGCGAAGACCAATGAGCTTATGAACTTGTTTCAAGGAAGTAAGAGAGTGACAGAGTATGTCAAAGAATTTGATGGGTTGGCCAAATTTGTTTTTGATTTGGTACCAACAGATGTGGCCCAAAAGGAATGATTAATTTGAGGACTGAACTCTAGTGTAGCCTAGAGAGTTAGGATCACTCCAGTACATGAGATTTCTACCTACGCTCAGGCAGTAGGGAGGACCCTTGCTATAGAGCACACAAGATATGAGAGATGGACTGAGAGTGGCATAGGGAAGGAAGCTCAGACAATGGTAACCCCCATTTGCAGGATAAGGTAGGGGCAAAGGCCGTAGTAACCAGAAAAGAAAGACCCCTGATAGTTCTACTACTCCTAGTCCTAACAGAAGGGGTCATAGTACTCAGTGTGGCAACCATTGTGGTAGTGAGGTCTGGAGATGTTATCCAATGTGCGCCAGGTGCAAGAGACGCCATCTTGGAGAATTTCGAGTGAAGGCATGTCTTCTATTTGGAATAGTTGGGCACTTCAAGAGGGATTGCCCGAGTCAAAGAGGGGAGAACCAAGGGGTCTGGATAGCTCGATTCTGGCTCGAGTGTCATCCTTAATGCAGTCTGAGCCCGAGGCTAGCCCATCATAGATGACATGTTGGCTTTCTAGTTCTCATTCTTTTATATTGTGTTGATTAAGTCTGGTGCTATGTACCCTTAGAAGAGACATAGATATGTGGTACATACTATATGATTGTTATGCTATGGAGTTTGAGATCTTAGTTTCTGCCAGGGAAAGTTTGTAGTTTCTAGTAGATGGGTCAGAGTATTATAGGTAGAAACTTTGCAACAATATTTCCTTGAGTTGACTAAATGAGGATGTGGATATGATCCCGAGTATGGATTACTTTGCCAAATAAGGGACAACCATGGACTATAAGAAGATATGGTGACTTCTGAGTTTAAAAGGGAAGGATCTGATTGCATTTATGGGATGCCTAGCTATTATGGTAGGTACCACTAGGGTTATATTTGATATACCAGATGGAAACTAGATCAACTAGTGAGCATTCAGATGGGTTTACAAGAATTCATCGAGATTGTTGTCTCGTCAAGGAAATGAGTGTGCTACGGGACTAAGGCAGAGATAGAACCGGTGTGGATGCCAAAAATCTTCCAAGGAAAAAAGGTTCGATCCCATATTGAAACAAATGGGTAAGGGTCACTGAAAGCATCAAGTACATGTTGGAGGCAGAAGGCTACTATGTGCCACCAAGAGGCCACATACACGCGAGGCCCCCATGCCTCATGAGGTCATTCTACGCCCATGCGACACGCCCACGTGAGTCCCATGCGAGATGCCCCTGCCTCGTGTGCATGCCTCCAAACTGTGCCACCTCGACTCACGCCTCAGCAAGCCCATCTCGCCTTGTTCCTTTGTCAAGCCACCTCGCCTTGTGCCTCCGTGAGGCCAGCCTGCCTTGAGCCTCCACGAGGCCGTCTCACCCAATGCCTCCACGAGGCCACCTCGCCTTGTGCCTTAGTGAGGAAATCTCACCCCGTGCCTCCATGTGGCTGTCTCGCCCCATGCCTCCATAAGCCGCCTCGCCTCGCGCCTCCACGAGGCCATTGTGCCCCATGCCTTCGCGAGCCCGTCTCACTTAATGCCTCTGTGAGGCCACCTCACCTCGAGCCTCAGCAAGGACATCTTACCCCGTGCCTCTGCGAGGCTGTCTGGCCCTGTGCTTCCATGAGGCCACCTCACCTTGCGCCTGAGTGAGGTCATCTCGCCTTGTGCCTCCATGAAGCCACCTCACCTCATGCCTCAGCGAGACCATCTCACTTTATGCCTCCGCGAGGCCTCCTTGCCTCGCGCCACCACACGGCCCAATTACCTTACATGATTGCACCGCACCTAAGGTCTCGCGGGGACCCCTTGCGCCTGATGTCATGCCTCGCATGGAGGCTCCATCCTCTTGGGTTCGCGTGGCACACGCCTGACCAACACCTCGCACAACACACACCCCTCGCACCCAATATCTTACGAGGCACCCCTTGCCCATCCCAAATGTTTATCAACGAAGGCCACAAGTAGTCGGACACTTAGCAGAATATAGAGTGGCTTGCGGCTTAGGCACATCTTGGAAATGTGAAAACATCTACGGGGCACATGGAGCACGTAAGGGTATGGAACATACATATCAACCAAAAGAAGACAAAGAATGTATATGGTGTCCATGCTAGACAAGTAGTGGGATTACTAGAATGGTACATAGTAACGACTCCCCAAGCACACCTATGACATTCGTACCCAACAAGTAGTAAAGGTATGACACAGTACCAAGGTAAGAGTTCTTTTGCAGACCACTGACATATACTGGAGTTGACCACCACTCCTCCAACACCACTACCACCTGCAGCCTGGATATGCATCCCCTTGTCTCTTCGGGACCACAGTGTACAAAGAGCCATTAGAGCTCTCCTATAAATAGGGCCTCACTTCATTATTGAAGGAGCTTAAAAATTTCATTGTATACTCAGGCTATCAAGCAATATATGAATTTTTACTCAATTGTTGATTTTCACTTAACTTTCCCCAAGTCTATTCTAGGTTCTTACCACCAGCTCTACTGCCAGCTCTACCAGATAGCCACAATGTGTTTCACATCTCGATGTTGCGTAGATATGTGTCAGACCAATCTCACGTCTTAAGTACGATATGATAGCACAACAGCAATACTTGAGTTACAGGTAATGACCGGTTAGCATTCTAGATAGAGGGATAAAAGAATTACGGTCTAAGAGTATTCCGATAGTCAAAGTCCTATGGAGTAATAGTTCAAAATGGGAGGCAACATGGGAGTTGGAGGAAGACATCTTAGCATGGTATTCATAATTGTTTGGTAAGTAAATTTTGGGGAAGAAATTTTTTTTAGTAGGGGAGAATTGTATTGTCTAGAAATTTTACTTAGCTAGATAGTAGTAGTAGTAGCTAGTAATAGTTTGTAGTATGTTAGTTTTCATGGATTTTGGTTCAAGCCAGGACTTAGTTGGAAACTCATAGCAACAGTTATGGAATTTATAAGTTTAACCTATAGTTTTGAAATATTAATTATTACATAAGGTTGTATTAATATTGCTGGTCCTAGATATTGTTTATTATATCCTAAGGTTTAGATAGAATTAAAAAGAACGTGACACTTGTCACAAGCATGTTTATTAAGGATTTAAATATATTTTTTATGAATAGTTGAATTAAAAGAAAGATCTAGAAGCTCTAGAACCTTCCAGCAGCTATTAGGATCACATTTTTACTCAGTCAAAGCGGTTTAATCAATTCAAAATATGTTGAAAGAGTGCAAATACGTATTTGATATATCAACGTATGCCGCTATATCACAGATATAGGAGCTGGTATATCGCCTACGGGAGATGCAGAAAACACGTCGACATCACACGAACAAAAGCACGAAGGCTCAGGGAATAGGTCCAGGGGATATATCGTCCAAGGGAAGCGATATATCTCCTCTGGGAGACATTTTTGAAACGTGAGGATTTAAATTTAAAAACAGCATTAACCATTTGCACTTGCTTATGAACGATTTTGATTGAGTTCTGGGCATCTGTTGAACAAAAAATTCAAACCTTTTTCATTTATTTATTCATTTAAAGGGAGTTAGTTTCACTCCTTGAATTCTATAGATAGGACGTAGTACTCAGCCATTTCACTCATCATTCAAGCATTGTTCAGAATCTCTAGGCTGCTACGGTAAATATAGAGAGAAACACTTCATTTTTGGGTTAATAGCTTTTCCAATCTAAGTTTTCTAACCACTTGGGAAGTAAGATAGAGTGTTATTTTGGTATCGAGGTGTAGATCAAAGTCATAGTTCATCCAAGGTATTCATATCCTTAAGTTAAGTTCTTCATGGTTCTTTAGTTTTCTTTTGATTTCATTCAACTCCTAACTCTTTGTTATGATTCTTGGTTAGGTGTTTAAATTCTCTTAAACTTAAGGTTTTCGGTAAGCTTCCACTTTGATTGTTTAGTTCTCTTTTTCATCTCCTTTTTCTTTAGTGTAGATGCTCAAAATTCCATGCTTGTAAAAGACCCAAAGTACGTGCTTAGGTCCCATGAATGCCTACATACGTGGTTGAGCCGCGGTGCCCTCGGGACACCATCGTATCGCGCCAACCTCCTCCCAGCGCACCCAGCGAGGCCACGCCTCGTGTGCCTGCCCAGATGGTCTAGCGTCCCGCGTGCCCCATGCCTGCCCAGGGCCTCGCGAAGGAGCATCTGGCGCCATCAGTGCCGCGCCACTAGGGCCTCATGAGGGGGCGTCTTGCACCATCAGGACCGCGCCACCAGGGCCTCGCGAAGGGGAGTCTCACGCCATCAGGGTCGCGCCACCAGGGCCTCGCGAGGGGTCTCTTGCGCCATCAGCGTCGTACCACCAGAGCCTCGCAAGGGGGCGTCTTGTGCCATCAATTCTACGCCACCAGGGCCTCGCGAGGGGGCATCTCGTGCCATCAATGCCGCCCCACCAAGACCTCGCGAGGGGCGTCTCGCTCCATTAGTCTCGCGCCACCAGGGCCTCGCAAGTAGGCGTCTCGCACCATCAGTTGCGCGCCACCTGGGCCTCACGAGGGGGCATCTCGCGCCATCAGTGTCGCGTCACCAGAGCCTTGTGAGGGGCATCTCACGCCATCAAGGTCGCGCCACTAGGGCCTCGTGAGGGGCATCTCGCACCATCAATGTCGTGCCACCAGGGCCTCGCGAGGGGGCATCTTGTGCCATCAGTGTTGCGCCACCAGGGCCTCGTGAGGGGGCATCTCATGCCATCAGTGCCGCCCCACCAAGGCCTCGCGAGGGGCGTCTCGTGCCATCAGTGCCGCGTCACCAGGGCCTTGTGAGGGGCATCTCATGCCATCAGGGTCACGCCACTAGGGCCTCGCGAGGGGCATCTCGCACCATCAATGTCGTGCCACCAGGGCCTCGTGAGGAGGTGTCTCACACCATCAGTGCTGCACCACCAGGGCTTCGCGAGGGGGCATCTCGTGCCATCAGTGTTGCGCCACCAGGGCCTCGCGAGGGGGCGTCTTGCGCCATCAGTGCCGTGCAACCAGGGCCTTGTGATGGGGCGTCTCACGCCATTAGTGTCGCGCCACCAGAGCCTCACGAGGAGGCATCTCGCGCACCTATCACCCACGTCTTGTGGGTGTCCTTGAGGTGGTTTGGGCGCCTTGTGCCAAGGACCCAAGAGCTCCATTTTGCACCACAACCCCTGCGTGCACTGGGTGTCTCGCACCCTACACCTCGAGAGAGTACCTCCTATGATGACCTATGGAGACCCTAACATTTAGAGGTAAGCATTTGTCAACATTATTGTGTCTAAAGCCATCCAACATTTAGAGTCGACACCACCACCAGCACCACTACGCCTAGAGCCACTCCTCTGACACTTGTACTAAATAAGTAGTGGAGAAATCCTCATAGAACCAGACCATGTACTAAAGCCAACACCACTACCCCTGAGACCACTCTCCTGACAATGTACTTATGTACCATCAGGTCCCCTGGACCACAATGTATCAGAGGCCATTGTAGCCCACTATAAAGGGAACCCCACTTCCACATGGAAGGGGGCTGGAAAAAACATTGTAGCTTGAGACAACAAAGGAATACAAGTTCTTTCCCCCATTTTTCTTCTGCAACTATTTTCTAGGTTTCTAAGTTTCTGATTATATAGTGGAAGTTCTCCATTGATAAGCAATAGACTTTGATTTTTCTAACTTAACTTCGTTGACGAGTTCTCACCGTTAACATTTAGAAACTCATGGTTTTTAATGTTGATTTTAGGTGTGTTCCAATCCCGTTCTTGTCTCCATATCTTGAGTTTCGGTAAGGAAAATAGGTTAGATTATATGTGTTTATATGTTTATGTTATGATATGTTTTATGCTATGATATGATATGTGATATGATATATGTTTTGTAGTCACTTGGGCATATGACTTGCTTAGATAGCAAGCCCTAAGAATTTTTATCATTTTAGTGGTTTAGAGCTATGATTTACCGTACCTCGATTAGTAGACAGAGGACCTAGATGGGTTATCATATACTATAGTTATGATCTAACCTACCTCGATTAGTAGACTAAGGACCTAGGTGGTTTTATTACATACCACATTAATGAGTTAATGGACATTAATATTCTAGTCCTGTATGATATACGATTTTATAGTCATATGTTTTATAGTGTATGCTTTATGATATAGTCTTATGTTTTATGATTTATGACATAAATGTTTTTGAGTAGATTTTCCTTGCTGGGCATTAGGCTCATTCCTTCTTTTTAGATGGTGCAGGAAAATGAGCATGGAAGGCGGGAAGGATTTGTGGCAGCTTGGCATGTGTGTTAAGGATGAATGGATTGAATGGACTGCTGGAAGATCGAGGATGGCGTTGTTTTTAAGTCTTTTGATTTATGTTTTTATGTATTTTCGCACTTAATTTTTTCTTACAATTTATTAAAGTTATGTCTTTAAGTTTTATGTACTAAACAATGGGTACCCATACCGTATTTTTTATTTCGTACGATATTTCGAGTTTTAAATAGTAGTTGTGTTTCTTATGTCTGTATTCCAAAATAGTAGCTGTGTTTAGTAGTTTTTAATGGTCCGGGGTCTAGAATTAGTCGGGGCATTACATTGAATCAAATGGTTTATTTTCCTCTTATATTTTGAGATGACTAAACTTTTCAAGCACTTTCTGAACATAGTGCCTTGACTTAAGGAATAACCACCACTAGTTCTTCTCACTTTTATACCCAAGATGGTATCAACCTCTCCAAGCTCTTTCATCTTAAAAATGGAAGATACAAATCTCTTCGTTTCTATTATGCCTTTAATCTCATTACTCAAAATCAACTTATCATCAACATATATCCACACCAAGATTACATAGTCATCACATGTCTTAGAGAATAAGCACTTGTCAGCATTATTGTGTCTAAAGCCATCCAAAATTATGGCTTTATCAAATTTCTCATGCCATTTTTTCCGTGCTTGATTTAAACCGTATAATGATTTAACAAGCTTACACACTTTATGTTTATTTTCCCTTAGAACAAAACCATCTGGTTGTTCCATATAAAGTTCCTCATTTAGATCTCTATTTAGGAATGTAATTTTGACATCAATTTGATGAACATAAAGGTTATATATTGATGATAAGGCAAATAGTACTCTTATAGTGGTTGTCCTAGCAAATGATGCATATGTGTCAAAATAATTTATTCCTTCCTTTTATTTAAACCCTTTGGCTACTAGTCTTGCCCTGAAGGTTTGTAATGTGCCATGGGTGTGACATTTCCTTCGAAATACCCACTTGAAAACAATTGGGTATGAACCTTGTGGAAGGTCTACCAGTTTCCATATGTGGTTTGAAATAATTGAATTCATCTCATCATTTATTGGCTCCTTCCAAAAAACAGAGTCTCTCGAAGACATTGCTTCTTGGAATGTTTTGGGATCATCCACAACGTGAAGAGCCATACGAAATTTCCATGTGACTTCTTCAAGGTTTCCTTCTACTAGGTAAGGTGTCTCCACTTGAGAACATGTCTCATTTGATCCCAACTCTTTAATCCCTTGGCTTCTCCGAGACAATATAGGTTGCTCATCAACCTTTAGATCTTTCTTTTTAGGAGATTCTCCAACATCTCTGGGTTCTTAAGAATTGCTATCTCAATATAGCATATTCTAGAAAAACTCCACTTTTCTTGGTTTAATTATTACATTATACTCCAAGTCTAATAGCCTATGAGTCTTGCTATTTGAGGCATAGCCAACAAATGCACACTTTATAACCATTGGAACCAACTTGGTCCTTTTAGGATTTGTACACTTGCAATAAGCAAGGCACCCCCCACAATTTAAGATAGCCTAGTTTAGGCTTCTTTCCACTCCAGAACTCATATGGAGATACTTTGTTCTTTTTCATAAGAATTCGATTCAATATATGACACGCAACAAGCAAATCTTCACTCCACAAATTATAACACAATTTAGCATGTAAAAGCATAGAGTTAATCATTTGAAGATAAGTGTTATTCTTTCTTTCATCTATTTGATTTTGTTGTGCAGTGTATGGTGCAGTGCATTTGTTTATAATGCCATGTTGTTCACAAAACACATTGAAATCATTTGAAAAGCATTCATCACCTCAATAACTTCTTAGGGTCTTTATTTTTCTTACTAATTGATTTTACCCTTCAACTTTATATATTTTAAGTGCATTAAATGCCTCATCATTACTCTTAAGCAAATACACATAAGCACACCTAGAGAAATCATCTATAAATGTCATGAAGACTCTATTTCCTCCTCTAGTCATCATTCCATTCAATTTACATAAATTACTATGTATTAAATCTAACATGTTTGAACATCTATCAACACTTGGAAAATGTTTCTTTACAATTTTATATTCAACACATAATTCACATTTATCATGCTCATTCACATCACAACTAATCAATCCACACTTAACAACTCCTTTGCTTGTGTTATAACCTATACGGGCAAGTCTATTATGCCATAAGGTAATAGAATTAGCATTAACCACATTACAAGATTTAGATGCCATATTTTTATTATGACTATCACAAGCACAAAGTTTGATTATTCCATCACATGTATATCCCTTTCCCACAAAAGTTCCCAATTTAGTCAAAGTCAGTCTACCGAATTCAAACTCCATTTTGATACCAAATTTACTCATTAGACTTTCATACATAATATTTCTAGTCATATTAGGAACACAAATACACTAGTTAGGGTCACTTTCTTTCCATTATTGAAAAACACATCAATGCAGCCCCTTCCAAGTACTTTGGATCTCTTTTCATTTCTCATTTGGACTTCAAGTCCCACCTTTGCACTTTCAAAGGTTTTCAGAAGAGTTTTACCATAGGTTGCATGAATGGTGGCACAAGTATCATACCACTATACTTGCACATTTCTTTGGGTTGCATTAACTTCACTCAAGGTTGCAATGATCTCAATATCAAATGCATAGGCATTGGTCTCTTTACTTTAGTTTGCAATGATCTCAACATCAAATGCATTGACATTAGTATCTTCACTTTCTTTTGCAATGATCTCATCATCAATTGCATTGACTTGTTCACCTTCTCTTAAGGTTGCATTAGTCTCATCACTACATGCATGAATTATGTCAATTCTCTTTAGGGTTATCATACATTCCTCATCGAATGCATTATTCCCAATTAGGGTTACAATGAATTCCTCATTAAATTTATTAAATTTAATCAAAGTCATAAAGATCTTGTAACGACCCAAATTCAGTGTTAAGGCTTAAGGGCCTGGAGTAATGTGCCTGGAGTAATGATGGGATTTGGTGTGTGTTTTTATTGAGTTTTATGCATGATTATCATTTAATGCACGTTATATGACTAATTGATTATTTGAGATGCATGACTATGTGAATTAGTATGCATGTAGACCTGATTGTCTTAGAATGAGCATGATTGTAATCTGGCCATGATAGGGCACAACTGTGATAATTGTATTATGTAATCGTGCCATGTGAGTGTGATGTTGTTATCAGGATGCACGCATCGAGACAGTCCTAGCGAGCCATTTAGTCCAAAAGTCACAACGGGATGTTGTACCCGGCTCGGGAGGAGCCTAGGGGTACTTCGGGAATCTTATAAGTTGAGTTGGGAATGAGTGGTTAGTTATTGGTAATTGGGTAACCTGGGTAACCGTTTGTAACTGCTGTGGGTAACAAGTTTTAAGATAGAAAGTGATAGAATTGAAATGAAAGTGTAAAGACTTAAGTGCCCTTGAAGGCTTAGCTAAGAAGGATTAGTAGGAAGGGGTAATTTGGTCTTTTGGCAAGGGTAATAGACATTGTGCAGCTCGGATTTAGGGGGATACGGTTTGGGCATTTGGGTTCACTTGTGGTTTTGATAAAATTAGAAGAGAAGGAAAAGAAGAGGAGAGAAAGGCTAGGGCAAGAAGAAGAAAGAAGAAGAGGTGTAGAAGGGGCTGAAGTGGGAAGCTTAGGAGGAGATCAAGGAAACTTTTAGGGTGGATTCTACTCTTGAGGTAAGGATCTTATGCTTATTTAAGTTTGTTTTCTGTGATTGATTGAGGAATTTAATGCTTGAGTTAAGATTTTCATGGGTTTTGGTTTGAGTTGCTGAATTTGAGATCAAAGGTGTGGGTCTTGGGTGTGTTGATGTTTTGACCTTGATCATAGTGTTTGTAGGGTGTTAGATTGTTCATATGATGTTTGGATTTGAGTTTTTGGGGCTTAGGTACTGGTTTGGCGCGGTTTGGAGAGGTTGAAGCTCGGGAAAACACGAAGGAAAAACCCAGAATTCTGGGCTGCGAAGGCGTGCCGCGGTACAGATTTTGCGTGCCGCGGCGGGGAGCTTCTGACTGCAGGGTGCCGCGGCACAAGAAAGTTGTGCCGCGGCACAAGGCCATTTTTCAAGATAGCATTTTTGGCAATTTTAGTTCTTAGCTCCGGGGGTTCGGGGGATGTCTCCGGGGTGTTGTTTTAAGGTTTTAGAGGTCCCGGGAGTACGGGATTGGGCTCGGGAAGTGGTTTTGGCTTGGTTAGTATTTAAAGTGTTTGATGTGTGTGTTGTGACTAGGATTTCGGTGAGGCTCGTGCTAGTGGACCGTGCTCGTGACCGTGGTGCATCGGAAAGCTCGGGATACAGGTAAGAAAACCGTAACACCCGAGAATAGGGCATGGCCCCCACTATGTGAATGCAGGGCATGGCCCGAGAGTGTATTATGTGCAAATGTTTAATCTTAAATGAATCATGATGTGTGTGAATGATTATTTCGAATGTGCTATATGTGTGATTATAATGTAATGAACGGCATGGGCCGAGAGCGGCATAGGCCGGGTACGGCCGTGGGGCCGAAAGTAACACTCAAGCACATGGGATGCTTATAGTCAGGGTGGGACCTAAGGGATACATGAGTTATCCTCGTGGTGAGAAGCGAAACCCCAGGCTTTGGTAAGGCCTCTGGGGCGGCATGGCCGTACTTGTTTAATATGTTGGTTTTTCCTATTTATCAGTGAGTCATGCCAGCTATATTATTTGCGTATGTTATGTATTATTTGGGTTTTCTTGCTGGGCTTTGGCTCACGGGTGCTCCGTGTGGCAGGTAAAAGCAAGGAGTCTGTCAACCGGCCATGAGTATGGAGAGCGTGGGAGCGGCGCGTACATGTTCGGCCTGCCCGACTGCTTTGGTTGGGGGCATTTTTTTTGTAAATGGCTGTATTGATCCATTCTTTTGATAGTTAACCTGGTGTAAATCTATTTTTGAGTTGTAAATATTTTGTAAACCTTGTTTTGGGATCCCAGATGTTTTATACTTACGTTTTTAATGAAGTTAACCATTTTTAAAGAGTACAGCCTTAAACTCTGATTTATTCACACTTTTGGTTTTAGAAACCACTTATAGTCAATTAAATGCACAATTTCTATGTTAAACTCACTTAATAACGGCTCTAAGGTAGTAGGGCGTTACAACTTGGTATCAGAGCAAGCCAAGGTTTATTGGTTCTGGAGATTGACCGAACATGTACGCACGCTGCCATTGAAAAGCTCGACTCAGGGTGGTTTGGTATGGTCGATTGATATATTCATGAATATGTGTTTAATGCTTTGTGTGCCTGCCTAAATTATTATGAGCATGATGATTGAAATAACATATGGATGATGCCAGGGCAAGGCCCGTTGTGTGCTGCATGATATTTGTATGTCATTTTGGTCGATTGATCTTGGTTGTTGTTGAGATTGAGAGGTGGAAATTGGAACTTGTTATCATGCCTAATGAGCGGTGTCACTGATTCCAGGCATTTAGCTGCAATGCCTTGCCAATCATCGAGACTCCGCGGCATTCAGGCCGAGGATGATAACCAGGGGCAGAACCCTCCACCTGCTCCTCAGAACTGGCAACAGATTTTAGCAGAGATGGAGGCTAGGTTGAAGAAAACAGAGGAAGAGCTTAGTCAGTTGAGGCAACCAACTCCTCCACCAGCCACTGTGATACCACCACCGCCTAGTGTGGTACCGGCTCCGGTTCAACCTATAATTGGGAACAGGTTGGAACCTCTATATGAAAGATTCAGAAAACAGCAACCTCCTACCTTTGAGGGGGGAGCAGACCCGCTGCAGGCTGAACAGTGGATGAGTACAATGTCAGTAATCCTGGACTTCATGAGGGTTGAAGGAAGGGATAGGGTTGATTGTGCCAGTTATATGCTTAGAAATGATGCACGTATATGGTGGGAGGTAGTAGGGCAGCGAAGGGATACTGCGACTATGACTTGGGAAGAGTTCAAGAGCATTTTTAATGAGAAGTACTACAGCGTAGCTGTTAGAGCGGCGAAGGCGGATGAATTTAACAACCTGACTCAGGGCAGGTTATCTGTCACTGAGTACACCCTGGTATTCGATAGATTGGCGAAGTTTGCGCCAGAGCTAGTGCCGACTGATGCGGCGAGAAGGGACAGGTTTGTACGGGGATTAAGTGTAATGATCGCCCGTGACGTGAGTATTACAATGGCTCCAGAGACTACCTATGCGCAAGTGGTAGACAAGGCCCTCACTGCTGAGAGGGCTGAGGATCAGATCTGGAAGGATAACGCTGCTAGGCGTGATACCAAGAGGGTAGTGCCTTCTTCTTCTGGGCCTAGTCGGGGCAGCGGCCCCAGTGAGCAGAAGAGGAGAGTACCAGACTCATTTACTCCCTATGGTTCTGACAGGAGGGTTCGCGGTTCTGTGGGTGGCCGCCAGGGCGGTAATGACAACTGGAGGGGTTATCCATTGTGTCCTCGATGCAGGCGACGGCATCAGGGCGAGTGCCGGTCCGTCTCTGGAGCGAGTGCCAGCATCAGGGCATGTTTTGTTTGTGGAAGCACCAGTCACTTGAAGAAAGATTGCCCGCAGGCCAGGAAGGAGGAACCAAGGCAGGGTGACAGCCTCGCCCCTGCTAGGGTTTTCACCTTGACTCAGACTGAGGCAGAGGCCAGTCCATCAGTGGTCACAGGTCAGATTTTTAGCGCTGGATCCTTGTTTACTGCATTGATTGATTCTAGTGCTACGCACTCATTTGTTGCTGCTAGGGTGATTGATCAGCTTTGTAGACCTATTATTTTGTATGCTAGGGGTTTCCAGACTATTTTGCCTACAGGAGAGCTGGTAGTCTCTAGGAGGTGGGTTAGAGCCTTACCAGTAGTGGTAGACGGTAGAGAATTATTTGTTGACCTGATTGAACTAGAGATGGATGATTTTGATATAATACTAGGGATGGATTGGTTGACGCGGTATGGAGCAACCATTGATTGTAGGCGACGAATGGTGACCTTTGAACCGGAGGGCGAGGCACCCTTTGTGTTCGTGGGAACGGTGGATGGACCGCGGGTGCCTACGATCTCGGCACTAAAGGCTAGAGACCTGATGCATGAGGGTTGCATAGGATTCCTAGCGAGTATAGTGGATTCCTCCAAGGTGGCGGCAGTGGGACCGAATGAAACTAAAGTTGTCTGTGAGTTCCCAGACTTGTTTCCAGCGGATCTGCCGGGGTTGCCGCCGCAGCGAGAGATTGAGTTCGTCATAGAATTGGCTCCGGGAGCAGAGCCAGTATCCAAGGCACCTTACAGAATGGCTCCAGCAGAATTAAAGGAATTGAAGATTCAGCTGCAGGAACTACTTGATTTGGGGTTTGTCAGACCGAGTTTCTCGCCGTGGGGTGCTCCAGTTTTATTTGTTAAGAAAAAGGATGGATCGCTCAGGATGTGCATCGATTACAGAGAGTTGAATAAGTTGACCATCAAGAACAAGTATCCATTGCCTCGGATCGACGATTTATTTGATCAGCTTCAGGGGAGTACAGTATTTTCGAAGATTGATCTCCGATCAGGCTACTATCAGTTGAGGATCAAAGATGAGGACATACCAAAGACTGCATTTCGGACACAGTATGGGCATTACGAATTTCTGGTTATGTCCTTTGGGTTAACCAATGCCCCGGCGGATTTTATGGATTTTATGAACAGAATTTTCAAGGATTACCTGGATAAGTTTGTGATTGTATTTATTGATGATATCCTAGTATACTCCCAGTCAGAGACAGAGCATGAGCATCATCTGCGCCTAGTGTTGCAGCGGTTAAGAGAGCATAAGCTTTATGCTAAGTTTAGCAAATGCGAGTTCTGGTTATCGCAAGTTTCATTTCTAGGCCATATTATCAGTAAGGATGGGTTACTGGTCGACCCAAGCAAGACGGAAGCAGTAAGAGATTGGCCTGGACCCAGCAATGTTCCTGAAGTTAGAAGTTTCCTTGGACTAGCAGGTTACTACAGGCGATTTGTAGAGGGGTTCTCCAGGATTGCTACTCCATTGACGGAATTGACAAGGAAGAAGACCAAGTATGTGTGGACAAATCGATGTGAGAACAGCTTTAAAGAGTTGAAGCGGCGGTTGATTACTGCACCAGTGCTGAGCCTGCCAATAGATAATGAGAAGTTTGTGGTCTACTATGACGCTTCTAGACAGGGCCTGGGATGCGTGTTGATGCAAGTTGGGAAAGTGATAGCGTACGCATCAAGGCAATTAAAGGAGTACGAGCAGAGATATCCCACGCATGACCTGGAGTTAGCTGCGGTGGTATTCGCACTTAAGGTTTGGAGACACTATTTGTATGGAGAGAGGTGCGAGATATACACTGATCACAAAAGTCTAAAGTATTTCTTTACCCAGAAGGACTTAAACATGCGCCAGAGACGGTAGCTAGAGCTGGTAAAGGATTACGATTGTGATATCCTGTACCATCCTGGGAAGGCTAATGTAGTGGCTGATGCATTGAGCTGGAGGGGCCCAGGACAGCTGTATAGTTCGAGGCAGATATCTGACAGATTAGCTGGAGAGATGACCAGAGCAGGTATAGAGCTAGTGGTTGGTAGGTTAGCCAACATTACTCTTCAGCCAACGCTCCTCGAGAGGATTAAGGAAGCACAGGGAAGGGACCCCCAGTTAGTTGAACGTAGAGAGAATGTCCTAACTGGAGAAGCTAAGGACTTCTCTATTTCTGAGATGGGTTTGTTGAAGTACAAAGGGCGGATTTGTGTTCCAATTGATCCAGACATTCGGCAAGAGATTCTGGATGAGTCTCATACCACTCCTTACTCTTTACACCCAGGTTCTACGAAGATGTACCATGACCTGAAGGTTTTGTATTGGTGGGCAGGCATGAAGAGGGACGTGGTGGACTATGTGGCTAGATGCTTAACCTGTCAGCAGATTAAGGCAGAACATCAGAGGCCAGCAGGATTATTACAGCCTCTAGGGATTCCTGAGTGGAAATGGGAAGATATTGCCATGGACTTTGTGGTAAGATTGCCAAAGACCGTGGGTCAGCATGACTCGGTGTGGGTGATTATGGACAGGTATACGAAGTCCGCCCACTTCTTACCTGTGAAGACAACTTATACTGTGGAACAGTATGCAAAGCTTTATGTAAAAGAGATTGTTCGACTTCATGGGGCTCCGAGGTCGATAGTATCCGACAGAGACCCCACTTTCACTTCCAAGTTTTGGAAGAGCCTGCAGAAGGCTATGGGCACGCAGCTCCAGTTTAGTACCACTTATCATCCTTAGACGGATGGACAGTCTGAGAGGACAATTCAGATACTGGAGGACATGTTACGAGGTTGTGTGTTGGATTTTGAGGGATCTTGGAGTAGGTATCTCCCTCTGATTGAGTTCTCGTACAACAATAGTTATCAGGCGACTATCGGAGTGGCTCCGTATGAGATGCTGTATGGAAGAAAGTGCAGATCGCCGATTCACTGGGATGAGGCAGGTGAGAGAAGGTATTTAGGTCCTGAGATGGTTCAGAGGACCAATGAGGCACTTGAGAAGATTAGAGCTCGTATGCTCGCCTCCCAAAGTCGCCAGAAGAGTTATTCAGATCAGAAATGCAGAAGCGTGGAATTTCAGGTTGGTGATCATGTATTCCTCAGGGTTTCACCCCTGAGAGGAGTAAAACGATTTGGCGTTCAGGGCAAGCTGAGTCCCAGGTTTGTTGGTCCATTTGAGGTTCTAGAACGAATTGGGGAGGTGGCTTACAGGTTAGCAATGCCTCCAGCTCTATCAGGGGTTCATGACGTGTTTCATGTATCCATGCTCCGGAAGTATGTATCGGACACTACTCATGTGTTGAGCTATGAGAACTTGGAGTTGGATCGGGACTTATCATACGAAGAAAAGCCTGTTCAGATCCTTGACAGAAAGGACAAAGTCTTGAGGAGCAAGACCATCGCCTTGGTTAAAGTATTGTGGAGGAACAGCAAGGTCGAAGAGGTGACATGGGAACTGGAATCAGATATGCAGGAGCGTTATCCCGAGTTGTTCAGGTAAATTTCGAGCACGAAATTCTCATGAGGAGGGGATAGTTGTAACGACCCAAATTCAGTGTTAAGGCTTAAGGGCCTGGAGTAATGTGCCTGGAGTAATGATGGGATTTGGTGTGTGTTTTTATTGAGTTTTATGCATGATTATCATTTAATGCACGTTATATGACTAATTGATTATTTGAGATGCATGACTATGTGAATTAGTATGCATGTAGACCTGATTGTCTTAGAATGAGCATGATTGTAATCTGGCCATGATAGGGCACAACTGTGATAATTGTATTATGTAATCGTGCCATGTGAGTGTGATGTTGTTATCAGGATGCACGCATCGAGACAGTCCTAGCCAGCCATTTAGTCCAAAAGTCACAACGGGATGTTGTACCCGGCTCGGGAGGAGCCTAGGGGTACTTCGGGAATCTTATAAGTTGAGTTGGGAATGAGTGGTTAGTTATTGGTAATTGGGTAACCTGGGTAACCGTTTGTAACTGCTGTGGGTAACATGTTTTAAGATAGAAAGTGATAGAATTGAAATGAAAGTGTAAAGACTTAAGTGCCCTTGAAGGCTTAGCTAAGAAGGATTAGTAGGAAGGGGTAATTTGGTCTTTTGGCAAGGGTAATAGACATTGTGCAGCTGGGATTTAGGGGGATACGGTTTGGGCATTTGGGTTCACTTGTGGCTTTGATAAAATTAGAAGAGAAGGAAAAGAAGAGGAGAGAAAGGCTGGGGCAAGAAGAAGAAAGAAGAAGAGGTGTAGAAGGGGCTGAAGTGGGAAGCTTAGGAGGAGATCAAGGAAACTTTTAGGGTGGATTCTACTCTTGAGGTAAGGATCTTATGCTTATTTAAGTTTGTTTTCTGTGATTGATTGAGGAATATTTAAGATCAAAGGTGTGGGTCTTGGGTGTGTTGATGTTTTGACCTTGATCATAGTGTTTGTAGGGTGTTAGATTGTTCATATGAGGTTTGGATTTGAGTTTTGGGGCTTAGGTACTGGTTTGGGGCGGTTTGGAGAGGTTGAAGCTCGGGAAAACACGAAGGAAAAACCCAGAATTCTGGGCTGCGAAGGCATGCCGCGGCACAGATTTTGCGTGCCGCGGCGGGGAGCTTCTGACTGCTGGGTGCCGCGGCACAAGGCCATTTTTCAGGATAGCATTTTTGGCAATTTTAGTTCTTAGCTCCGGGGGTTCGGGGGATGTCTCCGGGGTGTTTTTTTAAGGTTTTAGAGGTCCCGGGAGTACGGGATTGGGCTCGGGAAGTGGTTTTGGCTTGGTTAGTATTTAAAGTGTTTGATGTGTGTGTTGTGACTAGGATTTCGGTGAGGCTCGTGCTAGTGGACCGTGCTCGTGACCGTGGTGCATCGGAAAGCTCGGGATATAGGTAAGAAAACCGTAACACCCGAGAATAGGGCATGGCCCCCACTATGTGAATGCAGGGCATGGTCCGAGAGTGTATTATGTGCAAATGTTTAATCTTAAATGAATCATGATGTGTGTGAATGATTATTTCGAATGTGCTATATGTGTGATTATAATGTAATGAACGGCATGGGCCGAGAGCGGCATAGGCCGGGTACGGCCGTGGGGCCGAAAGTAACACTCAAGCACATGGGATGCTTATAGTCAGGGTGGGACCCAAGGGATACATGAGTTATCCTCGTGGTGAGAAGCGAAACCCCAGGCTTTGGTAAGGCCTCTGGGGCGGCATGGCCGTACTTGTTTAATATGTTGGTTTTTCCTATTTATCAGTGAATCATGCCAGCTATATTATTTTCGTATGTTATGTATTATTTGGGTTTTCTTGCTGGGCTTCGGCTCACGGGTGCTCCGTGTGGCAGGTAAAAGCAAGGAGTCTGTCAACCGGCCATGAGTATGGAGAGCGTGGGAGCGGCGCGTACATGTTCGGCCTGCCCAACTGCTTTGGTTGGGGGCATTTTTTTTGCAAATGGCTATATTGATCCATTATTTTGATAGTTAACCTGGTGTAAATCTATTTTTGAGTTGTAAATATTTTGTAAACCTTATTTTGGGATGCCAGATGTTTTATACTTACGTTTTCAATGAAGTTAACCATTTTTAAAGAGTATAGCCTTAAACTCTGATTTATTCACACTTTTGGTTTTAGAAACCACTTAGAGTCAATTAAATGCACAATTTCTATGTTAAACTCACTTAGTAACGGCTCTAAGGTAGTAGGGCGTTACTGATCTCATCATTAATTAAAGTGAACAAATTAAATTTATTTAGAAGTGCAATGATCTCAACATCAATTGCCTTGCCCCTAAACTCAATATGGTTAATTTTACAATTACCATATCTCACACGATGATCAATAACTTTACAAAAAAAAAGTATAACAATCACCCTTGAATTATTAATTAACATTAATCATTGTACTCTTAACATTTGCAATAAACTCAAACTCACAAAAATAAGGCAGCAAAAACATTTCATTCAAATTCTTGAAATCTACACATTTAGAAATAAGGAATTTGATGATACCAATAACCTTAAGTATGTAATCCCATTGAGTTGTCTCATCCTTTGTTAATGAAGACTTTGAATCCATATCCACATTCATGTAGAGCATTTCCAAATAAAACTTTCTTTGATCTTTCATGGTATTGTGTTCAACACAAACCAAATCTTGAAACAAGGATTTGAAAGTTGTAGAAAAAGAACAAATTCCCCTCATTATTTATGATGCAAAACAACAAAAAATAAAGTAATTAGAAATAGAGATTTTGATTGTTGGGAATATATGGCTTTACAATTTGCAAATCAACAACTAAAAATGGGAATAGTTCAATATTTGAAACCCTAAATGCTAAACAAGAATCTCATTCAAAGCATGAATGCAAATCTTGATAATGAAAAAAACATTTTCATAGTATAATGACTATCTTGATTATAAGTAACTAATAATTAAATGATGATTAGATAAACTTAGAAATATTAAATCATCAATACTAACAATGAAAACGCAAAAGAGTAACACAAAACAAAGTTAGGGTTAGATAAATACAACATTTGATTGAGAGCAACTTGAATCTTAAAACTCGGGGAACTTCTAAGACTTATACACAATAATAATATTGTTGTCCAAAATCTCTACTCCAAGCCTTCACTTATTTCTTGAAGCTTCAACTAAGTAGAATGATATTTGGGATTTAGCAAGCCTTAAAACTCATGCAAGTCATGCAAAGCTTGATAAGTTTCTTGGAGAAAACTATTGTCTTTGAGAGCTAGAGAGAGAGAAGATACAGAGAGAGATGGAAAATGTGATCAAGGAACTCTAATAACCCATATTTATAGTGTAGGCATCGTCATTATTCTAACCAATAGGATTAAAGCATTTAAAACACATCATTTGGAGCATTTTACGTAACTATATGACCCTAAAAGACTGCTACATCGCCTGCATGTAGGAGATACGATATGTACTAGCAGGCGATGCAACGCCTGCTGGGACTTTTGAAGCCTTTCACATTTTGGCAATGCTACGCCACTTAGGAGTGAGACATCACCTCCCCTCCCCCCTTCCCCCCCCCCCCCCCCCCTCTTTTCACTTTGGACCCCTCCAATGGTCCTAAAATTGCTCCAAATGCTACCAAACATTTTTGGGAATGTTTGGATACCTCATTGCATCACTTTAGATCCATAAAAGTCATTATTAGATGCCTTCTACAAAATCTCATGTTTTCATTTCTCCTTATGTGAAAATCATTAAGAGTTTTGCACCTCTACATGTAAACATCTTAACCATTATGTTTAAATAATCTAAACACTCGTCATGTGCATATTTTTTGTTAACATACATATTTATGTTTGGGTAAACATGTGGAGCTTGGTCGTTCCTATGAGCCCATAGTCCTAGGTTTTCTGAGGCAATTGAGGGTCGTGCGCGGGAGGAATTTGAGCTCCTTGTCGCATAATAACTGACCATTGTGCTTTCTGTGGGGGTCTTGATGGTGGAATTGGATTTCTAAGCTCCTGGAGAGGTTGTCAGAGACCTATTCGGGCCCTTTGATCCTCACTTCTTCTAGTAAACCCTAGGAAGCAAGAAGGGTCCGCTGGGGCTATCAGTTGGCCTTGGGGAGCTTTTGGAGTTGGTGGATCTACAAGAAAACCTTAGGTCGGAAGGGTGGCGTGCATGGCATTCATGTTTTCCATCAAAGTAGCCATGTTGATCAATTAGGCTTCCAACCCAGCTTGTTGTGCAGCTACTTGGTTTCAGGGGTTGATTACGTCTGTGTTGTCCAATTGTTGAGGATGCACAATACTGGACATGTCATCCTCTTGTAGATAGTCTTCATTGACTTCTAAGTCATCTTGTGGCCCCTAACTGTCGTACTCTTCCTTAGGATAATATCCTTCATCTTGAGGTTGTTCATTCTCCTCCGTCGCTTGGGGATGTCCGACCAGTGGAAGCTCATTTCACCTCTCATCACGCTGAGGCACGTCAAGGTTTACTCAAGATCAGTCTTGGGTATCCACCATGGTCGAGATTTTTCTTTCTTTCTACAACTCTCAATGAAAGCACCAAAGCATTGACCCAAATTTCAGCCAACAATAAAAATAGAAAAAATCTTGTAGAAAAAAAGTAAGAAACACAAGTGATATTTTACTTAGTTCGGTCGCTAACGAGGCCTTGTCCATGAGTCACTTGTATTGAGGAAATCTTGCTTGAGTCACAAGCTTTTTTAGTAGGGTTTATAGCTTAGGAAGAGGATTGTCTTGCTCCAAAGTAAAATCAGAGTCCAAAAGTAGTAGGGTTTCGAATCCTTACAAATGCCCCATCATGCCCTATTTATAGGTGGCATGAGGTAATGTATAATTAATAAAAAAACATTTACATTGATTTTCCCATTAGGTGGGAATTATCCTTTATGCAATAAATGTAGAGTCCAAGAACTTTACTTAGCTAGTTAGATAGTAGTATAATAGTAATAGTAGTAGTATTTTTATGACTGTGGACTTTGGTTCAGACCGGGATTTATTTGGACACTCATAGTAACACTCATAGTAACACTTGTAGATTTTCTAAGTTTAACCTATAGTTTAAGAATATTAATTTTAACCTAAGGTCTGATTAATATGGCTGATATTGGTGGTGATAAATATTATATTATAAGGTTTAGATAGACCCAATAAGAAAGTAACACTTGTCATGTGTATGTTTAATGATAATTAAGTATTTTTGAGGAATAAGTTTATTAAGAGAAATATTTGAATATCCTAGGGTCTATCAGCAGCTTTGAAAACGTTAGGGGACTTAGTCAAGGCTGTTTACACAATTCAAATTACGCTAAAATTGTGTAATTTCATGTTTAAATATTCAGCGTATGCCGATATATCGCAGCTATAGGGGGCGATATGTCGCAGTACAGGGATACGAAAAACACGAAACTTCGCACGATTGCCTCGGGCATGCTGGCCCAGGTGATATATCGCTTACAGGGGGCGATATATCACCTCCTTCAGAGCATTTTGAAAGTTTTTGAAAATGTTCTCCATTCAAATCTTTAACCTCTTGATACGTCCAGCATCTTTCTTAATAAGTCTTCAGCCTCTGCTGAACGATAATTCAAATATTTTTCACTTAAAAAGCCATTATTTTTATTCAAGTTAAATAAAGATCTTTTCATTCATAAACTCTATAAGTAGGACCTAGTACCCAGCCATTTATTCATTCATCAAGCTAAGTTCAGAGGCTGCTAGTTGCTAGGTGATTGTGAGAGTGTAAACACTTGGGTTGGGAATTATAAGCTCAATCATTATAAGCTTACGAAACACTTGGGAAGTAAGGATTATAGCACATTTTGGTTCGAGGTTTAAGATCGATCATTTATTCTTCAAGGTATTCCAGAACTCTAGTCCATTTCTGTATTGCCTTCCTTAAAATTCTTATAGTTTTCTACTCAACATCCTAACTCTATTCTTTATTCTTGGTTAGGAAATCTAAGATCTTGAACCTAAGGTTTTTGGTAAGTATGTTCTTGATGGTATAGTTCGTCCATTCTTTTCATCTCATTCTCTTTAGTATACTCACTCTTCCATTTATTGTTTTTAGGAGTGTTCCAAAGTCCGAAATCTATTCTCATATCCCGGTACTTTTGGTAAGGAAAATAGGATAGGATTTATGTGTTATGTGTTATGTGATATGATTTATATGTTATGATAAATGTTATCTTATGATTATGTGTTATGTAATATGCTATAATATATATGTATAATTGTAGACTTGGGCATATGACCTGTACAACTAACAAGCCCCAATAAATTATGGGCATATGACTTGCTTAGCTAGCAAGCCCCACTAATCTAATGGGCATATGACTTGTTTAGTTTATGGGACCCCAAGTAATAATGGCCATTATAGTATGTATGTGACATAGGTGTTATGATATGTTTTATGTTACATTATGAAATTTATGTATATGGTTTATGTGTTAGATTTTCCTTGCTGGGCATTAGGCTCACTCCTTTTATGTCTATATGTGCAGGAAAATAGCTTTGGTGGCGGGAAAGGATCTTGGTAGTTTGGGCATGTGTATTGAGGCAGAATGGAATCGAAGGGCCGAGAGTTCGATTCGATGATGAAGTTTCTTTACTTATGGTTTTATGTGTATTTTTCCGCACTTTGTTATGTAATCCTTTTTTATTTCAATTATGTTATGTTTTGATTTTAAAACAATGGGATCCCATATCCTACTTTAAATTTTATGTAAGTTTAACATTTATTTTTACAAGTTTTTAATAAAGTTATGATCATTTCACTTGTAAGTTTTATTAAGGATTAGTGTCTATGGATAGTTTTCGTTAATGGTCCAAAGTCTAGAGTAGTTGGGTCATTACAATAAACATCTAACACGTGATGTTGTGTGATCGGGCTGAGTAGGCGGCCTTTAAGTAATGGAACATTTATCTGCATTGTGTGGTCCCAAAAATCCTAATGGAAAGGTGTTAGGGACCACTCCCAAAATGATTTTTACGTTAGGCGTACCCATTGTGGTCCCTAGATCTCTAGAAAATTCACTAAACCGTTACTTAGTGAGACTCCTCGAGCTTTATGAGGTGTTGTCCTAAAGGCCTCTTTCCCAAGCGTGGCTTCACGGATCTCCTGAGAAGTTCTACCATAAAGACTCACAGAGGGTACTGAACTTTGTTCTCCTGTATGTAATTATTCAGGTTTAGATGACTTGTCGAAGATGGTCGACGTGGCAGTATGGTCCCAAGGACTCCTGAAGAGATGCGTTGTTTGTGGCAATGTGTTAGGAACTAGTGATGTGGAACGTTCCCGAAAAACCCCTAGAACACATACTTCGATCACCCAACCAATAGGATTGGTGGGGTTTAAGTCTCCTTCTTAAGTCGCTTCATCAAATTTATTTTTGTTAGTACCTTCTTATGTTTCAGTATGACTTATTAGTTAAGTACATCAATTTTATGCATTGAAACTCTATGTTTCTTTTTTTCTTTTAATAATTTGGGATCCCTAAGACACTTCATTAAAGTTTCAATAAATTTAAACTATCTTTAAAGGTTAGTACTTTTCAAAGAAGTCTTCTAACATTTGATTTTTTGGTTTATGAATTTTATAAAAGGTGTTGACTACTAGAATACACTGTCATATTTTAGGGGGTCAACAAGTTAGAATTTTCAGTCATTACATACAAAGACTGAAAGAAGAATTTCTCATGGTAATTGGATGAAAAAAGATGTAGGAAGCTATGTATACCGATGCCTGACATGTGAAAGAATTAAGACTAAGCACCAAAGGCTAAAGGGTGAACTGCAACCAATTGAAGTTCTTAAATGGAAATGGAAATAAGTTTCTATGGACTTCATCATGAGACTAGAAAAGATAAGAAAATTATATGATTTTATAGGGGTGATTATGGATCTATTGATGAAATTAGCCCACTTCCTACTGATTCAAACAACCATTTCATTGGAAAAATAACAAAGTTATACGTGCAAGAGATATATAGTACGTTTGCATGAAGTACCATCATCCATTATATCTTATCGAGATAGTTGTTTCACGTATTTTGGAAAAGTGTGCAATGTGCCTTGGGGATAAAAGTAAAGTTTAGTACAGCGTTCCATCCTCAAACTCATGATTAGACAGAAAGAACAAATAAGATCTTGGAAGACATGCTCAAAGCTTGTCTCAAAGGATCATTGTGTAAGTCCAAGTCATTGATTGAATTTTCTTAAAATAAAAACTACCAAGCAACAATTCAGATGGCACCCTATGAATCTCTCTATGGAAAATGGTGTAGATCCCCAATCCATTGGCATGAGGCAGGAGAAGGAGGTTCAAGTGAAAGGAGGTTCAAGTGCGAGATGAATTTTTTGTAAAAATCATTGCAGTAAATGGAGTCATTTATTTTTGCAAAAAGGGGAAGTTAAGTCAAAGATATGTTGGAGTGTATGATAACTTGGAACACATTGGTAAATTTTCTTATAAGCTAGATTTACTTCCTCACATGTCAGTTATTCACAATGTATTCCACGTTTCAACGCAGAAAAAGTATGTCCCTGACACATCCCACGTACTCAAACATGAAGTTGTATAAGTGCAAGAGAGTTTGTCGTATGAAGATAATTTGATACAAATATTAATCTAAAGGACAAGCCACATATTGAAACAGGGTTACACCTTTTGACAAATTGATATCGAAAAATCACATTGTTGATGAAGCTACAAGAGGTACGTAGGCCAAGTAGACTTAGAATTCTCCATGAGTCAATCTAGATCCACTAGCCCTGTATGTAAGGGAATGAATGCCCAAGTTAACCGTTGGTTAACCTTGAAAGGGATCTACAATTTTGAATATCAGTGCTGAGACTCGAGTCTCCACTATGATTTTAAACTAACATACTAGGGGATACTTTTGGCAACTCCCGAGTTTTCTACTATGGTCAATAATATTATTGGATGTTATTTCTGGTTCTGCTCTAGTCTAGATTCTCTGCAGGGTTATGTTTTCAGTTTTTGCTAAAGGGTTTGAGATGCCGCTAAGATGCTTAGGCGCTCTAGAATTGTTAGATTAGGGCCCGAATTTATCTAGAACCCTAATTGTGGTAAGATATTTTTTGTGTGGACAATGACAAGGGGAAGAGAGCGTCGGGGTCTGCTTGTGAAGATGTACATGTGGCCCGACCTATGGGGAGTCTGCACTTTCAAAATGAAAAATTTTATTATGTTTAAACTATATTGGTTGCTATATTACTTTAAAGATTTTTAATGTAAATATTTTTAGTGTGTGCACACGTTACATTTAAAAGTTTTTCTGTATGTATTTTTTAGACCCGTTCTATAGTATATATGGTTTAACTTTTCCAAAATTAGTGTAAGTATTTTTTGGTAGTTACATAACATGCTGGCCTTGAGGGCATGTTACAAGTTAGGTTGGTGCTCGGTTAGATACGCATGCTGGGGTGCAAGCTGGTGAGCATGTTGATGCCTAGTTTGTACGCCAGTGGCATTTTCATAAATATCATCAATATTGTCCGAAAATTTTGAGTGGCCTGACCTTGGGAGATTTGGAAAATTGGCGAGTTGAGAACCAAATATGTCCCAAGAAAAAATCATATATGTTTCCGTAGAAGGCTAAAAGTTCAGAAGGCTCTCTGTAGCTGGGGTACATTGTGTCAGCTCTCGACCACCCCCTAGCGCAGGTGCGCTAAGTGAGCTACTACTGTTTAGGAGGACTACTAGGGGGCATACGAGGACCACAAGGGGACTCATATGTCTCCATGAGTAGGAGTATTCATGGACATTATCGAGTCGCCCCGGTACTACATTAAACTGTGCTATCAGAGGTTTATGGGTACGATTCCCTTGGCTTGGCGGTATGTCACTTGCATGGAATGTGGCCCAAACCTCCCAAAGATGTCATGGTGCGCCAAGGCCAAGAGTCTTGACATGAGATGCCACAAGAAGTCATTCATGGGACTTGTGATAATTGATTAAACATAAAGGATAAGTGTTAAAATACAAGCTAGGTATAAATGCTTAATGAATTTCACATAGTGTAGATGTAAAATTTGAGTTTCAATTGCAAGCACTTTAAAAATTTATATTTGGGTCCAAAGTGATACATGTAGGTATCTAAGGATCCTCAAAAAAATTGGTAAAATTTGGAGCAATTTTAGGACCATTAGAAGGTTTGAAATATAGAGAGGGTTGCGAAACGTCACCCCCCAAGTGGCATAGCATCGCCAAAATGCAAAGGAGCTCAAAATCCCTAGCAGGCGATACATCACCTGCTAGTAGGTGATATATCACTTGTCGTGTACATACGGTTACGTAAATAAGCTCCAAATGACATGTAAATTATCTCTAATTGTATTGGTTAGACCTATTGATGGTGCATACACTATAAAAGGCTCATCAAAAAGTTTTGGCAGACTTGATCACTCTCTCCAATCTCTCTCCAACCTCTCTCTTTCTCTAGTTTTCAAGAATCTCTAGTTTTCTCTAACAAGATCAAAAAGAAAGTTCTTGACTTTGTTTGTTTAAGTCTTGTTCAATCCCCAATCCTCATTTCCTCTTAGAAAAGACTTCAAGCATCAATGGTGACTAGAAAATAGAGAATTAGGACAACGGTACAAATCATGTATAAGCCTTGGTTTTGTGGTTTTGTATTTTAAGAAGGAAAAGGCTCAAAGTGGTTGTTCTCCTAAGGTTTTAAAGTTCCAACAAGGTTCAAGAAGATTGTTTTACAACTAGGGTTTGCAAAATCTTTCTCAATCTTTATTTTGTCTTTGTCAACCATTATTTTGTGTAGATTCTAGAAATTATGGTGGTGTAATCTCACTCTCTCCCAACATTCTTATTCTCTATTATTTGAGATAGAACATAATGGAAGAATCTAACTCTTTTTCGGCTTTGAAGTTCATGACTCAAGACTTTGTAAGATTGGTTCGGTTTGATGGGACTAACTTTTTTTGTTTGCAATACAAGATTGGGTTCTTGCTAACCAATCTAAGGTTCTTCTATGTCTTAGATAAAGACCTAAAACCATTGGAAGCGGCCAAGGAAGATTATACTCAAGAAGTTGTCAAAGAAAGGAAGAAACACTACAACATATTATAGTATATATTCCATTAAAAACTAACGTTTTTTTGAAAAGTGCTTTTATTAAAAACAAATACTGAGCTTACATTGCTGCAAAATAAAAACGTGGGCCTACATATCTTGAAACTAATTTGGCTAAAAAATAATAAAAATATAACATTAACTATTAGGTTTTTTTCTTTCACTGTAGCAACACAGCCTTTCTTTCACTTTGTTGATTGACCGATCAAAGCTTTGCTCCTCCAATCAGTGATCTACGCCTCCGATCATCCTTCTCCACCACCATCCATGGAAGTTCGGTTGTTATCTTCTAACACTTCATCTTAGCTCCTTTATTTTCTAGGTTTGTTTCTTTATTTCTCATTCTCTTTAATCCCTTTAATCGGGTTTGGTAATAATTTTTAGATTTATAGATATGTATATTGATCATTAATTTAAGCTCATTTCTAGACTAGTGATTGCTATATGTTGTGTTTTTCTTCCTCTTTATTCATTCAACTATTCATTTTGGTGTTTTTTTTCATTAGGAGCTTCCTCTTAACTGGCTCTGGTTTTCTCTTTCGTGTTTAGCATTGTTTTTGTATTTTTTTTTTCTTTTGTTTAGTTCCTGGGAAGTGCTTCTTTCTTCACTTTCATTCCTGGCAGAAGAACTTGTTTTGGTCGTGGTGGTGGTGGTTTTGCTTTGAATAGCAGTTTTGTTTTACTTTTTACATTTGTCTAAGATAATTGTAATGCCCCAAATTTCCTAATAAGGTTTAGAACCTTGATTAGGAGGCCGGGAGGGCCATGATTATATGCATGTTTATGTGAATTATATTATTATATGATGGTGGATGCATGCATATGGGAGTATTTATTATTATAATGGTATTTTGGTAATTTGGCCGCTGTGGGCGTAATTGTATATTTTGGGTGCATGGTTGTGATTAATTAATACAACTACATTATAAGGTGGATTGGTTCGAGCTAATCGGCATGAGACGATCATGAGATGTAAGTGTTCGGTCTAGTCATAACGGGTTTAAGTCTGGGGCTCGGGGTGAGTCACTGGGTGGATTTAATGATTAGAGCATTACCGGGAATTAAAGGGTAATGGAATATGATTTATTGGTATGTGAGAATATTGAGAATAGCGGGAATTGGAGAGCGTTAATTATAATTAACGAGATAGGCGGGAAAGGACGGCTTTACCCTCGGAAGCCTTTAGAGGGATTTATTTGGCTTAAGGGCATTATGGTCTTTTGACCTTAAGGATTTATATGACTTGAAGGCTGTAGAAAATACATAACAAAAACAGAGCATCCTTATCGTTATGCTTCTCTCCTTTCCGTGTACCATTTCTCCTTCATCCTCCTTTCAATTTTTTTTGAGAGCCAATTGAAGAACAAGCTAGGGAAATCAAAGCTTGGGGATTCTAGACTTAACTCAGCCATTGGGAAGGATTCAAACCAGTTTAAGGTAAGGAATTGAACCTGAGTTTTGAGCTATACCCTGTTTTTCTATTAAGTTTTCAGTTAAGGATTTTGATGTGTTAGTTGAGAATTGTTGGAAGTTTAGTTGAGGTTTAACTTGGGTTATGATGAGGGTGAGTTGTAGATAATGTTTGGTGGTTGAATTGGATGTTTGGGATTGATTTGGAGGGTTGGTTTCAAGAGAAATCGCAAAGAAGATGAACCAGAAAGTTTCTGGTCTGTAATTGGCGCAGCAGCGCTAGGTAGGGCTCAGAGCTAGGCTCTCTGACTTGGAAATAGGGCTGCAGCGCCATTTATTAGGGTTGCAGCGCCACTTGATAGGGCTGCAGCGCCATTTGGTAGGGCTGCATCGCTAGTCCATTTTTCAGCAAACCTATTTTAGGGCTCGGAATGATCCTTAAGGCTCGGGGTTTGGTTCCTTTGCCCCGTTTGAGTATATTAAGATTCCCGAGAGTGGGGGATTGATCCCAGGAGTGTGGTTTTAGATTGTGAACCATTTATTAATTTATTTTATTAATGGATTATAATTGGTTATGACTAGGTGACCGCTAAAGGACTAAAAGTTGATCGTTCTCAATGGTCGTTCTTTAAATCATTCTAGCTCGAATCTGAGGTAAGAAAACTGCACCCTGTGTATATGTGACATGCATGGCTATTCTTGATGCATGTTTGTTGGTTATTAAGTATGACGTGCATGGCTATTCTTGATGCATGTTGGTTGGTTATTAAGTATGACATGCATGGTTATCCTTGATGCATGTTGGCTGATTATTGAATGTGACATGCATGGCGGTTATTGATGCATGTTGGATTGTTAAGTATGATGCATGTGATGCACAAGAAACATGTGATTAGGACATGCTTTGTATACTGGGTAGGAAATCGTTCAGAGCTTGAGCCTCTATGTTGTGCATGGACCTAATTGTGCTAGTACCTATTAAGTAAGCATGCTGAATGCCTTGTTTATGGATATTGGACATGTGATATATGTTTGGTGGCATGGCTTACCTGTGTATGGCGCTGGCTTATTAGTCAGAATCGGCAATGGTGCTAGATCCATCTATGAAGCTGTGACTTATTAGCTAAGTTCACCACGGGCTGAGCACTGGTCGTGTTTCACCGACCCAAGAGTCAGAAGTGGCAGTGTGTTGAGAAAGCCGGGCCAAATGAAGATTAGATCTAATCGAGGTTGGCATTGGATGACCCATATAGGGTATCAGTGTTGGACCGACCGGAAGTTCAATGAGAACTATAAGCGCTTGCCTGGTCTAAGACCAGATGATTTCAGCCAAGGTATATGACCCCGGTGACTGCTTGTCACATGGCTGGGGGACGCTATCCTTAGTTACGACTCTAGATACAGGAGGATGGTTATGTTGGTGACCTATCACCATGCACCTATCCTGATCAAGCTTATGAAGGAACCACTTATCAATTAAGCCCTGGTGACCCTATCGTCACATGGCTAGAGGGAGCTGTACCCACTTCTGTGACTTTTGGCTATTGTCACCTACCTGTTTTGGACCGTTGGTCCTGAATGGCTGTTACAATTACTATTGATATTATATCATGTTATCTGTTGATATTATGTCATGTTACCAGATGATATTACATCATGTTATCTGTTGACATTATATCATGTTATATTGTGTTTTCTTGCCGGGCTTCGGCTCACGGGTGCTACGTGGAGCAGGTAAAGGCAAGATAAAGCTGGACCATCCTTGAGTTGGAGAGCTTAGGTGATGACGTGTACATATGCAGCTGCTCGTCCACGGAGGTTTAAAGTGGAACTAGGGTTAAACCCTGTTTTGCCGCTTAGAACGGCCTGTTGTAAATATTTTCTGTAATAGACTCTGAAACTATATTTTCGGGATCCCAATGTATATATTAAACGTTCTAGTGAAACGTTACATATTAACCAAAGTTTTAATCCCTAAACCGCTAATCATACTTAGTTCACGATTTTGGCCAAATGACTCGGTTAGCGAGTTTAGCACTGTTTACAAGGCACACCGTAACGGTCCCTGGAGTTTGGGGCGTTACAATAATTGTTGGATTCTCTTAGATTTTTTATATCTTTTGATAATTCCAATCTTAATGAAATATCATGTATTATATGTACTAGTCTTAAATTTATCATGAGTTTCACAACCATATACATATGCTTTTTTATATCAAGATAAATTAACTACAATAATATTCATTGATCACTGAAAAATGGTTATGTATGGATAGTAATATATGTTTTTTTTTTCAAACATAGCATGTAGGGAATGAATATATTATTTATGTGTAGTGTTTTTGTTTTGGTTTACTTCTTATAGCACTTAGCAAATTTCCAACATTTCTTGCTATATCCCCTGCTTAAATTTTATTTTGTTCAATGCTAAGTTGTTGTGATTATTAAAAATATTCTTTTTATCAACAAAAAACAAAGATTACTTTTTATTATATCTTAACATTATCATTGTATTTTTTTTAGTCCACATACTTTTTTCGTTGGTTGTCCCTTTTTTGTACTTGCTTGTCTAGTTGTCTTTAATTAAAATGGCATATGCTTTAAACTGAGGAAGTTTTTTCTCCACAATTTATACCAACTTAAGGAGGAATTTGATTACAAATATTTATCCAGAAGGTTAGATATACAATTAGATAGACTTATTATGGAACATGAAAGGCAGCAGAAAGCATTATAAGGAGAAATTGAGAGAATTACCATAAGGCACAAAATCAAATTTTTGAGACTGAAAGGAATTATGCAGAAGCCTTGGAGGCAAATATTTGTGTTAATATTACCCAGAAGCATTGTGTTCCTTTGAAAATTTTGGCATGTTTATTTGTCACTTCAAGTGTGTTCTTTCATGTGTTAAATTTTCTTAAAAGCTAATTGGTCTTAACAGCTTTTCATTTTATTATTTTTTATAAGCAAGAAAAGTAGCTCAGGTATCCTTGTTTTTTTAATACATGAACTTCTGATCTGATAAGTGCATATAGTTGTTTTAATTGTTGTAATCCTCATTTTTTGTATTTGTAGAAGGAAAGATTAAAGTATCAGAAAGATTACATGGAATCCATAAAGAAGCTTGAAGAGCAATTGATGATGAATCAGTGAAACCATGGCAGTGACAAAATCGCAAATGGAGCAAAAGATAATGGCACTAATGTGACATCTAACAAAGAGATCATTATATCAGATGAGAAAA
This sequence comes from Humulus lupulus, assembly GCF_963169125.1. Classification (NCBI taxonomy): domain Eukaryota; kingdom Viridiplantae; phylum Streptophyta; class Magnoliopsida; order Rosales; family Cannabaceae; genus Humulus; species Humulus lupulus. The sequence continues at coordinate 116,045,521 of NC_084794.1, read as the reverse complement.
AGAGCTTCATATATAATTGTTTCTGAATGATACCTCTATTATCATCACATAAGTTGGAAAAATAAAGAATCAAATCAAACAACGCATTTTACTTAAAAGCATGTTTGGCTGCACTGATGTCTCTAAGGATGTAATAATTATACATGTCTAATTCAACTAGAACAAAAACAAGCACTAAAATAAATTGTGGGAATTTATTAGATATAAAGTATTCACTATTCCTTTTGATTATCTCAATATCTCAGTCATTAAAAAAATGGCTTATAAAGTGATGAATATGTTGCTTTATTATAATCTCTTGAACTTAATATATGGAATAATAGATAACGGTAGCAGAACTATTTAGAAATGGATGTGTGGCTTATCTTAAATTATCATTTAGGCTTCTAATTTTCATGCCATATCTAGTCTCTTCTTTCACTCTCCAATTCAACTAACATTTTAAATTATATTTTAATGTGTCTCAGGAAATTTATTTCATAGAATTTTTCTAGGACGTTGTTGAAATCAAAAAAATGCATCAGAAAGAAACTCTTCCAAGGAAGAATGCTAAAGAGGAAATCAATATTCTAAAAAATCAACTTTCTCAATGGAAAAGGTCAAAGGTATGTTTCTTCCTCTCTTCTTATAACTCTAATTCGTTGATGCCTTTATGGTATCAGTTATTTCAAATTACTCTCCTTATTATTCTTAGGATATCAGATAGTTCAATAAGACTATAACAAACTATATTCATAGGTATTAAATACTTGAAGTAATTAATATATTTCTCTGATATGTATTAAATCACTACTTATGGAATAAAATTTCAAATTTTAGGAACCATTGAAGCTTCTGATGATCATTCAGTCTACAAGAAAAAGGGAAAACACTGGCAAAACTCTGGAAAAATGGCAAAATGATAAAGATAAGGTGTGTTTTCTATCCATTTATACTATCAACTATTTATTTCTATGTTGCATGTTGGTATTTAATGTATAATATGACAGTTAAAGTGCAAGTTTTTATTGTTTGCCCTTAAACAAGCTGTAGCTAGTAATAAATATATATAGTTATGATGAAACTTAGTCTGATCCCAATTGGTACTTTTATTGGAAATCTTATACTGGTTGCATGCAATGAGATGTATTGGTTATACTTGGGGACTCTATAAGAAGCAAGCAAGAAAATTGTCCTTGGCTCGATTCTTATTTATTTCCTTTTTTATGACTTAATTTGTATTATGAGTACATATATGTTTCTACAGGCCTCAATCATTATTTCATATCTAATTAATATGATTTCTTTCTTTCTTTTTCAGGAAAAAGTTTGTGAAATATATGGTGCTGGTAATAATCCTCATTACAAACTTTTGCTTGTAACTTCTTCTGTATGCAACACAACTTTCTGAATTATGTTGCTGTGTTGCAAGTCTTAACAGTTGAACACTTTTCTTTTGTTTGAATTATAGATCAAGACAGAGCTATGTGAATCTATTTGAACACATGCCTAAATGGGAATACATACACATGCAAGATTTCCCTTCTTGTATTTTTCCAAGATATTTTGTCCTCAGATATTGTTAGCTTGCTTTAGTAGTGTAAATCATGTATGAATATAATATTTATGTCCTTTAATATTAATAGTGCTTTAATAATGTTGTTGTTGTTTCATTTCAGACCAAGACATAGAGAGAATTAAATGGAAGGTCATGATACACTTTTTTGGGCTTGACAAACAGGCTTTCAAATCAAATACAAAGAACAAAGCATCATAATTTAAGTGAAACATGGAAGTTTTTTCAAATTTTAACTAAACCTTTAACTAAAAGCTTATTATGATGATTTTGAATCTCTAAACTTTACTTTTTGAAAGTTATTCACTTTTTAAGTGAAATATGTATTTGGAATGAGTTACCTAATATGATCACATTGACATTTTTGTAATTATAATGTTTTTTTTTATTATATTGTTATCAATCTACAAAAATAAATTTTATTAAAATATAATATAAATAAAAAAAATTATTTTTAAAAAAAATAATAATAACTATGACCAAAAGTTATCATTAATATAATATAACAAGCACAAAATGTTATAAAAGAATCTATAATAACATTTTTTATAACTCTTAAATAATGTCATGAAATAAGCATAATGTTTGACTCTTAACAAAATATTTGTAAGCTTGATAAATAGATATTGTATGTATTTTGTAACAAAGAAAAAATGTTATGGAATAGTTAATTATAACACTATTGATAACACTTGAAAATTATTATAAAAAGGTCCAGACTTTTAATAACATGGGCTATGTTAGCATTTGGTAAAGTGTTATAAACTGTTTTTTATAGCACTTTTTTAGAGTTATATATAATGTTTTTTCTTGTAGTAAAACGTGAAGAATATGAATTGATTTGTAGGGGCACATTCTCAATGCACTATCAGATTGTTTGTATGATCTCTATACTAACACCAAGACCGCCAAGGAGATATGGGAAGCCTTGGAAAAGAAGTTCAAAGCAAAAGAAGAAGGTACAAAAAAATTCCTTTTTAATCAATATATGGAATTTAAGTTCTATGTTATGAAACCCCTTCTCCCCCAATTGAGTTGCAAATTATTGTGAATAAATTTTGTACACTCAATATTGTATTGGCGAAACAATTCCTTATGGGTGCCATAATAGCCATGTTGCCTCCATCTTGGAAGGGCTATAAGAAGATCATCGATAAGAATGAGGAGAGTTCATTGGAGGAAATCCTCAAACATTTGAGGATTGAGGATGAATCCCATTCTAGAGATAAGAACGTGAATGAATCTAATGGAGAGACTTCAAAGGTCAATGTGGTGGCCAATCCTCCTAATAAATGCAAAGGAATTGGGAAGAACAAGGGCAAGGGTAAAAAACCATTAGGGCCCAAGAAGAATGAGGGACAATTCAAAATTTCCAAGGGACCTTTCTTTGTGTGTGGCAATAATAGCCACTTTGCTAGAGATTTTAGGTTCAAGAGGAACCATAACAATGAAGCGAGGGTCAACTGAACCGAAGAAGAGCTAGTGGCAACACTAAGCGAAGTCAATGTTATTCATGGAAAGGTTAATGGGTTGTGGAATGATACTAGTGCCACCATTCATTTTACCTATGATATATCTCTTTTCAAGACCTTTGAATCTTTAAATGAAGGGCATGAGATACAAATTGACAATGATAAAAGGTCCAAGGTTTAAGGAAATGGGACTATTGATTTGTTCTTCACATCTGGCAAGAAGGTTCTAGTCACAAATGTTTTGTATATACCAGAAATGAGTAGAAACCTTGTGAGTGGTAATTCGCTTGGCAAACCAAGAATGAAGGTTATGTTAGATTCCGGTAAGCTTAATTTTTCCTGGGGAAATTTGTTTTTGGGAAAGAGATATACTTGTGATAGCATGTTTAAACTTCGTACTTCTATTGACAGTGTCAACAATAAGTCTTCCTCTTCCTCTTGTTATATGCTTGACTCAAATTCTATTGATTTGTCGCATCTTAGACTTGCATATAAAGGATTTAGCACAATTAAAAGAGCAATTATATGTGGATTGATTGATTGTGCTAATGTTAAGCATGATAAATGTGAATTGTGTGTTAAATCTAAGATGGTAAAGAAAAATTTTCCAAGCGTTACAAGAAACTCTAAGTTGTTAGATTTGATACATAGTGACCTATGTGAATTAAATGTTATGTTGACTAGAGGAGGAAGTATATATTTTAATACTTTCATAGATAATTGCTCTAGGTTCACATATGTATATTTTCTTAAGAACAATGATGAAGCATTTAATGTGTTTAAAACTTATAAAGCGGAAGTTGAAAATCAATTGGAAAGGAAAATTAAAGTGCTTAGAAGTGATAGGGGTGGTGATTATTTTTCAAATGATTCCAACTTGTTTTGTGATGAGCATGGAATAATACATAAATGTACAACCTCATATACTCCACAAAAAAATTGTATAGTGGAAAGGAATAAAAGAACATTTCTTGAGATGATTAATGCTATGTTATTACATTCCAAAATTGAGTTTTAGTTTGTTGGGTAAAACCTTGCTATCTGGTTGTCATATTTTTAATCATATTCCCATAAAGAAAAACAAAATCTCTCCATATGAGTTATGGATAGGAAAGAAACCAAACATTGGTTATCTTAAAGTGTGGTGGTGTCTTGCTTATTGCAAGAGTATCAATCCTAAAAGGTCCAAGATGGGTCCAACGGCTATAAGATGTGCATTTATAGGTTATGCCCAAAATAGAAAAGCTTATAAATTATTAGACTTGGAGTCTAATATTACAATTGAATCAGGAGAGGTTGAGTTCTTTGAGAGAATGTCTTTCAATGACAACAAGTTAATAGAACCACCTCAAACTAGAGATCCTCAAGAGGAGACTCCTAAAATGGTTGGTGGGCATCATCAATTGCTTAGAAGGAACTGAAGGCTCAAAGATTTGGGATCAACTGAGAAGTGTTCTCAAATAGAGATACTATAGCTTGTTTAAGGTAATAATGAGGAAGTCACTTGGCAATATCCAATAGTACTTTAAATAGAGGAAGATCCCAAAACTTTCAATGAAACAATTTTCTCAAGGGACTCTGCTTTTTGGAAAGAGGCAATTAATGATAAAATGGATTCAATTATGTCAAACCATAGTTAGGAATTGGTTAACCATCCAAAAGGGTCTAAACCAATTGGGTGCACATGGGTATTTTGAAGGAAATACCATGCTAATGGCACCATACAAACCTTTAAGGCTAGATTAGTAGCCAAATTATTCAAACAAAAGGAGGAAATAGATTACTTTGACACTTATGCACCGGTAGCAAGAACTACTTTTATAAGATTATTATTCGCCTTATCATCTATTTATAACATTTATGTTTACCATATGGATGTCAAAATGACATTCCTAATTAGGGATCTCGAGGATGAGGTCTATATGGAACAACCAGAGGGTTTTGTTCTTCAAGAAAATGAAAATAAAGTGTGTACACTTGTCAAACCATTATATGGTTTGAAACATGCTCCAAAACAATGGCATGAGAAATTTGATGAAGTCATTGTTTCTAATGGATTTAGACATAACAATGCGGGCAAGTGCTTATACTCTAGGAGTTGTGATGACTATGTCATATTAGTGTGTCTATATGTAGATGATATGTTGATTTTGAGTAATGATATAAGAGGGATAATAGAAAAAAAGATGTTTTTATCTTCTAACATTAAAATGAAAGACCTTGGAGAGGTGGATACCATTCTAGGTATCAGAGTTAGAAGGAATAGTGGCGATTTTGTGTTGAGTCAAACCCACTATGTTGAGAAAGTTCTCAATAAATTTAGTCATCTCAAAATAAAAGAGGCATATAAAACATTCAATTCAAAGATGAACTTTGGAAAGAATGAAGGAAGAGTGGTGGCTCAATTTGAATATGCAAGTTGAATAGGAAGCCTAATGTACGTTGCTCATTGCACAAGAGTGGATATCCCATATGTGGTTAGTAAACTTAGTAGGTTTACTAGCAGTCCAAGTATTTATCATTGGAAAGCCATTGAGAGAGTTCTTAGTTACCTTAAGGGTACCAAAGAGTACAGTCTTCACTATACAAACTTTCCAAATATACTTGAAGGATAGTCCTATGCTAATTGGATATCGAGAGTTGGAGACAATCTCTCCACCACCAGTTGGGTGTTTATTCTTGGAGGAGGTGCAATCTCATGGGGCTCCATGAAGCAAACTTGTATATCATACTCAACCATGGAAGCGGCGTTTATTGCTCTAGCGGCAACCGGAAAAGAGGTCGAGTAGCTTAGGGATCTCATATTGGATATCCCTTTTACCAAGGATATGGTATCAACAATTTCAATACATTGTGATAGCCAATGCATACTTGCTAGAGCATATAATAGTGTGTGTAATGAAAAGTCTAGACATATTAGTCTAAGACATGAATATGTGAGAAAATTGATTCAAGATGGAACCATATAGATCGTATATGTCAATACAAGTGAGAACTTAGAGAATCCATTTACAAAACCTCTTGTGAGAAGATTAGTAAGTTCCACTTCAAAAGGGATGGGACTGAAACTCCTAGAATAATTAAAAGATTCACTAATGATGCAAACCCAACTCTAAAATTGTATAAATCAAGGGAACAACCCAACTCCAAACTTCTATCTGAGATGGTTAGTGTTGGTTGCTATCGAGTAAGGGTTCAGAGTAGGGCTTTTAATGAAGCTCAGTTGGGTGCAACAAGCATCTCTAAAGATAGCAAAGATGTTGTAACAACTTCACCTATGTGAATTTGGAGGAGGTTCCACCTCTCATGGGAGTTGGAGTATTTCTCTTGAAAGATCATGAAGGGACGAGCACATGGCCATATGAGTGCGAAAGCGAGAAAGTGGGAAAAAAAGATCTAGTGGAGGTGTGTGAGGTATCACCGATTTTATCATAAGGAATAATTGGTTCAAGATTTTGAGCTATCAATGATTTTGATAAGACTTTGTCGTATTTCCACTAATGTAAAGTTCAAACAAAAGGTACTATATTTATGCAACAAAATTGTTTGAGCTAGAGGTTGGGGCTTGTATTTAACCAAGTGGGGGATTGTTATGGTTGGTTAAATACACATGATAAGTTTTAAAATACATGCTAGGGATAAACACCAAGTAAATTTCACATAGTATAGATGTGAAATCTGAGTTTCAATTGTAGGCACTTTAAATATATGTTTTTTGGGTCCAAAGTGATACATGGAGGTATCTAGAGATCCCCAAAATGTTTGGTAACATATGGAGAAAGTTTAGCAGTAATGGAAGGGTCAAAATATAGAGAGGGTTGCGATATGTCGCCCCCCAAGTGACGTAGAATCGTCAAAATGCGAAGGGGCTCAAAAGCCCCAACAGGTGACACATCACCTACATGCAGGCGACGTATCACACATCGTGTCCATAATATTATGTAGATAAGCTCCAAATGACATGTGAATTATCTCTAATCGTATTGGTTAGACCTAATGAAAGTACCTACACTATAAAAGGGTCATCATAGAGTTTTGGAAGACATGATCACTCTCTAAATCTCTCTCTAACCTCCCTCTCTCTCTCTCTAGTTTTCAAGTATCTCTAGTTTTCTCCAAGAAATGCATAAAGAAAGTATTTGACTTTGTGAGTTTAAGGCTGTCCAATCCCAATCCTCATTTCCTCTTAGAAAAGGCCTCAATAATCAATGGGAAAAATCTTGCACAAATTGTGTATAAGCCTTGATTTTGTGTTTTTGAATTTGAAGAAGGAAAAGGCTCAAAGTCGTGGTTCTCCTATTGTTTTGAAGTTTCAACAAGGTTGAAGAAGATTGTTCTACAACTAGGGTTTGCATCATCTTTTTCAATATTTATTTGGTCTCTATCAACCATTATTTTGTGTGGATTATAGGTATTGTGGTGGTGTAATCTCCCCCAACAGGGCTTGTTACAGGCATTGGAGGGTGCACTATGCTTGAGAAGGGCAGAGGTCCAGTGTGTGCTACTAGTCTCGCAACTAGTCTTGTGGGCCTGCCAAAACGCGCGAAGGCATGGTGCCTTGAGGGTTGGACCATAGACGTATGGGAGTTCTTGGACCATGACGGGAGCTATTTGGATAGTATCGAATGGGGTATGATGAGTGGAACATGTTGGCTCACAGAGATGTTAGTTGGTGTGAGCAACACTAAGTCATCAAATGACATGCTGAGTGGAATGTATGCATCAAAACTGTGCAGGGTCGAGGGGACCGCAAGCTGAGATCACAGTGGTACTGGAGTTTGCACGGAGGCCAGAAATTAGCACAAATAAAACATAGTACTGCAAGAAGGCTTAAGGAGACCAGGATGGTGCTAGAGTTTGAATGTGGGCCAGAGGGCCTTGCTATAGGGACTTAGTGATAATGTGAGCCTATAGAAGCCGAGAAGTTGCTCTAGAGTTTGCATGGGGCCAGAGGGCTACGTCAAGAGTAACTTAGTGACTCTTTAAAGCCCGGAGGGGAGAGATGCTAATATAGGTCGAATGGAGAGCTATGTAGACAGCACCCGCATATGGGAATCGACAGTGGTGCTGCACGATGTAGTTGACTCATGAGTTACATCCTGTAGGATGCACTTCTTGATTTTTTTTGTGCATGAATTGTTGGGGTGGTCAGACGTTCTTGTGTGTGGGCAAGTTGTTGAGAACGCCAACAGGTTAAGTGGGGGAGAGATCTTCATGGTTTAAACATCCAAATTGCAGACCAATTTTTCACTACATAGCATAGAGATGAGTTATCATTTAGATCGTTCGTTGTTCAGAATGTGAAGTCATGGACATGGACATTACTGGAAATTACCAGGCCACCCTAGTAGTGCATTGAAATGAATTTCCAAAGGTTTATTGGTACTGTTTCGTTGCCTTGGCGATATGTCGCTTGCATGGAACGTGGCCCAAACCTCGCAGAGACATCATGGTGCACCAGGGCCATGAGTCTTGATACGAGATGGCACAAGAAATCATTTGTGAGACTTGTTAGCATACATGCATTGGAGGATGCACTATGCTTGAGAACGACAGAGGTCATGTGTGTGCTACTAGTCTTTCAGCTAGTCTCGGGGCCTGCTAACATACGTGAAGGCATGGTGCCTTGAGGATTGGAGCATAGACGTATGGGAGTCCTTGGACCGTGACAGGAGCTATTCGAACATTATCGAATGGGCATGACGAGGGGTATTGGCATGTCAACTTGGTGTTGGCTCTTGGCCACACATGCTACCTTGGCTTGCGCATGTCTAAGTGAGCATCACTGTTAGGATTTTTCTTTCCATAGTGAATCTATGGACAGTGTGAGTATCTTGGCTAAAGATCCTTTATGCACTGATGCACTCATAGATGCTTGATAGTATGACTCGGCGAGAGTTGTTCTAGAGATGAAAGTGTGCACAAGCGCACGGTCCTGCGAAAAATGTGTTTGTTGTTACCTGAATGGTTGGAATGCTGACATTGATTCAGAGGAGTTAAGGTGACGCACCGGTGCTCCACTGCCTGAAAAGGGAGCCCGTGACACGATGCTCGTGATCGAGGGGCAATCAACAGAGATCGTATCATGTGTTGCCATGGCTGTGCAAAGAGAGAGAGAGAGTGAGGGGGGAGAGATGAAAAATATTGTATCTATATATATAACATATATATTATGAAGAGAGTCTAATATATATTTATTTTTATGTGCATTTTGTTGCTTTTGTAAATTATTATTCGGCATATCTAAATTTTTTATGCCTAGATAACCAATTACAAATGCCATGTATATTTAACTTTTAATGAAGTGCTCTCCTTTTGTCGTGTATTTAGATGATAACAATAAGAGCCTTGGAGTATCCTTTTTAACCCATCCTTAAAAATATATCACTAATTTTTTTTTCATTATTAATTATTGTTTTACAAACTACTTTTTTAATATTATATATATTATTGAATTTTCATTATATTATTTAAATATTTATTCATTACAATTATGAAGGAATAATTAAAATTCATAAATTAAGTAAAGAAAATTACCTAATTTGTTTTACAATATATTAAGAATATTATTCTTTAAATATAGAGACAATATTGTATCAAAATGTATATTAATATGCAAAAGTTGATAGCTAGCTAAGACTATTTCTTCATATTTTGAAGAAAAGTCTATTTTACAATAGCTAGCTATTAGGAGTGCAATAAGTCAACAAAATTTATAACATGAGAAACTTTACATATGATGCCCATTGATTAGCATGACTTACCGTGTCATATTTCTTGTATTTAGTTTCTTTCCTTAGTTAGAATACCACTGTTAATTGTAAATATTCTGCATTTATTTCTTTTATTCTATATTTGTGTATATATACCGTGTATCTCAATGACGAAAAGCAAGTCATTTTTTTCACTCAATCAATCATCTCTACAGTTCTCTCTATATTTTATTATGGTATCAGAGCCTTAGGTTCTTTTTTTCTAACCTCTGGTTTGAACTCTGGTTATCCTCCTCGGCTCTGGCAGCATCACCTTCGACGACCAGATCTCTTCAGGCAAAATCATCAGCCCCTGTCCTCCATACAAATCGCACGAAGTAGAAGCTGAAATCACCGTGACAACGACCTCTATTCTTCAGTCTAAGCGTTGTCGTTCTCTCCAAATCGCACGAAGATTGTCAACCCCAATCATTTTTTCCTTTGTTCTTCATGTGTCCAAGGGGTTCATCATCTACTGTAAGCCCAGCCCACTATTTATTATCGGTCCAACCCAATTCCAAACATCCAGAGACATTTTTTTTTCTCTTTTAAATGATGGCAACATGTGAAGAAGTAACGTCAGAGACAATTAGTAACACCACTTCATAGGTCCATACTTAAACCACGTCATAGGTCCCTACTCAATCCAACAGCTCCGTGGGATCCCTCTATAGCCAGGACTGTGGTTCCATTGAGATTACAACTCACAAGCTTGCAGGTAAAAACTATTTGGAATGGGCACACTTAGTCAAAATTTTCATATGCGGCCGCAGAAAAATTGGCTACACACTACTACAATTGGGACATCAGTCATCGGCCATGAGAAGTCGGTTCTACTTAAACTGACTTACCACATGTTCATAAGTCGGTTTACTCATAACCGACCTATCATGTATAATAAAAGTAAGCATGGGAGGTCGGTTACGCGGGAACCGACTTACCATGTTGACATGGTAGGTCGGTTCACATTGAACCGACCTCCCATGCTTGAAGATGTCATAGTAAGTCGGTTCCTGCAAAACTGACATGCCATGTTAATCATGGTAGGTCAGTTCTGTGTGGACCGACTTACTATGTCCTACATTTTTAACATGGTAGGTCGGTACTATATGAACTGACTTATCATGTCACATTTTTATTTATTTTACATTATTTGAATTTTAAAATACAATAATTTATTTAGTAGTGTATGAAATAAATGTAAAAAATTTATATTTATTTATCTACATTATAATGTTTTGAAATATAAATAGATGAATCAAATCAATCAATTATTTATAATATAAAAAATAATTATATTTTATAATGAAAAAATATTTTAATTGAATAGTATTTATAATTTAAAAAAAAAAACTTTATAAATATTTTAATGTATTTAATTAATATTTTTTTAAATGACATGGTAAGTCGGTTATGTGGGAACTGACTTTTCATGTGACATGTTAGGTCGGTTCTATTGACTGACTTATCATGTCATTATAAAAATATATTGTTAAAAATATAGTCTAATTTATTTCTGTATTATTTGAATTTTAAAATGTATTACTTTATCAAATAATACATATATATAATTGATTTGTGAATGCAATAAGTATAAAAAATATATACTTATTAATATTACATATATTATAATTTTTGAAATATTAATTAATTAATTATTTGGAATTAAAAAAATTAATTTAGTTTTTAATAAGAAAATATTTTAATTGATAAATAGCATATTTATAAATACTAGAAAAAAAATAAATTAAATAAGTTGGAGATTTATAATTTTAAAATAAAATATCAACAAATTAAAGTTATATATTTTTTAATTTTAACATCATAATTCGGTTCTAGAACTAGACATATCATGCTGCATCATAGGTCGATTGCTAATGAACTGACATACCATGTTAAAATTATATATTTGTAGTTTTAACAGCATAAATCGGTTCTATAAATGACTTATGATGCTACATCATATGTCAGTTGCTATTAGAGACATACCATGTTAAAATTAGGGTGGAAAAAAAACCCAAATAAAATTGAGTATCCCGCGCATACTCTTCTTCTTCACTGTACACCCGCGAATTTTTTTTCTTCACATCTTCTTCGTTCCGCCAGCTACCGTTCTTCTTCAATCCGTTTTGCCGCGAATTTCTGGGGTTTGTTTTCTTCCCATGAGTTTGATTTCTGGGGTTTGTTTTCTTCCCAAGAGTTTGATTTTTGCCGTCACAGTTAATCTGTGAATAACTATATATATATTGTTTATTGTTTTTTATGGGTTTCTCTTGTGCTTGGGTTTCTATAAATACATATATTGTTTAATCTGTGAATAATTATATATATATATATTGTTTATTGTTTTTCATGGCAGGGATTCTCCTAATCTCCAACCCAACCTCAGTCACTCTCACTCTCTCCACGCACAGCTCCAACCCCTCTGCTCTCCGACCCACTCCCACTCCCACAACTGCTTCATTCAACTCTTCTCGCTCGACCAATTCGCCGGTGCTTACATTCTCCGGTGACCCATTGAAAACCAGAGCTAGAGACTATCTCGAAGAGGTATTTCATCTTTTTTCCCAACTGGGTTTTCTCAGTTACTTACTCTTTTTTGCTTTTCTTGCATAGTCTATAACCTGTTTGATAAAATTACTGAGTCGTTTTATTATAACCTGTTGTTTTTGCTTTTCTTGCATAGTCTATAACCTGTTTGGCAAATGGATAAACAATTATAGACTTTAACATCCATTTTCTTAAATTTATATAAATGTATATATATTTAAATTTATAGACTTTACTCTGTTCCTATTGTAAATTCATTACAGTGATAAACATACATGGCACTTGTATGCCCAAATTCAGTACAGAAAACTTAACAAGTGTGGTTGAATAATCCCTGTGTCCAGTCAAAACATGAGACCCAACTAACAGAAAACAGCAGCTAGGGAAACCAAGACAATGACCGAGCAAATCAAAGCCTGCAAAATATCATTATCTTCAGCCAATAAAAACAAAAAATGATCAAAACCATGGAAACATAGAAAACCATATGTGACCAACACTAGAAAACGACAGAAGCTACTTTGGCTTGGTTTGTGAGTTTATATTTTTTTTACTTACTGCAATGGTTGATGCTGCAATGGTTGATGCTGCAAGTCCAGGTCTTTCTATAGGATCTTTAAGGTAATAGTTTCCAAAGTAAAGCACTGTAGCATAGTACCATAATGGTGGAAATACAAACCCCAATAAAAACCTGCTCAAACAAACATAACAGACCAAACTAGTACAAAGTTAATGCCCTTTGTCCTTTGATTCCAAACATGATACTGTTGAATAGAAAAGAATATAAGAAGAGAAATTAATGTAATAGTACTCACGAGAACCATCCATATTGTTTTACTTTTCTGAATCTCTGACCGTTATCATTCCTAGTAGTTCCAGTTCCACACAAACAAGGAAAATAATAAGAAAAACACAATTTAGAAATTATATTTTGTAGTCAAGAGGTTCTGTTCTGTGACAGAGTGAGAACAGTTTAAATTTATTTTCTTTCTAAGGCATATATGAGGCAGAGAAGAACAGCTTTACAGTGTTCTGTTAAGCACGACATTTTCAGTCGGCTAGCTCCAGAAGAAAACCCTGTCTGGGTCGGCTAAAACTATAGCTACAAGTGGGGGCTGGGGCTTTTTTTAAAAAAAAAAAATATACAAAATTATAATCTTTGTCGTATAAGAGTATTAAATAATAGAAAGAAAAAATATATATATAAATAGTGCTATATTCCTATGATTTTTTTGTTCGATTTTTGGCTTGGTTTCAAAGGATTGCTTTTTCAAAACCAAGACTGGAATGTGGGTCCACGGCATTTTATCAACGACAAAATAATCACATTAACAACTATATAATATTATGGTGAATGATTAATTAAGAAAAAAAAAAGGCATTGTATATACGTATACTGAGATTTGAGTGCATGCATGGGAATATATCTATATTTATATAAAAATATAATATAATATATTAATTAAGGTTGTATTATTATACACGAGGTTCATTCATTCCAATGATGTGAACGGCTGCTCATATAATAAATATATAAATTTATGTCATGTATAGTAGAATGATTGAAGATTTAGTGTAACAGTCAATAATGATATTCTTAATTAAACTATTTTAAAATTTATGACTACAAATCAAGCTCTCTGGTTACTTTACTGTACTTTGCTTTTTGATTGATTTTTCTTATTATTCTATGAAGTATATTTTCTGCTGAACATTATCTTTTCTCTTTTTTTACTTTCGCTTTTTAAAGTTCTCTATTAGAGTTGATGAGCTTCCTCAATAAAATCGCACATTCCAAAAGATGACCATTAACATTTAATCAAACGAAAAATAGTCGATTCGACAATTTCATGGATTTTTCCTAAACAAGAGAACCCAATCCACACTAAAATAGTATGATCGATTCAGTAGAGAAGAAAAAAGCAAACACTAGGAAAGCTAAGTTGCAAACTAGGAACAAAAAAATCAGAGAAGACACAATTGAGACATCAAAACATGTAGATTGGTCCCTTTCCTGGCTAAATCTGGCATGCAAACAGATGGCAAACATGAAGCTTAAGTTCAAACAGCAAAGTAGTGATGGTGGTTGTTGCAGTAATAATGATGGAGAATGTGGTAGTTGGGCTTAGCTAAAACAATGTAGTGGTGGTGGTTTTAGTGATGATGCTGGCTGTGCTTGTAGTGGTAATGAAAGTGACAATGGTTCAAATTGTGATGAAAAGTCTAGCAAGTATGATGACCAAAGCTTTGTAATGCAAAGAAAATTTGACATATTAAGAGAAAGAGAGGTCAGCCACAGTTATACATACCCTTCGATCTTCTAAATCTGCAACATCAAATCTGGTAGTACAGAACGTGTGAGTTGTGCATATTGAAAAAGAATAAAGCTATGTTGCAAAATGAATATATATATATATATGGATATAGCTTATGGATGCTTTGGTACGTTTGTTTACATGCATGTTAAGTCATGATATAGCTTTATGTTCAAGTTATAATTAATTAATTATAAGCTTTGAAACTTTATAATCAATAGTATTACTAGTATATATGCTCTTTCATGAGTCTCCTTTTCGCATCTATAAATAGCAAAAACACAGGATTTGAATGGTTAAAGTAAGAACTAGAAGAAGAAAACAACACTCATACATACATAATATATATATATATATATATTATACATATTAGAAAGAGGGAGAGAGATGGGCAGGGTGACATCTTGCGTGGCTAACAAATTGGCCTTCCTTCCTCCAAATAAAATTTTACTATTTTGATTTATTTTCATATATACTTGATAGTTTTGAGGAAAAGTCAGAGAATTGAAAGTCTTCAAATAAAATTTAATTTATTTGCACTGTCTTTCTTTCTTTCTTTCTTTCTTTATTTTTTATGTTTCTTTTTTGGGCTGCGATATGTGTATCTTCTTCGATAATATTAATTGATTTGATTATTTATAGTATATAACAATATAATACACACATAATTAGAAACTAATAAATCATATAAATTTATATAATATTTTGAGGCATGTGGAATCAGATCAATATAATCTTATTAGCTGGCTTGTAAACAAATGAATATGTACATAACTTAGCTGTATAGTCACGTTCGCCATTATATATCCCATATTATGATTCTAATTTTTATTACAAAATAATACATATTATGTATTTTTTTTGGATTTCTATTTTGATTAATTTTACTATTTATTATTTAATTTTGGTGTGTGTATGTAATTTTGTTTTGATTTATAATCACCAATGACCTTAATTTTTATTTGTCTAGTAATCTTTAAGGTATTAATTTAATTTTGTAGGTTTTGGGTACAAATATTTGCAAGGATCATTGCCAAATGAATTAATTTGTTTGATTATTATTAATTGCAAGAGGTACGTATGTTCTCTTATTTTTTTTTATAAATATTATTATAAAAATGTTAGAGGAGTTTGAATATCTTAAATATTCATCCATAGTGAAGTAGGTTCTGAGATTAAAAATGTGTGTTGCGGTGATAATGGAAGGTTGAGAACTTGTGTGTTTTAGTGAAGTAGTTTCTGGGAAATCTATTTGTGTGCTGCGGAGATATAAGGAAGAAATTTATTGTGTGTTGTTTGAATTGCTTGATTCTCTATTGACAGATGGTTAGGTTACTATTACAAGTGAAATGTTGCCCAAATTCATCTAGAATTATGTTTTATTTTCTTATATTTAAATTATGTTGTGCTTGCATTGTTCTTGTTTGATTGGTATAGGGAAGCTCTGTCAAAATTTGAGTTAAAAAGATAGTGTATTAATAGGAATATGACAACACTAAAAATTTGTTATGGGAATTTTCTACGTGCAGGAGGATTTTAGTCCAATTTTAGGGAAACCTCTGTCGAATTTTTTCTAGAAAATGGACAAGAGTTGGATAACAAAGGACAGACTTTCAAAAGAGTATGAAGAGCGAGTCGACAGCTTTATTAAGTTAGCCTTAGAAAATACAACAGATCCTTCCAGAGTTCATTGTCCCTGTAGAAAATGTTCAAATTTGAAAAAAATAGACATAATGGAGATAAAGAGATGGTGAGAGATGCAGATGAACATTTTGTTGATAAGCCTGAAGAATTTTTGAAATTTTTAGAAGATGCGGAGAAACCAATATTCTCAGGGGCACCTTTGTCAAAATTGGTTGTTTTAGTAAAACTATACAACTTAAAAGCTGGTAGTGGTTGGAGTGACACAAGTTTCACAAAGTTATTAACTTTATTAAAAGAAATTTTACCAAAAGACAATGAATTGCCTTCCTCGCTTTATGAAGCAAAAAAAACATTGTGCACATTAGGAATGGAGTATAGCAAGATTCACGCTTGTCCAAATGATTGCATTCTATATCGAAATCAATATGAGAGTGCAACTGAGTGCCCTGTATGTAAAACATCTAGATGGAAAAAAAATAAGAACAACAAAGAATGTAAGAAAGGGATTCCAGCAAAAGTATTGTGGTATTTGCCGCCAATACCTAGGTTTATACGTTTGTTTCGAAATCCTGAACATGCCGAAAGTCTGCGATGGCATGAGGATGGAAGGATCAAAGATGACAAATTGCGCCATCCAGCTGATTCCCCAGCTTGGAAAGAGGTGGATGAACTATGGCCTCAAATAAGAGAAGATCCTAGAAACCTTCGACTTGGTCTTTCTGCTGATGGCATCAATCCATTCAGCAATATGAGCTCATCTTACAGTTGTTGGCCAATGATTCTATGTATTTACAATCTTCCTCCTTTGTTGTGTATGAAAAGAAGATTCACAATGTTAACTTTGTTGATATCAGGTCCCAAGCAACCCGGAAATGATATAGATATCTATTTAGCACCATTGATAGATGACTTGAAGGTGTTGTGGAACGGAATTGATTGTTATGATTCTTTTAAAAAAGAAAATTTTATACTTAGAGGTGTACTCTTATGGACAATCAATGATTTTCCTGCTTATGGTAATTTATCAGGATGTTTTGTGAAAGGATATAAAGGATGTCCAATATGCGGTGAACAAACAAGCGCCACAAGATTAGAACATTGTAGGAAGATGTGTTATATGGGTCATAGAAGGTTTCTACCAGAAAAGCATTATTACCGAAAGCAAAAATTAGCATTTAATGGTGAGCAAGAGTTGCGAGAAGCGCCTACACCAATGACTGGAGAAGCTATCTAAGAAGAGATTCATTTTGTTGAAAATAAATTTGGTAAGCCTGTGGAAAAGGTCGATGAAAATGTAGAGACAAAGGGGAAAAAGAAAGGCAAATGTAAAACAAACATCAAACGAAAGCGCAATAAGAAAGACCAATTAGCCGAAGATTCAAAGAATACTACATGTTGGAAAAAGAAGTCAATTTTCTTTGAATTGGAGTATTGGAGACATTTGTTAGTAAGACATAATCTTGACGTCATGCACATTGAGAAAAACATATGTGATAGTTTGATCGGAACCTTACTTAATATTCCTGAGAAAACTAAGGACAGTATCTCTGCTCGTAAAGACCTTGTGTTAATGTCTGAATCAAAAAAAGATTTGGCACCTGAAACAGGTGAAAGAAGAACATATTTACCTCCTGCTTGTTACACCTTGAAGAAAGATGAGAAGCGTAAACTTTGTGAAACTTTGGCAAATGTTAAGGTTCCAGATGGGTATTCATCAAATATTCGTAATTTAGTATCTTTGAAAGATTGTAGACTAATCAGTCTTAAATCTCATGATTGTCATGTATTAATGCAACAGTTACTTCCAATTGCTATTCGGGGATCACTAGACAAACATGTTAGAAATGCTATAATACGAATGTGTTTGTTTTTTAATGCCATATGTTGTAAGGTTGTTGATGTGTCTAAGTTAGACAAGATTCAAATAGAAATTGCCAAGACCTTGTGCTTATTTGAGCAATACTTTCCTCCATCTTTTTTTGATATCATGGTTCATTTGGCGGTGCATCTTGTTAGAGAAGTAAAACTATGTGGGCCTGTATGTTTTCGTTGGATGTATCCATTTGAAAGATTGATGAAAGTTTACAAAGGTTATGTTAGAAATCGAAATCGTCCAGAGGGTTGTATAGTTGAGGCTTACATAGCAGAAGAAGCGGTTGAATTTTGTACTGAGTATATTACTGATGCAGAAGCGATTGGTATTCCCAGAAAGACAATGAGTGAAGATGTTATTGGAAGAGGCATCAACAATGGAAGGCTCACCTTAATCAAAAAAGAAGACTAGGATGTTGCTCATTGAAATGTTCTAGAGAATACAATTGAAGTTCAAGCTTACATAGAGTAAGTATTAATATAATGTGAAATGATATCTTAGCAATGATTTATTGTCATAATAACAATATTCTTAATTTCAAAGAACACTTGGAATATCTTCATCGTGAGAATCGAAGTAAATCAAGAAAGTGGATTCAAGATTACCACCATCGAACTTTTCATCAATGGTTTCGTGATAGGGTAGCTTATTATAATTACTTCATTATAATTATACTTAGATTTTAAAAATAACTATTTCAAAATCTATAATTTATTTTACATTATGCAGATTCAATCTGAATTGAGTATGGAGTTTCACAAAGTATCTGAAAACTTAAGATGGATTTCATTAGGTCCGACTACAATGGCAATTAAGCATGATGGATTTGTCGTAAATGGTTATAGATTTAGTACAAAAGCTTGTGATGATGTTAGAGTGACACAAAATAGCAGTGTATGTATTGTTGCAAAAACTCTTCAATTTGCTTCAGCTCGTGATAAGAAACCATTTTATGGAGATATGAAATTTTATGGAGTCATTGAAGAAATATGGGAGCTTGATTATCGTGATTTTAGGATGGCAATGTTTAAATGCAATTGGGTAGAAGACAAGTATGTTATATCAGATGAGTTAGGATGTACTTTAGTGGATCTCAATAAAATAAGCCATAAGGAAGAATCATTTATATTAGCAAGTCAAGCAAAACAAGTATTCTATATTCAAGATCCATCAGATTCAATATGGTCAATTGTACTTGCATCACAACCAAAATTCATAGGTGATGATGATGATGATGATTATGAGATTGGCGAACTTCAAACTTTTGAGAAAGAAATTGGAGATATCAATGAATTTGAGAGAATTGAATCAATAGTTGGACCATATGTTCGAAGAGATTGTGATGGAATTTGGATTGTAAGTTTGTATTTAAAATATATTTTCTTTTATCATTAGCACACTTGGTGCGTAATTGAGACTAAAAGCCTTAATAACAAGAGATCCTAGGTTCGAACCTTCGAACCTGAGTCTCACCCTAGTGGCTTTGTATTTAAAATATTCTTATCAATTGTTTATTTTATGTACTAATCTTTATACTTGTTTTTTCTTAATAGGATCATGGACCATCATGAAGAGCATTCCGAAGAGGAACTTAAAGACAATGCAGACGAAGGTATCAATTTAGAAGAGGCTGGTAATGAAGATCTTACAACAAAGAAGAAGAAAAGTAGGCAGACTAAGGGGATAGTGCGATTGGAAAAAATAATTGCTGACAAGATCAAAGAGATTAAGATAAATTTAAGGTTTAACAAGAGAGGGCAATCAATTGGAACTCCGGAGAGAGCGTTACAATGCTATTTGGGGATGCAAGCAAAGTCAATGGTGTCAATTACATATGATAATTGGCATGATGTTCCTGCTGCAACTTTAGAGAATATTTGGAAAGATGTAAATGTAAGGTTTATAGATTGAAGGTAATCTTTTAAACTTGTATATTATTATTTACACTGACTTGTATTGTTAAACTTTGTAGCTAGCTTTTCATCTTAATGAGGGAATGAGAAAGGAAGTGATGAGTTCAGTAGGCATCAAGTGGAGGGCATTCAAAACATTTTTGACTAGAAGATTTGTAGCTCCTTACCTTAACAACCAAGATTTATTGGAAGCAAATCCCACTGCATTAGATGTGCCTCCAAAAAGATATAACATTCCTGAGGAGGAATGGAAAAACTTCGTCACCAAAAGAAAAAGTAAAGAATTTCAAGTAAGTGTACAATACTAAGTTTCAATTTTTTTTATTCATATATTAATTTATTGAAAAGTTAAATTATTCCAATTGAATTAGGAATTTAGTAAAAAACAAAAAGAGAGGCGTGCTGCTTTGGAGTATCCTCATCGTTCATCACGACACAGTTATAAAGAAATAGAAATTGACCTTGTAAGTGAGCTTTTACTATTGATTTTAATTTTTGTAGTGGTTTAATATATAACTAATTGAGTTTTATTTTGTTATAGCAAACTAAACTAGGCACAGATGAGCCAATAGATCGATCTATACTTTGGAAGGAGGCAAGGAAAGATGCATCAGGAAATTATGTAAATGAACGTGACAAGCTTATAGGAGATGCCACTGTATGTTGTAAACTATGTGAACTTGGATTTTTTTTTATCCTTCATTATATTGTATTACTAAATTTATGAAATTAAATATTGCAGGATGACCTTCTAGATAAGAGAAATGAGGGGACACTTGTAGAAGTTGGGACAAACGATATATTGACACAAGTGTTAGGAACAAATGAGCATCCTGGTAGAGTAAGAGGCCAAAGTTGTGGAGTTACACAAAGAGACTACTTTTTGAAGCCAGCAGGAGGTTTTAGTGGACTTCAACAATATCAATTTCAATTTCAGCAACACCAATCACAAAAATACTTAGATGACTTTAAAAAGTTAGAACAATCCTTTGAGCAAAGACTACGTAGTCAAGCTGAACAATTTGAAGTAGAACGAAAACGAGAAAGAGAAGAACGAGAACAAGAACGAGAGTTATTTTTGACAAAGTTTACAGAATTAGCAAACAAAATTTCATCATTAAAAGGAAGTGAAGTGAGTTTGCCTACGATAGTTTCACGAACAAGTGAGACCCCTACGCCAATGGAGGTGGTAAATGAGTCTTTAGTTTCATCAAAGGTATTTTATTCTTCACCTATTCATATTATTATTTTAGAAAATATCTATTATAACATAAATATTATTTTGTCCTCGTCTTGAGCTTGTAGGATAATCAGAAGTCTAGATTATTGACAGAAAATGGTGATACTGTTGCTATTGGACAAATAATGGCAACAAGCGGAAAAATTCATTGTGTTGACTTAAGAAAGGGTAACTATCGTGTGCAAGTGGATGAATGCTGCAATGATGAGCTAAACTTATTTTTCCTATTGGAGATGCGATTTCTTTAGTACGTCATGCTGTCGGCCACTATGTTGAGTGGCCATCTCATCTGATCATTCCTTACGATTCCGATTTGGTAAGACATTGACAAGAAACTATATTTAGTGATTAAATTATTTTTCATGACTAACATGTGTTACTTTCATGTTGAAGCTACCTAAGAAGACAAAGAAGCAAAAAAAGAATGGTTCACCAATACCTAATGCCCCAATGACACAAGAGAAATCTCATCCTTCCCAAAAACTTCCTAGTCAAAATGAAGTAGTGTCAATTAAAGCTAGTGTCCCGATACTCTTCAAGATTCCTAGTGGGGTTCCTCGCTTTCTCAAGTGTCTATTAACTACCGTGAAGTATGTGGAGCCAAGTTTCATGATCAAAATTACGATGGATTTTGAGATATTCGGCCATGAGAATGATTTATATATCTCACAAGAAGATATAGTCCATGTTGGCTTAATGGAAGAGATTGGAGCATCATGTGTATCGTTATATATCAGGTATCAAAGATTTTTAAAATAATTATAAGTTTGTTCATAACTTATTTTATAAATTTAACAGAGATATATTTTTTATGTAGGACTTTATACTTCTAATTAGTGAAAAGAGAGATCAGTCACTTTTTTCGTTTTGTTGAGCCAATTTGGTTATCAAATGTTGGATCCACTGAAGAAGAACGAGTTGAATGGGTATCAAAGCGTATGCTTGATTCAAATCCGGGTCAGATGTGGTTGTTGCCATATCATAAGGGGTAAGTTTTTTACTTTTAGTATTTTGTTAGTGAATATATATAATATTAATAATGAAATATTTTTGTGTTTTTGTTAGAAAGCATTGGATGCTTATAATAATTGATTTTGATCGCCAATTGTGCTATTTCCTGGATTCTCTTCACAATTTTCCACCAGATGAAATCAAATCTCTCATTTCTCGGTAAAAATCTAACCAATTAACTGCATACTCTTTAATTCATTTAAAATTAAGAACATCTAAATGTTTATGTTATTATTATTTAGTGTCTTTCAACATTTACGCACAAATAATGCAAAAACTAAGGAAGTCGCTTGGAGAACAGTTAAGTGTCCTCGTCAACCATTACAATCAGTACAATGTGGGTACTATGTTATGAGGATGATGAAGGACTTCGTGACAAATGAGTTTTCAATGCGTTGGCTAACTAGTAATGTAAGTGAAAATATTCATAATTAAAGTTCTAGCTTTACCTTAAGATTAAATATATTAATTCAACTCATGCAATGAATTTTGTTTTAGTGTGGCGGTAAGAACTATTACACAAAGGATGAGATCAATGAAGTACGTGAAGAATGGGCACAATGCGTCATGGATTTGATGAGTACTACATAGGTCCACTCACTTTTGTTAACTTAGACTTTTAATGAGATATACTTACAATGTTAACTTAGACTTTCTTGAAGATATACACACTTTGGTTGCCTAACTATAGTTTACAATGCTTATGTGAGTCATTTTGTAATTAACTTAAGACTCGTTATTTTAGATACTTAGTTCAAATTCTAGTATTTTATATTATTGTGATAAATGTTTTGTTTTGTTCAGTTTGTTTGTATAAAAAAACATGATTTGTTTTGGACATAATACACTTTTTAAGAGAAAAAAAACACCATAAGTCGGTTCTACTAAAACTGACAAAAGATGTCTACACCATAAGTCGGCTGTGAACTGACATATCATGTTTTACACCAGAGGTCGGTGTACAACCGACCTACCATGTCTTACACCAGAGGTCAGTTTGCAACCGACGTACCATGTCTTACACCAGATGTCGGTTTTCCGCCGACGTACCATGTCTTACACCAGATGTCGGTTTGGCGCCAACTGACCTACCATGTTTTTACATCATAAGTCACTGCATGGGAAGTCAGTTCCCAACCGACTTATGAACATTCAGATGTCAGTTTTTAACCGACTTATCATGTAATTTTTGTAGTAGTGACAATACCGATGGCCTCCTAGCTCCTCCATTCAATAACCCTACTTATAAGGTATGGCAAGCTGAAAGTTCCATTGTTCTTGCTTGGCTAATAAATTAGTCGCAGGTATCTTTTCTTCAAAACTGCAAAAGAAGTATGGGATGCTGCTAGAAAAATGTACTCTGACCTTGGGAATACCTCTCAAATATTTGAGATTCGCACCAAACTCAAAGAAAACAAACAAGGTACTCAGACTGTGACTCAATATTTTTCCGATTTACAAAAGTTATGGTAGGAACTCAATCTCTATTTGGAGACCACACCATTGTGTAGTGCATGCAGTATGATACAGCGACAAAATTTGGAAAAAGAAAGGGTGTATGAGTTTCTTACAGGGTTGAACAACAACCTTGATGAGGTTCGAGGAAGCATCATCAGTCACTCTCCTCTCCTTGATACTGGAGAAGCTTTTTCTGAGGTGCGTCGTGAAGAGGCACGACGCCAAGTCATGCTTACCTCTTCAGATCCCCAATCTCTGGAAAGATCAACGCTTGCTGCCAAATCTGGTTCACGTGAAAAATTCAATCCTGATCGAAGGCCAAACCGTAAGGGAGAAATACCTTGGTGTAATCATTGTCAACGCCATGGACATAGTCATTCTACATGTTGGGAAATTCATGGAAAACCAGCCAACTGGACTCCTCGGCGTTACAGTGACAATAAGGCATACCAAACTCAGACACAAGCAACCAATGACACCCCATCCGACACCACTCAAGGAACCACTTCATTCCCATTCAGTAAGGAACAAGTTGCTCATTTATATACTCTTCTGAATCAGTCAGCTCCCAATAATTCCAATGGCTCTGGATCTCATAATTCATCGTGCTCTGTTGTACACTCTGGTAATTTCTCTTCTACTATGAAATTTTTTCAAACACCATTGATAATTGATTCAGGTGCTTCTGATCACATGACTGGTTTGTTTCACTTGTTTGAGTCCTACTCTCCATGTTCTAGTAATTCAAGTGTCAAGATTGTCGATGGCACTCTTTCTCCAATCGCAGGAATTAGTAAAATTAAATTGTCAAATGACTTAACTATGAATTCAGTCCTTCATGTTTCTTCCTTGCACTTCAATTTAATATTTGTTAGTAAGTTAACTACTAATAATAGTTGTCTTGCTAAAAAAATTTCCAGTTCTTGTCAATTTCAGGAACTATCCTCGGGGAGGACGATTGGCAATGCTAGGATTCATGATGGCCTTTATTTCTTTGAAGATCATCAACAAATAAAACAACAGCCTAGTTTATCTTTAAGTTTATCTCATTCTGTTTCTACTTTCAATTATGTTTCTGTTTCAAATATAGACAAAATTATGTTATGGCATTATCTCCTTGGACATCCAAGTATTTCATATTTAAAACATTTGTTTCCTGCTTTGGTTTTAAATAATAAAATTGAGTCTTTCCAATGTAATATTTGTCAATTTGCTAAACATACTTAGACTGTCTTTCCTCAGAAACATTATTTACCAACCAGTCCTTTCTCGTTAATTCATAGCAATCTATGGGGACCTTCCAAAGTCACTACTTGCAATGGTCATCAATGGTTCATCACATTCATCGATGATCACACACGTCTCGCTTGGGTATATCTAATCAAACACAAGTCTGAAACTCATAGTGTATTTCATAATTTTCATCAGATGATTCAATCACAATTTCAAACATCTATACGTATATTACGCACAGACAATGGCACAGAGTATTTTAATTCTGTCTTGGGACCCTATCTTTCCCAAAAAGGAATCATTCATCAAAGTTCTTGTGTCAATACCCCTCAACAGAATGGTATGGCTGAGCGAAAAAATCGTCATCTCTTAGAAGTGGCCCAGTCCCTAATTTTCACTATGCACGTTCCTAAGTATTTTTTGGGAGATGCCATTCTCACTACTGCCTATCTTATTAATCGCCTTCCTAGTCGGCCTCTTCAATTTAGGACACCCCATGTTGTTCTCCATTCATCCTATCCTCATATTTCCTCCAACGCTCTTCCTGTTAAAACATTTAGGTGTACAGGCTTTGTTCATGTTCATCCTCGAGATCGCACTAAACTTGATCCAAGAGCGATTAAAACTATCTTTCTTGGTTATTCTCCCACTCAGAAAGGCTATAGGTGTTATTATCCACTCACAAAAAAATCTTACGTCTCTCGAGATGTCACATTTTTTGAAGACACTCCTTACTTCTCTCCCACTTCACTTCACGGGGAAAAAACACTCACAATGAAGCTCAATGGTCGTGGGGTTTAGAAGTTCCTCTCAATTCCTCTATACAGTTCCCAGACTCAACAAAACAATCAGCTGACTTAAAATCTCAAGATCTTGCTCCATCTTCTGACTCAGATTCTAAGTCACAAAGACTTGTTCCATCCTCAGAGTCATTTGAAATAGATATACATCCACAAAATCAACAGGAGCTACGTGTTTATTCTAGGCGACAAAGAAATAACCACATCATGAATCCGCACAGTCAAGAGACCAATCCAGTGGTAGATTCTACTTTCCAAGATGTGTCAGGTGATTTCCCCTCAAACACTATTTCTGACCTAGACATTCCTATAGCATTATGAAAAGGAACTAGGTCTTGCCTTAAATATCCTATCTCCATGTTTATTTCCTATTCAAATTTGTCATCTTCTTTTAAATCTTTTACTTCTAGCTTGTCAGAAATTGCTATTCCTAGAAATATAGATGAAGCACTTGAAATTTTTGAATGGAGAACAGCCGTCAATGAAGAGATGAGAGCTCTTAAACAAACTGAGACTTGGGAATTAGTAGAATTACCACCTAAGAAAAGAGTGGTAAGATGCAAATAGTTGTTCACAGTCAAGTATAATGCGAATGGATCTATCGTTTACACAAACCTATGGAATTGACTACACCGAAACTTTCGCTCCTGTTGCAAAACTCAACACTATTAGAGTCTTACTTTCATTAGCAGCCAACCTAGATTAGGAGTTACACCAACTAGATATAAAAAAAAATGCCTTCTTAAATGGTGAACTAGAAGAAGAAGTCAACATGGTTCAACCCCCTGTATTTGAAGAAAAATCTCCCAAGATTGTCTACAAACTCAAAAAATCTCTCTATGGCCTGAAACAATCTCCTCGGGCATGGTTCAATAGGTTTTCAAAGGTATTCAAGGGTCTCGGCTGCATACAAGGTCAAACAGATCACACCCTGTTCATTAAACACTCAGGAAAAGGAGAGATGGCAGTCCTAATTGTATATATTGATGATATAATAGTCACTGGCAACAATACTAGGGAGATAAATTTGATCAAAGGATTGTTGGCAAAAGAGTTTGAAGTCAAGGATCATGGAACACTGAGATACTTTCAAGGTATGGAAATTGCTAGGAGCAAAAGAGGTATTTCTGTATCACAAAGAAATTATACACTTGATCTTCTAAAAGAAACTGGAATGCTAGATTGTAAGGCTAGCAAAACTCCAATCAAACTAGGAAACAAAGATTCAATGTTAAAGGAGAATCAGTTGACAAAGGGAGATATCAAGAGTTAGTTGGAAAACTCATTTATCTCTTACATACTAGACCAGACATTGCTTTTGCAGTAAGTCTAGTAAGTCAATATATGCATGATCCATGCCAAGGTCATCTCGATGTTGTGTATTGAGTGTTGAGGTATTTGAAGCAAACTCCAAAAAAAAGGTTATTTTTTAAGAAAACTCTTAAATGAAACGCCGAAGTATTGAGAGGCAAATTGGATAAAAAGACTGCTGGAGGAATTAAAGATTAAGTATGAAGCCCCCATCCATCTTTACTGTGACAACCAGTCTACTATTAGTATTGCTCACAACCCAGTTCATCATGACAGAACAAAGCACGTGGAAGTAGACCATCACTTTATTAAGGAGAAAATTGATGGAAGAATTATCAAAATTGAGTATGTGCACACTGATCAACAACTTGCAGATATTCTTACTAAGGGATTATCTGAAAAAGTATTTGATCTCCTTCGGAACAAGTTTGGACTCATCAATATTTATAGTCAAGCTTGAGGGGGAGTATTAATAGCTAGCAAATCATGGATTTACCTGTGATATTTCTTGTATTTAGTTTCTTTCCTTAGTTAATATCACTGTTAATTGTAAATATTCTGCATTTATTTCTTTTATTCTGTATTTGTGTATATATACCGTGTATCTCAACGAAGAAAAGCAAGTCATTTTTTTCACTTAATCAATCATCTCTACAGTTTTCTCTATATTTTATTAAGTACATAATACAAGGAAATGAGCACAACTTGTATTCAGAATTGGACATGAATATATATATATATATATAGAATACTAATGGGTGCAAGCGGCAGGGTTCATGTAGCCAGAGACCATGGGTTTTACATTCTTGCAAACAGACATAATGGGACCATCGCTGCCACTGTATCTGAGATCAATGCCACCAATTTGAACATTTTGGCATGGATATCCCCCGCTGCAAATAAGCTTCACACCAAGAGGAGTCGAGGCAGTTCCCCTGATGTTCCTGAAGCTCACACTGCTAATCCTCACTTTTGATGGCTTCTGTATAAATAAACATATAAAAAATTTCACTTAATTGCATATTTTTATCTCGTATAAATTTCAATTTAACTGGCATAATTATTGATATATATACATATATTATTACTGTCATGTACGTATATGTATACAAACCTGCTTGACACTAGTGCATGAATCCCATGGTGTTACACCCTCATCAGGCCACGCGCGCATAGGTGCGCGCAGACAGGTGCGTGCGCGCGCAGGCGCGCGCATCAGGCAGATGTGCGCGCGTCAGGAGGTTAGCGCGCGCGCACATGGGTGCAGGCTTGGGTGGGACGGACACCGCCGAGCCAAACAAATATTACTTGGGCGTTTTATGGTTGAAAAGGAGCCTAGAGGGGTCTGGGATGGGAGGTTAAAAGGGCTTGATGATTTGAGCTTGGGAAGGTTTCCAAAACTGGAAATATGTCTCCCAAGCAAAAATCATATATGTTCCTGCCAGAGGGTTAAATCTCCAGAATCCTCCTTAGAGGGGGTGTCCTTGGTGACCCAGGGGGGGGTCTTCGACCATTGCCTAGGGACGGAGTCTAGGCCATTTTGAGGTGTTGCTAAGCTTTGGAAATGATGGGAAATCACGTGTTGGCATATTGGTGCCTTGTGGCACCACGTGGGTTGGTGTGCGCGCGCGCGCGCGCGTCCGACTGGTGGCGTGCACCTGGGCGTTCCCAAGGCTTCTGATGGTGGTGTCCCTACGAACAGGTGCGATTGGGCAGGTTGCATGACGGTTATTAGGGAAGATCTGAGGACGATTCAAGTGGAACGTCGTGACCCTTCGAGGAGATGCCAACAGTTGATGTCCCCTGAGCTTGGTGCTGGTTGGTCCAGCAGACACCTAGGTGGTTGGGGTTGTCAACCATTGCCACTGTTGGCATGTTATTTATGGCTTGGACGTCTGAGACATCGGGATGTGATGTCCAGCGCTGAAACATATTGTATCCTTGATATTGTGTGAAATAACAAGGTTGGGAGGGATTCCTGTATATTGTGTGCATTGTGTTTTATTTACTTGATAACGAGAGTGAGTTATTGAGTGAACGCTGGACAAACCTCGAACGTGAGTGAGTGTGTGAAACTGAGTGTTGGGTTGGCTGACTAGATTGAGGAATCTAGGCCATCGCGGGGAAAATTTGTGAGTGAGAAAATTAACCCTGTGACAACTGGTATCAGAGCTTAGGCAATAGTCATGGTGACGAATGCTGAATTATCGGCTCGGGTCGAGAGACTCGAGGAGTTGCTGGGGACTCCTAGTTACGACGAACCTATGAGTTTGTTCTTGCTGTATGAACAACATTCTGAACAACTTGACGCGCTTGATAAGTTGGGTCGTGATGTCATGAAGGAGGCATCAGACCAAGTTACTGTTTGTGGAAGGGCCATGATCGACTTGGAAAATGAATTTGGCGAGAAGATGAAAGAAGTGATGACTAGTGTTATGGACCTGTCAAATTCGGTGAAAGAGCGATTCATTGCTCTGGATGCGGATGTGACATTGCTGAAGAGGGCCATAGCGAATTCAGCCACGATGACTGAGTCTTCTGCGTCTCAGTCCTCCATGATCAAGGTGCCTGAACCGAAAGCTTTTAATGGCAGTCGGAACTCAAAGGAGTTGGAGAACTTCCTTTGGGACGTCGAACAGTACTTCAAGGCTGCAAGGATCCCGGATTTGGAAAAGGTGACGATCACTAACATGTATGTTCAGGGGGACGCCAAGTTATGGTGGCGAACTCGTATGGAGGAGGATGCACGGGCTGGGAGACCCAAGATCGAAACGTGGGATGTTCTGAAGAAGGAATTAACGGACCAATTCCTTCCATGCAATACTGCATGGGTTGCTCGGGAGTCGCTGAAGAAGTTGAGACACACTGGTACGGTTCGAGACTACGTGAAAGAGTTCAGTTCTTTGTTACTGGACATAAGGAACATGTCCGAGGAGGACAAGATGTTCAATTTTCTGTCTGGACTACAGCCGTGGGCGCAGGCTGAGTTGAGGAGACAGGCGGTAGTTGATCTACCATCGGCAATTGTGGCTGCCGAGAAACTTGTGGATTACAAGTACAGTAATACTCCGACTTCACAAGGGGATGCTTCAAAAAAGTCGAATGGTGGGAAAAAGAACAGCGGGAAACCATCTTCGTCCAAGGGTGGACAGAATCACGATGGAAAGAAGAAAGTAGGTTCTGGAGGGAACAACCAGACCGGATCTTCCCAGGCAACCAACAAGAGAAGTGTTGGGTGTTTTATCTGTAGCGGTCCTCACATGGCAAGGGAGTGTCCGAAGAGGGAGAAGCTAAATGCTATGATCACACAGGAAGCTCAGAATGGTGGTGATCACGAAGCTCCTTCTCGGATGAACCCCATGCAACTTCTGAATGCAATCACTACGGGGAAAACAAGTCAGTTCAAAGGCTTGATGTACGTGAAGGTGTTCGTTAATGGAAAAGAAGTGAAAGCTATGGTGGACTCAGGGGCCACAAATAATTTTGTGTCCTCAAGAGAAGCAGAAAGACTTGGCCTTGATGTTGTTCAAAGTTCGACTAGATTGAAAGCAGTGAATTCAGAGGCGAAACCGATTCAAGGATCCGCTAGAGTGATATTGAAGGTTGGGGCTTGGGAGTCTCAGTGCAACCTCATGGTGGTTCCGTTGGATGATTTCGAGATGATTCTTGGGATAGAATTTTTGGGTGCAGCAAGGGCAATGGTTGCACCACACCTTAAGGGTGTAATGATCTGTGACGAGGAGTGTCCTTGCTTTGTTGAAGCAGTCACTTCAGTCCAAGATCGAGGGAAAGACATTGTGTTGGAAACAGCGACGCAGTTCGGGAACTCCATAAGAAAGAAGGGGAATCAAGCTTATGTGGCCGCCCTAATAGAAGTGAAACCAGACCAGCGGGTCGAGGTACCCGATGAGATTGCGGCGTTGCTGAGAGAATTTGCTGACACAATGCCTAACGAGTTGCCTAGAGAACTTCCTCCAAGGAGGGCGATTGATCACAAGATTGAGTTGGAACCCGGGGCGGTTCCACCGGCCAAAGCACCGTACAAGATGGGACCTTCAGAGTTGGAAGAACTCAGGAGACAGTTGAAGGAGATGGTTGATAGTGGGTTTATTCAGCCATCCAAGGCTCCTTATGGTGCGCCAGTATTGTTTCAGAAGAAAGCAGATGGGTCGTTGAGGATGTGCGTTGATTACCGGGCATTGAACAAAGTCACGGTAAAGAACAAATACCCAGTTCCAAACGCTGCGGATTTGTTTGATAGGTTGACGAAAGCATCATACTTCACCAAACTAGATCTCCGGTCAGGGTACTGGCAGGTTCGAATTGCGGTGGGGGATGAATCAAAAACTACCTGTGTTACGAGGTATGGTTCATTTGAATTTTTAGTGATGCCTTTCGGTTTAACTAACGCTCCTGCAACATTCTGTAATCTAATGAACGATGTGTTGTATGAGTTTTTGGACCGATTTGTTGTCGTGTATCTCGACGACATTGTGATCTATAGCAATTCGTTAGAAGAACATTTGCAGCATCTGAGGAAGGTGTTGTCAAAGTTGCGAGAAGAAAAGCTGTACATCAAGAAGGAGAAATGCGAGTTTTGCAGGCAAGAAGTAAAATTCTTGGGTCACTGGGTTGGCCAAGGGAAACTCAGAATGGATGAGGGCAAAGTAAAAGCAATCATGGATTGGCCTATTCCTAAGAAAGTGCCGGAGTTGCGTTCGTTTCTGGGATTGGCTAATTACTATCGGAAATTCATCAGGGGATACTCAAGGAAGGTGAGTGCACTGACGGATCTCCTCAAGAAAGACCAGAAGTGGTGTTGGACTGAAGACTGCAATGAGGCCTTTGAGAAGCTCAAGGTGGCGGTATCTTCAGAACCTATCTTGAAATTGCCAGACTTTGACTTACCATTTGAAGTGCAGACAGATGCATCTGACCGTGCTCTAGGGGGAGTTCTTGTGCAAGAGGGACATCCGATAGCTTTTGAGAGTCGAAAGTTAAAAGATGCTGAGCAGAGATATTCGGCCCATGAGAAGGAAATGGCGGCTGTGGTGCATTGTTTGGACGTTTGGAGGCACTACTTACTGGGCACAAAGTTTACTGTGGTGACGGATAATGTTGCCAACACTTATTTCAAATCCCAGAAGAAGTTAACTCCAAAGCAAGCTCGTTGGCAGGAGTATCTAGCGGAGTTTGATTTTGTGTGGGTGCATAGACCAGGGAAACAGAATCAGGTGGCTGATGCTTTGAGCCGCAAGGAAGTACAGGCTTTTGTTGGTGTGTTGTCTCAAGTGAGCACAACCTTTCTCGACCGGGTGAGGGAGCAGTCACTGCTCGATCCCGTTTACAAGAAGCTTCTGAGTGAAGCGAAGGAGGGAGAATTGATGAGGTACTAGGAAGAAGATGGTCTTCTCTATGCCAAGGGTGGCAGATTGTTCGTACCTAGTAGTGGTGGTTTGCGCAAGGAACTACTCAAAGAAACCCACGACCCTCAGTGGGCTGGTCATCCGGGGGTGGCTAGAATGATGGCATTGCTATCTAAGTCCTATGTGTGGCCGAAGATGGAGCAGGACGTCGAGATCTATGTGAAGACGTGCCTAGTATGCCAATAGGATAAGACGGAACGGAGACAGGAAGCAGGGCTGTTGCAACCTCTGCCAATACCTGAGAAGCCGTGGCAGTCAATCAGTATGGATTTCATAGTGGGATTTCGAGACGTTAAAGGGTTCAGGTCCATTTTAGTGGTGGTGGATCGATTTTCAAAGTATGGGGTGTTCATTCCTGCCCCAAATGCATGTCCAGCGGATGTGGCTGCGGAGCTGATTATGAAGAATGTTGTGAAGTATTTCGGGTTGCCTGAAGATATCATCAGTGATCGTGATTCAAGATTTACAGGGAAGTTTTGGACCACGTTGTTCAACATGTTGGGGTCAGACTTGAAGTTCTCGACAGCCAACCATCCTCAGACCGACGGACAGACTGAGAGGATGAACCAGTTGCTCGAGGAATACTTACGGCATTATGTAACAGCAAGTCAGAGGAATTGGGTAGAGTTGCTTGATACAGCACAGTTTTGCTATAACATTCAACAGTCCTCTGCCACAGGAATGAGTCCAGCAGAGATAGTCTTTGGGAGATAGCTGCTGACACCACACGAAGTTGCAAAACAGAAGTCTCAAGGAGTATGCCCTGCAGCATATCGGTTTGCACGGGACAGAACCGAGTTGCTGGAACTTGCCAGGGACAGCCTAGGGAAAGCTTTGAGGCGGATGAAGAAATATGCCGACAAGCATAGGCGAGACTTGGAATTCTTAGTGGGGGATCGAGTGTTGTTGAAACTCACTCCCCAGATTTGGAAGAAAATCACTGACAAGCGCTACCACAAAGGGCTGGTCCAAAAGTACGATGGTCCCTTCGAGATTGTGCAGAAGGTGGGTGCAGTGGCTTACAAGTTGAAGCTGCCTGAGAGATTCAAGGTGCACCCGACTTTTCATGTCAGCTTTCTAAAGAAGTTTCATGAAGACAATACCGAAGGAAGACAGCAGGGGAAACGGGCACCTCCTACTGTAAGGAAGAAATTCGAGAAGAAATTGGCTAAGGTCCTTAATCATCGTACGTTCGGAGCCAGTAAGAAGAACCAACGAACGGAGTACTTGGTTTTGTGGGAAGGCGAAAGCGAAGCCGAGGCTTCATGGGAGAAAGCCGTCACCTTGTGGCAGTTCGAGGACCAGGTGAATGCGTATCTCCAAAGCGTCTCGACGAGGTCGTCGAGTTCTTCTGGTGGGGGAGGTTTGTTACACACTCATCAGGCCACGCGCGCATAGGTGCGCGCAGACAGGTGCGGGCGCGCGCAGGCGCGCGCATCAGGCAGATGTGCGCGCGTCAGGAGGTTAGCGCGCGCGCACATGGGCGCAGGCTTGGGTGGGACGGACACCGCCGAGCCAAACAAATATTACTTGGGCGTTTTATGGTTGAAAAGGAGCCTAGAGGGGTCTGGGATGGGAGGTTAAAAGGGCTTGATGATTTGAGCTTGGGAAGGTTTCCAAAACTGGAAATATGTCTCCCAAGCAAAAATCATATATGTTCCTGCCAGAGGGTTAAATCTCCAGAATCCTCCTTAGAGGGGGTGTCCTTGGTGACTCAGGGGGGGGTCTTCGACCATTGCCTAGGGACAGAGTCTAGGCCATTTTGAGGTGTTGCTAAGCTTTGGAAATGATGGGAAATCACGTGTTGGCATATTGGTGCCTTGTGGCACCACGTGGGTTGGTGTGCGCGCGCGCGCGCGCGTCCGACTGGTGGCGTGCACCTGGGCGTTCCCAAGGCGTCTGATGGTGGTGTCCCTACGAACAGGTGCGATTGGGCAGGTTGCATGACGGTTATTAGGGAAGATCTGAGGACGATTCAAGTGGAACGTCGCGACCCTTCGAGGAGATGCCAACAGTTGATGTCCCCTGAGCTTGGTGCTGGTTGGTCCAGCAGACACCTAGGTGGTTGGGGTTGTCAACCATTGCCACTGTTGGCATGTTATTTATGGCTTGGACGTCTGAGACATCGGGATGTGATGTCCAGCGCTGAAACATATTGTATCCTTGATATTGTGTGAAATAACAAGGTTGGGAGGGATTCCTGTATATTGTGTGCATTGTGTTTTATTTACTTGATAACGAGAGTGAGTTGTTGAGTGAACGCTGGACAAACCTCGAACGTGAGTGAGTGAGTGTGTGAAACTGAGTGTTGGGTTGGCTGACTAGATTGAGGAATCTAGGCCATCGCGGGGAAAATTTGTGAGTGAGAAAATTAACCCTGTGACACATGGGCAATACTCTTGGTCGATGACGATCGGGTTTTCAACATTGTACATGATGAGGTTCTCAAAGTGCATGTCTGTTGCAACGCCCTCGGGAGAACCTTGCCATGTCTTGATCCTAACTCCGTTTGAGGTGCCCTTGAATGTGCAGTTCCTGACACTGATACCTTGCACAGGGAGTTCATTTTTGTACCTTCCAAGACTCCCAATACTGATTCCGTGGCCCGGTCCGCATGTAACTTTCGTTATGGTCAACTTCTTGGTACCATCCCCGATTGAGATGCAGTCATCCCCAGTTTGAATTATCGACTCCGTGATGGTGATGTTGTTCGAACGCCCAATGTGGATTCCATCAGTCGTCCAGCTGTCGGCAGGTGCTAATATTTTGAGATTTTTGAAGGACAGGTTCTCTCCTCCCAAAACTGTATAGTGAAATTGTTTGCTGTCTAGGGATGTTACACTCTTGATCACAGAATTGGTCACATAGTTCAACCTAATATTCTGCTTGTTGTTATAATAACATATTAAAATACAATCATATCAATAGACAAGATCATGAGTGAAATGACTGTTTTTTTTCTATTTTTTCACTTATATATATATATGCTACTCACAATGGGGAGTTTACTGCAATAATTAGTCCTGTTGCAATGCTTTCCCCAACTATCTTTTCCTTGACCGTCGAAAGTTCCACCACCGTACACGGATAGCTTGTTGATACGCTCAAAAGTAACCCATCCGTCGCCCTTTAGGAAGCCGTTGGCTGTCGACGGGGCCTGCAATGTGCCTTCAAGCTGAAACTCTATAGGTGATTTGCATGGTCCAAAGAAAAATCCTTTCCTTGATTTGTATATCCCTTTCGGAATCACGAGCTTAGCTGAAGTTGGTGCCGCACAAGCGTCTTTCCAAGCATTGGTTATAGCCTAATAAATACCATATATACATATATATATATATATGTATATATATATAAATATATTATAGGTATATTCTTTTAAATGATTTATTTGCAAATTAATGTGATAGTTAAACTTTGTTTAAAAAATTTCATTGTACATAACTAATAAATGCGGTTACCTGAGTGATATCAGAATTGGGCCTTCCATCATATTTGGTCACATCAAAGGTGAGACAATTGACAGTGACTGAAATTGTCAAAAATACTAGTAAAGAGATGATTGCATTTTTGTTTCGTTTGAGACACATTTTTGTAATTTTTAAGGTCTAGAGTTTTTTTTTAAAAAAAAAAATGAAGAAGGAATGTTGCTTTTGGATTTCATCAATTTTATAGTCCTCTTAAAAATTTAAATACCAACCATTTCCAACAAATTATTACTATATATTAACAACTTTGAATTCTCCATGTGAACGACCAAGTACTCCAACACTAAAATTAGCACTTTTTTTTTCTCTCTTAGTCATTGACTTGAATTTTGAAATTAAAACTTAGAATTAGTGTTGGAAATTAAAGACAATACGTAGGGAGATGATTACATATGATTATGTACATAATAATAATGAAAGATAGATTAATAAAGAATGTGACGTATTTGACTATTAGCTATATAGTTAGTCTCAGTCTTGAGCTATCATTAGTCCAGGTCAGACATATGAAGATTTCTCAATCCTATGAAGATTGTTTAGTAAAAGCTAAACAAGGGCATAATAAGCCCATCAACAAACTATAAAAACATCATAAGGCTAACACAAAAAACAAAAATATAAAAATAATTAATGATTTAACGAATGGATTAAATGTTTAAGTGAAGCTAAACCCTTTTTCGGGATAATGAAATTAACGATATTTTGAAATTTATGAATTAAAAATATTTGTAATCGAGAGAGTAAAGGTTGCAACATTAATTAACAGAGATTGTTGTAATATTTAATTATAGATGATATTGTAACAATACAAAATGAAAAAAGAGTGGATTGGGTTTCGCTTAATTAGTTTATGAAGAGGCCAGACTAAAATATAAAACTTATTAGTAAAATATTAAAAAAGTTAAATACAATCACTACAATGACAAACATAATAGTATGCCATATTTGTTCATAATCTACACGAACTTTATATTATATCCATTGAGATAGCTAATAATCGGTACACTACAAAAAAGGAGACTTTTGCCGGCGCAAATTTGCGCCGGCAAATAATCGCATCGTATCTCCGTCGCTAATTTCACTTTTTCCGACGCAAATATAATGCGCCGGCAATGGCCTTTTTTGGCGACGAAAAAATACGCCGGTAAAAATATGGATACGCCGGTAAAAAAATCTGTCACGATACTGTGGAAAACACTTTTAGCGGCGCAATAATGCGCCGGCAATAGTTTAATTTTTTAGTGGCGCATTTTTGCGCCGATAAAGGTGTATATGTGAAGTTAAGATTGAAACTTTTTGCCGGCGTAATTTTGCGCCGGTAAAAGTATTTTTAAAATAATAATTTTGATTAAATTACTAATATTATTTTCAATATATTAATATTAATTAATAATTTTTAATTTTAATATATTAATAATTATTTAATTTTTTAGTAATATTATTTAATTAGAAATAAAATTAAAATTAAAATTTTATAATGAATAAATAAAAAATTACAACTATTAATATTTATTGTCTCCACCAAACATGAAAATATAAAAGTAATTTAGTAAAATAAAAGTCTCATAAATTAAATTTTAAATAAATAGAAAAAAAGTTCTACAAATGAGTACTGCCCGCCTCATCATTCCCGCCCCCGTCAGCATCATCGTCCACGTCCGAATCCTGATCTGGTAAGTCAACAGTAAAACCAGGAGCTAATTCACCAACTTGCTTCATCAAAGCACTGAGCAGGAGATCTTGACACCGTTGACGACTCTCAAGTTTAGTCGTATGCTTCTTTAGGTTCTGATTTTCTAGCATAATGTCTTGATTTTGCTGCAAAATGGTGTCCACTTCAGGTGGCAATTGCCCGGACATTTGAGAAGTTGACGAAGATGCTGCCCTCTTTGCGCCAATTTCCTTCAACCTAGGCAAACCCCCAAACCCTTTCTTATAACGCGAGCGGGGTCCAAGGACATCCGTGACAATATCCATATCAGGCGGGAAATGACCGTCGACATTATTGCCGACACAAGAAGCAGCAGATGATGCAGGGGCCGTACTCTGCGATACTCGACGTTCGGTCATCTCATTCTGCACAATAAAAAGCACGTATTTCGAATTCCAATATAACATTATTTGAAAACCTAACTTATAAATTTTTAATATAACAACATATAAAATATAACTTTATTATCTATCTGCCAACATCCTATCATTAATGACTGCAGACCAGTGATTGAAAAAGAATGTAATTAATTTTGTTCCCGTATCAGGGAGCAAGTGGACTAAAGTAAATTTGGTCATGAAAATCCATTTTCTGATTGAAAATCATGAAGATATTATTGATATATACGGTAGGTGCAGTTAATTCCATTAATGGGGAATTTACGTCTCCAAACATATACATCAACTACATTTGCATGTTTTTCAGTCAGAAATGGATTTTCATGACCAAATTTACTTTAGCCCGCAAGCTCCCTGATACGGGGACAACATTAGTTACATTCTTTTTTTATCTTAGTCCACAATCATTAATCATAAAAATATTGGCACATAGATTATAAAGATTTCATTGTTAAAAATTTAATTAATAATTAATAAATAATTACTAATTGACAACAACCAATTAATAATTAATATTTATTAATTATTTACTAAACTTTTTTAAAGTTAAATGATCATAAATTAGTTAAGGTTATGCAACTTACATGTTTTGCCGCCGCTGCATCACTAATCCACTTATCCTTCTTCTTGTGGAGGTGCTCGAATGTGTCGATCATGCTCGGGAGCTGGCCAGTAGATGGGTCCATCTAAAAAAAAAAATTATTTAAACATTGTGACATTTATAATATTTTCGTAAATGTAAGGATATAAGTTATTATAATTTACATGATCATAAACATGGGCAACGATGGATTTGGAACCGTGTCCTCCTGGTATGGTCATTTTAGCTCGAGCTTCTTTATTTTTCTTCGATATACGCTTCAAAAAGAAAACAGTACTCATTAATCTAAATTGTAATTTTATAATTAAAAATTAATGTAAAATCTACGGCATACCTGGTGAGAATCAGAAGCCCAAAAATCACACAGAATTGCCCAATCAGAAGAAGTAATCGACACAAAAGGTTTTGACTTCGCTCTCTCATTGTCCACCTCTCCTCCAACATCTACCCAGTGTTTCTTCATCGTGTGGCGCCAATCAGTCAGATGTTTTTGCATTTGTCTTACCATGGCATCGTTGATTACTGGGTTGTCTTCTGGATAAATGAATTTTTCCTAAAATCACAATTAAAATTGGAATTTGTTAAAATATTATGAAGATAGACAAAATATTTAATAATGAGTTATTAAAGGTTTAAAGAATGCTTACAGATAGTCTCTTTCGAATAACTTCGATATCAGCTGGTTTTACTTGTTCCCAAGCTAGTGTAGTTGGGGGTACGGTGTTACGCAAATAACGAGCCATGGAATTGTTGAACCACTTGCCGTACTTTTGAATAGCTTTTCCAGTTTCTTTATCAAACTCTACTTTCAAATGACTAACTTTTTTTATGGCCAGCTCCTTCTCGATATTGGCACCGTAATAAGCTCCCCTGCCTCTCTTGGAGCCACCACCTGTGTCATTACTTGTTTCGGCCATTCTACATTAAAATATTCATTAATTAACTAATTCAAATTATGTATGTCTGTTGTTTTTTATTATAAAATTAACATTTATTCATTATGGTATTTCCAAACCTACCCTATTCCGACCTAGTGGATCCCTTGGAGATAGTAAGGAGTCATATACTTCTCCTCAGTTTTTTAAAATGTTTCTCAAACATTTTTAAAAAATGAGGAGCAGTACATGAATACATTATCTATCCCCAAGGCATCCACTAGGTACATCACTATTGTTTTTTGTTATTGAATTAACATTTTATTACTTATTGTCTTTCCCAACCTACCCTATTCCGACCTAGTGGATCCCTTGGAGATAGTAAGCAGACATGTGCTAATACTCTTTTTTTCAAGATATTTCATCAAATATCTTGAAAAAATGAGTACCAGGACATGAATACATTGACTATCCCCAAGGCATCCACTAAGTGCATCACTATTGTTTTTTGTTATTGAATTAACATTTTATTACTCATTGTCTTTCCCAACCTACCCTATTCCGACCTAATAGATCCCTTGGAGATAGTAAGCAGACATGTGCGACTACCCATTTTTTCAATATATTTCATCAAATATATTGAAAAAATGAGTACCAGTACATGAATACATTGACTATCCCAAGGCATCCACTAGGTGCATCACTATTGTTTTTTGTTATTGAATTAACATTTTATTACTCATTGTCTTTCCCAACCTACCCTATTCCGACCTAATAGATCCCTTGGAGATAGTAAGCAGACATGTGCGACTACCCATTTTTTCAACATATTTCATCAAATATATTGAAAAAATGAGTACCAGTACATGAATACATTGACTATCCCCAAAGCATCCAATAGGTGCGTGTGTACCTATATCTGATAAGAATAGACAACATTAATGACTATGGTTTCATGCACTTCCACGGTGGCAAGTTGTATGGGACAAGTATCATAGGCCACATGCTGTAAGAGTTGCTCATGTTCCCAAAAGGATTGAAACCATCTGTAGCCAACCCAAGCCTAACATTTCGAGGTTCGGCTGCGAAAGATGGGTACAACTCATCAAGGTGCTTCCACGCCTTACTGTCAACGGGGTGCCTCATCACACCATCTTCCCTTGGCCTTTTAGAATAGTGCCATCTCATATCCTCTGCAGTATATCTAGAACTGTACAGCCTTTTCAATCTCGGCGTCAACGGAAAGTACCGCATGACCTTATGGGCCACTTTCTTCCCGTTCCCACGATTATCTTGCCAGCGACACTCACCACAAATCGGACAGAATTCCAAATTCGCATTCTCCTTCCAAAACAGTGCACAGTCATGCTTGCAAGCATCGATGGACTCATATCCCAATCCAATACTCCGCAACTTTGCCTTCGCCTCATAGTTGGACTTAGGTAAAATTGTTCCGTCAGGCATAGCGCTGACTAACAATTCCAGCAAACCATCAAAGTAATGATTGCTGCACTTGTTAATTACTTTGAGATGCATCAGCTTCACCAAGAAGTTCAACGCGGAATACTTTCGGCAACCCGGGTACAGTTCACTTGACATCTCCTTAAATAAATTGTCATACTTGTCGCGATGTTGAGGATCATCTGGGGGAGGATCATTATAGTTTCTAGCGGGAACGTCATCTTCAGCGTAAACATCCTCTAGGATATCCGCTATCTCATCTCTATCATGATCTCGTACCACTGCTGGTGGCGACGGCAGCGCCTCTCCATGGTAATGCCACACTTTGTAGGACTGTACGATGCCATTGTTGAATAAATGCATCGAAATTGCATTTATAGGCTGGAACTTAACATTCCCACATTTCTTGCACGGACAGCGAACCAAACCCCGATCGTTCAACTGATTTTTGGCGATATCAAAGAACTCCTTAACACCATTTCTATACTCCAGAGACCAACGATTCCTCGCACTCATCCAGCTCCTGTCGCTCACCATCTTTAAGCGAAATAATTAAGAAAATATTAATAATTGTCTTAAAATGAGGGAAATGATAGTCAAAGTATTTCATGACTGTTTGTCTCCCTAATTATCACTAACTGAAAATAATATCCTATCTCTGGCAAAAATAATTATTTATAGAGATATTTCCGGCTAAATTACTCAAACTTACAACTTACTAACACTTAAATGACACGTGGCACCACATGATTGGTACACATTATTATTATTATTTTAAATAATTTTTCATAAAAAAAATCATTTTATATTTTTTATTTTTTTTAAAAAATCCAATTTATTGTTTTCCAATTTAAAGGTAACAAAAAATAATTTTTTTTTCATTTTTTACAAAAAAAAAATCAAATTTGCTGCTTTTAATCAATTATTTAGGATTAAGTAAAAAAAATATTTAATCTTAAATTATTGCTTAGATTTTAAACAAAATTACTTAATCTTTAATTGCAAACAAGTAGACAAAATGATAAATAGGAAGATTTTAATAATAATAATAATAATAAATTAAAAAATTTGAGGATATTAACAATATAAAATTAAATTTAAAAAAAAATGTATTTTTCATACTTAATCTTAAGTTGAAAAAAGTTTTGAATTTTTTTTTAAAAAATGTAAATTTTATTTTTTTGTTAAATTAAAAAATATTTTAAGAATAATAACAAATTTTATCAATCATGTACTGCCACGTGTCCGTTGACTAGTCTACTTTAACATTTACTTATTTATTACTTTTAATTTAAAATTAATTTAATTATACATTAATCTCCATTTTGTAATTTTTTATTAAATTCTTCAATTTGTATTGGATTATTTACTTAATCAATAATAATTTTATTATATTTATATTTTATTAAATCATTTATATTTTTAACTTTTTCAATTACAAAACATCTAATATTAATGTTAAAATTAATTATTAATTATTATGATTGGTAATTTTATTTTATTTAAATTATAGTTAAAAATTATTTTTTTGATGAATTTTTAATTATACTTAAATTTTTATTTAATTAATTATTAAAATTTTATTAATTTTACTAACTCCAATAAAATTTGGGCAGCATAACAACTATATTTCAAACTATCCCAAAAATTGAAAAACCTACAAATTAAACACATAAATAACCAGAATATTCCCAGAGCAATATACAGAACATTCTCATAACATGCACAACATAAACCAAGATTAATAAAATATATCAAATCTTTTTATATCATTTTATATCAGTAACATCAAAACAATTTATTTAGTAAATATTTATAAACAAATAATATTTAATATAAAAAATATAATATATAATTTTTTAATATACATAATCTAATCTATTTTTTAATATACATATTAAGCATTAAAATTAAAAAAATATAAATTCTCAAATCAAATTTTTTTAATAAATACTAAAATGATATTTTCTTTTTCATTATTAATATCATTTTTCTAAAACTACACATTTATTTATTTTTTAAACAGAAAAATATAATTATAATAACAAATATCACACACATACATTTATATTAATCAATTTTCTAAAAAAATTTAACATTAAATAAACATATATACACACCATTTTACAGAAATACATAAACATATATCTATATACAAACATATATACAGATATATATAAAAAAAAAGACAAATTTAAGTATATATATATTCGGATATAACTAATATATATAAATATTTACATATATATAAACTAATATATATAATCAAATATAAATATATATATAAACATATATAAATATATATATATATATATAAACTAACCTTTGCACTTGTTTCACCGAGAGAGTTACAACACACCTATTCATAGGGAGAGAATAACAAAAAAAAAAAATACAATTACAAAACATAATATTGAGAAAAAAATCCAAAAATGTTAAAAAATTTCTCATTTTACTAACCTTGAGAGAAGCTTCATTATATAACTTGAGCCACGGCGTGGGATTATGGGACACCGGTGGTCGGAGAATAGC
The DNA here is from genome assembly GCF_963169125.1 of Humulus lupulus. Lineage (NCBI taxonomy): Eukaryota > Viridiplantae > Streptophyta > Magnoliopsida > Rosales > Cannabaceae > Humulus > Humulus lupulus. The sequence continues at coordinate 116,001,905 of NC_084794.1, read as the reverse complement.
AAAGAGGAGAGAGAGAGCTTTGCTTTATCAAACACAGAACTGAAATGGGGAAGAAGGAGGTTGCGGCTCTGATATATCGTTACGAATTTTGCCGGCGCGTTTCGTTGAGCCGGCAAAAGTGTTCACTAAACTCTACCGCAAAACGGCACGTTTTAGTTATCACGACTTTTGCCGGCGCATTTTTTGACTTTTGCCGGCGCAACGAAACGCGCCGACAAAAGTATACCCACCTACCTTCTTTGAAACGTGTGTAAATTTAAAAAACACGTTGACTTTTGCCGGGGCGTTAGGTGAAAGGCGCCGGCAAAAGTTTGTGGGTTTTTTCAAAATCTGATGGTACTTTTGCCGGCGCAATTTGTAGTTGCGCCGGCAAAAGTGATGCAATTTTTAAAACCCAATACCTTTGCCGGCGCAACCCTGAATTGCGCCGGCAAAAGTCACCTGTCCCGGCGCAAATTTGCGCTGGCAAAGGTGTTCATTTTTTCCGGCGCAATTCACCAATTGCGCTGGTGAAAGTCGTTTTTGCCGGCACAATTCCGAATTGCGCCGGCAAAGAGCTTATTTCTTGTAGTGGTAAAACCCATCATTTTTACACTAACAAAATATTTTTCCCACCAAACTATAGCACTTGCAGATTTAGATTTATGCATCTAAATTGTTTTGCTTGGCAAAAATACTCCTCAACTATAACATTTGTATATTTTTTCCCCTTTTGTCCAAAAGAGTAACATTTTGCTCTTCTGAATGGTTTTGCTTGGCAAAAATACTCCTGAACTGTAACATTTGTATAATTTTTCCCCTTTCATCCAAAAGAGTAATAGTTTGCTAATGTGACAGTTAAAAAAATATTTAAAAATAATTTTTATAATTAATCAATTTTAAATTAGAATAAATAAATAAAAAATATTTTTAAAATAAAAAATTATATAAAATCCAATAAATAAAAAATCAATTAACATAAATAATTTTTAATCCAAATATAATTTAAAAAAAACTAAACTCATTATTCTAAACTAAATTGAAATCAATTAATTAGTATTTCTAAAAAAAATTAATATGTTAATCAAAAATATATTTTTTAAATATTTTTTTAACTGCCAAATTAGCAAACCGTTACTATTTTGGACGGGAGGGGAAAAAGTCTACAAGTATTATAGTTCGGGGGTATTTTTGTCAAGCAAAAAAATTTGGAGGGCACAAGTCTACAAGTGTCATAGTTCAGGGAGGAAAAACGTTTTGTCCTATTTTAAATAAAATTTTACATTTTCATATGTGGCACCCACTTGGGTCAAAAGGTCTTCCACTACAAAAAACAAGGGATATACCGAGAACAAAAGTCGTCGGTAGAAGCCCAAATTTTCTCGATACAGCTTTTACCGACAACATGTTCTCAGTAAAAGTTCTCGGTACATCCTCATCGGTAGAAAAATTCTACCGAGGACATTGAATATGTTATCGGTGTAGGATGTACTGAGTACATTGTCCTCGGTATAGAGTTGACAATATAGTCGGTGAAACCTGTCCAATTTTTTCATCTAGATGGGCTATACCGAGGACACTATCCTCGGTATAGACTGAACCGATATTTTTTTATATGTGCAATGTTTATTCATTTATATATTTATTTATTGATTTAATTTGAATTAAATATAAAAAAATAGATTAAAATTAAAACACTTTATTAAACATATAAATAAAAACACAAGAGTACATTTGCTCAATCAAAATATATAGTTGTCCTAAACATGAAAATGTAATAGTCCATAGTAATAAAACTCATACATAAGCCTACTGACTCGGTGCTGCAACATCAGGATCATCAGATGGTGTTGGGGCACATTGAGATCCTGGGGTGATACAATGAGTCCAGATGTGCTCCTTTAATTTTTGAACACGCTCTCTCATCTCAGTCATCTCTTCATCTCTAGTTTGTGGAGGATCAATAGTAAATGGAGTTCAGTCCCTTATGTTGAGGATACGTCCATATCCTTTCTGGTGGCCACCTCGTTTTTCAAACACAGTTTGTACCAAAGATAAGTCGTCATCTTCAGGCGCACTCAAAACTGGTGTGGAACTCTTAGTATCAGTTGTCTACGTCTGATGTGTGTCGCGATATGCTCGTAATTCATCCTATGATACACTATTTAATGTAATTATGTATTGTAAACAAACAATTAAAAATTTGAAAAATGTTTAAAAAAACTTAACGTGCCCAGGTTTTTTTTGTTGTTTATGTGGTCCACCATGTGCCTGATTTATGGTGAGTATCCATCTAGCTATCCGGGATCGGCTTAAGTTGCTCAGTCTCTAAATTGCGCTGTCATGTAGATATTTTTTAAAAAAAATAATAATTAAATGTAAATAAAAAAAAACTTAAAAGGAATTAATTAACTAACTTTTTTATAGTGCAGTGCTTGGATTGACTAAGAAGCTCTGTAGCTAAGCTCTTTTAGTTTCTTCCTATTTCCCTTGTTCACCTCAGAACGCTTCTATAAAATGTTTATGTTACTAATATATTTAATTAAGAGAGTTAAGTTTAGCAAGAAATTAATACAATCATTTCTGGGCGTTGGAAAAATTTAATGGCTTTTTGGCACTACGATGTATCTATGCAACCACCATAACAATTTTCTAGCCCATTAATCGATAATGTTCCTTAATATCGTACTTCCAATCAAAATACTTTTTGGCGCATGATGTATCAATCCTCTCAAGATCCCAGTCATGTGCCCTTGTCCATATCTGGTATGCCCGATATCAAACAAATTATCCTAAATTACAAACATTTATTAGTAAATACTATATATAATTAAATAGAATTAACATAAATATAGAAATTACTTACCACCATATGTGCAAGTATTGTTTGTTTCGAGACATTTGGTACTTTTGACTATTGAGGACAGTCTGGATTTATGTACTGTCAAATAGGTAATCCCAGCTCTCTTGAGAAATTAAAGTTGTAATCTTTGATCTCTTTATATGTTCTCTCCTTCGCACGTTCCACTCAAGAGTGGGGGACGCCCCAACTCTTCCCTTTTTTCTCGTGTGTTCAATCCTTTGTGGCGTCCACACTTGTTTGGAGGCACTATTGTATGCAAATTTAGTATTTTAAAATTAATATGTATTAACTGTTAAAATTTAATGAGTGTATCAATGTGTAATGTATTACCTCGTTCACAATCATCTGGGATATCTGACGGTCCACATGGAGGATCTCATCCTCCACCATCACCCCCGTGAGATCGAGCAATAACGTCAGCCATATCTTTCAAATTAATCGATATTAAAATTACATTTATACTAAACATAATAACTATATTAATCAATTTTTGTAAAACATAATTACTTCAACATATTATAAAATTACCACTTAATCATAACTATAATAATCTTCACTATCACTATCGGTTTCTATGTGTTCATCTTCCTCTTCATCATCTTCTTCTATGAATTCAGCTTCCTCTTCCTCCTCCTCCTCCTCTTCCTATTCCTCCTCCCTCTCTTCCTCAATTGTAACATTATCTATCTCAACAAATTGTAATGGACCCCCCGTAAGTTCAAAGATGATTTGTGGCAACGAACCAAAATCAACGAATAATTGGAAATCAAAGGAACTAGGTGTTGGGGTTTTATGCCCTAATTAAAACCCAAATTCTTTGTAATCTCATTTTATTATCAATAAAAGAATAGAAATCATTTTTTGACTTGGTCAATCACTTTGCTCACATGTTTTATTTTCATGATTATTTGTTTAATATAAACTTCTATTTAATCCCGAGCATATAGCTAATCTTATTTATAGTGACGTAATCACAGTGGAATATAAATATGATTATATGTTCAAAATAAGTTAGTCCTAAGATTAGTCAGTGCACCGGATTTACACTGACTTGCCAATCTACGATATGATCTACTTACACATTACAGTATTATGTTCTTTCCAGAACATTAGCAAAGTAGATAAGATCGGATGTATTTGTTACATCGGACAGGACCGATATTGACAGGTGATAAGATAAGTAAACATACCGTTATTATCTATTCTAGTTATATCATATAGTTGACCATAGGTCAATTCAATCTCAATTCTGAGTGGTTAGTATTCTAACTGATTGTATTATTTGAGTTCTTTGACTTGTTCGTTACCAGCTTACCCTACGGACTAGCCCATACTTACATCTTGAGAACTCAGTAGTATAATTGAGTGGGAGTGTTAATCATAGATATAAACATCTATAGCTTCTAATGAAGAAGTGAAACGACAGTTTCCTTTTAGTTTGGTTCAAGGTGTTAAATGATAGAGATCTCATTTCAGTAATTAAATTAGTTTACTGAAATATCATTTACAAGGAACTAAGTGTTTTAAGGATAAAATACAATGAGGGGTAAAACGGTATTTTAGTCCTATCTCATTGTAGACCGTCTATAGAGGACTGAGTGACAATTATGGTTGTAACAATGGATAATTAATAGCATATCTATATTTGTTATATAGTGTTCTATGAATTCAAGAGTGCAATTCTGAGTCTATAGTGGAGTCACGAGGAATTAATAAGTTAGTAAATTTATTTGTTAGATTTATGATAACTTATTGGAGCTTGATTTCATAGGCCCATGGTCCTCATTGTACCTTGAATAAAATCATCTAGATAGTCTCAATTAATTGATTTAATCATCAATTAGAATTATCAAAGTTGACCAGGTCAATTTTGAATAGTTTCACAGAGTTGTGTAATTTTGAGAAGAAAATAGAAATTATGGCAGATTTATTAATTAAGATAAATTGGTATCTAAATTAATAAATAAATTTAAATCAAGGTTCAAATTATAAATAATTAATTTGATAAAGGATTTAAATAATTATTTAATTAATTAAATCAATAGAAAATAATACAGGCCTTAATTTTAAGTCCAATGGGCTTATAATCAAATGGGAAATTTCACGGGCCTATAGCCCATGATAATTTTGACCTAGGGCTTCAAAATGGCTGTTATTTTATTGATTTTTTAATTAAATTAAATGACCTAATTGAGTCTATAAAAGGAGTGCTTAGAGAGAAGTCAAAACATAAGATTTCTGATAAGTTTGATAAGTCACAAGTCAGATTTTCTGATAGTTTTAGATTCTCTCTAAACACAAGTCCTTTTCTAAGCCACTTTGTTATTTTCTCTTCTTCTCTTTATATCTATCTCATGTATTGAGAATTGCCCACACTATTTTAGGTGGTTCTAAGGATACATTGGAAGATTGTGAAGAAAATAGAAGATCGGTTCAGTTTCTTGATAATACTCTACGACAGAGAGGATACAAGAGTTAGAGAAACTGAAGGAAGGACTATTTAATTCTGCTGCGTATACTGTAAGTATTCTATTCTTTGTTTCTCTTGAATTCAATTTTATAAACATGTTTTAGGCTATCTCGTATTAATTTGTTTAATATTAGATATACATGAAAATAAATAAAGATCCTGTATAAGCTTTTTCCAACACTAGGGTCGTGCATAACATCTACTTTTACATCCTCCAGTTGTTCTTCAACTAGTGGGGTGTCCCACACATTTCTGTGATGCACTACTTGGACGACTTTCCAGTGAGATTTATTTTTAAGGTCACCAATATAGAAAACTTGGTTAGCCTCAGTTGCTAAGATAAATTTATCATCTTTGAACACCTTCGAACTATTTTTAATAATTGTTATGTTTTTCTCAGACTTTAATCCTGAAGACCAATTAGTGTCTAACTATTTGCACTTAAATAATACAACAAAACAACCAGAAAGATATGATATCACTAAAACTTCTTCCAACTGGCCGTAATAAGTATTATTTTCAACTCCCGCTACAAAGACTTCACTATTTTGAGTTTTGCGATTCTTGTCCCTGTTATAACATAATAATCTAACTTTATTTACAACACAACCAGGGTACGAAGCAACGCGAGTTGAAGAACCATTTGCAAAAGAGACTAATTCTTCATGTACTTTCGAGGAACCCATTTGCTGAAGATGTTAAATCTTATTATAAAACCAATTATGATATTCATTTCTATTTAATTGGTCTAGGTTTTCAACACCTCGAGTCTGAAGAATTTCCATATGCTCCCTACAACGAACAAAAACAATCAATTTAAGAGTTACTAATAAGTATTATAATAAACATGCAATGAAAGGATGAACTATTTTAATTACTTACTAAAGATATGGCAAGATCTCATTGTAGTTTTTTAGAATATACCATCCGTTGTTTTCTTCACTTCATCATCCAAAGTTGTCAAGGATTTCTTACCAATTGGACGACCCTGAGATCGAAAGACCGACATCTTTTTAATTGATGGACCACCATCTACATTTCGGTCTGGATGATTGAACTTTGTTTCAACTCCTTTCAAGTACATGGAGCAAAATGTTAATGCCTCATCAACCACATATCATTCGGCTATTGACCACTCTGGACGTGCTTTATTCCAGACATAATTCTTCAACTTTTTCATATACCTTTCGTAAGGATACATCCACCTCATGTGCGTGAATTTTAAAAGTCTTAGACTAACCAAGTTTTGCTTTTTCTAAATCTAAGACTTTTAAAATTCTCACACAAATGAGCTTAAAGAAAGTACATAACTCAATAATAGTTATACTAATCGATTTCTCTTGGAATGCATGTATACCAACTGGCCAAAGGCGTTGCATAATCAAGTGGCAATCATGCAATTTCAAACTGGTGATCTTATTGTCATTATCAATCACATTCTTCCTTACGTTAGATCTAAAACCATCTGGAAACTTCACTAATTTAAGAAATCGACAAAACTTTTGGCAATCTTCAATAATGACAGTGAACTTGGTCGCAAGCTTTTGTATCTGACCATTCAACTTCTTCAGTTGTAACTCTGTTCTCATCTTCATCTTCTCCAAGTCTACTCTGGCACTAATTGTATCTTTGGTCTTATTCTCCAGCCTATTGTGCCTACTAAACTGTCGCACACATTTTTCTCAACATGCATAACATCTAGATTGTGTCGCAATATTATGTTGCCCCAATATGGGAGCTCAAAATATATACTTTTTTCCGCCAATCTACATGCTTTTTGTTACACTTTCTTTTTTGGCCACCATATCTTACATGCTTACCAGGAACAAAATCAGGTATAAAACAACATATGTCTTCTTGTCCCTTCTAATAGAATGCTTGATTGGTAAAAAAAAGTCTATGGCCATAAAAAGAAACCTTCTTTTGTAAATGAATAGATGGTGTTGCCACATTGCAAGTAGAGCATCCAGAATGGCTACTCCTTGTTTGGTAATCGTTTATAGTCCACATCAAGGCTGCTCAAAGAGTGAAGAAACTACCATCGACTGCATCTCGAGTCTGTACACCAGACACCCATAATTATTTTAACTCATTAATCAATGGTCTGAAGAAAACATCAAAATCTTTTCTTAGCGAATGAGGTCCCGGAATTAATAAGCTGAACATGAAATTAGTTTCTCTCATGCACAATCATGGTGGCAAGTTATATGTCGTCAATACAACTGACCACATACTATAAGAAAGACTCATATTACCAAAGGGAATGAATCCATCTGCAGCCAATCCAAGGCGCACATTCCTGGGTTCCATTGCAAATGCTGGATTATTTCGGTCGAAGTCCTTCCAAGCTTTCCCATTAGCAGGATGACACACTACACCGTCTTCTTTTATACATTGCTTGTGATGCCATCTCATATGTTGAGAAATGTGCCTCGATGCACATTTTCGCATTAACCTAGGGGTTAAAGGAAAATAACGCACCACTTTATGAGGCACTTTCTTTCCCTCGGTGTTCTTCTCCACCCACCGATCCTCCCCACAAACAGGAAATTTGATTTTTCCAGCATGTTCTTTCAAAAACAGTGTGCAATAATGCTTGCAGACATTGCTTGACTCGTAGCCCAATCCAAGTTTACGCAACAATATTTCAGCTGCATAATGTGATTTTGGAAGCTTATTTGGGGTAGAAAATGCATCATGTAACAACTCCAGCATTCCATCAAATATTTTGTTGGGAATTTTTCCCAACACATAGAAATGCATCAACTTCACTAAGAAATTCAATGATGTGTAATTTTGACACCCATTGAATAATGGAGCCTTGATATCAGCAAACAAATTGTTATAATGTTGCCACCCCTATAGTCTGCTGTAGGTATCTCTTGATCGCGCTCATTCTCTTCATATTTGTTATTATCATTTTGCATAACATCATTGAGAACATCCATTATTTCATCTTCATCATTTTGATCTATCACTTTCCTCATTGGTAATATTTCGTCCTCTCGATGCCAATGCCAATTGGTATATTTCCGAAGAAAACCATTTACAAAGAGATGATTTTCTAATACATCAATAATATTAAATTTAACATCAACACACCTCCTACACGGACATTTCACCAATCCCCTTGAGTCAACGCACTGCCTAGCTCTTTGAAGAAAATTCATCACACCAGCTTCATACTCATCAGATAATTGATCTGTCAAATTAATCCAGCTCTTGTCGATCGACATTGTATGAGTGTAGCACTACACAGAACACTTATCATTAAACTTACAATAAATTTATGTGTGTCCTAATCCACCTTTTCACTCTATAAGAGTAAAAAACCTATCCCATTCAGGTTTACAATATACATATAATGTGATTTACACTAATAATATTGTTACATAATTGTAAAAATTTCGACAGCACCTCCCCATAGTTCTCATAAGTGCACAAACTAAAATTAAGTCTGCCCACTTATGAGAACAAAAGAGATGCATACTGAAATCTCTACAAATGAAATAATAAATAAGTAACAAATCACACTATAGGTATATAGTAATCCCAAACTGTCTGAACTGGACAATTTAGAGAGAGGCAAATTTAAGATTCATTAATGACTCACCCTCTTTGAACCGGTCTAAGGCTTTTAATGAAAATAAAAATAATTAAAAAAATTATCACTATGTGATAATAACACACTGTCCTATCTTGGGTAATAATTTCTTATTACCAAAGACAAACAAATAGATAAATTTTTTGTCTCATAATATTTTATGTTATTTTCAATAATTATCACATATAATGTTTTATGATGTCTAACTGTAATATGTTTAATAATTATATTTATTTGTGTATATTTAATTACTTAAATTAATAAATCTTTGGTTAAATATAAATTTAGTAATTTTAACTTATTTTGATTAGAATAAAAACTATTTTCAAAGTATTAGGCTTACTTTTTTTTTCTTCTAAATTAAACTACTTTATTATTTTCAATTAATTATATAATCAATTTTAATTAGTTTTATATTTAATATTTAACATAAAAATGTTCCCTAATATTTATAAAATTTATTTTCATCATAATTAAAAATTTATTAAATTTACTTGTTAACTCAATAATAATGAAATCAATTTTATGTTTTCTTTATTGAAAAATTATTTTATTAAATATTTTAGTTGATATCCTAAATTTATATAAAAAAATCGACAGCATAACGGCTATATTTTCATCTATCCCAAAATAAAAAACCTGTAAAAAACACCTAGAAAATACCCAGACAAAACAACAGAACCTTGCAAACACATTTTTATAACTAAAAGTCAAATTATATACCAAAAATATCTTAAAGTATATTAAATCTAATTGCAAAAATAAACTATTAAATTAATAAATTTACATACTAATTTTATTACTCACATTCATCATTAATTAATCCAACACAAACTAATTACTAATAAATTAATTATTTATCCAAAAACTTACACTAACTCACTACAACAAAATTGACATTTAATCACTCTCTATAATGACTTACACCAATAGTGTAAGTCATTAAAAGTATTCAGTGATATTTAAAGTCTAGAGGTGTAAGTCATTACAAGTTCTTGTTGATGACTAACTAGGTAAGTCATCAAAAGTGGTGGGAGACGTTATACTTAAAAATATAATATAATTTTTTATTTTTTAAATATCAGAAATTGGGCGAATATATATAAGGGAAGACTTTTAACGTCTCCCCTGGGAAGACGTGCCTAGCCTCTAACGTCTCCTCTGGGAAGACGTACATCGGACGTCTCCCCTACTATATTAACTACAACAAAAACTTGTTTTAGGAGAGACAATATCAGGGGCGACACTATGTCGCCACTAAAAGTGGCAATATCAGGGGCCACAGGCTGGTAGTCGCCCCTAATATTTCTCCTCAATATTAGAAGTGACACTTCGTCCCCTAATATTCTTACACACTGCCCCTGATATATATCATTTTTGGCAACAGCTCTAAATATTAGGGGAGACATGTGTCGCCCCTAATATTTTGACACATTGCCCCTGATAAGATTAATTTTGACACATGTTCTAATATTAGGGGCGACATGTGTCACCCCTAATATTGTTAAAATAACCTACCCTCTTCGCCTCTTCTCCATGTCTGTCAAATTCTCAGTTGCGCCCCCTCCTTCCCTACTCTTCCCCTCTTGGCTCTTTCTCCCTAAGCATCTCCTTCTTGGCTCTCTCTCCCTTATGCTTGGACTCCCTCTTGGGTCTCTCTCCCAAATGGTCGACTGCCTCTCGACTCTTTCTCCAAACGGTCGGCGACACCGTCTCGGCTCTCTCTCCAAACGGTCGGCTCCGAGTTGCTCTGTCTCTCGGACGCAACACAGGTAACACCTCACCCGAGTGTATATATATGTATATATAATATATATGTGTATAATATATAAATATGTATAATCCATATTCTATATATATGTATGTATTTATATATATATATATGTATAATATATATAAAACTAACCCAAATTCTATATATATATGTATAATATGTGTTGACGGTGAAATCTCGTCAATGAAATTAGATCGGAAAAATCAAAGGTAAACAAGGTGATGTTTAAATGAGAACTTAGAATGGACTTATAGAAGGATAAACACAGATCAACAATGGAGTAAAAACTGTATATTTCTTAATAGCTTCAGCTTACAATGAATTTTCCAACCCCTTCCCATGTGGAAATAGGGTTCATTATATAGTGGGATCTAATGGCCCTAGATACATTGTGGTCCAGGGGACCAGGTGGTACATAAGTACACTTTCAGGAGAGTGGTTTCAGAGGTGGTGTTGTTGGTACAAGTTCATGGCCAGGTAGCATGAGGATGCCTCCACTACTCGACCGTACGACTGTCAGAGGAGTGGTGCAGGTGGTAATGGTGTCGACTCTGACATCTGGTTGGAAGCATGCGGGCCAAGCCTTCTCTTCTAGTGCTCCAACTACTTGTCTTGCATGAGTGCCATAGTCAGGTGTACGGGGTCTTCAAAGCCGCACCCTGTATAAGATTATACCAACATGACCTTTCTGAGACATACTTGGGCTTTCACATCTAGATGGTGGAGTTTCCACAGGTCTCCATAGCAGATGCATCTCGAGGTGAAGGGTGCGAGATGCTCCCCCACGAGGCCCTCGTGGCGCAGCCGAGGCGAGGTACACGTGGCCCTTGGGCAAGGCCCTTGGGGGCGAGACCACTAGGCACGCGTGGCCCTTGGGCGAGGCCCTTGGGGGCGAGGCCACCCTACGCATGCATAATCCTTGGCCGAGGCCCTTAAGGGTGAGGCTACCAGGCACGCATGGCCCTTGGGTGAGGCCCTTGGGGGCGAAGCCATTAGGCACGCGTGGCCCTTGGGCGAGGCTACTAGGCACGCGTGGCCCTTGGGCGAGGCCATCCTACGCATGCGTGATCCTTGGGCGAGGCCCTTGAGGGTGAGGCCACTAGGCATGCGTGGCCCTTGGGGGCGAGGCCACCCTACGTGCGGATCTAATGGTGTCGCGCGGCCAGCGCGCGCGGATCCTGGTGGTGTCGCGCAGCTAGCGCGCGCAGGCCCTTGGTGGCACGCGAGGCCGTGTCGTGTGTGGCGTGCTGCCCTTTCGGCACACCCACATGGGGCCATTTATTTAATGAGCATGCCTTGGTGCTTGATCATTAGTCAAGTCTTGCACCAAGCAACCTCATGGGATACGGTAGTGGCAGTTTTGTAATATTGCATATGTCTCCCAAACAAAAATCATATATGTTCCTGGGAAGACTTTATTTCCCTAGAAGGCTCCTTAGGGGGAGGTGACCTGGTGACTTAGGGAAGCACCATGGCCATCAGCAGATAGGGGCCAAAGATGTGTACTCCCTTGCCCTATCAAGGCTATATATTAATGAAATAACATTTATCCATACTTGCCCATGTGTGCTTCTTTGTTGCTTATGTGTTGCTTGTTTGTTAACTTCGTTGGGCCACTGCGTGCCATTTGCCTTATTCTGTGCTTTGTGTTGTGTGGACGTTCCTAGGAATGACTTGCTTTGTGCTTGCTCATACTTCGTTATTTCCCGTCGCAGGTCTGAGATGTGTATGTGGCTAACCGCTGAGTTTGTTTGCCTGTAGGTGTGTGTTGTAGGCTGACTTGCTAGCTTGAAGAGTCTGCAAGTGCCGCACGTTCCGTCTAGTTGGAGCACCGAAATAGTCGGCCCGTGACATCGTGCAGGGGCGCGAGATGGGGCCCTTAAACAGTTGGTGCGATATGCCCGTAGCATATCGGGCGTACCCACGAGGCGTTTATGGGAGCCTATCACGCGATTTTGGCCTTTTTATAACTGTTGAATTTCGAGCATCCACATTTCTCATGAGACAATCTCCTGTTTTCAAAAAGGCCTACACGCTCGAGTCCAATTGCATGATTAAGTGACCTTTATCCCTCTGTTCCAACCAGGGACTAGAGATTTTTTATTTGTTGGATTTTTGGCATCCACAATATGTATCACCCGAAACCCACCCACCTGATTTTATATATATATATATGTATGTATAATATATATAAATGTGTGATTAAATTATTTGGGATGTATTTGAAAAACTGTGATTAAATTATATATGTATAATATATATAAATGTGTGATTAAAGTTTGAGTTTTGTTTTGTTTGATATATGTATAATATTTGGGTTGTTGGAATTTGATAAAATTTAATTTTGTTTTTTATTTATTTCGTTTTCCTGAGATGTAATTTTGTTATCACATTTTCAGTACAAAGCAATGACAAATTGACACAAAGGCTTATTGAGATTGCAAATTCTACAGTTGAGTACAAAGCACAACCAAAGCATCTGAGGTTTGTTTATATGTCTTCCATCTTTCCTTTATTTAATTTTACTGAGTTTTCATTTGAGAATGGCGTCTTTTTTTTTGTTGTTGTCAATTTTCTTACTCTTCAATACTGTTGTTTTGTTGTTCCACTTCGAATTGAGGTTTGCTCTCCGGATTATATATATATAGGTACTATTTTGCTTCTTCATAATCATGTTTCTCAGACTCTTTTTTATATATGAAAAAGAATATAAGGGGAGATGACAAGAAGAAATATCAAATATATGATGAAAAATGAAAAAAAAAATTAAAGATGTAGAAAGATGTAGGTATCCTTAACTTTGACACAATAATTGAGCTATTGCTTAGAATAGAAAGATGTAGGATGCTTGCAATTCATTATGCATAAAGATTTTAAAAATCAAAAAAAATTTGTACTAATGTTTCTTTCCCTTCTTTAAATAATTCTCATTTACATTTTGCTTCAATCACCGGTTGAAGCCACTAAAAAGGCAAGCTTAAATTTATATATATGTATGTATGTATAGACCCTCTTTTTCTTTTCTTTCCATTCATCTGATCATTTTTTTATATGTATATATGCAGCCTTATATAGTGTACTTGGGAACACATTCTCATGGTGTGAACCCTTCCTCAGTTGATCTTGATAGGGCCACAAACTCTCATTACACCCTGCGATTCATGGGAATCAGTTCCTAAACAATACAAGGATCAGGTCCTTGGCATAATCCAGTTTTAAAATTTGTCTTTAATATAGTACATATATTATTAATATGTTTATTTTTCAATTTAGTACTATTATCAAATAATGGGCCGCGAGGATTTCTTAAAGTGTTTAGATTGTATCGATCGAGAGAAGAAAGACCGATACCGTCATAAGAAAGCAATAAGACACGAACACTTTGAGAAACACTACAATGGACTAGAGGATTGGGACAAGGTTCTAAACAACCCAACCAAGGATGTTAATAAGGAGGAGTGGAAGAAAATCTGTCAGTTATTTACAAGTCTGAACTTTATTGCGCGCTCCGTAAAGAATAAGGAAAATTGGAAGAAACAATTATTCTACAACGTAGGGTACAAAATTGCTGGCAGCCACCCGTTACGAAAAAGTAAGTGAAAGTTAAAATATTATCAAAATTATGTTCTTTTAAATTAGATGTTCTTTTAAATTAGATGTTCTTTAACATTAGACTTATATTTTTTAGGTGAACCTAGACCTTATTGAGTCATGGAAGGACTATCATTGGAAGAAAACAACAAATGATTTCATGAATGACGATGCTCGCAAAGATTATGTAAGTTTGAATTATGTTTTTTAATATTAATAGAATTATATTTAATGTTAGTGTCTAACATTTTCTGAAAACAGGAAAAACTAAAGGCTGATTTTGAGTTACAAACTCAGCAAACATCCATTGGTGCTTCCAATAATGATGTCAGGTGGAGGTACTACAAAAATTATTGGGCCAAAGGCGTGGACATGAGCGAGGAGTGGGCCGCAAATTGAAGGGGTCGAGGTCGGGGTTGGGGTCGGGGTCATCATAAACCCAACACTCTCACTTCAGCGAGTCTCAAGGTCCTCCTCATCATTCAAGAGAATATATTGGAAAATTGGAGAATAATCTATAAAAATTGACTGACCAAGTTAATTTCTTATCTCAATTTTTTCTACCTTCATTTAGTCCACCAAACGTTCAGATGCAGCCTATGCCTGATAGAGAAAATATTTTTGGAGCTTCGTCTTCTCAACCTCCAGCTCCAACTCATCCTCTGGCTATTTATGGCAACTCACCGGTAAAAGTCACTTTTGCTGCCGCTTTTCTATAATGCACCAGCAAAAGGTCTCACTTTTAAGTGATTAGATATGTGTTTAGACTTTTAGCGATGCATTTCACGAAAAGCACCGGCAAAAGTGACTTTTAGTGGTGCATTTCTCTAATTGCGCTAGGGAAAACACCTTTGGCAATACATTTTGCGAAATGCGCTCGCAAAAGTGCTTGAAAAATTTACAAACTTGATGTCAATCATCACTGATCTTATCCCAAGGTAGTAGTATCTAAAAACCTTGGCTAATTATGGGATATTTAAGATCTAATCAACTATTTGATTATGCCCGGGATGTCCCAAGTTACACACTTTTACTAATAAAGATTGTTCAAGTTGGTTGTTGATGGTCAAAGTTCTGCTATCGATGTGAATCATAGTCGATATCACCCCCGGACATTAGTTTCTTGGAACCAAAGCACAAATTATGGGGTATTTCAAACCTAATCAACAGTCTAGTTTCTCACGGGATGTTCCTAGATAAACATTTTCACAAACCAAGACTGTTCTAGTTGCATGTTAGTGGTCAAAGTTCTGCTATCGGGGTGAATCATAGGTTGTCTCACCCTAGGGTTGTAGTTTCTTGCAATCTTAGCTAGTTATGGGGTATTTAAGACCTAATCAACAATCTCATAGTCCGCAAGATGTTCCATGATTAACAATTTCACTAACCAAGACTGTTCTTGTTGGCTAATAGTGGTCAAAGTTTCACTATCGGTGTGAATCATAGTCGATCTCACCTCGGGGTTGTATTTTCTTTCAACCTTGGCTAATTATGGAGTATTTCAAACCTATTTAATGGTTTGATTATGGTCGATGTGACTTAAGATCAACAATTACACTAATCAAACAAATTACATTAATAGACTTTTAGCGGTGCATTCTGCCATAAGCGCTAGCAAAAGTGACTTTTAGTGGAGCATGCGCTAGGAAAAACACCTTTAGCGGTGCATTTCATGAAATGCATTGGAAAAAGTGCCTGAAAGATTTGCAAATTCTAAGCAAGAAAATTCCTACCTCCAGTTTATTGATCAATAGTATTACTTTTACCAACTTGTTTCACTGTGCCGGCAAAAGTCTCTGTGGAAGCTCAAAACTTGACGCTTGTAAAAGGTCCAAAGCACGTGCGAAGGTCCCATAAATGCTTAAGTACATACCTGTGCCTACGCCCCTAGGTGTGTATTGATAAACCATGCCGAATGAAGCCTGAGCAGGTGTGCCACACAGGAACCCTGTCCCGTGCCTCTCAAGCGTAGTAGGTGTGCCACGCGAGGTCCTCATACACCTCTGTGGGATCGTCACCTCCACGCCTTCACGAGACCGAAATGCCCTTGCCACATGCACCTAGGTCCACGGTGCAAGAAGGCAAGCATCTTGCGGAGGTAGGTGCATCCCTAGAGGCCTTGTGAGAGATGGCCTCACCACGCCTCGTGTATCCAACCACCCCAAAGGTCTCACGACCCCCTTTGCGCATTTAAGTCTCTACCGCGGAAACGGCCTCGCGCAGCTGGGCACACCTCAGCCAGGCCAATGCCTCGCGCGCCCATGCCTGCCCAGGTGGCCTCGCGCCTCGCGCGCCCCGTGCCTGCTTAGGTGGCCCCGCTCCTCGCCCAGGCCAACGTCTCGTGCGCCCGTGCCTACCCAAGTGGCCTCGCACTTCGCGCGCCCCATGCCTGCTCAGGTGGCCTCGTGCCTCGCCCAGGCCAACGTCTCACATGCACGTGCCTGCCTAGGTGGCCTCACCCCTCGCGAGGGCCAGCGTCTTGTGCGCCCCATGCCTGCTCAGGTGGCCTCGCGCCTCGCCCAGGCCAACGTCTCGCGCGCCCGTGCCTGCCCAGGTGGTCTCGCGCCTCGCGAGGGCCAGTGCCAGTGTCTCGTGCCCCTGTGCCTCCTCAGGTGGCCTCGTGCCTCGCGAGAGCCATCGTCTCGCGCACCCGTGCCTGCCTAGGTGGCCTCGCACCACGCGAGGGCCAGCGTCTCGCACGCCCCATGCCTGCTCAGGTGGCCTCGCGCCTTGTACCTCAGGATGGTGTCTCCTATATAGACCTACATAAACCTCATCATTCAGAGGTAAAAGCCAAGTATAATTTGAAGAGATCGTATCAGTACGATCTTGTACGGGGTACGATCTTTAGGAGAGAGGACACACTAGACATGTAGGGGGAGTACTAGGAGAGGGGACATGGCCTGTATGCTTCTAACCAGACGTCAGAGTCGACACCACGACTAGCACCACTACGCATAATGCCACTCCTCTGACACTCATACTAAATAAGTAGTGGAGACATCCCCACGGAATCTGACCCTGTACTGGAGCCAGCATCACTACCCATGAGACCACTTTCCTAACAATGTACTTGTGTACCATCTGGTCCTTTGGACCACAATGTATCAGGGGCCATTAGAGCCCACTATAAAAGGAACCCCACTTTCACATGAAAGGGGGTTGGAAAAAACACTGTAGCTGGACACAAAAGAGATATACAAGTTCTTTTCCCATTTTTCTTCTGCAACTATTTTCTAAGTTTCTATGTTTCTGATTATATAGTTGAAGTTATTCATCGATAAGCAATAGACTTTGATTTTTCTAACTTAACTTCGTTGACGAGTTCTTACTGTCAATAGTCTCAAATGTGCCGACAAAAGTATCATTTAATGAAACGACGTCGTTTTAAACTATGGTATTTTGGATGATTTTTTCCCGCGCAGTTTTGACTTTTACCGGCTCTTTAAAACGCGCTGGGAAATGTCACATGATAATAAGTCAGGCGCCCAACCCCTTTCATTTCTCTCTCTCTACAAACTAGTCCAGCCCAAGCACTTCGACCCTGGTGTTGTCACACCTCCGAGCTCTGCTAGCTCTGAGCAGTCCGACCTCGGTGTCACCGCACCTCCGAGCACTCCAACTCCCAAAGGTATTTTTTTTTTTCATTGTATATATTTTCTTAAAAATAAATTTGTTTTTTTTATGTATTGTGTTTTACTTTTGTGATAAATCTTATTTAGGGAGTATTAGTGACAGAAATCTATGATTTGGAGTTGGAGAAGTCACAAATTGGCAAGAAAATTTCATGTACATATGTATGTATATATGTATTTATGTATGTATGTATTTTTCTGTTTTGTAAATTGAAATGTGATGATAATATGAAATTTTATGCTTTTATTTATTTGATTTAAAATCTGAAATGTGTCAATAAAGTGAATCTAACAATGAGTTTTTGTTTATTTTCAATATTGATATGTGAAAATTTAAGCTTTTTTATAATTTTTTTGTTATAAAATCATATTAGTGATGAAAATGTATAGTGTTCATAATCTATTTATTTGTGTTTATTATTAGAAATTTATATGATATTTTGTTAGTTTTGTTAGTAAACTTAATATAAAAGTTTTGTTTGTAAATTGTAAAATGAATTATGAAATTAATAAGAGAATATATAAATTAATTGAATTATTAAGAAAAAAATGAATGGTAGTCTTTTAATTTTTATTTTGTGTTTATGTTATAAGTTTTGATGTTCTGACAAATTTTAGTCGTTATTTTGCCAAATATTTATTATTTTTTACTGATTTTGAAAGTTTGAGATTTGGAGAACTCAAAATTTTTGAAAATTTGTGAAAATGTATGTATTTATTATTATAAATTTTGTTCAGATTATGTGAAATTTGCATTTAGGTTTTATTAGTTTATTTTTAATGAAATAGGGATAATTAATTTTAATTTATGAAAATTAGTAAGATGTATATGTATTTAACTTTTGATAAATTTGTTAATGTGATGTGTATTTGATGGTGATAATAAATTTTTTTATATTTTTGTGCAATATTGGATAAATGTGATGTGATTAATTTTAATCATGTATTAATAAAATAAGTAGTATAGTCTAGGGTAAGTAATAAATAATTAATTAAATAACTATTCTAAAGTTTAATTAGTAAGAAAATAAAATTTAAGATGATAATATTATTACTTAATATAGAAAAATAATCAGTTTAATTATTAGTAAATAAATTATGAGTTAAATTGTAAGGTAAGATAATTTTTTTTTGTTACTATTTAATGTTGAAAATTGGGAAGAATTTTACAATTAAATAAAATTAAGTCATAACAAGTGAAATATAAGTTAATAATAAAAAATGAACAATTTTGGTAATAATGATTTTTTTTAATTTTCGCAATAATGAAAAATGTAGAATTTTGGTAAATGATATTACTAGAAAAAATTATAAATAATAAAATGATTAATATTGTATTTGGATTCTACATATCTTTGATAAGACATACAAATAAGTAATAGAAATTCAATAATTTACTATTCCCAGTGAAAATCATACTCTTAAGAGGATTAGTGAAGCTATTTTTCCTAATTTTACTATGCACTTGGAACCAAACGAGAATGATGACGATGACAACAGTGCAGCTGACGGGAGCGAGGATGAGGACACTAGTCAATATTTGTAGAAACGCTTTTTGGGAGAGAAAGTAATGGGTTTTTTTTGGGGAATTTTTAATGGAGACAGAGAGAGGGGGTCAGAGGTGGCCTTTGGGGGCAGTCAATGGTGGCCTGGGATGGGGAAGGCTGGAGTTGTAGAGAAAGACGAAGACGAGAGAGAGAGAGAGAGAGAGAGAGAGAGAGAGAGAGAGAGAGAGAGAGAGAGAGAGAGAGAGAGAGAGAGAGAGAGAGAGAGAGATTGTTGTAGTGCACCAAATTTTTTTTTAAAGATTATTAAAATTTTTTGTGATTTATTTTATTTAAATGTTAAGTGTGATGAATTGTTTTATTTAAATGTTGTTATTTTTATTTGGATAATTATTTGTTTTATTTGATTGTTAGAATTGTTTGGTTAATTAATTTAATAAGTGAATAATTGTGTAACATGTTTATTTTACTATTAGTGTTACATTTTAATTAAGTGTGACAATTGAGGTAATTATGTGAGCTATGGTGGAATGCACTAAGGTGCATGATAGATAGTAATGCACCCTAGTGATTTAGTGTGTGCTAGTGCATGGTAGCATGGTGCACATGTGTAGATTTTCTACACATTTTATATTTCCTTATTTTAGATTTTATTTGAGTTAATTTATTTATTTATAAAAAAAAAAATAAAAGAAAGGGAAGAAGAGTGTTTGGGCGTGTGACCTAGTGGGAAAGGAATGATTTCTTTTAAGTAATAAAAATCAAAAATTGAAGACAATAGTTATTTTGGGGATAGGCATGATCATTTTTATTCCTTTATATCTATTTAAATAAAGAGAAATTAAGAGAAAATAAATGGAAAAAGGAAACTTACCTTATTGTGTTGGGGAGGCTTTATGAGAGGATTATGATAAAGGGGAAATGAAAGAGGAGAAGAGCCATTTGCTCTTGTGTGGCTGCCGTGACCTAGAGAGAGAGAGAGAGAGAGGAAGAAAGAAAGAAAGAAAGAAGGAAGGAGAAGGTGAAGAGGAACCCCTCTTAGAGTATGTCCTCTTGTTTTTCTTATTTGTATAATCTCTTTTATTGATAATATGTTATTGACTTGTGTTATTGTTGTGTGTTTGGGTTCTTTCTTCTCCTCATGGTGGTTTTCCAATAAAAAACCCTAGGCTTGAACAAGGGTGTGGAGTTTGGGTATTGATCTTATTGTGTTCTTGATTTTACAATCAAGAGAGGTAATGGTCTTTTCTTAGCCTTTATATTGTTTTTGGTGGGTTGTCTATGAGGTTTTGATGATGATGCTAATGGTTGATTTTTGGTAGGATTGGTGTATATGATTTGTATATTGTGAGAGTAAGATTTGTGTTAAAAGGGTTGTGATGTTGATTTTGCTATGCATAAAAAAAAATTGTGATAATCTATGAATGCATGCATGGAGATTTCGGCCTAGGCATACCTAAGTATGTTCTTGATATTTTTTTGATGTTGAGTGAATTTCAATATAGTAGATCCATGTTTTAGGACCTATGTGATATGGGTAAGATAATAATTGGAAATCTTGATATTTTGATCCATGAAATTTTGATAGATGCATGTTATATTGTGAATGATTAAATTATAAGATGCATGAAAATCATGATAGAAACATGTTAGGATAATATAAGGTATATGTGAATATGGTGCTTATGAGTTATTATATGTTATTGTCATTGTTAGTGTTTTGTTGGTTTTCAATGGAATAGAAAAAAATGGTTTTAAAAGAAATCATGTGAATATGTTAGTGATATTAGAATCATGCATATTATAAGAGTATGATGAGATTTTAAACATGTATGATTTTATGTAATTTTTGGGACAAAAGTTGAGTTTTATGAGGAATTAAGCTTGCTGTTTATTTGTAAATAATTGGGTAAAAGTTGATAAAACGATGAGTTGCATGCATAAGTAATGTTCTTGATGTTATGTTAATTTTTATGAAATTAAAAAGGGGATTTTAAGTCTCATGTTATGATATTTTACTCAATTAATGACCTACAGAATTTTTATTGATTTTTTTTTTAAATATGAGCTTTTAAATTGATTATGGTGATTTTTAATGATAAAAACAATTGCTGGAATTTTTGTAATAAAATATGAAGTAAATATCACTAAAATGAATTTGATGAGTTTTTGGAATAAATTATTTTTCCTAAGTTATGGTAATATTGAAAAATGATATTTTAATGGTATGAATACATATTTTGATAAGTAATGATTTTTCCTTTTTTTTTATTGAGAAAAATATTTAGATTCTTTTTAAATGTGACTTTTGAAGAAAATAAATGGTGGCTGAAAGTTTGTTTTAAAAAAGGGTTAAAATTGTTATTAAATTTGTCACATAGAGATTTTGCTACATAAAAACTAAGTCTTAAATAATTTAAATCAAAATGTATTTTTCCACACTAAAAATATATTTTTCACATCATTTATGTAACAAAATGATAAAATATATCTTTAAAAGGGACATATTAAAAATAGGCATTTTTATTAAATCCAAGCTTTTTGGTTAATTCTTTGTAATTTGAGATTAATTAATGGAGATGTCACATATTTTATTTTTGAGCTAAAATAAAATAATTTTATAAAATAAAATAAAGTTTTGAGAAGTTTAATCAACTTAGAAATTTATAAGAAAAATAAAGCATGTAATATGTCTATTGATTTTCAAACAATAAAAGCAAGAAATGTAGAATTATCGTTTCTGAAAACGTCTTTATTACGCAATGTTCCCACGTATGCATGTTACATGCAAATAAAATTTTACGTCCAAAATCATGATTATTATTCAACTATGTGATTTTTATAAAACAATCATGTTAGTAAAATGGGTAGAACGAGCATTATTCTTTTTGGCGATAATTGCATGTTTAGTGTAACTGTTATCATGAGTGCATGACCCATGCACACATGAGTTGTATGGAAGGGCAAAATAGTAATTTTATGAACCTAAGAAATGTTATTTTGATTATGATATAGGCTCGTTGAAAGATTGTGAAATTCTTAGCTTGGACCTGAGGTAAGGAAGTTAGATAGATTCTATGATTTTATGCTATGAATGGTATGAATGGTAAGACCATTGTGTGAATAAATTGTTATGAATTATGAATGCCATAACGTGATGATATGTTGAATGTGATATGTGTATGGATGTTAGATACATCAAACAGATTACGATGTCAGATACATCGAACGAGTTACTAAGGACATTGAGACGTAACTCACATCAAACAGATTACGATGTTAGATACATCAAACAGATTACGATGTCAGATGCATCGAACGAGTTACTAAGGACATTGAGACGTAACTCCTAGGGCGGGCGCGCTGAGGTTATTCAAGGACCAGTGATCTCCTGTTTACCTCATAGGGTGACATGGACAACTAGCGTTCCATGCTCATCATGTATGCTGTATGTTGTGATATGATGATATGTCACATTTATGTTATGATATGATGATATGTTACATTTATGTTATGATATGATGATATGTACGATTATGTTATGATATGATGATATGTTACGATTACGTTATGACGTACCATGATATCTTAGATGAATGTTAGTGTTTGGTTTTTTGTTGTTTTCTTACTTGCTTATTTGTTTGTACTTCCTTACTGGGCTTTTAGCTCACCCCCCTTACTTTCCTTCCAGGTAGCAAATAGGATTTCTCTATGGCACGTGTGGTGACGTGAGGAGTTCTTTCATCATGGGGTGTATGGCGTGGGGTAATCCTATGGACGATAAAACGATCAACGTAGAACGCCATTTAAATTATGTTTTGTTTTTAAGGGACTTTCCTAAATTATCAGTGGGACTCGGTTATTTAATTTATTTCGTTTCTTTGAACTTTGCATAAAAACCTATGTTTTATTTTAAACTTGTGGCGCCAACTTGCATGGTTTTAAATAAGTCCCCCTGAGACTTTAATAATGGATGGTATTCTTTTATAAACTATGTTATGCGAATGTTTTGTAAGTATTAGTCTAGGGCGTTCTTTACAATTGTTGAAATAAGGAAGAAGAAGGAGGGTCTCTGTTATATCGACCCCTTTATTTGTGGCTAAAATTTCCACTGCATATACCACAGGTTTTTGCTACAAATATACATTTTCATTAGTAAAAATAAAACAACGTTGTTCCACTTAAAAACTAAAAGTTGTAAGTTTATTTGCGGCGAGAATATTCGCCGCAAATAATACCATATTTCCTCGATAATAAACAATGAAAAATATACCTTGGCAGTTTTCCCACCAAATTATTCCAGCATCATTTCCATCAATGTTCATATTATTTGCAACGATTTTTTCCCCGAAACTAATTCAACAAGAACTTCTCATTAAACAGTGCACACGCAAGTCTTTTGCACAATTTAGTTTTATTATTTTCTACAAATCATTCGTCTCAAATAGGATTGATTCGCCACAAAAATTGCCAGAAATCCCATAGAATTTTTGGAGACAGTTATTTGCAGCAAGTGACTATATTCGCCAAAATGATTGGGTTATTTGCGGCGAACTAAGTTCGTCGAAAACACTATCGTCGGTAAAATGTTTTTCTTGTAATGTGAAGTTTCAAAATCTGGGCTAAATTGACCTTTGGGTATGGTTGCTATGTTTTTGGGTAGATTTTTTTTATCTTTGATTTAGCTCATGTAGTTGATTTCAAATCTTCACTATTATTGCATAACGTGTAAACTCTTGCTAGGAAGTGTTGTACTTAAGAAATATGAGCTGACGTGTCATGTTCATAGTACAACTGAGATGTATTTGATTAAGATATTCCTTGTTTCAAGATCATGGTACAAGTTCCCTAACGAGTAGTTTGAGTTAAGCACAAGTCGGAAAGCGATCAAGAAGATCAATTAGCCAGACCATTATATAGTGTAGATATTCCTCAAAGCTCTCAATATTCAAATCCACATAACCCAAAGACCTTTAGCTCGCCTTTGTTGTTTTAGAGCTTTGGGTTCAGTTTCGTATGGAGACCCGTCACCAGTTTTCAGCTCATTCACGTATCTTTTCTGGGCATTCCTGCCCGATCCTACAATATAGGGTCCCCCCAAGATGGTTATGACATCTTCTTCCTGTGCTCGGGAGTTGTTGTTCTAGGCAGGTGGTGCAGCTGCTGCCCTCTAGCTGGTGGAGGCCAAATTGGAGTTCTGATTTCTTACGTAGTGCCTGAAATATTTTCTTGAGATTAGGCCTTCGATCTCATCTTTTAATTACCTGCACTCATCGGTTGTATGACCAATATCTTAGTGGAATCTACAATACTTATTGGAGTCTCTTTTCACCTTTTGGTTTCTCATGGGGTCAGGTTGTCTAAAAGGGACCTGGTTTTCATTTGCCAGGTAGATATTCTCCCGAGACTCATTGAGCTCGGTATACACCTTGTATACAGAGAAGTATCTTTCCCCTTTCTTCTTCTTTGCCCCATCCGCCTCGGGATTATTCCCTTCGTTTTTCTTTCTCTTAGAAGGGTTGTCCCCAGGGGGTTTTGATGTCGTAGGATCCGCCGAGACCGAGGCACAGTTTATGTTTGTTGTTGTAGTAATGGGCTGAGAGGTCATATTCAATGCTGACCTTGCCTCTTCTACATTAACAAACCTCTGAGATCGTCGGTTGAAGTCGGTTAAGGACCTTACGGGCTTTCTTTGAATATCTTCCCAGAGATGACTTCCAGGCATTACTCTAGCTCGGACAACCATTAAATGGCCATTATCGTCGACGTCACAAGCTCGAGCGACTTCCAAATTGAGCCTTGTGAGCTAACTCTTCAATGTTTCATTTGGCTGCTGTCGGACATTGGTCAAGGCAGATGCCTCGGGCCTAATGCCAACCATGGCCTTGAATTGCTTCTTGAAATCTCTCGATAACTGATCCCAAGAAGCAATCGAATGTCTCTTATATTTTTCAAACCAGTTCTTCGCTGGTCCTGTGAGGGAGGCTGGGAACAGCATGCACTTGAGCTCGTAGCCCACATTACTAGCTCGCATGAATGTGTTCAATGTACTTAAATGACTGTATAGATCTGAATTTTCATCAAATGGCGGGACATGAGAAATTCTGAATCCTTGAGGAAATGGGGTGCTAGATATGTGCGGGGCAAAGGGCTCGAGTTCTTCATCGAACTCCCTTTCCTGGCTTCGTTCGTTTTGTTAGAGCCTGGATGCTCTTTCCAACTGCTCAATCCTCTCTTGGACTGGATCTATGGGGTGTCTGACTTGAATCAGTGGGAACTGGTTATCATTGATTACAACTCCAGTTTTGCGCCCCTGCGCAGGGTGCTTACGCCCATTGAGGTGATCTTTCAGATCTGGATTTGATGGATAATCATGCCCCCGATTATGGTTCAGATGCTCTCGTAAATCTGGGTGATTTCTTCGATTTCCAGCGTTCCTAGGTTCCTGGTCATATATACTCACAGACCTGGTGTCACCCGAGCCTTCGCTGACATGACTTGTTGCACGATTATTACGAGATGAGTTTCTTGCTTGTCGCCTTGTCTCAACAGTTTGAGATTGAGACATTTGGCTTCTTGTGGGATTGGGACCCCTATGCTCCCTAGCAATTTCCCTATTCCCACCTTCGGTTGGTTGTGCATCCCTCTAAATTGGTGAGGGGTGCCTTATTGACGATGGTGGGTGTCTTATTGGCGATGGTGACTGCTATCTGTTATGGGGCCTAGAAGGCCCTGAGTTTGCTCGATCGGGTTTTTACCACATTCTGCGCGGTAACAAGATTATGAGTCCGAGCCTCTGAGGGGGCTCGGTTGTTCCCTACGCTGGCCGGTGTCTCTGCAGTACGGTTGGCAGGACCTCCAGTCCCATTACTTCTTCGAGGCCTCGACAGAGCAGGTGGCTCTGCTGGTGGCGGAGGTTGCTCCGATCTTTGGGTGGATGCGTTTTTGCGCGGCCACCTCCGAGCCCTACACGGTGGGTCGTGAACGTCCCACGGAGGCAGATCCTGGGCATCTTGTAGAGGTGGGGCCTGAGTCGCCTGAGCTTCAGTAGCTAGTCTGGCTAGCTCTTTGTTGCATACTAAAACTCTGAAGAAATTGTCATAAACAATTTATTGAGAGATCAACAACAATAATATAGACTCATGGCTAGGTGGATTTTGACCACTCAACCACGTAAAAAGGTCTTTGTGTTATTCTTATTCAGCTTAACTTGAGCCTAATTTCATTCTCGAATTTCTTATTTACCTAATGTCAAAAATCCGCATCAACAAATTAGTGCTTTCATGGAAAGCAAATTAGGCTTGCAAATTTTCATCCCAATACCTCCCCTGCAACAATGGTGGTAACCAGAAGATCAGTGCCTGAGGACGAGTCATAAGGGGCCTACGACCAAAGGGATCCTTGAGTGGCTAGCCTTGCTGGAGAGGGCACTTCAGTTCTCGGACAACCTCAGGCCTAGGTTGGAAACAATCAAGACACAGGTAGTTCATCATCATGGCTCCACAAATATGCATATTATGCAGAACTGGTTGAGTAAGAGAATGTAGGAGTCATCTCACACACGCCAATAGGTGTATTGACGAGTTCCTGTCTAGATTACCACCGCCTACTTCTGATTAGAAGGAGAGGAAGTGGGTCTCAAGTGAGTAAATTGCGTAGGCGAAGTCAGGCCAACGTTAACAATTCAGTTCAAACTTCCACTCCAAGAACTATGCCATCTTAACAAGTTCCTAGAAATGACTGGTCTGCACACACTCCCCAGAATGAGCGACCTGCTCATGTCCTCATGAATGAGAAAATTGCTCATGTCTCTAAGAAACATCCTCATCATCCTTGGCGAGTTGGGACCAATTCTAGGTGAACATATAGAGATGGGATTCCCCCAAGTCCTCTAGCTCGGGTCCCTTCTAACAACCAAGATCACGAAGAGAGACCACCACCAGAATGGGAGATCCGAGTAGATAATGGGAGACCTCAGGTAGTACACCCATATGTATGACCAGTGGCTTCTCCAATAAGATATCCACCACATTTGTTCTGATGGTTTTAATATATCAAATCAGAGATTATACGCAGCAGAACAACAATCAAAATTGTTAATTTAATCCCACAAGATTTCTAGATCTACTTCTTCACATACATATATATATACATTGAATCAAAGATATGAATAGAAAACTACCTCAAGTCCTTCCTTGCTGCTATCTTTTTGTACAGCAAAAATCCTTGACATCTCACACCAGGATCTTCCAAAATCTTCTCAGCACACAAAGAACGAGTGTGGGCTCGCTATACAAAACAATAGGCAAAATATATTTATCAGATGTTCTCAACACATGAGATCTGATGAAGTTTGGACCTAAGTTTGTGAAGAACAGTGACCTATGCTTGTATCACTGTTCTCTTTCTCTCAAGGAGATTTCACGATCTATTTTCTATCATTGAAAAAGTATCGCTCTGAAAAAATTGATCTCCTGTATTTAATATATCCAATATATTAAAATAAAATATTAGTTATTTAAAACAATTCAAAAATAATTAATCAGTTATCATATTTTGTTTAAATAATAATATTTTAATCGTATCACAACATCTCATTATTTATTTAATATTTAAATAACTAAAATTGTGGAACAAAGAAACTTCTAGAAGCTTCTTGTGTGTGTAGCACAGTGACTGTGCACTGTGCTACACGTGTACCACATGCCAAGGAAGGCATGTGATTTTTCCCAATTTTTCTTATTATTTAAATACCAAAAAATTCCAAAAATAAAATAATTCAAAATCAATTATATTTTTGTTAAATCAAATAATTAATTAATTCTCAATTAATTAATTCTCAATTAATTAATTACACATAATTATACAATAATTATGTTTAGTGCATAGAAAAATATTTTACTTATCAAATAAGTCCTTTTGCCCATGTTTGTATTTATCTTTGTCAGTGTTTGTTTGAGCCATTTCAGGGACCATGGTCCTATAAAACTAAGCTCCAATAAATTGAAACTAAATAATTAAACTATTTAATTATAATAGTTAATTTATTAATTATGATATTTCTCCACTATAAATTCAGAATTGAACTCTTTATGTTATAGATATACTTTTACAGAAATCTTATTTTAAGTTGTCCATTGATATAACCATCTTACAATAGTTCAACCCTCTAATTAATTAGTTCATAAATTAGAATGGAAGAATTACCATTTTACCTTTCTAATTTACTTCTTATTCCTTAAGTACAATTAATTCACTAGTGATTAATTAATCTATAATCTAATTATAGATTTGAGCCCAAAATCATTCAGTTCCACAATTAACCCTTAGGGGAACTAATATATCATCCGTTAGGAAAGATTAGATTACGTATTGTTGATACATGTTCCCAGCCATCCATGATATTAAATCTCCAAAACAAAAGTCATTAGCCTCATTCTATGAAGAGACCTTAATGAATGAATCAAAAGATTTACTAAGCATGAACAAGAGTTCATGAACACTCAGGATTTAGGTTGATCTATAAATGATCATTAGTTATGATATGAATTACAAGTCTTTATTATTAAATTGTTTTTGGATAAAGACTTTTATTCATATCGGTCCATGTCATATATAATCATATTATATAAAGCAGCTTTACCGAGATGTATTACCACATCAATAAATCGAATCAAAATTATTTGTATCAACATGATACTCAGCAAACCTTACGTACAACCCAAATTAAAGAATTCCATAACTTCAATTTGTTGTTGTTGACTATATTTTTATTCATTCATGTGATCTTAATTCTCTCGTACTAATACAAGATCACATCCTCAATAATGAATATGGAATTTTTCTGATATTTACAAAATTATTCAAACAATAATCTAAATATAACAACAATAGACAATTGTATTTATTTATTCATCGAAATAATAAATGTCTTTTACATGCTTTTAGGACATACTCCTAACAATCACCCACTTGTACTTAAAGCAAGTAAGGCGTTTCTCTCAATCCCATATTACGTACATGACCCTCGAATTGCTTTGCAGGAAGCATCTTCGTAAATGGGTCTGCCAGGTTGTGTTCTAATGCGATTTTCATAATGGACACATCTCCTCTATGTACAATTTCTCTGACTAAGTGGTATTTGCGCTCTATATTCTTTCCCCTCTTGTGGCTTCTTGGTTCTTTAGAATTAGCCACTGCTCCACTATTGTCACAGTAAAGAACTAGTGGTTTCTCCACTTCTGGAACCACTTCCAGATCCGTGTAGAACTTTTTCAGCCAAACTACTTCTTTAGCTGCTTCACAAGCTGCTATGTATTCAACTTCCATGGTTGAATCAGCTATATTGGATTGCTTAATGCTTCTCCAGACAACTGCTCCACCACAAAGAGTGAATACTGATCCAGAAGTAGACTTTCTACTATCTTTGTCTGATTGAAAATCTGAGTCAGTGTAACCAGTGGTGTTCAGGTCTCTACCTGAATATACAAGCATATAATCTCTAGTATTTCTAAGACACTTGAGAATATTCTTCACTACAATCCAATGACTCAATCCAGGATTGGATTGATAACGACTAACTATCCCTACTGCATAACAAATGTCAGGTCTTGTACACTACATTATATACATCAGACTCCCTACAACTGATGCATAGGGATACTATCTCATGTCTTCCTCTTCCTAAAGTGTTTTGGGACACTGCTCCTTGGAAAGGAATACTCCAGAAATGGGTTGGCATATCACCCTTTTTGAAGTTTTGCATATTAAAGCGTTTTAGCAACTTATCAATATAAGTTGCTTGAAACAGTGCCAAAGTTTTGTTCTATCTATCTCTAAGAATCTTAATGCCCACAACATACTTGGCTTCTCCCAAATCCTACATTTGGAATTGTTCAGCTAACCAGTTCTTTACCCTTAATAATGATGTTACGTCATATCCAATAGTAATATATCATTTACGTAAAGAATGAGGAATACTACTATACCATCTTTGATTTGTTTATAGACACAAGATTCGTCAACATTTTTTTCAAAAACCAAATGTTTTACTTGTGTCATCAAATCTAAGATTCCAAGATCTAGAAGCTTGTTTGAGTCCATGAATGGACCTAAGAAGCTCGCAAACCTTTTGCTCTTGACCTTTTTAATTTGAACCCTTCTCCTTGAGACATGTAAATGGTTTCGTCAAGGTAGCCATTCAGAAAAGCTATTTTGACACTCACTTGCCAGATCTCGTAATCCATGCACACAACTATGGATAAGAGTATACGAATGGATTTTAGCATGGCTACAGGAGAAAAGGTTTCTTCATAGTCAACCCCTTTTTTCTGTGTGTAACCTTTGGCTACAGGCCTTGCTTTAAAAGTCTCTACTTTCCCACCCGCTCCTCTTTTCTTCTTGAATATCCACTTGTAACCAATGGGTTTGATATTCTCAGGTGGATCTTCAAGAACCCAGGCAGAATTGGAATACATAGATTCCATTTCTTGGTTCATGGCTTCTTGCCATTTTTCCTTGTCAGAACCATTCATTGCATCTTTAAATGTCAATGGATCGTCTTTGTTTGTGTCAGACAGAAGCATTTGAACTCACTAAAAGACAAAATGCTTTTAATAACACCGAAAATGTGTTATCAAAACATACGATAACACTTTCTGATGTGTTAAGACCGACTATGTTATTGTAGGTCAGGGTACTTTACATAACACTTTATCAGTGTTATACAGATGTGTTATTGTACTGTCAACGATAACACACTTTCTGTGTTATTTTAATATATAGATAAGTGTTTAATTATGTTATTAATAGTCGATTATATAACACATTTCAATACTTATAAATTTGTGTTATACTACACTCAAACACACCAGATACGCCCAAGTTTTCTTGGTTCGGACTTGACCAAATCAGAATGAAAACAAAAGAATACTGATTTTAACTCAGACTTTTCCTCAAACAGACGGTATGCATCAAAACTTTGAGTATACCTTAATGACTTAATAATAAGAAATATGTGCTCATGTATATATGTGTGAGAGAGAAACAGGGGGAAAATGATAGAGAAGTTAAACAAAATTTACTTTCAATACTAATCCAACCACAATAGTAATAAAATTATTGAGATTAGCTTATGGGACACAGTAACAATAAAAATGAGATAGTAATTATCATAATATTGTACAAATTAAAGGCACCAAAATCACATTTTTGTGAGTCAAATTTTGTGATCAATATATGCAAGGGATAGTGAAATAAAGAATTTGATCACTTGATTGTAGAGTGCAGAACAATAAAATAACAAATCTCATAAATTACTATAAAGTAAAAAACAGTTTAGAATCACAAAAGAATACAAGATTTTGATCCCTAGTAGAAAAGATTTTGGTCACAACAAACCAAGTATTAATGATACAATAAGAAATATTACTAACTATCCCTAATGAAAACAGAACATGGAAATTTCAAGGTAAAACCAAATCAATTAACAGCAAAACCCACATACAAATATCCAAAATAAAACAGAAGCTACAACAAAAGAGCTCCATACCATTTCATTCATGATAGAATCTGAGACAAATTCAACATTTTAACTTCAGTATTTTAAATAATAATCATTTGAAAAGATGAACTTATCATATATACATAAAGCATGACAGAATAAGAAACTATTATGTAGGCACCACATTACTTAAAAAACATAAAGCATGCATAAAGTACAACATAGTATTACTGTCTCATGAGCAGGCTACTGAGAGAAACTATCAAAATAACTTATAGGGGCAAAGGATATAGAAAAACTGTTGACAACATAGTATTACTATCTCTAATTCTCTACTCATACAGTAATAAGAAAGGAAAAAGAAAATCTTTTGGATAGCTAAATTATTTCATCACTGATGTTACATAAGATTATATTTAAAACAATTAATATTTTTTCTAATGGGGAAAAAAGAAATGAGGCATTTCTAACCTGAGGAATATATTTGATGACTGTCATAAATACTTGGATTGAGCTGAAAACGGAAAGAATCAGTTCCAAGTCAGAAAGTTAATCAATAATATATTTCATAGCAAATGGAATTTAGAAACCTAAAGCTAATTATGATAAAGTGATTAAGCCAATAAATCGAAGCAAACAAATGCTTTTATCATCTAGCTTTCCAATGTTTTTTAATCGAACTGAATTGTTTGAAACTCAAAATTCAGAACAAAAGAAAAGGAAAGGTAACTAAAGAATGAATCTTACTTAAAAATGTTAATCAACCAAAGCCATGAAGGGTTTGGCAAAGCAATGAAAAAGAAAACTCCAGCAGCTAACCAAACAATAGAGACAATTGCTAGGGTAATCTTAGAGACAGTCTGACCTCCACGCTGTATAAATACAAAGCCATCATCACCAACAAAAGGTAAAATTCAAAAATAGCAATGCATAACAACATAATTACCACACCAAAACAATAAGGCTCCTCAATCAAGAAGAAGAAACCCAATAATAAAACACTACAGGTGGACCTAGAACTCTGCAGTAGGATCTTCAACCAATGACGGAAGCTGAGAAAGGCATATCTCAGCAGCCATGTCCCATGCATCCCTGTAGTGTGCAATAGTTATAGAGCGACTTTCGGACTAATAAAACAGTAAGTATTAACTTCTTTAGTGTTTCCTTTAGTACTACCACATGTGATGCTGATGGGTAGGCGGCAACAATGGATGAGAGATCAGGGAACAATTGGCAGAACGCATAATTCGCTCAGCAAGTAAAAAATTTCGAAAAAGACTAGCGACTAACAAATCTTGCCTGAACAGCCTCTGGAAAAGCTCTGCAGTAGAATACAAAGGTATGACAAACATATAGCACCAAAAGAATCTTAAGGGTACTTCAATTCAAAGAAGTTAGACCATAGAGCATCAAACCACAGGAAAGAAACTGATCACAAATTTGAAAGAAATAAAAACTAATAATGAGATAAGCACAAATCCAAACACTTGAAGAAAGCCTAAATGATTGACATGGTCGTCTTAAGCATGGAAATATATCAAGGAACAGAATGAAACATCTCTGAATAATAAAAAAAAAGATAAGTAAAAACTGCAAGCAATATTCATTTAGTTACTATATTAGGATTAATATGTACTCTCAGAAAATTATGTTTGTCTATAAGATGGATGCATGTATTTGTGTCTAAAAGAGTGCCACATAATATAAATAAATAAACAAATAAATAAGAGTGCCATCAAATTATAGAACTCAAAACTGAATCTGTATATCCAACCTCTCCTCGAATGATTAGATGCAGTGAGAAATAACTAGACTCATAATAGAAAGAGGCCATATATGAATCACAATACTGATATGAAAATTTACCAAGAAGATTTTTATACTTCAAGAATTCAACAACTGAGCCCCAAAATTTAGTCTAATGTATCATCAGAGTTAGCACAATTCTTAAGACTCTACAAAGTAAAAAAAAAATGCCACATTCAAAAACTCAAATAATTTATTCTAATGTATCAACGGGTCTAAAATGGCATCCTTGTTAAATCAAAAACAAAATTCAGAGCTTTTACCCACATTCATGGTAAAGAAAAAAATAATTATAATAATAAATTAATTAGCATCTACATAGTCAGAATCCACAAAACATGGTAAAGCATGTAGTTAGATTATTCGGTTATGATCTCACTATGCACATGTGTCAACCACTTGAAACAACAAAACTCAAATAATTATTATCAAGATATTATAAAACTCTAGTTTTTTTAAAAATTTAGTCTAAATGGTAAAATATATACAAGTCAAATTAGCAGTTAAACAAAAAAAATATAATAAGTACATATATAAATACATGTATATATAGATGCAAGATTAGTAAATTCTTAACAGATGATTTAAAATTACTTCTTTCCCACTTCTAATGCTCCAAACATAAACACTACCATCACCATAACCAGTCAATTTTTATTTAGTAAGTCCATGAAAAGAGAAATCAATTCAACTTTGTAATGGATTGGATTTGAGTTATAATTCTACAATACATATCTTGTTCTAACAAAATTGAGATTTATTGAACTTCTTCTGATAAAGAGGTTGGCATGAATTTAGTGAATACACTATTAATTCTGAAGTATTAACTAAAAATCAATCATGAGAGAGAGTGCCAAAGGCATCAATTGCCTTAGTGCACATGTAAAAGACCCTGTCATAGAAAACATGCTAAAATAAACCAGTTGCCTTAGTGCCTACTCTAGATGTTGCAATTGTGCCAAGCTCTGTCATATAATCATTGAAAAATATTATTTATCTTCCAGCATCTTAAGATATGTCATTTTTCAATGATATTTAAACTTTCTAGACTATAAGCAATCACCACTAATTTGACAACAAACAAACATGGTGCTAGCTAAGCTACTTACAAGAAATCAAGCAACAAGATTCCCAGCCCAATTACGACGTAAAGCAACACAGTTTTAGAAAGACCACAGTACATTCCATGATGTTAGTAGCTAATGGAATTCCTCTAGACTGTTGTAAGAGTGAACTTTAGAATTGAGTGCTCTATATGTCAAAAACTCTTAAAAGATTACACTATGTATATAAATAGATTCAACAAGGGGAAAGGAGTAATTTAGCAGCATTGGACTGGGCTTAAATTTGTATATAGGATATGTAGAATGTGGTTTCACAAATTCTCAATCTCATGCTTCTTTGGCCTAACCACATCATATATCTGAAACAATTGTTGCTATAGGCCTTTTCCAAAATATGAAAGACAATATTTGAACAACTATTAGTAAGCAGGAAAAACAAGTTAACAAGCAAAAATGTGTTAAACTAAAAACAGTCACTATTCCCAGGCCAATCATAACAAAACACTCAACATGCTATCAAAATTTAATGATCCAACTGTATCTTCAAAACCATTGATGTAACATACCTAACTTAGATCCTTAGAAAGATAAACATAAATTTGTTGTTTCTTTTTAGCTAGTTGAATCTCAACATATGGCTGGCATTTTGTTTTTGGAGGGGTTTCATAATATTTAGATCTAGAAGGAAAAAAAATATACTAGTTCCAATCAGTTGATCATGTTTCAACTAGTGAAAAACTGATGTTATACTATGACTAACTTGCCCTCCCTTAGCAACAAAGACCACTGCTGATCCTTTTGTCTCAATGAGGTATTTCAGATGCCGCAAAACACCATGAGGACCATGTAAATGGAAAGGTACCTTAAATGTATAAAACCAGTATCAGTACAGAATCTCAAAAATAACTAACCAATTAGTATGTCGCACAAATACCTCTGGTATCAAGCATATATCGATTTTTCCACTAGCCAGGGATGCATGCATAGCAATAAATCCACTGCTACGACCCATCAACTTTACCATTCCTATACCATGGTATGCACTATGTGCCTGTAATAAGGATTGAGAAGTTAACAAAGACTGTTTTTCCCACTGAATTCTTTAACAATGATATTATAATGCATGAAACTTAAGAAATCAAAATGAAATTGAACAAATCACAAAATATAATGAAAATTTGTACCTCGATGTAAGCTGAATTAATGGCTCGTTGTGCTTCCTCAACTACAGTGTCAAACCCAAAAGTTTTGTCCATCAGCAAAATATCATTGTCTATAGTTTTGGGGACCCCAAAAACAGCCACCTTTACCCCTCTTCTACAGCACTGAAATGAAAATAGGAAAAGTAGGACATGAGACCTAAACGGAAATGGCAGGCAAGGTCGAGGCAAGATAAAGGGAAACGGCTTACAAATGCCGCAATCAAGTAAAAGTAGTTAAACATATCCAATAAGATGATTCTAGGGGCACAGTCATCTATATGGCAGTAAAGTGCTTTCTAATTTATATGAAGACATGAACATATAGACATGGCGATGAATCCTAAACTAAAAGAAAAATGAATTCAAGTCATCAGGAATGCATCAACTTTTAATTCTTGAGACAGCACTTTACATCTACAAATTTAGAATAACTTGTACCAAAGCAATTTATATCCCAAAAGATTTCTGCTTTAAGTAATCTGTTCAAAAGTGACCTTAGTTATGAATGCATGCCAAATTATGAGATAAGAAACATAGGAATGTAAACAGATACACGCATAACTACCTCTCTGTGAATTACATTTGCCCCACCATGAGTTCCGTTCCCACCTAGCACAAAAAGCATGTTGATTCCTCTTTCATGATATCAAATTAATAAATGTTTTCAGGTCAGGAATCATATGTCCGCAAAATTATTAACTCTAAAGAAACTAATAATAGTTGCAGAGTAACATACCATGTCCAAACTTGATGCAAATGAGAAGCTCTACTATGCAAATAGCTAAGGAAAGCCAACAGAATGCGCCGACTTTTTTCGCTGGTTTTCTACAATTTGGACAC
This sequence comes from Humulus lupulus, assembly GCF_963169125.1. Classification (NCBI taxonomy): domain Eukaryota; kingdom Viridiplantae; phylum Streptophyta; class Magnoliopsida; order Rosales; family Cannabaceae; genus Humulus; species Humulus lupulus. The sequence continues at coordinate 115,965,070 of NC_084794.1, read as the reverse complement.
AGTGATTATGAAAAGGTTAAAACCCTGGAAATGGTAGGCCAAGAGGGTATATAAATTCATTTCTAGAAAAGGAAAAGGATGTGCTGCTAGTGGTTATGGAAGATAGAGAAAGAGGGTAGTGTACCTGTCTTGAAGATATGAGTTGTACTCGCAGATTGTAGGAATTGCTATTAGCCACCACAATATCAACCTATACACAATAATGGGGTTTCGAGGAGGAATCCACAAATAGAACTTCAGAAAAAAGGTGTTGAGCTCAACTGTGAGGAAGACGATACAAAGACTAACAACTTGAATGAAACGCCATGGACCAAGCAGGGGATGCCACTCATCTTTGTCCCACTGAGCTGGTGTAAATTGTTCTAGTGTTCTTTTGACCTGAGTTAGTAAAAAATGCATCTAACACGGTGTCAATAACAAAGGTTCATAAGAAATAGAAAATGAGACATGACAAGAAATTTTCTTAAGCTGAAAAGTACAGGGAATCCATGATTTTCTGTTTACATGAAAAAAAAACACTAAAACACATGTATTTCTACTCCAAACAATATGATCCAATTTTCAACTTCTTGCTACAACTTAGTAACTCTCCATTAAATATTAAAAACTAAAACACCAAAAGCAGAGCATACTTTTCCAATAATATTAACTCTCCATTAAATATTCAAAACTAAAACACCAAACTTAGAGCATACTTTTCCAATAATATTAGGCTGACGGCTTATCCCAACCCACTTGTACGTTTTTCCATCAAAGTACCTAACAGTATGCATTCCTGCCCAAATACCTGCAGCATACACACCAAAAGAAACTTGTCATAATTTGCACAGAAAGCTCATATAGCAGACAATGAAAAATTATAGCCATAATCTTCTTAATATTGTAGAAGAAATAATTGAATACTATGGCTACGGATAGACAGGTAGTCATAACATGTAAAAACTTCTAAAAAAAAAGTACAAGATAATTAATGGATGATAAAATATCATAGAACTAGAATAAGATAATGTATGGTTATTCCATCAGAAGAATATTAATTTTGTATAATATGTCAATGGCAAAGAAAACTATCCAAGAAACATGCATCACCATTAGTGTAGACCAAGCACTCAAAAATAGATCAATCAACTGTTGCCAAGGATGCTAGTTTGAAATAAGGTCCTTAATAAGTTATTTGGTTAACATGGTGAAAAAAAAAATAGGAAAATGTTCAACGTCAAGTTTCTTTGATCTCACTCCTTCACTAATTGATAATCTTAACATAGGAAGTCCATGTCAAAATAGAGGCTTTCCAATTAATATTATCCTCACAGAGAATCCTTCCTTATAAATATCACAGAGATTAAGCTACTTCTAAATATCAAAACATTTTAAACAATAAGACAAGTGACATGGATATTGACTTACAGGTTGAACTTGAGCCTAAATCTTTAGTAGCCTGCAAAAAAAAAAAAAGAAGTTGAAAATTGTTAATCCAACATAGATAAAGTGATACACTTATTATGAAGAGTAAACAAATTTATCTTAGCATACACTTTCTTCCTGAGAAAACTCTAAAAAATTTTCATCATCATTCGTGTGTCCTTGCAACCCATCATATCCACATTGTCTGTCAAAATTTAATTCCATGGAGATAAAAAATGATAGTAGAACAAAGGGAAAAACTATATGTAAGCATTCTGGATGTCATTGCAAGGTACAAAAGGTTAAGGTCCAACTTCCCAAATATTTTGGAAAAGAAAAATGGGAGAGAAATTAGAAGCTAATTATACATCCAATCATTTGCAGCACCAAAGGTGTCTTTAATCTGCATTTAGGTGGGAAAAAGAGCACAGCAAAATAAGGAGTTGGAGAGAGTTCGTATAAGTTCATAAACATTATAGATAGACCTATGTAATTTGTCTCTCTTTCATGTTTACTTCTTACAAGGTTAGACCTATGACAAGATGGGATTGTTTGCAAGCAGCGAGAGGAAAATAAGTACTAGGACCCTGATTGCTAAAAGATATTTTCCCCTCATTTCATCCAATGTATTTCTAGATAGAGAACCAATGCTTCAACAAGCAACATTGAATCAATTGACGAGTTGAAAATAGGATTTCTTGGAACTATAGCTCTTACTTTCAAACATTTCCTTAATTCCAAACTTTAGAAATTTTTCTTCTTTCCTATTTTTCTCCCTCTCTTTCATTTTCCTTCCTTTTAATTCCTGAGTTTTCAGTATATACATTCCAATTTTTAGTATTTCTATTCAAACTTACCAATCCGGCCAATTTTTTCATTAACACAAAGCATGATAAAAATATACATACAACTATATAATTATGTAGAAAGGAGAAAGTACCTCGGCAACATTTCTCCCCTCATGATCCTTTTTAGCATTTGAGGGCATTAAACTTGGAAGAAATCCATTCTCATTTTGCATTGAGTTCCTGCTATTTAAAGTAAAATTAATTATATGGCACACCATGACATAATCACATCATACATACCAAACACAAAAAATGTGAATACATAATAGGCATATAGTGATAAAAATCTGAAATATTATAAAGCAACACAAGAGAAACCAGGTCTCTAGACTTTTCTTAAACAAAATATATCCACCAAATGCACAACAAAACTAACTGATTCTAAAAGCCGAAATGAAAGGAAACAAAAGCCAAGCTGAGTGTCTCTTCCTCTCCATTACAAGCACAAGTCAGAGACTAGTCCTAAAGGACGATTGCATATTAAATTCTAGAGAAAATATACAAACCCTATATTCATCATCATTCATGACATTCATAAATACCACAGTGTAGATGCTACACAAGTTTCAATAATGTTTTCATGGATTGGTACGTAACAAGAAACAAATATTGTCCTCTGTTGGAAAGAAAGATGGTGTGCAATCACAAGGGCGTGAAGAGGTGATAAAGTTATCAAAACATTATTTATTTTCATATATAATAGCAAAAATAAACAACAGGATCTACTGCCAAAAATTTGCATAGAACTCATTCAGTAATACACAATACCTTAACTGTTCACCATTCTCTCTACAAACAGTGGACTTGATAGATTTCTCAACATCATTCACTGAAAATTCTGCAGAAGGAATAGACTCCACAACAGCTTCAGCATTGTTACAAGCCACATTCCCAGCATAACCATCAGCTAGAAGCTGAACCCCCTGAATAGCATCAACAAGGTAACATATTATAAAAAAAATTAGGCTTTTTCTTCATTAAAGATCTCAAGAAATAAACAAATGACACAAATCTCATACCTTTGCAACAACTTGAACAAGGTCACCTGAAAGAATTACAAGTGTATCTATCAGTGGGTCTATCTAGTTTGCACTCTTCCTAAATTAGCTGATGTCCCAACAATAGCTAAATTAGACCCATTGAAATTTCTCACGGTTAATTCTTCCACTGAGACACCAGTATCATCCATTGTGCGAGGACAACTATTGTACGGGTTTTCTAGTGTATTTACATGGTTCAAACTCTATACATGTTTACCATCTAACATTTCTTCAAATTCCTGATGTGAGCTCCTTGCATAGTCACCCTCACCTGGCAGTAGCTTCTCCTGTGAATTCAACATTTCTCCTGTGGGTTTAAAAAAAAACTCGTTCTCTTTGCCTTGAAGGTGTCCACGTTCAACTGCATCCAGTGGGGTAACCTCCTCCCCCACACCATCATCCATGCTTCTTAACATACTTTATTCACATATATCCATGAACAAGAGTTGCACTATCAGTCAAAACTCTGAAACCAACTAATTTTGTTACACTAAATACTTATGCATAAAAGAAATACCAATGTCAAAATTACAATACTAGCAAGTTAAAAGGCAATTCCCAAAAGATCAAAACATGAAAATATTCTAGCAACCCTTCATCTTAACTAGAAAATATGAATATCTAGCCAGACCCCAGTAATATGCTACTTTCAATTTTACAAACAACAAGTTTTAGAACAAAGCTAGTAACCACACCACGTGCGTTATATTCATGATCGATCAATGGACCCAGGTAAATAGTTCTATAAAATCTCTAAAACTTACACGAGAGACAGACCACAACTATTTTCCGGTTGGTTGCCAAGAAAACAAAACGGAAGGGCGGAGAAAGAAAGAAAGAAAAACGTAACAGTATGCATACAACTCCATTTCACATATATAAACTGACTCAAAACATGAAACAAAATCTCATTTAGCTCAAATGAGTTGTTAATTCTACAATTCTCACATACACAATCACCAAATAATTCTCTTCAATTTTCTCGGCAACCAAACAGGAAAAGAATTGAAAGCTCAAACTATAGAAAAAACAATGAAATCAAAGGCATACCTGTACGAATTCCAACAATATAAACGAAGCACCGGAACATGAAAAGCCGTGAAATGCAATCTCAACGAGGTAAGAAAGAAGAGAGGAGGTGAATGACAGAGGTGACGAAACGCAAAAACCCTAAAAGGCAAAGCAAAACTAAAAGCAGTGGTGAACGAAGAACAATCCAAAAGCACACAATAATAATAAAGTGATGGAAAGAAGAACAATTCGGTGTCGTCGTTCGCCTCTGGTGTCGTGTGAGGGCTTGGGCCCGCGTGGTCGAAGCTTCGACGGGTCTGGTGGGAGAAAGAGATCCGAGAGAGAGGAGAGAGAATGATGAGGAAAAAGGAGAAAGAATTGAAGGGAACGAATTGGGTCTCTCGGGTCTCACATATTTTTAGGTCTCACAAATGAAAAAAAAAGCTAAGTGTGGCGGGATGGTGGAATTATTACCGCCCTTTTTTCATAAAGTGGCCCAATATATTACTCTAGCATAACACTTTTTGATTAGTATTATATTCGTGTGTTATGGAAATGGGTATTTGGTGTAGTGACTTCGTGTTCATAGTGTGTCGGTTGCTTACTAACCCGCCCACTACGACGAGGTTCTCTACTATTCTGACTAGAACTAACAGTTTTATCGCGATGCAATCATATCACATCTTAACTGGGTATGTATATTTTTAGGCTTTCACAGTTTTGGTTTGTATATTCATAATGATATCTCTTACCATTTTTCATTGGTTATTGCCGGTGACTTTGCAACTTCATTCGAGATCATCTCCTCCAGTACAACCTTACTGCGAGGTTTGTGGTTATTAACATAGTCATATTTAAGAAAAGTTGCATTTGTCAAACAAATGTTTTATTTTCTTTTGGACTATAGAAAAATCCACCTCTAGTCTCTTTTGAATATCCCACAAACATGCACACTTCAGAGCGTGATTCCAACTTCCCAGTCTTTCCTTTAAGCACGCGTGCAGGACACCCCTAAATTAAAAAATGGTGTAAACTAGGTTTACAAGCATTCCATAATTCTATGGGTGTCTTTTGGATAGACTTAGATGGAAAATCATTCAATATGTATAGAACACATTGAATCGCATAGCCCCAGAATGACAGTGGTAATGATGAGAAACTTATCATTGATCTAACCATATCTAATAACGTTCTATTCTGTTTTTCAAAAACACCATTTTGCTATGGCGTTCCAGGTGCTGTGAGTTGGGATTGAATGCCATGCTCACATAGATGGTCCTTGAATTCAAAGTCCAAGTACTCTCCTCCGTGATCAAATCGAAGTGCTTTTAGTGATTTACCTAATTGCTTTTCAGCTTCTGCTTGAAATTCTTTGAACTTTCCAAAAGTTTCATATTTTCTTTGCATCAAGTATAGGTAGCCATATCTTGAATAATCGTCAATGAAAGTGACGAAATATTCATAACCACCATATGTTGTACTTTCGTAATACGGCGAAGCATTCTTCGAGGTCGTCCACATGGTTATTGTTATGTTTAGATTTGATCAACATATCATCAACATACACTTCCATGTTGTTACCTATCTGCTCAGAGAACATCTTGTTTACAAGCCTTTGGTACGTGGCTCCAACATTTTTAAGCCCGAAAAGCATGACATTGTAACAGTACAACCCTTTATCTTGCACAAAACTCGTATGCTCTTGGTCGGGGGCATGCATGGAAATCTGGTTATATCCAGAATAATCATCCATGAATGACATAAGACCGTGCCCAGCTGTGGCATATACAAGCTGATCGATCAGAGGTAGGGGAAAACAATCCTTGGGGCATGCCTTGTTGAGATCGGAATAGTCGATGCAAGTCCGCCATATTCCATTAGGTTTCGGAACCAAGACCGGGTTTGCAACCCAATCTGGGTAGAAGGCGTCTCGTATAAACCAGTTCGCCTTTAATCTGTCGACTTCTTCCTTCAGGGCTTTCTTCCTATCATTGTCCAGGAGCCTTCGCTTTTGCTGTTTCGGGGGGAAGCTCTTGTCAATGTGCATGACTTATTACATTAGGACTTATCCCTACCATGTTCGAATGCGACCATGCGAAAACATCCTGATTCTTCCTTAAAAAGCCAATTAATTGTTATTTTGTTTCTTCTGAAAGGTTTTTTTTCCCACCTTCACAGTTTTTGGGGAATCAGCTTCTTTAAGCTTGACTTCTTCGAGCTCCTCTAGAGGCTCAAGGTCAGCCATTTCTTCTATTCTTGGATCGATCTATTCATCTATTTTGAAGATTGTCCCATCCTTATTCTGAATTACAACAAGTTTTTGTGCACTCGTCTACTTATTCCCTCTAACGAAAATGTTGTAGCATTCCCTTCCTACGAGTTGGTCCCCTCTCAGAGTCCCAATGCCACTAGAAGTCGGGAACTTGATGGCCAGATGCCTAACAGACAAAACTGCCCCCAACCCTACTAGGGCGGGTCTCCCGAGCAGAAAGTTATAGGCTGATGGGAGATCCACCACTACGAACTCCAACATCTTGGTTACCGAGACTAGGTAGTCTCCCAAGGTTACAGGGAGTTCGATGGATCCCATGTAGACAATCCCTTCTCCTAAAAATCGTACAACGTAGCTGCACAAGCTTTTAGGTCACGAAGCGCAAGTCCCATCTTTTGTAAAGTGGCTTTGTATAGGATATTTACCGAGCTCCCGTTATCAATCAGGACTCGGTGTACCCTCTTGTTCACGAGCTGAAGGGTGATGACCAGTTAGTCATTATGAGGGAACTGTACATGGGACGCGTCATCTTCAGTAAAATTTATGGGTTAAGATTCAACCCTTTGTTGTTTTGGAGCCTTGGGTTCGGGTTCGTATGGAGACCCGTCACCAATTTTTAGCTCATTCACGTATCTTTTGTGGGCATTCCTGCCCGATCCTGCAATATGGGGTCTGATAACTGTATAATATAGAGTTATTTATTTGACTTTTAAACTTAATTATTCATAAAAAGAGTGATAATTTTGGTGTTTGTTTGTTAATTTTAAGTTGTTATCTATCTATATAATTAGTTGATATAATATTGGAGTCTTACAATGTTTTGGGTTTAAATTGAAATTTAATAACTAATCATGTTCTAGTTTTCTATGTAAAAAGGGAATCAAGCGATCCATGGAAGGATTGAAGAAGAAAAATTGGAAGTTTTGTTTGGAAGCAAAAGCTGAAATTTTCCAGATTGCTAAAATTCATGCTGACATGGAATATTAAAGCCAGTTGTGTCATTCTCTTTAAATTTGTGCCAAGGTGGTAGGGGTCCAACAGTGGCGCTAGCTGGAGTGTTTTGGACAGAAAGGTGGTCCAAATTAGTGGGCCTAAGTGGAGAAAAAGAAGGTGGGCATACTAATTTTGAGGGCATCATTCTTTGTACCCTAATTGGGAGAAAAAGAGAGTACCATCCATATCTGGTAGTGTAGCAACCATTGAAGAGTGATCATCAGAAAAAGTATAGAAAACAGAGAGAAAAAGAGAAGTACAATCGTTGAAGGGGAACGAGAAGGACAAGGAGGATTCACACATCATCTATATAGGATTTGTCCCATTTACTCTTCGTCTTTAATTTTTATATTTCCTAAGTTTGAATAGTTATTTTAGAACTCATGGATATCAATTTTCTATTTCAGATGTTGGATACTAATTTAGCTATGAGCTAATCTTTTTGAGACTTGAATGGTTAAAGAACCCTATGTCATAGTTATTAAAGTTTAAATGCATATTTACGTAAATTTACCATTGTTCATTCAAGTGTTGTTCATGATTATTGTTTGTTGTTGTTTGGTCAACAATGGCAGATTATTAAGCTACATTTAATTCTGGAAAGGTTGAATATAGTAGTTTATACTTGAATGATGCAAGACCTTACCCATTGTTAGGTTGTTCTTAGTGTGTAGAATAGGAATATTTTACTTACCTTGCATAATTTTTGAGAATCAGTGCTATTATTTGTGTTCTTAAGTCTGATTTGATATAGGAATATATTTAATTGGATGGTAGAACTATATTCACGAGTTTTGGAAAAATCTGGTGAGCATATTGAGAATTCTAGTTAACTCTAGTGCGATTTGCTAAATTTAATGTTATAGCATTCTGGGCAGTTTTTGACATTGGGGGATTTAGCTATTCAAGTCCAATTTTTCCATTGATAATTCTTCTTGCTGTTATTTCTCTAGAAACTATGGTTAATTTTAAGCATATTTTAATTTTTTCCATTTTATTTTAATTTTAATAAAACCACTCAATTCAATTCTTAAATTTCTAAGTTGCAAGTAATTGGTGTTTACATTAAACTTTTTAATAACAATCCCTGTGGAGACGATTCACATATCATTATATTACTTGTGTTGGACTGTGTAAAATTACGCATATAAATGTTTAACAACAAGTTTTTGGCGTCGTTGCCGGGGATTGAAATTAAAATTTGTGTAATATCAATTATTTTGCAATTTATTTTTCTGAGTTGTTTTAATCTTGTTTGCTCAGTTTTGTGAATTTTCAGGAATACTCTAGTGCATGAACGAGCAAGAAGACCTTGAACTAGCTCCTATTGACCCCGAAATTGAACGCACTTTTAGAAGAAGGAGAAGGGAACAAAGGGGTCAAAATTGTTTCAATATGGTTGATAAGATTGAAGGGGATGGGGATGCCCATAATATTGCTAACGCCATTGCTTTGGATAATGATAGGGAGAGGGCCATAAGGGAGTATGCTGCCCCTATGTTTAATGAGCTCAATTCGAGCATTGTGAGACATGAAATCCAAGCAGCCCAATTCGAGTTAAAGCCCGTCATATTCCAAATGCTCCAAACGGTTGGTCAATTTAGTGGGCTACCCATGGAAGATCCTCATCTCCACCTTCGTTCATTTTTGGAAGTGAGCGATTCTTTCAAGCTAGAAGGAGTAAGTGAAGAGGCCTAAAGGTTGAAGTTGTTCCTGTTATCTTTGAAGGATCGAGCTAGAGCTTGGCTCAACACCCTTCCTCCTGACTCAGTGACTACATGGAATGAGTTGGCTGAAAAATTCTTGATGAAGTACTTCCCTCCTACCAAGAATGCCAAGTTTCGCAATAAAATCATGTCTTTTCAGTAGCTAGAAGATGAATCCTTTTGTGAATCTTAAGAGAGATTTAAAGAATTGTTGAGGAAGTGTCCACACCACAGGATTCCACATTGTATACAAATGGAAACATTCTATAATGGGCTCAATTATTCCACTCACATGGTGTTGGATGCTTCATCTAATGGGGCTATTCTCTCTAAGTCCTACAATGAAGCCTATGAGATTTTGGAAAGGATTGCTAGCAACAGTTATCAATAGTCGAATGCTAGAGCCTCAACAAGTCGAAAAGTAGCGGGTGTACTTGAAGTGGATGCATTGACCGCTTTGACCTCTCAAGTTTCATCAATGACTAACCTTCTCAAGAACATGAGTTTGGGGGGAATGGTACAACCAGCTGCTATGGGACAAGTTGCCAATGTGTCTTGTATCTATTGTGGAGATGGACACACTTTTAAGAGTTGTCCTTCAAATTCCACCTCGGTTTGCTATGTGGGGAATCAAAATTCCAATTGTAACAACCCATATTCAAACTCTTACAATCCGGGGTGGAGGAAACATCCCAATTTCTCATGGGGGGGGGGGTCAAGGAGCTAGTTCAAGTGGAGCACCAATGCAAGGCAAGCCAACATATTCGCCGGGGTTTTCTCAACAACCACCAAGAGTGCAACAACCACCTCCTCCTCAAGTATCTCAATCAAGCTCTTTGGAGAATGATGCTTTGATTCGGAGCCAAGCAGCCTCCTTGAGAAACCTTGAGATTCAAATGGGGCAATTGGCTAATGAATTGAGGAATAGGTTGCAAGGCACCTTGCCTAGTGACACCGAGAATCCAAGGAGGGATGGCAAAGAGCAGTGCAAAGTGGTGACTAAGGAGTTCTAAGCCACTTTATTCCTTACTTGAGCAAAATCAAACATTTGAGTTCACTAAGGAGTGTCAAGAAGCATTTGTGACTTCAAAAAAAGGATCTTATCTCTGCACCCATCATTGTAGCTCCGGATTGGTCCCTTCCTTTATAATTAATGTGCGATGCTAGTGACTTTGCCATGGGTGTCGTGCTTGGGCAGGAAAAAGAAAAGGTCTTTCATTCCATTTATTATGCAAGCAAGATGCTAGTCGATGCTCAATTGAACTATACCACCACCGAGAAAGAACTTTTGGTGGTTGTGTTTGCTTTAGACAAGTTTAGAGCCTATCTTGTGGGGACTAAAGTGGTGGTTTACACAGATCATTCAGCAATCAAGTATCTTATAGCAAAGAAGGATGCTAAGCCAAGATTTATTCGATGGGTTATTCTTCTTCAAGAATTTGAGTTGGAGATTCAGGATAGAAAAGGAACAGAGAATCAAGTGGCTGGTCATTTATCTAGGCTTGAGCCCGGTACTGAGAAGCAAGATGAAGGGCCTATTAAAGAGACATTCCTTGACGAGCAATTGTTAGTTGTGAACCAAGTCACTACACCATGATATGCTGATTTTGTCAATTATTTGGTGAGTGGTTGTAGAGTCCAAGAACTTTACTTAGCTAGTTAGATAGTAGTAGTAATAGTAATAGCTAGTAGTATTTGTATTATGTTTATGACTGTGGATTTTGGTTCAAGCCGGGACTTAGTTGGACACTCGTAGCAACACTTGTAGATTTTATAAGTTTAACCTATAATTTAAGAATATTAATTATAACCTAATGTTTGATTAATATGACTGATTATGGAGATGATATTTATTATACTATAAGGTTTAGATAGACCCAATAAGATAATAACACTTGTCATGAGTATGTTTAATAACAAATTAAGTATTTTTTAGGAATAAGTTTATTGAGAGTAATATTTGAAAATCCTAGAGTCTGCCAGCAGCTTTGAAATCGTTAAAGGACTTAGTCAAGGTTGTTTACTCAATTCAAATTAGGCTGAAAAGTGTAATTATGTGTATAATATTTCAGCGTATGCCGATATATCACAGCTCTAGGGGGTGATATATCGCCATACGGGGATACAGAAAACACGTAACTTTGCACGACAACTTCGACGAGCCTCAGGAATATCAGCCCAGGCGATATATCGCCTAGCATGGGCGATATATCGGCTGCAGTGCATGATTTTTGAATAATTTTGAAACCGAGCTCATTTTAATATTTAACCTCTTGATAAGTCCAGAATATTTTTGACCGAGTCTTCAGCCTCTGCTGAACGATTATTCAAATGTTTTTCAATTAAAAAGCCATTATTTTATTCAAGCTAAATGAAGATCTTTTCATTCTTGAACTCTATTCTTCAAGCTGAGTTCAAAGCCTACAAGCTGCTAGGATTACTTTAGAGTGTTAAACACTTTGGTTGGGGTTATAAGCTTATTAAACACTTGGAAAGTAAGGTTCATAGTGTATTTCGGTTTCGAGGTGTAGTTCGGGTATAGCAATTTCAAAGGTATCCTTATTCTTAGTTCCTTTCTGTATTGTTTCATTAAGTTCTTATAGTTTTTCTCGACTCAAATCCTAACTCAGTATTCTTTATTCTTGATTAGGGATCTAAGTTCTTTGAACTTGAGGTTCTTGTTGGTAAGTATCTCTTCGATGATATAGTTCATTCCTTTAATCTCTTTTCTTTAGAATACTCACCTCTCTATTAATGGTTTTAGGAGTGTTCCAAAATCCCGATCTTGTTCTCATCATCCCGGTATTTCTGGTAAGGAAAATAGGATAGTTCTTATGTGATATGTGCTATGTTTATATAAAAGTGTTATGATTATGCTATAGTATGATTTTATGTGTTATGATATATGTATGTTTGGGGCTTATAGTTGTTATATAGCAAACCCTATCACTTTTATGTTTTGGGGCTTATAGTTGCTATATAATAAACCCCAACACTTTTATGTTTTTGGGGCTTATAGTTGCTTAACAAGCAAACCTCATTGTAGTTTGAGGCTTATAGTTTCTTAGTTAGCAAACCCCAATAGTTACCATGTGCATGGGTTAGAATTATATGTGTTATAGTATACGATATATGTTCATAGTTTATGTATGATTATGCTTTATGCTTGTAGTAGATTTCCCTTGCTGGGCAGTAGGCTCATTCCTTAATGTTTTACATGTGCAGGAAAATAGTAAGGCGGCGAAAAGATTCCTGGCAACTTGGGATTGTGTATTGAGGAAGAATGGATTCGGTGGACTGCGTGAACGATTTGAGGATGAAGTTGTTTCTAGTCATTTAAAATTATGCTTTACATGTATTTTCCGCACTTAATTTTGTAACCAATTTATTTAAGGTATGTTCTATTTTATTTTGAAACAATGGGATCCCATATCCTAACTAAATTTTATGTATTTTAACCCTGGTTTTACATTTTTAATAAAGTTACAACTATTTTGTTGTAAGTTTTCTTAAGATTAGTATCTATGAGAAGTAGTTATTAATGGTCTAAAGTCTAGAATAAGCTGGGTTTTTACAGTTGGTATCAGAGAAACGGTTCATTCGCATGAAGTTCTCCTCAATACACACACTCAAAGCTCCGAATTTGACCGCCAAGTAAGTGTTTAAATTATAGTTATTATGTTTATATGTATAGCTAACGATTTTAGTCTTTATGTTTTCAGTTAAGAATGAATGGAGCATTAACTTATGAGGATATCCGAGCCATTAAGGCTTTAAAAATAATTAGAGAACCGAGAAACAACGTAGGAGTGTTAGAAAGAATCACTCGGAGGCTGCTTTTGTTCCACAAAGAAATAGGTCACCTGCAAGAATCTAAGCGAATCATTATGAGAGCAACGAAGCAATACATTTTAGTAATTAGACTATTTACCGATTATCATACTGTAATTGCAACCATAGAGGAAATATGGGAAATAATGGATGATGAAGATGAATTGCTGGTAGCAATGAGATATTATTTTCTCTTAATTAGGTTCACTTCAAAAATGGAATTTCAGTTTACAAATGAGCAAAAGCATAGAATTTTTACGACCCTTCCTCGAGGGCATTTTGAGGCACATGATAATGAGGACTATGAGGAGATAATGATGATATGCTAGATGAAGGATCAGATATAGAAGATCCCGATTTTTATAATAATTAGTTTCATTGTTTGTTTTAATTTATTATCTGTTTTCTTTTATGGTTGTAAATAGTGAAAACTTTATTTTCCAAATTGATATCATGGTTATTTTATTATCATGTATGAGTTTGATTTTTTTTGCAATCATAATAAATATTAAATAAAATAAATAATGACTAAGTTCGGAGAGGGTGGATACAAAGCAATGAACCAAATTTCTATATTGAGAGTTAGGGGGCCATAGTTGTGGGAACAATTTTACTGATCCCAGCCCTCCCTCAATATGGTTAACTTTGGAACAAAGATGAGTTTCGAGCCTGAGAATTTAGTCATATAGGATGATTAGAAACAGACTTATAAAATAATAAAGATGGCTTAATTTTCTAAGTATAGAAACCCACTCTAATAATAAAGAAGACTTATATAATTTCTATAAGAAGTCATAGTCAATAGGTCCGAGTTATGTTTGCTTAGATTAAGGTTTTGCCTTAGAGCCTATTAGGTTAAAAGTTCTGACATGTTTCTCTCAACTATTAGAACTCTGTTGCGATGTCACTCCGAAGATCTGCTAGCACCAATGGAAACGCCTCCAACGTTGCTCCGATGAACAATGAAGCCCCTCCAGTTCGCAGAAGGGGAGTGCGTGCTACAATAGCGACAATAGGCTCAGCCCCAGACTCAGCCTCTGCCTCCCCACAGCCACAGCCACAGCAAATGGCCTCTGCACCCCTACAAGTTGGTCCATATGGGGGATGGCCAGTGGCGAATTATGCATCGTATGAAGTACAACACATGGAGACAGTTTATGACTGGTTCTGTAAGCAGCACGCTCCGAAATTTGAAGGGACTGCAGACCCCTTTGAGTCAGAAGAGTGGCTAAGAAATGTGGAGCCAATCCTGACCCACATGCAACTCAGCACCGCGAACCGCATATCCTGCATTTCGTCCTTGCTCAAGAAAGATGCCAGGATATGGTAGGACTTAGTCCAGTAGATGTATGATTTTTCCACCATGACTTGGACTCGATTTGTGGAGCTGTTCCACAATAAGTACTATAATTCAGTTGTACTTGCTTCAAGAGTTGAGGAGTTCGCTGGCCTGAAGCAAGGAAGTTTATCAGTGGCAGAGTATGCTCGGCAGTTCAACCGTTTGGCTAAGTTCGCACCAGAAATGGTTCCAACTGACTATCTAGGGGTGTTTAAGTTCATTAGAGGACTTCGACCAAAGATCGAGCTAGGGGTTAAGTTAGCAAACCCATGAAATACTACTTATGCCGACGTTCTAGAGACGGCAATAGAAGTAGAAAAGTGGCAGGCTAACGTTAGTAAAGAAGAAGCCAGTAAGCCTGAGCCTAGACAGCAGGGTCAATCTCAGACAAGTCAAAACCATAACCACAACAACCACAATCAGTCCAGCAACAACAACAACAATGGTCAAAAAAGAAGGCATCCTAACAATAAGCAGTCCGACAGCGATAAAAGGGCACAGACAAATAATGGAGGTAGTAGGACGGGTTATGTAGAATACCCGCCATGTGCTAAGTGCCAAAGGAAAGATCCTAGGGAATGTCAGGCAAACACCAAAGGATGTCACAACTGTGGTCAAGAGGGACACCTAAAGAAAGAATGTCCTCGGCTCAAGTCAGAGGGGAAAAAGGAAGATAAGATGGTTCGTGCTAGGGTTTTTGCTTTAACCCAAGGAGAGGCTGATGCTAGCAATAAGGTGGTCACAGGTCATATTTCTATCCTCAATAATATATGTTCTGTATTATTTGAGTATTATTTGATTTGGGAGCCACTCATTCGTATATCTCGTTAGGAATGATAGAAAAACTAGACAAACCTTGTGAAAGATTTAGAACTAGGTTTGTAACCGAGTTACCTTCGGGCAAAGTAGTTCTATCATCACGCATAGTACGAGGCGTACCGATCAAAATTGAGGACATAGAACTAGAAGGAGACATAATAGAACTGGAGATCAAGGAATTCGACGTGATACTAGGCATGGACTGGCTAGCAAAGCATGGCGCGACCATTGACTGCAAATGCAAGAAAGTGACGTTCGAGACTCTTGATGGCCAGAGACTACTTCATGGGACAATTTTCCAGACTACGTACACCGCTAATATCATCTCTCAAAGCTCAAAGGATGATAGAAAAAGGGTGTCAAGCATTCTTAGCCAGCATCAGAGATGTAGTAAAAGAAACACCGCTTAAGGTTGGAGATGTCCACATTGTAAAAGAATTCCCAGAAGTATTTCCCGATGATTTACCAGGGTTGCCGCCGACTCGGGAAATTGACTTCACAATAGAATTAGTACCAGGCACCGAGCCTTTCTCGAAGGCACCATACCAGATGTAACCTACAGAACTCAAGGAGTTAAAGACGCAGCTACAAGAACTCCTAGATTTGGGTTTCATTAGACTGAGTCATTCGCCATGAGGAGCACCGATTCTATTTGTGAAGAAAAAGGAAGCATGCGGATGTGCATAGACTACCGCGAGCTGAATATGGTAACAATTAAGAATAAGTATCTGCTACCCCAGATTGATGACTTGTTTGATCAACTCTAAGGTGCGACCGAATTTTCAAAGATTGATTTACGGTCTGGGTACCATCAGCTCAAGGTGCGGGGGGAAGATATTCCTAAGACAGCTTTTAGAATACGTTATGGTCATTACAAGTTCTTAGTTATGTCTTTTGGTCTTACCAACGCACCAACAACATTTATGGACTTGATGAATAGGGTCTTCAAGGACTACTTAGATAAATTCATCGTAGTATTCATCGACGACATCTTAGTATACTCCAAGGACGAAGTCGAGCACGAGGAACATTTGAGGTTGATTTTGTCACGACTAAAGGAGCATCAACTCTACGCCAAGTTTAAGAAATGCGAGTTTTGGCTTTCGTAAGTGGCGTTCCTCGAGCACATTATATCCAAGGATGGAGTTGCAGTAAACCCGTCAAAGGTAGAGGCCATAAAGGATTGGCCAAGACCAATGAACGCATCTGAAGTAAGGAGTTTTTGGGATTAGCAGGTTATTATAGAAGGTTCGTAGAGGACTTTTCTAAGATAGCCACTCCACTCACCAACTTGACCCAGAAACAGCAAAGATTCAACTAGAATGATAGATGTGAAGAAAGCTTCCAGTTGCTTAAGGACAAGCTGTGCTCAACACCAGTACTCTGTGTACCGACACCCAACGACAAGTTTGTAGTTTACTACGATGCATCGAAGCAAGGGTTGGGTTGCGTGCTGATGCAAAATGACAAGGTGATAGCCTACGCCTCACGACAGCTGAAGGAGTACGAGCAACGCTATCCAACGCATGATATGGAGTTGGCAGTGATGGTCTTTGCGTTGAAAATCTAGCGCCATTATCTTTAGGGAGAACAGTGCGAGATTTATACAGACCACAAAAGTTTAAAGTACTTCTTTACTTAGAAGGAGCTCAACATGAGACAGCATAGGTGGTTAGAATTAGTAAAGGATTACGACTGCGAAATCCTATACCACCCGGGAAAGGCAATCGTAGTTGCCGATGCACTAAGTAGGAAGAATTATGGAATTTTAACATCACTAGCCGGAATAGAAAAGTCGCTGCAGTAGGAGCTGATCAATGCCAGAATAGAAGTAGTTGTCGGCAAGTTGGCGAACTTGACCATTCAGTCAAATATGCTAGAAGATATACGAATTGGGCAAGGGCAAGACGACACACTAGTGGCACACATGGATGCAGTCAAAGAAGGCAAGGCCACAGAATTCACAATATCAAGTAAAGGATTATTAAGATTTAAGGATCGAGTATGCGTGCCAGATAATCAAGGGATTAAGATGGCAATTCTAGAAGAAGCGCACAGTACCCCGTACTTAGTTCGCCCAGGGTCGACCAAGATGACTCACGACATCAAGGCAATCTATTGGTGGCCAGGGATGAAGAAGGACATAGTAGAATTTGTGTCTAAGTGTCTAGTATGCCAGGAAGTGAAAGCAAAACATCAGCGGCCTGCAGGCTTATTACAACCACTCAGCGTACCAGAATGGAAATGGGACGATATAACAATGGATTTCGTGACGGGTTTGCCACGAACAAACAGGCAGCATGATTCAGCTTGGGTAGTAATAGATAGACTAACCAAGTCCGCTCATTTCTTGCCTATTAAGACTTCTTACACAACGGATCAGTACGCAGACATATATGTCCAAGAGATAGTACGGTTACATGGAATCCCCAAAACAATAGATTCGAATAGAGGATCAGTGTTTACATCGAGATTTTGGGGAAGTTTACAACAAGCCATGGGTACTAAGTTAAGTCTTAGTACAGCTTTTCATCCTCTGATGGACGGTTAGTCCGAGCGTACAATTCAAATTTTAGAGGATATGTTGTGCGCTTGTGTACTTGATTTCGGAGGATCATGGAATAGGTACTTGCCGCTGATAATGTTTTCCTACAACAATAGCTACTAGTCAACGATCGGCATGGCACCTTATGAGTTGCTTTATGGAAGAAGGTGTCGATCGCCGTTGCATTGGGACAAAGTAGGAGAAAGGCAGCTTCTCGGTCCCGAAGCTGTTAGAAAAGCTCAAGAAGCAGTAGCACTAATTAGACAGTGTATGCTTGCTGCTTAAAGCCATCAGAAAAGCTATGCGGATGCCAAGCAACGCAATGTGGAATTCAAAGTCGGAGATCAAGTCTTCTTGAAGATATCTCCTATGAAAGGTGTGAAGCGGTTTGGGAAGAAAGGCAAGCTTAGTCCCCGATTTATAGGTCCTTTTGAGATATTGGACAAACTGGGAGCAATTGCGTATAGACTAGCCCTACCGCCAGCCCTAGCAGATAGCCACAACGTGTTCCACATCTCAATCCTACGAAAGTATGTGTCAGACCCATCTCACGTCCTCAAGTACGGTACGATAACACTCTAGAAATACTTGAGTTACGAGGAACAACCGGTTAGCATCCTAGATAGAGGGATGAAGCAGTTACAGTCCAAGAATATTCTGATATTCAAAGTCCTATGGAGTAATAGTTCTGATCAGGAGGCAATGTGGGAATTGTAGGAAGACATGCAAGGCCGGTATCCAGAATTATTTGGTAAGTAAATTTCGAGGACGAAATTATTTTTAGTAGGGGAGAATTGTAGAGTCCAAGAACTTTACATAGCTAGTTAGATAGTAGTAGTAATAGTAATAGCTAGTAGTAGTTGTAGTATGTTTATGACTGTGGATTTTGGTTCAAGCCGGGACTTAGTTGGACACTCGTAGCAACACTTGTAGATTTTGTAAGTTTAACCTATAGTTTAAGAATATTAATTATAACCTAAGGTTTGATTAATATGACTGATTATGGAGATCATATTTATTATACAATAAGTATTAGATAGACCCAATAAGATAATAACACTTGTCATGAGTATGTTAAATGAGAAATTAAGTATTTTTTAGGAATAAGTTTATTAAGAATAATATTTGAAAATCTTAGAGTCTGCCAGCAACTTTGAAATCGTTAAAGGACTTAGTCAAGGTTGTTTACTCAATTCAAATTAGGCTGAAAAGTGTAATTATGTGTATAATATTTCAGCGTATGCCGATATATCACAGCTCTAGGGGGTGATATATCGCCATACGGGGATACAGAAAACACGTAACTTCGCACGACAACTTCGACGAGCCTCGGGAATATCAGCCCAGGCGATATATCGCCTAGCATGGGCGATATATCGGCTGCAGTGCATGATTTTTGAATAATTTTGAAACCGAGCTCATTTTAATATTTAACCTCTTGATAAGTCCAGAATATTTTTGACCGAGTCTTCAGCCTCTGCTGAACGATTATTCAAATGTTTTTCAATTAAAAAGCCATTATTTTATTCAATCTAAATGAAGATCTTTTCATTCTTGAACTCTATAAATTGGACCTAGTACCCAGCCATTTCTTCATTCTTCAAGCTGAGTTCAACGCCTACAAGCTGCTAGGATTACTTTAGAGTGTTAAACACTTTGGTTGGGGTTATAAGCTTTATAATTATAAGCTTATTAAACACCTGGGAAGTAAGGTTCATAGTGTATTTCGGTTTCAAGGTGTAGTTCGGGTATAGCAATTTCAAAGGTATCCCTATTCTTAGTTCCTTTCTGTATTGTTTCATTAAGTTCTTATAGTTTTTCTCGACTCAAATCCTAACTCAGTATTCTTTATTCTTGATTAGGGATCTAAGTTCTTTGAACTTGAGGTTCTTGTTGGTAAGTATCTCTTCGATGATATAGTTCATTCCTTTAATCTCTTTTCTTTAGAATACTCACCTCTCTATTAATGGTTTTAGGAGTGTTCCAAAATCCCGATCTTGTTCTCATCATCCCGGTATTTATGGTAAGGAAAATAGGATAGTTCTTATGTGATATGTGCTATGTTTATATAAAAGTGTTATGATTATGCTATAGTATGATTTTATGTGTTATGATATATGTATGTTTGGGGCTTATAGTTGTTATATAGCAAACCCTATCACTTTTATGTTTTGGGGCTTATAGTTGCTATATAATAAACCCCAACACTTTTATGTTTTTGGGGCTTATAGTTGCTTAACAAGCAAACCTCATTGTAGTTTGAGGCTTATAGTTTCTTAGTTAGCAAACCCCAATAGTTACCATGTGCATGGGTTAGAATTATATGTGTTATAGTATACGATATATGTTCATAGTTTATGTATGATTATGCTTTATGCTTGTAGTAGATTTCCCTTGCTGGGCATTAGGCTCATTCCTTAATGTTTTACATGTGCAGGAAAAAAGTAAGGCGGCGAGAAGATTCCTGGCAGCTTGGGATTGTGTATTGAGGAAGAATGGATTTGGTGGACTGCGTGAACGATTTGAGGATGAAGTTGTTTCTAGTAATTTAAAATTATGCTTTACATGTATTTTCCCCACTTAATTTTGCAACCATTTTATTTAAGCTATGTTCTATTTTATTTTCAAACAATGGGATCTCATATCCTAACTGAATTTTATGTATTTAAACCCTGGTTTTACAGTTTTAATAAAGTTACGACTATTTTTTTGTAAGTTTTCTTATGATTAGTATCTATGAGAAGTAGTTATTAATGGTCCAAAGTCTAGAATATGTTGGGTCGTTACAGTGATTTGCAGCCACCTAATTTAAATAGGCAGCAGCTCAAGAAATTCTTTCATGATGTGAGATTTTATTATTGGGATGAGCCATATTTGTACAAGCAATGTCCATATCGTATCATGAGGCAATGTGTGCCTGAGGATGAAGTTTCAAGTATTCTACAGCATTGTAATTTAGCTCCTTATGGTGGGCATTTTGGTGGGCAAATGACAGCAGCTAAAGTTCTTCAATCGGGTTACTATTGGCCTTCTATTTTCAAGGATGCTCATGAATTTGCTAAATGATGTGATCGCTGCCAACGTGTTGGAAATATTTCAGCAAGGAATGAAATGTCGATGAATTGCATCCTTGAAGTGGATTTATTCGATGTTTGGGGAGTTGACTTTATCAGGCCATTTCCACCGTCATTCGGGAATTTGTATATCTTGGTGGCAGTCGATTATGTCTCTAAATGGGTTGAAGCAGTGGCGAGTCATACCAATGATTCCAAGGTGGTCATGAAGTTCTTACATAAACATGTTTTCACCCGCTTTGGCACTCCAATGGCTCTTATAAGCGAAGAGGGCACCCACTTTGTGAATAAGATTTTGGCAGCCTTGTTGGCTAAATACAGTGTGAAACACAAGATCGCTACTGCCTACCATCCTCAAACAAATGGTCAAGCCGAGCTTTCCAATATAGAGATCAAGGGTGTGCTAGAGAAAGTTGTTAATCCGTCTCGCAAAGATTGGTCTCAAAGATTAGATGACTCTCTTTGGGCTTACCGAACTGCATTTAAAACACCATTGGGAATGTCCCCTTACCGCTTGGTTTATGGGAAGGATTGTCACTTGCCCGTGGAGTTAGAGCATCGGGCTTATTGGGCCATTAAGTAGCTTAATATGGATGTCCAAGCTATTGGGGTAGCTCGCATGTTGCAATTGAATGAGCTTGAGGAGATGAGGTTGTTATCTTATGAAAATGCAAAGTTGTATAAGGAAAAGACTAAGTGATGGCATGATAAGAGGATTCAACCTCAAGTTTTTGAAGAAGGACAGTGAGTTTTGCTCTTTAACTCGCGGCTAAAGTTGTTTCCTGGTAAATTGAAGTCTAGGTGGTCGGGGCCATTCACAATCATCAAGGTGTATCCCCATGGGGCTGTTGAAGTAAGGGAAGATCAGTCCGGTAGAGTGTTTAAAGTGAATGGCCAGCGACTGAAGCACTATTGTGAAGGAGAGGTCGACCGAGCGAAGACCTCCATTACTTTGGAGGATGCATGAAGTGGATGATATGTTGGGTTGCCTAGTGCTTTATGTGTTATCTTGAGGGCAGCACGAAGAAGGAAGGTTCTGCAAGTCATGTTGTATATATATATATATCTAAAAAAAAACAAAGTTACTGAGGCATTGTGCATTTTGTAATTATAGAGTTTGTTATTAACTTTTGTTTTTGTTGTAGTGCTTTTGTTCTTTTTCAATTTTGATGCATTGGTGCAATTTTGGGGTTGAAAGTTACTGATTTTCACAGCTTGGGGAAGAAATTCAGTTTTGGTAAGCATGTTTATAAAATGCTCCAGGTTGCTACAACATGAAATTTAGCAAGCAAGCCTCTTTGGCGAGTCAGAATTTCTGGTGATGTCTCGGGTTTTCTTTGGATTGGGCTTAGCTGATTAATAACAAAAAGAAGCAGAAGACAAAAATAACAAGAAACAGAGAAATTACAAGAAAATTTCCAAAAACAGTACATTCCCTCACATTTTTTTTCTTTCTCTTTCACTTACCTTGCCTGTGTTCTCTCAGCCCAACCCCACCTTCCGCCACCGTCAGATCTGTCCAAGCCCCAAACCTCTGAGCATCCGCGCCTCTGCCGCCTTTCGCCCCACCCCCGTCCAAACCCTTTGCCGAGACAGTCGACCCTAGTCGCAAAACCCAGGTTTTGTGTTTTCTAAGGCATTTGGGTGCATTATTTTGATTTGATATTCTGCTTAGGGTTCCACTCAAATTTTTTGTGTTTGCTGCATATTCTTGATTATTTGGAGGCAAATTCTTGGGTCTTTGTCTAGCTAGTGATGTGTGTGTGCACCTCTGTTGACAGTTTTAGCTTGCCATTGATGTTACTGATATATGTCTCGACCAAGGCAGAAGTGTGGCCCGAAAAAAGGTGTTAAGGATCTCAGTTCACTTGAGAGATTCTCTTCCCCATAAGCAAGGCAGAAATTTGATGATTTTATTCGGCTTAAAGATCTCAATCCCGAGAGAGGTTTTCTGCCTAAAAAGATTCCATTCCAAGTGTTCCATCTTGGCTAGCTAATAATATCAAGGAAAAAAAGTGGGAATCTTTTTGCCAGCACCCCGATGAAGTTGTGGTTCCCATTGTCCGAGAGTTCTACTCCCAGTTCATCAACTCAGTGTGGCCTGATTATGTTACTGTTCGTGAAGAGAATGTTCAATTTTCAGGAGCATCCGTTAATCAGTTACCTAGGTTACCTGAGGTTGAGTGCGAATACTCTCAGTTCATTGAAAGTGCCACTGAGGAGAAAATGCACGAGATTGTGACTTTGCTTGCTAAGCCTCGGGTCGATTGGCGTATTGATTCATCTAGGACATTTCATTTCAAGCGCACTAATTTACAGCCTCAAGCTAAATGTTGGTATATGTCTGTTCAGACTCGGTTCTTGCCCACATCTCACGATTCTTCAGTTAGCCGGGAGCGCATGATTATGCTATATTATATTCTCACTGGTCGGTTTATTAATGTGGGTAGTATTCTTGCCGAAGAGATATTTGCTTGTGCCCACCGGACGAGTGGGAAGATTTTTCTTCCGTCTTTAGTGACTGAAGTGTGTAAGGCCGCTGGGGTGCCTATGTGGAAGGATGAAGAGTGCCTGTCCAACAAAGGTGTTATCCATTTTCGTGATTCTCGTGCTCAACAAGGTGTTGCCTCTTCATCTATGAATGACCCAATATTGTGTGAGTGTGAGTGTGAGTGTGAGTGTCTTCATGTTTATTGGAAGTATGAGCAACAACGGGATGTGGTGATGCATCGAGCACTTCAGAAGAATCACCCCAAAACTGCACCTTTGTTTCCTGCCTTCCCCAATCAGATTTTGGAATCACGAGCTGCTGTTGCTGATGTCGCGATGAACTCTTCTGCTAAGGAGTCCGAGTAGTTGTGAGGGGGTTTTTCGTTCTTTTACCTTTTGAGTTTTTTTTAAATAAGTTTTATGTTTTATGTTTTTCTGTTTTTTGTCTTGTCTGATTTGTTCTGTTGTTGCTGTTTTTGTTTTTGTCAGTATGTTTTGGTTGTATTGAGACGATTATGTTTGTTTAGTAGTGCTTAGCATAG
This sequence comes from Humulus lupulus, assembly GCF_963169125.1. NCBI lineage: Eukaryota > Viridiplantae > Streptophyta > Magnoliopsida > Rosales > Cannabaceae > Humulus > Humulus lupulus. The sequence continues at coordinate 115,941,156 of NC_084794.1, read as the reverse complement.
GGCTAGGTGATGATCACTTGCATCCATATTACTCCATCCTCATTGCCTTTTGTCATTGCATCTTGTGCACTTTTCTTTGGTGTTAATGATGTTGAAAAGTGAATTGATTGTGTTGTTTTCAATATTGTGTGCATTTCCTTCTCCCATATTTTCTTGATCCCCTAGAGCTAGTTAATGCCTTGTGAAAGTTTAAGTTTCTAGAATTGTTTAGTGTGGCCCTTGAGGCGAAATCCTAGATGACACTACACCACGAACATGATTTAGGCCATTTTTGGACGTTTAAGCCTTTCCAACTAACCCATTATATTTTTGTCCATAGTCACCCCTTTTGAGCTTATATGCCTATTTTCTTCTTCGCACATGATCATCTTCCCTAAAACACCTAATTCTTCATTTACCTCACTAACCATCTTAATTTATTTAGGATATACATTTGAGAGTAGGTGAGCGAGGAGTGTGAGCACTTCAACTATTGTGGTGAGCCATTTCATGTTTCTTATTCTTAATGGACACATTGGGGACAATGTTGGGTTTGAGTTTAGGGGGAGAGTGAGTTTCATGTGATATTTCTCTTGTCATGTGTATATATTTTGTCAATTAAAGTTTGAAGAAAAAAACCAAAATCTGTATAAAACAAAATATAAAGAGTGCATCCCCATTGAAAAAAAAACAGAGAAAGTAAGTTCGAAAAAAAATAATAGGTTTTGAAACTAAGTTTGGGGGTGTAGCATCTTTAAAAAAAAAAAGTTGTGTTAAGTTTTCTTTATTTACTAATTGTGTGGAATTAAATAATGGCAAGAAAAATATAAAAATGTCAATATTGTGGGTGAATCTTTGGGGAAGTGTTTGTGAGCTTGTAATTGATCCTAGATAAATTGAGATGTTTAGGGTATTGTGAGCCAAAGATACTACCTTTTATCCTACCCTAACCTAACCAAACATTATAAGCTAGTTAAAGTCCTATTGATCTTGGGTGTAGTGTTAATCTACATTAGTGGAGAGGGTCTCACTAAGTCAACATATGGAAGCAAGCATTAAGCTTTAGGATCGATGTGTAATTTTTTCTAGCGAATGAAGATTGTTTGGGAAGGTTTATGCACATTCTATTGGTGGGAACACTTGACATATGCATTTGTGGCATCATTATCACTCGAGATTTGATCGAGAGCATTGGCAAGAGGCACACTCATCACTATCATCATCATATTCCACCATCATTTTAATAAATTTATGAGAGCATTTCCTTTGCTAAGCTAAATCCTAAGAAAGCATATCCTCTCAATTGTATGTGTTGTTGTTGAGTCAGTTTTGTTGTGTGTCTTTTCTGTCTTTCTTTTTGAGTTATCATCCGAGGGCAAGCAATATCTTAAGTTTGGGGGTGTGATAACTCTATAATATAGTTTTAATTATTTGACTTTTAAACTTAATTGTTCATAAAAAGTGTGATAATTTTGGTGTTTGTTTGTTAATTTTAAGTTGTTATCTATCTATATAATTAGTTGATATAATATTGGAGTCTTACAATGTTTTGGGTTTAAATTGAAATTAAATAACTAAACTTGTTCTAGTTTTCTGTGTAAAAAGGGAATCAAGCGATCCATGGAAGGATTGAAGAAGAAAAATTGGAAGTTTGGTTTGGAAGCAAAAGCTGAAATTTTCCAGATTGCTAAAATTCATGCTGGAGCTCGCTTGCTGACGTGGAAAATTTAAGGTAGCTGTGTCATTTTCTTTAAATTCATGCCAAGGTGGCAGGGGTCCAATAGTGGCGCCAGCTGGAGTGTTTTGGACAGAAAGGTGGTCCAAATTAGTGGGCCTAAGTGGAGAAAAAGAAGGTGGGCTGACTAATTTTGAGGACATCATTCTTTGTACCCAAATTGGGAGAAAAAGAGAGTACCAGCCGTATCTAGTAGTGTAGCAGCCATTGAAGAGTGATCATCAAAAAAGGTACAGAAAACAGGGAGAAAAAGAGAAGTACAATCATTGAAGGGGAACGAGAAGGACAAGGAGGATTCACACATCATCTATATAGGATTTATCCCATTTACTCTTCTTCTTTAATTTTTAAATTTCCTAAGTTCGAATAGTTATTTTAGAACTCATGGATATCAATTTTCTATTTCATATGTTGGATACTAATTTAGCTATGAGCTAAGCTTTTTGAGACTTGAATGGTTAAAGAAACCTATGTCATAGTTATTAAAGTTTAAATGCATATTTACGTAAATTCACCATTGTTCATTCAAGTGTTGTTCATGATTATTGTTTGTTGTTGTTTGGTCAACAATGGCAGATTATTAAGCTACATTTAATTCTGGAAAGGTTGAATGTAGTAGTTTGTACTTGAATGATGTAAGAGCTTAACCATTGTTAGGATGTTCTTAGTGAGTAGAATAGGAATATTTTACTTACCTTGCATAACTTTTGAGAATTGGTGCTATTATTTGTGTTCTTAAGTCTGATTTGATATATGAATATATTTAATTGGATGGTAGAACTATATTCACAAGTTTTGGAAAAATCTGGTGAACATATTGAGAATTCTAGTTAACTTTGGTGCGATTTGCTAAATTTAATGCTATAGCATTCTAGGCAGTTTTTTACATAGGGGGATTTAGCTATTCAAGTCCAATTTTTCCATTGATAATTCTTCTTGTTGTTATTTCTCTAGAAATTGTGGTTAATTTTAAGCATCTTTTTATTTCTTCCATTTTATTTTAATTTTAAAAAAACCACTCAATTCAATTGTTAATTTTCTAAGTTGCAAGTAATTGGTGTTTACATTAAACTTTTTAATAACAATCTCTGTGGAGACGATTCACTTATCATTATATTACTTGTGTTGGACTATGTACACTTGCACATATAAAATTTTAACAATAGGGTCCCCCCGAGATGGTTATGACATCTTCCTCATCAATCGGAGGGGGTCATTTGTCTTCCCGTGCTCGGGAGTTGCTGTTCTGGGCAGGTGGTGCAGCTGCTGTCCTCTGGCCGGTGGAGGCTTGATTGGGGTTATGATTTCTTACAAACTGCCTGAAATATTTTCTCAAGGTCAGGCCTTCGATCTCATCTTTTAATTGCCTGCACTCATCGGTTGTATGACTGATATCTCAGTGGAATCTGCAGTACTTATTGGAGTCTTTTTTCTCCTTTTGGTTTCTCATGGGGTCAGGTCGTCTAAAAGGGACCTGGTTTTCATTAGCCAGGTGGATATTCTCCCGAGACTTATTGAGCTCGGTATACACCTTGTATACGGAGGAGTATCTTTCCCCTTTCTTCTTCTTTCCCCCATCCGCCTGGGGATTATTCCCTTCATTTTTCTTTCTCTTAGAAGGGTTGTCCCCAGGGGGTTTTGATGTCGTAGGATCTGCCGAGGTTGAGGCTGAGTTTGTGTTTGTTGTTGTTGTTATGGGCTGAGAGGTCATATTTAATGCTGACCTTGCCTCTTCTACATTAACAAACCTCTGAGCTCGTTGGTTGAACTCGGTTAAGGACCTTATGGGCTATCTTTGAATATCTTCTCAGAGAGGACTTCCAGGCATTACTCCAGCTTGGACAACCATTAAATGTCCACTATCATCGACGTCACGAGCTCGAGAGACTTCCAAATTGAACCTTGTGAGATAACTCTTCAGTGTTTCATTTGGCTGTTGTCAGACATTGGTCAAGGCAAATGCCTCAGGCCTAATGCCAACCATGGCTTTGAATTGCTTCTTGAAATCTCTCGATAATTGATCCCAAGAAGCAATTGAATGGCTCTTATATTTTTCAAACTAGTACTTCGCTGGCCCCATGAGGGAGGCTGGGAACATAATGCACCTGAGCTCATAGCCCACATTATTGGCTCGCATGATTGTGTTGAATGTACTTAAATGACTGCATGGGTCCGAATTTCCATCAAATGGAGGGACATGAGGAATTCTCAATCCTTGAGGAAACGGGGTGTAAGATATGTGTGGGGCAAAGGGCTCGAGTTCTTCATCGAACTCTTCGTCCCTTTCCAGGCTTCATTCGTTTTGTAAGAGCCTGAATGCTCTTTCCAATTGCTCAATCCTTTCTTGGACTGGATCTATGGAGGGTCTGACTTAAATCAGTGGGAACTGGTTATCATTGATTACAACTCCTGTTTCACGCTCATGCACAGGGTGCTTACGCCCAGTGAGGTGATCTCTCATATCTGGATTTGATGGATAATCACGCCCCCGATTATGGTTCAAATGCTCTTGTAAATCTGGGTGATTTCTTCAATTTCAGCGTTCCTAGGTTCCTGGTCATATATACTCACAGACCTGGTGTCACTCGAGCCTTCGCTGACATGAATTGTTGCACGATTATTACAAGATGAGTTTCTTGCTTGACGTCTTGTCTCGACAGTTTGAGATCGAGACATTGGCTTCTTATGGGATTGTGACCCTATGCTCCCTAGCAGTTTCCCTATTCCCATAACTTCGCCCAGCACGCCTTTCCTTATCACCTCGGGTCGATTGTGCATCCCTCCGAATTGGCGAGGGGTGCCTTATTGACGATGGTGGGTGTCTTATTGGTGATGGTGGCTACCATCTGTTATGGGGCCTAGAAGGCCCTGAGTTTGCTCGATCAGGTTCTGCCACATTCTGCATAGTGCCAGGATTTTGGGTCCGAGCCTCTGAGGGGGCTCCGTTGTTCCCTACTCCGGCCGGTGTCTCCGCAGTACGGTTGGCAGGATCTCCAGCTTGGTTATTTCTCCAAGGCCTCGGTGGAGCAGGCTGCTCTACTGGTGGCAGAGGTTGCTCCGCTCTTCGGGTGGCTGCATTTTTGCGCGGCCACCTCCGAGCCCTACACTGTGGGACGTGAACGTCCCGCGGAGGCAGATCCTAGGCATCTTGCGGAGGTGGGGCCTGAGCCGCCTGAGCTTCAGCAGCTAGTCTGGCTAGCTCTTCGTTGCGTTTCTTAGCTTCTGCCAACTGCTTTCGCAGTTGACGATTTTCGAGTTCCGCTATTCTGACGTATCGTTCAGGATTATAATACATGTCCTCGTCATCCTTGGGGCAGGTGGTCCCCCAGAGTTAAATGAACCACTCCTTTCATCGCGATCAGAATTCACCAAAGGCTGCTTTCCAGGGTGCCAAGGGTACTCAGCTTCATCTAAAATTTCCTCCTCAGGAATATTGGGATCATTTGCTGCCATTTCTAATCCGAGAGGCTTTCTGACTGAATAGACTCACGCATGTACTGTTTAATGTCTCTCAATGAAAGCACCATACTGTTGACGCCGTTTTTCGCCAACTTAAATAGGAGAGCAATTAAACAAGAAAATATTGGAGGAAATAAGAAAAGACGAACACAACAGGTTTTTTATGTGGTTCAGTAGTTAAATCTGCCTAGTCCACGAGTCTATGTTATTAATACTTGGGAGTTTTCTAGAAACTTTTAAGAGAATAGTTGCCCAGAATCTTCTCTCCAGAAATCAGAAATCGGTCCTTACAAATGGAGGGAAGATATTCTGTAAATCAATTAATATAATGCTATTTAAAGCATTATTTTCTACATACATGGAAGCGTCCCATAAAATGTGGGATCGGATACCAGATTAAATATTATCCCTTAAACAATGGGATTGTACAACAATAAATATGTTCACATATAACTGATTAACTCAGGTACGAGATTCATCAAATCTTCGAGACTAGCATTCGATCAAGAGCTCGTCGCCTAACTTTTCATATGCTCGGAACAAGTAACTATTGATGAAGTCATCTCATTCGAGCTTACACTTCCCGAGCTCGAGGCATCTCGTCTGAAGGCAAGAGATGTATCAGGGAAAATTATATATAAGTGTCAAACCATGGCCATTGCGAGCTCAGAGAATATTCGAGGCTACATATCCTTGAGCATTTTGAGGTCGTAACTTACAACAAAGTAGCCCGACTGAAGGATCATATGACGACCGTGTATATTTTGAGCTCACACCTGACGAGCCTAGATTTCGGGATCACAATCTGATGCTCAAAATATGGGTGTAACAATTGTATAAATTTCAAATTAATAAACAATATTATATATAAAAGAATGACATAAACATATTAAAAGAAAAATTTAACCAAAACATTGTTTATGGATTTTTTTAAATATATAAATATATATATAGGGGCACTCATAATGGTTACTACCCATAAATGATTACTTTAATATTAATCATGGATTAAGATGAGTGATCCTTATTTATAATTGTTAATTAATATTTCTAAAAATAAATTTTGACTTTTTCAAACTTTTGGTAGAACTACCTAATGATATGACGATCACATATTTATTAAATAAAGAATAAAAAATTCTTACTTAATATTCGATCTCCATTCCTGATTCATTCCTTGTATCCATTCCATGAGAAAAAAAATCATTTTGGAATTAATGAGAATAATTTATGTGATCATTATCTTTCCAACTAATGTTTATTGTCTAATTAATCTAAAAAATTAGAAATTATTGATTTTATAAATTTTATTTATTTATTTACATCATCATTATAATCGTTTCTCATCGTAAACTTGTTTAGTGATTTCTGATAACCATCCATGAGTAATAACTATTAAGAAATCTTCCATATATATATATATAATATGATAATATTTCATATCACAAACTACCTTATTTAAGGTAAAAAAGCATTCATGATATTATTCAAATTACACCTTAATGATTTGAGAATAAGCTTGTTTATTTTTTTTATAGAAGATAATTTTATTAAAAATAACATGTTTTCTTTTCAAATATAAATAATAATTTTTTTAATAAAAATTAAGATTATGTATTATATATATTATTTTATAATGATATTTTATAATATTTAAATTTATATTAATATAAGTATTAAAAATCTAGCACTTTATTAAATATTATAATAATAATAATTTATAATATTGTTATATTAATATAATTAGTAAAAAATTAAAACTATACATATTATTTCATTATAATATTTTATAATATTTGAATTTATATTAATATAATTATTAAAAATCTAGTCTTGTATTATATATTATTATAATAATAATATGTGAATTAATATTAATATAATAATTAAAAATGTTGTCTTATATTAAATATTGTTATAATAACAATATTTTATAATATTAGAATTTATATTAATATAATTAGTAAATATCTATTTTAAATTAATTTTAAAAGTATATTCTGCTAAATATTTAAAATATTCTATTAAATTTAAAAAAAACCCAAAAAACTAATAATTTCATTTATCTACATATTTTATAGACATTTTATATAAAGAGATATTATAGGTGATTGTTTGAACATGTTCTGCACATGTCCCCACGTACAAAACATAAAGATTTTCTCTCACTAACACTACAACAAATTTGATATACAATGACTCCCTACAATATCTTACACCGTTGGTGTAAGACATCAAAACTTATGAGGGATTTTAAATATCTTATAGCAGGAGACATTGAATATTTTTATTAATGGCTACAATTGAAAGATATTAAAAATGGTGGAAGACGTTGAAAATATGTTGTTTAAACACGTGGCCAGGGGGACATCCAATGTCTCCTACTGGGACACGTGGCACGTCTCCTAGTGGGAGACGTTGGATGTCCCCCTTATATTACCCTCGTTGCTTCTTCTTCCTCCTATTCAGTCGACGCATTACAGAGAGCAGGACGATTTGGGGCTGCGATTTTTAAGGTTCTTAAGGTAACCTTTTCACCATTTGCTTGATTTTTAGTTAATTTTTTTAAAAAAATTATAGGTTTAGCATTAAGATGAATAATATATATGATTTTGTGTTAGTTTTATATTATTATGCATTTTTTTTCTATAGATTGTAGGATTTCTTAGTTTTTCCATGGTGGGTTTCTTAGAAATTTTTACTTTGTTAATAATGTAGATATTTTTTTAATTTAACATATCACATTGTATAGATTTCATTAGAGTATATATGTTTATGATTTTTTTTTAATTTTTATCATTATTTATTTCGAAATTTATGTATATTTGTATATATATATTTAAACTTTTTTTTAATTCTAGCTATTTTTTTTATATATATATAGTTATGTTAAAATAAATTTTTATGTTTTTGTTGATTATTGAGTTTTTAGGTTATTAAAAGTTTTATTGATTTTTTGTTTAGGTTAATTAGTGGCTCATTGGAGTTTTTTTTATATGTTTAGCAATCATTTACTTATTAGATATTTAGTGATATTTGTTTAGTAATATTTTTCATATCAATTAATTTAATTTCGTAGGTTGTGATTTTGTTGGTGACATTTTAGAGGGTATTTTTTGCATCAAAATTTCTATATCAATCACACATTTGAGGTAATTAAGTTTCTAAAAATACAATAATAAGTTATATATTGCTAGATATTTAGTGATATTTTATTTATTATTTATTGGTTTGTGGATTTAATAGCGAATTTGATTACTACGTGAAGTAATTTTGCTAGCTTTTGGATTATTAATTACAAGATGTACATATATATTCTCTTACATCTACTTTTAATATTATTAAACTAATGTTAAAGGAGTTTGAATATCTTAAATATTCATCCATAGTGAAGTTGGTTCTGAGATTAAAATTGTGTGCTGCGATGATAACGGAAGGTTGAGAACTTATGTGTTTTAGTGAAGTAGGTTCTAAAAAATTTGGTTGTGTGCTGCAGAGCTATAAGGAAGAAACTTATTGTATGTTGTTTGAATTGTTTGTTTTGTTATTCACATGTCGATGGTTAGGTCACTATTATAGGGGAAATGCTGCCCGATTTTATCTAGGATAATAAACAATTAGCTTTATATAGACATCCAACTTTATCACATGCTTATTTAGCGTCGTTTCTTTTCCTATTCATAGACATAGAAGAATATATGGATAAATAGTGGATGTCAGCGAATAGGTTATCTGCAGAATATAGGAACGGGGTCAATTTTTTCTTAAGGTTTTGTTCGAGAAATGTGAAAGACCCAAATTTTAGTTATGGTCCATGTCTTAAGTGTGGAAATGTTAAAAATATGGATCTTAAAAAGATTAAAGAATACTTATATTTCAATGGGATCGACAAGAGTTACACAATTTGGTATTACCATGGGGAGATAGCTCCTATTGCTCCAACTCTGCCAAGTAGACCAAAAGGAGTGAGGTGGAATATAGTAGAGGAGAACTGGGATCCATTAGATGAAATGATTGACGACACACATTATGGATCAAGAGTAGACTCAAAAAGTTTGAGACACTCCTTAATGATGCTGAGAAACCAATTTACCCTGGTTGTACAAGATTTACAAAATTATCTGCGCTTCTTAGGTTGTACAATCTAAAAGCTAAACATGGCTGGAGTGATAAAAGTTTTACTGATTTATTTAGTTTTTTAAAGGAGTTATTGCCTGAAGATAATGAAATTCCAATTTCATTTTATGAGGCAAAGAAGACGTTATGTTCATCAGGCATGCAGTACGAAAAAATTCATGCATGTCCTAATGATTGCATATTATATCGAAATAGCTTTGCAGATGCAAAATCGTGTCCTACTTGTGGTGAGTCACGATGGCAAAAGAAAAGAAATTGTGACGATGTCAAGGAAGGATTACCTGCCAAAGTTTTGTGGTACCTTCTGCCAATTCCTCGTTTCATCCGATTGTTTAGAAATGTCGAACATGCTAAAAGTTTGTCGTGGCATGCTAATGAAATAATATAGGATGGTAAATTAAGACATCCAAATGACACCCTATCTTGGAAGAGAATTGATTTGAAGTGGCCTTCTTTTGGAAATTAATCTCGTAATATTCGTCTAGGTCTTTCGATTGACGGGTTTAATCCACACTCATCTCTTAGCAGTTAGTATAGTTGTTGGCCTGTTATGCTTGTTATTTACAATCTACCCCCATGGTTGTGTATGAATAGAAAGTTTACGCTTTTGAACTTGTTGATATCAGGACCTAAACAAACGGGTAATGACATTGACGTCTATCTAGCTCCTCTTATAGATGACTTGAAAACTTTGTGGGATGAAGGGATTAAGGTTTATGCTGCGTATAGGTAGGAAGAATTTAATCATAGAGTGGTCTTATTGTGGACAATTAATGACTTTCCTGCTTATGGAAATTTATCTGGGTTTAGTGTGACAGGATATAAGGCTTGCCCCATTTGTGGAGAAAAAACCTATTCTGAATACTTGAAACACTCTCGGAAAATATGTTATATGGGACATAGGAAGTTCTTTCCTAATACGCATAAACTTCGGACTTGGAAGAAGGCATTCAATGGTAAACAAGAGTTTGAGGAGGCTCCTGAGCCATTGAATGGGATCCAAGTACTTGAGAAGATGTCTAAAATTGTGTTCAAGTTAGGGAAGCCTAAAGTTCGTACACCTACAAAGATGAAACGTAGTTGTAAGGCTAAGGTTGTGGAGGAGCAAAAAGGGTGTTATAAAAAGAAAACTGTTTTCTTTGAACTTGAATATTGGCCTTTCTTACTTATACGTCATAATTTAGATGTTACGCACATAGAGAAAAATGTATGTGATATTTTGATAGGCATGTTGTTGAATATTCCTAGGAAAACTAAGGATGTAATTAAGGCTAGACAAGACTTGGTTGCAATGGGTATAAGGGATGAATTATCTCCAAAACCAAATAAGAGATGAACATATTTACCTCATGTTGCATACACTCTTACTAAAGAGGAAAGAATGGAAATTCGCAGATGTTTGTTTAATATAAAAGTTCCAGACAAATATTCCTCAAATATAAGGTCATTGGTAAACATGAAAAGTTGCATTTTGACTGGTATGAAATCTCACGATTATCATATACTAATGCAACATTTAGTACCAGTGGCCATTCGATCTTTGTTGCCAAGGAAAGTTGGAGATGTAATCACAAGGATATGCTTGTTTTTCAAGTCATTGTGTTGTAAGGTGATGGATCCGCTTAAGTTACCCAAGTTAAGAGATTAAATTGTTGAGGTATTGTGTGAGTTGGAGAAATATTTATTGTCAGCATTTTTTGATATAATGACCCATATGATAGTTCACTTGGTTAGAGAACTAAGATATTGTGGTCCCATTTATTTAAGATGGATGTATCCATTTGAGCGATATATGAACATTCTTAAGGGGTATATGAGGAATAGAAGTCGGCCAGAAGGATGCATCGTCGAATGCTATATTGCAGAAGAGGCAGTTGAATTTTTTTTAATACATGACTGGTGTATAGAGAATTGGGTTAAATGATGTTGAAAATGTTGAGATTCAGAGTCGTCGTGGTAGCGTTGTATGCACAGTAAGTCAAGATATATTAGATGAAGCGAATTGTCTTGTGTTGCAGAATATAAATGAAATTCAACCTTATATCGAGTGAGTTATATTCATATAATAAATTAAGTTTAAGTTGTGTAATTTTGTATGTTCAATTTTTTAACAACATATGTACAATTGAAGGGAAAATTTTAATTGGATAAAGACCAAATTTCCATCCAAGTCAAGGAACCCAAAATGGTTACAAGACGAACATTATCGAACTTTTAGTAGTTGGATAGAACAAAAGGTAAATTGTTTTGATTATGGAATGTTTTCATTTATTGGTAATTACAAGATGGCATGGTTGGTTGTTTTTAGTAATTTATTTTTGGTATGTTGATTTAATAGGTTGTGTCAGAATTACAAAACACATCAAATAAGGTTTCAGACATCGCTAAGTGGATTTCTCGAGGACCTTCTGTTAATGTCATCCAGTTTTCATCAAACATGATTAACGGTACTCTATTTAACACTAGGGAGCGCGATAACAATAGAAACGCACAAAACAGTGGTGTTAGCCTTGTTGCTAAAACTGTGCAAGTCTCTAGTGCAAAAGGAAAAAATCCAGTTGAATGTGATATGAATTTTTATGGAGTAGTTAATAAAATTTGGGAGTTAGATTATATCACAACTCAAGTACCTGTTTTCTTTTGCGATTGGGTGAAAAATGACAGCGGCATAATATATGAAGATTTTGGTTTCACATTAGTTAATCTAAAATGAATTGGGCACAAATCTGACTGATTTATATTAGCTTCACAAGCCAAACAAGTATTTTATGTTAATGATCCTTTAGACAACCAGTGGTCAATTGTTCTTCCAACGCAAACAAGAGAATGGAACATTAAAGATGGTGTACCATTTAATATATCTCTTGAAGAAGAACTTGTCACATTCACATTCAATAGTAGATAATGATGAAGTTGATGATGATTGTATTTGTTTCCATTAAAACGGTGAAGGATTATGGGTTGATGATAATGGGTCTTGGCATACCATTTAATGGGTTTTATATGTTTATGATATGTGAAATTTTTAGTTTCATCTTTTTGTTTTATCTTTTGGTTTCATCTTTAATTCAAATGTTTGTATAACTTTTTTTTATGATTATGAGTGTCCAAAATGGTTATAATAATGATATTTATGTTTCATAGATGGAGGGTGATCCTTTTGGTTGTAGTTCTGATGAGGGGGAGCATCGCCCTCATTCTCAACCAATGGAACAAGAACATAAACTATGAGAGGACACACATGGATGTCTAAAAGCACCAAAAAAAAGGAGTGAAGGACATCTTACACATGTTGAATACAACGAGTATGATCAAATAATTGGTGAGACTAGAAGTAATGTTTCATCACAACTTGGAGCTATTGTTCGAGCCACTATGTCCATCAACACTAATAGTTGGAATGATGCTAGTATGGTGGATAAAAATAAAATATGGGATACAATGAAGGTATGATTTTATTAATTATATTTCATTTAATGTTTTTAAAATATATATTGTTGTGATAATATGATTCTTATTGCTTTCAAACTTGCAGAAAACTTTTGATTTGGACCCTAAACAAAAGAAACAAATATTGATGGATGCGGGAAAGTACTTTCAAAATTGGAAGATTAATCTCACAAGGGTACATGTGTATGACTCTTTGAAAAAATTCCCAAATGAGTTCCCGCCAGCTATTCCAATTGGATTTGATAATGTCACAAAGACAGATGAATGGTTAAAGTTTGTGAACTCAAGATTAATTCCCAAGTGGCGTAAAAGGAGAGAAGAGATGCAAAATTATCGAGCATTGAATAAATACAATCACAACCTCTCTAGTGAAGGCTATGTGCGTATTGAAGAGATGTTAATGGAACAAAGTGAGAAAAGTCTGACTGAACTTGATAGGGTAGACTTGTGGAGCATGGATCGTCAGAATGCAAAATGAGAGCTAGTTGGAGAGGCCTCTGAGATTCAAAGAAATATTGTAAGTGTTCATATTTAATAATGTTGGTATATCAAATTATTAGCTTCTATATATAACTTTCTATGAATATTGTTTCACAGGATCCTTACTGGCAACTCCGAGCAGAGGGTAAATGGGCACCTGATGGCCCTGATGATGTGATGATGAGGGTGTTGGGCACTCTTGAGCCCCGAGGATGTGTTAGGGCTGGAGGACACAGTGTGTCCCGCACAGTATACTGGAATACTCCAACACCTACCTCAATGAAAAATAAATCGAAAGCCTCTTCTTCGAATGACGACATTAGAAAAGAGTTTGAAGAAAGATTTCAAAAATAAAAAGAACATTGTCAACAATCACAATGTCATCTTGAGAAAATTCATGGCCCAACAGAGCGGGTCGGAATCCAACATTGGATTCCCACCAGTGCCACCATCATATTATGTGCCTGAACCACCAGTGCCACCAGCGCATGCGTTCTACTATACTCTTGACCCACTAGTGCCTTAAGTAGAAACCAAATTATTGCACTACAGCCGCTTTTGCAAGAGGTAATTAAACTTTCATGAATATTCCAAAACCAAATAAATTTCTTTACTGTTTCAACATGCTTATTTGTATATAATATGTTTCTTGCGCAGGGTCGAGCATGCCAATTAGTCATTGATTCAGTTTCAAACGTTGTTGCATCAGGTAAACTCATTGAAAGAAAGGTAGGCAACAACGACCAAGTTAGGATTACTTACATTCTTAAGCCAACCTGTCCTCTCCCTTTTGCATATCCTTATTTGGATATGTACATAGTTGGTGTGGCCTAAGAATTTGGCATTATATTTGAAGATATATATCATGAGGTGATGCCATATTTTTACATAATTGTCTTTACAATTCTATATTAATTTGTTTGCATTTTTTTAATTTTTTATATTATTGTATACAGGATCCTTTTACAAGTAGGACCAGATTACAACGACCAAAAGCTCTGTCAACACAACAACCACGAGAAAGAAGACGATCACAAACTCCTCCAACACAACTGCCCCATAGTCCATTGGAACGATTACACAATATCATATCTCAGTGGGCTGATGGTGAGTGTGTTAATCTAGGCATAGAGTCTGAAGTTTTTGATCAGGATATGTCTCACTATTATATATTTAAGGATGACATACTTCAGTTTGCTCGAAAGGAGAAGATTGGATAAGCAGTTGTCGTCAGCTACATGAGGTATATATCTCACAAAGTTTGCTCATTTAATTTTCTAATTTGATTTATTCATTCATATAACAATTTTCGTATTTCTGTATTAGATTCATTTACAAATATGTGGTACAACAAGGTCGCCAAAATAAGTTTTTATTTGTCAATCCTAATATTGTAGCCACTCAAGGGAGTTCATTCCAAGATCGTGTTCAAAATTTGTTTAGATGATGCAATGACGTAAAATCAAAAGAACAAGTTATGCTTGTCCCCTGGAACCATGGGTAAGTTTAAAAAGTTGTCATTTTTCCGACCCATATCAATACTTTCTTTAGTTAACACTTGAGTTATAATTTTTTTGTTTTTCTTATGCAGTGAACATTGGATGTTGCTTATTTCGACACCATATGCATATCATGTTTATTGTTGTGATTCGGTGAATTCAGATCTGAATAACCATGAAGAGATTGTATCTGTGATCGTCAGCGCTTTCAATCTTTTTTTCTCTATGGATCTTCTGGATGTCTAGATCCCTGATACTCTACACAATAAGTAACCTCAGGTAAGTAATTACAACTTAAATTTTTGAACTTTTATAATTATTAAGTAGAATAATATGTATGCATTTTGTAACAAGTTTCAATTTAATAATGAATTACTCATACTTTTAAATAATTAGTGTCTACACCAACCAGACAATGTGGATACTATATAATGAGGATGTTGAAGGATTTTATTGAACATGCGAGTCCTGGACATTACTTGAGAACAGTATTATTAATTAAAATTTACAAATTATTTTTGAAACCATATATATAAATGTAATCAAATATTAATATATTTTATTTTATATTTTTTGTAGCTAACAAGTACGTCATATTCATAGGCACAAATTGATGAGTTGCGACAAGGGCGACATATATGTTACCTATAATCCAAAGTTACCGACCCCGTGGTTAGGTTTTCTTATTTTTTACCTCTTTCTTCATACACAATGCAATGCTTGTTAATTTTGAATATGTCTAACAAATATTGTGTTTCTTGTATATGTCTAACAAATATTGTGTTTCTTGCATATTTTCATTTTATTAATTATGTCAATTTCAATTTAAATTAATATTAAATTGATTTCAATTTAATTAATATTAAAATAATTTCAATTTAATTAATTATTAAATCAAATTAAAATAATATTAATTCTAAATTAATTTAATTTATATTTTTTAAACTTTGGAGACTTTCAATGTCTCCCACTAGAAGACGTAGGAAGTCTCTCACCTCTCCCATTAGGAGAGGTTGAAAGGTGTCAAAAAACGTTGACTTTCCACCTCTCTCCTATGGGGAGACGTTGTAGGTGGGGTTATTGTAAGTATATATCTTACGTCTCCCAATGGGAGAGGTGAGAGACATCCCACGTCTCCCCGTGGGAGATGTTAAAAGGTGTCCAAAAACGTTGACTGTCAACCTCTCCCACTCGGAGACGTGGGATGTCTCTCACATCTCCCATTGGGAGACTTGAGATACATACTTACAATTGCCCCACCTACAACGTCTCACCATATGGGAGACATTGTAGACTTTCATTGTCTCCAAAATAAAGTCATAAAACCCCTTTTTTGTTGTAGTGTAAAATTCTCTCTAGCTTATATATAATCAAGCAAATTATAGGTATATACATATATTTTCTATATAATAAGTGTATAGTTAACAGAAATTCTTGGTTTTAATAGTTTTTTATTTTTTTCGTTAATTTTAACAGAATATTCTTATATTTTACAGAATATTTTTATATTTAATAGTAGATTCCAAACATGATTTAAACTTAAATCAAATTAAATAAATAATTAATTAAACCATTTAAAATAAGATATTTTTGATATATTTTACAATGACAATTATTTAAAAATAATAAAATCATACGTTTTATAACTTAAATAAAATTTAGTTAAACTTAAACTTCACATATTAGAATAATATCATATTTAATATATAACATAATATAATCTATTATGAAATAGAAAAAAAATTCTTTAAATAAAAACTAGCGACAAATTTAAATTTAAAATTCATTTATTATATTAAACATATAATATATAATATCTTGTTGTCATTGCCAAATTTAAAAACTAGAATAAATATAAACTTAAATAAAAATAAATAAATTAATTAATTAATTAGAATATAATATTTTAAAGATATTTTATAATAATTTAAAAAATCAAATCATATTTATTTAAAAATCATAAAGTCATACATATCATTTTTTTATCTTATAAATTTGTATCATATAGTTTATTTTCTATCAAGTGATTGGAATTTTTTTTCTTCATCAAATTCACAAAATGATATTGCGAGTTATATTAGAAACTAAAAATAGTTTATGCATGTATACTACTCTCCACTATGGCTTTTTTCAATTCATATTTTATTCTATTATTAATTTCTTTTTAAGTATTATTGTAATTTATATATATGTCGTGTAGCAATGTAAATATATATCTATATCAATGTTGTGTTTAGATGTCATATATGTAGAGATTATTGATATAAATATTTATATATACTATAGAACTGTATTCATTCTATTATATATTGAAGAAAAAAATGTGAATTAGTTTTTATTAAAATTATAGACAATGTTTTGACCTAATTTTTTAATACATTTATGTCATACATTATATTAAACATATTTTATTTATTTTTTTTATATTGTTTATTTATTTAAAATTTATATGATAATTAAAAATAATAAAAATAAATGCATGCACTACAAGAACTATAATTATTAGGGGCGGACCCATTAGAGGCAGACTTGAATCCGCCTCTAATAAGAGGGATATTAGCGGTGAACCCAGAAGTTTGCTGCTAATAAAGTTTTTTTATTTTTTTAATTTAAAAAAAGCATTAATGACGGACGAGAAACTATTAGCGACAGAAGTTCCGCTGCTAATAAAAATGAGAGAAAGTGCAGGAAGTCTCTCGGGCTTTTATTTGAATGAGTATTATCGGCGAAATGCCTGCCGCTAATACATAATAGCGGCGGTTCCCAAACATTATTAGCGGCAGACTGTCCGCTACTAATAAAAATGTAATTATTACCGTTTTTTTAATACTGGCGGAGGTCCGCCGCTAATAATGGGTAATTCTGACCATTTGTTTTATTACCAGCAGAAGAGCATTATTAGCGGTGGACCTCCGCCGCTAATAATCTCTTATATATATGCCCATCACACCCCGTTCAGCAGTTTCCCCATTTCTCTGTTTGCTCTTCTCTCTGTCTTCTCGTCCGAGCCAATATCCTCCTCCGTAGCCACCCTACTCGGCCTACCCGAGCCCCTCCACATCCACGACCCCCCTCTCCCCCCACCGGAGTCCCTCCACATCCATGACGCCCTTCCACCCGAGCCCTCCACGAGTCTACAAATTGTGTATGTGTATTAAATTTTTCATTATATTGTTCAATTTTTTTTTAAATTTTTGTATAAATTTCTAACACACTCTATTTTTGTGTCCAAGGTCTACTGTCACTGCTCCGCTTCCGTTTCGGTGTCCAAAGTATGTTTTTATGTATATATTATTTTGTGTATTTGTTAGAAAATTTTAATTATGTGTTAGTAATTTTATATATGTTTGAGTTTTTAAAATTTAAAATAGGAAAAAATTTGAATAATTGAAATTGGTTAATTGTTAATATTTTATGTTTTGTAATAAATGTTCTAGAATTTTCTGAGTGCAAGATTTTAAATTTTTTGAAATGGTCGTATTAAACTGTTATGCTGTCAAATTTTTTGTGAAATTTAATTAAGTAAAGTAGTTTTAATTTATTTTTGATATATGTTATGTCAATATAATTAGAATTTCAATGAATATTATATAATTTAGTTAATTAGTATTATTATAATTAATTGAAAATTATTAAAAAAAATTAATTTGTAGTTAATTAAAATTAATTTATTTTCTTCGATTGATGTCAATTTAATTAATGATGAAAGTGATAGTAATTATTCTACATAGTTTTTATATTTTAGTAATAAAGACAATCATTTAAAATATAATAGATACGACTTGCAATCATTTTGTTCATTTCCATTGGTGATATTTCATACTAACTAATAATTTATTGCTAACTAATAACTTTTGTTCTTAAGTACAATGTCAGTAGATATAGCCACCTCTCACGGTGGAGATGGTGGTGGTTTAGACATGCCAGATCCTAGTAGAGTACCCTCTTCTTGCGAGTCAGGTTAATAATAATTTTAAATTTTATTCATAGCTTGAAAGTCAATCTCAACGAATGTTTAATATATATTAATATTTCAAATTTTGGTGATTGTTGAAAATGTGGATAGCTGAACTGCCGAAAAGAAAGGGTCGTGGCCTAGCTAATAACATACCACTTGAAATTCGAAGGCAAAATGCCGGGAAACCACTAGAGCTTCAGCTTGATCCTTGGACGGACAAAGTCACCTTGTTGTTGCTAGGACATTACTTGGATTTTGCTGATGTACCTCAACAATTTAAGGATCAAGTCGTACAAAAGACGAAGGTAAAAAATTTAGAACAAGTCTTATGGTCTAAATTTTTTATTATAATCATTTACAAACTAAACTAATGTGTTTTTGTTTTAATGTAGCATTTTTATAATGTTAATGGTCATCCAGAACTTGAGAAAGTTGTGAAAAATTTCTACACATAGATGCACAAAAGATATTCTGAGAGAAAGAACATCAGACATACTGACTTCAAAAAATATTACTCTAAGTCGAAAGATTTGGAGAGTGTTCTCATTGCCCCACCTGACCATTGCACTAAGGAGAGTTGGAAAGATATTGTTCAGTTGTGTTTTAGCCCAAATTTTTTTGCGTGATCCAACCAAAACAAGAAAAACAGAAAAGAAATGAAGTATACATCAACGCAAGGCACATAATTGTTGGCAGCTAAGCATCACCAATTTGTAAGTAAAAATATAATTTAATTTAACAAAATTATACGTTCTAACATACTATATCTACATTTGTATAGGCGAATCCTGATGAACATGTTATTGATACTTGGAAAGATAACCATTTGAGAAAATCGACAAAAGTTTTGGTCAACGACACAACTCAAGAAACTTTTGTTAGTTTAAAATTTTGTGTTATAATTTTTATTGAACTATGTTACTGTTGTGTTTCGAACACTTTTTATGAACAGGAAAAAATGACGGAAGAGCTTGAGAGGGCACGACTTCAAAGCCAGTCTCAAGGACCGATGGAGGGATCTGAAACTAGGTCTAGTACTGATTCCTCGTCGATCGATCAATACGAGATTATGAGTAAAGTACTTGGGGAGAGGTCTGACTTTCAAAGAGGAGTTGGTTACAACAAAGGGAAAGGGAAAAAATTAGCTTCCAGTTCCACAAGTCAAAGTCAGTCACAAGCCCAACTTGCACATATGCCTCAAGAAGACATGACTACTATGGCGGAGATGGTGAAGTCAATGCGTGAAGAGATCCGGATGTTGAGATCCCAACAAGGTCCATCTGGTAACCCTCAGCATACCAGTTCACAAACTGAGTCGCAGTTTGACAGCCTTCTGCAATGGTATTTACCATCACAACCTGAAGGTGGTTTATCTTCTCAAAGTCCACCTCCTTGGTCGATGCCACAACAACAACAACATTTTCATCCACCTCAACAGAGTTCTCCTAACTTGTATGGAGGTACATCACAACAATTTCAATACATGTAAGAACGCTTCTCCATTCCCCTCCTATTTATTACCCCGACGTCCCTGCAAGATCTCAGACGTCACATCCTAGGCATCTTGACTTTGGTGATTCATCGCAGCAGCACCACCAGCAGCAACAACCGCAGTAGCAGAGATATGGTCAATTTGTGAGTTCTTCATAGCAGTAGCAGAGGTATGGTCAGTTTGAGAGTTTATTGCACCAGTCTCCCTCGGTACGATCACATACTCAAAAATTTGTAGACTCGTTTGGATCATCTTCACAGCAGTCTCCACAAGCTTATTACCCTTCACCACCAGCACCACAGTTTGCTTCACCACCATTTCCTCGCCCTAAAATTGGTGAAGATATTGACCTGAATGTTAATGAATATTTCTAGTCTGGTTGGCTCGATCCAAACAATAATAATTAGTTTATGTTTTTTAATTAAATTAACACAATGCATATTTTATTATGTTTATTTTATGATTAGTTTATATGTAATTAAATCAAGACAATTGATATTTTTATTATGTTAATTTTATGATTAGTTTATATGTAATTTTGTTTGATGAATATTAATTGTGTTATTAATAATTAATTTTAATTTATGTTAAATTTTATTATATTTAAATAAGTATTATATATATTTATTAATTAATAAAATCAAACGAATTATTATATTTTAATATTATTAATTAATTACCGGCAGATTAATAAGGGCAGGACCCGCTGGTATTAAATGAGTCAAACACGATGATGACTATTTTTTACACTGGCAGAGTCCACCCCTAATAATCTGCCAGTATTAATAGATTACCGGTAGGGTGCCAATCTACTGGTAATAACCATAATTACTCATCAATTATTACCGGCGGAATCTAGTATTATTACCGACGGAGGCTTCCGCCAGTAATAATTTGTTTTGTTGAAGTGATGTTTGAATAAGCAAGTTTATGATTTTGAAACTAAATGAGAGTATATGTTATTTTTACCTAGTATATATATTATATATATTTATATAGAGTCACGAATGTAATCTCCCTTTATTAACTTGCCACGCGTTATTAATTTGTCTTTCGTACTAAATCTGAGTTATAACTATATTAAAAGTGAGGTCAATGATGAATAGATTAAAGGAAAGTGCTAATTTTAGTGTTAAGTACTTGGTCGATCACATGGGAGAATTTAAATAGTTAATTAACTTAAATTAGTAATAATTAGTTGGGAATAATTGGTATGTAAATTTGTATCCGGGACTATAAAATTGATGGAAACCAAAAGAAACATTCATTCCTCAATCAAACAAAATTTTAAGCACAGGCCAAACATTAGAAAATGGGTCCCATCAAACGAAACAAGAATGCAATCTCTTTGCTTGTATTTCTGATGATTTCAGTCACAATCAACTGTGCCTCCTTTGATGTGACGAAATACGGTGGGAAACCCAACTCTGATATAGCTCAGGTAATTAATTTCTGAAACAAATATTATAGATAAACTACATATATGTATATTTGTTGTAATAAAATTGATGTTTGTTTAGGCTTTAGACAAGGCTTGGAAAGAAGCTTGTGCAGCACCAACGAAATCGAAAGTAGTAATTCCAAAAGGAATATTCAAATTAAGCAAAGCATTTTTGGCGGGACCATGTAAGAATCCTATCGGGTTTGAGATCACAGGCACATTAGAGGCTCCATCGAAAGCTGTCGGCTTCAAAGAGGGGCAGGGATGGATTACGTTTGAACGTATCAGCAAGCTATCCATTTATGGGGGAGGAACTTTTGACGGTCAAGGAAAAGCAAGCTGGGGACAGCATTGCAAAAGGACCCAATATTGCAGCAAACTCCCCGTTGTGAGTATATGTATAAATATAATTAATTTTATATGTCAAATATTTAAATTAATATGTACATATGTAATTATATGATTGTACGTTTGTTTTCATGGATGGAATGATACAACAGAATATTAGGATGAACTATTTGAACGATACAGTGGTGAGGAGCGTAAAATCCAAAGACAGCAAACAATTCCACTATGCAATTCTAGGAGCAGTTAACCTAACGTTCAAAAGAGTTAAGATAATAGCACCTGGGGATAGCTGGACCACTGACGGAATCCACATTGGGCGTTCGACCAACATCACCATCACCGACTCGATCATTCAAACAGGCGATGACTGCATCTCCATTGGGGATGGAACCAGGGATTTAACAGTAACCAACGTGACATGCGGACCGGGCCACGGAATCAGCGTCGGAAGTCTTGGCAAATACGCGAATGAACAACCCGTGGAACGTATCTATGTCCGTAATTGCACGTTCAGTGGTACCTCAAACGGCGTCCGCATCAAGACATGGCAAGATTCTCGTGAGGGCATTGCAACAGACATGCATTTTGAGAACCTCATCATGGACAAGGTTGAGACCCCAGTCATCATCGACCAAGAGTATTGCCCATGGAATTCATGCCCTGGGAAGGGGAAGCCATCAAAAATCAAGCTCAGCAAAGTCAGCTTCAAGAACATCAGGGGAACTGCTACCACTGCTGTTGGTGTCAAGCTTCTCTGCAGCGGTGGATATCCATGCCAAGATGTGCAAGTTGGGGGCATTGATCTCAAGTACAATGGAAAAGATGGTCCAATTACCTCCATTTGTAAGAATGTCAAACCCAAGGTCTCTGGCTTCATGAACCCGGCTGCTTGCACCCATTAATTACTCATCCATTTTCTCCATCCAATTATCACGGATATGTATTCATAAAACACCGTGATTTTCTTCTTCTCTAATATATGCTCGCGTTACCTCTCCTCTCTATTTTCTTATTTTATACATACTCAATTTTTTGGCTCACCATATGTAGATATATGGTTTGATAAAGTGATTTGTATCCTTTAATAATTCTCTTGCTGCAGCGATGTTATTACTTCACTGTTAGATAAAATAATAATAATATATATTTTTTTGCTATTATGAAATAATTTGCACGATACGTGTTTTCAATTATTATTGTTAAATTAAAGAGTATTGGAGCAAATAACCCCATCCATCCAATATAAAAAAAATTAGAAAGATATTCTCCTTTTAAAGTTTCTACCAATTCTCCTTAAGAACATCTCCAATCCAAGATGAAAATTTTATGCGAAATTTGGTACAAAAACATGAGTGAATGCTATATTTATCTCCATATTTGTAATTGTGGTCAAATACACAAAATATAAATTAAGTAATAAAGTCAACAATTCATTAAATATTATTGATAATATACATTATTTTTAATTATTTATTTTGAAAATAAATAAATATGATTAGTCATTAATTGTTGATTAATAAATTAGTGACAATATAAGTGTTGTTTGGTAACACGTAAGAAAATAGTTTTTATTTAATTAATTAAAAATTTGACAATTAAACATAAAATCGATTTAAGAAACTTCCATTTTCAAGTGGTCCAGAAGCTTAAAAGGTTAAAAAGGGAGCCTTAAAGAGCCGAATAATGAGCATTTTGGGGATCTTCATGCTCAAGTTTTGCAAGCCATGCATCATATGCATGAGGTTTAATATTATCTTCAATCAGATCCTTTGAATGTGGAGAAAATTAATGAAGAGTTTGTTGCCTGTGCTTAGTATAGAAGATGTCAGGACAATTACTTGGCTTTTTTTTAAAACAAAAGGCTAAGATTAATTGGCTTAAGGAGGGTGATGACAATACAAAGTTTTTTCATCAAAGCTTGAAACAAAGAAGATCCCACAATATTATTTGTTGACGTCGTTTTTCGTCAACTTAGAAATGAAGAGCAATTAAACAAAATATCAGAAAAGACAAACAATAAAAGACACAATTTTTACATGGTTCAACAGTTAAAATCTGCCTAGTCCATGAGTCGATGCTATTTAACTATAGAAATCTCTCAAAGCTTTTTGGAAGCAATTTAACAGAGTATTTCCCAATACCGATTTCTTAGTCTTTTACCAATGAATAGCTCCAATCTATTTATAGATTGGTTTACATAATATCTCCCATCACATTTCGGGGAGTTATTAGTCAAGTCTCAAATTAAATACAAATAAATGCATATAATTATATAATACGCGTATAAATCCCATGATATTCAGGATTTAATAACATATTACAATCAATCACTTAGATATAGGGATTCTCAAACAGTAACTATGTTCACACTTGGCTATCGACCTCAAATATTCGAATTCCTTCGAGATTGACTAACTATCACGAGCTCGCTACCTCAGTTTACCTTGTTCTTAACAAGTAACTTTGTCGAGATCATCCCTTCCGAGCTCACAATGCCCGAGCTCGAACCGTCTTGTCTGATGGTAAAATATGAACCACGAGATTTATACAAGTGTTGAACCTTTGTCATTCTAGCTTTGAGCAAGTCTTGTAACCTTGGAACACCTTCGAGGCCACGTAGCTCCGAGCTCATCAGTTTCGACGTCGTCGTTTTAATACTCAGCGAGACTGTCCTTGACTTTCTGATTAATGTTGACTATATGATGAATATGCTTATTTCAAGCTTACACTTTATGAGCCTAACTTTCGAGATCAAAATTTCTATTCTCGAACTCAAAAGTATCAATTCGAATCCTATGAGAAGGAAACTTTTGAACTGCTACCTCCGAAAACTGAGCACCTACAACACTCGAGTGTGGACACGCGTTAGCCACAGATTGCGTAGTCAGAGTACTCGAGTACTCTTTTCATCTGCCCATGTCTTTTCATATCCCGTTTTGCCGCCAGCACCATACTTATTCCCCATCTGGTGGATCAGACCCCAAATCAAATCAATGACCCAGATTAGTTCGACCCTTGACATCCCCTGGAGCCTATAAATATGCCCACTTCCTCTTCTTCATTACACTTTTACTCTATAGAAATAACTCATACCAGAGAAAGAAAAAATAAAAACCAGAGATCTCTTTGCATGTTTTCCAAACCACGGAAACAATATACCTCAAACACACTCGACTCTGTGAGGTCCTTCCTTCTACCAACATTCCAGTCGAAAATCTCATCATTCCCATGAACAACATTGTGTAAGTTCACACTCTTCTCCTGTGCTTTTGATTTTCATATGTTGTTTACGTGTTTGTTCTATACCGTGAGCATATTTACTGGTTTTACAAGGATATTTGATCGATATTAGGCAAACCCATGATCCAAAATATTGCAATGCAATCAAAGTCATGGTTTTAGACCCAAATTACTTAGTGTAGAAATGTAAAAATGGGGTTTTTCTCGTCAGAGAGAGTTTCATGTAGCCTAAGTTATAGAGGTTTTTTATTTAGGGTTTTAAATGTATAAATCCCAAAAAGTACACCTTTTTAGGTAACTGTCAACTTTTTCCCTGAAAATATGGGATCCTTAAAACTGATATCCACGTCCCCATTCTCTCGTGTGAGTACACTCTCGAAGCCCAAACCTTTTAATGGTTCGAGGCTCACCTTCGAACTCATCCTACCCTTTCGAGACTCCGATCTCGGCTGAGGTATATTCGTGATCTCGGACTTTCGAGCTCGAATCACCAAAACTATCTTCTATGATTTTCTTCATGCCTGACCCTCACCTTTTTCTTTCTTGCTAGATGTCGCAGAATTCTAAGAATCGGTGGGGTTCAGAGCTCGCAATCCCTTACTCTCCATCAACTCCTAGCTCGGAATCCCCCTTCACTCAGAACCAGCGCTTGATAGGCGAGCACCAAGAAATGTGTGAACAAGAAGACATCCGAGATCACTTCCAATGCCAGATTGATGAGGTTGAGGAGAAAAAGAGGAAAATACTTTTGGTTGCAATCTACATGGATCCAGACCCTGAGATCAGACCCGTCCCTCTCGATCCAAAACTCAGAGTCACCATCGCTTTCGAGCCTGGTGTTTTTTCGTTCTCGCTGATGGGAGATCCTTCGAACCACCTTTCTACCTCACAAGTTACTTCAATTCCGACCTCAAGGGAGGAATTCTAAGAGGATGAACATTACTGGAGCTCAGTTACAACCACGAGCCAGATACCTGATCTACTAGCCTATCATGACTTGAAGCTTTCAGGCGCTCTAATGTGGTAACCTTCTTTACTTAAGCACAAACCCGACACCTTAATCCTCTTCCTTGATACTAGGGATAACTTTTACATTTGGTCTTGGGTAGATCATAGGGTGCGTAGGTTCAATAGTTGGGTAGGCCCGTTCAAACCATGTATAGTCCGAACGAGGTCTGGGATGGGGTCGCTATTCAATACAGGACCAATATATATAGGGACCTGTCGAGGATAACCCCGACTTGTAGAGAAGGGACTCCCCCAGCATCCTCGGAAGATAGGGGAATTACTTGGTCGCTGAGCTCAAGCTCGATAGAGAGTACCAGTTGGGTTTCTTTTCTCCTTATTTTTGTTTATTTTAATGGCTTAGGATCGATTACTAAATTGTAACTTGTATATTTTGCAGACAACATGGACTCCGACCTGGATAATGTTCTCAACCGTCCCTCAGGAGCTAAGGGAAGCAAGTGCCCAAGGGTGTCTCAAAGAGGAGAGCGCCCCTCCAAAACCTTGAAGAAAACTAAGGTGACTCCTCAGCCTTGGATATTTAAGGCCCGAGCCATGTTGCTGACCCTACAACCGAGGTCAGGGTCCCCATTGAAGTTGAGCCGGTGGTGCCCGCAGGCCCCTTGCCTCCTCCGGTCCAAGCTCCCCACCAATCTACTTCGTACCCTAAGAAACCAGTCCCTACCTGCAAACATCTTCCGTCGATCTCGACCCATGTCCCCAAATATGTGCTCGATCCAGCCGCGGGATCGCACGAAGTCAGTTTGGGCTTAGAAGTCTGTAATGACCCACTAATCTAGACTATTTGGACCATTAACGAAACTATACATAAAGCATACATTTTTGCGAAAATACCATACTTTATTGGAAACTTGTAGAAATAGAGTCACTTTCATAAAATAAGTAGGATATGGGTACCCATTGTCTTTAAAACAAAAATAACTTAAAGTAAAAAGAGTTACATAGAAAATGCGGAAAATACATCTAAAACCATAAAAAAGTAAAATGAGACTACATCCTCGAATCGAATAACGCTCGGCCCCTTGACTCCATCGATACACATCCTCTAAGCGTCACGAATCTTTCCGCCTCTAAAGCTTATTTCCTGCACATAAACAGAAAGGAATGAGCCTAATGCCTAGCAAGGAAAAATCTAACACATAGTCTACACATCAATTTCATAATAACGTAAAGACATATCATAACACATAATACACTTATTATAATGGCCATTATTACTTGGGGTCCCATAGACTAAACAAGCATATGCCCATGGAATTAGTGGGGTCCTACTAGCTAAGTAGGTCATATGCCCATAACCCATTTGGGGTCTTGTTAGTCGTATGGGTCATATGCCCAAGCCTACAAACATACATACATTCATAACATATTCATAACATATCATAACATAACACATAAGATAACATAAACATAAACATATAGATTCTAGCCTATTTTCCTTACCAAAGTTACCGGGATTATGGACTGAGTTGGGACTTTTGGAACACTCCTAAAACCATAAGAAAGAGTGAGTCTAAAGAAAGGAGATGAAATGAAAGAGATGGAAAGACTAAACCATAAAAAAAAAAACATACTTACCGACTTATATGCTTAAGAGCTTGGATTCCCTAACCAAAATAAGAATAAGGTTAGGGGACTGAGTAGAAGGTTTTGAGAAAGGAAATAACATAAAATACAGAAAGGAACTAGAGTTTTAGGTTTACCTCAAAGATTGCAAGATCAATCTAACCTCCACCGAAATACTATAGAACTCACTTCCCAAAGTGTTTGATAAGCTTATGATGTTTAAGCTTATAGTTTTTCCACAAACCAAGTGTTTACACTCTCACACTCACTTAACACTAGCAGCTTCTGAACTTAGAGAAAATGGTGAATAATGGCTGGGTACTAGGTCCTATTTATAGAGTTTGGGAATGAAAGTATCTTGATTTTACTTGAATAAAAATAATGGCTTTTTAGGTGAAAATCATTTGAATAATTGTTCAGCAGAGGCTGAAGACTCGTTCAAGAGATGCTGGACTTATGGAGGAGTTTGAATGGCTGAAAGGAAAAGAATTCAAAAAACAATTGAACATATGCTGAAGGAGGCGATATATCGCCCCCTGTAGGCGATATATCGCCTGGGCCAGTATGCCTGAGGCGACCGTGCATCGTCTCGTGTTTTCCGTATCTACGTGCTGCGATATATCGCCCCCTATAGCTGCGATATATCGCCCCCTATAGCTGCGATATATCGGCATACGCTGAATAATTAAACACGAAATTACACATTTTTAGCTAAGTTTGAATGGGGTAAACAGCCTTGACTATGCCCTCAACGTATTCAAAGCTGCTGACTGACCTTAGGGGATTCAAACTTTACTCCTTATTAAATTAAATCCTCAAAAATACTTAATCCTTAATCACCATTTATAACATGTGCTTAAAATCCTATTGGTTGATATCTAAACCTTATAGTATAATAAATATAATCCTTAATATCAGTCACATTAATCAAACCTTAGGCTAACTTAATATTCTTAAACTATAGATTAAACTTAGAAAATCTATAAGTACTACTATGAGTGTCCAAATAATTCCCGGTCTGAACCAAAAATCCACAGTTACAAAGATAATGCTATAAATACTATCATACTACTATCTATCTTAGCTAAGTAAAGTTCTTGGACTCTACAATTCTCCCCTACTAAAAAGAATTTCGTCCTCGAAATTTACTTATCAAATAACTCCGGATACCGGCCTTGCATGTCCTCCTCTAACTCCCACGTTGCCTCGCGTTCAGAACTATTGCTCCATAGGACTTTGACTATAGGAAAGCTCTTGGACCGTAACTGCTTCATCCCTCTATCTAGGATGCTAACCGGTCGTTCCTCGTAACTTAAGTCTTTCTGGAGCGCTATCGTATCGTTCTTGAGGACGTGAGATGGGTCTGACACATATTTGCGTAACATCGAGATGTGGAAGACGTTGTGACTATCGACTAGTGCTGGCGGTAGGGCTAGTCTATACGCAACTGTTCCCACTTTGTCCAATATCTAAAAGGACCTATGAATCGAGGACTAAGCATGCCTTTCTTTCCGAACCGCTTGACACTTTTCATAGGAGATATCTTGATCTCCAACTTAGAATTGCACATCGCGTCGCTTGGTATCCGCATATCTTTTCTGACGGCTTTGAGCAGCCAGCATACGCTGTCTAATAAGCGTTACTGCTTCTTGAGCTTGTCTAACAGCTTCGGGCCTTAGAAGCTGCCATTCTTATACCTCGTCCTAGTGCAACGGTGATCGGTACCTTCGTCCATATAGCAACTCATAAGGTGCCATAGACTGGTAGCTATTGTTGTACGAGAACTCGATCAGTGGTAAGTACTTGTTCCACGATCCTCCGAAATCAAGTATACACGCGCGTAGCATATCCTCTAAGATCTGAATCGTACGCTCAGACTGCCCATCTGTCTGAGGATGGAAAGTTGTACTAAGGCTTAACTTAGTACCCATATCTCGCTGTAAGTTTCTCCAAAATCTTGACGTAAATACTGATCCTCTATCTGACACTATCGTCTTGGGGATTCCATGAAATCGTACAATCTCTTGGATGTAGATGTCTGCATATTGGTCTGCCGTGCATGAAGTCTTAATAGGCAGGAAATGAGCCTACTTGGTTAGTCTATCTATTACTATCCAAGCGGAATCATGCTGCTTATTCGTCTTTGGCAGACCCGTCGCGAAGTCCATGGCTATGTCGTCCCACTTCCATTCTGGTACGCTAAGCGGTTGCAATAAACCTGCAGGCCGTTGATGCTCCACTTTCACTTGTTGGCATACCAGACACTTAAATACATACTCCGCTATCTCCTTCTTCATCCCTGGCCACCCATAGACTGCCTTGATGTCATGAGTCATCTTGGTAGACCCTGGATGAACTGAGTATGGGGTGCTGTGCGCTTCTTCTAGGATCATCTTCTTAATACTTTGATCATTTGGCACGCATACCCGATCCTTATATCTCAATAAACCTTGGCTAGATATTGAGAAATCTGTAGCCTTGCCTTCTCTGACTGCATCCATATGTGCTGCTAGCGTGTCGTCATGTCCCTGACCAATTCGTATATCCTCTAACAAATTTGATTGGATAGACAGGTTAGCCAGCTTGCCTACAACAACTTCTATTCTGGCACTGATAAGCTCCTGCTGTAGCGGCTTTTCTATTCCGGATAAGACTGCTAAGTTCCCATAGCTTTTCCTACTAAGCGCATCGGCAACTACGTTTGCCTTCCCTGGGTGGTATAGGATTTCGCAGTCGTAATCCTTGACTAATTCTATCCACCTGCGCTGCCTCATGTTGAGCTCCTTCTGCGTAAAGAAGTATTTTAAACTCTTGTGGTCCGTATAAATCTCGCACTGTTCTCCATAAAGATAATGGCGCCAGATTTTCAACGCAACGACCACTGCTGCCAACTCCATATCGTGAGTTGGATAGCGTTGTTCATACTCCTTCAACTGACGTGAGGCGTAGGCTATCACCTTGTTGTTTTTGCATCAACACGCATCCCAATCCTAGCTTTGATGCATCGCATTAGACAACGAACTTATCGTCGGGTGTCGGTACACTAAGTACTGGTGTTTGAGCAAGGCTTATCTTTAAGCAACTGGAAGATTTCTTCACACTTATCGTTCCAGTTAAACTTTTGTTACTTCCGGGTCAGGTTGGTGAGTGGAGTGGCTATCTTAGAAAAGCCCTCTACAAACTTCCTATAATAACCTGCTAGCCCAAAGAAGCTTCTTACTTCAAATGCGTTCTTTGGTCTAGGCCAATCCTTCACGGCCTCTACCTTCGATGGATCTACTGCAACTCCGTCTTTTGATATGATGTGCCCGAGGAACGCCACTTGTGAAAGCCAAAACTCGCATTTCTTGAACTTCACGTAGAGTTGATGCTCGTTCAATCGCGTCAACATCATCCTCAATGTTCCTCGTGCTCTACTTCATCCTTGGAGTATACTAAGATATCGTCGATGAATACCACGACGAATTTATCTAAGTAATCCTTGAAGACCCTATTCATTAAGTCCATAAACGCGGCTCGTGCGTTAGTAAGACCAAAAGATATAACCAAGAACTCGTAATGTCCATAACGAGTCCTAAAGGCTGTCTTAGGAATATCTTCTCCCTTTACCTTGAGTTGATGATACCCGGACCGTAGATCGATTTTTGATAATACCGTCGCGCCTCGGAGTTGATCGAATAAATCGTCAATCGGAGGTAGCGGGTACTTGTTCTTAATCGTTACTTTGTTCAGCTCACGGCAGTCTATGCACATGCGCATACTTCCGTCCTTCTTCTTCACGAATAGTACCGGAGCTCCCCATGGTGAATGTCTTGGCCTAATGAAACCCAAGTCTAGGAATTCTTGTAGCTGCGTCTTTAACTCCTTGAGTTCCGTAGGTGCCATCCGGTATGGTGCCTTAGAGATAGGCTCGGTGCCTGGTACTAATTCTATCGTGAAGTCTATCTCTCGAGTTGGCGGCAATCCTGGCAAGTCATCGGGAAATACCTCTGGAAATTCTTGTATAACTCGAACATTTCCAACCTTCAGTGGCGTCTTCTTTTCCATGTTTGTGATGCTGGCTAAGAACGCTTGACATCCTTTCTCTATCCTTTGTTGAGCTTTGAGAGATGACACTAACGGGGTGCGTAATCCTGAAGCTTGTCCCATGAAGCATCGTCTCTGGCCGTCAGGAGTCTCGAACATCACATAGAACTAGAAGGAGATCTGATAGAGCTAGTGATCAAGGACTTCTTGCGTTTGCTATCGATCGTTGCGCCATGCCGTGCTAGCTGATCCATGCCTAGTATTACGTCGAAGTCCTTGATCACTAGCTCTATCAGATCTCCTTCTAGTTCTATGTCCTCAATCTTGATCGGTACGCCTCGTACTATTCGTGATGATAGAACTACTTTGCCCGAAGGAAACTCGGTTACAAACCTAGTTCTAAATCTTTCACTAGGTTTGTCTAGTTTTTCTATCATTCCTGACGAGATATACGAGTATACTGCTACCAATCAAGCGATACTAGAACATATACTATCGAGGATAGGATCTGACCTGTAAATCCTTGTTACTAGCATGGGCTCCTCCTTGGGTCAAGGCAAAGACTTTGGTCTGGAACCATCGTTTAATCCTTCTTCTCCTCACTAACATTAATCTGAATCCTTTTTACATTATTACCGTTTCTAGAATATTGGCATAGGTTGTAGTTCCCAGGTTTGCTAACTTAACCCCTAATTCCATCTTTGGTCTAAGTCCTCTGACGAACTTGGTCAACCTCGTAAAGTCGGTTGGGACCAACTCTGGTGCAAACTTGACTAATCTGTTGAACTGACGAGCATATTCTTCTACCATTAGCGATGACTGCCGAGGTGTAATACTTCTTGTGGAACGGCTCCACAAATCTTGTCCATATCATGGTGGTGACATCGTTAGTCTGGTGAACTAAGTCCCACCATATTTTGGCATCCTTCTTGAGTAATGACGATACGCGGGATATGCGGTCTGCATTACTGAGATTCATGTGCATAAGAATTGGCTTCACATTCCTTAGCCACTCTTCTGCCTCAAAGGGGCCTATAGTCCCTTCGAAGTTTGGAGCGTGCTGCTTGCGGAACCTTTCATACACTGACTCCATATTCGGTACTGGATGTGGCGCGTAGTTCGTCACTGGCCATCCCCCCATATGGACCAACTTGTTGGGGTGCTAGGGCCATTTGTTGTAGCTGCGGCTGCGGTTGCGGCGGAGGCTGAGGCTGAGTCTGCGCCTGTTGACGTTGTTGCTGCAAGAGTTCCTCGACTTGTTGTCGCCGTCTAGCGATTTCTGTGGTGTTGTCAGCTGACGGTGTCGGCGCGTTGCGGCTAGTGGTAGCACGCACTCCTCTTCTGCGAACTGGAGGGGCTTCATTGGTTGCTGGGATGGCGTTGGAGGCATTTCCGTTTGGAGCGTGCAAATCTTCGGAGCGACATCGTCACCAAAAGTTCTAACAGTCGAGAACTTGTTAGAACTTACCCTAATAGGCTCTAAGGCAAAAAAACTTATTCTAAAACAAACATATCTCAGGCCTATTTATTATGACTTCTTATGAAAAATTATATAGGTCTTTATTTATTATTAGAGTGGGTTTCTATACTTAGAAAAACAAGTCATCTTTATTTTCTAAGTGTGTTTCTAATCATCATATATGACTTAATTCTCAGGCTCGAAACTTATCTTTGTTCCAAAGTTAACCATATTGAGGGAGGGCTGGCATCAGTAAAATCGTTCCCACTACTAAGGCCCCCTAACTCTCAATAAGGAAACTTGGTTCTTTGATTTGTATCCACCCTCACTGAACTTAGTCATTATTCATTTTATTTATTACTTATTATGATTGCGAAAATAGAATCAAACTCATACATGATGATAAAATAACATGAAATTAATTTGGAAAAAATAATTTTCACTTATTACAATCATAAAATAAAGAAATAAACAAAACAAACAATGAAAAACTAGCTATTCTAAAAATCGGGATCTTCTACATCCGATCCTTCATCTAGCATATCATCATCTATCTCCTTATAATCACCATTGTCTTAAGCCTCAAAATTTCCTCGGGGAAGATTCAAGAAGATCCTATGTTGTTGCTCACTAGTAAATTGAAACTCTAAATCATAGGTGAACTTAAGTATGAGAGAATAATATCTTAGGGCTGCTTGTAAGTCATCATAATTATTTATATTCTCCCATATTTCTTCTAAAGTTAAAATTGCTGAAGGAAAATCTTTTAAAAGCCTAATTACTAGGACATATTGTTCTGCAGCTCTCATCATGATTTGCTTAGACTCTTGAAGGTGACCTATCTCTTTGTGGAACAAGATCAATCTTCGAGTGATCTTTTCTAGTGCTCCTACGGTGTTTCTTGGCTCTCTTATTCTTTTTAAAGCCTTAATGGCTTTGATATCCTCATTGCTTAAAGCTCCGTTCATTCTTAACTGAAAACATAAACACTAAAGTGTTAGCTATACACATAAGTAACATAACTAGTAACTTAAACACTTACTTGGCGGTCCGATTCGGAGCTTTGAGCGTGTGTATTGAGGAGAACTACATGCAAAGGAACCGTTGCTCTGATACCAACTGTAATGACCCACTAATCTAGACTATTTGGACCATTAATGAAACTATACATAAAGCTTACATTTTTGCGAAAATACCATACTTTATTGGAAACTTGAAGAAATAGAGTTACTTTCATAAAATAAGTAGGATATGGGTACCCATTGTCTTTAAAACAAAAATAACTTAAAGTAAAAAGAGTTACATAGAAAATGCGGAAAATACATCTAAAACCATAAAAAATTAAAATGAGACTACATCCTCGAATCGAATAACGCTCGGCCCCTTGACTCCATTCACCATCGATACACATCCTCTAAGCGTCACGAATCTTTCCGCCTATAAAGCTTATTTCCTGCATATAAACAGAAAGGAATGAGCCTAATGCCCAGCAAGGAAAAATCTAACACATAGTCATACACATCAATTTCATAATAACGTAAAGACATATCATAACACATAATACACTTATTATAATGGCCATTATTACTTGGGGTCCCATAGACTAAACAAGCATATGCCCATGGAATTAGTGGGGTCCTACTAGCTAAGTAGGTCATATGCCCATAACCCATTTGGGGTCTTGTTAGTCGTATGGGTCATATGCCCAAGCCTACAAACATACATACATTCATAACATATTCATAACATATCATAACATAACACATAAGATAACATAAACATAAACATATAGATTCTAGCCTATTTTCCTTACCAAAGTTACCGGGATTATGGACTGAGTTGGGACTTTTGGAACACTCCTAAAAGCATAAGAAAGAGTGAGTCTAAAGAAAGGAGATGAAATGAAAGAGATGGAAAGACTAAACCATAAAAAAAAACATACTTACCGACTTATATGCTTAAGAGCTTGGATTCCCTAACCAAAATAAGAATAAGGTTAGGGGACTGAGTAGAAGGTTTTGAGAAAGGAAATAACATAAAATACAGAAAGGAACTAGAGTTTTGGGTTTACCTCAAAGATTGCAAGATCAATCTAACCTCCACCGAAATACTATAGAACTCACTTCCCAAAGTGTTTGATAAGCTTATGATGTTTAAGCTTATAGTTTTTCCACAAACCAAGTGTTTACACTCTCACACTCACTTAACACTAGCAGCTTCTGAACTTAGAGCAAATGGTGAATAATGGCTGGGTACTAGGTCCTATTTATAGAGTTTGGGAATGAAAGTATCTTGATTTTACTTGAATAAAAATAATGGCTTTTTAGGTGAAAATCATTTGAATAATCGTTCAGCAGAGGCTGAAGACTCGTTCAAGAGATGCTGGACTTATGGAGGAGTTTGAATGGCTGAAAGGAAAAGAATTCAAAAAACAATTGAACATATGCTGAAGGAGGCGATATATCGCCCCCTGTAGGCGATATATCGCCTGGGCCAGTATGCCCGAGGCGACCGTGCATCGTCTCGTGTTTTTCGTATCTACGTGCTGCGATATATCGCCCCCTATAGCTGCGATATATCGGCATACGCTGAATAATTAAACACGAAATTACACATTTTTAGCTAAGTTTGAATGGGGTAAACAGCCTTGACTAAGCCCTCAACGTATTCAAAGCTGCTGACTGACCTTAGGGGATTCAAACTTTACTCCTTATTAAATTAAATCCTCAAAAATACTTAATCCTTAATCACCATTCATAACATGTGCTTAAAATCCTATTGGTTGATATCTAAACCTTATAGTATAATAAATATAATCCTTAATATCAGTCACATTAATCAAACCTTAGGCTAACTTAATATTCTTAAACTATAGATTAAACTTAGAAAATCTATAAGTACTACTATGAGTGTCCAAATAATTCCTGGTCTGAACCAAAAATCCATAGTTACAAAGATAATGCTATAAATACTATCATACTACTATCTATCTTAGCTAAGTAAAGTTCTTGGACTCTACAAAGTCTTATCCCGAGTCGGCCAAAGTCTTAGCAAGATCAGCACTCCTCAATGGCAGTTTCTCACCTTCTGCCGCGACACAAACACCATCGTCGACAAGGGCAGCGAGCTCTTTGCCTCGAAGAGCCATTTTTCTCTGTAATGTTGCTAATACAGATTTACCCTATATGTTTGATAACTCAGTTTTGATTTTGTGTACTAGCTTTCGCTTTGTTTGTTCAGGACAACTTTAAGTTGAACAATGAGGTTTTTCCGAGCCGAGTCCTCTCTCAAGAGGCCATGAACCTTTAGTTAAAGTTGGCAGACGAGGCCAAGGTCGTGGCGTTGAAGGTGTCGGAACTCGAAACGAAGCGAGAAGGTGCCTTGGAAACTGCCCAAAGGGTGTCTGACCTCGAGTCAACAAAGACAGTGACTTTGAAAGAAGTCGAGGAAAAGAATTTCGAGATCAAGGAGAAGGACTCCAAAATTAAGGAACATTAGGAGCTGAATGCCAAGCTGGAGGAAGACAAGAACGCAACCTTCGAGATAATTGAAGGTGAGAAGGCCCGCCTTCTCGAGGTGTTCAAGAAGAAGAAGGATCATGCCATTGACATGACAATGTATTGCATTGTAGAGTCCAAGAACTTTACTTAGCCAAGATAGATAGTAGTATTATAGTATGTATAGTATTATCTTTGTTACTGTGGATTTTTGGATCAGATCGGGAATTATTTGGACACTCATAGTAGTACTTATAGATTTTCTAAGTTTAACCTATAGATTAAGAATATTAAGTATAACCTAAGGTTTGATTATATGACTGATATTAAGGATAATATTTGTTATATTATAAAGTTTAGATATCAACCAATAGGATTTTAAGCACATGTTATGAATGGGTAATTAAGGATTAAGTATTTTTGAGGATTAAATTAAATAAGGGTAAAGTTTGAATGTTATAGGGTCAGTCAGCAGCTTTGAATACGTTGAAGGCTTAGTCAAGGCTGTTTACTCCATTCAAACTTAGCTAAAAATTTGTAATTTCGTGTTTAAATATTCAGCGTGTGCCGATATATCGCAGCTATAGGGGGCGATATATCGCAGCACGTAGATACGGAAAACACGAGACGATGCACGGTCGCCTCGGGCATACTGGCCCAGGCGATATATCGCCTACAGGGGGCGATATATCGCCTCCTCCAGCATAAATTCAAACATTTTTGAATTCTTTTCCTTTCAGCCATTCAAACTTCTTCATAAGTCCAGCATCTTTTGAACGAGTCTTCAGCCTCTGCTGAACGATTATTCAAATGATTTTCACCTAAAAAGCCATTATTTTTATTCAAGTAAAATCAAGATACTTTCATTCCCAAACTCTATAAATAGGACCTAGTACCCAGCCATTATTCACCTTTTACTCTAAGTTCAGAAGCTGCTAGTGCTAAGTGAGTGTGAGAGTGTAAACACCTGGTTTGGGAAATCATAAGCTTAAACATCATAAGCTTATCAAACACTTTGGGAAGTGAGGTTCTACAGTATTTCGGTTGTGGTATAGATTGGTCTTTCAAGTCTTTGAGGTAAACCAAAACTTTAGTTCATTTGCTTTATGTTATTTCCTCTTTCATAACCTTCTACTCAGTCCCCTAACCTCATTCTTATTTTGGTTAGGGAATCCAAGTTCTTAAGCACATAAGTTGTGGTAAGCATATTTCTCAATGGTTTAGTCTTCCTATTCATTTTCATTTCTTCTTCTTCATAAGACTCACTCTTTCTCATATGGTTTTAGGAGTGTTCCAAAAAGTCCCAACTCAGTCCACATATCCCGGTAACTTTGGTAAGGAAAATAGGATAGAATCTATATGTGTATTGCTTATGTTATCTTATGTGTTATGTTATGAAATATGATATGTTATGAATGTGTATGTTTGTAGGCTTGGGCTTATGCCCTATTTGACTAACAAGACCCTAGAAAGATTTTGGGCATATGCCTACTTAGCTAGTAGGACCCCACTAATCTCATGGGCATAAGCTTGTTTAGTCTATGGGACCCCAAGTAATAATGGCCATTATAATAAGTGTATGTATTAAGTGTTATGATATGTTTTTACGTTTATTATGAAATGTATGTTTATGATTATGTGCTAGATTTTCCTTGCTGGGCATTAGGCTCATTCCTTTCTGTTTTATGTGCAGGAAAATAGCTTTAGAGGCGGTAAGATTCGTGACGCTTAGAGGATGTGTATCGATGGTGAATGGAGTCAAGGGGCCGAGCGTTATTCGATTCGAGGATGTAGTCTCATTTTACCTTTTTATGGTTTTACATGTATTTTTCCGCATTTTCTATGTAACTCTTTTCACTATAAGTTATTTTTGTTTTAAAGACAATGGGTACCCATATCCTACTTAATTTTATGAAAGTAACCTTTGTTTCTACAAGTTTATAATAAATTATGGTATTTTTGCAAATGTATGTTTTAGTAAGAATTTGTATGTATAGTTCGATAATGGTCCAAGAGTCTAGATTAGTGGGTCATTACATGCTTCTAGGTCAACAATCCTGAGCTTGACACCAGTTTCTTGGACACCCTCGAGGCAGAGTTTATTAAGAGATGGCAGACTCGCCTCGATGAAGAAGATGCCAGGGCTAAGGCTGAAGAGACGAAGGGAGCGTCTGGTGCTAACGAGGGGAAGGTGCCTGCTCCTTGAGGGCGAAGTCATGGGCCTTGTCCCATTATTTTTGTAATATTTTATTAATTTTATATGTGCCCTTAGGGCGAAGACAATTTGCAGCTCGATCTACAGCTATTTTTTTACTAGGTATTAACATTTAACCTTTATGCATGGCTCAAAAATATTTTTATGCCTTTGATTGGCCTTAATATGTGCTTTACATTTCGGGGTTGAAATATTTTGGGCATGTTATATTAAAGACTTGCTTTTATATTTGTTTATCCGTATAAATACGTCTATTAGATTTATGCTCGAATTTCAATGCATTCATGCATAGTTTATTAGAAATATACATGTTCAACTTCGTTAATGTTAAGGTCGAACCTTACTTTTACCATCTACTCGATAGTACTTAATTGGCATTTAAGTTTAGTAGTTTACTTATATCTTGCTTTTCTAGTCACTTTTTCTCATCCTCAAGTGGGTCCTCAAGGTTTTGAGGTCGTAACTAATTTTTTGCAAAATTTTCAAGCCTCGGAATCGACTTAGTTTGTAGTTGGTTTTTTATTCCAACTTTTCTTACTTGTCGATTAGTTTTAGCTGGTTTGTTCTAAACTAATTTAGCTTGTGCTTGGTTTGTATTCCATACACTTACAATCTTGTTATGCCCATATAGCTTTAGCTCGCATGTTTGGTTATTATTCCATACACTTTTAGATCGCGTTATACACTTATAAACTTTTATGTCGGGTTAGGTCTAGACATCTATATTAGTTTGCGTGTTTACTTAAACTTTCTTATCCGGTTAATGATCCATGCATTTTTATTATATATATACATATTTAACTTATGGTATGATTGTATACCACTGATGCTCCCTTAATATCCTATGAGTATGACCATAGGTTATGGAATTAAGAGAGTTTGCAAAAAATACAACATTTAATAAAGAAATCAACTTTCAACAAAACTTAACATTTTGTTAACAACAATCAGAAAAATAAACAAGGTTGGTTACCACGAAAACACCATTCCTACATTATTGATAATAAGATCGTACATGCCACCATTCCAAGCTCGCAGAACCAACTCTTAATTCAATCTCGCCAATTTATACACCCCATGTCGGATGATAGACTCGATCTGGTAAGGTCCTTCCCAGTTAGGTCCGAGTATCCCAGCATAAGGGTCTTGTGCAGCTAAAAATACACGTCTTAGTACCAGGTCTCCCAATCTGAATTTTCTTTCTCGAACCCTTTTATTGAAGTACCATGTAGCTCATTGCTGGTATGCAGCATTTTTCAATTGAGCTTCATCTCGCCTTTCTTTAATGAGGTCTAGACTTTCCTCGACTTGGGATTGGTTTGAGGCCTAATTGTAGGCATGGCTCTGTATTGTGGGGATTTTGACTTCAATAGGTAACATGGCTTCACACCCATAAGTTAAGGAGAAGGGAGTATGCCTCGTTGAAGTCCGAGCTATGGTTCGATAAGCCCACAAAACTTGAGGTAATTCCTCGAGCCACCTTCCCTTTGCCTCTTCTAACCTTTTCTTTATGGAGATTTTTAAGGGTCTTGTTAACTGCTTCGACCTGGCCATTTAACTGGGGATGGGCGACGAAGGAGAAGCTTTTTATTATCCCATTTTTTTCTCAGAAATGGGTAAACAGATCACTGTTGAACTGGGTTCCATTGTCTAACACTATCTTTCTAGGCATCCCATATCAGCAGATGATATTTTTTACAACAAAGTCTAAGACTTTTCCGAGGTGATAGTCGCCAAGGGTTCAGCTTTAGTCCATTTCGTGAAATAATCGACTACGACCACAGCGTACCTTAATCCACCTTTGCCTATTGGCAATGAGCCTATGAGATCGATCTCCCATACTGCAAATGGCCATGGGGAGCTCAACATGGTGAGCTCGATAGGTGGAGCTCACGAAATTGAGGCAAATCGCTGGCATTTATCACATCGTTTGACATATTCGAATGCGTCTGCCTTGACTGTGGGCCAGAAATACCCCTGTCTTATAACCTTTTTGGACAGAGTATGCCCCCTAGTGTGATCTCCACAAAATCCTTCATGAATTTCTTCCAAAATTTTCTTTGCCTCGGGTGGAGTTACACAACGACATAATGGCATAGAATACCCTCTTTGAGATCTAATACATCAACCTTCGAGCCTTGTTCTGGTCTGCTGGGAGACTCCTAGTTTTGAGGTAGTCAATTATTGGGGTCATCTAGGTTGGTTGTGAGTCGATCATGCCTACGTCCTCCTCGACGGGCTCGCTGATACTCGGGGTCGATAGGAACTCTACTAGAACCACGTTCAGTGTATAGGCCTTGCTGGTTGTAGCGAGCATGGCCAATGCGTCTGCATTTGAATTTTGTTCTCGGGGGACTTGCTTTATAGCATAGAATTTGAATTGTTCGCTGCAGCTTTTGCTTTCTCTAGGTATGCGGCCATTTTTATGCTACGAGCCTGATATTCCCCTAAAACTTGGTTGACGACTAGTTTGTGAGTCGCTATAACAGTGCATAGCCTTTGCTTTGAGCTCTCTGGCTATTTGAAGTCTTGCTAATAATGCCTCGTATTCAGCCTCGTTGTTTGATGCTTCGAAGTTGAATCTTAACGCTGAGTGGAATCGAAATAAAGTTTCTACAATTCGTGGGCTGGGGTTACAACTTCATCATTCGAGATTCCAGTACATTCAACAAATAAATCTGTCAGGGCTTGTCCCTTGATGGTCATTCTTGGGTGGTATGTGACCTTGAATTGCTCGAGTTCGACAGCCCACTTTAACAATCTTCTGGAAGCCTCTGGTTTGGACAAAACTTGTCGTAGCAGCTGGTCAGTTAGCAAATGAATAGGATGTGCTTGGAAATAGGATTGGAGCTTTTGAGATGAATGTATCAAACTCAGAGCTAGTTTTTCCATTAATGGGTATCTCAATTCTGCCCCCAATAACCTTTTACTGACATAGTATACAGGCTTTTGTACCTTCTTTTCCTCACGTACCAGCACCGCACCAATGGCTTGCTCGGTTGTAGCGAGGTATAGATACAAAATTTCTCCCATGATAGGTTTCGACAAAATTGGTGGTTCGGCGAGGTGCTTCTTAAGATTCTAGAATGTGAGCTCACACTCTTCCGTCCACTCAAATTTTTTACCCCCTCTCAAAAGGTTGAAAAATGGAAGACATCAGTCTGTAGATTTTGAGATAAACCTACTTAATGCCACCATCTCTCCAGTTAAGCTCTGGCCTTCCTTCTGCTTCCGAGGTGAGGGCATATCTATCAATGCCTTAATCTTGTCAGGCTTAATCTCTATCCCTCGTGCATTTACTATAAATCCAAGGAACTTTCCCGAAGTCACTCTGAATGAGCACTTTTGTGGGTGAAGTTTCATATTGTATTTTCGAAGTACAGTAAAGCATTCTACGAGATCATCCACGTGGTTATCGTTATGTTTTGATTTGACTAACATGTCATCAACATAAGCTTCCATGTTATTTCCTAACTGCTCGGCAAACATCCTGTTCACCAGCCTTTGGTACGTGGCTCCAGCATTTTTGAGCCAGAAAGGCAAGATATTGTAGCAATATAACCCTTTGTCGGCCATGAAGCTCGTGTGTTTCTGATCTAGTGCATGCATGGCGATCTGGTTATATCCAGAATAAGTGTCCATGAATGACATTATGCCATGATCTGCAGTGGCATCTACGAGCTGATCTATCCAAGGTAAAGGGAAACAGTCTTTAGGGCATGCCTTATTAAGATTTGAGTAGTCGATATAGGTTCGCCATTTTTCGTTGGGCTTCAAGACCAACACCAGAATTGTGATCCAATCAGGATAAAAGGCATCCCATATGAATCGATTTGCTTTTAACCTATCGACCTCTTCTTTAAGGGCCTTATTTCTATCATCATCCAGGAGTCTTCAGTTTTGCTACTTCGTGGGGAAGCTCTTGTCAATATTGAGTGCATGGCTCATGACATTCAGACTGATTCCTATCATGTCCGAGTGTGACCATGTGAACACATCTTGGTTTTCTTTCAAGAAGCAAATTAATTACTATTTTTCCTTTTCAAAAAGATTCTTACCCACCTTCACCACCTTCGTGACATCTACTGTATCGATCTCAACTTCCTCGAGCTCTTCCAGAGGTTCGAGATTGGCCCTCTCATCTACTCTGAGATCGATCATCTCATCAATCCTGAAAACAACTTCATTTATTTCTTGAATAACTACCAGTGCCTGCGCACTTGTCAGACATTTTCCTCGTATGGAAATGTTGTAGCACTCCCTTCCTGCGAGCTAGTCTCCCTTCAGCGTCCCAATGCCACTAGAAGTCAAAAACATGATGGCCAAGTGCTTGACAGACGACACTCCCCCTATCCAAATCAGGGCGGGTCTCCCGAGCAATACGTTGTAGGCTAACAAGAGATCCACCACTACCAACTCCATCATCTTGGTTACTGAGACTGGATAGTCTCCAAAGGTTACGTGGAGTTCAATGGATCCTATACAGGCATTCTTTTCTCCCAAAAAACCGTACAACGTTGTTGCACACGCTTTCAAATTGCAAAGCGCGAGTCTCATCTTTTCTAGAGTGAATTTGTAAAGGATATTCACCAAGCTCTCATTATCAATTAGGACTTGGCGTAGCCTTTTGTTCACGAGCTGGAGAGTAATGACCAAGGGGTTGTTATGAGGAAATTGGACATGTGACGCGTTCTCTTTGGTAAATGTTATGGGTTGAGTCTCAACCCTCTATTGTTTTTGAGCTCGTGGTTCAGGTTCGTAAGGAGAACCGTCCTCATTTTTGTGCTTGTTTTCATATCTTTTTTGGGTGTTCCTGCCCGAGCCTGCAATATGAGGTCCATCTGAGATGGTTACTACATCCTCTCCATCAATCGGTGGGGGTCGCTTGTCCTCCCGAGCTCGGGAGTTGTTGTGCTCGGCAGGTTGTGCAGTTGTTGCCCTCTGACTTGTTGAGGCTTGATTGGGATTTTGGTTTCTGATGTACTGACCAAAATATCCCCTCAAGATCAAACCTTTGATCTTGTCCTTCAATTGCCGATATTCATCGGTCGTGTTTCCGATGTCTCTATGGAATCTATAGTATTTATTTGAGTCCCTTTTTGCCTTCTGATTCCGCAGGGGGTAAGGTCGTCTGAATGGAACCTGATTTTCATTGGCCAAGTAAATATTCTCCTGAGTCTCATTGAGCTTGGTATACACCTTGTATACGGAGAAATATTTATCCCCTTTCTTCTTCTTACCTCCATCATACTCGAGGTTATTCCCTTCATTCTTCTTCCTTTTAGAAGGGTTTTCCCTGGAAAATCTTCAAGTTGATGGGGCA
Organism: Humulus lupulus; assembly: GCF_963169125.1. Classification (NCBI taxonomy): domain Eukaryota; kingdom Viridiplantae; phylum Streptophyta; class Magnoliopsida; order Rosales; family Cannabaceae; genus Humulus; species Humulus lupulus. The sequence goes on along the minus strand of NC_084794.1, from coordinate 115,896,826 downwards.
GCCGAGGTCGAGGCAGAGTTCACGTTTGTCGTTGTAGTTATGGGTTGAGAGGTTAGGTTTAATGCTAACCTCGCCTCTTCTATGTTAACAAACCTCTGGGCCATTCGATTGAAATCAATTAGTGACCTAATAGGTTTCCTTTGTAAATCTTTCCAAAGGGGACTTCCTGGCAAAATACCAGCTTTAACGGCCATCAGGTGGCCACTATCATCGACATTTCGAGCTCGGGCCACTTCTAGGTTAAATCTCGTAAGGTAACTCTTTAGCTACTCGTCTTGCTGTTGTCAGACATTAGTTAAGGCTAAGGCTTCGGGCCTGATGCAACTATAGATTTAAATTTCTTCTTGAATTCTCTAGCTAATTGATCCCAGGACATGATTGAATGTCTTCTAAACTTCTCAGACTAGTTTTTTTCGGGTCCTGTAAGAGAAGCCAGGAACAACATACATCTGAGCTCGTAGCCAACATTGCTGGCTCGCATGATGGTGTTAAAAGTACTCAGATGACTATATGGGTCCGAGTTTCCATCAAATAGTTGTACATGGGGTATTTTTAATCCTTGGGGAAATGGAGTGTTGGAAATATGCGGGGCAAAAGGCTCGAGCTCCTTGTCAAACTCTTCAGCTTTGTCCCTGTTACGCTCATCTTGCAGGAGCCTGAATGCTCTTTCTAACTAATCAATCCTTTCCTCGACTAGATCCACTGGGGGTTGAGCCTGGACTTGAGGGGGCTGGTTATCATTGATAACAACTCCAACTCCCTATCTTGGTACAGGGTTATATGCTGGCTGCTTACGACCATTAAGATGGTCTCGTAGATCAGGGTACAGGGGATTATCTCGCCAATGGTTATGGTTTAGATGATCCCGCAGATCAATGTGATTCCCTCGATTCCCTGTATACATTGGCTCAGTATTATAAATGCTTACGGACCGAGTGTAGTCCGAGCTTACGCTTGCGTAACTTGTAGCCCTCTCTGGATGCGTGGCTCGATGATTACGAGGTGGGTCCCCTGTTGGTCTCCTTGTTCCAGCATTTTGTGATTTTTACTTTTTGGCTTCCCGAGGGTTGAGGAGAACTGTGATCTCAGGTAGCCTCCCTCTCGTTCCTTTGTCCCAGCCTAGCATGTCGGTTTACATCTCGACTGCCGTTGCGAGATGGCCTCCATGGTGCAGGCCGTGGGACCTCTTGGACTGGCGAAGGGTGCCTTATTGGTGATTGTGGATTCCTTATGGATAACGGTGACTGTGTCCCATTATTGGGCCTGGATGGCTCAGAGTTTACCTGGACAGGCTCTAGGTTGTTTCTTGTCGCGTCAGGATTCAATTTCCGAGCCACTAGGGGGCTTAGTTATTACCCGCTCCTATTGATAATTCTGCAGTCGAGTTGATAGTGGCCTCAGCCCGGGTGCTTCTCTTGGGCCTCAGCTGGTTCACCTGCGGTGCTTGTTCCTCCCTCCTGGCGGCCGTGCTCCCACGGAGACGTCCTCTAGGCCTATGTGGAGGTGTCTTGGCATCAGTAGCTTGCCTGGCTAATTCTTCATTCCGTTTTGTCACCTCTACCAATTGTTTACATAGTTGGCAATTTTCAAGTTCCACGATAGGAACATATCTCTCGAGGTTGTAGTACAGATCCTCATTAGGCCTGGGAGCAGGTGGTTCTTGAAAATTGGATGATTCACTCCTCTCCTCCGGGTCCGGGTCCACCATGGGCTACTTTCCAGGTCGTCGGGGATGTTCCTCGTTATAAGGAGTCTTCTCCTCAGGTAACTGGGGCAATGGACGCCCACCAGTACTGGGGTTGTTCGTAGCGGCCATTGATGATTCATGAGGTTTTCTGATTAAAGCTCACGTCATGTGTTAATGGCTCTCAATGAAAGCACCAAACTGTTGATGCCTTTTTTCGTCAACTTAGAAATGAAGAGGAATTAAACAAAATACCAGAAGAGACAAACAATAAAAGACATGATTTTTATGTGGTTCAACAGTTAAAATCTGCCTAGTCCACGAGTCAATGTTATTCAACTATGGAATTCTCTCAAAGCTTTTTGGAAGCAATTTAACGGAGTATTCCCCAATACCAATTTATCAGTCCTTTACCAATGAATAGCTCCAATCTATTTATAGATTGGTTTACAGAATATCTCCCATCACATTTCAGGAGTTTTTATTCAAATCTCAAATTAAATCCAAATAAATGCATATAATTATATAATACGCGTATAAATCCCATGATATTCAGGATTTAATAATAGATTACAACCAATCCCTTAGATATATGGATTCTCAAACAGTAACTATGTTCACACTTGGCTATCGACCTCAAATATTTGAATGCCTTCGAGATCGACTAACTATCACGAGCTCGCTACCTCGGTTTACCTTGGTCTTAACAAGTAACTTTGTCGAGATCATCCCTTCCGAGCTCACAATACCTGAGCTCAAACCATCTTGTTTGATGGTAAAATATGAACCAGGAGATTTATACAAATGTTGAACCTTTTTCATTGTAGCTTCGAGCTCGACTTGTAATCTTGGAACACCTTCGGGACCACGTAGCTCCGAGCTCATCAATTTCGATGCCGTCATTTTAATACTCAGCGAGACTTCCCTTGACCTTCTCATTAATGCTGACTATATGATGAATATGCTTATTTCGAGCATACAATTTACGAGCCTGACTTTCAAGATCAAAATTTCCATTCTCGAAATTTGGGTGTAACACTATTTACTCCATTCGGGATATGCATGGGAATTGGGTGGATTCTAAGGATGGGGTAACCAAGGAAATCCTCTCCTTTTATAAAGACCTCTTAGGTACCCAAATGTGTCACAGAAAAAAGGTGCTAAGATCTGTGATCAACATGAGGCCTCTAGTTTTAAAGAGCATTAGCAAATCCTCCTCCAAGATTACACGCCAGAAGCGGTTAAGCGAGCCATCTTTTCCATTCAAAATCAGAAGGCTTCGGGTCCAGATGGTTATGGTAGTGGCTTTTATAAATCTAATTTGGTTCTTATTGGAGCTGAATTTAGTAAGGCAGTTTTATCCTTTCTCCATTCCAGACAATTGCTCAAAGAGGTAAATACTCCTACAATCACCCTTATTCCGAAATCTCACTCTCCTGCCACTATTGGTGATTTTCGTCCAATTTCTTGTTGAAATGTATTGTATAAAGTGGCTACAAAATTGATTTGTGAGAGGCTCAGAATTATTTTGCCAGGCCTAATTGCTCAAAATCAGGGGGTTTTCATCCATGGGAATTTTATTGTTCATAATATCATGATTTGTCAGGATATAGTTCTTCACTATGGGAGGAAAAATGTGCATCCCAACTGCATGATCAAATTGGACATAAAAAAAAAAACTTATGATACCGTTGATTGGGATTTTTTTAGAGCAAATGCTTGTGGCGTTAAATTTTCCAATTAAGTTTGTGAAGCTGATTATGATTTGTGTGTGTACTCCTCGGGGTTTCCTTGCTTTTAGATGGCTCACTTCATGGTTTCTTTGAGTCTAAGAGTGGTTTAAGACAAGGAGACCCTTTATCTCCTCTTCTTTTTTTCATCTGTATGGAATTCTTATCTAGAACCTTAGCTAAGGTTGCTTGCAATACTAATTTCCATTTCCATTACGTGTGTAAAGATCTAAAATTAACTCATCTGTTTCGCAAATGATGTTCTTCTGTTTTGTAGAGGAGATTACAAATCAATAGTGCTTCTATTGCAAGGGTTTAAAATATTTTCTGACACTTCTGGTTTACAAGCTAATGTGTGTAAGTCGGCGGTTTACTGTCATGGTATGATTGAAGAGGAAGTGAACCGAATCCTCTTAGTCTCGGGGTTTATCAAAAGCCCTCTTCCTTTTCGCTATCATGGGATTGCGATATGCTCAAAAAGAATTAGTTTGGCAGAGTGTAATGTTTTAGTAGAGAAGCTGATTCATAGAATTAGAATTTGTAGTACAAGACATTTGTCTTTTGCTAGCAGGCTTACTCTTGTGAATGCAGTTTTGATGTCTATTCACCTTTATTGGGCTCAAGTTATGATCCTTCTGAAGGCCCTATTGGATAGAGTTAACCAAATCTGTAAAGCTTTCCTTTGGCATGGTACACCTGAGAATAATGGCCCCGCTTATGTGTCTTGGGGAGATGTATGTAAAAATAAGATTGAAGGAGGTTTGGGCTTGAGAAATATTGTTTACTAGAATTTGGCAGCTATTGGGAAACATGTTTGGCATATCTCAATGAACAAGGAAAACCTTTGGGTGAAATGGGTTCATTCGGTTTACCTAAAAGGCCAAGATTGGTTGGAGTACATAGCTCCTAGTGATAGTAACTGGTACTGGCAGCAGGTTGTGCGAATTAAAGGTAAAATCAAAAGCAGTTTATCCAAACAAAGGTTTGAGCAAACCTCCTACTCCATCTCTGAGATCTATAAGGTTTTAATCACTGCCAACCAAACTAGGTTTGCCTATGCTGTTATTTGGAATAGATTAAGTGTTCCTAAACACAGAATCTTCACTTGGCTTTATCTTTTACAGAGATTGAAAACTAAGGATCGCATGAGAAAATTTTATTTGAGCATAGATCCTTGTTGTAGCATTTGTGGTTTGAAGGAGGAAACTCATAAGCATCTCTTCCTTCATTGTTTTTTTAGTGCTCATTGTGTTCAAAAGCATATTGGTGTGGTTGAAAGTTCGGACCCATTATTGTACAGTTGAAGGCATTTTTAAATGGATAAAAATAAGCAAGCTGGATAGATTCAAGAAGTTAGTGAGTTGGGCTATTCTGTCAAGCCTTGTCTATAATATATGGAGAGTTAGAAATATAGCTTATTGGAATAGTGTACTTTGGTCTGTTCAGTATACGATCAAATTGGATGTCTATAATAAAATTCTTTACACAGGTTTATTAGGAGTGAGTGCTGATGAGTAAGCTTAGTTTCATAACATGTTTGAGATGTTATTAGTTTTGTTGAGTTGATGTATAGACTGGTACAACTGCTGTATTTTTTGTTTGTTTTGCAATACAATTTACTCGCTTACCAAAAGAAAAAAACATAAAATCGTTTTTGGTAACTCTATTTTTATTTATTATTGTTTAAAATTTCAATTAAAATTCATTAAATTTTGAAATAGAATTTTTTCACTTTCAAAATTTTTTAAAATTGTTTTCGACTTTTTGTTTCTTTTTTTCTTCTTATTCAAATCAACACTTCATTTTATATTGTTAAACAAAAAATAAAAATAAAAGTTATCAAACACATTTATTATTTTTTGTTTTTAAAAACAAAAAATAAATATGGTTACAAAACATAATTTTTTATAAAAATAAAGAAACAAAAATAAAAATAATATTTCCATTTTTGTGTTTAAAAAATTCTAAAACAAAAATTTTAACAAACACAACCATAATAAACGTGACATTTATTGTTGTGCTAAATTTGATACAACTTTTAACATGTTCTAAATTTGGCACACTTTTAGAACATCATTAACGCAATACTTTTGTTAAAATCTGCTAAATATAACAATGCACCACCTTTTTGATACTCCATACTCTCTAATTGGTGTTTTATTTTCTACTTTTATTGTACTTTCTCTTTCACTTTTATTATTATTGAAGAAAAAACTATTTTCAAATCTTTCTATATATAGTCTTGGTATATTTTGTTACATAGATTTTTATATAATTTATCAATTTTTTTACGTAATTAAAATATATATACAATTATATAACGTCAATTAAACTACTATTAAAACAAAACAAAGAAGATATTATCATAAATAATCTATTATATATTTTAGCCTATTGCAGAATGTAGAGTTGCCACCTAAACAATATGATATATTATAATATAAAAAACAGATTCCTAGTGCTATTAAACTTATTATCTACCATAAATTTGTAATATATATAGAAAAATTTTCAATGACTATTACTCAAATACTGATACTAGATAAATATGTAAATATACTGACATGCCATGTAGGTGGTTTAGAAGAAAAAGTTAATATGAGGTTACCAACAAGTAACAAGTAAATATTAATTTTTTATTTTTGCATAGATTCTTTTTTTTTTTTTTTGCATTAACTTTCAATTTCATATTTTTTTTTGGCCATTAGAAATGATAATTCCAACAAATAAGAGGTAAACTATATTTTCAAGTTTTGACTTAATTTAAAATAAAAAAAAATTAAGGTTTCATAATAAAAGTACACCCATTTCTTAAGCTTTCTATTTTTCTTCTTGTTCTTCTTCATTCAAAGTAAAAAAATAAACATAAAAAACTAGGATTTCACCACAAAATTTCACGAGCATGTGAAGGAGAGAAAGAAGACAAAGAAAAAAATTCGTGTGGGAAAAAAGATAGAGAGAAAACACATGAGGGGAGAGGGGAAGGGGATTAAGAACAAAAGAAGTAGATCTAGTGATTTAGGAGGAAGGGTTGGAAATAAGAGACAATTTTTTTTATAAGAACTCATTGTCTCCTAATCGGATCATGTTTCTTTTATATCGCGCTCTCGTCAGTATCGATCTCCTCTGAAAAGTTTGGAGTCATCCTCTTCAATTTTTGAAAGTAGAACTCGACGTTGTCTTCATAATGAGTCTTATTATTCTTTTTGCCAGGTAATATCTTCATATCTATATATGTGTCTATACTTGAGATCTCATTTTATGTTTATGTTAGAATACTTGGATTATTATTTTTCAAAAATCTTTTTCCTTTCCTATATAAAAAATTAGGAATATCAAAACCAGGTATGTGTAGATAAGGTAGACTATGATGTGTCCTATTCTACCATGAAGTTTTGTCATACATAATGAGGATTGTGATGTAATGACCATTAGGTGTAAACAAAGGGAACCTTCAAATTCTCGACCAAGTAAAATGTGTATGTTTTTTTTATTTTAATTATTTTATAAATTTTAAATTAATTTCTTTTTTATAGGTTGGGGTGACAACAATAAATACTTTTTCTCACAATGGTTGTTGATTTGCAAAATATTTTGGTTATCAAGATCATTGAATCTACAGATAGATTTAATGGTTCTAATAATTGTTGGTAACTAGTTTACCATATACATAGCGAAAAGCACACGGTGGCGAGCCCATAGATTTAAAAAAAATTATTTGAACAATCTTTAAATAATCGTATCCATTAATAAGCAAAACATTAACCATAGAGAAAGTAAAAGATGATGAGGATTTACCAGTTGAAGAACAATCAAGAATCATCGATATCTTTTAGTACCTCCAACGAACATCCAATCCAAAGCAGCATTTTTTGAGTACTCGGACCAAGATCTTCCAAGATCTATCTCTACTCCTCAAGATGTGTGTGGGCACGTAGAGGAATGGTGGGAAATTTTCTAATTCACATGATATACTCACCTCATGAAATCTTAGAATATTAGGTTTGAGACAGTTTTCAGGGATAGAGAAAAATAATACGATATAGTTTTCTCTCTGTGAAAAGCTTAAAAATTTCTCGTTGTTAAGCATATATTTCAAAACAATTTATATATGATAGATTTATAAAAGAATTAATTAAATTCGAAATTCAAATTATAACCAATTATTAAATAAATAAAGAAATATCCAAGATCTAATCTTGGACCTTGTTACACGCCAACTAAAGTAACACTATAGTTGGTGTGTAACACATTCCTTGTTTCAAGGATGTGTTCCAACGACTTTCTTTTAATTATTTATTGAAATATATATATCTAAACTGATGACTTATCATCATATTAATTAAAGAAAAAATATTATAACAAATTCAAATCCATTTGAATTATCATAAATATATTTTCACATCATTTAATAAGTAAAAATAATTAATTCAAAATTAATTATCTTAATTATTTAAATTTCATTTTTGAAAATACAAATTTTTTTTAAAAAATATTTTTTGAAATTATATTAATTAATATTTTAATTTCAAAAATTAAGATATTAATTAATTTGTCTCAATTAAATATTTGACCCTGAAGAACAAATTTCTTCCAATATATGCCTTGTTCCTCATTTTTCTCAATTTCAACTCTTACCCTGAATCGTTATTAAATCTATAATTTCAAACTCTTATAAATTTAGATTATTAATTAAATCTCTTGAATATAATAATCTTAATTTATTAATATCAATATTATTCCACTAAAAATATAAGACTGTACTCTTGTAATTATAAACATTTAGATAAAATAATAATAATATATATATATATATTTTGCAATTATGAAATACTTTGCACGATAAGTGTTCTCAGTTATTATTGTTAAACTAAAGAGTCTTGGAGAAAATAACCCCATCCATCCAATATAAATTTGTTTGGAAGATATTCTCCTTTTTAAAGTTTCTAGCAATTCTCTTTCCTTGGTTAAGGGAATAATACAAGATGTAAATTTTCTGCGAAATTTAGTACAAAAATATGAGTGAATGCTATATTTGTCTCAATAGTTGTAATTGTTCTCTAATGCACAAAATATAAATTAAATAATTAAGTCAACAAATCATTTATTATTTATTGATAATATACAAAAAGTAATCTTTTTTCATTTTTTATTGTAAAAAAAAGTAAATAAAAACGTGACATTTATTGTTGTGATAAATTTGGCTCATGTTATATCTTGTGCTAAATTTGGCACAACTTTTAACATGTTCCAAATTTAGCACACTTTTTAGAACACCATTAGAGAGATACATTTGTTAAAATGTGCTAAATATAACAATACACCACCTTTTTGACTGTCAGGACCTGAGCCCTAGGCCGTGGCAGATTTGTAATATCCATAACTTAGGTGGTCAAAGGTCAAACTTTAACCTATGTTGGAAAATAGTCTTTATAAATGATCCCTTAGTTTATATTAAATAGCACTACAATTATAAGTTAAAATAATGGAATAACTCCTATAATTATATATAAAACTATTAGTGATACATGCATGATCATTTATCATGATACATAGAATAATATTCCCACAATTATGTAGTCCCCAAACAATTAAATTTAATAAGTCATAAACATCTAAAATAATACTTAGCATCCACCATTCCTTATTCCTAACTATTACATAGCTAATTCAGATATACCGATCATTAGGTTCCAAATCAAATACATATATAATGTTCAAAAGATAAGATAATTACACTAAATAGAACTAGGCTAAATACAGTGGCTCCATCAATAATTCACCTTCTCCACATTTGCGTTACTAGGCTCCTGGAATGAGAGAGATATAGGGGGTGAGTTTATAAAGCCCAGTAGGAAAGCAACTAATAACATAGGACCCAAATGTTTAATACAACCCCTGCATGGTTAGCTTTGAAAACAAAACATGCATCATCATGTATAAACCAAAATAGAGGGAAACCACAAATAATCATAAGAGCATAGCTACAAGTGCACATCACACCGTACACTAGATCCATGGTTCCCGTTACCCACCATAGAAAACCGACATCCAAAACCGGGTAGCCGGACCTGATAACCACCATAAAGGGGAGGCTTTGAACACTTCCTGTATATAGATGTTAGATCCTTACACCTACATGTGAGTGGACGCCTGATCTACCTATGATGACACAAAGACTAGGTCGCAAAACAACAACATGCACAAATCATGATCACTATGGCTCTCATCGGAATAACCAAATGCAAGTAAACATGAAAAGAAAGAAACATATTCCATTTATATTTTAGAAATTTGGGCAGCATAATAGCTGCATTTGAATAAAACCAAAAAATCATAACCTGCATAAATAAGTGAACAAAAATATATTTGGCACTTAGTGCCCTCAGAACAGATTAGAAAACATGCAGATTAAATTTTCAATTTTTCAAACATTTTATAAATATAAAAATTGGAATATGTTTAATGCAATTCAATACGAGTAAAATAAGTCCAATAGTCAAGTTGAGTCCCTACCTCCTTAGAATTTTCAATCTGAGCCCAAAGCGACGCTCCTAAGCTTAACGGTGATCTTAGAGTGATTTAGTCCAATTTTAATATCATGTTTTCCTACGTTCACCAAATGAGCAAACGATTATCATCATTGAATTCCTTATTCAAAATTGTGTCCAATGACACATAATATGACCATATTTAAAATTTCAAGTTCTGGAACCTCACCCAAGCGGTGCACAATAGTGGTTGGTGCCAGCAGTGAGCGGTGTACCAGAAACGTTGACGAATATATGCATGGCATATATCGAAACGCCCCCTCGATGAGTACATCACAAATATACAACTCATTAGCCCAAACAACCATCGGTATCATCGGAAAGCGCTCCCAAAAGGGCGGAGATACCCAAAATCTCTCTAGAGAAGAATGACAAGTTGACCAGAATGACTTAGTGGGCGACGTTCCTCTCCTCACGCTGATTCTAACGGTATCGACCATTCACTGAGTGGTGGCCAGAGCTAGCCGAAAAACACGTTCAAAGTTTCACGACGAAACTTCGAAGTTTACTTCTAGGCGCGTCTCCACTCCGATGGTCACCAAAATTTAGGGATGAGTTCGTCGCCAACCACCAATGGTGTAGACATGGCATGTGGCTAAAATGGCGGTTCGATTGGTGGATGAACTGGTCCTTGCCGTTGGTTGTTGCAAAGAGAAAAGCAAGGAAAGAGAAGAAGAAGAAGAAGAAGAAGAAAGAAGAAAGAAGAAGGGTGGGGGAGGGAGAAGAAAATGGAAAAAAATATGAATATTAGAAAAAAAGTGAGGCCCACCACTTATATATATAATTTTTTTTTTCTTTTTTGACTTTTCAACCTGAAATGTCCTCAAGTTTTACATTGACACTCCATGCTTTCTAATAGGTATTTTATTTTTTACTTTTATTATGCTTTCTCTTTCACTTTTATTGATATTGAAGAAAAACTATTTTCTAATCTTTCTATAGAAAATTTTGCTATATTTTGGTACATAGATTTCACTACTACAAAAATACCCTTTCTAGGTCACCTTTTTAGGACACGCACCTAAATGTATGTCCTAAAAAATATCTCTATAGTTTTTAGGACTCTCATTGAGAGTCCTTAAAAAACACATTTTAGGACTCGCAATGAGTGTCCTAAAAACATATGTGGGTTCTAAAAAATGTTAATAGAAAATTTAAATGTATAATATGAGTGGTAACTTTTTAAGGTCTCACTTTGGGTGTCCTAAAAGAGTATTAAGGGCTCCCAAAGTGTGCCCTAAAAACTTTCAAGTAAAAAAGCACAAAAATTTCTTATCATTTTCGAATTGGGACTATATTAGGGCATCATTTTTCCCATCAACACACAAACAAGAAGAAAACATGGCGCAGCCGCCTCTTTTCCTCTCCCTCCCGCATGCGTCAATGTGAGGCCTGACTGCCTCCTTGCCACCGTCCACCGTCAACACGCGCCGGACCAGGCGACGCAAAAGGCCACCGACCTTCGACCCTCGCGAGCCCATCCTCACACGCACCCTCCTACGCCACCTAGAGTCGTTCGAAGTCATAGTGGTGCTAAGTTTTTCAAACACTTCCGAGTGTTTTCCGACCGCTTCAAGCCACCACCACCAAAATGACAACGACCACTGCATTACTTGTGTTTTGGACATCAAAACCCAGTAAAAGATCAAACTCGACGACCATCAGAATTGGAAGTCGATGTTCGCCGGAATCCATGGAGGTCTGAGAATCATAGTGCAAATCCGGCAATTCTAGGCTGTTCAAAGAAGAACCACCACCACCACGACTCTCCCCGAGACTTGGGCTTCGAAGCCCAGTTGTTGTCCTCTCGAACCACCATTGTTGTAATGCCCTAATTTCTCATAGATTACCGAAAACATAGCGTTGGGTCGTAATCGAAAATATTGCTCTTTTATTGAATAAAAACTAAAAAAACTTGAAAATAAATACATGGCCATGGTTTTTTTTTAAAAAAAATAACATAATTGTCTTTAACATAAAAATGAAAAATATTTAAATAAAACTTTTAAAAATAACACGTTTTAATAAAATAAAAAAAATAACAACATCATAAGGAGTGAGCTTCTAAGTCCAGTAAGGAAAATACAATCAAGGGTTAGTCATATAATCAAACATAACATAAATTCACAAAAGTCATACCAACACAAACCTCTAGATCATATCATAAATTAAGTCAGAATTCTAAATCATAATCTATAAATCATAGGTCACACTCTAAGTCATAAGTCATAGGTCATAGATCATACATCATAGGTCATAAATCATAATCATAACTTAGGTCATAGGTCATAAATTGTAATCATAATTGTAATTATGGGTCATATTCACAAGTCAGATATAATAAAAAGATAAGTGTTTATACAAGGGTGGCAATCAAGCCCTGGACAAAAGTCCGTCATAACCGGACATAGGTCCGTCACCTTAGGTCCAGACACACTTACCCCTTTATTGTACCTGAAATGTTAGATCATACAAACATAAACCATATCATAACTAGATCCTAATACTAAACTACCTAATTTTCCTTACCAAAAACTGAAATATTGGAGAAAAGAGCGGGATTGGAACTCCTAAAACCAAACATAAAGAATGGTGAGTTTCTAAAGAAAAGAGATGAAAAAAAAAAACTAAACCATCAAAGAAGAAACTTACCTAGAAGAACCTTAAATTAAAGAACTCAAACACCTTTGATAAACTAGAACTGTTCTACACCTCAATATCAAAATCACACTATATCTCACTACCCAAGTGTTAACAAAGCTTAAGATGGTCTTGGAACTACATATCAAAACATTCTCCATCCCTATCAGATCGCAAGATCTTTGACGTTTTACCTAATTGGTTCTGAGTCATTGCTAGGAATTCCTGAAACTTTGAAAATGTTTCTGATTTCTTATGCATTAGGTAAAGACATGAGTATCTAGAGTAATCGTCAATGAAAGTGACGAAATACTCAAAACCACCCCTGGCTTGTACATTCAAAGGTCCACAAACATCTGAATGCACAAGACCAAGTGGTTCTTTGGCCCTATCACTCTTTTCAGAGAATGGACGCTTGGTCAGTTTTCCTTCTAGACAAGATTCACAGATAGGTAATTCACCAAGGTGAGTTCCCTCAAAGGTCCGTCCTTTGTAAGTCTTTGAATCCTATCATAGCCAATGTGACCTAGTCTCAAGTGCCATAAATACATCATATTATCGTTATTGGTCTTTTGACATTTTTTGGTCTTAGGTTTAGCTACTTTGAATAAATCATTATTAAGAGCGAGGGGTTCGTTAGGTCGTAGAATATAAAGCCCATTTTCCAAACATGCAATACACAATTGTGATCCATTGAAAGAAATAGGAATATTAAAACTTGTGAAAGTCATAACAAATCGTTCTAATTGCAACATGGAAACTGAAATTAAATTTCTACTAAAATCCAGAATAAAATATACATATTTTAAAATTAAGTATTTATTTCCGAACTTCAGATGATCTACTCATCTACCTTGGACCGCAACGAATGCTCCGTTTCCAACTCTGTAATGCCTTGGATAGCCAAGACCGTCACACTGTGTGTTTGTAAAGGTGCTATACTTGCTAAACAAGTCATTTAATTAAAAACGTGTTACTGAAACTATAGTGGAACTAGGGTTAAGAGATTTTGGTCTATAAAGCTTCATCTTTTATAAATAAACATTAACTTTAAAACATGGCATCCCAAAAATAATAAGATTAAGACCGTTTACAAAATATTTAGGATTTAAATACAGTAATTAGCCACTCTAAGGCAAAGCAGAATGTTAAGCATTTCTTGTCCTGATCCACTCCTCGGCCATGGCAGCCGAACAGCTAACTATGTACATTCAGCCCCGCAGCTCTCCATCTCAGGGTTGGTCCAACTTGCCTTTGCCTTTACCTGCACCACGAAGCACCCGTGAGCCAAGGCCCAGCAAGAAAACACAATAACAAAGCACAATCAATCAACACACAATCCGATATTTCATAATGCATAGGCAGGTACTCAATCAGTTTAAGTATTCATGATAATCAAGTGTTCATCATACCAAATATATCAATTCACATCAATAACCATTCCACATATGATAACTAGGGTTAACGCCCTTAGGCCGCACCCTCTATTTATCCCACTGACTCTGGCCCGCTTAAACCGAGCTTAGTGAATGTTAAGCTGTCCTCGGCTACCAGTGGCCGAGTCGCGCCCTGTGCGCAAATATAATTTACGGCACCCTTAGGCCGTATATCACATGTCCCATGGCATAATACCATCTATGACATTATACAGTTAAAGGGAGCACTTAGTCCCATCACAAACACATAACCGGGTGCAGTTTTCTTACCTTTAAATTTGCTAGCTTCGTTTACTTTGACCCTTGAGCACGATCCCTCTTGAGCCCTAGCGCATACCTAGTCACAACCATAGAAAAAAATCATCACCAAACCTCAAGTCCAAAACCTAGCCTCGGGACCAGTCCCGAGCCCTCGGGAAGCCCCAATTCCACCAAACGGGGTGGTGGAATCGAACCCCGAACCCCCGGGCAAAAACCCATGAAACTAACTCAAAAACCCCTTTTTGGGAACAAGGTAGCGCTACAACACTCTTTGGAGGGCGCTACAGTGCTACAAACAGAGCCCAAAATCGTCCTAGGGTAAATGGCCTAGTGCTAGAGCACCCAAAGGATAGCGCTGTAGCGCTAGTCACAAAACAGCAAATGTTGTTTTTCCCTCCTTCGACTTTCCCCGAGCCAAACCATACCAAAACTTCTCAAAACTTCAACCAAACATAAAATCAAGCTTACTAACATGTCTAACTCATCCCAAGCACCCCAACCATACAAAACTTAAGCACATGCACCCCTAATCCAAGATTTCACCATAGCTGCACCTAGAATTACAAAAAATCAGCAAAACAGCCACCGAAACCATAAAGTTCAAACTAGAATCCCTTACCTTTGCTAGATGAGTTTAGCCTAGGTTGTCCTCCTCACAACCTTGACCTTCTCCTCCTCAAATCCTCAGCCTCAACTCCCTAGGATTCCCACAGAACTTTGCATAGAAATTCAACTCAAAACCAATACAAAAAACTGAGTGTAAACCTGAAAATCTTACCTCAAGTGGATGGTTTGTTCTTGCTAAATCCTTGACAATTCTTCCAGCCAGATCAAAGACCTTAACCTCAAGCTTTTTCTCTGATTCTCTCTAAGTTTCTGCCCAAAAAGTCCTCAAGAGATGATGAAGAAAACTTGAACCGAGAGAGAGAAAAGGGTAGACTTCTAATTCCATTTCTTTCCCTCCTTTTCTTTCTTTTTCTTTCCTTCAGAATTCCAGCCCCTTCTACAAATTCCACTAAGTATAAAGCCTGATAATACTTATCCCTTATAAGAAAAATGACCCATTTTCCCTCCCCTAGTTTCCTAAACCGTTTAATCCTCCTAGGGGCATTTTGGTCATTTCACCCAATTCCCACTAATTGCTCGAGTGTCTCTAATATTTTCCGCTTACTTCCCGACACCTAACCAATCACCAATTATATTCCTCAATGTCAAAATTGACTCCAATATTTTCTAGATTCCAGAAATACCCCCAGGCTCGCCCCGAGCTGGGTATAAATTCTCGCCGTGACTTTTTCGCTAAACTGCTCACTAGGATCGTCTCGAATCACAGATTAGAAATATATCCACATAATAATGTGGTCTCATCAATTTATCACATATATATACAATTATGCTCTCAACGGGCCAAAATTACGATTATGACCTTCTAACCTAATCAGGGCCTACATGCATACTAATACACATAGTCATGCATCATAGATATTCAAATAGTCATATAACATGCTTTTAATCATTAAATCGCATAAATTCCAATTATGCCATCCTGGCACACTAATCAAGGACCTTAAGCCTTATTAGTAAATTTGGGCTGTTACAACTATCCCCTCCTAATGAGAATTTCGTCCTCGAAATTTACCTGAATAACTCGAGATACTAATCCCGCATTACTGTCTCAGGCTCCCAGGTCACTTCCTCGACCTTACTATTCCTCCACAATACTTTAACAAGAGGAATCGTCTTATTCCGTAACACTTTATCTTTTCGATCCAAGATCTGAACCGGTTGCTGTTCATAAGCTAGGTCTGACTATAATTCCAAGTCTTCATACCTCAACATATGAGTAACATATGAGACGTACTTCCGGAGCATAGAAACATGAAATATGTCATGGACTCCAGAAAACGATGGTGGCAAGGCTAGCCTGTAAGCCACCTGAGCGATCCTTTCCAGGATCTCAAGAGGTCCAATAAATCTAGGGCTTTGCTTGCCCTTCTTTCCAATCCTCCTCAGCCCTCGCAATGGTGAAACTCAAAGAAACACGTGGTCC
Source organism: Humulus lupulus (assembly GCF_963169125.1). NCBI lineage: Eukaryota > Viridiplantae > Streptophyta > Magnoliopsida > Rosales > Cannabaceae > Humulus > Humulus lupulus. Next base: position 115,880,474 of record NC_084794.1, on the reverse strand, counting down.
CCAACCTGGAACTCAACGTCCCTACGCTTAGGATCAGCGTAGGTTTTTTGTCTGCTTTGTGAAGCGAGCATCCTAGCTCGGATCTTCTCTATAGCTTCACTTGTTCTCTGAACCACATCTGGCCCCAAATACTTCCTCTCACCCATCTCATCCCAATGAATGGGTGATCTACACTTCCTCCCATAAAACAACTCATAGGGATCCATTCCAATCGTTGATTGGTAACTATTGTTATACGAAAATTCAATCAATGTGAGATACTTACTCCATGAACCTTCAAAGTCAATCATACACGCTCTGAGCATATCCTCCAACACCTGAATCGTCCTCTTAGACTGTCCGTCAGTCTGAGGATGAAAGGCTGTACTGAACTTCAACTGAGTTCCCATAGCCTTCTACAAACCACTCCAAAACTTGGAAGTGAAGATGGGATCCCGGTCTGACACTATAGACTTAGGAACCCCATGGAGACGTACGATCTCCCTCAAATACAACTCAGCATACTGATCCACAGTATATGTCGACCTCACTGGAAGAAAATGGGATGACTTGGTGTATCTTTCCACTATCACCCACACCAAGTAATGAAGCCCTACCGTCCTGGGTAAACCTCCCACAAAGTCCATCGTAATATCCTCCCATTTCCACTCGGGAATACATAAAGGCCGAAGCAACCCTGCTGGTCGCTGATGCTCATCTTTCACTTGCTGATAGGTTAAGCATCTGGCTACGTACTCCACTACATCTTTCTTCATCCCGGGCCACCAATATAACATCCGTACATCCTGGTACTTCTTCGTGGTACCCAGATGAAGTGAGTACGACGTCGTATGAGAATCATCCAGAATCTTTCGTCTAATCCCCTCATCAGCCGGAACACAAATCCTTCCCTCATACCAAAGTAGACCAGCCTCAGAAGCAGAATAGTCCTTAGCTACTCCCGCTAAGACATTCTCTTTAACCTCCTGTAACAGAGCGTCTATCAATTGTCCCTCTCTGATCCGCTCTAGCAGGGTCGACTGCAGAGTAATATTGGCCAACCGGCCTACCACCAACTCTATCCCTACACTGACCATCTCATCAGCTAACTCCCTTGAGATCTGAATGGAACTATACATCTGACCTGGGCTTCTCTGGCTCAATGCATCTGCAATCATATTGTCTTTCCCCGGATGGTAAAGAATATCACAATTATAGTCTTTCACCAACTCCAGCCAACGCCTTTGTCTAATGTTCAGGTCCTTCTATGTAAAGAAATACTTCAGAATCTTATGGTCAGTGTACACTTCACACTTCTCCCCATACAAGTAGTGTCGCCATATCTTCAGTGCGAATACCACCGCTGCTCACTCCAAATCATGAGTGGGGTACTGCTGCTCATACTCCTTCAGCTGTCGTGATGCATAAGCTATAACCTTCTCATTCTGCATCAACACACAGCCTAAACCCAACCTTGATGCATCGCAGTAGACCACAAACTTTCCTTCCCCCGAAGGAAGACTCAACACAAGCGCTGTAATAAGTCGTTGCTTTAGTTCAAGGAAACCCATCTTCACACTTGTCTGACCAGATAAACTTCAAATTCTTCCATGTCAATTCTGTCATCGGTGCTACTGTCTTCGAGAAGCCCTCTACAAACCGTCTGTAATAACCCGCCAGACCAAGAAAACTCCGCACCTCCGAGGCATTCCTTGGCCTCGGTCAATCCCTAACTGCCTCTACCTTAGATGGATCCATCTTAATCCCATCTGTACCCACGATATGTCCAAGGAATGATACTTCTGGTAACCAAAATTCACATTTCTTAAACTTGGCGTACAACTGATGCTCCCTCAATCTCTGAAGAACCTGACAAAGATGAAGCTCGTGCTCTGCCTATGAACTGAAATACACCAAGATGTCGTCGATGAAGACAATAACGAACTGATTTAGAAAATCATTGAACACCCTATTCATTAGGTCCATAAAGGCTGCTGGTGCATTGGTCAAACCAAACGACATGACCAGAAACTCATAGTGCCTGTACCTCGTTCAGAAGGCCGTCTTCGGTATGTCCTCATCCCTGATCCTCAGCTAGTGATAACCAGATCGAAGATCAATCTTTGAGAACACCATCTTACCCTGTAGCTGATCGAACTAGTCATCAATCCTTGGTAGGGGATACTTATTCTTGATAGTCAACTTGTTCAGCTCTCTGTAGTCTATGCACATTCTCAAGGTCTCGTCCTTCTTTTTCACAAATAGAACTGGAGCACCCCATGGTGAGTAACTAGGCCTGATGAACCCCAAATCTAGAAGCTCCTGCAACTGTATCTTCAATTCTTTCAGTTCTATCGGTGCCATCCTATATGGTGCCCTCGACACTGGCTCTGTCTCCAGTGCCAATTCAATAACAAACCGAATCTCTCTACGCGGCGGCAACCCCGGCAAGTCCTCCAGAAACACATCTAAGAACTCGCAAACCAATCTGGTCTCTTTCGGTCCCACTGGCGAAACCTTGGTGGTATCCACCACACTATCCAGAAAGCCTATGCATCCACCCTGTAACAAGTCTATGGCTCTCAACGCCAATATCCTGGGTACGCGGGGTCCATGCACTACTCCCACAAAAACAAAGGGATCATCGCCCTTTGGCTCAAGGGTTACCATCTTCTTCCTGCAGTCAATGGTAGCTCCATATCTAACCAGCCAATCCATACCTAGAACCATATCAAAGTTCTCCATACTCAACTCAATCAAGTCTACTGATAACTCCCTACCATCAACTATCACTGACAGTGCTCTAATCCACCTCGTAGACACCACCAGTTCCCCTGTAGGCAAAATAGTCCCAAACCCTGAAGTACAATACTCACAAATTCTACACAGTCTATCAATCACCCTACTAGAAACAAACGAATGTGTAGCACCAGAGTCAATCAATACAGTAAAAGGAGTGCCAGCGCTAGAAAGCTGACCTATCACTACCGAAGGGCTAGCCTTGACCTCTGCCTGCGTCAGGGTGAACACTCGAGCTGGAGTCAAGCTGTCCACCTTCCCCGCATCTCCCTTCTTCACTTTCGGGCAATCTTTCTTGAGGTGTCCCACCACTCCGCACACATAACAGGACTTAGCCCAGCATTCGCCCGGATGGCATCTTCTGCACCTTGTGCACTCTGGATAAGTCCTCCATGAATCACTGTCTCCCTGACGGCCATCCTGAGTACCCCGACCTCTCCTATTAGAACCAGGAACGGTCGAAGAATCAGGGGTCTTCCTCTTCAAATCACTAGGGCCTCCGCCCCTACTAGAACCAGAATATGGAGGCACCGCCTTGCGGTCCTCCCGCCTCATTGCACTCTCTCTCCATATCTTATTTTCCGCTTCCTCAGCGGTAAGAGCCTTCTCAACAGCCTGGGCATAAGTTGTCCCTCCGGGTACTATAGTAATTCTCACATCCCGGGCTATCATAGCATCAAGCCCTCCAATGAATCTATCCTACCTAGCTGCATCGGTAGGCACAAGATCTGATGCAAATTTTGCAAGTCTGTTAGACTTCAGGGCATATTCCGTAACTGTCATGCTGCCCTGAACCAGCCCCACGAACTCATTTACTTTCGCTGCCTTGATGGCAACATTATGATACTTATGACTGAATAGGTCTTTGAATCCTTCCCAAGTCAAAGCAGTAACATCTCTAGTCTGTGATGCCACCTCGCACCACATTCGGGCATCCTCCCTTAGCATATATGTGGCACAGGCCACTCTATCATGTCCCTCTACCCTCATAAAGTCCAAAATGGTAGTGATCATAGTCATCCACTGTTCAGCCTTCAGTGGATCAGGTCCTCCCTCAAAGATCGAGGGCAGTTGTTTCCTGAACCGCTCATATGACGGTTCCCACTTGTTCCCAAACTCAATTGGTTGTACAACATGTACCACTGCAGGTGGCACAATGGGGGCAACACTCCCTGATGGAGTCTGCTATTGCAGAATTCGGATCTGTTCATCTTGGCTCTGAAGCCAAGCCTACATATCTACCATAAGTTGCTGCCAATTCTCAAGGACTGGCGGAGGGGTCTGGCCCTGATCATCATCTCTAGTCTCAGACCTGCAGGCTAGTCGCATAGATTTTCTTGGACGCATAATTATCGAAGTCAATCTGCAATCAACGACTCGGCACTCAGACTATGATGACAGGGTAATAATCCTTTCATGATCCATCACTGGAACTCTAATCATTCACAAGAAATCAAGATATAGCAATTTATCCAAATATTCTTCCATATTCATTCACATGCATAGCATTCAAGGGCCAGGCCCAATCAGTATCTCATGCTCCCTATTAATCAAATAGATACTAACAATCATATCTCATTCAGATAATTTAAGCACATAGTCATGTATACACAATTTACCAAACCCTGAGTCGAGCTTGGATTTCACGGCGAATGTACATGTCCAGCTAGTCTTTAGGAACCCTTAATCCTAGGACGCTCTGATACCAAGTTGTAACTGTTAGGAGTGTGTGCTAAAAGCATGTAAAGGCATTTGATTTTCTATGAATAAATAAATACAATGGTTTATTATTATTGTTATATTTAGATTGTTAAATTATTGTTTGAATAATTTTGAAAATATCAGAAAAATTCCATATTCATTATTGAGGATGTGATCTTGTATTAGTACGAGAGAATTAAGATCACATGAACTAATAAAAATAGTCAACAACAACAAATTAAAGTTATGGAATTCTTTAATTGGAGTTGTAAGTACGGTTTACTGAATATCATAATGATACAAATAATCTAGATTCGGATTATTGATGTGGAAAGACATCTCGGTAAAGGTTCTTTATATAATATGATTATATATGACACGGACCGATATGAATAAAAGTCTTTATCCAAAAACCATTTAACAATAAAGACTTGTAATTCATATCATAACTGATGATCATTTATAGATCAACCTAAATCCTGAGTGTTCATGAACTCCTGTTCATGTTTATTAAATCTTTTGATTCATTCGTTAAGGTCTCTTCAAAGAATGAGGCTAATGACTTTTGTTTTGGAGATTTAATATCATGGATGACTGGGAACATGTATCAACAATACGAAATCTAATCTTTCCTAATGGATCGTATATTAGTTCCCTTAAGGGTTAATTATGGAACTGAATGATTTTGAGCTCAAATCTATAATTAGATTATAGATTAATTATTCAGTAGTGAATTAATGGTACTTAAGGAATAAGAAGTAAATTAGAAAGGTTAAATGTTAATTCTTCCATTCTAATTTATGAACTAATTAATTAGAGGGTTGAACTATTGTAAGATGGTTATATCAATGGATGACTTAAGAAAAAGATTTCTGTAAAAGTATATCTATAACATAAAGAGTGCAATTCTGAATTTATAGTAGAGTAATATCATAATTAATAAATTAACTATTATAATTAAAGAGTTTAATTATTTAGTTTCAATTTATTGGAGCTTAATGTTATAGGTCCATGGTCCCCGAAATGGCTCAAACAATCACTGTCAAAGGCAAATACAAAAATGGGCAAAAAGGACTTATGTGATAAGTAAAATATTTTTCTATGTATCAAACATAATTATTGTTTAATTATGTGTAATTAATTAATTAAGAATTAATTAATTATTTGATTTAACAAAAATATAATTAATTTTGAATTAATTTATTTTTGGGATTTTTGGTATTTAAATAATAATAAAAATTGGGAAAAATCACATGCCACCACAGGCATGAGGTACACGTGTGGCACAGTGCACATGCATTGTGCTACACGCATAAGAGATGTACTGAGTCTCTTGATTCCACAATTTTAGTTATTTAAATATTAAATAAATAATGAGATATTTTAATATGATTAAAATATTATTATTTAAACAAAAATCTGATAACTGATCAGTTATTTTGAATTTGTTTAAAATAACAAATATTTTAATATATTGGATATAATAAATATTGGATATCAGTTTTCACAGAACGTAACTTTTCAGGGATAGAAAAATATCTAGGAATCTCTCTCAGAAAAACAGAATAGTGACATAAACTAAAGTCATTGTTCTTCAGAAAACCTAGGTCCAAACATTATCAGATCTCATGTGTTGAGAACATCTGATAAATAGTTATTGCCTATTATTTGTATAGCGAGCCCACACTCGTTCTTTGTGTGCCTGAGAACATTTTGGAAGATCTTGGTGTGAGATCTCGAGGATTTAGCCATACGAAAAGATAGGAGCAAGGAAAGGATCTGAGGCAATTTTTCTGTTCATGTCCTTGATTCAATATATTTATATGCATGTGAAGAAGTAGATCTACAAATCTTATGGGATTAATCTAACAATTTGATTGTTGTTCCGCTGCATATAATCTCTGATTTGATCAATAAAAACCAACAGTAACGCCCTGGATAGCCAAGACTGTCACATTGTGTGTTTGTAAAGGTGCTAGACTTGTTAAACAAGTCATTTAATTAAAAACGTGTTACTAAAACTATAGTGGAACTAGGGTTAAAAGATTTTGGTCTCAAAAGCTTCATCTTTTATAAATAAACATTAACTTTAAAACATGGCATCCCAAAAATAATAAGATTAAGAAAGTTTACAAAAGATTCAGGATTTAAATACAGTAATTAGCCACTCTAAGGCAAAGCAGACTGTTAAGCATTTCTTGTCCTGATCCACTCCCCGGCCATGGCGGCCGAACAACTGACTATGTACATTCAGCCCCGTAGCTCTTCATCTCAGGGTTGGTCCAACTTGCCTTTGCCTTTACTTGCACCACGAAGCACCCGTGAGCCAAGGCCCAGCAAGAAAACACAATAACAAAGCACAATCAATAAATAGACAATCTGATATTTCATACTGCATAGGCATGTACTCAATCAGTTTAAGTATTCATGACAATCAAGTGTTCACCATACCAAATATAAAAATTCACATCAATAACCATTCCACTTATGATAACTAGGGTTAACGCCCTTAGGCCGCACCCTCTACTTATCCCACTGACTCCAGCCCGCTTAAACCGAGCTTAGTGAATGTTAAGCTGTCCTCGGCTACCAGTGGTCGAGCCACGCCCTGTGCGCAAATATAATTTACGGCTCCCTTAGGTCTTATATCACATGTCCCATGGAATAATACCCTCTATGACACTATACAGTTAACGGGAGCACTTAGTCCCATCACAAACACATAACCGGGTGCAGTTTTCTTACCTTTAAATTCGCTAGCTTCGTTCACTTTGACCCTTGAGCGCGATCCCTCTTGAGCCGTAGCGCATACCCAGTCACAACCATAGATCAAACAAAACCTCAAGTCCAAAACCTAGCCTCGGGACCAGTCCTGAACCCTCGGGAAGCCACAATTCCACCAAAAGGGGTGATGGAATCGAACCCCGAACCCCCGGGCAAAAACCCCTTTCTGGAAACAGGGTAGTGCTACAACGCTCTTTGGTGGGCGCTACAACGCTACAAACAGAGCCCAAAATCATCCCAGGGTAAATGGCCTCGTGCTACAGCGCCCAAAGGCTAGTGCTGTAGCGCTAGTCACTGAACAACAAATGCTGTTTTTCCCTCCTTCGACTTTCCCCGAGCTAAACCTTACCAAAACTACTCCAAACTTCAACCAAACTTAGAATCAAGCTTACTAACATGTCTAACTCATCCCAAGCACCCCAACCATACAAAACTTAAGCACATGCACCCCTAATCCAAGATTTCACCATAGCTGAACCTAGAATTCAAAAACTCAGCAAAAAACAGCCACCGAAACCACAAAGTTCAAACTAGAATCTCTTACCTTTGCTGGATGAGTTTAGCCTAGGTTGTCCTCCTCACAATATTGTCCCTCTCCTCCTCAAATCCTCAACCTCAACTCGCTAGGATTCCCAAAGAACTTTGCTTAGAAAACCAACTCAAAACCAATACCAAAAACAGAGTGTTCACCTCAAAATCTTACCTCAAGTGGATGGTTTGTTCTTGCTAAATCCCTGCCAATTCTTCCAGCTAGATCAAAGACCTTAACCTCAAGCTTTTTCTCTGATTCTCTCTAAGTTTCTGCCCCAAAAGTCCTCAAGAGATGCTGAAGAAAACTTAAACCGAGAGAGAGAAAAGGGTAGACTTCTAATTCCATTTCTTTCCTTCCTTTTCTTTCTTTTTCTTTCCTTCAGAATTCCAGCCCCTTCTACAAATTCCACTAAGTATAAAGCCTGATAATACTTATCCCTGATAAGCCAAATGACCCATTTTCCCTCCCCTAGTTTCCTAAACCGTTTAATCCTCCTAGGGGCATTTTGGTCATTTCACCCAATTCCCACTAATTGCTCGAGTGTCTCTAATATTTTCCGCTTACTTCCCGACACCTAACCAATCACCAATTATATTCCTCAATGTCAAAATTGACTCCAATATTTTCTAGATTCCAGAAATACCCCCAGGCTCGCCCCGAGACTGATATAAATCCCCGCTGTGACTTTTTCGCTAAACTGCTCACTAGGATCGTCTCGAATCACAGATCAGAAATATATCCACATAATAATGTGGTATCATCAACTTATCACAAATATATATAATTATGCCCTCAACGGGCCAAAATTACGATTATGCCCTTCTAACCTAATCAGGGTCTACATGCATACTAATACACATAGTAATGCATCACAGATATTCAAATATTCATATAACATGCTTTTAAACATTAAATCACATAAATTCCAATTATGCCCTCCCGACACACTAATCAAGACCCTTAAGCCTTATTAGTAAATTTGGGTCGTTACAAGCTCTAAGCTTTAAGCCGCCTTCGTTCACTTCCTTCCATGATTCATGAAGTTGTAAAGAGTTGCAAACATGGTTGGTAGATGTAGAATCAATAATCCAAACGGATTTATCATTCTCTAAAACACATGTTTCTAGGATAAATGAACTATAATAATTACCTTTGTTTTTCTCTACTAGAAACTTTGGAAAATCTCGTTTCCAATGCCCCGTCTCTTTGCTGTCAAAACATTTATCTTTACCTTTCTTATTTTTCATGTTCTTCCCCTTAGGCGTCTATGCACGTGGTTGTGTCCTCATCTTTGCAGCCTTTGCAGGCTTGGGGTTGTTGTTTTGTCCACCTTTCCTCTTGTTTCCAGCTTTCAAAGACGAAGCTTGGTTAGCTTCAGCCTTAGCTCGATTAGTAGCAGTAGTAGTAGTTGTCTTCTTTTCTCCTCCCTTACTAGGTCCACCCATGATACGTTCAATAATCTGAAGCTTGTTCATGAGATGCGTCAGACCATAGTTGAGTTGATCACAAACGTGTAGACACGCAGCCATTCGATCATTTACAGTGTCTTTACGTATGTACGGAGACGGTGCTATCCAAGCATTTACGGTGCCATCACGAGCATTGACGGTGCCATCACGAACATGTGGACACAATGCTCGTTCTGGGGATTCCTCAATCATGACGAACTCGAAGTTGTCACCAATCAACTCGATGTTGATATTCTGCTTCCAATTAAGTAAGTTTTCTCCAGTGAATTTCTCCATCGAAAGTTGAGAAAGGATGGGAGTAGACACAGACACTACTTAACTTAAAACTACAAATTACCAATAAAATAGAAATCAATCATATCTGCTCAATAAAACTTCTATTCACACATATTTCAAGAAATAACACAACATATACCAAAAATATGTAAGATATGAGAAAAAAATACTAAAAACATTCATATCTCTATTTCTTTAGGTTTTTAACTAATCTATGATATCCTTGTCCCGGTTGGCGAGAGTCAAAAATACCACTAGTTAAACAGAGTTGTATACTCATTTAATAATGGACACCACTATTAACAACCTACTATTCGATCAGAATAAGAAAACAAAATCTCTTATTTTATGACCAAGACCCACGGTTTCGATAATCATAGATTTAGTCCTAGTAGTCACCGTAGGGGTGATTCTAGTAGAATTTGACCTATAATTATCCATCTTTCGAAATCTAACCTTGTCAAAATAACTAATGAACACCTTCCGTAGGGGGACGAATCAAAGCGCCTCGAGACCCCATTAAGCTATTGACTATGTTAAACCAACGGTTGAGATCGAATAAAATTCTTAAAACAAGCTCATTATTAAATTAAAAATAGTATTTTTATTATTTATTTTTAGAAAATTAATGACTATGGTTTTCCAAAAAAAAAATTAAATTGATTAAATTTTTAAAACCAAAGTCGTATAATTTCCTATTAATTTGTTTCTAATCAATATTTAGGTTTAACTAATATAATGAACATATACAATTAAGTCCAACTCAGGTAAATGGACCTTAACAATTGGGCTTGTATGGAGGAGGGCTGGGTCCAGTATGTTGTTCCCACAACAAAGGCCCCCTATCTTCCATATAAGGTCCAAAAGACAGGAATTTAAACCTTCGTAATTGTTATTAATTGATTAGGCCCACTATAGTCATGCAAAGAAAATGGGCCTTCACAAGTGGAATCACCCACAAGAGAGGAATTTAAAATTTACATATTCTAATGGGCCTAAATAAAACCTATCATTATATGAATATTTTATTTGGCAAAATCCATATATCTAACAAACATATGAGCCACTATATGCATCTAAGCCCAATTGCAAAAATACCACATATAGTGCAAAGAGACAAGTTATAATTGGATGGGCCTAATCATGTAACTATATGAGCAATTCTATGAATTTATGAAAAAATACCACAATTTATTTCATTTGCAAAAATACCACAATTAATTATCTAGAATTTATAAAAAAATTTCAAATTAATTAAATTTTTACAAAAATAAGTCAATTTAAATGAAATTTATCAACAGTTAACAATAGTTAATTAAAATTTCATTTATCAACAATCAACTTGGTTTCAAGATAATTTGAAAAAAAAAATATTAATTTAATTTAAATAGGATTTATCAACAATTAACCAAAGTTAATTGAAATCCCATTTATTAAAAAAATATTTTATTAATTTGCTGAAAAAATGATATTTTTCAAAATTTAACTAATTTTAAATTTTAAAATCGATATCTAAACTATTTTCCAAAATATCTTGTGTTGTTATAACTATTAGTTAATATTTTAACCATTAAAAAATAAAATAAAATACAAATAGTTATAACAATCCTAAAATATCTCAAAATAATTAAACAAATTCAAATATCCATAAAAATATCTAACTAACAATATTCAAATTTCAAATAATTTAAATATTAAAAACTATAGAATAAAAAGATATTTATATTTTCAAATAAAGATTTAATAAAAAAATCAAGAATTTAAATGAAAATATCTTAAATATCTGATATCTTAATTATAATATTTTAATATATTAAAAGATTTAAAATTAAGTTGTTAGTCTATTTTTAAATTTGAATTTGAATCTTTATGGAAAATATCTAATTATTTAAATGCCAACTAACAAAAATATCTTATTTAAAAAAAACAATTTTAAATACAAAACAAATTTGATATTTTTTACTTTAATTATAAAAATTTATTTCCACGAAAATTAATTTTTTTTTTTGTTTTTTGGATGAATAGTACCCGTGGGTACTGTTCATCGTGGCTGGTGCGCAGGTAGTGCGCGCGCGCGCATGACAGCAAGTGCAAAAAACTTCAAAAAAAAATTTGAGCAATTTTTCAAACTAAAACCATTTTCTAATTAATTTTTAACACGTTTTACACAAAATAAAGCATATATAAAAATTACTAGCATAGAAAATACAACAAAATGACCTAAAAACTGCTAAAAATCACATAAAATCAATATGCTTCATAAAAACATGAAAACCATCTAATTATTCAAACATATCAAATAATCCAATTTTAAACATGTTCATGCATGAAAATAAAGATTACCAAAGGCTCTGAGGCCAGTTGTTAGGAAATCTTATACACGATCTTTATTTCTTTTCATGTAAATCTAATATTAAACAAATTAATACAAGATAGCCTAAAACATGTTTCTAAAATTGAATTCAAAGAGAAACAATGAATAGAATACTTACAGTATATGCAGCGGAATTAAAGAGTCCTTCCTTTAGTTTCTCTAACTCTTGTATCCTCTCTGTCGTAGAGTATTATCAAGAAACATAACCGATCTTCTATTTTCTTCACAGTCTTCGAATGTATCCTTAGAATCACCTAGACTAGTGTGGGCAATTCTCAACACATGAGATAGATACAGAGAAGAAGAAGAGAAAATAATCAAAGAGGCTTATAAAATGACTTGTGTTTAGAGAGAATCTAAAACTATGAGAAAATCTGACTTTTAACTTGTCAAACTTGTGTTTTGACTTCTCTCTAAGCACTTCTTTTATAGACTCAATTAGGCCATTTAATTTAATTTAATTAAAAAATCAATTAAATAATAGCCATTTTAAAGCCCTAGGTCAAAATTATCATGGGCTTTAGGCCCGTGAAATTTCCCATTTGATTATAAGCCCATTGGACTTAAAATCAAGGCCTGTATTATTTTTTATTGATTTAATTAATTAAATAATTATTGAAATACTTTATCAAATTAATTATTTATAATTTGATCCTTGATTTAAATTTATTGATTAATTTAGATACCAATTTATCTTAATTAATAAATCTGCCATAATTTCTCTTTTCTTCTCAAAATTACACAACTCTGTGAAACTATCAAAAATTGACCTAGTCAACTTTGATAATTAAATAAATTAATTGAGACTATCTAGATGATTTTATCCAAGGTACAATGGGGACCATGGGCCTATGAAATCACGCTCCAATAAGTTATCATAAATCTAACAAATAATTTTACTAACTTATTAATTCCTCCTAACTCCACTATAGACTCGGAATTGCACTCTTGAATTCATAGAACACTATATAAAAAATATAGATACACTATTAATTAGCTATTGTTACAACCACAATTGTCACTCAATCCTCTATAGATGGTCTACAATGAGATAGGACTAAAATACCGTTTTACCCCTCATTGTATTTTATCCTTAAAACACTTAGTTCCTTGTAAATGATATTTCAGTATACTAATTTAATTACTGAAATGAGATCTCTATCATTTAATACCTTGAACCAAACTAAAAGGAAACCATCGTTTCACTTCTTCATCAGAAGCTATAGATGTTCATATCTATGATTAACACTCCCACTCAATTATACTACCGAGTTCCCAAGAAGTAAGTATGGGCTAGTCCGTAGGGTAAGCTGGTAACGAACAAGTCAAAGAACTCAAATAATACAATCAGTTAGAATACTAACCACTCAGAATTGAGATTGAATTGACTTATGATCAACTATATGATATGACTAGAATAGATAATAATAATATGTTTACTTATCTTATCAACTGTCAATATCGGTCCTGTCCGATGTAACAAATACATCCGATCTTATCTACTTTGTAAATGTTCTGGAAAGAACATAACACTGCAATGTGCAAGTAGATCATATCGTAGATTAGCAAGTCAGTGTAAATCATGTGCACTGACTAATCTTAGGACTTACTTATTTTGAACATATAATCATATCTATATTCCACTGTGATTACGTCACAATAAATAAGATTAATTATATGCTCGGGATTTAATAGAAGTTTATATTAAACAAATATTCATGAAAATAAAACATGTGAGCAAAGTGATTGACCAAGTCAAAAAAATAATTTCTATTCTTTTATTGATAATTAAATGAGATTACAAAGAATTTGGGTTTTAATTAGGGCATAAAACCCCAACAGATGCAATGACCATTAATATACCATCAGATGTAAACAAAGGGAACCTTCAAATTCCTGACCATGTAAAATGTGTATGTATTATTTTTCATTATTATTATTCTATTTATTTTGAAAATTTTAAATTAATTTATTTTTTAATGGTTGGGTGGCAACAATAAATTCTTTGCTCACAATGGTTGTTGGTTTGTAAAATAATTTGGTTACAAAGATCATTGGATTTGGAGATAACGTAAATGGTTCAAATAATTATTGGTAACTAGTTTACCATATGCGTAGCGGAAAGCACAGGGTGGTGGGCCCAGAGATTTCAAAAAAATTTATTTAAACAATCTTTAAATAATTGTATCCTTTAATAAGCAAAACATTAAACACAGAGAAAGAAAAAGATGACGAGGATTTACCAGTTCAAGAACAATCAGGAATCCTCGCTAACTTTTAGTACCTCCAACGAACATCCTATCCAAAGCAACATTTTTTTAGTACTTGGACTAAGATCTTCCAAGATGTATCTCTACACCTCAAGATGTGTCTGGGCACGTAGAGTAATGGTGGGAAAATTTCTAATTCATAAGATGTACTGAACTCATGAGATCTTAGAATATTAGGTCTGAGGCAGTTTTTAAGGATAGGGAAAAATAATACTACAATGAGTTTCCAAAACAAAAGTTTCCAGTCTCATCATTTGGACAAACCATAACGAGTGAATTAAAGAACTCATATGACATGAACAAGAGCTCATAATAAGTTCTGGATTAAGATCAATTTGTACATGATCATCTTATTGATATGTTAAATTAATGCTTATGAAGTAAATGATATTATTAAGTATTAATAACATGTCGGGTCTCATTCATGTATAACCACTTTATAAAAAGTTTCTCCACTAATATGTCCTACTACATGAGTAATCCGGAACTAGATTACATGTATTCATAATACTATTGAACCGTACTTACAGTATTTAATCCAAAAATTCCATATAACTTTGTTTTACTGTGAACTATTTAAATTCGTTCTCTGCAATCTTAATTCTCTCGTACCAATACAAGATTGTAGTCACAATAATGAATTTGTGAATTTTATGATATTAATATATTATTATTATATCAATAATAATTAAACAATCAATATATGCTAAAATTAATTTTAATTATTTATTTCATAAAACATTGTTCAATGTATATGCTTTAAAGGACATTAAACACAATAATCTTTCACTTACATTAAAGCAAATGAGGCATCTCTGTCAAACCAATATTGCTAACATGATCTTTAAAAGACATGGTAGACAAAGTCTTAACAAAATGATCAACAAAGTTATGTTCTAAATCTATCTTTATAACTCCTAAATCTGCTTTGTGAACAATATCCCTGATTGATATGATATATTTTTAATACTTTGTAGTCTTAATTATTTTTAATTTTAATTTTATTATTATTATTATTTTATATTTTTAGTTCTTTTTATGTGTGGTTGTTGTATTTTTCAGATTGTCATTAGTTAAATGGATATTTGAGAAATAATTAAAAATTTATTTGAAATATTATCTTCAATTAAGAGAAACACAATAGAAGATATTTATTTGAATTGATTGGAGAAGATAAAATAGAATTCAAATTTAAATTGTCGAAAAAAATCTCACATATTTTGAATTTGAGATAGTTTTGTTATTTTAACCGTATCTCCTTCTCACATATCCGATTTATGTATTTTTAGTGGTGTTAGAAAGCTTATTCCAAGACCTACAAAAGCTTGTTCCACATAAAAAGTCAAATTCAGATGTTTATATGGTGATATTTGAGCTACAAGATTACACAAGCTAGAGTTACGCGACTTGAAATTCAAATAAAGATATTTTGGAGCATTATCAAGTAACAAGTGGAAAACGTCTAGAAAATTCTTTTCACAACCTTATCACTATAAAATGAATGTTTTAGATTATTTTATAGAGCGCACTTATTTCTCTCACTCCACTCCCTTTCTTCTCTTTCTATTCTTTTTCATGAACTAATTTTTTATTTAGAGTGTTAATGGATTTTTCTTTAAACCTTATGATTATCTAATGCAATTTTTATGAATTTCCTATCAAGATTGTGAATTATTTGACTTGTGTTTAATGGTTGTGATTAATTGGCCACTAATTTCATGATTTCTATGATTTTTACAGGAGATGTGAGAAGTGAAGGATAAATATGCTATAGTCAAATAATCAAAAATTTATATTGGACGAGAGTACTTATATGATTTGTGTAGTTTATTGACTACGTGTTTAATACATGCGATATGCTAATTTACCACAGAGATGTAAGAAATTTTCTTATTGAAGAGAGTTATAAGTCCTAGTAATAAGAATATAATTTACAGTTGTAATCTGCTTTCACAATAGAGATAGGAATTCTTAAATTCATATAAGAGAGACATAAGTGGATAGTTGATGAAGTTAATAACTCTATATATTTAATCATTGAATTAATATATTTATCATTGAGTTATCTATTATTCTGATTAATTGTTTATTTCTTTTAGTTAGTAAATTATATATTCATTATTCGTCAAATCAATTAGAAGTAAATATTGATTCTTGGTAATTAGTAACACTTATCGTGGGAACGATACTCTACTTACTATTTTATTACTTGTTACGATTGCGTATATTTCTGTACATAATTTCCACAACAAGTTTTTGGCGTCATTGTTGCAGACTGTTTTTTATTAATATCAATAGAGTCAGTTTGATTCTATTTTAGTTTAAATTTTTTATTATTTTGAGTTTTTTTATTTTTCCTATTACATTTTTTTGTGTGTTTGTTGTTTGTCTTGTGAGAAACTTGAGATGTCTCATATGCAAGTCCTCATAAATTTTGTTCAACACGACTTGGAGCTTTTATACAAGGCATGGTGGAGATACAAAGCTTTGCTAATGAGGTTCTCAGACCATGGTTTGTCCAAAGAGTGTCAATTAGAGGTCTTCCTCAATGGGTTGAATGTCAAAGCAAGAGAATGGGTAGAAAGAGGAGATGGTTCCACCAATTTCTACCAAGTATCTGTGGATGAAGCCCATTGGATATTGGAAGACATGGTGGAATACAATGAATTGTGGTATTGGAATTGTGCATTGACCAACCAAGGGTGGGAGAGCAATTATAACAATATTGAGCCAACTTTTAACACTTGCACTCAAGGACAAAAATAGGAAAATTGGGATAATTTTCAAGAAGTAATTATAGAAGAGAAACCTCACCAAGCCGCTCAATCAAGCTCATTGGAGGTATTGATGATGGAGTATATGGCTAAAAATGATGTCATAATTCAAAGCCAAGCTTCATCCTTGTGAAATTTGGAAAATTCAAGGAGGAAAGCACAACGTGTGGAGGTCAATTTAGGGAGTGGTAAGGAGATGGAGCTATCGATGGAAGAATTTTAACATCAAATGGAGCCCTCTTCAATCCATAGTAACGAAGAAAAATGAGAGAAAATAGTAATGCCGAATGCTATCTCCACCCAAGATGTGGATAAATTATTTGAGTAAAGTAGTGAAGAAAGGCTAAATCCACCATCACCCTTCATGAAACAAGTACTCAGTCCTCAATATAGTGAGCTAATGGTAATGGAAGAGTACACAGATGATGATCCTTATTGACCACCACCATCTCCACCTCCACCTCCATTAGCATCATTTCCTTGCCATGCATCATGCTTATATTTCCAAAGAAAGTCAAGTTGAACATTGGAGCTCATCAATTCCAAATCTAGCCAAGCTTGAGGGCATTCACATTGACAACCTTCAAGTTGTCTTGTATGACGCTTATTATGGGCATCATTTCCTTGCCTGCATCATTCTTATAGATGTATATCGACATATAAAACACTAAGGAGGATAGCAATGAATGTCACTACAATGGAGCAATGCATTGGATTATAGGGAAGTTTTCTTTTCATTTTCTTTTATTTATACATTAGGGACAATGTTTTGATTATGTTTGGGGGAAGAGATTTGATTTTTATTGCTTTTCTCATTGTAGATATCTTAGTTTGTTTATGTTTTGTTAGGTTTATATTTATTTTATGTTTTGTTTAGTTTTTGTTTAGGGTGTTAGTGTGAATCATGTTGACAATAATTTGCCAGTGATAATATGTTGAATGATATGTAGTATAAATTGAATGGGGGAATAAAACTATAAAAATATATGTGCTTGGTTGAATAGTTCTTTCAATTTTTACTTTGTCTACTTAAATAATTGAGAGTTTATCCATGATTTTTAATAAATTTTATGTGATTGAATATTATTTATGCTTTCAAAATTTTTTAAAATAAAAATCAAATTTGAAATTCGTTTTATCTTAGAACTTGTTTTCTTGCTTTTTGAGACGAAATCCTAGATGATTCATGCTTAGGAAGATGATTTAGGCAATTTTTTAAATATGTTTGTAATGTTTTTCTTGTGTATTTTCAGAAATTAGCCCAATGGACAAAGGTTAAAGCTATAAGAAAAATACCAAACTCTGAGTATGATGATAGATCCGATGTGGAGGATTAGACGTATATAAGAACACATCGTTAAATTTTATTATATGTTGTTTTAGAATATTTTCATTAGTTGCTATTTTTTTTTAAACATGTTATTTGCTTTTCTTATTATTTCATTGTTTAGTAAGTGTTAAGAAAATTTTGGATTCTATTGAAAGTGTAACGTTTAAATTCCTCTCTTATGGGTTAGCCTATTTGTGAAGGCCCATTTGCTTTTCATTATTAGATTGGATCCAATTTAAAATGAATAACATTTAATAAAGCAAGGGTTCAAATTCCTGTCATTTGGGTCCAAGTGGAAGTTAGGGGGCCTTAGTAGTGGGTACGATATACTGAATCCATCCCTCCTCTATGGAAGATTCAATTGTTAAGGCTCATTTACCCGAGTTGGACTTAATTGTAATAGTGTAGTTTTATAGATAGATGGACCTAATAGACAGTAGTACAATAGGCTAAGTTGTACCCTCTTTTGTTTTGTTTGTCTTAGTTTTTCAATTCTTTTCTCTTTTGGGGGAAAACAGAAGAGACACATGGAGCAGGAACCAAGAAGATCTGAAAGACTAAATGGCCAAGGTAGAGGCCAAGGCAGGGGCCGAGGCCGAGGAAGGGGGCGAGGAAGAAGAGTAGCTGCCACCCCTACCTATGAAGAATTTACAGCAGCCCCGGGAGTGCCAGAAGCACCCAATGTGATGGAAGAACCAGTATCTTTTGATGCTCGAGAAAATTTGGAAAGAGAAAATGCCCGTCTTAGGGTAGAATTAAGGAGAAGGGAAGAAGAATTCCTAATAAACTCAGGGCAACATCAACAAGTGGCGCAGCAAGTCGTTCCCTTAGCGCAATTACTACAGTTGGCAGAACCTCACTACGGGGCAGTATATGAACGCTTTAGAAAGCAGCAACCCCCGCACTTCGATGGCGGTCAGACCCGATAGAAGCAGAAGAGTGGCTTCGATCGGTGGAGTCCATATTAGAACACATGCGGCTGGGAAATGAAGATCGAGTCTCTTACGCTTCAAGCTTGCTAAAGAAGGACGCCCACATGTATTGGGATATAGTGAAACAGACTAGAGATGTGAGCATTATGACATGGGACGAGAATTATGACAAGTGTTAAACAAGAAGTATTATAGTATTGCGATTTGAGCCACAAGGGTGGATGAATTTGTTGTGCTTACTCAAGGGAATTCGCCTGTGACAGATTATGCCAGGAAGTTTGATAGGCTGGCTAAGTTCACGGTGGACATGGTACCCACCGAGACGCTAAGAATTCAAAGATTTATGAAGGGACTGAAACCTATGATAGCCCGTGACGTAAAGTTGATTCGGGGAATAACCACTTATGCGGAAACATTAGAGGTAGCCTTGGAAGCTGAGCAGGCTGAAGAAAGAATTTGGAAAGAAGGTGCGGCCAGAAGGGACGCCGAAAATAATAACAACAATTATAATGACCACAAATGAAAACATGACGGTGGTGAAAATCAAAAGGTCGACAAGAAGAACAAGACTGTGTCAGAAAGTAATGGGAATAAGAAGCCCTACGTAGAATATCCCCAGCGCCCTATCTGCAAGAGGAAGCATTCAGGAGAATGCCGATACAAGATGAAAGGCTGTTTCAATTGTGGAGATGAAGGAAAAATTAAAAAGGATTCCCCAAAGTTGAAGGATCAAAAGAAAGATGACAAGCTCGTACCAGCAAGAGTTTTTTCTCTTACTGGAGGTGAAGCAGAAACTAGTAATACTATGGTAACAGGTTAGGTCACTATCTCTGGTAAATTATGCAATGTGTTATTCGATTCAAGAGCTACGCATTCTTTTGTTTCTATGAATATGATAGATAGCTTAGATAGACCATGCGAACTTTTTAGAGATAAATTTATCATGGAGTTACCCTCGGGGGAAAGAATGCGATCTAGTAGAGGGGTGCGTAGTGTTGTAGTTAGAATCGAAGGAAAATAATTATCAGTAGATTTGATCGAGTTAGACCTTAAGGATTATGATGTAATTTTAGGCATGGATTGGTTAGAAAAACATGGGGCAACAATAGATTGTAAGGGTAAGAAAGTCAACTTTCATCTAGAAGGCGGAGAGCAGTTCACCTTGAAAGGAAAAGTGTCTCGAACTCGCATACTGATAGTCTCAGCTCTCAAAGCTCAACGATTGATCAATAGTGGTTGCCAGGCATTTCTAGATAGTGTGGTGGACAAGTCACGAGAGACGCAGCTCCAACCAAAGGATGTACCTATTGTATGTGAATTTCCCGAGGTATTTCCAGAACATCTACCGGGATTACCTCAGAGTAAGGAAATTGAGTTTGAATTAGAATTGGCACCTGAGATAGCACCAATCTCGAAAGCTCCTTATAGAATGGAGCCTACTGAGTTAAAGGAGTTAAAGATTCAACTACAGGAGCTATTAGACAAGGTTTTCATTCAATTGAGCTATTCGCCTTGGGGAGCACCAGTGCTTTTGTCAAAAAGAAGGACAGGATTATGAGGCTGTGCATCGACTATCGAGAACTTAATAAAGTGACGATCAAGAACAAATACCCTTTACCTCGAACATATGGTCTTTTTGATCAACTACAAGGATCTACAGTATTCTCAAAGATAGATTTGAGGTCGGGGTATCATCATCTGAGAGTACGAGAAGAAGATATCCCAAAGATGACTTTTTGAACTAGATATGGACACTACGAGTTTCTGCTAATGTCTTTTGGCTTAACAAATGCACCAGCAATGTTCATGGATCTTATGAACCATGTATTTAAGGACTACCTAGATAAGTTCGTTGTGGTGTTTATAGAAGACATATTGATCTACTCAAAAACGACAGCCGAGCATAAAGAGCACCTGCGACTGACGTTGGAACGACTCAATAGTCATCAATTATACGCTAAGTTTAAGAAATGCGAATTCTGGTTAGAGAAGGTGGCATTTCTAGGACACATTGTGTCTAAAGATGGCATGGAAGTAGATCCAGCCAAGATCGAAGCAGTAAAGGACTGGACCAAACCTAAGAATGCAACAGAGGTGGAAAGTTTTCTGGGATTTGCAGGATACTATAGACGATTTGTTGAAGGGTTCTCCAGAATAGCTACACCCTTAAAAAATTTAATGAGGAAGCAACAGAAATTTGAATGGATGGAGAAATGCGAAGCGAGATTCCAGACGTTAAAGGATAAGCTCATAACAGCCCCAGTTCGATGCGTTCCAAACGATAAGGGCAAGTTTGTAGTGTATTGCAATACGTCGAACCAGGGACTTGGATGCGTTTTGATGCAAGACGAAAGAGTGGTCTCCTATGCCTCGAGACAGCTTAAGGAGTATGAATAGCGGTATCCGACTAATGACTTAGAATTAGCAGCGGTGGTTTTCATTCTAAAGATTTGGAGGCACTATCTGTACGAAGAAAAGTGTGAAATCTGTACGGATCACAAAAGTCTAAAGTACTTCTTTACGCAGAAGGAGCTTAATATGAGGCAACAAAGGTGGCTGGAGTTAGTAAAAGACTACGATTGTGAGATCTTGTATCATCTGGGAAAAGCTAACATCGTGGCAGACGCACTTAGTAGGCAGAGTTTCGGAAGCTTGTCAACACTTAAGGGGCTAGCTCAACACTTACAAGATGATATTAAGAGGTCCTGAATAGAGCTACTAACTGGACAACTAGCTGACCTCGCAATCAAGTAAACTCTGATGGAGAAAATAAAGGAGAAACAACAAGAAGACGAGTTTCTTCTTAAGATGAAGGCAGCAATACAAGGCTCAGAGAATGCCGATTTCTCCTTGACAAAAGAAGGCATGCTACAATATAGAAACTGAGTATGTGTGCCAGAAAGTGGAGGATTAAGAGAAAGTATTATGAAGGAAGAGCACACTACTCCATATTCACTTCACCCGGGATTGACCAAGATGTACAACGATGTCAAGACAATGTACTGGTTGCCAGGGATGAAGAAAGAGATAGCAAAATTTGTAGCGAAATGCCTTATGTACGCCCTGGTTTTCCCACGGGCTGATTAGAAGGTCGTGCCTCGGATTAGTCAAGTTTAGTCCGAGGCGCCACAGACCGAGGATATTAGCTCGCCCAAATTACCCAGAATCAGAAAACCGAAGGTCAGATCAGGGGAGAAGCTCATATTACGAGCTTCTCATGGCACGGGCTGCCCACGAAGCTCTGACCCTCTACGAAGTCAACACATGCAAGATAAACGTGCATATATCTGACATCACGTGTCCGATATCCCCCTGACTTCTCGGATACGCAGCAAGAACGTGCGTATCAGACACCCACAGCTGGATTGGGCCGTGCGGCCCATTCTCTCCTTCCATGCTGATTAGACCACACTTATGTGTCAGGTTTAGGAATTAATCATGAATGTCACAGAGTTGATATGACAAATGGTAAGGTCACGGGATGACCTCCCTACCAACTTCCAGGTGCCTTCTCCTATAAATATGGAGACCCTGGGAGTTGATAGGGGTTGGGAAAAATAGTCTTTGAAGAACTATATACTGTGTAAACCAAATACCCAGAAGATATCAATAATATTGACTAGTGGAGTAGGAGGATTTTAACCTTCGAACCACTTAAAAAAAGTGTCTCGAGTCACCTAGTTCATCCTATAAGATTTCATATCTGTGACGGTTCTACTTTCAGTACTAATCCCTTTCTCTTCTCTTAATTACCTGTTGGCGAAAAACCGCGTCAACAGTTTGGTGCTTTCATTGAGAGCAAGTTCGATTAGTACTTCCACCAACATCCAACTATGGTGACTACCCGATCCAGACATGGCAACGAGGCAGAACAGTAGGATGGGCAGGAGGCCCACCATGTTGCCATTCCTGATGAGCAAATTCCTGAAGTCCAGCAGAGACCAGGAAAGCAGCCGGCAGGCCAAGACGACACTGGTAGTTCAGTGCCCCGGCCGCCTAATCCGGACCCATGTTATTATACTGCGGTGGAGATGGAGATTGCTCAGCTGAGGAGCCAGTTAGCAGCCGCTGGTCAGCAAATCCGGGATATTCTGGACCGACTACCCCCTCTCGCAACCAACGTTAACGTTGGAGAGAGGCAAGGTGAGGCTCCTAAGTCTCGCCGAGGTAATCGATCCAGGCGTAGCCGTTCGGATAGGCTCCCTGCAGCCAACTCCACCCCTTCATCACACCATCACGAGGCAAACTTCAGGGAAGTGCCTAGAACCAGACAGCAGCAATACAGCCGTTCGGTTAGGACGTCAACTCCTAGCTCTCAGCCTTCCTCGAGGACGCCCAGGAGAGATCGAGGAAATTCCTGAAGAAGAGCCGGGGTGGGCCAGCGACGACAACCCGTCCCCGAAGACCGTCATGCGCCTCATCCAGATCGCCCAGAACGAGATCAGCAAGCTGGCAGGGCCGAGAGGCCCCCACCAAATTTGATTCGTCCAGATGGAACTAGGATCGCTTCCCCAGTCAGGCATCCTCCTTCTCCAATCAGACATCCGTCTCCTCAGCCCGTCCGGGACATCCCGGCCTATGGGGGTAGTAGGGGAGACCCATCGTCAGCTGGGCTTTCCCGGCGTAGCAAGGTGCCAGGGGAAGGATCAGGTCGTAGCCGCCAAAGACGCACCCCGAGCCTGTCCAGCAGGAGTCACTGGACCGGTAGTCGACGGAGTAATCTCTCGGGAGGAGACCTGCGTCAACAACTAAGTTCGGCACAGAGTCACCAGACTACTCAGGGGGGCGACCTTCGAGACCACCTCAATTCTCACAGAGAAGATCGAGTTAGGGATGGTAGCCAGGCCCGCTCAGTGGGAGCCCGATCCGAAGTACATAACGGAGGGAATGTCCCAAATAACTTGTCTCAAGATAGGAGGGGCAACAACCCACCTAATATGTACAACGGGTCCGGAGCTATTGAACAGCACCGGAATAACCCAGGATCTCAGGATAAAACCCTAGAGCGCCTAACTCAAATGGAGGAACTGATGAAGAAGCTCCTATCGGAAAATGAAAAAGACGAATATGATTCAGGGGACGAGATGGAACTCTTCACCCCCAATATAGCGGCAACGGCATACCCTTCTGGCTTTCGTATGCCCCACTTGTCAAAGTTCAACGGGGACGGAGACCCGTCTGACCATTTAGGGATGTTCAACACCCTAATGATGGCCCATAACATCAGCCCGGAGCTGCATTGCTTGATCTTTCCTTACACACTGACTGGGCCTGCCAGGCAATGGTTCAAGCAGAGTAAAAGGCAGTCAATCAGCTCCTGGAAGACCTTTTCGGCTGACTTCAAGAGGGCATTCCGTGCCTCTCAGGCCGCCCGAGTCCAGGCCGATTCCCTAGCTAACGTGAGGCAGCAGCCCGGTGAGATGCTAAAAGCCTACTTGAGCAGATTTGCAAATGTCGCTGCTCGAGCAAGGGACGCTGACGATAGCTCCAAGCTCATGGCTATGAGGACCGGAATCCTGGTCGGCGGAGACCTGTGGAAAGATATTCAAAGGAGGGGAGTCAGCTCGGTTAGCGAATTCCTTAACAGAGCCCAAGAGTGGATAAACTTAGAAGAAGCTGAAACTTCAGCCGCAGGGACCAGCCAGGTCCCCGAGAAGCCCGCTGGGATGGGGACGGAGATCATAGTGGCGACTCTCGACGTCGCGCAGAATAACCAGCCCGGTGGTGGCAAAAGAAAAGGGCATGGTGAAAATAGCCAACACGGCCAGAAGAAGAATAAGTCTGTGGATAAATTCAAGCCCGTGTTCACAACTTATACCGAGCTCACCCAGTCTAGGGAAAATATTTTCCTGGACAACGCTACTCGGGTCCCCTGGAAGAGGCCAGAGCCATTGAAACACCACAAGGGAAAGAGAGACACTTCCAAATTCTGTCGTTTTCATAACGACTTCGGGCACAACACCGACGACTGCAGGCATCTCAAAGATGAAATCGAGACTCTCATCCGAGCAGGCCCCTTGGCGCAGTACTCGCGGAACAGGGTCCCCGCAAGTCGACCCGTTTCGGAGGTCCCGGCCATTCAGCCCGGGCCTCGGGTAGATCAGGACGTCCTTCCCCCCGTGTTCGAGGGAGAGATATCCACCATTTCTGGAGGGCCACACATGGCTGGCACGAGTAGAGGCGCCCAGAAGAGGTATGTGAATGAATTAAAAGCTCACAATGGAGCGGAGTTCGCCCCGGAGTAGCGTCAGTCGAAACATCAACGATTAGAGAAACAGCCGATAACTTTCACGGAAGAAGATGCAGGCCATGTCCAATTCCCTCATAACGATCCTTTGGTTGTAGCAGTCCAGCTCGCTAGCCGGAAAGTAAGGAGAGTGTTGGTGGACAATGGGAGCTCGGTGAACCTCCTATTCCGATCCACCATAGAAAAGATGGGCCTGACCGTCGCCGAGCTAAAAGCGACCTCGGTGATGCTGTATGGCTTTTCGGGAGAAGGATCAGCAGCGATAGGAACGATCGAGCTGGTGATCACCCTAGGAGAAGAATCTCGAACAGTGTCCAGACTACTCGAGTTCGTGGTCATTGACTGCTCCGCTGCCTACAATGCCATCTTGGGCCGACCTACGCTCATAGCTTTCAAGGCTATCACTTCCGTCCGGCACCTCGCCATGAAGTTCCCTACTTCAACAGGGGTCTGTACTATCAAGGGCGATCAGCTCGCTGCCAGGGAATGCTACAGCATTTCTATGAAGGGAAAATCTAAACCCGGGCAGCTAACAATGGCCATTCAGGGCCAAGAGGAATCCCAGGGACCCAAGGCGGACCCTGAGATTGAAAAACCTCAGGTTCCCGGAGAAGAAAACTCGCCATAAGTGAGGACGTTGACCCCCGGATAGGTGAGGACAGGTCCGAGCTCCAGGCTATTGAGGAGCTCGAGGAGGTGAATATTGATAAACAAAACCCATCACGAACGGTTAAGCTCGGAAAGAACCTCTGTGACAAAAGAAAAGAGGAGCTGACTACATTTCTGCAGAGAAACCTAGACGTATTCGCATGGTCGCACGAAGACATGATAGGGATCAGTCCGAGCATCATCATGCACACGCTCCACCTAGATAAAATCGTCCCTGCCAAGTCTCAAAAGCAGAGGCGTTTAGGGACGACCTGAGCCGAAGCCCTTGAAGAAGAAGTAGCCCGGCTCAAAAAGTGCGGCTTCATCCGTGAAGCCAAATTTCCCATTTGGGTTGCCAATCCTGTGTTAGTTCCGAAGCCAAACGGGAAGTGGCGGACCTGTATCGACTTCTCCGACCTGAATAAAGCCTGCCCCAAGGATTGCTTTCCATTGCCGAGGATCGATCAGCTGGCGGATGCCACGGCGGGGCACGAGCTAATGTCCTTCATGGACGCGTACTCAAGCTACAATCAGATCGCGATGAATCCGGCAGACCAGGAGCATACCAGCTTCATGACCCCGACTAACGTCTATTGCTATAAGGTCATGCCGTTTGGCCTGAAGAATGCCGGAGCGACCTACCAAAGGCTAGTAAACAGAATGTTCGCGGACCAGATCGGAAAAAACATGGAAGTGTATGTCGATGACATGCTTGTCAAGTCAAAGACTGCCGACAACCACGTTGCCGACCTGGAAGAATGTTTTAACATACTGCGAGAATATGGCATGAGGCTCAATCCTCAGAAATGCACTTTCAGCGTCGCATCGGGGAAATTCCTGGGTTTCATAGTAAATACCCAAGGAATCGAGGCGAACCCCGACAAGATCAGGTCACTGCTCGAGCTTCCTTCCCCCAGGTCGCGAAAAGATGTCCAAGGCCTCACAGGAAGGGTGACAGCGCTCAACCGGTTCATTTCCAAGTCAACCGACAAGTGTCTGCCCTTCTACAACCTGCTCCGGGGAAACAAGAAATTTGAGTGGACAGTGGAATGCGAAAGCGCATTCCTCGACCTGAAAGCGCATTTGGATGAACCAGCTGTGCTATCCAAACCCAAGGCAGGAGAACCTCTTTTCCTCTACATGGCCGTCACAGAGGACGCAGCTAGTGCTGTGCTGGTACGAGAAGAGGATCAGGGTCAGAAACCAGTCTACTACATCAGCAAGAGACTCCTCGGAGCTGAATCAAGATACCCAGTGATGGAAAAACAGGCGTTCTGCCTAATCACGGCCTCACGAAAGCTCAGGCCGTATTTCCAGTCCCATTCTGTGCACGTCATGACCGATCAGCCTTTAAGGCAGGTTTTGCAAAAGCCTGAAGCATCGGGACGTTTGCTAAAGTGGGCGGTCGAACTCAGTCAATTCGAGATTTTCTATACTCCCCGAACTACCATAAAAAGTCAGGCCTTGGCCGACTTCGTGGCGGAATGCACGGGATTCCAGGAGAATCCATCGGAAGAATTACCTCAGGTCGCCCCCCCGCATTCGTCGTGGAAGATCTTCGTTGATGGTTCATCTAACGAGAGCGGCTCCAGGGCCAGAATCATTCTGATATCCCCCGAGGGACATAGATTCCACTCGGCGCTAAGGTTCGGGTTCAAGGCGTCTAACAACGAGGCAGAGTACGAGGCTTTGTTGGCCGGACTTAGGATAGCTAATGAGCTAAAGGCGAGCTCTGTCCAGTGCTTCAGCGATTCCCAGCTCGTGGTGAATCAGGTTCTGGGCGAATACCAGGCGCGGGGAACCAAGATGGCCGCCTATTTGGCAAAGGTAAAGTCCGAGCTGTCTGCGTTTGGGCGAGGGTCGGTTGAATAGATACCTCGGGAGTAGAACGCCAACACAGATGCTCTCGCCAAACTCGCCACCTCGGGGGAGACGGAAACCCTAGGGTTGGTGCCTGTAGAATTCTTAGAGAGACCAAGTATAGAAGGAGATCGGGCAGAGATTGAAATGATTGACATTAGGCCGACATGGATGACTCCCATTCTTGAGTATCTCGTCGAGGGCAAGTTACCCGAAGGGCGTAACGACGCACGGCGAGTCCTTTATCAAGCTCCTAGATATACTATAGTCGAGGGAGTGTTATACCGACGTGGGCATTCCCTACCTCTCCTTCGGTGCGTTCTTCCAAGTGAAGCGAAGGCCATCCTGCAGGAAGTTCATGAAGGATTCTGCGGGGACCACACTGGGGGGCAGAGCCTAGCCGTAAAGGTTCTCAGGCAAGGTTATTGTTGGCCGACTCTGTCCAATGACTCAATCTCGTATGTGAAAAGGTGCGACAAGTGCCATCGATTCGCTGTGGTTGCTCGAGCTCCTCCAGTCGAGCTTAAAATGATTTCGTCTCCTTGGCCATTCGCCGTCTGGGGAATAGATTTAGTAGGCGCCCTGCCCACCGGAAAGGGCGGGGTCCGTTACGCCGTGGTAGCCATTGACTACTTCACCAAGTGGGCCGAGGCAGAGCCGTTGGCGACAATAACATCGAAAAAGTGCTAGACTTCGTGGTTAAAAGCATCATCTATCGATTTGGCCTACCTAAGAAGATCGTCTCCGATAACGACACTCAATTCGACAGCGACCTGTTCACCGAATTTTGCGAAAGGCACGGGATCGTGAAAAGCTTCTCGTCCGTGGCCTATCCTCAGGCGAACGGCCAGGTCGAGGCTGTCAACAAAACTCTAAAGGCAAGCCTCAAGAAAAGGCTGGATGAGGCAAAGGGGGTCTGGCCAGAACAGCTCCCCCAAGTCCTGTGGGCATACCGGACCTTGCATCGGACTTCTACAGGTCACACTCCTTTCTCCCTAACCTTTGGGAGTGAAGCAGTCCTCCCCGTGGAAGTTAAAGTCCTGTCGCATAGAGCCCGGTCTTACGACCAAGATAGGAACCATGAGCTCCTATGTCATTCGCTAGACCTTATCGATGAAAGGCGAGAAGATTCACAACTCCAACTCGCCCATTACCAACAAAAGATCACTCGCTACTTCAACACTAAAGTCAAAAAACGTGCCTTTAGCGTCGGCGATCTGGTCTTAAGAAGAGTTTTCCTGGCCGGGAAAGATCCCAGAGAGGGGGTTTTAGAACCGAGCTGGGAAGGACCATACCAGGTCATCGAAGTCATCAAGGAGGGAACTTATAAGTTAGCTCGACTTGATGGAGGGGCGATCCCGCGAACTTGGAATGCCATCCACCTAAAGAAATACTATCAATGATCCACTTGTAAGGCCTGGAAGGCCACTTTCTATGTATAAATAAAAATCAAATGTTTCTCTTTATTTGCAAGTGTGATTTTAAAGTAACCACGAAAGACCCTTTCCCAGTTACTTGGGGGGCATATGGTACCTGGATATAACCAGGTCTCCTTAACGACTTGGATGTTGATTCTTATCTATGGATAAGGGTTAACACGAACTAAGTCATATCCTGGTTTTAACCAGGTCATAAAACTTAGAAGTTAACTAAAATTTATTGACCGTGGTTCTTCTTTAAAGAGCTCGGGATATGAATAAAAGTTGACGCGAACTAAGTTTTCAAAATAAGTTCCTGGTTTTAACCAGGTCATAAAACTTAGAAGATAACTAAAATGTATTGACCGTGGTTCTTCTTTAAAGAGCTCGGGATATGGATAAAAGTTGACGCGAACTAAGTTTTCAAAATAAGTTCCTGGTTTTAACCAGGTCATAAAACTTAGAAGTTAACTAAAATTTATTGACCTTGGTTCTTCTTTAAAGAGCTTGGGATATGGATAAAAGTTGACGCGGACTAAGTTTTCAAAATAAGTTCCTGGTTTTAACCAGGTCATAAAACTTAGAAGATAACTAAAATGTATTGACTGTGGTTCTTCTTTAAAGAGCTCGGGATATAAATAACGGTTAACCCGAACTAAATTTATAAAAATAAAGAGATGAAGCGTAGCCAAAGGCATGAAAAAATATATAAGTTGAAATTGCAAGGAAAATCGTCTCGAGGTGGAAACACCTCATGAAAAAATTACAGACAAAATAAGATAGTTCAAAATGCTCAAAGAGAAGTGTCCTAAGCCCCATCAGTTGGCCCTTTGGAGGTCGCGGTCTCGCCCTGCTCCACCACGACGGAGGCCTCTCCAGTCTCCGAGGGAGGTACCTCTTTGTTTAGTCGGGCTCGGAGCTTCGGCAGGAAAAAAGCCCAGAGGTCCGGCGACATGAAAGAAAAGTCCGCATTCGGGTTATGGGCCCAGTAGTGATAGAACAGGTCCTGCATGGACTGCTTCGAGATGGCCCGCTCGGCTTCCAAGGCGGCCTCCAGGGCAGTCTGGGCCTCGGTCTTAGCTGCCTCGAGATCTGCTCGCGAAGTGGCAAGGGAGGTTTTAAGTTCTCGGTTCTTGGAGCGGCTCCTCTCTAGCTCGGCCTTCGAAGCCGCCAGCGCATCTTTCGCCGCCTGAGCTTCCTGGAGGGCGGCCTGGCGCTCAGCCTCCATCACCTCGAGCTTAGCCTTGGTCCTAGCGATACCTCGATGAGCGGCAGCAATGCCCTGCGAGAAAGGAATGATAAGTTGGCTAAGCGGAGAAACAAGGCATTGTGCAAGTGTTACAACTTTAAAAGAGTGGGGCAGATTACTGTTAGGGTCATGTCCAATGAAGACTCTATGACTCAGATCGGGCTCGTTGCTTCGATAGCCTGGAGATCCTTCTCTTTGAGTCCCCTGGAATGCTTCTGGGATCCTTCCAAGATCCTGGGGATCGACCGGGATGCATACGTCTGGAGTCCCGACCTCCAGTACCATGTCCTGGGTGGCTGGTGGAGACCGCTGGGGCGGCGGGGGCATGTGCCCTGCTCGGGCAACAGGGAGGATCGCCCCCTCGACCTAGGATGGCGGGGTCTTTTCCTTCTCCTTAGCCGGGGATTTGGTGGAGGTCCCAGCCGAGCTCTTGGACTCTTGAAGCCTTTTCAACCTTGGCCCCGCTGGGGGGTTCCCGCCGAAGACCACGCCCCGCAGATTACCTCCGGGCTGAGACATCTCTTCTGCCAAGGACAAAAAACATGGTTATTACAGGGATCCAATCATACAGAAATAGAAGCGAAAGTTTAAAAGCAACAAGTAAATGAATGCTAAGGGAGCCCTACCCCCGAGCTGGAAGAACCTAAGGCGATTATCTCACGAACTGGCGCAGGTTCTAGGTCCGGTTCTGACTCGGGGCTGGACTCCTCTACATACTGCCTAAGCCTTGGAGCATAGATGCCCCTCTGGAGCGACGACCACGTGCGTAAGTTGGTCCCATACTCCTAAAAAATGATCGACCTAAAAGCTAAGGTGTTATCTACTACTACGGTACCCCTAGGCCGACTCTCTTGGTGATCCAGCACGAGCCGGTCAACACAATGGAGGAGGAGTGTGTCCAGGTCCGAGTTCCTCCCGTGACGATGGACGATCTGCCTAGGATTGAACCTAACCAGCTGGGGGTCTGCAGTGGCCCTATCTACATTCTTAAATAAGTAAGGGTTACCTTGGCCGGAAGGACCCGCGGCTGCTCCGGATTGGACCCTCTCCTCGCCAATCCTCTGGGCGACCTCAAAGGTCCTCTTCCTGTTCATCACGAGAGGAACCTCGTCACCCTCCTCCTCACCTTCATCGTCGGCAATCTCCTCCACGACGGTCGGTCGGTTGTCGCGAGCTGGGGGCGGCCCCCGGGGCCTCTTCAAGTTCAAAGTCTGATTTGGGAAAATCAGCTTGCAGTATACCATCGTCTCGTCCGTCACGAGCGCGCGATAGTCTTTCTCACTGGGGGGCAAGCTCGCCAGTGTTTCGTATTGACCCCCGAGGGTCGCATATTTTTCGGTCCTCGCATAGATGGCTGAGGTCAAGGATCACTTACGAGGGCGATTAAAGTAATGATGATCGCAATTGCGGAACCCAGTTGACATGAAGAACTGGTCCTTGAAGTCATTCGGGTGGCTTGGCAGCTCGATGACTGCCGCCGTATTAGGGAAACGGGTTAAGTAATAGAACCCCTCGCCTCGCCCTCGCTGGTCCGGGCTGGCTTTGAGGCAAAAGAAGTATAGTATGTCGGCAGGAGTGGGGACCTCCCACTCATGCCTCTGAAATAAATACCTCAACCCCGCCAGCAGACGGTAGGAGTTGGGAGGGAGCTGAAATGGGGCCAACCCCACATAATTCAGGAAATCAGCGAAGTACTGATCCCGGGGGAGGAAGGCCCCTGCCTTGAAGTATTCACCGCTCCAGGCCGCGAATGACTCGTCGAGCGGCGTGCAGCTCCGCTCACCCTCCGCAGCAGGTCGGGCAATTACGGAGGCCCTCCCCAGGGGAATGTTGTGGTTGAGGAAGATTTTGGTGATCTTTGCCTGGTCGGTTATCTTCGAGACGATTTTCTCCGCCTCGAAAAACGCGTCGGGGGCAATCTCGACCTGTTTTTCCACAGCCGGCCCAAAGTGGGGAATCGGCGAGCTAGGCACCACCGCCTTTCCTTTCTCTTTCTGGGAGGCCGAGCTTCCCACGTTCTTCTGGGGTAGATTCCCGTTCGGGGCCATCTGGTCGCCTATCGAACAAAAGAAACACTTTAGAAAAGGCGACCCAAGCGGGAGGACGAAGCAATTATTCGTTACCTGAGCTGAGGTAAGCCCAGCCCGGGGAGAGTGGAACCACGCGGTACAATGAACATGCGCCTATGCCCTTAACAGATCCCCGATTACTCAGAATTCGTGTGTCAGGAGGTTCAGAGTAAAAACTTGCCTTGGGGGGAAAGTCTCGGCAGGTAGAACGTTGCAAAACCGCTTTTGAGGCGTATTCCCTAAGCTACCAGGTTTTGCACCCAAAATTTCTAAAGATCCTACCCAGAAATGGTTCTTGAAGGAGCATTTTGAAACCCATGCCCCAAGGCGATTTCCTACAATAAGAGTGCCCTAGTCTAAAAAGGGCTGTCACCCTCCATACCCACGCAACCCAGAAACCCCATGCATGCGACTACAGTAAAAATTTTCTTACCTAAGCTACAGTAGCATATTTTCAAAACGGACAGGGTTAGAAAACTTACAGTGTATTGCTGGGTGATGAGTGAGAGTGTTGCGCTGGTGAGGGCTTCGTCGGTGCAGTGGCTTCCAAAGCTTTGGAGAAACTTGTGCGCCTAAGCTTCCTGAACAAGGAGAGTGAGGGCAGCAGAGGTGAGGGTTTCGTTCTTCGGAAGATCAGAGAAAGAAGAAGGAAATTTGAGAATTTTTTGAATGAAAGGGTGGCCCGTGCGTAGGGTGGCCACCCCCTTTTATACCAGGAAAGGATCACGTGTAGAAGACCCTTGGGTGACCCTAGTGAGGGATCCAAGGCCTTCCACTCGAACACATGAAGCGACGGCTGGGCAATAGACTAGGCCATTAAATGCGGTTCTCGTAAAACGTACCGTCACCACACACGATGTTCCACGTGTCAGACGCCTGCGAAAAGAATGGAATGTGAAGGGTTGTGGGGAAAATCTTAAAGCCCCTACTGTGGTCTCCTATATATGACATCACGTACCACGAGCAGGAGCTTGGGGGGCAGATGTACGCCCTGGTTTTCCCACAGGCTGATTAGAAGGTCGTGCCTCGGATTAGTCAAGTTTAGTCCGAGGCGCCACAGACCGAGGATATTAGCTCGCCCAAATTACCCAGAATTAGAAGACCGAAGGTCAGATCAGGGGAGAAGCTCGTATTACGAGCTTCTCATGGCACGGGCTGCCCACGAAGCTCTGACCCTCTACGAAGTCAACACACGCAAGATAAACGTGCATATATCTGACATCACGTGTCCGATATCCCCCTGACTTCTCGGATACGCAGCAAGAACGTGCATATCAGACACCCACAGCTGGATTGGGCCGTGCGGCCCATTCTCTCCTTCCATGCTGATTAGACCACACTTATGTGTCAGGTTTAGGAATTAATCATGAATGTCACAGAGTTGATATGACAAATGGTAAGGTCACGGGATGACCTCCCTACCAACTTCCAGGTGCCTTCTCCTATAAATATGGAGACCCTAGGAGTTGATAGGGGTTGGGAAAAATAGTCTTTGAAGAACTATATACTGTGTAAACCAAATACCCAGAAGATATCAATAATATTGACTAGTGGAGTAGGAGGATTTTAACCTTCGAACCACTTAAAAAAAGTGTCTCGAGTCACCTAGTTCATCCTATAAGATTTCATATCTGTGACGGTTCTACTTTCAGTACTAATCCCTTTCTCTTCTCTTAATTACCTGTTGGTGAAGAACCGCATCAACACCTTACATGTCAATAAGTTAAAAGCCGAACATCAAAGACCCACTGGGACTTTGCAACCATTGGAGATTCCCGAATGGAAATGGGAAGATATAGCGATGGCCTTCGTGATAGGATTACCAAGGACCACCAAGCAGCATGACTTTGTTTGGGTGATAGTAGATAAACTCACAAAATCTGCTCACTTCTTACCAGTAAGAACAATTTATAATGGTGAGCAGTAAGCAGAACTTTACGTGGTGGAGATAGTGAGACTACATGGAATTCCAAAGACGATAGTCTCTGATAGAGGATTGGTTTTCACATCAAAGTTCTGGGAAGGTTTACATCGTGCAATGGGCACTAAGTTAAAACTAAGCTCGGCATTTCACCCTCAAACCGATGGTCAGTCAGAACGCACCATACAAATATTAGAAGATATGTTGAGAGCGTGTGCTTTAGACATCTCAGGATCATGGAGCAAGTATCTTCCATTAATAGAATTCTCTTACAATAATAGTTATCAAGCGACGATAGGCATGACACCTTATGAGATGCTATTAGGACAGAAATGCCGATCACCACTTCATTGGGACGGGGTTGGTGAAAGACGATATTTAGGACCCGAGGTTGTAAGAGAAGCAACGGAGGCAGTAGAAAAGATAAGACAATGAATGGTTGCGGCTCAAAGTTGCAAGAAAAGCTATGCCGACGAGAAGAGATGAAATGTTGAGTTTTCAGTACGCGACCAAGTCTTTCTCAAAATTTCCCCGATGAAGGGGAATATGAGTTTTGGAAAGAAAGGAAAGTTAAGCCCGAGGTTTATAGGTCATTTTGAGATATTGGACAAAGTAGGGCATGTAGCATATCGGTTGGCTTTACTGCCATCATTTGCTGAAACGCATAACTTTTTTCATGTATTGATGTTGAGAAAATACATATCAGATCCATCCCATGTGCTTGATTACCAGGCTCTAGAGTTAAAACAAGATTTTAGTTATGAAGAATGGTCAGTACGCATTCTAGGGCAGGGAACTAAGGAGTTAAGGTCCAAAAGTATCCCTATAGTTAAAATCTTGTGGAGCAATAGCACTAAAGGAGAGGCAACATGGGAATTGGAGGCAGATATGAGGGAGCGATATCCTGAGATATTTAGTGAGTAAAATTTCGAGGACGAAATTTCTTTAAGAAGGGAAGATTTGTAATATCTAAGTAGCCCAGTTATTTAATAGTTTGCTTTGACATGTTCATTAATAGTGTTAATTTAAAATTATAATTTTAGTTGTGGTATTATTTTAATTAATTTTAGAAAAGTGAGATGATTTGCAGAGTCCCGGAATGTTTACTTAGTTAGCTAGATAGTAATAGTTGTAGTATTTTAGATTTCGTGAATTTTGTTCAAACCGGGACTTAGTTGGAAACTCCTAGCAATAGTTATGGATTTTATAAGTTTAACCTATAGCTTAAGAATATTAATTATAACATAAGGTTTGATTAATATTGTTGGTCCTAAATATATTTCTTATTATAACCTAAGGTTTAGATGGAGCCAATAGGAATATGACACTTGTCATAAGCATGATTATTAAGGAATTATTATTTTAATGATAAAATAAGGAAATATAAGACTTAGACTTCACCAGAAACTGTTAGGGTCGTAGTTTGACTCAGTCAAAGTAGTTATCCAACCTTAATTATGCTGAAAAAATTTAATTACGTGTTTAAAATAATCATGTATGCCGACATATCGGAGCATAGGAGCCGATATATCGCCTGACGATGAATACGGAAAAATGCATTGACGTCGCACGATCGTATGAACGAAGACTCAGAACTAGGGGGCAACCGATATATCGCCACATAGGGGCGATATGTCGCCTATATTAGATTTTTTTTTTTTTTTAATTTTTTTAAAAATAACTTTGACTCTTTAGACTTACCTTTGATAGTTTTGACCGAGTCTCCAGCCTCTGATTGACGAATATGCAAATATCTTCAATTAAATTCATTATTTTTATTCAAGGCAAAAAGAAGATTTTTATTCCTAGAAATCTATAAATAAGACTTAGGACCCAGGTCTTTCACTTACTCTTCAGCTGTGATCAGACTCCAAGGTGCTAAGTCTCTCCTTTTTCCCTCCAAAAAATTATCCAGTTAAATGAAGCCCTGAGTCCTTTATTTATAGTATCTAGGGGTTGTTACATGATCGACAAGACTAGAGATCGTGGTTTGGTACCTGATCATTGGGAATGGAGATACGTGTCCACCTTCTCATGATTATGAGATCATGCATCTTCTCATCGTTTCCCTGGATCATGGTTGACGATGCACGATTGGAACCTTCAGGAAAATGCTAAGTCTTTGTTGGCCTATGAGACTTTGGTGCTAGGCCCGATGACCCTTTAGAGCTTGGGTGCTAGGCCTATTGATATTCTGGGTACTAGGCCTAGTTATTTCAACTTGAACGAGCGTGAACTTTATCGAGTGAAGTGTATTTGAGAGTTTAGGCCAACCACCCTATGAAGAATAGGGTGGGTCAACCACCCCATGTGGTCCTTAGGTCATGCTAGTCTGACCACCCTAGAGGGTTGGGGTTAGGGCGACCATCCCTAGGGGTCTAGGGCCAGGCCGACCACCCCTAAGGGGTTTAGGCCTGGTCGACTTCCCTATAGGTCCTGGACATATCCATTTTTGTTCATCGGTCTTTTCCAATACTTTGTCATTTTTTCCATGACTTGTGATGCCACATGCCACTTTTTCATTTGCCACGCC
Source organism: Humulus lupulus (assembly GCF_963169125.1). NCBI lineage: Eukaryota > Viridiplantae > Streptophyta > Magnoliopsida > Rosales > Cannabaceae > Humulus > Humulus lupulus. The sequence continues at coordinate 115,843,309 of NC_084794.1, read as the reverse complement.
ATCTCTTGAATTTTGAGGGATAACATTTTCCCCCCCACTTTATCATTATGTATCCAACATTACAGTAAACTTGATTTGGCCCGAGAAACATATTGTAGCAGCAGCAAAGTCCCTCGGAACATTACGTAGTACTTTTATTAACTTTCGATAATTTTCTTAGCACATATTTTTCAAGGATTCAGATCCTAAAAATAGCTGCATTTTTCAAAGAATTCGTCTCTTAAAACATAATCTATTTTTAAAGGAATTTTTTAAATTCTTAAAAACGATAATATTTTTCAAGGAAAATCGTAATTCCTAAAAATAATCATATTTTCATGGAAAATTAATTTCCTAAAAATCTAATATATTTTTCAAGGAATTTTGAATTCCTAAAAATATAATATATTCTTCAAGGATATTAATCCCTAAAAATACAAAATATTTTTCAAGAAATTTTGAATTCCTAAAAACAAAAGATATTTTTCAAGGAATTTGAATTCCTAAAAATATGGTTAGCCTGAGAGGCTATATGTAGGGACTCACTCATCCAATCCCTGACCTATGTGCATACTTCATTGAATTTCTGAGCTATGAAATTCTCCAACTCTTCATCAACACTGCGTATCTTCTCTTGGGTATGTATTTTCTCCCAATCTTTGCACCTTTGATGAATCTGTCTGAATTTCCTTGCTTTGCTCTATTTTGATTTAAAACAACTGACTAGTTTGAATAAAAAAACTTGTTTTCAATCAAAGATTGGCTTGATCCTTGTTTCTTTTTGTGTGATGCTTTAGGGTTTAGAGGTATGTAGGCTGACCACCCATAGGTTTCCTTAGCCTAGACGATTTCCAGGCCTACAATTCCCATCATAGGCCGACCACCCCTAGGGTTTCCCTAGCTTGTGGGATTTCTAGGCCTACAATTCCCATCATAGGCAGACCACCCTAGGGTTTCCCTAGTCCAGGCTTAAGGGAATAGGGTACAGATCGACTATCGCTAGGGATTTCCTAGCATGGGTGATTTTCTGGGTGCTAGGCCTGTTGATTTTAGCTTGAACGAGCGTGAACTTTATCCCGCAAAGTGTATTTGTGAGTTTAGGCTGACCACCCTATGAAGAATAGGCTGGGCCGACCACCCCATGTGGTCCTTAGGTCGTGCTAGGCTGACCACCCCTAGGGGTTGGGGTCAGGCCGACCACCCCTAGGGGGTTTAGGCCTAGTCAAGTTCTTTATAGATCCTAGACCTATCCATTTTTGTTCATCGGTCTTTTTCAATACTTTGTCATTTTTTCCATGACTTGTGATGCCTCGTGCCGCTTTCTCATTCGCCACATCATCTCTTGAATTTTGAGGGATAATATACATAATTTTATTTTATTTTTAATTATCAAATTTGACATTAATTGTGTACAACTGCCATTGTAAAGTTTCAACAAATATCAATTTAGTGTGTGTAAAAATATAAATATATATATATATTAATAAAAATTTCTCATACAAACGTGTACAATTAAGACCATGCCAAGTAATTTCATTAAATGCATGTCTCCATAAATCCATTATAGTTCCTTAACATCATACTCTAATTCTGTTTCGTTGATTTATTAATCATTAAATTCAAAACTACATATATACTTTTTATTTTATTTATTAAATATGATATTAATATCTACAACTACCATTTTAAACTTCCAATAAACATCAACACTCATAGTGAAAATGATAAAATTTAAAGTGTGTTTGCAATCTTGTTAATAAATAAGTAATTCAGAAGTAATCTATTAAACTTCTCCAAAATATTGATCATCTTCTAATTTCTCAAAAATTGATAAATAATAATAATTTTTTTCATAACTTGATTGAGAATAAGAAAAAGTACTTCATAACACGAAGTAAAGATCCATGTCTCTAATACTATATTCCTACACTTGAAAAAAGAAGTGGTGAGCAAGAAAAATGGCTATCATTTTTGGAGTTCCCGTAACTTTGGACCTAGACTCAGTAAAATGACCATAACATAAGTTACAAAAGTCCAATTTTGATGCATTTTATACCTTTAGAAAGCTAATTAAAATATCTACAACTTCTGTGAAATAAATGTTTCCCTAAAACGCAACAAATAAGAGTCAAATCGAGACCCAAAGTGGCACGACCTTAGAGCTACGAAAGTTACACTTTCATTATTAGTGTGGAAAGGCAAGGAAGGTAAGGGGGAGTGGAAAATTGCAGCTGCCTTTATGGATAAATCAAAATGTATTTACTTAATTGATTAGATTTTGGAATTAAATAAATCAATAAGAAATTAACTTTTATTACTTTAGAAAACCTAGACATCACCTATAAAAGGTCCTAAAGTCCCTTTCTACCATCTTTGAAACCCCTGGCCACCCATTGAGAGAAAGAAATAAGAGAAGGAAGGAGGAGGAGGAGAAAAAGAAGGGTTCAAAATTAGGGTATGTGTGTTCTTGTGTTGGCTTTTGAATCCTCTAAGTCTAAGCCTTCTTCTTCTTAATTCTAAGATTTTCTTTTCATTGTCGTGTATTTCGAAAATCCCTAGGTTAACAAGGATTGGTAAATCTCGTGTTCACTATCAGGAGGTAATGGAAATTTTGTTATATTTTTCCTTTCTTGATTGGTTGATGTTCATAGAAAAGCATGATAGGGTTTCTTGTTATGCATGTGTTGATGTTCTTATTTCATGTCCAAAGTCTAGATCCTGTATGCTAAAGTTTTGTTTGATTTTGGTTATGTGATTTCAGCATAGGCATTATCTAGGGTTCTAGTATGTTTGTAAAGTAATGTTGCTATGATGAATAAACGGGTGAGTTTAATATGTTGAATAACAAGCATACTAGGATTCGATCTCCTTTAAAAGCTATAATTTGATTTTTGTGTCTTGATGTTATGTTGTTGGTTTAAATTTATTTTTCATGCTTTGATTTTATGTTAAGTGAGATTATTGTGTAGATGCAAAGCTTGAATACTAGCAACATGCTAGGATTTAAATCTTGCAATTATGTAAAATGGATGTTGTGTTGTTATGAGTAGGGTATTCAACCAAGAAGGTATAGAATGGCTTCTAGTTGTTTATTTTTATTATTTTCTCTCTTGATGTATTGGGTAAAAAGCATGGTAAGTTTTGTGATATATTTTCTACTATGTATGTTTTGGCCAAGAGAGTGTATAAGACGTTTTCTATTAGTTTATTTTTATATCTTTTATAAATTTTCTCTTGATACATTCAATAAGAAAGCATGATGTGATTTTGTGGTAAACTTGGTTATTGAGTCCATATGTATTTCAACATAGGTTGTTTTGTGTTTATGATGTTATGTTTCATCATGGTATTTATTTCATGGCTTTGCCATATAGAAGGGCATGTAAGGAAATTATGTTTCTAATGCCATGATTTCATGATATATGCTAAAGATTAAAAATATTTATTTCACATGTTTTGTTCTTTTCATTAGAAAACCTATGATTTTATGTGAATGCATATGCTTAAAGGATAAAAGTAAATGAATGAATAACATGCTAATTATTTATTTATTTTTTTAGTTTATGAGATTAGCAAGCATGTGCATCTAAGGGTGATTTTTGTGTCATGATAATGTTTTATTTATAACTCTGAATATTAAGAAAGTTTTAAATAATAGTGAATGCCATGATTTTATGTGTTTAGGTGTTCTAGAAAGATAATTAAAAATAATTGACATTTTATTTCTAATTTAGAAAAGTGTTACTTCATATTTTGTGATTGGATTTGAAAGCATGATTAAAAAAAGTGATTAATAATTTTGGAATATGATTTCTAAAATATGTTATGAAGATTAAACAAGCTTATGCATGTATTTGGATTAAAGTTTGGTATCCTTGCCTATTGTTAATTTAGGTCATGATTAGTTTGTGAGTTTGGATTTAATTTTTGAAATTAAGTCTTGATGCATGATTTTAAATGCTTTTAAGATGTCAAAATGGTAGCAAGCATGCTAGGAAATTAATGGGTAATTTAATTGAGTATTAATTTGCTTGCTGAATTTTTGTAAAGTTGGCAAGAGATAAAGTGTATAATATAATAAAATTTGACATAGTTTTCAAGAATGGTCACACGCATGCATGTTACATACAAATGCATTTTTCACGTAATTATATGTTATTTGCTTAAGTGTAAGATCTTTGTTTGAAAACAATTAAGGATTTAGGAGTAAAATGACATTATTATCATGGTTCTATGTCAGACCTGCAAGCATGATTTTATCTACGGAATATGCTAGAGTTTATAAAGTGGTGTAACTTGTATGAGATATGTGACACGTATGCATGACCCATGCACACGAGGGATATGTTTGACGCGTTCATGTCTATTTTGTAAGATATTAAGACAAGTGTTTGATTTTTATTCTAGGCTCATTAAGAAGTTGTTTCGCTTTTGTAATTGCTTGGACCTAAGGTAAGTAAGTTAGATAGTATTTATTATTGGATTGCTATAATGTTACTAATGTTTTATGATAAGGTATATGTTGTGTGACTGATGTTAGGACTACAACAAAAATGGTGTCACAAAAGTTGACCAAAAAGGGTGTTATGGATGTTTTATGAATGCTTTTATGAATGTAAGAAAGTTAGCTAGATTTATGTATTGTTTCTGAATGGATTTTTAGTTATGATGATATGTATGGAGCTAGATTTGTATGCGTTCAGAATGAACTATAGTTATAACGATATGTATGGATTTGTTTGTGTTTGCTTAACCTAGTGCTGCAACATTATTAAAGACAGACGTGCCTAAGGTTCTGGCCAAAAGGGTGCCAGGTAAATCATGGCCAAAAGGGTGAGAGATGGTTTATGGCCAAAAGGGTGTTGTGGAAGTGACCAAAATGGAGTCATATGTAAATTATGGCCAAAAGGGTTCCAGGTGAATTATGGCCAAAATGATGCAATGGAAGTGACCAAAAGAGAGCCACATGTGATCTTATGTTGTGTGCTTATGATTTCATGTCAAATGCTTATGCTTATGTTTCTTATGATTTTATGTGGAATACCTATGCTGGTGTTGTTTATGATCTTATGTTGAATGCATATCATGTGATCTTGGACAATAGGGGTGCCATGATATTATGATGTATAATTATGTATATGATTGCAAATATCTTAGGTTTCTAATTTTGAATTGTGATGGTAATGGTTTCTATAGGAATAACATGTAAAGGATTTTTGTTTATGCTTTTATAGTTTTATTTTCTTTCTTTGTTTGTAGTTGCTTACTGAATTTTTAGCTCACTCCCTTACATTCCCCCTTTCAAGTAGATGTTAGTTTCTCTTTGGCACGCGTGGTGATGTGGGGCGTTCCATGGTCTAAGTTTCTATGTCATGGGGTGCGAATGAACGAAAATCAATCTAGAAAATGCCAATGAACGTGTAAGAGTTTCTTGTGTTCATTATAAATCTCAGTGGGACCTTACTATTTTAATATAAAATTGCATGAAAGACTTTGTACTTTATTTTAACAAATAGGCCCATAATGCATGTTTTATTAAGTCCGCATTGAATCATTTGAAAATTGCGCTATTTTTCTAAATAAGTAACGATTAGTGGCATTTGCAAAATATAGAAGATAAGGGCCTTTTACAGAAAATTTTACATAATGAATTTTTCAAAACTTCAAAATTCTTCACATTTTTATTTTATTGAAGAAAAATGAACTACACAATAATTTGTAATAATTATGTTTTAGAAAAAGTAAAAAAATTCGAAATTTATAAAACCCTATAACCTTCATTGTAAATTTATAACCCTAGTAGTTGATATCTAAGAAGTTTGAATATTTTTCAGAAAAATAATAAAAACCTACCTTCAATTTCGAATTTTACAATGAGAGAAAAAGATGATAATTTTTTTGTAAAAATAAAGAAAAAAAAAATTGAGAATCGTAAATGAAACACTTGAAAATATCTTCAGTTTTTCATCAAACACTTGAAAAAAATTATTCTTGTGGCTTTTTGATGGACCAAAAACGGGTATGTTTTAAATATTTATAACTCGCAAGCGCACGAATTGTATATGAAGTATAGTGTTCATGTATGCACGAGATCGAACCCAAAGGAGTTGTCTAAAATCAAAAAGAAAATTATTTTAAACCAAAATTAATAAATTCTAACCTAACTCCAAAGATTGATGAGATTTTTGTAAAAGGAAAATAAAATAAAAGACAATAATAAAGAAATTAAAGACAATATATAAACATAAATTAATAGTAGAAATAAAGATGGTCAAAGAAGATTATTAAGGTATTAGATTCCACAAAATATAAGTTCAATAATATTTGTAAGTACATTGATTCCCAAGTTTTAGTGATAGTTAAAATAAATCAAACTATCATTTTCCAAATAAATTTATAATTTTAAGCACAAATTACTTCTAAAAAGATAAGATTTTTCTTCACTTTTCAAAAAGTATAATTTCAAAGTATTTAATGTGAATCATCCTAATGAAACAACAACAAAATAAAATAACATTATTTATAAGGCAAAACATAATATTTTTGTTCTAAGCATTGGATGTGTACAATTTAATGACACATCTTACACAAAGAATATTATGTTTTTTCACTAATGAAGAACAAAGTGTAAATATGTGCTAACAATAAAAAATACATGATGTTTAAGATGAAAGAAGATATTTGAAAAAGAAAAATCCATAAACTTTCTTACACAAGATGGGAAATCAATATACAAAATAAATACTGTCTAGTTACATATTGTTTCATCATCACCTTAATAATCTAAAAAAAAATTAGAAACTCATTACTAGAATAGAAAGTACAAACAAAAAAATTACAAACATAACTTAGGAAAATTTGGAGGAAAACCCCCAAATTTTTACTCTAAAAATACATAGAAATTTAACCAAAAAGAAGAAGAAGATGAAGAGAATAGAGAGGTTTGAAAGTGTATAAACTTTGTGGTATGACCTCTCTTACAAAAAATAAGCCCTCCCAAATGGTCTTGAAAATTCCTTATTTACAGCCAAAATGAGAGTATTAAAATAATCAATTTAAATTAATAGTAATATGGCAAATAGGGGTAAATTTGAGGTGTAATGATGATTTTGGGGTAAAATGTGTAGAAATGTTTAGGTAAAAATTTGTATTTTAGGGACAAAGGGGCAAGGGGACAAAATTGCAATTGTTGGGCTCAGAAAGGGGAAAAGTGGGTTGGTGGGTTGGCAGGTGGCTGTGGTCTGGCAGGAGAGCTGCTGGGCTCGGTTGGAGGTAGGCTTGCTGGGCAGGGAGCTAGGAGTTGTGAGGTGGGTTGGGCGAGCAGCTGTATGGGAGGCTGAAGGTGCCAGGCTGGGCGTGGTCCTCTCGAGGCAAGCGGGCCCGTGGCTGGAAGAAAGGAGAAACCAAAGGTGGGCTGGGTGAAGGACTTCGACTGGGTAGGAGGGAAGCTTGGGGAGGCTTTAGGCCTGGCAGGTGCAGCCTAGGAGGCAGCTGGGCTTCGGCTGGAGTGAGTTGGGCCGAATGGTTGCTTTTGGTATTTCCACAATACCATCTTTCCTTTATTTTCTCTCAAAAATGCCAATATTCCTTCATTTTTCTTGCTTTTTCAATGGCAAAATATGGAACAATTTCTCTACAAAAATAAATATAAATTATCAATAATAAAATATACAACAAAAGTTCCATGAAAATATCAATTAAATCTTAATTTACTTAAACATTTAAGCTCAAAATTGCATATTTTTACTCCTAACTTAACAATATTAATTTTAAATGATTAAACTATAACATTTTACAATAATATAATTATGAAAATAAACAAAAATCTATAAAATTAAAATAAACATAATAAATTCAAAATTACTTTAAAACATAATAAATCAATTAAAAACTCAAGAATTCAGCAACAATTAGCACATAAAAAGTAGTAAAATAAATCTATTTTGTAGAGTTATCAGCTTTTACTGAACACTTTTTTTCAAGAGAAATAAGATTTACTCATCTATATGAATTTCACATCCTACATAACAAATTAAAGCAAATTGAAAAAGAAGCTCTAGTAGTAAATTTCAAAATATGAAATTTGAGAAATAGATGATAATTGTTTTGTAAAATTAAAGAAAGCACAAAAATGATTGAAAATCTTACAAGAAACACTATGAACAATCTAGAGTTTTTTCATCAAATACTTTTTTTAAAATATTGTTCTTGTGGGATTTTACTAAACAAGTTTTTCAAGAGAAAATAAGATTTACTCATGTTTTGGAATTTCAAATCCTACATGACAAATAAAAATATATTGGAATTTTTTTTGAAAAAAAAAAACTCTAGTAGTGAATTTCGAAATATGAAATTAGAGAAATAGAGGATAATTTCTTTGTAAAAATAAAGATAGCACAAAAATGATTAAAAATCTTACAAGAAATACTATGAAAAATCTATAGCTTTTTCATCAAACACTTTTAAAAAAAAATATTTTGGGTTTTTACTAAACAAGAATTTCAAGAGAAATAAAATTTACTCATCTTTGTGAACTTCAAATCCTACATAAAAAAAAAAAAAAACTAAGTTGGATTTTTTTTGAGAAAAATAAAAACTCTACTAGTGATTTTTCGAAAAATCGTATAAACTTGGAGATCTTATTTGAAAACACTTTCAAAAATTGGAGCATCTTCACTAAACATGTTTTTTAGGATGAGTAAATATTTTATAAAAATATATATAATATATATAAATTTTAAAATATGCATCATTAATTAGCGAACTAATTGTAGTTGGAAAAATATGAGTCATTAATTCATAAGGAATGAATTTGGAAAGAACATAGAATGAACAACGAATGGAGAAAAAATGAGATATGGAATCTTGGAATGAATCTTAAATAATGATTTTTTTTAATTATTTCATTAAATTAAAAAGTGACCGTCATGTGAGAAGGTAGCCCATTACCAAGTTTGAAAAAGTCAAAGATATCATTAATTGACATCATTAAATGTGGACCATTGGATCTTAATCCATGAGCTATTAATTGACAATCCATCAATGGGAAAAAAATCAATCACCATAAAGAGTGAAACCATATATATATATATATATTTAACAAAAATAATTGATCAACAATAAATAACAATAACCAAATTTGATATACTATAACACAAACAATGTATATATTATACTAATAATATCATGTCATCATTCTTTGCCAGCTATTCACTTGCTCTGGTATTTGAGACTTCGTCTCCCCTTGATGCTTCTACATTCATCATAACGGTCATGACCCGAGCCCTAGGTTGTGGCAAATATGTAATATCCATAACTAGGGTGGTCAAATGTCAAACTTTGACCATTGTTGGAAAATAATACTCATAAATGACCATTTAGTTTATGTCATATAGTACCATAATTATAATTCCAAAAAAAATGGATTAACTCCAATAATTATATATAAAAAATATTAGTAATAAAGCAGGATCATTTATCATTATACATAGAACAGTAATATGCCCATAGTTATGTAATCACCAAACAGTTAAATTTAATAATTGAAAAAACACCAAAATATTTCTTGGCATCCATCATTGGCATCCATCATTCCTTATTCCTAACTATGAAATAGCTAATTAAGAGATACAGACCATAAGGTTCCAAATCAAATACATAAAAAGTGTTGAAAAGATAGGACTATAACTATAAATAGAACTAAGCTAAAACTACATTGGCTACACAAATAAATCACCTTATCCCCACTCACATATCACTAGGTTCCTTGAAGGGGAGAGATATAGGGGGTGATCTTATAAAGCACAGTAGGAAGGCTTAGTTTAATAAAACCTATGAAGGCTTAGCATTAAAAAAATATATATATCGTCATGTATAAACCAAAAATAGAGAGAAACCACAAATAATCACAAGAGACAAACTACACGTGCACATCACATCGTCCTCTAGATCCCAAGTTCGTGATACCAATCATAGAAAAATGGCATCCTAAACTGGTTATTCGTGCCTGATAACCACCACAAGGGGTGGCTCAGATCACATTCTATACAAGTCCTAGGTCTTTACCCCTACAAATGAGTGAACACCTAACCTACCTATGATGACACATAGACTAGGACGTGAAACAACAATATGCACAAATCATGATTAACATGACTCTCATCAGTATAACCGAATGCAGGAAAATAGAATAACAAAATAACATATTCCCTTTATTTTAGAAAATTTGGCAGCATAACGGCTATGTGGGAATAAAACCTAAAAATCTTAACCTGCATAGACAATTACAAAAAAAAAAAGAAATATTTGGCACTTAGTGCCCTCAGAATAGTCCAAAAAACCATGCAGATTAAGTTTTTAATTATTCAAACATTTTATAAATCATAAAATTAGAATATGTCTAATTTTATTTCACGCATGTAAAAACAAGTCAAATCACCAAGTTGAGTCCCTGCCTCCTAAGGATCGTTATCCTCTGGCCAAAGAGACACTTCTAAGCCCCTTATTCTTAGGTTCCTAGTAACTTACTCCACTCCAAAGAAACTTTGTCCTACAATCCTTAATTGAAAAAACAATTATCATTATCGTAATGTATTCTTCAAACATAATCTAATGACATATGGCATGATACCCTTTGAAGATAGTCAAATCTCACCTCAGTCGTGCAAAGTGGCAGTTTGTGGTGGCCGATGGTGGTGCTCCGACAAAGGTGATGGAAATCTAATTTCTATATATCAAAATGATCATCTCGATGACTACATCATGAAAGTACAACCTATTTTCCCAAACGAACACCAGTGTCGCCGAAAAATGCTTCTAAAGGGGCAAAGATCCAAAAATCTCGCCGGATAAAAACAATGAGTTGATCGAAATGATTTTGTGGGAAATGTTCAACTTGCAAGGGTAATTCCAACGGTATCAGCCACTCATCAAAAAGAGTTCGTGGTTGGCCAGTATGTCACCTCATTATTTTGATTGAGAAACTTCAGAGATTCTGTACGAGCACGTCTTTGCTCCAATTGCCACCAAACTTGAGGGTTTTTTTTGTCACTGTTCAGGGATACTGCAGCTCTGAAGCATGTTTGAACTGGATGTGGCCGTGGAGAGAGAAGGAGAAAAAGAAAAGAAATAAAAGGAAAGAGAAGAGAAGAGAAATAGAGTGGAGTCGAGGAGAGTGAGAGGGAAAGAAGAAGAGTCATTTGACTCTTTGACTCAAGTGGGCCCCACCACTAAAAAAAGTATTTTATTAAATAAAATTTGGGCTTTTAAATTCTTCCATCCTTATAGAAATTTCGTCCATAAATTTTCAAAGTACAACTTCAAGCTGAAAATTAAACAAATAAGGACACTTCTCACACATCTCCAACTCTAACTGCCATGTAGCCACATCTTCTCTATGGTTTTGCCATAAGAAGTAGACTACTGGAATCTATTTGTGTCTTAGCACCTTTAGCTTTCTCACCAAGATTCTAATATGTTGCTCTTCATATGTCACATCCTTTTCAAGAGGGATAGCCTCATACTCTATGATGTGCATGGGTTTGGAGTATACTTCCTCAACATCGACACATGGAACAGATTGTGAAAATGCCCCAACTGCGCAAGTAAGTTCAATCGATAAGAGACCTCCCCTACCCTCTCGATAACCTTGAAAGGTCCAATATACCTTTGGGATATCTTACCCCTCAATCCAAATCTCGTCACCCCACTTATAGGAGTAACTTCCAAGAAGGCATAGTCACCAACCTCAAACTCAATTTCTCACGGGTGGAGATCAGCATAACTTTTCTTACGAATTTGAACAACGTTAAGTCTCTCTTTGATGTCTTTGATCATCTTAGTGGTACTCGTGATAATTTGAGGTTTAATAGTGACATGTTCTTCTGGTTCTGCAAAACACAAAGTTGATCTGCATGGTCTCCCATATGAGGCCTCATTGGGAGCCATGCCTATACTGGCCTGGTAATTATTATTATAAGAGAATTCCACCAAAGACTAGTGTTCTCCTCAGCTACCTCCGAATTCCTAAATACAAGAACAAAGCATGTTCTCCAAAGTTTGGATGGTCCTCTCACATTGTCCATCTGTCTAAGGATGGTGAGCGGTGCTTAATTTAATCTTAGTCCCCAAAGTTTTTAGCAATGCTTTCCAAAACCTTGATGTAAATCAAGGATTTCTATGAGAAACAATCTTGTGGAACTATATTATCCACTTAAAGTTGAGCTAGTTTGGAAATCTTATAATTCGTCCTAATTAGAATAAAATGACTAGATTTTTTCAAACGATCGACACTCACCCAGAAAATTTCATGCTTTAATGATGTCAATGGTAATCCAGTCACAAGGTCCATCGCGATCTTGTCCCACTTCCATTCTAGTATAGGCAAAGGTTAAAGCAAACCTGAAGGTACACTTAGCTACAAAGCTATCCACATCTATCATTAAGGTTGTTCATCAAATTGCTCACACTGACCACAATTTTCGATTTGGAACCTTTCGCTGTTGTGGTTTTATGCTTTAACTAAAACCTAATTTCTTTGTAATCATTTTATTATCAATAAAAGATTATAAATATTTTTTGACTTGATCAATCACTTTGCTCACATGTTTTATTTTCATAATTATTTGTTTAGCATAAACTTCCATTAAATTCTGAGCATATAACTAATAATGTTTATAGTGACATAATCACAGCGGAATATAAACATGATTATATGTTCAAAATAATTTAGTCCGAAGATTAGTCAGTGCATAGGAATTACACTGACTGCAAATCTACGATATGAACTACTTACACATTGTAGTGTTATGTTCTTTCTAGAACATTAGCAAAGTAGATAAGATCGGATGTATTTGTTACATCGGACTAGGCCGATATTGACTTTAGATAGATAAGTAAATGTACCTTTATTATCCAATATATTAATATCATAAAGTTGACCATATGTCAATTCAATCTCAATTCTAAGTGGTTAGTATTCTAACTAATTGTATTATTCAAGTCCTTTGATTTGTTTGTTAACAGCTTACCCTACAGACTAGCCCATACTTAAATCTTGGGTACTTGGTAGTATAATTGAGTGGGAGTGTTAATCATAGATATGAACATCTATAGCTTCTAGCGAGAAGTGAAATGATGATCACCTTATAGCTTGGTTCAATGAGTTAAATAATTGAGTACTCATTTCTGTGATTAAAGTTCATGAAAATATCATTTACAAGGGACTTAGTGATATTTAAGGATCAAATACGATGAGGGGGTAAAATGATAATTTTACCCGACTCAATTGTAGATTATCTATAGAGCATTGAATGACAAATTATGGTTGTAACAATGGATAACATATTTACTTTAAGTGTAAAGCGTTCTATAAGTTCAAGAGTGCAATTTCGAGTCTTTAGTGGAGTCACGAAGAATTAATAAGGTAGTGAAGCTATTCGATAATAATTTTACAGTAACTTATTGGAGCTTGAATTCATGGGTCCATGGTCCCCACAATGCCTTTGATTAAATCATCTAGATAGTCTCCATTAATTGGACAATTTTACTAAGATGTGGAATTTAGAGAAGAAAAGCGAATTTTGGGTAAATTTATTAATTATGACAAATTGGTGTCAAACTGATAAATGGTATTAAATCAATGTTCAAATTATAAATAGTTAATTTGAATAAATGATTTAATTAATTATTGTTTAAATATAATTATAATTATATATATATCTATAAAAAATTTCAATAAAACATATTTCGTTATAGTATATATATTATATTATATTTTTTAATTAATTAATAAAGGTTTTGTTTTATTATATAGTTATAGAAAATAATATTATTTGAATTTAAAAGGCTTTTATGCTTTGAATTTATAAAATGGAAAAATCCCAAGTCTTGATAAAATATCTATTATTCAGCCATATAGAGATTTTTAAGCTATTATTTTAATTATTTAATTAAATTAAATTAACCCCAAAATTTTGCTACAAATAAGGACCTAAGTCTGGGGTTGTCAAGTAAGTGTGATTAAGCAAAAATCTAGACTCAAAAGGGACCTATTGTGGTCGCCCATCACTATTCTCTTCTTCTAAATAATTTTCCCATCTCTTGTGTTGAGAATTGTCCACCCTATTCTAGGTGATCAATGGAAATTGTGGATGACTATGTAGTTTGAAGATCTAGTTCACTCTCTTGTTATTACTCTACGAAAGAAAGGAACAAGAGTTAGAGAGAGCGAAGGAAAGAGTCTCAATATCCGCTATGTAAAAGCAAGATTCTTAAAATCTGTTATTTGATTTACTTTATGAAATTCATTAGAAACATATTTCTAGGTTGTTTTATACGTTAATTTGTTTAATAAATGAAACATACATGAAAATATTTATGATCTAGTAAAATATATTCCAAACATTTGCGGTGCGATTACGGTTTGTATTTTTGCCAAACCGCTGGGTGTGGTAGGGTTTGTGGTTTTGAATTTTATAAATGTAATTCAAACCGCACCGCACTGCATCGTTATACATATTAATATTATATATGTTTTTTTTTTTCAATTTTACTACATTTAAACTTAATGCATATATATTTATATGGTATAATATACACAATATCTAGAAAAATTACTATGTTTCATAGGATTCTAACACATGTTCTACTTCAACTTAAATATATTCTTCATAAATCCAAAATTTTACTTCTATGTCACATTTTTTTCATTGTTATTAGTTGTATTTTTATTGTTTTGTTAAAAGCTTATTAGTTTTGATGTATATTTATTGTTTTGTTAAATATTGTTCAAGTATGAGCATCATTACGAATCTCTATTAATTATAATGTTTAATTGTTACGAATCTCTATTTGGCGATAGGTATAAACTGCCCACACCGTATTTTTGCGATGCGGTTTATGCAGTTTGAGGTCTATGCGGTGCGGTTTGGAAAATTTCTCAAACCGCATATGCGGTGCGGTCCAATAATTGGCAAAAAAATGCACCGCTTGCACTGGGAACACAGTATTGTCTCTTTAAATCTTGGTACATCTTTGTACTTGTAGGATGTATAACAAACTTAGACCTATGGGCCTCAATCATAACAGACTCTCTAAGATAAGGGATATTTGCAACGACAAATCTTCCCTTATGGTATAAGAACCCTTCAGAATTTATTGTCCATCCATCTAATTGCTCACCGTTTCGAATTCGATTCCACATAAATCTCAATTTCACATCTAGCAACTGACACTGCTTAACTTGCTAAAGTAGCAATGGTGTGGCCACCGAGTTAGAAAGACAAGAAATCTCTTTTTCCTTAATAGTACTGCAAGTTATAATCACCCACCATGTTCGCTCTTTTCCTATCCTCAAGAGCTAAACAAGCCAAAGTACCATGAGGTTTTCTACCTAATGCATCAACAACCACATTTTCTTTTCCAAGATGATATTACAAAGTGAACTCATAATCTTTGATATACTGGACCCATATTCTTTGATTCAAATTCAAGTCTCTTTGAGTAAAGAGATACTTTAAACTCTTATGATCATAATATAATTCAATCTTTGCCCCATACAAGTAACATCTCCAAATATTGAAGGCCAAAATCATTGTTGCAAGTTCCAAGTCATGTGTGGGATAGTTCTTTTCATGTGGGTTCAATTGGCGTGATGCATAGGAAAAATAATTTCCATTTTGCATGAGAACTCCTCCTAAACTAGTACCAGAAGCATCAATGAATACATTTACAGTTCATCACTATTAAGCATAGTGAGAACAGGCGCCATAGTCAATCTTTGCTTCAGTTCTCTGAAAGATTCTTCATTACTGTCATCACACACAAACTTTAAATCCTTTCATGTTATCTTTGTCAATGGCATAGCAATTCCAGAGAAATTCTCCACACAACGACGGTAGTAACATGCTAACCCAAGAAAACTTCGAACCTCAATATCTTTCTTCAGTCTTTCCTACTACAAGATCGAGTCTATCTTCACAAGATCCATAGTAATGCCCTATTTAGATATTACATGCCCTAAAAATTTGACCTAGGTCATCCAGAAGTCACATTTCTCTTTCTTAGCATATAATTGATGATCCCGGAAAGTCTGCAACACAATTGTTAAGTGCTCAACATGGTCCTCAGGTGTCTTGGAATACACCAAGATATCATAAAAAAAAAATTCCACAAACCTATCCAAATAGGGTCTAAAGATCCTATTCATAAGGTCCATAAATGTTGCAGGCGCATTCATAAAGTATACTTGTTCTTAATGGTCATTTGATTCAATTTCATATAATTAACGCAAAGTCACAAGGATCCAACAAGTTTCTTGGAAAACAAGATTGGAGCTCCCCATGGGGAAGTATTGTTCCTGATGTATCCTTTATCCATCAGCTCACCTAATTGGTTTTTCAATTCAACCAACTCTACAGGTGCCATGCGAAAAGGTGCAATAGAAACTGGTTGAGTCTCGGGAATCAAATCAATGCAAAACTCGCTCTTAGGTGTAGTCCTTGAAATCCTCAGAAAACACATCTAGAAAGCCACTAACCACTGATATCCAAGGAAACTTGTCTAGGGGCCTAGACTCATCCTCAATTGCAAATAGACTCCTATAACACTTAAGTTTATTTTCCCACCTAAATGTGCTTTTAGGATACGAATTCTGCCTCACTGCATTCATTTTGGCTAGATATAAAATAAAATCTCCATGTGGTGCTAAAAGAATCACTATTTTACGTAAGAAATCAGTTGAGATTGGTCAAATAAAATGGTTAAGATGTTTACACGATGAGGTGCAAAACATTTAATGGTTTTCACTTAAGTTGGAGTGAAAATAAGAGATTGTATAGTAGGCATCTAAAAGTGACTTTTATGGGTCTAAAGTGATACAATGAGGTATCCAAACATTCCCATAAAATTTGGAGGCATATGAAGAAATTATGTGGTCATGCTCGGTGAGTTAATACAGAGGCATTTGTGTTGTGTTGCCTGTGGGAGGCAAAGCACCACCTAAAAGTGCCTATGAGGTATCCAAACGTTCGATGATTTGCTTGGGCGGTCTATACGAGACTGTATAAATGCATGTCTTAGCTTGAAATGATGTGTTTAAAAGCTCTATTCATATTGGTTCGTAATGACCCAACTAACTTAAAGACCTCAGACCATTAAAAACTACTAAGCATGACTACTATTTTGGAATACATGCATAAAATAATAGAACATTATTATAAAAATCCAAAATACGAGATCCCATTGTTATTACATAAGGAAAAACAAAACCTTTAATTAATTGTTCAGATACTAAATGCGAAAATAAAACATAAATACATAATTAAAAAGACTTGATACAAAACGTCATCTTCGATCTTTCCCATCAGTCTATTCATTCAGTCCTCGCCCAATACACATGCCAAAGCTGCCATGAATCCATCCTGCCTTCCAAGCTTATTTTCTTGCACCATCTAAAGTAAAAAGGAATGAGCCTAATGCCTAGTAAGGAAAATCTACTAAAACATATCATAAAACATAAGACTAAAACATAAATCATAAAATGACGTTAAAGCGTAAATCATAAAAATATAGGACTACAATATTAATGGCCATTAACTCATTACTGTAGTATGTGATAGAAACCATCTAGGTTCTCTTGTTACTATTCGAGGTAGGTTTAGACACAATATAGTATATGATAAACCATATAGGTCCTCTTGCTACTATTCAAGGTAGGTTAAATCATAACTATAGTCTACGATAATGATAAAAATCTTAGGATTTTCTTATTTGCTATCTAAGCAACTACATCTCCCAAGCAACTACAACATAAAACATATACGTACATACATACATACACATATAGCACATAAACATAATCATAACACATAAATTATAACCTATTTTCCTTACCAAAAACTAGGATATTGTAGACAAGAGCTGGATTGGAAACTCCTAAAACCAAATAGTAAGATCCATAAGTTTCCTAAAGAAAATAAGATGAAGAGAAGATCTAAACCATCAAGATAAGAACTTACCGAAAACCTTAAGTTTCAAGAAACTCAAACACATAACCAAAAGCCATTATAACAAATTTGGATTTGGAAGAAAATGAAAAGAATAAGAGGAACTAAAATGAACAAAACCTGAGGATTGAGAGTACCTTAGACAGATTAGAACTTTGATCTACACCTCAATACCAAAATATCACTCTGTCTTACTTCCCAAGTGTTTAGAAAAGCTTGGATTGGAAAGATTTTAACCCCAAAACCCTAGTGTTTCTCTCTAGAATGAACTTAGCAACTTAGAGGCTCTGAAGAATACTTGAATGATGATGCAAATGGCTGAGTGAAAGGTACTATCTATAGAGTTCAAGGAGTGAAACTAACTCCATTTAAAATGAATAAATAATTGAATAAAAAGTGAATTTTCTGTTCAACTAATGCCCATAATTCAATCAAAAACGTTCAAGAGCAAGTCCAAGTTGTTGAGGGCTGTTTCTAGCTCGAATTCCACGAATTTTCAAAACATACAAGTTGAGCCGATATATCGCCTCCTATAGGCAATATATCGCCTCCCCCTTTGTCCTGAGCCTCCGTGTTTTTGTTCGTGCGAAGTTGACGTGTTTTCCGTATCACTCATAGGCGATATATCATCCCCTATAGCTATGATATATCAGCATACGCTAATATATCAAACACATTTTTGCACACTTTTAGCATACTTGAAGTTTGTTTAAACACTTTGACTGAGTAAAACGTAATTCTAGCAGTTGAGGGAAGGTTCTAGGCTTCCTAGGTTTATCATTTATTAAATTATTCATCTAAAATCCTTAAATCCTTAATAAACATGCATGTGAAAAGTGTCGTGTTCTTAATTATTCTATCTAAACCTTAGGTTATTATAAATATCATTTCTAGGACCAGCTATATTAATCAAAACTTATGTTAAAATTAATATTTCTAAACTATAGGCTAAATTTATAAAATCGATAACTATCTCTATGAGTTTCCAACTAAATCCTGACTTGAACCAATAACCATGAAAACTAAAATACAAAGCACAAGTTACTACTATCTAGCTAAGTAAAATTCTGAGTCACTACATGGTTGGACTTAATGGCAATGCCTACACTATAAATAAGGGTTATTAGAGTTGAAAACTCTTGATCACATTTTCCAACTCTCTCTCTAACCTCTCTCTCTCTCTCTAGCTATCAACGACCATAATTTTTCTCAGAGAAAGTCATCAAACATTGCTTGACTTGAATGAGTTTCAAGGCTTGTTAAATCCCAAATCTCATTCTACTTTTGAGAAGCTTCAAGCAACAAAGTGAAGGCTTGGAATAGAGATTTTGAACAACAATATACTTATTGTGTATAATCCTTAGATATTCCCCAATTTTGAAGATTGAAGTTGCTCAAAATCAAAGGTTGTATTGATCTAAACCCTAACTTTGTATTTGAGTTGCTCTATTGTGTTTGCATTGTTAGTGTTGAAGATTAAATGTTTCTAAGTTTATCTTATCATCATTTAATCACTTAGTTCCTGATTATCAAGATTTGCATTCATAACATGAATATGTTTCTTTGATTATCAAGATTTGCATTCATACTTTGAATAAAGTTCTTGATTAGCATCTAGGGTTTCTAATATTGAATTATTCCCATCATTCATTGGTGATTTAGAAAGTATAAAGTCATAAAATCCCAAAAATCAAAATTTCTATTTCTAATTACTTTACTTTTGTGTTTTGCATAATCAACAATGAGGGAAACTTGTTCATCTTCTACAACCTTCAAATACTTACTTCAACATTTGGTTTGTGTTGAACACACAACCATGGGAGATCAAAGAAAATTCTATTTAGATATTCTCTACATGAATGTGGTTATGAGTTCAAAGTCTTCATCAACAAACGATGAGACAACTCAGAGGGATTACATACTTAAAGAAATTGGTATCACCAAATTCCTTATTTCTAAATGTGTATATTTAAGGAATTTGAATGAAATGTGTTTGCTGCCATATTTTTTGTGAGTTTGAGTTTATTGTTTATGTTAAGAGTAAAATGGTGAATGTTAATGATTCAATGGTTACTGTTACACTTATTTTTTATTGTAAAATTGTTGATTAACATGTGAGATATGGTAATTGTAAAATTAACCATAATGTGATTAAGGTTAAGGCAATTGATGATGAGATCATTGATCTTCCAAATTAATTTAATTGGGTTACTTTAATTGATGATGAGATCTTTGTGACCCTAATTAAATCCAATGCATTCAATAAGGAGTGAATTGCATCCCCACATTTCTTTCCCATCTCCTCTTATTTATAATGAGGAGTTTAGGGTTACAATTAGATCACATGCCTAATTTATCGGGCGTGACCCGCAAATAACACTTTACAACACAAATACAGTTATATTTTAATAGATGATGACATTGTATTCCTACACTAATTCTTGTTATCGCAGATGTTGTGTGTTAAACTGGCAGGATCCTCTTGTTAGCATGTAATGGTTTTCCTGGTGAGAATAGAAGTGAAAAAACTTACCTTCTATGAACAGAGGTTGAAGAATGTGGCTACGCGACAAATTCCTCGTGTTAGCGCTTGGTAGTTTTCTTTGTGTTTTTTGAGAACAAGAATTGGTTTGTGCTCTGAGAGAATAGGAAGGCTATAGGTTCTGTTCATCATCCCCTTATAATTTATATTTTTGGAAACATCATAAATCCCCCAAAAATGGGTTTAACACATCGTAACCCTGATAGAGAATAATGCATTCAATATGATAACTCTAAAGGATATTGACATTGTTTATGCATATATTGATGAGACTAATGCAACCTTAAGTAAATATAAACATGTCAGTGTAATTGATGTTAAGATCATTGCAACCTACAATAAAACTCTTTTCAAAACACTTGAAAGTGCAAATGAGGGACTTGAAGTCCAAGTGGGTAATGAAAAAAGATCCAAGGTACTTAGAAGGTGATGTGTTCTTCACTAATGAAAAAAAGTGACCCTAGCTAATAATTTCTATGTTCCCGATATGACAAGAAGCATTATGAGTGGAAGTCTATTGAGTAAATCTTGTATCAAAATAGAGTTTGAATTCGGTAAACTCATTTTGACTAAATTGGGCACTTTGTGGGAAAGTGTTATTTATTTGATGGGATGATCAAAATTCTGCTCATGATAATGACAATAATAATATGACATGTAAATCTTGTAATGTGATTAATTCTAGTTCTATTACTTTGTTGCATAATATATGTAACGTCTCAATTTTTTTATTTAAGGCTGAGTGCCTTGACTATAGTGTCTGGAGGGCCTAATTGGGATTATATGAGCGATTAATGGATTATACGTGTGATTGTGTGATATAAATGACTTGTGTAGTAATGTTACTAGGCATGCATGCTTATGTGTATTAAATATGCATGTGGGCCCATTTTTGTAAATTGGGGCATGTTTGTAATTTTGGCCCATTAAGGGCATAACTGTAATTATGTATGTGTTATGAGTGAGACCCCAATGTTATGGGGATATATTTGAGATGTGTGGTTTGAGGCGGTTCCAAGGAGCGGATTAGCGAAATAGTCACAACGGGGACCAATACCCAGCTCGGGGTAAGCCTAGAGGTATTTTGGAAATGTAGTACGTATTCGAGGTTGAATGGGTAAAGGTTCATTATGTGATGATTAATTGGGTATGTTGTGATTAATCTAGGATATATAGGGCTGCTTGAGGTTTAGCGGGAAAAATGGTGGCAAATGATGGTATCGCCCTTGGGAGCATTAGAAGGTATGTTTCGGACCTAGGGGCATTTTGGTCTTTTGCTAGTTTTTGGTTGACCTTAGTTGAGGCTAGAAGCCTTTAGAACAATAGGAATACAAAGGATAAGGCACACACACACTCTTTCTCCCACGCTTAGGGCTCCTTCACTCACTCTTGTAGGAAATTTTGGAAAATTGAAAGGAAGGCAGGAATTCTCTAAGTTATTGAGGTTGTGGTTAAAGGTTGGGACTAGAATGGGATTAGTAGTAGCCTAGGGTCACGAATACACAGTTGAGGTAAGATCTATGCTCTTCCATAGTAAATTTTTTGGCTGGTTTTAGGTGTTCTTGAGCATTGAACTTATGGGTTGGGGTGCTAAGTTATGCTGAGGGTTTAGCTTAGTTTTTAATGGTAATATGCTGGTTATACTGTTTTTTTATAAGGTTGAGATGTAATTCTATGTTTGGGTATTGTTTAGGGTAGATTTAGTAAGTTTGGATCTAGAAAAATGTAGGAAATTCTGGGTTCTAGGCTCAAGCCACGACCCTTTTCTTTAGACGCCGCGACCTGTGTGCGCGAAGAGGCTTAGGGAACCTTTGATTTTTCCCAGGTGCCGCAGTGTAGGCAAGGTGTGCTGCGACCCGTGTCCCATAGAAGAGAGCCCTAGGGCTCTCTTACTTGTAGTGGGTCGCTACCGTAGGGGGCTGACCACGACTCAAATTGAGGAAAAGTGCCAAAACAAGGTTTTACGCATGGGAACTCAAATCTTAAGGCTCGAGAAGGATTCTACTACCCGATTTAGTAGAATTTGAGGTCCCAAAGGAAAGTATGTTATTCCGAGGCTCCTAATTAATTTAGATTGTGATAGTTATTTATTATCACATTGTCACTCGCTTTTAACGCTAAGGCTCGGGATTAGGGATCGTGCTCGAGATCACCTCGTGCTGTCAGCTTGAGACTCTAGGTAAGAAAACTATTTATGCCGATAGAGCTATATGTGTTTATATTGTTTTGATTTTATGTGTAATTGTGTGTAACTATTACGTCATATGTGTGTTTGTGGCAGAAACGGTGAAGGCCAAGAACGACAAAGGCTGGGAGCGGCAAAGTTCGGGATCGGCATTAAGCATGCTGAATTCAAGCTGCCAGGGCGAGACCCTCAAAGGGTGCTGTACTCACCTGTTCGGTTAAGACTGTGGACTTGGTCCCTGGTAATGCACTCTGATCGATAGAGGCTGCTGTTGTGCTACTATGTTGTTTTGCTGCTATGCTATTGTGCTGCTGTGCTCTTGTGTCGTTGTCCTGTTGTGTTGTTGTGTATTATGATAGAAGCTTGTAATTGTCTGTTGTGTTTGAGTAATTATGCATTTGTTGAATTAAATTATTATATGTTGCGCTGTGAAGTTTTCCTGCTAGGCCTCGGTTCATGGGTGCTCTGTGGTGTAGGTAAGGGCAAGGAAAAGGTCAATCAACCATGAGTTTGAGGGCATGGAACAGTGCGTACATGTTTGGCCTACCATGGCTGGGATTGTTTTGAGGAACACGTTGTGAACGTTTGATTTGGTCGCTTAGGTTGATTGCGTTCTAACTTTTAAATTGTAAATATTTTTTGAAAAACTATTTTGGGATCTCAATTTATCTCTTTTATAACTTTAATGGATATCTAAACCTTTTATACTTAATTTTAATTAAATGACTTTTTATTCCAATTTAATCACAATTTTCAGTCAAAAACCTCGATTAGCGAGCTATTGGAACATTTTAAAATCACATGGTAATGAATCTAGTGTAGTAGGGCCTTACAACTTGGTATAAGAGCAAGCCAAGGTTTATGGTTCCTAGAGATTGATCGAACATGTATGCTCGCTGCAAGAGACAAGGTCGACTCAGGGTTGGTTGGTATTAAGTGCAATATTTGTATTATCTGCTTATCTACTAGAATAGATAGCATTATTAATATGTATGTATTTTGTGGGAATGAGACATGGTAGTTATTGCATGAGCGTTATGGACTTGCGTTCTAGTATGCATATTGTATATGGCTATTGTGTTTTTTGACCTTGCTAATGGTATAGTTTTGGATAAGAATATCAGGGCTTGTAGATAGATTATTGGCTACAAATAAATTTGGAAGTTTTGTATCCAAGGCAGTCAGGTGGATTAGGCATTATTAATGGTGGGGTGGGGTTGCAGATGACAGTTGAGGCTGGAGTCGTCCATCTCCCCCCCCTCCCCCCCCGCCCCCCCTCTGGGATAGGCACCAGATGTTTGTTACCATGCAAGCAAGATTGCAAAAGCTAGAGGAAGAGATTAAGTGGTTGAGATAGTGGGTTCTGTCAAAGAATGTTTCCCTGTGTGTGTTGGCAATAATGGCACCAGTTAAAGTTCAACCTGAGGGTGGAAACATATCGGAATTACTGTATGAAAGATTCCAGAAGTGCCATCCTCTAGTTTCTGAGGGAGGTTTGGACCCGTTCAGAGCTGAACAGTGGATGGGCATGATTACCTCCGTCCTTGGCTATATAGAAGCGAAAGGCAATGATAGACTGGCTTGTGCCACATACATGCTGCGGGAGGATGCCTGAACATGGTGGGAGGTTGTACCCCGGACCGGAAATGTTGTCATCAAGAGTTGGGTAGTAAGACAGTAAGAGAGTATGTCAGTGAATTTCATAGATTGGCCAAATTCAATTTTTATTTGGTACCAATGGATGTGGCCCATAAGGAGCGATTCATTCGAGGATTGAACCCTGGGATGGCCTAGAGCGTTAGGATCTCTCCAGTATATGAGCTTGTTACCTACGCTGGGCAGTAGGGAGGGCCTTTGTTACAGAGGACGCGGGAAATGGGACATAGAGTAATAGTGTCATTTGGTGGGAAGCTCAGGCAATGGTATCCCCATTTCTGGGTTCAGGTAGGGGCGGAGGCCCGGTAACCAGGAAAGAAAGACCCCTGATAGTTCTACTAGTTCTAGTCATGACAAGAGGGGTCATAGTATGCAAGGCGGCTGCTAGGACGACGATGAGGTTTGGAGGAGTTAGCCAGTGTGCATTAGGTGCAGGAGACACCATCTGGGAGAATGCTGAGCGAAGGCATGTTTTCTATGTGGAATAGTAAGACACATCAAGAGGAATTGATCGAAGACAATGATAGAAGAAAAAAAGAGTACAAATAGGTCTATCCTAGCTCAAGTATCCATCTCGACGCAGTCAGAGCCTGAGGCTAGTTTCTTAGAGGCGGCATGTCAGCTTTGTAGTTCCTGTACTCTTATATTGAGCTGATTGAGTCTAATGCGCGTATCTCTTGGTGGAAACATAGATATGTGGTACATACCTTATCGTTATTACACTATGGGGCTTGAGATCTTGTGTCTGCTAAGGATAGTTGGTAATTTCCATGAAATGGGTCAAAGTATTATGGGTAAAAAGTTAGTAGTAATAATTAATTGGGATTGTTATATGATGATCGTGGTATGGTCCTAAGTATGGATTAATTTTCCATGTAAGGGATGACCATGGACTGAAATAGAGGATGGTGACTTCCGGGATTAAAAAGGAAGGATTCAGTTGCGTTCAAGAGATGCCTAGCTATGGTTGTAAGTACAACTAAGGATATGCCAGCTGGACTAGATGAGAAACTGGATCGGGCAGTGAGGTTTCAAATGTGTTTACGAGAATTCACATGGATTGTTGTCTCGTTAAAAGAATGAGTGTGCAATTGGATTAAGACGAGGATAGAACCGACATCAGGGACATCATGAAGGATGACACTAGCAGATCAAAAATAATTAAATGTTGAGTTGGAAAGGTTATTTGTGGAGTCCTAGAATGTTTACTTAGTTAGTTTGTAGTAGTTGTAGTAGTTTAGATTTCGTGGATTTTGGTTCAAACCGGGACTTAGTTAGAAACTCATAGCAACAATTATGGTCTTTATACGTTTAACCTATAGTTTAAGAATATTAATTATAACATAAAGTTTGATTAATATTGCAGGTCCTAGATGTATTATTTATTATAACCTAAGGTTTATGTAGAGCCAATAAGAATATGACACTTGTCATAAGAATGATTATTAAGGAATTAAGTATTTAAATGATAAAATAAAGAAATAGCAGCCTGAGCACCTACCAGAAACTGTTAGGATTGTATTTTGACTCAGTGAAAGCAGTTATCCAACCTTAATTATGCTGAAAAAGTGCAATTACGTGTTTAAAATATTCACGTATGCCGATATATCGTAGCTTGGAGCCGATATATCGCCTGACGAAGGATATGGAAAACACGTTGATGATGCACGAACGGACGAACGAAGACTCAGGATGTAATGCCCTAGATAGCCAAGAACGTTACACTGTGTGTTTATAAAGATGCAAGGCTTGCTAATCAAATCATTTAGTTAGAAATGTGTTACTGAGACTATAATCGAACTAGGGTTAAAAAAATTCGGTCACAAACGTTACATTTCATATAATCAAACATTTTTCTATACATGGGATCCCAAAATTAATAACGTTGAAAGACAGTTTACAAAATTTCAGGATAAAAGTACAGTTATTAGCCACTCTAAGGGCAAAACAGACATTTAGGCTTTTCCCGTCCTGTACCACTCCTCAGCCGTGGCGGCCGATCAACTCACTATGTACATTCAGCCTCCAAGCTCTCCCACTCCGGACTGGTCCACTTTACCCTGGCCTTTACCTACACCACGTAGCACCCGTGAGCCAAGGCCCAGCAAGAAAACCCAATAACAAAGCACAATCATCAATCAAACAATCAGATAATTCATACAATATAGCCATATACTCAACAGTCCCGAACATTCATATAATTAGGCATTCAGCATACTAATCTTATCAATTAACATTAATAACCAATTCACAACGTCCTTAGGTCACACCCCTATTTATCCCACTAATTCCGGCCAGCTTAAGCCGAGCCTAGTGAATATCAAGCTATCCTCAGCTACTAGTGGCCGAGCCGCGCCCTGTGCACAAATATTGATTCTAGCACTCTTAGGCCATTTATCACATGTCCCATGGCATAATACAATCTATGACATCATACATATATAAGGAGCTCTTAGTCCCAATACAATCACATAACCAGGTGCAATTTTCTTACCTTTGATTCCGTTAGCTTTGATCAGTGGAACCGACCCTCAAGCACGATCCCTTCTGAGCCCTAGCGTACACCTAGTCACAGCCATAGATCAGAATCATCACCAAACTTCAATTCCAAAACCTAACCTCGGGACCAATCCCGAGCCCTTGGGAAGCCCTAATTCCACCAAACGGGGTGGTGGAATTAAATCCCAAGCCCCCAGGAAAAAATCTTAAGAAATATCCCAAAAACCCCCTTCTGAAAATAGGGTAGCGCTACAGCGCCATAAAGAGGGCGCTATAGCGCTACAAACAGAGCCAAAAAACTCTCTGACCACAAGGCCTAGCGCTGTAGCACCCAAAGGCTAGTGCTACAGCGCTAGTCATAGCACAACCAAACCTTGTTTTTTCTTCCATCGATTTTCCCTGAGCCAAACCTCTAAAAAATCCTTCCAAACTTCAACCAAACACAAAAAGAAGCCTACCATCATCTATAGCTCACCCCACACAACCGAACAACACAAATCCTAACTACATGCACCATCAATCAATGAAAAGCAAGGTTGAACTCAAAAAGTGAAGAACCAAACCAGAAAACTAGAACAGCCCAGAAACTCAAATGTTCAAGCTCAGAATTTCTTACCTCAAGTAGGGAATTCGACCCTAGGTTATCTTCCAAACCTCCTTAGCTTTCACTCCTCAAAGACTCAGCCTTAACTCCCTAGAATTCCCATCAAAATTCATCTCAGAAATCCATTTCAACACCAAAACCAAAAACTGATAAACAACCTTGAAGCTTACCTTAATTAAATGACTAATTCCTGCGGAATCCTCAAGCTTAATCAAGGTCCCAAGTGTGAAGCCTTAGCCTAAAGCCTCCTCTGAATTTTAGCTTCAAATTACAGAAGAAATGGTGGAGAAAAGCCCAAACCGCATAAGAGAAAAGACCCTGTTTTATCCTTCTTTCTTTTCTCCTTCTTTTCTTTTCCTTTCTGTCTCTTTTGTTTTCCTTCAGCTTCTCAGATATTCTACACATTCCACTAAAGCTATAAAGTAGTATAACACTTATCTCTGATTTTAAACACCAAAAGACCATACTACCCTCCCAATTAAAACTAAGCTTTCAAACATCCTAAGGGCATTTTAGTCATTACTCCCAATTCCTTTTAATTCCTCGAGTGTTCCTAACAATTACCGCTTAAATCGCGACACCTAAATAATCCCCAATTATGTTCCTCAATGTCAAGTAGTCTCTAATATTTTCTCTAAATTCCCAGAAACACCCCAGACTCACCCCGAGCCGGGTATAAATACCCACCGTGACTTTTCTGCTAAATTGCTCACTAGGATCGCCTCGAGTCACAAGCTGCAAGTATATCCACATAATAATGTGGTCTCAACAATTTATCACAGATATTTACGTTTATGCCCTCAACGACCAAAATTACGAACATACCCTTATAGCCTAGTCAGGGCCTGCATGCATTACTAGTACACATAGTCATGCATCACATATATCCAAATAATCATATAAGCATGCATTTAATCATTTAAATCACACGTAATCCAATTACGCCCTCCCGGCACCCTAATCAAGGCCCTTAAGTCTTATTAGTAAATTTGGGTCGTTACAACTATCCCCTCCTAATGAGAATTTCATCCTCGAAATTTACCTGAACAACTCGGGATACTGATCCCGCATCGCTGACTCAAGCTCCCAGGTCACCTCCTCGACCCTACTATTTCTCCATAATACTTTAACCAGAGGAATCATCTTATTCTGTAGAACTTTATCCTTCCGATCCAAAATATGAACCGGTCATTCCTCATAAGGCAGATCTGTCTGCAATTCCAGATCTTCATACTTTAACACATGTGTTGTATCTGAGACATACTTTCGGAGCATATAAACATGGAATACGTCATGGACTCCTGACAACACTGGTGGCAAAGCTATCCTGTAAGCCACCTGACCGATCATTTCCATGATCTCAAAAGGTCCAATGAATCTAGGGCTTAGCTTGCCCTTCTTCCTAAATCTCCTCACCCCTCGCAGTGGTGAAACTCGAAGAAACACGTGGTTCCCAACCTAGAACTCCACGTATCTACGCTTGGGATCAGCATAGCTCTTCTGTCTGCTCTGTGAGGCGAGCATCCTATCTCAAATCTTCTCAATAGCTTCATTTGTCTTCTAAACCATATCCGGCCCCAAATACTTCCTCTCACCCATCTCATCCCAATGAATGGGTGATCTACATCTCCTCCCATACAAAATTTCATAGGGAGCTACACCAATCGTCGATTGGTAACTATTGTTATATGAAAACTCACTCAACGAAAGATATTTACTCCACGATCCTTCAAAATCGACCACACACGTTCAAAGCATGTCCTCCAATACCTGAATCGTCCTCTTAGACTATCCATCAGTCTGAGGATGAAAGGCTGTGTTGAACATCAGCTGAGTCCAAATAGCCTTCTTCAAACTACTCCAAAACTAGGAGGTAAAGATAGGATCCCAGTCTGACACTATAGACTTAGGAACCCCATGAATACGTACGATCTCCCTCACATACAACTCTGCATAATGATCCACAGTATATGTCATCTTTACAGGAAGAAAATGAGATGACTTTGTGTATCTGTCCACTATCACCCACACCGAGTCGTGAAGCCCTACTGTCCTGGGTAAACTTCCCACAAAATCCATCGTAATATCCTCCCATTTCCACTCAGGAACACCCAAAGGCTGAAGCAACCCTGCCAATCACTGATGCTCAGCCTCATCCCGGGCCACCAATATAACGTCTGTAGATCCTGATACATCTTCTTGGTACTCGGATGAAGTGAGTACGGCGTAGTATGTGACTCATCCAATATATCTCGTCTGATCCCTTCATCACGGGACTAGGGAAGAGCTGATATATCGCCAAATAGGGGCGATATATCGCCCTTAGCAACTTTTTTTTTTAATTTTTTTGTTTTTAATTTTGAAAACAAGCCTTATCTACTTAGACCTACCTCTAAACATTTTGACCGAGTCTTCAACCACTGATGGACAAAAATTAAATTATTTTTCATTTTAAAATCATTATTTTATTCACATGAAAATATAGTTAGTTTCACTCCTTACCTCTAGAAATAGGACATAGTACCCAGCCCTTCCACTCACTCTTCAAGCTGTGATCAGAGACTCCAAGGTGCTAGTGATTCCATAGAGTGATAAACACTTGGGTTGGGAAAAAGCTTTGCCATTCTTAAGCTTTATAAAATACTTGGGAAGTGAGGATTAGTGTTTTTTGGTATTGAAGTTAGACCAATCCATTAGGTTAACTAAGGTATTTCTATTCTCTAAGTCCAGATCTTTAAACTACTTTAGTTTTTCTTTAGCTCCTTTTATTCAGATCCTAACTTTTGATATTGGTTTTTGACTAGGTTTCTGAAACATAAGGATCTTTCTTGGTAAGTTTCTTCTTGAAGGTTTAGTTCCCACACTTATTCTTTACTCTTTACAAATTCTCACCATTCTTATTGTTGGTTTTAGGAGTGTTCCAAGTCCCGCATTTGTTCTCAAATATCCCGGTTTTGTTAAGGAAAATAGGAGATCTTGTATGTTTGTATGATATGTTATGATATATGTTATGTTATTTGTTATGTTATCTTATGTTGTATGTTATCATTATGTATAGTATGTTTATAGACCTTGGGCATATGACTTGTCTAGCTAGCAAGCCCCAATAATTTATGGGCACGACTTTCTTGGCTAGCAAGCCCCACAAATCTATTGAGCATATGACTTGCCTAGTTAACAAGCCCCAAGTAGTATAATGGCCATTGTAGTATTATATGACATATGTTTATAGTATATGTGGTTATGATATAATTTATCTTGTTAGTAGTTTTCCTTGCTGGGCATTAGGCTCACTCCCTTACTTTTAGTTTGATATAGGAAAATAGATACAAAGGCGGAAGGATTCTTGGAAGCTTGGCATGTGTGTTGAGGTGAATGGAGTGGATGGGCTGCATGTCGATTTGAGGACGACGTTATTTTCTTTAGTCTCTTAAAATTACGTTTTTATGTATTTTTCGCATTTAGCTTTGTAAACAATTTAATTTAAAGTTATGTTTTATTTTAAAACAATGAGCTCATTTATGTATTACAAATTTTATTTTAAAGTTTTCAATAAAGTTATGAATTTTTCTCATGTATGTTCTCTTCAAAGTAGTAGTTATGTCTAGTAGGTTTAATGATCTAAGTCTTAGAAATAGTTGGGTCATTACATTATTTGACTTGAGGGTTGATTAGACAAAGCACCCCATCATGGGACACGTCAACACTATTTGTTAAGGAGAAGGCCAGGTTTATGGGAATGTGTATTGCGTGTGGATAGCTAAATGAAGTAATTGTTCAAAACAGATATCCATTACCAAGAATGAAGGATTTATTTGCTCGATTGTAAAGCATGACAGTGCTCTTAGGAATTGACCCTCAATCTGGTTATTACCAACTGAGGATCATGGAAAGAGACATTCCAAGAATTGCTGCTCTGACCAAGTATGATGTGATGGGCTATCATCTTAGACTCTTGAGCTGATCGATGCGTTATCGGCCCACATAAACTCAACGGGTAGAGATTACATGGATGATTTGGCAATTTATATCTAGCTTGATCGAGATTGTTTTGGACTACTTCTGGTTAGGAGCAGAATATGAGTAATACCTGTGTTGATAACTACTGAGGCTGAGGAAGCGGGGGATTTTTGGTTAGGTTCCAGAAGGGATAAGTTCTGATTTCTTTGGATGTTATTCATGGTCACGATATGGGAAGTTATGGGATCATGTATGACGTAAATAAGATAGAAACCGTAAGGAAATTTCTAAGGGAACACCTTAGGGGTGAGAGGTACGGTAAGACCGTTAAGACACATTGACTACTATTTGAAGCATCATCGAGGACAGCCATGTCTTGACTGAAGCAACGTAAAAACTTAAAGTTTATTCGAATGGATGGTTTTGTGCCATATTTTCAGAAGTTGAAGTAAGGGTTAATTCACACGACATGGTATTAGAATATGCAAGTGATGGACTTGTACAGGAGAACGATGCAAATGACACTGTCCTTGCTTAATGTAAGGAATTATAGTGCAGTATCTTATAAGTTAAGGCGCGCCCGTGGGTAGACTGAAAAGGGGGTTGTTTGTACTTCACAATGGATGGAGGAATAAGAACATAAATGCTCTACATGAGACTTTAAGTTGACAGTAATAGGCTACGATAAAGCCAAGTGAGGCAACGACCGCAATTGGTGTGGAACCTGTAAATGACAACTAGCAGATATACCTCTACGAGGAATGAAATACAGAAGAAGAAGATCTGGTAGGAATGGTTAAGGATCCTACCATTTTAGCATAGATAGGTTAAGATATGATGATCAGATGTGTGATCCGATTAAGCTGACTTTGAGGTGGAAATTCTTGATGAATCTTATACTAACCCTTGTGATTGTTGTATCCAAGAAGTTTGAATGGGCGTTAAGACCTAAAATATTTATATTGGTAGACGCGCTGCCTAATCTTTTAGTAAGTGAAAAGTGATAATCAGACACCAGAAAGGCTATTATGACTCTAATCTATCCCGGAGTTAGTATGGAGGAATATAATTATGGACCCTAATGGTGGATCACCTTAGATTGCAGATGAGGTGAGTGGATGCGAAAAGTTGTGATATGAACTATTGGGTTAACACACTATGGTTGGGTAAGTGAGATATCAAATAAGGGAGTATGTATGAAAGGAGACCGTCCGTCTCCACTGGACATCGAAGACGATAGTGTCAGATTGAGACCCTTAGGTTCCCAGGTTTTGGAAAAGGGTCATAGAGTGGCTCTGAGTAGGATATTGTGAGATAGGGAATGAGAAATGTTTACTCCAGAAAATGAACTCAGGGACAGGAAGCATCCTAGTTCAGAATTGGCTCAGGGGACCAGTGAAATTATTAAGGATCGTTAGGGCGGGAGTGTCAGTGTTATTAAAAGGACATCAGACTTCGCAAATCTAAATATGGGATCGTGGAATTCTAGGATTGAGGACTTCGTATTTTTTCAAGTATTTTGAACTAACATGGATAAGATGGTTCAGAAAGGAAAGGGGGTTTGACTCTAGATTTGATATATTTGTCAGATCCTAATAGGGATTAGGCCAGGAGGCTACAGATTAGCCTTACCCCAGCATGGATAGAGGCTCATAAGGTGTTACTGGTGCATCTTAAGGAAGGGGCATCGAGTTCGACCCTTGATTGGGTGAAGCGACACTAGAAATTTAGTGAAACTTATTGTGTAAGGAAAAGCCAGTGGAAATTCTAGATAAAAGAGATAAAGTCATAAAGATTAAGACTATCCTTCTTGTGAAGGTGTTATAAAGAAATGGAAATGTAAAGGACCTGACTCTGTAGTCATAGTCAAGTTTGTGGAACCACTATCCCGAGATGTTTGACAAAATTTCGAGGACGAAATTTTAATAAGGAGGGGATAGTTGTAACATCCCGAATTTGTTATTTAAGGCTAAGTGCCTTGACTACGGTCCCCTGAGGGCCTAATTAGGATTATATGAGTGATTAACATATTATACGTGTGATTATGTGATATAAATGATTTGTGTCGTAGTATTTCTAGACATGCATGCTTAAGTGTATTAAATATGCATGTGGGCCCATTTCTACAAATTGGGGCATGTTTGTAATTTTGGCCCATTGAGGGCATAAATATAATTATGTATGTGTTATGAGTGAGACCCCAGTGTTATGGGGATATATTTGAGACGTGTGGTCCGAGGCAGTCCCAGGGAGTGGATTAGCATAATAGTCACAACTGGGACCAATACCCGGCTCGGGGTGAGCCTGGAGGTATTTTGGGAATGTAGTATATATTCTAGGTTGAATGGGTAACGAGTAATTATTTGGTGATTAATTGGGTATGTAAGGATTAATCGAGGATTTATAGGGCTACTAAAGGTTTAGCGGGAAAAATGGTGGCAAATGACGATATCACCCTTGGGGACATTAGAGGGTAAGATCAATGCACTGGTTTTGTAAATTTTTTGGTTTGTTTTAGGTGTTCTGGAGCATTGAACTTAAGGGTTTGGGTGCTAAGTTATGTTGAGGGTTGAACTTATTTTTTAATGGTAATATGCTGGTTGTATTGCGTTGTTATAAGGTTGAGATGTAATCCTGAGTTTGGGTATTGTTTAGGGTAGATTTTAGTAAGTTTGGCTCTAGAAAAATGCAGGAACTTATGGGATTTTGGCTCAAACCGCGACCCTGTTCTTCAGGCGCCATGGCCAGTGTGTCTGAAGTGGCATGGGGAGCCTCTGATTTTGCCCAGCCATGGCGACGGAGATAGGCCAAGTCACGTCTCGTGTCCCGTAGAAGAGAGCCCCAGGGTTGTCTGGCTTTTAGTGGGTTGCGACCCTAGGGGCGGGCAACGACTTAAATTTAGGAAAATGGCCAAAACAGGGTTTTAAGCTCGAGAACTCAAATCTTAAGGCCCAGGAAGGATTCTAATAACTTGTTTAGTATAATTTGAGGTTGCAGTGGCTAGTATGTTAATCCGAGGCTTTTAAATGATTTAGATTGTGATTGCTTTATATTATTACGTTGTGACTAGGTTTCACCGCTAAGGCTAGGGATTAGGGATCATGCTCGGGATCACTTTGTGCTGTCAACTCAGGTATTAATGTAAGAAAATCGTATGTGCTCGCAGAGCTATCTGTGCTTATATTGTGTCAAGTTTTATGTGTAATTGTATGTGACTATTATGTCATACATGTGTTTGTCACAGAAACGGCGAAGGCTTGGAATGGCAAAGGCTAGGAACGGTGAAAGCCAAAAATGGAGAAGGTCAGGAATGGCGAAGAGCGGGAACAACGAAGGCCGAGATCAGAATTAAGCGTGCTGAATGTAGGTCACCAGGGCGAGGCCCTCAAAGGGTGCTGTATTCACCCCCTCGGTTAAGATCGTGGACTTGGGACTTGGTAAAGAACCCTGATCGGCAGAGGCTGCTGTTGTGCTGCGGTTCTATTGTGCTACTGTGCTATTGTTTCATTGTGCTGTTGTGCTGTTGTGAATTTTGATAGAAGCTTGTAATTGTCTGTTGTGTCTGAGTAATTATGCATTTGTTGAAGTAAATTATTATATGTTGTGCTATGAAGTTTTCTT
Source organism: Humulus lupulus (assembly GCF_963169125.1). Classification (NCBI taxonomy): domain Eukaryota; kingdom Viridiplantae; phylum Streptophyta; class Magnoliopsida; order Rosales; family Cannabaceae; genus Humulus; species Humulus lupulus. The sequence goes on along the minus strand of NC_084794.1, from coordinate 115,808,258 downwards.
GCTGGGTCTGAGCTCACGAGTACTCTGTAGTGTAGGGAAGAGAAAGGAAAAGGTTGATCAACAATGAGTTGGAGGGCATGTAGCGGTGCATACATGTTTAGCCTACCTAGTCACCACGGCTGGGGTTGTTTTGAGGGACACATTGTGAACGTTTGAATTTTTTGCTTAGGTTGACTGTACTCTAACTTTTAAGTTGTAAATATATTTTGAAACACTATTTTGGGATCCCAATGTATCACTTTTATAACTTTAATGGATGTCCAAACCTTTTATACTTAATTTTCATTAAATGATTTTTTATTCCAATTTAATCACAATTTTCAGTCAAAAACCCTAATTAACGAGCTATTGGCACATTTTAAAATCACACGGTAGCGACTCTAAGGTAGTAAGGCAGTACAATAGACTTGCTGATATAGGTTATAACACAATTAAAAGAGTTGTTAAATGTGGAATGATTAATTGTGATGTAAATGAAGACGATGAATCTGGATTAAGTGTTAAATCTAAAATGGTAACGAAACATTTTCTAAATGTTGATATATGTTCAAACTTGCTAGATTTCATAAATAGTGATTTATGTGAATTGAATGACATGTTGACATGTAGAGGAAATAGATACTTCATGACTTTTATAAATGATTACTCCAAGTATACTTATGTGTATTTTATTAAGAATATATAGATGAGGAACATAATGCATATAAAATCTAAAATGCTGAAGTAGAAAATCAATTGGAAAGGAAAATAAAGAATCTTAGTAGTGATAGAGGAGGTGAATACTTTTCAAATGATTTCAACATGTTTTGTGAACAACATGACGTTATACATGAATGCACTACACCATACAATCAACAACAAAATGAGATAGTTGAAAGAAAGAGTAGGAATTATCTTGAGATGACTAACTCTATGCTTTTACATGCTAAATTGTGTTATAATTTGTGGGGTGAAGCTTTGCTTTTTTGTGTGTCATATATTGAATCGAATTCCTATGAAAAAGAAAAATGTGTCTCCATATGAGTTATGGAACGGAAAGAAGCTGAGCCTAGAGTATCTTAAAGTGTGGGGGTGCCTTTCTTATTGCAAGAGTACGGAGCCTAAAAGGACCAAGTTGGGTCCAATGGTCGTTAAGTGAGAAATTGTAAACTATGCCTTAAATAGCAAGGCCTATAGGATATTATACTTGGAGTCTATTGTGCCAATTTAATCAAGAGAAGTGGAGTTCTTTGAGAATATGTTATATTGTTATAGCAACTCTCAAGAACCAACATGTATTGGAGAGTCTTGGAAAGAGACAGATCCAAAGGTTGATGACCAACCATTATTGCCTTGGAGTAGCCAAAGGCTTAAAGAGTTGGGATAAAATGAAATATTCTCAAGTGGCACTACTACAAAAAAGGGCAATTGTGTCAGTCAAACGCGTCAGTCAACACAGTTGACTGGTGCTGTTGACAAAAAATAGCATTTGTGACAGTTGGGCACTACCACAAATGAGGGGGCAATTGCGTCATTACGTACACTGACGCTGTTTAAGGGGGTCGTTTGTGTCAGTGGCCCACTGACGCAAATGGCTCGTTAACGGCGTCAGTGGCCCACTAACGATAAGGGGACATTTGCGTCAGTGCCCCATTGACGCAAACGCCCATTACCGTTAGTGGGCCACAGACACAACTGGCCCACTATTTCACAAAAACCCTCCATCATCCCAACCGAGACCCATTTCCCCTTAAATTTCAGAAAACACTCCTTCAAAAACCAGCGGCGCCCCAACCGACTGTTACCCATTTACGTACGTTTTTATCCTTTTTTTTTTCAATTTTAATGTAAAAATAATGATTTATATATGTTTATGAAACTTATATATAGTTGTTTTTGAATTTTTTTTGTATAGATTTTGTATTTTGAAGATTATTGCTTGAAAACCAATAAACTTTCTTAGTTTTTTTGGGTTTTCTACTTCAAGAACCCACATTGCTTAATTACCACAAGTAAGTGCAATTTTATTATTTTTTGTGATTTAAATTTAATTTTTGTGATTTTTTTTTGTAAATTGACATAATTTCGGATTTTTTAATTTTTGGAATGTTTTTTATTAATGATTATGTAATTGTTTTAGGTTTAAACTTTGCATTTTAATATTTGATTTTTTTAGAATTTTTTTATTATAAATTATTTATTTTTTATTAACTTTTTTTTTAAATTTAATTTAATTTCAAATTTACTTATATAAATGAGTATATATATATTAACGGATATATTTTGTATAACTTTCATTTTATTAATTGTTTAGTTTGATTATTAGTAGTAAATTTTTGTTTATATTTTGTTAACTTTTTAAATTTATTTTTAAATTTTGGGTTTAATTGGTTAAATATGTATATATTAAAATTATTTTTTTTAAGTTATATTTTATTATTGATTTAGTTAAGATATTTATAGTCGATTTTTCTTTATGTGATTTGTTAACTTTTGAAAAAAATAAATTATTTCGGGTTTAAGTATATAAATGAGTACATATAACAAATTATTTGTTTTCTTTAAGTACTTTATTGTTTATCTAGTTATAATATAGCTTTAATATATTTTTCTTTATATTTTATTAACTTTTTTATTATTTTTTTATTTATTGTTATATTTGAGTAGGTATTTTGTTGACAACTTTGTTGGTGAGATCAAGCTTTGGAGGATTTTATATTAGAGGTAATATTTTAAACCTTGATGTATAATTAAGATATTGAACTTAGTAGAATGTACGAATTATAAAATCGTGGAGATAGGATCTGAGACTATGTGTTGCGGTGATATAAGGCTGTAATTATGCTTGTTTGATTGATTAATTGATTTGTTGTATTTATGTGATGAATATATGTTTATTTAAATTTTGGGAAATATGATAGAAATAGGGGAAATGCTGTCCAATATTTTTTTTAAGATTTAGTAATTTGGGAATTATGCATATTTGATTGATTAATTGGTTTGTTGTATTTATGTGATGAATATAGGTTTATTTAAATTTAGGGAAATATGATAGAAATAAGGGAAATGCTGGCCAATTTTTTTTTAGGATTTAGTAATTTGAGAATTATGCATGTTTGATTGATTAGTTGGATATTTTTATGTATACCATGTGCTGTATAAATGCACATTTTAAATTTGAGAAATGTGATAGAAATAAGGGAAATGTTGCCCAATTTTTTTTGGACATATTGTTTCCTTTATTTACTTGTCAATTAAGTAATCTACGAACTTAATTGTTAATGTATGCTGCCTTGTTTGTTAGTTTTTTTTTGTTGTGTGAAGTTTGACAATGGATAGAGATTGGATGTCAGCGGATAGGTTATCCATGAAATATAGGAATAGAGTTGAGTTTTTCATGGAATTTTGTGTAAGAAATACTCAATCTCCTAATAGTATTCCTTGTCAATGTGTTAAGTGTGGTAACGTTGTGAGGATACCAATTTTTAAAATAAAAGACCACTTATTTAGGAATGGAATAAACAAAAGTTATAAAGTATGGTTTTTGCACGGAGAAAGAATGAAAGTCATTGATGAGGGACCATCTAAGAATAATAAGTATTTTGATGTTGATTACGAAGTTGATGATATTGTAGAGATGATTGATGATGCACAATATGAATCACATCTGGATCCAATTAAATTTCAGTCAATCTTAGAAGATGCTGAGAAACCTATTTTCCCAAATTGTACAAGGTTCACTAAATTATCAGCACTACTTAGGTTGTATAACTTAAAAGCCAAACATGGGTGGAGTGATAAGGGAATGATAGAGTTGTTGAAATTTTAGGAGAATTATTACCCGAAGGTAATGAAATGCCGTCTTCATTTTATGAAGCAAAGAAGGGAAGGCTAGCACACATCATTTCTCTAAGAATAAGTGAGTTTCACGATGAGCGTTCGTTAGGCATGCAATATGAAAAATTACATGCTTGTCCTAACGATTGCATCTTATATTGAAAGAGATTTTTTGATGCAATTGCATGTCCAACATGTGGCGAGTCTAGATGGCAAAAGAAAAAAAATTCAGATGCAATTAGAAATGGTGTCCTTGCAAAGGTTTTATGGTATCTACCATCGATACCTCATTTGGTTAGGTTGTACCGAAATGATGATCATGTTAAAAATTTAATTTGGCATGCTAAAGATAGAGTAAAGGATGGCAAGCTAAGACATCCAGCTAACTCGCTAGCTTGAAAAACAGTAGATGTTAAATGGCCAGAATTTGGCAATGAAATGAGGAATATTTGCTTGGGTCTTTCTGCTGATGGAGTTAATCCACACAATTCCCTTAGTAGTAAATATAGTTGTTGGCCTGTAATGTTAGTCATCTATAATCTACCGCCATGGTTGTGTATGAAGAGGAAGTTTACCATTTTGACCTTGTTGATATCTTGTCCTAAACAACCTGGAAATGATATTGATGTATACCTAGCTCCTTTAATTGATGATTTGAGCACATTGTGGTATGAGGGGGTTAATGCTTACGATGCTTATATGAAAGAAAATTTTAATCTTAAAGCAGTGTTTTTGTGGACTATTAATGATTTTCCAGCCTTAGGTAATCTTTCTGGATTTAGTGTGAAAGGGTACAAGGCATGTCCCATTTGCGAAGAAGGGACTCATTCTGAATATATAGAACATTCTAGAATGATTTGTTATATGGGACACCGAAAGTTCTTATTCGAAAAACTTAAATTTCGAAGTTTGACAGATGCCTTTAATGGTAAACCTGAATTTGGAAAGGCTCCACCACCTTTACTTGGAGGACAATTGTTAACAAAGTTGAACAAAGTCCAATGCAAGTTCGGAAAACCTAAAAATTTTAGAAATAAGAGAAAAAATGTTTGACGTGAAAAAACAAAGGAGGTTGTCGATGGTGTGATAGGTTGTTGGAAGAAGAAATCTATTTTTTTTTTGAGCTTGAGTATTGGGAGCATTTGGTTTTGCGGCACAACTTAGATGTAATGCACATTGAGAAAAACGTGTCAGATAGCTTAATTAGTACATTGCTGAATATTCCTGGTCGGAGTAAGGATGGAATCAAAGCTCAGTTGGATTGAAAAGTAATGTATACGCAGTAAGTTACAACCAGAGGTTGGTGAGAGACGAAACTATTTACCACCTGCGTGTTATACCCTGTCTAAAGAAGAAAAACGAATTGTATGTCATTCTTTGTCGAATGTGAAAGTACCAGAAGGTTATTCTTCAAATACTTCTTCTCTGGTAGATATGAAAATTTTGAATTTAGTTGGAATGAAGTCTCATGACCATCATACACTACTTAAACATCTTCTACCGATAGCTATCCATTATGTGTTACCCCAAAAAGTTCGATATGCAATTACCAAACTATGCTTTTTCTTTAAATCTATTTGTTGTAAAGTGGTAGATGTGTCGAAGTTGGACAATCTTCAAACAAATATCGTGATAACTATGTGTGAGTTGGAGTAGTATTTCCCACCTTCATTTTTTGATATAATGGTTTATTTAATAGTTCATTTGGTGAGAGAAGTAAAATTGTGTGGACCAGTATACTTGAGATGGATGTACCTATTTGAACGGTATATGAAGATTTTAAAACGTTATGTTAGAAATAGAAGTAGACTGAGGGTTGCATAGTTGAATCCTACATCGTTGAAGAAGCAATGGAGTTCTGCTAAGAATACTTATCAGGTGTTGCGAGCATTGGACTATGTTTTTCTAAAATTGAGTTTGAAGTAAGTAAAGGTGGTAGAGGTTGTGTTGTTTCCTAAGTAAATAAATCTGATAGAGATGAAGCACATCGCCTAGTCTTACAAAATATTGATGATGTTCAACCATACATCGAGTAAGTTCTCGTACATATGCATGATCAATCTTATTTTTCTCTTTCATTATATTGGCAATGAATTTTGTTTGTTGATATAAATGATATTTCTTGAAGAGGACATTTCAATTGGATCAAGACTACTTATCCTAATAAGTCTCGGAATAAAAAATGGGTACAAGATGAACATTATCGAAATTTCAACACTTGGTTCGAGAATGAGGTAAAATACTTGTGTTGTTCTTGTTTGAGCGTTATTGTATTTTAGCTTCTTAGAATTTAATATACTTTGTTTTATTTTATTTTATTTGAGGTTTGATTAACACCACAAACAAAGTGTCTGAAACACTAAAATGGATAGCACGAGGTCCTTCAATGAGTGTGATTAAGTATCAATGCTATTATATTCACGGTATTCAATTCAACACCATAGAACATGATAATATTAGAAAGACACAAAATAGTGGTGTTACTATTATCGCCCAAACTTTTCAAATATCTAGTTCCAATGATAAAATTCCCATAAATTGTGATATGATATTTTATGGGGTGATCAAAGAAATTTGGGAACTAGATTATGTGACTATTCGAATTCCTGTCTTCTCGTGTGATTGGGTGAAAAGTGATAATGGGGTCAAAATAGATGACTTAGGATTCACACTGGTGGACTTATATCGAATAGGACATAAATCTGACCGCTTTATAATGGCATCACAAGCCAAGCAAGTATTTTATGTGAGTGATCTAATAGATGCTCGATGGTCAGTTGTCCTAACAAGTCAACCGAAAGATTATTTGATCAAAGAGTTTGCGAGCGATGACATTATATTTGAAGAAGAAACGTTTACCATTGATATCGACAATTGGAAACAAATGCCAAAGGATAAAAAAGAGACTTTATGGGGTCAAATACAGGTAAGCTATAGTATTGACTATTAAATTTATCATAATGAATTAATATATTGAAAAAAGTTTAATATTTTTGGGTTCTTTTGTGCAGGAAACGTTGAAACTTCCAAATTCTTCTAAAACAGACGTCCTCAAAGAAGCAGGAAAAACATGGAGAAACTGGAAAACAAGACTAACAAAATATCTTATATATGTATATAAGAATGTAGCTCCTGAGCTTCTTGCCAAGCCGCCATCAGACTACATCGAGTATTACAAACCTAAAGATTGGAAAAATTTTGTTGCAAAAAGACTAACCCCAGACTGGGAAGAGATGAGAAAACAAAAACAAAATGCTTGGGCACAGAACAAGTATCCACATCACTCAGGGCATGGTGGTTATGCACTGGTAGAGCAACAAATGGAAGAGGAATTAGGTCATGAGTTGACCGAATATGACAGAGTTGAGATGTGGACACGGGCACGGATGAACAAGAATTGAGAAGTTATTGATGAAGAAACTCGAGATGTGGTCAAGAAGATTGTAAGAGTTCTTCGATTTTTTAAAGTAATTGTAATGATTAATGTGTGTGTTAAATTCTAATCGATTTATTTACTATGTATATAGGCAGAATACAGGCAAAAAGTAGCAGAAGGCAAGTTGGTGGAGGAAGGTTCAAACGATATACTAACAATGGCATTAGGCACTCCAGAGCATGGGGGACGTGTTAGGGGGGCCGGGGCACATGTCGCTCCCCGTCAATTTTTTCAAGTCCCACTACCAAAAAGATTCAATCACAAACAAAATAGTGTGGAAGATGCTCGTTATAAAGACCTTGAAGAGAAATGACGTCAATTTGAAGAAATGGCACGTCAAGAGGAGGAAAAGTTAAACCAGTTGATGGTGCATATTGCATCTCAACAAAAGAGTGCATTTGGATCATCAAATGCATCTAGTTCGGGTGTAGGAGGAGCCTCAAACACACCACACGCACCATATGCCCCTCCACCACCGACACAGGCACAACATGCTCCGCCACCACTGACATGGACATCATATGCTCACCGACCACCCTCACAGCTACCACTTGCTACCCCACCACTGACGCAGGCACCATGTGCTCCCCCACCACCACAGTCAAATTTTCCTGATGAGGTAATAGTTTCTTATTAATTCATTATTGCATATATTTGATATAGTAAAAATAAACTAGTTTATTGAAAAGTCTAACAGATTAATTGGAATGTAACAGATTAATTGTAAGTTGTGTCTTGGTTCAACACAAAATATAGTTGCAGAGGGGAAACTTTTAAGTACCTGTTGCACAGAAATACATAGCGTTCAATTGCCTCCTGGAAATTATCGTGTCAGAGTTGAGGTAGCCATTCAAGAGAACGCTAGTTTACCATATCCGCTTATAATGGAAGGTTATACATTGGTTGGACAAGGAGTCGGGTATGATGTTGGATGGCCACAACATTGGGTTCTTACTAATCAACAAACGAAAGAGCCACTTGTGCCCTCTACTCAACCACCTAGAAAATCAAAGAAAAGAATAAAGGTATTGACATAGGAGCCTACAGAAGTGCCTATCACAAAAATATTGAGGTGTTTGGTGAAGTTTATTGATAAATGGAAAGCTGACTGCGTGATCAAAATTCCAATTGTTGAAAGGATATTTGGATTCCAAACTATCGCTCTGTTAGGGAAAGATGATATCCTCCACTTTTGCAACTATGAGATGATTGGACAGACTGAGCTAGCATTATATATGAGGTACAATGGTGTTTATAATCTTTTAGTTTATTTAGTTTAACTTGAAATTTAATAGTTTATTAACTTTTTTAATTATATGTAGCTTCCTCGATGATTTGGTGCAAACGATGGGATTAAACCACATGTACACTTTCATGCATCCCGCTTTAGTGTCCACTAATGCATGAACTAATGAAATACGTGCTAATAATCTTTGATCGGTTTCTACAGATGGAGCTAGAGACACAGTTACTAATTTTTCCTTGGAACAACAAGTAAGTCAACTTAATTTTATATTCATATATTTTGTTTATTGATAAATATCTTCCACAAGTTTTTTTATTGTAGCTTTCATTGGATGTTAGTATTAATTCAGCCACAGAGTCATTCGGTGGCTTTTTTGGATACTGTAAACTCACATTTCTGTCTGGAAATCAAGGAGATAGTTATCATGTAAGTTTTTCACATTACTTAATTAATTTATGATTTTATTTCAAACTCATATATGGGTAAATATTAATATTTTGTGTAGGGCCTTATATTAATATTTTACACACCGAAGACTAAAACAGTCAATCAATCTAAAAGTTTGTGTTACTAAGGTAAGTAAATTATATTACTTATCGTATTCAACTTTTTGACATATTTCTATTATAATAACTTACTAAATATAATACTTAACTTTGGATAACTATTTTGTAATAGTGTCGAAACCAGATTGGGCCAACCGAGTGTGGCTTTTACATTATGAAATTTGCTAGAGACTTGATTTGACAGCCTAGACCGAAGGCCTACTTGAAAAATGAGGTATTGTATTACTTTTTAATTTTCATTTAAACTATCGTTCATGATTTTATTTGGATGATTTCTAACTTATTATTTTAAATATTTTCTAATTAGTTTACGAATATGAGTTCATATTCGGCTGACGAAATCAACGAGATACGGGATTAGTGGACTGAATCAATTATGGCATATCTCAATTAGCAAATGAGCAAGTTGGTGAGGAAATTTTAGTTTAAGTAGGTTTAATACTTAGAAATTTAGAACACACAAGAGTACATATATTAACTTTGATATCTGAATTACTTTTATAGTTTTGATCACAAATGTTAACTCTAGATAAATGTTTAAAAAAATTTATACTATTATTTTTTTGTTCATACTGCTATTTTTCAGTTCATATTGTTGTTTTTCTGTTTCTGGTGCTAATATTTTTTTATAAAAATAGGCCAGGGAAATTGGCATAAACATTTGCAAATTCCCCGGTAAATACATTATGTGACAGTGCCCAACTGACGCAAAAAATACTCATTTTTAACATTTGTGGCAGTGCCCCACTGACGCAAATGACACTCTGGTTTGCATCATGGGCAATTGCACCACATATCAAACTGACGCAAAAAATCAATTGTGGCTGTTATAAACTGACACAAATGGCCTTTTTTGTTGTAGTGTGGAGATACTCTACCTAGTAGAGGAAAACCTTGAAGAAGTCACATGGAAATTTCCTATGATTCTTCAAGTTGAGGATGATCCCAAAACTTCCAAGAAGCAGTGTCTACAAGAGATTCCACTTTTTGGAAAGAGCCAATAATGTATGAAATGGGTTCAATTATGTCAAACTATACATTGAAATTTGTAGACCTTCCATAAGGTTCAAAGGGTAGATTAGTAGGCAAAGGGTTTAAATAAAAGGAATGAATCAATTACTTTGACATATATGCTCTGGTTGCTAGGACAACCACTATAAGAGTATTTTTTTTATTTACTTAACCTTCATGTTCATCAAATGGATGTCAATGTGGCATTCCTAAATGAAGATCTTGATGAGGAGATCTATATGGAACAACTATAAGGTTTTTTTTTCTAAGGGGAAATGAAAATAAAATGTGTAGGCTTGTTAAATCATTGTATGGTTTAAAACAAGCACTGAAAGAATGGCATAAGAAGTTTGATAATGCCATAATTTTGGATGGGTTTAGACATAATAATGCGGACAGGTGCTTATACTCTAAAACTTGTGATGGCTATGCCATGTTAGTGTGCCTATATGTTGATGATATGTTGATTTTGAGTAAAGGGATGAAATGCATAATGAAAACCAAGAGGTTTCTATCTTCCCATTTCATGATGAAAGAACTTCGAGAGGTTAATACCATCTTGGGTATAAAAGTGAGATGAAATTGTGAGGGTTATGCCTTGATTAAAACTCACTATGTTGAGAAAGAAAATGACAAGTTTAGTCATCTCAAAATCAAAATGAGACAAATACACCATTTGATTCAAGCATAAAGCTTGAAAAGAATAATGGTAGAGCGATGGCTCATCTTGAGTATGCAAGACATTAAGGAGTCTAATGTACGCCACTCATTGTGCAAGGGTTGATATTTCATATGCAGTTAGTGAACAAAGTAGGTTTACTAGCAATCCTAGTATGGAACATTGGAAGGCATTTGAGAGTGTTTTAGGATACCTTAAGAGGACCAAGAAGCTAGGCCTCCAATGTTCAAAGTTCCTAAACATCCGTGAAGGATATTCCAATGCAAGTTGGATATCAAGTGTAGAAGATAATCTTTCCACAAGTGGTTATGTATTTGTGCTCAGAGGAGGACCAGTTTCTTGGGCTTCCAAAAAACAAACATGTATTTCACACTTAACCGTAAAGACCGAGTTTATAGCTTTAGCGATAACCGAAAAAGAGGCCAAGTGGCTTAGAAATCTCCTGTTGGATATCTAAATTTACACGAATAAGATATAGATGATCTCGATATATTGTGATAGTCAAGCCACAATAGCAAGAGCTTATAATGGCATATATAATGGGAATTCTAGACATACTCTAAGATATGAGTATGTGAAATAATTGATTCGAGGAGGAATCATATCGATCTCCTATGTTGAGAGAAGTGAGAACTTAGGGGATCGATTTACAAAAACTCCCGCGAAGAGGTAAGTAAGTTCCACTTCAAAAGGGATGGGAATGAAACTCCTAGAATAATATTTTCACCAATGATGGCAACCCAATTCCAAACTTGTGAACATCAAGGGCAAGAGTTCAATGGGTATGAACAAGTCATTGGGTGAATAGTTTCAACACTAACATAGTCGTGAGTTCCATCCATGGATGGTTAGTGTTTGTTGCTATCGAGTGACAGTTATGGTTAGGGCTTTTAATGAAATTTAGTTGTGTTCAACAAACATCTCTTAAGGTAGCAAAGATGATGTAAGAACTTCACCTATGTGAACTTAGAGGTGGTGTCACCTCTCGCGGGAGTTGGATTTTCTCTTTGGAAAGTTCATGAAGTGCATGAGCGCAAGGCCATGGAATGTGCTAAGCACGCATAGTGGGAAAATGAATTGTCAAATGGAGATGTGTGAGGTGTTACCAGTCCTATCACTAAGGAGTACTTGGTTCAATCTTTATAGCACCAATGACGTCAATAAGGCTTTGTAATACTTTCACTAAGATAATTTTCAAATCGGAAGATATTTTATTTTATGCACCAATACTGTATGAGCTAAGAAGAGATGATTATATTTAACCAATTGAGGGACTGTTGAGATTTGTTAAATATAATGTTAAGATGTTTACATGATATCCACTAACCACTGATATCAAAGGAAACTTGTTTAGAGGCCACTAACCACTGATATCCAAGGAAACTTGTCTAGAGGCCCCAACCACTCATATAAAATGAAACTTATCTAGAGGCCACTAACCACTAAGATTAGTTAATTCATAGGAAAGACATTTGGAAATCCACTAACCACTGATATCCAAGGAAAATTGTCTAAAGGCCTAGACTCACCCTCAATTGCAAACAGATTCCCATAGCACTCTAAGTTTCTTTTCCCACCAGAACATGCCTTTAGGGTAGGTTTCTTGCTCACCGCTTTCATGTTTGCTTGACATACAATAAAATCTTTACTTGGAGTTAAAAGAGTCATCCTTTTACATGAGAAATTTGTTAAGATTGGTTAAATATAATGGTTAAGATATTTACACGATGAGGTGCAAAACTCTTAACAATTTTCACTTAAGTTGAAGTGAAAATATGAGATTGTGTAGTAGGCATCTAAAATTGACTTTTATGGGTCTAAAATGACATAATGAGGTATCCGAACTTTCCCAGAAAGTTTGGAGTAATTTTGAGACATTTTGGGGTCATGATTGGAGCATTAATATAGAGGCATTTCTGTTGCGTCACCTGTATGATTCGCCTACAAGGAGGCGATGCATTGCCTAGCAAGCGATGATTCGCCACCTGGCAGGTGATGCATCGTCTGAGCAGTCTGTACATGACCATACAGGTGCATGACTTGGCTTCAAATGATGTATTTAAAATCTTTAGTCCTTTTAGTTAAACTTAATGGTGATTCCTACACTATAAATAAGGGTTATTAGAGTTTAAAAGTCTTGATCACACTTTTCAACTCTCTCTATCTCCCTCTTTAGCTCTCAAAGACAATAAGTTTTCTCCACGAAACTCATCAAACATTGTTGGAATTGCATGAGTTTCAAGGCATGTTCAATCCCAAATCTCATTCTAATTTTGAGAAGCTTCATGCAACAAAGGGAAGACTTGGAATAGAGATTTTGGACAACAATATATGTATTGGGTATACGCCTTAGATATTTACCAAGTTTGAAGATTCAAGTTGCTCAAAATCAAAGGTTGTATCTATCTAAACCCTAACTTTGTATTTGTGTTACTCTATTGTGTTTGCATTGTTAGTATTGATGATTAAATGTTTCTAAGTTCATCTTATCATCATTTAATCACTTAGTTCCTTATTATTAAGATTGAAATTCATAACATGAATATGTTTATTTGATTATCAAGATTTGCATTCACACTTTGAATAAGATTCTTGATTAGCATCTAGGGTTTTTAATATTGAATTATTCCCATTATTCATTGTTGATTTAGAAAGTATAAATCTATAAATTCCCAACACAATCTACAATGGCTTGGTACTTAGACAACCAATCCATTCAAAGAATCACATCAAATTGTACCATAGGTAACACCATCAAGTTTCTTGACAACTTATGCCTCTCTAACACAATACAAATTGATTTATAGATGGTGGATAGATCACCATGCCTACCAATAGGTACACTCAACTGCAAGGTAGGAGTAAAATTTGCCCAACTCAAATTAAACATTCTAGCAAACATTAAAGATATAAAAGAATGTGATGCACATTATCAAATAATACATGATCCCAAGAGAGTGAGATAAGAACCATACAATCCATAACTCCTTGGCATGTTCCTTATTGCACATCATCACAACCAAAGGCATAAGCTTGACTAGAGGCTTTGTAACACCCTACTAATTTAGAACTATTACACTGTGTGTTTAAAATGGTTCTTACTTGTTAAGAAAGTCATTTGGACTTAAACGTGTAATTAAAGTTAATTAAAATGTTGGGTTTTGAAATTCTTGGCCAAAAGAATAATATTTTTCATTAAAAAGCTTCAATATGTACATAGGATCCTGGAAAAGAGTTTATAAACAGATACAAAAGTAATCTAGGTACAAAATGGTCAACCTAAATCCTTCATAATGAGGCTCCCATCTGTTCTTCATTTTTGCTATCGCAAATCTGACACTATCACTAGTTGCGTAGGCGAGCCATCATTCCCTGATGGACCCTGCTGCATAAGTTGTCTAATTTCTTCTTTCTATCATTGCAACCTTGCTTGCATTTCAACAAACATCTGTTGCCAATTCTCAGGGACTAGCGGAGGGTTCATACCCTGGTTATCATCTCAATCCTCAATGCCGACTTGTCTGTTTGGTCGCATTGGAAAAATAATTTCCAAGTATAGCTACAATTAACGACTTGGCTTATCAGGCAATGATCATAGTATCAGGGTACCACCCCATGGTCCAACACTGACCAAATAAGCATACACACGTAATAACAATGCTAATAAGTATTTCAATAGCTTTCACATTTAGCAACAATGCTAATAAGCATATCTTTTCATATTCACATAGTAGTCAAAGGTTAGGCCCTATTAGTATATCTCATGCTTCCTATTCTAGCATGAAGAGAAGGCATATATATTCCAATTAAGCAAGTAACAAGTATTCAATTAATTAATCAATGAACTGTGACTCGAGCTTATCTTTAGCGGAGAGTGTACATGCCCAGCCAATCTTCAGGAAACATTAAACCTTGGCGGCTCTAATACAAAGTTGTAACGCCCTACTAATCCAAGATCGTTACACTGTATGTTTAACATGGTGATTAACTCATTAAGCGAGTAATTTAGACTTAAATGTGTAATTAAAGATAATTAAAGGGTTAGGTATTAAAACATTTGGCCAAAATAATATTACTTTTCATTCAAAAGCTTCCTTATAAACATATACAAATGTAAACTAGATACAAAATAGCCGACCTAAATGGCAAAATAAACCAAAACCCTAGATCCTCAAAAGAAGTATCGACCATGGTGGTTGAGTAGGTCGAATATGTACACGTGGCCCCAGTAGCTCTCAAATCATGGCTGGTCCAGCTTCTCTTTGCTTTTGCGTACACCATGTAGCACCCATCAACCAAGGCCTAGCAAGAAAACCTAATTCAGCACATCAAACAATCAACAAGATATAGATCGTAAATACTATGATTAACAGTTATAAACAAAGTCAAGAAAGCACACAATATAATAGCAAGCCTATAGAGCTACATGATCGCATACGGGACTCCAGAATTGGCCGAGACATAACAGACTGCATTCCATATGCTAATGCCGACCACAGTTTAAAAGCAGATCTTTCCTTACAAATACAAAGAGATATGCATCTCACATATAATAAAATTATACACAGTTTAATACATTGACATGTAACTAGGTTTTCAAGGCGTTGTAATAAGCACATTCAATAATCCGGGCCAATGCCCTAATCTCAGTGCAGGTGCACTTTTCTTACCTCAAGTAATCTGCGATTTAATAAGGCAACCCTATGTACGATTCTTTCCTACAGAGCCTAGCAGTAATCCCTAGTCTTAACACATTGAAATTCCATCGAGAACTAAAACTAATAAAGATCTTCAAGACCAAGAAATAGCCCTTGGGACCTAGGATTCCACTAAATTGAGTAGAGGAATCATTCTCGAACCCCCTAATTTGGTTACCCAAAACCCAAAGTCAAGATCTTCTAAAATCACTTTTAGCGTCACGGCGTCCCCTTAGCTGCGTCGCTGCCCCACAATAGGCTGAGAATCCTCCAAAAAGTCGTAAGCATTTTGAGCCGTGACGCCCATCACTGAGGGTCGCGGTGCCCCACTGGGCGAGAGTTTGACCCAAAATTTATTCCCATTTTGAGCCACTGCGTCGCTCCTACCAAGCGCCACGACGCCACCACGAGAACTCAAAAATTACGATTTTAGAAATCGCAAACCGTACCAAATCACCCTAAAACAAGGTTCTAACACGTTTTGAGCGTAATCTGACAACTGTTCAGTAATGTGACCCACAAACACCGTAATTGACACTAAGACATACCCAAGACTCATAAAAATTCCCCATTTTCTCAAGAACTTCTAAAACTCTTCTAGCAAAAAAGAAAGAAACACAAACCTTTAATTCTTTTATAACTCTGGATCCCCTAAATGATGGTGCCCCTAGGAGCCTCCTATCCTCAACCACAACCTTTAATTCCAACTTAGATCACCTATAGATTTAGAATTCCAGAGTTTCCCTTCAATGAGAAAGGAGAGAAATTTCCTTTGAGGGAGAGAGGGAGTGTACGGGATAGAGCAAAAATTATCAACACTTAGCTCATTCTTAGCTTAGTAATCCAAAAAGACGATACTACCCCTTTCCCAAGACCTTGAGCTTATGGCCCCACAAGTGCAAAATGGTAATTTTGCTTAAATTCCAACTAAACCTCAAATTCACCACAAATTCCCAATTTATCAACTAATCCCCCAAATAATAATATCTTTCTCAAATATATCTCATATCCTAATAATTCCCGGTAATTCACCAAATTACCAAAATACACTGGGGCTTACCCCGAGCCGGGTATTTATCCCCGTTGTGACTTTTCCGGTAACTTGTTCAAAACGACTGACGTATGCCGAATATCTCAAATATATCCACATAATAATGTGGTCTCAAACACATAGTACATAAAATAACAATTATACACTCAACGAGTCAAAATTATGAAAATTCCCCTTTTTGACAAAAGAGGGCCTTTAAACATATTTAATACACCTAAACATGCAATAGCACTCATATCATAATATAACACATATAATTCACATATTCACACATTTATTCAATTTCTTAACACATAATTGTTCCACGTGCCCTCCTAGCACACTTATTCATGCATTTTATTGTATTAGGTATTTATGGACGATACAACTATCCCCTCCTAATAGAGATTTCCTCCTTAAAATCTATCTGAATAGCTCGGGATACTGATCCCACATATCTAGCTCTATCTCCTAGGTCACTTCCTTGACCTATCGGTTCCTCCACAATACATTAACAAGAGGAATAGTCTTGTTCCTCAAGACCTTATCCTTCCTATCAAAAATCTGAACTGGTTGCTCTTCATAGGAAAAATGTGTTTGTAGTTCCAGATCCTCATAACTCAACACATGAGTCATATCTGACACATACCTCCTAAGCATTGATACGTGAAACACAATCAATATGTACTCCTGACAAAGCTAGAGGCATAGCCAGTCAATATGCTACCTGCCCAATTCTTTCCAAGATCTCAAAAGGTCCTACAAACCTAGGGCTGAACTTGCCATTCTTCCCAAATTGTTTCTCTCCTTTCAATAGTTCCCAACTTGCAACTCCACGTACCTATGCTTAGGATCAACGTAGCTTTTCCATCTACTTTGTGAGGCTAGCACCCGAGCTCTAATCTTCTAACTGGCCTCACTTGTCCTCTGCTCCGCTACAGAACCCAAGTACTTCCTCTCACCCATTTCATCCTAATGAATGGGTAATCTACATTTCCTACCATAAAACATCTCGTATGGATCTGCTCCAATCATTGACTGGAAGCTGTTGCTGTAGGAGAACTCAATCAGAGTTAAATACTTACTCAAGGACTCTTCAAAGTCCAATACACACGCCCGAAGAATGTCTTTCAATATCTAAATCGTCCTCTCTGACTGTCCATTTGTTTGAGGATGGTAAGCAGTACTAAACATTAACTGTGTACCCATAACTTTCTACAGACTACCCCGAAACTTGGAAGTAAAAGTGGGGTCCTTATCCGATACTATAGACTTCATAGCCCCATGGAGACGTACAATCTCATTGACATACAACTTAGCATACTGATCTACTGTATAGTTTGTCCTCACAATTCTAAAATGAGCTGGCATGGTATATTTTTCTACAATCACCCATACCCAGTCATGTTGCCCCACCGTTCTAGGAAAACTGTTGACCACAATTTTGGCCAACGACGAGTAGACGTCAAAATTACAATAAGCCTTGAATAGAAAATATCGACAGAAATAATTTTATAGTGGTTCAGCCCCAATTTGTTGGTAATAGCCTAGTCCACTTGGAGTTGTGATATATGTAGCCTACACTTAAGATCAGATGAAACTGAGCCAACTGATTTTCGCAAGTGTAAGTGAAAAAACACAGAGTTTCCCTGCCAATAATACAATTTTTCTCTCCTAGAAAAGTACCCTAAGAATGCCCGAGTCCTAAAAGCCTAGCCAGAAAATCAGAATCCCCTCAAATGATGCCATAAGCTTTCTATTTATAGGCTCATGGATTTACAATCAAGGTCCCCCAAATGACGGAGTATATGGTTGTTTTAACCATCCTAACTAATAATCAAATTTAAAATACAACGATACATCGATTACTTTGAGATATCTGAGATATTCTCGCGGTAGTTACGGATAACTCCAACTGAAGTCATTACTGAAGGTTTATTAAAGAGTCACTGGGAAGCTAACTCCTGAGATTCTGATTCATTCAGTCAACCAAATCCATTCCATGAAGTAGCTGGTCGGCTATATCACGTTGCTGGTCAGAGAAAACACCTCTTGATGTAATTGGTCAGCCAGAAAACCTTACTAAAGTAACTGGTCAGCCAAAGCACATTACTGGTCCGATAGCACTATTCTCTGATGTGACTGGTTGAGAACAACATCTTACTGTAGTGACTGGTTGGACAAAAAAACTTCCTGGTCGGGTAAAATACCTCACTGGTCAGTAAAAAGCCTTACCTGGTCGGGCAAATCACTTCCTGAGCATGTAAATTTATTTCCTGACCAGTCATATCACAACTCCATAGGTCAACTTCAAACCTTTGAACTTCCTCGATCAACACATTTATTGACTATTAATGTGTCATTTACTGAACATGCATTGCCACTTGTCACTTCTGATTGCCACATCATCGAACACAATTTTTGGGGATAACAAAAACCCACTACATAATCCATAGTGCTGTCTTCCCACTTCCACTCAGGAACACCTAAAGGTTGTAACAACCTAGCTAATCTATGGTGTTCATCCTTTACCTGTTGATAGGTTAGGCAAGTTGCCACATACTCTACTACATCTATCCTCATCTTTGGCAATCAATAGAAAGATTTCAAATCGTGATACATCTTTGTGGTGTCTGTGTGCAATAAATAAGGAGTGGTATGAGACTCATCCAAAATATCTCGTCTAATACGAGCATCCATCAGAACACAAATACGATCCTTTTATCTTAACATACCTCTCTCAGCAATGGTAAAGTACATTGCCACTCATGCTAGGACATCCTCCCGAGGCTTCTCTAACTGAGGGTCATTCCTCTGAGCCTCTCTTACCCTTTCAAGGAGCGTAGACTGAAGTGTAATATTAGCCAATCTACCAACAAAATACTCTATCCCAGCTTTGGTCATATCCTCAGCCAATTCTCTGGATATTTGCGTTAAAATATATACCTATGCTGGACATCTCCAACTCAGAGCATTCGTTAATACGTTAGCTTTTCCTAGATGATAAATGATCTAACAGTCATAACCCTTCACCAACTCCAACCATCATCTTTGACTCAAATTTAGATCCTTCTGAGTAAAGTAATAATTCGAACTCTTATGATCAGTGTAGATCTCACACTTTTCTCCATATAGATAGTGTCACAATAACTTCAATGCGAATACCATCGCTGCCAACTATAAGTCATGAGTAGGGTATCGCTGTTCATAATCCTTTAACTATCTTAAGGCATAGGCAATTACCTTACCAGCCTGCATCAAAACACTAATCCCTGCCTCGAGGCATCACAATAAACCACAAACTTTTCTTGATCTGAAGAAGGCTCAATACCAATGCAGTGATCAATAGTGCTTCAACTCCTGGAAGCTTTTCTCACATCTGCTTGACCAAATGAAGTTCAAGGTGTTGCATGTCAACTTTTGTAATAACCCACTAATCTAGACTCTTGGACCATTATCGAACTATACATACAAATTCTTACTAAAACATACATTTGCGAAAATACCATAATTTATTATAAACTTGTAGAAACAAAGGTTACTTTCATAAAATTAAGTAGGATATGGGTACCCATTGTCTTTAAAACAAAAATAACTTAAAGTGAAAAGAGTTACATAGAAAATGCGGAAAAATACATGTAAAACCATAAACAGGTAAAATGAGACTACATCCTCGAATCGAATAACGCTCGGCCCCTTGACTCCATTCACCATCGATACACATCCTCTAAGCGTCACAAATCTTACCCCCTCTAAAGCTATTTTCCTGCACATAAAACAGAAAGGAATGAGCCTAATGCCCAGCAAGGAAAATCTAGCACATAATCATAAACATACATTTCATAATAAACGTAAAGACATATCATAACACTTAATACATACACTTATTATAATGGCCATTATTACTTGGGGTCCCATAGACTAAACAAGCTTATGCCCATGAGATTAGTGGGGTCCTACTAGCTAAGTAGGCATATGCCCAAAATCTTTTTGGGGTCTTGTTAGTCAAATAGGGCATAAGCCCAAGCCTACAAACATACACATTCATAACATATTCATAACATATCATATTTCATAACATAACACATAAGATAACATAAGCAATACACATATAGATTCTATCCTATTTTCCTTACCAAAGTTACCGGGATATGTGGACTGAGTTGGGACTTTTTGGAACACTCCTAAAACCATATGAGAAAGAGTGAGTTTTATGAAGAAAAAGAAATGAAAATGAATAGGAAGACTAAACCATTGAGAAATATGCTTACCACAACTTATGTGCTTAAGAACTTGGATTCCCTAACCAAAATAAGAATGAGGTTAGGGGACTGAGTAGAAGGTTATGAAAGAGGAAATAACATAAAGCAAATGAACTAAAGTTTTGGTTTACCTCAAAGACTTGAAAGACCAATCTATACCACAACCGAAATACTATAGAACCTCACTTCCCAAAGTGTTTGATAAGCTTATGATGTTTAAGCTTATGATTTCCCAAACCAGGTGTTTACACTCTCACACTCACTTAGCACTAACAGCTTCTGAACTTAGAGTAAAAGGTGAATAATGGCTGGGTACTAGGTCCTATTCATAGAGTTTGGGAATGAAAGTATCTTGATTTTACTTGAATAAAAATAATGGCTTTTTAGGTGAAAATCATTTGAATAATCGTTCAGCAGGGGCTGAAGACTCGTTCAAAAGATGCTGGACTTATGAAGAAGTTTGAATGGCTGAAAGGAAAAGAATTCAAAAGTGTTTGAATTTATGCTGGAGGAGGCAATATATCGCCCCCTGTAGGCGATATATCGCCTGGGCTAGTATGCCCGAGGCCACCGTGCATCGTCTCGTGTTTTCCGTATCTACGTGCTGCAATATATCGCCCCTATAGCTGTGATATATCGGCACACGCTGAATATTTAAACACGAAATTACACATTTTTAGCTAAGTTTGAATGGAGTAAACAGCCTTGACTAAGCCTTCAACGTATTCAAAGCTGTTGACTGACCCTATAACATTCAAACTTTACCCTTATTTAATTTAATCCTCAAAAATACTTAATCCTTAATTACCCATTCATAACATGTGCTTAAAATCCTATTGGTTGATATCTAAACTTTATAATATAACAAATATTATCCTTAATATCAGTCATATAATCAAACCTTAGGTTATACTTAATATTCTTAATCTATAGGTTAAACTTAGAAAATCTATAAGTACTACTATGAGTGTCCAAATAATTCCCGGTCTGAACCAAAAATCCACAGTAACAAAGATAATACTATACATACTATAATACTACTATCTATCTTAGCTAAGTAAAGTTCTTGGACTCTACAACTTTGTCAGTGGTGTTACAATCCTTGAGAACCCCTCCACAAAATGTCGATAGTATCCTGCCAAACCCAGGAAACTCCTAATCTCTATGGCACTCATGGGCCTTGGCCAATCTCTCACCGCCTCGATCATGGCTAGATCCACCATGATTCCATCTTTACTGACAATGTGACGAAGGAAGGTCACCTAAGGTAGCCAGAACTTGCACTTCTAAAATTTGGCATACAATTTGTGCTCCCTCAACCATTGAAGTACCAACCTGAGATGTTGCCCATGCCCTGTCTCTAACTAAGATTAAATCAATATATCATTGATGAAGACAATCACAAACTTGTCCAAGTATTCTCTGAACACCCTATTCATCAAATCCATAAACAATGCCAGGGCATCGGTCAATCCAAAGGACATGAATAAAATCTCATAATGCCCATACCTAGTGCGAAAGGCTGTCTTTAGGATATCCTCATCTTTGATCCTTAGCTGGTGATAACCAAATCGAAGATCAACCTTTAAGAATAATATCTTACCTTGCAACTGGTCAAAAAAGTCATCAATCCTCGACATTGGATACTTGTTTTTAATAGTCAACTTATTCAACTCTCTATAGTCAATGCATATTCTCAATCTCCCATCCTTCTTCTAAACAAACAATAATGCCACACCCCACAGTGAGAAACTAGGTCTAATGAACCCCAAATTGAGTAACTCCTACAATTTAACCTTCAGTTCCTTCAACTCTGTCGAAAGCCATTCGGTATGGTGCCCTAGATACTAGTTATGTCCCTGGTGCCAACTAAATCAAAAACTTGATCTCTTGATGTGGTGGTAATCTTGGTAGATCTTTTGGGAACACTTCTAAGAACTCACAGACCAATCTAGTCTCTGCTGGCCTGACTTGCACCTCCATTGTGGATTCCACTACGTTCTCTAGGAATCCTATGCAACCTCCTTCCAATAGGTCTCTGGCCTTCAGTTCTGAGATCATAGGGATGCGAGACCTGTTCATAGAACCCACAAATACATACGGGTCCTCTCCCTAAAGCTCAAAAGTCACCATCCTTCAATCACAGTCAATAGTTTCCCCATACTTGACTAACCAATCCATACCCAAAATCATAACATAATCTTCTACCGTCAGTTCAATCATAGACAACTACTCCCTACTATCAACCTCTAATGGAAATGATCTAACCCATCTCCATGATTCTACAAATTTTCCGGTAGGCAAAACATTCCCAAACCCCACAGCATAAAAGTCACATGGTCTACACAATCTGTCAATAACTCTGCTAGATACAAAAAAATGCGTAGCCCCAGAATCAATAAACACAATTTAAGGAGAACCAGCACTATAAATCTAATCTGTTACTACTGAAGGACTACCTCAGCCTTTGATTGCGTCAAGGTGAACACTCGAGCTGGAGTCAAGCTGTCCACCTTCTTTGGTTCTTCCCTCTTTGCCCTCGGGCAATCTTTCTTGAGATGTCCGACCACCCCCCACAAAAATCATGCCTTCACTCGGAATTCTTGTTGACGGCGTCTCCTGCACCTAGTACACTCCGGATAACTCCCCCAAGCCTCATTACAGTCATGGCTACCACCCTGAACACCCCGAACCCTCATTTCGGGAACACCTGTAGCAGAGGTGTCTAAGGTCTTCCTCTTTTGGTTACTAAGGCCTCCGCCCATACCAGATCCCACAAACGGAGGTACCACCCCGTAACGCCCTGGATAGCCAAGAACGCTACACTGTGTACTTATAAAGGTGCAGGACTTGTTAATCAAATCATTTAATTAAAAACGTGTCACTAACCATAAATGTGCTAGGGTTTAAAAGGGTTTTGGTCTCAAAAGATACATTTTATGTAATTAAATAGTTTTATACATGGAATCCCAAAAAGAAACAGTGTTTAAAAGCCGGTTTACAGAATCTCCAAAATACAGACAAACATCAACCATTCTAAGGCAAAACAGATGTTTATAGCTCTCATGTTCCTGTCGTCCTCACAACCGTGGCGGCTGAGCAGCTGGTCATGTACATTCAGCTCACAGAGCCCTCCAAGTCAGGGCTGACCAAGTTTTCCCTTGCCTTTACCTACACCACGTAGCACCCGTGAGCCAAGGCCCAACAAGAAAATATAATATGCATCACAAACCATAATAACAGATGAATAGTCTTATAAGCATGATCGAATACTTAGCACTCATATTAACCACATAGCCCATATTCACAATAAAAGATGCAACCAAGCATTAACAACAATCAAGTTACATGATTATCAGGGCTGACAACTTAGACTGCACCCTCTGTTTACTCCACTGACTCCGGCCCGCTGAAACCGAGCTCAGTGCATAATAAGCTGTCCTCGACTACCAGTGGCCGAGCCGTGCCCTGTGCACTAGCGTAACCTTGGCCACTCTTAGGCTGTGGTTTACTGTTTACATGGCATTATACCATCCTAACAAAGTATACATATTAGGGAACCCTTAGTCCCATTACAAATAAATAACCGGGTGCAGTTTTCTTACCTTTGATTTCCACGTTCACCGACTACGAGCGACGACTCTCGAGCACAATCCACTTCCCGAGCCCTAGCTTAACACCTAGTCATAACCAAGGTAATGGATTCCATTAATATTCAAATAAAGGTTCTCGGGTACAACGCTAGCTTACAGGAGACCGAATTCCTCCAAACACGGTGGTGAAATAGATCTGGAGCACCCTAGGTTAGGTTCCTGTGCTTAAAATCCCTGAAAGAACAAAGATGCACCTAAGGGCTGCGGCCCCTGAAACCTTGCCGCGGCTTGCCCCTGAAACAGAAACCAAGCCCCTCAAAGGGCAGACAGGCGCCGCGGCGCTTCCCTTCGGCCGAGCCTCCCTGTCTCCTTTGCTTTGTAGGGCTGCAGCGCTCTAGAACAAAGCTGTGGCCCAACCCTTCGTGCCCAAAAAAAACCTCCATTTTTTACTCTCAAACCTCACTCAAACTCCTCCAAAACTACCCCAACTCCACAACTCAATTACCCAAAGACTTCCCACACAATTCCAGCAACACAACCAAGCTGAAACCTAGATTAGAGACCCATCAAAAACCTATTTCAATCTCTGAAACTTACTAACTTAAGAACACAAAAACCAGCCATGGAAACACCAAAATTCAGCCATTAAACCATAAATTCAAGCTTACCTTAACTGCAGAATCAATCCTCCAAAAGATTTATGGGCTAACCTTCAAGGTTCTAGCTTCAATTTAATCTTCAAATCCTATACCCAAAAACCACTTAGAACACAACCAAAATCACAGAATTTCAACAACAGAGAGTGGGAATCAATCCTTACCTTAGACCCTGATTGAATCCTCAATTAACCCTTGAACTAATCCTCTAAATCCCAGCTTCAATCCTCAGAATTCCAGCTAAAATTTCTAGGTTCTGTGTTTTTCCTTTGAGAGAGAAAGAGAGGAAGAGGAGAGTATCAGTCTAATTTGTTCTACTGTTTTCTAAAGCCTCTTAAGTCTATCCTTAAGTGATTAAGCTAATCCCAAGGCTCAGGGTACCGGAAACGTCCCCGAGGGAAAAATGGTAAAATTCCCCAAAATTCCCGCCTAAGCTTCCTAACCTCAAATCTATCTCCATATATTTATTTCCATAACCCGATAGTCTAAATAACCACTCGATACTTGAAATACCCCTGACTTGTCCAAAGTCAAATATTAAGCCCCGTTGTGACTTTCCCGCTATCTAGCTCCCTAGGACCGCCTCAAGTTGAACGCTGCAGATCTACCCACATAATATTGTGGTTCTCACAGATATAACATTTAACCACACTTACATTCATATAATCACACAAGCATGCTTATCATACAATCATGCATTAATTCAATAAATTCACACATAAACCAATTATGCCCTCCCGACACACTAATCAAGGCCCTTAAGCCATATTAGAGATTTTGGGTCGTTACACACCCTCCAGGTATCCTGCCTAGCGGTGCTCTCATCCGAGATCTTATTCTCAACACCCTAAGCACTAAGGGCCTTCTCCATAACCTGAGCATAAGTAGTAACTTCAGGCACGAAGGAGATCCAAACATCCCATGCCATCAAAAAAATTGTTCCTTTCTTGTCACGTTAGTTGATACCAAGTCAGAAGCGAACTTGCCCAACCTGCCAAACTTCAAGACGTACTCTGTCATTGTCATATTGCCCGGAACCAGATTTGTAAACTCAACCACCTTTCTAGTTCCAACTGTAACATTGTAGTACTTTTCATTGAACTACTCTCTAAATTCCCCCAGTTCATTGTAGTTACATCCCGAGTCTGGGATACCACCTCCCACCAAATACGGGTGTCATCCCGTAACATATATGTGGAACAGGATACTCTATTGTTACCCACCACCCTCATGAAATCCATAATGGAGGTAGTCATAATAATCTAGTGCTTAGCTCTAAGTGGATCAGGGCCTCCCT
Organism: Humulus lupulus; assembly: GCF_963169125.1. Taxonomy (NCBI): domain Eukaryota; kingdom Viridiplantae; phylum Streptophyta; class Magnoliopsida; order Rosales; family Cannabaceae; genus Humulus; species Humulus lupulus. Next base: position 115,781,969 of record NC_084794.1, on the reverse strand, counting down.
CAAAGGTTGAAGGGTGTTGTTTCCTAAATCGTTCATAATGAGGCTCTCATCTCTCCTCAATTTTTGGTTGTCCCAAATCTGGCACTACCACATCCTATTTCCCATCCTGGCATGTAGAGAAGGCATATATATTCCAATTAAGCAAGTAACACATATTAAATTTGTTAATTACCGAACCATGAGTCAAGCTTATCTTTAGGGAAAGTGTACATGCCCAACCAATCTTCAGGAACCATTAAACCTTGGTGACTCGGATACCAAGTTGTAACGCCCTACTAATCCAGGAGCATTACAGTATGTGTTTAAAATGGTGCTTAACTCGTTAATCGAGTCATTTAGACTTAAACATGTAATTAAAGTTAATTAAAGGGTTAGGTATTAAATTTTTTTGCCAAAAGGATATCAATTTTCATTAAAAAGCATCACTATGTACATGGTATCCCAGAAAAGAGTTTATAAACAGATAAAATAGTAATCTAGGTACAAAATTGCTGACTTAAGCGACAAAATAGACTGAAACCCTGGATCCTCAAAAGAAGTCTCAACCATGGCGATCGAGCAGGACGCATATGTACATATCGTCCCACTAGCTCTCCAACTCATCGCGGGTCTAGCTTCTCTTTGCCTTTACCCGCACCACGTAGCACCCATGAAACAAGACTCAGAAAGAAAACCCAACTCAACAGAGCAGATAATAAAAAAGATATAGATCATAAATAGTATGCTTAACAGTTTTAAAGAAACTCAAGCAAGCATACAATATAATTATGATGCCATAGAGCCGCACGAGCGCATATCACACTCCCAAATTGGCCCATCGATAACAATCTGCATTCCACATGCTAATGCCGACCACGACTTATAAGTCATGTTTTCCATACAAATACAAATATATATGCACCTCACATACAATAAAATTATACAGAGTTCAATATATTCACATGTAACCACGTATTCAAAGCGTGGTAATAACCACATTCAATAAAAGGAGCCAATGCCCTAATTTCAGTGTAGGTGTAGTTTTCTTACCTTAAGTCCTCAACGATTTAATAATGTAATGACCACACTATTTCTAAGACCTTGGACCATTAAAACTACTAGACATAGCTACTATTTTGGGAAACATACATAAGAAATAACATAAATTTATTTAAAACCCAAATTATTGTACCAATACAAGATAAAATATAAAAGATAAAAATGTGATATGGTATGGGATCCCATTGTTTATAAAACATAAAACATAAACTTTAATTCAATTGTTCTTAAAAAAAAAAAACTAAGTGCGAAATTACAAAAGAAACATAATTCAAAAGACTAAATAACGTCATCCTCGATCGACACGCAGTCCATTCATTCCATTCTTCCTTAACACACAAGCCAAGTTGCGAAGAATCCTTTCGCCTTCCATATTCATTTTCCTACATCACACTAAAAATAAAGGAATGAGCCTAATGCACAGCAACGAAAATCTACTAAAAACATACATCATATATCATAAGCATAAGACTATATCATAAACATATATTATAAAACAAATGACTATAAAAACATAAATCATATAGGACTACAATATTAATGGCCATTAACTCATTAACATGGCCTGTGATAAACCATCTAGGTCCTCTGTCTACTAATCGAGGTAGGTTAGATCACATGATAGTATATGATAACCCATCTAGGTCCTCTACTAATCGAGGTAAGGTAAATTATAACTCTAACCATGAAAATGATAAAATTCTTGGGGTTTGCTATCGAAGAAACTATAAGCCCCAAATGACTTCAAAACATATTTATACATGTATATACATATCATAACATAAAACATATAATAACATAAACACTAAAGCACATATAATCTATCCTATTTTCCTTAACAAGAACGGGATTAGAACACTCCTATAAACCAATAGTAAGAATGGTGAGTTTCTAAAGAAAGACATGAAAAGAACACTAAACCATCCAAGTACAAACTTACCGAAAAGAACCTTAAGTTTTCAAGAAACTTAACCACCTAATCAAGAATCATAAACAAAAGTTAAGATTCGAATAAAAGAAAACTAAAGAAAACTATAGAACCATAAAGAATTGAACTTAAGGATAAGAATACCTTAAATGATCTTATGCATTGATCTAAACCTCAGTACCAAAATCTCACTATATCTCACTTCCCAAGTGTTTAGAAAAGCTTAGAATGATAAAGCTTTTAACCCAAAACCCAAGTGTTTCTCTCTATAATAACACTAGCAACTTTGAGGCTTTGAAGACTGCTTGAAGAATGAAGAAAATTGCTGAGTACTAGGTCCTATTTATAGAGTTCAAGGGGTGAAACTAACCCCTTTTAATTTGAATAAAAAAATGACTATAAAATGAAAAAGATTTGAATTTTCATTCAACAGATGCCCAGAACTCGGTCAAAGGCAGTTCCAAGTGGTTAAGTGTATTTTTAAATTAAAAAATCATCAACATTCAAAAATACATCACCAGGGGCGATATATCGCCTACCCTGGGCGATATATCAGCTCCACTCTAATCTTGAGCCCCGTTCGTACGTTTGTGCAAAGTTGACGTGTTTTTTCGTATCTTCCGTAGGCGATATATTAGCCCTATAGCTGTGATATATCAGCATACGTTGATATATCAAACTCGTATTTGCACTATTTCAGTATATTTTGAATTGGATAAACAGCTCTGACTGAGTCTAAACGTGATCCTAACAGTTTCTGGAAGGTTCTAGAGCTTCTATAACTTTCTTTTATTAAAAATATTCATCAAAATACTTAATTCCTTAATAATCATGATTATGACAAGTGTCATTAATTCTATCTAAACCTTAGGTTATAATAAATATATTTCTAGAACCAGCAATATTAAACAAACCTTATGTTATAATTAATATTCTTAAACTATAGGTTAAACTTACAAAATCCTTGACTGTTGCTATGGGTTTCCAACTAAGTCCCGGCTTGAACCAAAATCCACGGAATCTAACATACTACAAACTAATACTAACTACTACTACTACTATCTAGCTAGCCAAGTAAATATTCTGGGACTCTACAAATAAGGCAACCCCAAGTATGATCCTTTTCTCCTAAGCCAAGCAGTAATCCCTAGTCATAACACATTGAGAAATTCCATCAAGAACTAAATCCAATAAAGATTTTCAAGACCAAGCCATAGCCCTCGGGACCTCAGATTCCACTAAATTGAGTAGTGGAATCGTTCACAAGCCTTCTGATTTGGTTCCTCAAAACCCAAAGTCAAGATCTTCTAAAATCACATTTAGCATCGCGGCGCACCCTAACTACATCCCTGTAACTTCCTCCTAATCTAGGATCGTTACATTGTGTACTTTAAATAGTGTCAGACTTGCTAATCAAGTTAGTTGGTTACAAATGTGTAACTAAGGTTAATGTCAAGTGTTAGGGTTACAAATTTTGGTCAAATGAAACCTTGACTTTTCATTTAAAATTTTACTACATACATGTTATCCCAAAATCTTACAAACATATGTTTAAAAAGGGTATATACAATCAAAAGTTAATATCAGTCGACCTATGCGGAAAACTAAGGGTTACAACCCTAGTTCCTCTGATATATCCTCGGCCATGGTGGACTAGCAACTGCATATGTACACGCCGCCACCGAAGCTCTCCAACTCATGGATTGTCTACCTTTCCTTTTCCCTTGCCTGCAACACAGAGCATCCATGAGCCAAGGCTCACCAAGAAAACTTACACATGTGCATTACCAGTAAATACAAATTCCAAATATATATCTAGCATGCCCAGGAGTAATAACCTACTCATGCATGCATACAATTACAAATAAATGTCTATCATGTCATAACGGGGGTGTCGCTGCCCTATAAAAATGGTTAATAAGTAATATTGGGGTTCAACACCCTAGGATCTAGAACAAATGAGTCACCCCGGGGGCCCATGCCCTCTCTTCTGCATAACATGCCTTAGAGCTGGCCCAGAGTAACAGGCGCTTTAATTGTCCATGACCATTGGGTCGGACAAGCGTATAATGTGCTCTTGGTTAGGCCTAACAAAATTGATTAGCGCTCAGCGCTCTATTTCCTCCCTTGACTTATGAGCCAAGACTTTTGAATTAGATAATACATACAAGCACACATCTTTTAACAATTATCTCAAAGCGTAGCATTCATGCTTTCTTAATCAATTAAACATAGACATAATCATAATCATGTTCTTTCTCAGGGACCTAAACCCTATTCATTATCACATTAACACAACCGGATAAATAGATAACAAGCTACTAATAAGCATGCTTTAGATAATACAAGTATGCATACGTATAAATATTGGTCTCTTAACCAATCAAACAAAAACACAGTAATAATTATATTCCTTAACGGAGCCGAGCCCTACCCATGATAACAAGGCAAGCATTCTTCAAACAATTATCCACATACAGAGCATTTAAGCATGGCCTAAATCACATTCATTCTCAGGGGTTGAGACCTATTCATTGTTATAATCAACAATCGGGTCAAGCCCTAATCATATATATCACGTATTGGGTGCAGTTTCTTACCTTAGGTCCGAGTGCAATGTGTATTAAGAAGGACCCTCGAGAACGATCCTGGTTCTGAGCCCCTAGCGATAACCTAGTCACAACAATTAGAGAATCTCGTCAAAACGAGGGAATAAAGGCTTTCGAAACGAGTCCTAGCATTTGGGATGTTGAATTCTACTAAACCGGGTAGTAGGATTGACTCCAAGACCTTAGGTTTGATTTCCCACACTCAAAAACCCTGACAAAGCTCAAAACCCTTCAAGCGTCATCGCTCAAAACAAAGGAGTTGCGGCCCACCCCATGTCAAAGAGCCTAACTTTCCTTCACTTTGACACACGCCTCAGCTCAAATTGCCAAAAGGCTCCTTGTAACGCCCTGGATAGCCAAGACCATTACACTGTGTACTTTAAATAGTGCAATACTTGCTAATCAAGTCGTTTGGACATAAACGTTTTTATAAAGTCAACTGACGGGTTAGGGTTAAAAGATTTTGATAAAAAAATAGTTCACTTTCACTTTCATTTTGATAAAAAATGGTACATGGGATCCCAAAAAATAATGTTTACAAGGCAATTACAACCCTCATAGGTAAATACAGCTGAAGCTAGTCTAAATGAAAAAAATAAAAAATTGGCTCTAGTCCCTGTCAAACCCTCGACCGTGGCTATCAAGGAGTTGTCGATGTATACACCACCCCCAAAGCTCTCCAACTTAAGGTTGGTCCAGCTTTCCCTTACGCTTACCTGCACCACATAGCACCCGTGAGCCATGGCTCAACAAGAAAACTTAATTCAACAAGCACAAATAGACAACAACATATTCATAGTAAACTTAGATCAACAAGTTCAATCAACAGCAGAATATAAGCAATAAGCTTAACAGAAATGTTTAGTTCAAACAACCACATAAAGTATTCCCATCAATCAATAGATTAGTTAAGTGCAAGCCCCACTTTTGTTTATAATATAACAGTCAAGCCTAGCACCCTTAGGCCGACTCCCGTGGTCTAAAAGCTGAGCCCAACACGCTTAGGCCGGGTTACGTTTCGCACGCTTATTATCGGCCCCCGACACCCTTAGGTTGGCCTTCGAAATATATATCATCACAAATATGCATCACACATCAAACAATCAAAGGACACTATACATGTATGCCTAACTCGACATTCTCAAATGAAAATATATTCATGACCTCGGTGCAGTTTCTTACCTCGAGTCCCGAGCGGAGGATGTAGAGTGATCCCGGGCATGATCCTCAATCCCGAGCCTTAACGGTAACCCTAGTCACAAAGCGATAATGGAAAACTATCAAAATCTAAACCAATTAAAAGTTTTAGAATAAAATACTAGCCTTCGGGACATCATATTCTACTAAACTGGGTAGTAGAATCCATACCGAGAACTTAGGTTTGAATTCCCGAGCCTAACAACGTACCTTGGCTATTTCTCACAATTAGAGTTGCGACCCGTCCCCTAGATCCGCAGCGGGCTACAAGTCAGAGAGCCTTGAGGCTCTCTTCTAGGGGACACGATTTGCAGCGCACCTCAACCTGTACTGCAAAGCCTGGCCAAAAATTCAGAGGCTCTCACCCACTTCACACACACGAGCCACTACACTTGAAGAATAGGACCATGACTCGAGCCCATAAACCCAGAAAACATGCATGTTTTCTCTATGGTTTTTGTAATGCCCTACTATCTTAGAGTCGTTACTAAGTGAGTTTAAAAATACGTGCATCCAACTCGCTAATCAAGGTTTTAGATCAAATAGTGTAATTAAGCCATAAACAAAGGAAAAACTTTAGAAATAATAATTTCCATAGAAAACCATAAAAGTTTTACACTTGGGATCCCAATATACAGTTTAGAAACATTTACAATACATAAACTGAACCAAGTCGACTAACGACAAAATCTAGGTTTATTTACAAACATCTCCCAAAATCCTCTGGCTGTGGCAGCCAGGCTGGCCAAACATGTAGACGCCGCCTCACGCCTGCTGTACTCATGGTTGGTTGACCTTCTCTTTACCCTTACCTACACCACAGAGAATCTGTGAGCCGAAGCCCAGCAAGAAAACCCACAAACAGATAATATATGCAACACATATATCAAACATATAAACAGGCCACCAATGGGCTAAACACATACGGCCTAGCTGTCCCAGGCGTTTACCAGGCCCTGGGTTCGTGGACCACGCCGTGAGGATATCTTAGATTCCTTTTAGGGACTCGCTCTGGCAACTCGCACTCAACGTGCTCAACGCTGCTCCCAGCCCCTTGCCATTCTCGACCTTGCACTCGACATGCCTAACGCCGTTCCCGGCCCTTCATTGTTCTCGGCCTACACCGTTCCCGGCTCTTGCCGATCATTCACATGATAACATACATAGCATAACAAGCAAGAACAAAATTCTAGCATAATCAGTTAAAGGGCTACGCCTCGCAGTTCTAACATATTGAGCTCGCCCTGCATATCAATTCAATTCAAAGACATTGGGCTCAGCCCTGCACAGAAGCTCTATGGGAACAAGGGTTCTCTTACCTGAGTCCCGAGCTTTCCGAGCACCGATGCCCCGAGCACAATCCTCTAACTTGAGCCTCGCCGAACCCCTAGTCAAAACACATTAAAAATATCCATCCATCAAGTTCCAATCCAATAAATAACTTCGAGCCATAACCTTAACCTCCGGGACCTTGAATTCTATCAATTCGGGTGATAAAATCCGTCTTGAGCCTTAACCATTGAGTTCCCAAGCCTAAACACCCTTAAAAATGCTGACTATCTCTAAGAGTCGCGGCCCCACCCTCAAGAGCCACGGCTAGCCTCAAAACAGAGACTAGCACACGCCTGCAACACACACGGGCCGCGGCACAAACACCAAGCGCCACGGCGCGCATAAACTCCTCGGCCACACTCGGCCGCGCGTGCACACAGGCTGCGGCGAGCCCATCCTAGGGAGGCGGCCCTCATCACCCAACCCAGATTTTCTCACCATCTTTCTACACCTTTCCTCAAGCCAATTCACCAAAAACTTGGCTAACAATCCTAGATACCCAACACAATTATTTCAGCTCAATAATAGCACCAAAACCGCATTAAAACCTACTCCAAAACTCAGCTAAGACACTCAAGACAGATCAAGTTTAACTAACATGCAACTCCAACAAACTAGCAGCAATTCTAGACAAAACCTTAGTAATTAAAGCTTACCTTTGCTGAACTCAATCCCTGAAGTTGATCCTCAATCCTTAAGCTTCAAGCTCCTAAGATTTCTCAGCTGAAATCCTTCTAGTTTCTAGCCAATTCCTCCATGTTTTCCTTTGAGTTTGCCTTAGAGAGTGAAAGAGAGAAGAAGTTGAAAGCTATCTCAGCTGAAAGCAGAAGTATAAGTCGGTTTCCCTAGAGTTTCTAAGTAATTCCTCTTTTTTGTTTTATTCAGCTTAAGTCTATGTGGTTACCTCAAGGCTCGGGGTACCAAAATGTCGCCGAGGGCAAAATGGTAAATTTCCCCAGTATTCCCTCCTAGACACTCTATCCTCAAATATATCTCCAAATATTTATTTTCATGTCCCGATAATCCCATAACACACTTAGTACCGAAATTACCCCTCGACTCGCCCCAAGTCGGAATCTCAACCCCGTTGTGACTTCCTGACTAACCGCTCACCAGAACTGTCTCGGATCGTGCTGCACAAACATATCACATATATATCGCATTTATCACATTTATGCCCCTAATATCCAGACGGGCCCTCATGCACATTTAACTCTACTAAACATGCATCATTATCATATATACACATTAATCCACATATTAGCATATTAAATCATTTATTGCCCTCCAGCCACACTAATCAAGGCCCTAAGCCTAATTAGCAAATTCGGGTCGTTATAGTGTTCCTCATCCTAATTCAAAAAAATTCAACATAATGTCCACCAAATCAATAATTAAGCCTCTACAACTCAATAGTAAACTCAGAGCCACAAAATCACCTAGAAATCTAACCAAAATCCTCCTAGGAACTAAGAATTCTGCCAAAACCTAAGAAACTTAAAGAACTTAAGAAAACATATACTCACAGCATAATTCCACCATTAATTCAACTCATGAAACTTACCTCAATAGTGATTTTGATCTTAACTGATCCTCAAGTAGTGCTTGCTCTAATTCTCATCTGAATCCACAACTTCCAGCCCCAATTCTATGTTTTCTCTTCAAACCCCCAAATCTTTATAGAGAGTGAGAGAGAGAGAAAAAATGGGAGAGTGATGGAGAGAGAGAGGTTGTCATGATGGTTCTGGCTAGTTCCTAAAGTTCTTAAGTATATCCCGTGGTACGAAGACAAAAATACCCCTAGTACTCTTCTATACAACATCTTGTATGGAGTTACTCCAATTGTTGAATCATAATTATTGGTGTACAAAAATTCAATCAACGAGAGGTTCTTACTCCAAGATCCATCGAAGTCTAGCACACATTCTCAAAACTTAGAACATGCGTTGAATCTGACATATACTTCCGGAGCATGGATACATGGAAAACATCACGAACCCTTGATAAAGCTGGAGGCATCGCTAATCTATAAGCTACCTCTCCAACCCGTTCCAGAATCTCAAAGGGGCCAACAATCCTAGTGCTCAACTTGCCCCGAACACCAAACCGTTTCACACCCCTCATGGGTGAAACCCTAAGGAACACATGATCACCAACCTGAAACTCCACGCTCCTGCGTTGCAGGTCTGAATAACTTTTCTGTCGACTCTGGGAGGTGAGCATACGCGCTCTAATCTTCTTAATTTCCTTATTGGTCCTCTGAACCATCTCTGGACCCAAGTACCTCCTCTCACCTGTCTCATCCCAATGAATAGGTGATCTACACTTCCTCCCATAAAGCATCTCGTACGGAGCCACACCAATGGTCGCCTGATAACTGTTGTTTTACGAGAACTCGATCAAAGGGAGATACTTACTCCATGATCCCCCAAAATCAAGCACGCAGGCTCGCAGCATATCCTCCAATATCTGAATCATCCTCTCACACTGCCCATCCATCTGAGGATGATAAGCGGTACTAAACCGTAACTGTGTGCCCATCGCCTTCTGCAAACTCTCCCAAAACTTGGAAGTGAAAGTGGGGTCTCTGTCGGATACTATCGACCTCGGAGCCCCATGAAGTCGAACAATCTCCTTCACATACAACTCAGCATACTAATCCACAGAATAAGTTGTCCTAACAGGAAAAAAGTGGGCGGACTTGGTATACCTATCCACAATCACCCACACCGAGTCATGCTATCCCACAGTTCTCGGTAAACTAACTACAAAGTCCATAGTAATATCTTCCCACTTCCATTCTGGGATCCCCAAAGGCTGCAACAACCCTTCTGGCCTCTGGTGCTCAGCCTTAACCTGCTGACAAGTTAAGCACTTAGCCACATAATCCACCACATCCCTCTTCATGCCCGACCACCAATATAGAGCTCTCAAGTCCTGGTACATCTTCGTCGTACCCGGGTGCAAAGAATAGGGAGTGGTATGCAATTCATCCAAGATCTCTCGCCGGATATTAGAATCCATCGGAACACAGATCCGACCTTTGTACTTCAGTAACCCCATCTTTGAAATGGAGAAGTCCTTTGTCACTTTGACTAAGGCACTCTCCCTATGACCTCTCAACTGAGAATCTTTCCCTTGTGCTTCCTTGATCCTCTCAAGGAGTGTAGACTGAAGAGTGATGTTGGCCAACTGTCCAACCACCAACTTTATACTTTCTCTGGTCATCTCTTCAGCTAACTTATCAGATATCTGCCTCGAGCTAAACAACTGTCCTGGGCCCTTCCGACTCAATGCTTCAGCCACTACATTAGCCTTCCCAGGATGGTATAGGATATCACAATCATTCTCCTTAACCAACTCCAGCCACCGCCTCTGGCGCATATTCAGGTCCTTCTATGTAAAGAAATACTTTAGACTCTTACGGTTGGTGTATATCTCGCACTTCTCACCATAAAGATAATGCCTCCAAATCTTAAGTGCAAACACCATTGCTGCCAACTCCAGGTCATGCGTAGGATATCTCTGCTCATATTCCTTCAACTATCTCGATGCATAGGCTATCACCTTACCAGCTTGCATCAACACGCACCCCAAACCCTGCCTAGATGCATCACAGTAGACCACAAACTTTTCATTCTCTGTCTGCAGACTTAACACTGGCGCAGTAATCAGTCGCCGCTTCAGTTCCTTAAAACTGTTCTCACAACTGTCCGTCCAGACATACCTCATCTTCTTCTTTATCAATTCTGTCAATGGCGTAGCTATTCTAGAGAACCCCTCAACAAACCGTCGATAATACCCTGCTAAACCCAAAAAGCTTCTCACTTCAGGAAAACTGCTTGGTCTAGGCCAATCTCTGACCGCCTCAATCTTACTTGGGTTAACCAGTATCCCCTCCTTACTGACAATATGACCCAGAAATGTAACTCGTGGCAACCAGAACTCACACTTACTAAACTTAGCATATAACTTATGCTCCCTCAACCGCTGTAGTACCAACTGCAGATGCTGCTCATGCTCTGCCTCTGACTGGGAGTATACTAGGATTTCGTCGATGAATACTGTCACAAACTTGTCCAGATAATCCTTGAAAACCCTATTCATCATGTCCATGAAGGCTGCTGGGGCATTGGTTAATCCAAAGGACATAACAAGGAATTCATAGTGCCCATACCTCGTCCGAAAAGCGGTCTTTGGTATGTCCTCCTCTCTAACCCTTAACTGATGGTAACCTGATCGAAGATCTACCTTAGAAAACACTGTTCTTCCCTGTAGCTGATCAAATAAATCGTCGATCCTAGGAAATGGGTATTTGTTCTTAATAGTTAACTTGTTCAGCTCCCTATAATCAATACACATCCTAAGTGACCCATCCTTCTTCTTAACAAACAATACTGGAGCACCCCATGGCGAGAAACTCGGTCTCATGAACCCCAAATTAAGTAACTCCTGCAATTGAATCTTAAACTCCTTTAACTCCACTGGAGCCATTCTATAGGGTGTCCTAGATAATGGCTCCGCTCCTGGTACCAATTCTATAATGAAGTCAATCTCCTGCTACGCCGGCAACCCCAGCAAATTCGCTGGAAACAAATCTGGAAACTCATACACCAATCTGGTCTCACCCGGTCTAACCGACGCCACCCTAGAGGTATCAACAATGCTCGCTAGGATTCCCATGCAACCCTCCTGCATCAGGTCCCTAGCCCTTAGGGCTGAAATCATTGGTACACGCGGTCCACCAACTGACCCCACAAACACAAAGGGTACCTCCCCTTCTGGTTCAAAAGTAACCATTCTGCACTTGCAATCAATCGTTGCCCCATACTTGGATAGCCAATCCATCCCCAGAATCATATCGAAATCATCCATCTCTAACTCAATCAAATCAACAGACAGCTCCCTACCACCTACCTCTACTGGCAATGCTCTAATCCACTTCTAGCCAATTCCTCCAAGTTTTCCTTTGAGTTTGCCTTAGAGAGTGAAAGAGAGAAGAAGTTGAAAGTTATCTCAGCTGAAAGCAGAAGTATAAGTCGGTTTCCCTAGAGTTTCTAAGTAATTCCTCTTTTTTGTTTTATTCAGCTTAAGTCTATGTGGTTACCTCATGGTTCGGGGTACCAAAACGTCCCCGAGGGCAAAATGGTAAATTTCCCCAGTATTCCCTCCTAGACACTCTATCCTCAAATATATCTCTAAATATTTATTTTCATGTCCCGATAATCCCATAACACACCTAGTACCCAAATTACCCCTCGACTAGCCCCGAGTCGGAATCTCAACCCCGTTGTGACTTCCCGACTAACCGCTCACCAGGACTGTCTCGGATCGTGCTGCACAAACATATCACATATATATCGCATTTATCACATTTATGCCCCTAATATCCAGACGGGCCCTCATGCACATTTAACTCTACTAAACATGCATCATTGTCATATATACACATTAATCCACATATTAGCATATTAAATCATTTATTGCCCTCCAGCCACATTAATCAAGGCCCTCAGCCCGATTAGCAAATTCGGGTCGTTACAGTTTTCCTCATCCTAATTCACAAAAATTCAACATAATGTGCACCAAATCAATAATTAAGCCTCTACAACTCATTAGTAAAATCAGAGCCACAAAATCACCTAGAAATCTAACCAAAATCCTCCTAGGAACTAAGAATTCTGCCAAAACCTTAAAAAACTTAAAGAACTTAGGAAAACATATACTAACAACCTAATTCCACCATGAAGCTTACCTCAAGAGTGATTTTGATCTTAACTGATCCTCAAGTAGTGCTTGCTCTAATTCTCATCTGAATCCACAACATCGAGCCCCAATTCTAAGCATTCTCTTCAAACCCCCAAATCTTTATAGAGAGAGAGAGAAAAAACGTGAGAGTGATGGAGAGAGAGAGGTTGTCATGATGGTTCTGGCTGGTTCCTAAAGTTCCTAAGTATATCCCCTGGTACAAAGACAAAAATACCCCTAGTACTGTTCTATACAACATCTTGTATGGAGTTACTCCAATTGTTGAATCATAATAATTGGTGTACAAAAATTCAATCAACAAGAGGTTCTTACTCCAAGATCCCTCGAAGTCTAGAACACATGCTCTGAGCATGACCTCCAATATCTGAATTTCCGCTAAGACTGTCCATCTGTCTAAGGATGAAAGGCTATATTAAACTTCAACTAAGTCCCCATAGCCTTTTGCAAAATACCCCAAAAATTGGAGGTAAATATGGGATCCCGGTCCGATACTATAGACTTTGGAACCCCATGGAGTTGTACAATCTCCCTCACATATAGCTCCGCATACTGGACTACAGTATAGGTTGTCCTCACTGACAGAAAGAGAGCTTACTTTGTGTATTTGTCTACTATTACCCACACCGAGTCATGTTTCCCCACCGTCCTTGGAAACCCCCTAAAAAATCCATGGTAACATATTCCCACTTCCACTTACAAATACCTAAAGGCTATAACAACCCCGCTGGTCGTTGGTGTTCATCCTTCACCTACTGATAAATTAAACACTTTGCTACGTAATCAACCACATCCTTCTTCATCCCAGGCAACCAATACAATGATCATAGATCCTGATACATCTTCCTGGTGTCTGGATGTAGTGAGTGTGGTGTATTATGAGATTCATTGAGAACCTTTTGCCTGATACTTATATACATTAGAACATATATCTGATCCATATATTTCAGCAAACCCGTCTTCGAAATGGAATAACCGTCAAGTACTCCAACTAGGAACTCCCCTCAATTCCCCTGCAGCTGTGTATCACCCATATGGACCTCTTTTATCCTTTCCAAGAGGGTAGAATGTAAAGTAATATTAACCAACTTGCCCACTACCAATTCTATCCTTGCTCTAGTCATCTTTTCTACCAATTCCTTTGATATCTGCTTCGAGCTAAACAATTGTCCTAGTCCCCTCCGACTCAAAGCATCTGCCACTACATTAGATTTTCCTAGGTGGTAAAGGATGTCACAGTCATAATCCTTCAATAACTCTAGCGAATGCCTATGTCTCATATTTGAGTCCCTCTGGGTGAAGAAGACTTAAAACTCATATGATCGGTGTATATCTTGCACTTCTCTCCGTACAAATAGTGTTGCCACACTTTCAGTGCGAATACCACCGCTGCTAGCTCCAAATCATGGGCAGGGTATCGCTGCTCATATTCCTTTAGTTGCCGCAATGCGTAGGAAATAATCTTCCCACTCTACATCAACACACATCCTGACCCCCGTATCGATGCGTCATATTACACAACAAATTTGTGCCTGTCAGAAGGAAGACTCAACAATAGAGCAGTAATTAGTCGTCGCTTTAGTTCTTGGAAAATACCCTCAAATTTCTCTGACCATGAGAACTTCAGATTCTTCCACATCAACTCTGTTAGTGATGTGGCAATTTTTAAAAACCCTTCCACGAACTGTCTATAATATCCCACTAACTCAAGGAAACTCCTAACCTCTGAGGCATTCCTTGGCCTTGGCTAATCTCTAACTGCTTCTACAATATGTCCAAGGAATGTTACCTCTGGTAGCCAGAACTCACACTTCCTAAATTTAGCATACAACCGATACTCCCTCAACCTCTGCAATACCAATCGGAGATGTTTCTCATGCTCTGTCTTCGAACGAGAGTAAACCAGGATGTCGTCAATGAAGACAATCACAATCTGATCAAAGTAATCCTTGAAGACCATGTTCATCAGAGCCATAAATGCTGCTAGGGCATTGGTCAATCCAAATGACATGACTAAGACCTCATAATGACCATAACTTGTGTAGAAGGCCATCTTCAGAATATCCTTGTCCGTTATCCTTAGTTGGCGATAACCAAATTGAAGACCAATCTTCGAGAATACTGTCTTACCCTGCATCTGATGGAACATGTCGTCTATCCTTGGTACTGTGTACTTGTTCTTGATAGTCAACTTGTTAAATTCCTTGTAGTCTATGCACATCCTCAGGGTCCCATCCTTCTTCTTCAAAAACAAAACCAGAGCACCCCATGGCGAGACGCTAGGTCTGATAAATCCCAAATCTAGTAGCTCATGTAACTATATCTTCAACTCTTTCTGCTCTACCGGAGACATTCTGTATGGTGTCCTCGACACTAGTTTGGTACTCGCCGCTAAGACAATGAGGAACTCGATCTCCCAGTTCGGTGACAGTCCCGGTAAGTCCTTAGAGAACACATACAAGAACTCACATACCAATCTAGTCTCCCTCGGCCCCACTAGCATAACCCTAGTGGTATCCACCACACTAGCTAGAAAACCTATACAACCTCCTCGTAATAGGTCCCTCGCCTTCAATGCTGATACCATGGGAATGCAAGGTCTGTGCACCGTACCAACAAAAATGAAGGGGTCCTTACTCTCAGGCTCAAAAGTCACCATCTTTTTCCTACACTATATAGATGCCCCATATCTGACTCACCAATCCATCCCCAAGATCTTGTTGAAGTCATCCATACCAAACTCAATCAAGTCTATTGATAGTTCCCTGTTGTCCACCATCACTGAAAGTGCTCTAGTCCAACACCTAGAAACTACCAGTTCCCCTGTAGGTAGTATAGTCCCAAACCCCGCAGTAAAATACTCACTAGGCCTACATAATCTATCAATCAATTTGCTAGAAACAAATGAATGTGGATCAACAGAGTCAATCGATACAGTATATGAAGAGCCAGCACTAGAAAGTAGAACTGTCACCACTGAGGGACTAGCCTCAACCTCAGACTTTGCCTGAGTCAAGGAGAACACTCGAGTTGGAGTCAAGCTGTCTACCTTCCCTGGTTTTTCTTTCTTTAAAGTCGAGCAGTCTTTCTTGAGATGCCGAATCACCCTGCACATGTAACATGCTTTTGCAAGGCATTCGCCCACTGTCTTGGGCAATCCCACCACGAAATCCATTATGATGTCCTCCCACTTCCACTCTGGGATATCTAGAGGTTGTAATAGCCTTTTTGGCCTCTGTTGCTTTGCCTTGACCTGCTAACAGGTCAAGAACTATGCCACATACTCAGTCACGTCCCTCTTCATCCCAGGCCACCAAAACTTTCAAATCATGGTACATCTTTCTGGTGTCTGGATATAGAGAATAAATGGTAGTATCATATTTATCCAAAATATTCCGTCTGATCCCAATGTCCATTGGAACAAAGATTCGGTCCTTGTATCTCAATAAACCCATCTCTGACATTGTATAGTCCTTAGATACTCCAGCTAGGACGTCCCCTCTAATCCTTCCCAATTGCGGGTCACTCAAGAGTTTCTCCTAGAACCTTTCTAAAATAGTAGATTTCAGAATGATGTTGGCTAACTGGCCTACCACTAGCTCAATACGTGTTCTAGTATTATCCTCTACCAACTCTCTGGATATCTATCTAGCACTATACAACTATCCCGGAACCTTTCGGCTTAAGGCATTTGTTACCACGTTGGCTTTCCCTGGGTGATAGAGGATCTCACAATCATATTCCTTCACCAGCTCTAATGGACGTCTCTGCCTCATGTTCAAGTCCTTCTGGGTGAAGAAGTATTTCAAACTCTTGTGATTTGTGTATATCTCACACTTCTCATCATACAAGTAATGCCACCACATCTTCAATGCAAGAACCACTGCTGCAAGTTCTACATCATGTGTGAGGTACCTATACTCATACTCCTTCAGATGACGTGATGCATAGTCAATCACCTTTCCTATCTCCAAGGACACATCCTAGTCCATGCCTCTAGTCGTCACAATAAACCATGAATTTGTCCTAATTTGCAAGAAGACTCAGATTTGGAGCGGTGATCAAATTCTTCTTCAATCTCTTGAAACTGTCCTCAAACCTATCTGACCATTTGAACCTCTGTTTCATGCATGTTAACTCTGTCAATGGTGACACAATCTTGGAAAACCCCTCCACAAAGCATCTGTAATAAACTGCCAATCCCAAGAAACTTCTGATCTCTAAAGCATTCTTCGGCCTTGGCCAATCTCTGACCACCTCAATCATCGTTGGATCCACTATAATTCCATCATTACTGTGACCTAAGAAAGTCACCTGTGGCAACCAGAACTTGCACTTCTTGAATTTTGCATACAACCTGTGCGCTCTCAGCCTCTGTAGTACTAATCTGAGATGTTGCTTGTGTTCTTTCTCTCACTAAGAGTATACCAGTACATCGTCGATAAAGAAGATCGCGAACCAATCTAGGTAATCTTTGAAAACCATGTTTATCATATCCATAAATGTTGCTGGGACATTAGTCAGTCCAAATGGCATCACCAAAAAATCATAATGCCTATACCTGGTGTGAAAGATGGCTTCGGTATATCCTCCTCCCTGATCCTCAATTGGTGATAACCAGATTGAAGATCATCTTGGAGAATACCATCCTACCTTGTAACTGATCAAACAGATCATCAATCCTTGGTAGAGGGTACTTGTTCTTGATTGTCAACTTGTTCTGATCTCTATAATCGATACACATCCTTAGAGAACCACCTTTCTTCTTGACGAAGAGAACTGGTGCGCCTCAGGGCAAAAAGCTAGTAAATCTTGTCTTTGAACCTTTAGTTCCTTCAGCTTTGCTGAAGCCATCCTATAAGGTGCACTAGACATCCAATTTAATCACAAACTCTATCTCCCTATGTGGTAGTAACCCTAGAAGATCCTTTTGAAACACATCCAGAAACTCATAGACTAATTTGGTTTGTCCTGGTCCCACTAGCACAACCTGAGTGGTATCCACCACACTAGCTAAGAATCCTATGCATCCCCCTGTAATAGGTCTCTAGCTCTAAGTACAAATATCATAGGTATACGGGGTCCATGCATACTGCCAACAAATACAAAGGGAACCTCACCTTCAGGCTCAAAGGTTACCATCTTCTTCTTGAAATCTATCGTTTCCCCATACTTCTTGAACCAATCCATACCCAAAATTATATCAAATTCAGTCATAACAAATTGTCTTAAGTAAACTTACAACTCCCTACCATCCACTGACACTAGTAGTGATCTAACCCATCTCTTGGAAACCACTAACCCCCCAGTAGGCAGCACAAACCAAACCCCCCAGGATAACAGTCACATGGTTTACATAGTCCATCAATAATCCTACTAGCTACAAAAGAGTGTGTAGCACCAAAATCAATGAAAACAGTATAAAGGGTCCTAGTAGTAGAAAGCTGACCTATAACGATCGAGGGACTAGCGCCGGCCTCTGCCTCGGTCAAGGTGAGCACCTAAGCAGGCGTCAGGCTGTCTAGATCCCCGAGCAAGCCCCTAGAGAAACCTCTCTCTTCTGGTCCCATCAGTGGGCACTAGATCCCCGACAAACTATGCCACTCTATCAAACTTCAAGGCATAATCAGTCACTGACATGTTGCCCTGAAGTAACCTACTGAACTCTCTAGCATTCGCAACTTTAATTGCGTCGTTGTAGTATTTCTTATTTAACAGAGTTTTGAATTCTTCCCATTCCATGGTATTTACAACCCTTGTTTGAGATACCACCTCCCACCATATCTGGGCATCGTCCCGAAACATATAAGTGGCACATGCCACTCTCTCATTACCACCAACCCTCTTGAAATCCAGGATGGTGGTTATCATTGTCATCCACTGCTCAGCCTTCAGTGGGTCTGAGCTGCCGTAAAAAATTGGAGGGTGTTGTTTCCTGAACCTCTCATACAGGGATTCTCATCTATCTCCCCCTGCCTGGGGTTGTACTGCCGCTGGTACTACTGGCTCTAACAATGCTGGTACCACGGGCTGTTGGTTCCCTGCTGGAACCTATTGCTGTCTCAAGAGGCGAATCTCATCTTTCTGCGTCTATAACCTAACTTTCATGTCAGCAACCACATGTTGCCAATTTTCTAGAGTTGGCGGTGGGGCCTAGCCTTGGTAATTCTCTTCCATGGCCCGTATTACTTGTCCATCCAACCTCTCTGACCTTCGAGGAAGCATACTGGTAACTATCGCACTCTACAGTGATCAAATCGACCATTAGGTAACTAATAACTATACATCTTGCCACTTGACAGTCCAAGACCGAAAAAACAAGCAGATGCAATGCTAATAAGCATCCCACAACCCGAACTGGGAAGCTTCTCCATGTCTCACTACCACCCTAGCAGCCACCCTCGATACCCCGACCTTTTCTATCAGACCCAGCAATGGTCGAGGCGTCAGGGGTCTTCCTCTTCTGATCAATGTGGCCTCCGCCCCTACCCAATCCAGAAAGTGGAGGTACTGCCCTGCGAATATCCCATCTCCCAATGCTCTCCCACCATATCTTGTTCTCTGCCTCCTCAGCAGTGAGGGCCTTCTCAACCACCTGAGCATAAGTTGTCTCCCCAGGTACTTATGTGATGCTCACATCTCAAGCTATCATAACATTCAGCCCTTGAACAAACCTTTCCTGCCTGGCTACATCTGTAGGCACTAAATTAGGTGCAAACCTCGCTAGTCAGTCAAAATTCAGGGCATACTAAGTAACTATTGTGCTGCCCTATACCAAACTGATGAAATGATTCACCTTTGCCACCCTAACGAAAATACTGTAGTATTTCTGGTTGAATAATCTTTAAACTATTCCCAACTCATGGTAGAAACATCTCAAGTCTGGGATGCCACCTCCCACCAGATGCGAGCATCATCTCGAAGCATGTGAGTGGCACAGGTTATCCTATCATTACCTTCCACCGTAATTAAGTCCAGGATGAAGGTGATCAAACTCCAACTATTCAGCCTTAAGTGGTTCTGTTCCTCCCTCAAAAATTGGAGGATGTTGCTTCCTAAACCTACTGGTGCCACAATAGGAGGCAAGTTAGGTGCGACACTCCCTGGAGGAGCCTGCTGCCTTAGAAGATGAATCTCTTCCTCTTGGCTCTGAAGTCTAGCTTACACGTCAACAAGCAACTACTGCCAGTTCTCAGGGACTGGTAGAGGGTTCTTGCCCTGCTCATCATCTCTAGCCTCGATTCTGATGCCAGCTAGTCGAATTGATCGCCTTGGAGGCATAACTCTCAAAGTTTATCGCCAATCAACAACTCGGCTGAACAGGTAATGATAGGATGTTTAAATCATCCCTTGGTCTAATGTCGACACTAAAGCAACAATATATCATTATAATGGAAACAGGCACTTTAACAGTCATTCACATACAGTAGAAATGCTAATAAACATGCATATAGGACATTTATATTTCATTTAAACAATCAAACATGTAATTATCACATATATGGTTACCAAACCCTGAGACGAGCTTGTCCTTAGCGGAAAGTGTACATGCCCAGCCAGTCTTCAGGAACCCTTAAACATAGACCGCTTTGATACCAAGTTGTAATTCCTTGGATAGTCAAGACCATTACACTATGTATTTTAAATACTACAACACTTGAAAATCAAGTCGAATTGAACGTTTTTCTAAAGTCAATTGACGGGTTAGGGTTAAAAGATTTTGGTCATAAAATAGTTGACTTTCATTAAAATAAGAGTTGGGACATGGGATCCCAAAATAAAATGTTTACGAGGCAATTACAACCCTCAAAAGTAAATACAACTAAAGCCAATCTAAATGGAAAAATATAATTTTTGCTCTAGTTCTTGTCAAACCCTAGGCCATGGCAGACAAGCAGCTGCCGATGTACATACCACCCCCAAAGCTCTCCAAATCATGGCTAGTCTAGCTTTCCTTCACCCTTACCTGCACCACTAGCATCCGTGAGCCAATATAAGAAAATCAGCTTAACAAAAATGTTCAGTTAAAACAACCACATAAACTATTCCCATCAATCAATAGATTAGTTAAGTGCATACCACACTTCTATTTATTTTATAATAGTTAGACCCGGAGCTCTTAGGTTGAGTCCTCTGGTTTTAAAGCCAACGCACTTATGCCGGGTTGCATTCTGCACGCTTATTATCGACCCCTGACACCCTTAGGCCAGCCTTTGAAATAGATATCATCACAAATATGCATCACACATCAGGCAATCAAAGGAAACCTATACAATTACGCCTAACTAGATATTCTCAGATGCAGATATATTCACGACCTGGGTGTAGTTTTCTTACCTCGAGTCCCGAGCAAAGGACGTAGAGTACTCCAGAGCACAATCCTCAACCCTGAGCCCTAATGGTAACCCTAGTCACAAAGTGATAATGGACAACTATCAAAATACAAACACAATTAATGTTTTAGAATAACATATTAGTCTCCGGGACCTCGAATTCTTCTCGAGCACTTAGGTTTGAGTTCCCAAGCCAAAAAACCTAACTTAGATATTTCTCTCAATTAGATTCGCAGCCTGCCCCCTAGGGCTGCGACACGCTACAAGTCAGAGAGGGGGACACGGGCCACAACGCGCCTCAACTTGCGCTGCAGCGCCTGACCAAAAATTTAGAGGCTCCCAGTCTCTTCGCACACACGGGCCGCAGCTCCATCCCAAAAACTCAGAAAACTTGCATAATTTCTCTATGTTTTTCCTCAGCCTAATTCAGCAAAATCCAACATAATGTGCACCAAATCCATAATTAAGCCTCTACCCCTCAATAGTAAACTTAGAGCCACACAATCACCTAGAAATCTAACGAAATCCTCCTAGGAACTAAGAATTAAGACAAAACC
This sequence comes from Humulus lupulus, assembly GCF_963169125.1. Classification (NCBI taxonomy): domain Eukaryota; kingdom Viridiplantae; phylum Streptophyta; class Magnoliopsida; order Rosales; family Cannabaceae; genus Humulus; species Humulus lupulus. The sequence goes on along the minus strand of NC_084794.1, from coordinate 115,760,209 downwards.
TTAGAAACTTAAAGAAAACCTATACTAACATTAGAATTCCACCATGAAATCAAGTCATGAAGCTTACCTCAAGAGTGATTTAGATCTTGAACTGATCCTCAAGTAGTCCTAGCTCCAATTCTAAGCTGAAACCACAACTTCCTGCCCCAATTCTTAACTTTCTCCTCAAAACCTCAAAGCTAATTCCTCGAGTTGTCCTACAAATTCCCAATTAGTCCCGACATACCCAACTAAATACCAAATAATTGTCCGTTCACCAATACTTCCTAATTACGCACTAAGTCCCCGAAATAGCCCTAGGCTCACCCCGAGCCGAGTATTAAACCACGTTGTGAATATTCTGCTAATCCGCTCACCAAGATCACCTCAAGCCGAGTACTGCAAATATATCCACATAATAATGTGGTTTCAATTATTTACACACATATAATCACATTACGGGCCAAAAGCACGTATATGTCCTCTTTCACAAAAATGGCCCCACATGTACTCATATTATCATATAAATCATGTATGCCACGTAGTCACACATTTAATTAATTAATTACACACATATATCCAATTAGGCCCGCCCGATACACTAATCAAGGTGTTAAGCCTTATTAGAAATTTTGGAACGTTACACTCCTACTTCTCCCAGCGTTCAAGAGACCTGGGACTCCCCGAGAACAGGGCCGCGACTCGACATGAAAACTCAATTTTTTCTCTGTTTTCCTCAAGAAAAATCCCTCCAAAAACGTATCCCAACATATCTAAAACTCAAAAGTAAAGTCCCCAATCAATTCTATAGCCCAAAACCATCAAAATCCAAGAAATAGCTTGGCCAAAAGCCCATCAAATTCCCAACTCAGAACTGAGTTTCTAAAACTCCAAAAACATAACTAAAAACCAAAAACACACAACGATTTAGGGCTATAAATCATTAGCTCGGTTTCCCCAATTGATGCTAAGTCTTTCCCCAAGCAATCCTGAGGCTAAGCTAGTCTCGATTCTCCTAAAACTGCAAGAATTCCAAAGGAATTTGAGAAAGAGTGTGTGCAACCGAGACAGAGAAAAGGAGAACATGTTTTTTCTTATTGTTGAGTGCTTGTGGGGTTTATTTAGATGCCAAGTAACCTTAAGCAAATCCCAAGGCTTGGGGTACCAAAAACGTCCTCGAGGGAAAAATGGTCAAAAGCCCGGAAATCCCCCCCTAATCTCACTAACTTCTAATATTTCCTTGAATATTTATTCACCTTACCCAATGAACCAGTAATGTACTAGATACCCAAAATACCCCTTGACTCGCCCCAAGTCGGGTATTAGGTCCCATTGTGACTCTTCCGCTAACTTACTCCCTAGGATCGTCTCGTGCCGAGTAACCCAAATATATCCACCTAATAATGTGGTCTCACACATATATCACATATATGCACATATATTCAAAATATACCCATAATGGGCCAAATTAAGAAAATTGCTCATCTAATAAGAAACGGGCCTACTTGCATACATAAACATGCATATCTAGTCATATCATAATATAACTCACATAATCACATAATAACACACATATACTTCACATATACACATAATTTCCATAATTTTCCATCCTGGCCCCCTAATCAAGACTCTAAGCCTTATTAGGTAATTTAAGACGTTACAACTATCCCCTCCTCACTGAAATTTTGTCCTCGAAATTTTAACTAAACAGCTCGGGATACTAATTCTGCATATCTGCCTCCATCTCCCAAGTTGCTTCCTCGAACTTGTTGTTCCTCCATAATACCTTAAATAAAGGTATAGTCTTGTTCCTCAGGACCTTGTCCTTCATGTATAAAGTCTGAATTGGCAGCTTCTCATAGGATAAATTTGTCTCCAATTCCAGATTCTCGTAATTCAATACATGAGTCCCATCTAATACATACTTCCTCAGCATGGAAATATGAAATACATTGTGTACACTAGAAAATGCAAGGGTAAGGCCAACCTATAGTCCATCTGACGGATCCTCTCTAGGATCTCAAATGTTCTAACAAACCTAGGTCTCAGCTTTCCCTTCTTCCCAATTCTCTTCACCCCTCTTAGTGGTGAATCCCTAAGGAAGACATAGCCTCCCACTTGGAACTCCATGTTCCTTTGCTTTGGGTCTGAATAACTCTTCTGTCTACTCTGAGACGTGAGCATCCGAGCTCTAATCTTTTCAATAGCCTCAGTGGTCCTTTGAACTGCCTCTAGACCCAAATATTTAAACTCACCCATCTCATCCTAGTGAATGGGCGATCTACACTTCCTACCATACAAATTCTCATAAGGTGGCACTCTAATAGTTAACTGGTAGCTGTTATTATAGGAAAACTCTATCTGAATCAAATATTTACTCCAGGACCCTTCAAATTCCAATACACATGATCTAAGCATGTCCTCCAGTATCTGGACCGTCCTGTCAGACTAATCATCAGTCTAAGAATGGTAAGGTGTACTGAACTTCAACTATGTACCCATTGCCATCTGTAAACTTCCCCAAAAATCAGAAGTAAGGATAGGGTCCCTATTATACACAATAGACCTCAGAGTCCCATGAAGGCGAACTATCCCTCTCACATAGAGATTTGCATACTGGTCAACCGTGTAATTCATCGTCACTGATAGAAAGTGAGCTGATTTTGTATATTGATCCACGATGACCCAGACTGAATTGTGGTGACCCACTATCCTAGGCAATCCTACCATGAAATCCATCGTGATGCCCTCCCACTTCCAATTTGGGATATCCAGAAAATGCAATAGCCCTGCAAGTCTCTGATGCTCCTCCTTGACCTGTTGACATGTCAAGCACTTAGCCACATATTCTACCACATCCCTCTTCATCCCAGGCCACCAGTATAAAAGTTTCAGATCCTGGTACAGCATCGTGGTTCCTGGGTGTAGAGAATAAGGGTAGTATGAGATTCATCGAGAATCTCCCGTCCTATCCTAGTGTTCATCAGAACGCAGATCTGATCCTTGTATCTCAATAAGCCTATGTCTCACGCTGCATAGACCTTAGCTACTCCAGCTAGGACGTCCCCTCTGATCTTTCCCAACTATGGGTCACTTAATTGCTTCTCCTTAATCCTATCCAAAACTGTAGACTGCAGGGTTATGTTGGCTAACTGGCCCACCACTAGCTCAAAACCTGCTCTAGTCATATCATTAGCCAACTCCGTGGATTTCTGCCTAGAACTATACAAATGTCCCAGACTATAATGCCCTACCATCCTAGAGTCGTTACCATGTGATTTTAAAATGTTCCATATCCTTGCTAATCGAGGTTTTAGACCAAAAAGTGCGATTAAATTAAAGTAAAGACTCGTTCCATGAAATTTAAATATAAAATGTTGGACATTCATTTAGATCATAAAATTGTTACATTTGGATCACAAAATATTATTTTAAAACATATTTACAACTCAAAAGCCTTTATACACTCGATCTAGCTGACAAAATCTTTTATTTATAACACGTTCCTTAAACTACCCCAGTCGTGGCGACCAGGTAGTCCAAACATGTACGCATCGCTCAATGCCCTCCAACTCATGGTTGATTGACCCTTTCCTTGCCCTTACCTGCACCACAGAGCACCCGTGAGCTGAGGCCCAACAAAAAAACTTCACGGCACAACATATAATAGTTTATTTCGAATAATACATAACTAATCAGACACAACAAACAATCTACAAGTTTCCATCAGAATTCACAAAACGGCCCACGCTGATTAGGGTGCGTTACCAGGCATTGAGTTCACAATCTTAAGCGAGCGGGTGAGTAATGTAACGCCCTGGATAGCCAAGACCATTACACTGTGTATTTAAAATATTGCAAGACTTGCTAATCAAGTCGTTTTGACATAAACGTGTTACTAAACTCAACTAACGGATTAGGGTTAAAGACTTTGATCATAAAATAGTTGTTTTTCATTAAAAGTAAGAGTTTTTACAAGGAAATTACAATCCTAAAAGCAAATATAACTGATGCCAGCCTAAGTGGAAAAGTACAATTTTGGCTCTAGTCCCTATCAATCCATCGGTCGTGGCGGTCGAGCAGCTACTGATGTACACATCGCCCAGAAAGCTCTCCAGCTCACGACTGGTCTAGCCTTCCCTTTCCCTTACTTGTACCACATAGCACCTATGAGCCAAGGCTCAGTAAGAAAACTTAATTCACATTCACAAATGTCCAACATTATACATATAGTAAACTCAGACCGAACAAGTGGATAATAACAAAACATAAGGAACAAGCTAGGCAATACTAAACAATTCAATCAAACATGTAATTCCATCTCAACATTCAATAAAGGTAGTTAAGTGTTGGCACCCTTAGGCTGAGCACTTTAGTTATTTAGCTGACCTCGGCTCGCTTAGGCCAGGCTGCATTCTACACGCTTAAAATCAGCCTTCGCTCCCTTAGGCCAAACTTTTAGATAAAATATAACAGATAGATAGATTGGTAAACACACAATCGAAAGCAACATGAACAAGCATGCCTATCGTGATATCCTCAAACACATGTATATTCACAATCTCACATATATTCATTTACAGGGGGGTCTCAGCCCCATTCACAACCCAGGTGTAGTTTTCTTACCTTGAGTTCCGAGCTGCAAGTGGGAGACGGTCTTGAGCACGATCCTCCACTCCAAGCCTTAGCCAATTAAAGTGACAAAGCGATAATGGATAACCATTAAAACTTAAACAAATTAAAAGTTTTGGAAAACATATTAGCCTCTGGGACCTTGAATGCTACTACATCGGGTAGTAGGATCCTTCCCGAGCCCTTAGATTTGAGTTCGTGAGCCTAAAAACTCCCTTTGGCTGATATTTCCTATTTGAGTCGCGACCCTCCTCAGAGGTGTCGCGACCCTCTACAAGTCAGAGGGCATTCTAAGGCAAAACTCTGGACACGCACTGTGGCGCGCCCTGCGAAGCGGCGTAGAGCAACGGTGTTTTAGCGAACCCCCTTGGGCCTCAGGGTTCATGCAGGTCGTGGTGCACAAGAACTATGTTGAGGCACGACCCCGCAAACCCAAAAACTTATACATTTTCCCTGTGATTCCCCCAAGCCCAAATCACCAAAATCCAACATAAACATGCATCAAAACCTGAAATGAGCCCCTACAATAGTATACTCAGAGCAGTACAATCACCTAAAAAATCTAACCAAAATCTATCTAGGAACTAAGAATTCAGCAAGACCCTTGAAACTTTAAAAACTTAAGAAGACCCAAACTAAAACTTTAGATTAACTTGGTTGAATTAATCCTAGCTGCTTTCCTGTATGTCTAGACGTTCCCAACTTCAATTGAACTTCAATCCCCGTCTATTCTTTAGCCAAATCCCCAAGAATTCCCTAAGCCTCCAAGCACACAAAGGGTGAGAGGGAGAGCTAAGTAGAGCAAGCTGAGAGATTGCTATTCTTCTTTTATATTCTGATTGCTTCTCAATTCACCTAAGTCTATCTTCTAACATCAACAAAAAAGTCTAAAGTGCCCCTAAGTCAAAACCTCTCCTCTCAAGCCCTCAAGGGAAAAAATGGTCATTAGCCCCATCTCCCGCTAATTCCTTGAGTAGTCCTACAAATTCTCAATTAATCCTGACATACACTATTTATCACCAATTAATTACTCATCACCCCATAAATCCCAAATACACACTAAGTTTCCAAAATACCCCTAGGCTCACCCCGAGCCGGGTATTAGACCCTGTTGTGACTATTTTGCTAATCCGCTCACTAGGATCGCCTCGAGCTGAATACTACAAATATATCCACATAATAACGTGGTCCTAATCATTTAAGACATATATTCACATTTATGCACTCAATAGGCCAAAATTACAAATATGCCCTTATTAACAATAACGGACCCACATGCATATTTAATACACATAAACATGCATATATATTCATATTATCGTATAAATCATGTAGCCTTTTTCCCCAAATCTCCTTACCCCTCACAATGGCGAAACATGCAAAAATATGTTGTCCCCTACCTGGAACTCCACGTCCCTACGCTTACATTCAACATAGCTTTTCTGTGTGCTCTGCGAAGCATTCAAGCTCAGATCTTCTCAATAGCTTCTCTAGTCTTGGAAACCATCTTCAGTCCCAAATACTTCCTTTCCCCCATCTCATCCCAATGAATGAGTGATCTACACTTCCTTCCATACAACATCTTGTAAGGAGCTACTCCAATCATTGATGTATAACTATTGTTGTACAAGAACTCAATCAACGGGAGGTACTTACTCCAAGGCCACTCAAAGTCTATTACACAAGCTCTAAGCATGTCTTCCAATATCTACCTTATCCTCTAAGACTGCCCGTCTGTCTAGGAATGAAAGGTTTTACTGAACTTTAATTGTGTCCCCATAGCCTTCTGTAAACCATCCCAAAACTTGGAAGTAAATATGCGATCCCGGTCAGATACAATAAACATTGGAACCCCATGGAGACATGCAATCTCCCTCACATACACCTCCGCATATTTGTCCACTGTATACATTGTCCTCATTGGCAGAAAGTGAGCTGACTTGGTGTATCTGTCTACTATCACCCACACCGAGTCTTATTGCCCCCACCTTCCTTGGAAAATCTCCTACAAAATCCATGGTAATATCTTCCCACTTCCACTCGGGAATACCTAAAGGCTATAATAACTCTGCTGGTCACTAGTGTTCATCCTTCACCTGCGAACATCTTATACACTTTGCTACATAATCGACCATGTCCTTCTTCATCCCATGCCACCAATACAACGACCGTAGTTCTTGATACATCTTCATGGTGCATGGATGTAGTGAGTATGGTGTAGTATGAGATTCATTGAGAATCTCTCATCTGATACTCATATCCATCGGAACACATATATGATCCTTATATCTCAACAAACCCATCTTCGAAATGGAATAATCCTTAGCTACTCGAGCTAGGACATCCCTTTTAACCTCCTGCAACCGTGTATAACCCATCTGAACCTATTTTATCCTTTCCAAGAGGGTAAAATGTAAAGTAATATTAACCAACTTTAACCAACTGGCCCACTACAAATTATATCCTCACTCTAGTAAGTTTTTTTGCCAATTCCTTTGACATCGGCTTCGAGCTGAAGTCCTAGGCCCCTCCAGCTCAAAGCATTTGCCACTACATTGGAATTTCCTAGGTGATAAAGGATGTCATAGTCATAATCCTTCACTAACTCTAGCAAATTCCTCTGTCTCATATTTGAGTCCTTCTGGGTGAAGAAGTACTTAAAACCCATATGATTGATGTATATCTCACACTTCTCTTTGTACAAATAGCATCGTCATACTTCTAGTGCGAATACCACCGCTGCTAGCTCTAAATCATGGTTAGGGTATCGTTGCTCATATTCATTTAGCTACCGCGATGCGTAGGAAATAACCTTCCCACTCTGCATCAACACACATCCTAACCCTAGTCTCATTGCGTCAAAGTACACTACGAATTTGTCCCCATCTGAAGGAAGACTCAGCACGGGAGCAGTAATCAATCGTTGCTTCAGTTCTTGGAAACTACCCTCGCATACAACTGACTATGTGGATCTTTGATTCTTCTGCTTCAACTCAGTCATTGGTGTGGCAATCATCGAAAACCCTTCCACGAACCGTCTATAATATCTTGCTAACCCAAGGAGACTCCTATCCTCTGAGGCATTCCCTGGCCTCGGCCGATCCCTAACTGCTTCTACCATGACTGGATCTAATTTAATCCTCTCTCCACTGACAATATGTCCAAGGAACATTACCTCCAGTAACCAAAACTCACACTTCTTAAATTTATCATACAACAGGTGCTTCCTTAACCTTTGCAATACCAATTGGAGTTCTTGCTCATGCTTTGCCTCTGAACAAGATTAAACCAGGAGGTCGTCGATGAAGAAAACCACAAACTAATCTAGGTAATCCTTGAACACCCTATTCATCAGATCCATAAACGTTGTTGGGGCATTGGTCAATCCAAATGATATGACCAAGAACTCATAATGCCAGTACCTTATGCAGAAGGTCGTCTTTGGGATATCCTCGTCCTTGATCCTCAGCTGGTGATAACTAAATAGAATATCAATCTTCGAGAATACTCTCTTGCCCTACAACTGATCAAACAGGTCGTCTATCCTCAGTAGTGGATAATTGTTCTTGATATTGAACTTGTTCAACTCCTTGTAGTCTATGCACAACCTCAAGGTCCCATCCTTCTTCCTCACAATCAAGACTGGAGCTCTCCATGGTGAGAAGCTAGGTCTGATAAATCTCAATGGAACTTCAACTCTTTCAGCTCCGCCAGAGCCATTCTGTATGGTGCCCTCGATATTGGTTCAATACCCAGCGCTGTCTCCCGGTGCGGCAGCAATCCTGGTAAATCGTCAGGGAACACATCCAAGAACTCACATACCAATCTAGTCTCCCCACACAAGTAATACGCTTTCACCTGGCATTCACCCAGATGGTGCTTCCTGCATCTAGCACACTCTGGGTAGCTTCTCCATGTCTCACTGCCACCTTGGCGGCCACCCTGGACACCCCAGCCCTCCTATCATTGGGGCCTTTGCCTCTACCAGATCCTGTAAGTAGAGGCATTACCCTGCGAACATCCCATCTTGCAGTGCTCTCCCTCCATATCTTGTTCTTTGCCTCCTCATCAGTGAAGGCGTTCTCAACAACCTGGGCATAAGTTGTCTCCCCAGGTACTGATGTGATCTACACATCTTGGGCTATCATAGCATTCATCCCTCGAACAAAACCTGTCCTATCTGGCTGCATCTATAGACTCTAGATCAGGTTCAAACCTCGCTACTCTATCAAACTTCTGAGCATACTCAGTAACTGTCATGCTGCTCTGTACCAGACCAATAAACTCATTCACCTTTGTCGCGCTGTGGTAATACTATAGTATTTCTTGTTAAACATATCTCAAAACTCATCCCAACTCATTATAGAAACATCTTGAGTCTTAGATGCAACTTTCCACCAAATACGAGCATCATCCTGAAACATGTAGGTGGCACAGACAACCCTATCATTACCTTCCATCCTCATGAAGTCCAGGATGGAGGAGATAAAACTCATCCACTGTTCAGCCTTAACTGGATCTGGTCCTCCCTCAAACATTGGGGGATGCTACTTTCTAAATCTTTCATACAATGACTTCCACGTGTTCCCTATCTCAGGCAGCTATATTATTGGTGCCACAACAAGTGGCAAGTCAGGTGCAGCGCTCCCTGGTGGAACCTGCTGCCTCAGAGACGAATCTCTTTCTCTTGATTCTAAAGTCTAGCTTGCATGTCAGCAAGCAATTGCTACCAGTTGTCATGGACTAGCAGAGAGTTTTGGCTTGGTCATCGTCTCTAGCCTGGATCCCGATGCCGGCTAGTCGAATTAATTGCCTTGGAGGCATAACTCTTAAAGTTTGTCTACAATCAACGACTTGGATGATCAGCCAATGATAACAAGTGTAAAATCACCCAAACTTCTAATGGCGATACTCAAGAAACAGAATACAATTACAATGCAAACATATATTTGAACAATTACTCACAAAAAGTAGCAATGCCATAAAGCATGCCTTAGCATATACACATAGCACTCAAGGGTCAAGCCCTATAAATATATCTCATGCTTCCTAATAAACATACAGATAAGACATTTGTATTTTATTTAAACAAGCAAACACGTAATCACATATATGGTTACCAAACCCTGAGTCGAGCTTGTCTTTAGCGGCGAGTGTACATGCCCAGCCAGTCTTCAGGAACCCTTAAACCTAGACCGTTCTAATACCAAGTTGTAATGCCCTGGATAGCCATGACCAATACACTGTGTATTTAAAGTAGTGCAAGACTTGCTAATCAAGTCGTTTGGACATAAACGTGTTACTAAAGTCAATTAACAGATTAGGGTTGAAGACTTTGATCATAAAATAGTTGGTTTTCATTAAAAGTTAGAGTTTGTACACAGGATCCCAAAAATGGTGTTTATAAGGAAATTACAACCCATAAAAACACATAAAACTAAAACAGCCTAAGTGCCAAATTACAATTTTGGCTCCAGTAACTGTCAATCCCTCGACCGTTGCTCTAGCCATCACTTTCCCTTACCTCCAAAGCTGTCCAACTGACGGTTGCTCTAGCCATCACTTTCCCTTACCTCCACCACATAGCAGCCGTGAGTCAAGGCTCGACAAGAAAATTTAATTCACATTCACAAATGCACAACATTATACATACAACAAATTCAAACCGAACAAGTAATAATAACATAACATAAGCAACAAGCTAAGCAATAATAAAATATTTAATCCAACATGTAATTCAATCTCAACATTCAGTAAAGTTAGTTAAGTGTAGGTGCCCTTAGGCTGAGCCCTTTAGTTATTTAGCGGACATTGACTCGCTTAGACCAGGCTACGTTCCGCACGCTTAACATCAGCCTCGGCTCCCTTAGGCCAAACTTTCAGATCAAATATAAAAGATAGATAGATTGCAACACATGCAATCGAAAGCAGCACGAACAAGCATGCATATCCTAATATCCTCAAATTCTCACATATATTCATTTACAGGGGGGTCTCAGCCCCATTTACAACCCGGGTGTAGTTTTCTTACCTCGAGTCCCGAGCAGCAAGTGTGAGAGGGTCACGAGCACGATCCTCAACTCTGAGCCTTAGCGATAACCCAAGTCACAAAGCGATAATGAATAACCATTAAAACCTAAGCCAATTACAAGTTTTAGGAAACATACTAGCCTCTAGGACCTCGAATTCTGCTAAACCAGGTAGTAGGATCCTTCCCAAGCCCTTAGATTTAAGTTGCATAGCCTAAAAATCCCATTTGGATGATATTTCCTATTTGAGTTGTGACCCTCCTTAGAGGCGCTGCAGCCCTCTACAAGTAAGAGAGCATTCTAAGGCAGAACCCTAGACACGCGTTGCGGCGCGACCCCGTGAACCTCGAAACTTCAACATTTTTCCTGTGTTTCAACTGAGCCCAAATAACCAAAATCCAACATAAACATGCATCAAAACCAGAATGGAGGCCTTATGCCTTAATAGTATACTCGAAGCATTACAATTACCTAAAAAATCAAACCAAAATCCCCCTAGGAATTAAGAATTCAGTAAGACCTTTGAAACTTTAAAAAACTTAAGAAAACCAAACTAAACTTCAAATATCCATGGTTGAATTAATCCTAGCTTCTTTCCTTTAAGTCTAGAAATTCCCAGCTTCAATCCCCGTCCATTCCTGAGCTAAATCCCTAAGAATTCCCCTCATCCTCCTAGCACACAAAGGGAGAGAGGGAGAGCCGAGTAGAGAGAGTGTGAGAGAGAGAGCTGAGAGATTGCTATTCTTCTTTTCTCTTCATATTGCTTCTAAATTCACTTAAGTATATATTCTAACATAAAAAAAGTCTAAAGTGCCCTTAAGTCAAAATCTCTCATTTCAATGCCCTCAAGTGCAAAAACAGTCAGCCCCATTCCCAGCCAAATCCTCGAGTAGTCATACAAATTCCCAATTAATCTTGACATACCCAATTTATCACCAATTAATTACTCGTTACCCCATAAATCCAAAAATACGCACTAAATCCCCGAAATACCTCCTGGCTCACCCCGAGCAGGGTATTAGACCCCGCTATGACTATTTCACTAATCCACTCTTTAGGATCGCCTTAAGCCGTATACTGCAAATATATACACATAATAATGTGGTCCCAATCATTTAACACATATAATCACATTAATTCCCTCAATGGGCCAAAATTACAAATATTCCCTTATTATCAAGAACAGACCCACAACCATATATATTCATATTATCATATAAATCATGTATGCCATGTAGTCACACATTTAATCAATCAATTTCATACATATATATTAGCTCAAAAACTATTCCGTACTCCTACCAAACATCCAAAACCAATCTAATGCTTAGCTAAACCTCATACTAAACCCAAGAAATTCATGAAGAAAACTTGTGCTAAACCTTACCTCAATGTCAATTTCGACCCCCAGCAGACTTCACTCCTGCTCCTAGTTTGGTTCCTCAATCCCCAGCCCCAAACTCAGAGTTTTTTCTTCAAATTTTCCCCAAAGCCTTCCAAGCATACCAAGGGAGAGAGAGAGTGGTTGAATAGAGAGAGAAAGAGAGTCTTATCTTTTGTTTTCTGATGGTTCTCAAGGCTTCTCAGTGGTCAAGTTTATCCTTGCACAAAAGACTAAAATACCTCTTAAGCATAACCTTATCTTTTAATGGCCCCAAGGGCAAAATTGTCATTTGCCACATTTCCCTCTAATCCTCAAGTAGTCCTATAAATTATCAGTGAATCCCAACATACTGAAATAATCACTAAATGATGACTCGTTACTCGTTTAACCTTCAATTCATACTACATTTCTAAAATATCCCTAGGCTCACCCAGAACCGGGTATTTGACCTCGTTGTGACTATTCTACTAATCCGCTCATTAGGATTATCTCAGACCAAACATCTTAAATATATCCCCATAAAATGGGGTCTCACTCACAATACATACATAGTGCAAATATACCCTCAATGGGTCAAAAATTACAGATATGCCCAAATTTACATAAATGGGCCCACATGAATATTTAATACACATAAACACGCATATCTAGTCACATCACCACACAATCCTTTATATCAAAAATCACACATAGATTAAATTAATTCCACAGATAAGCCAAATTATGCCCTCCTGGCACAGTAACCAAGGCACTCAGCCTTAATAGTAATTTTTGGATTTTACAACTATCCCCTCCTTATTGAAATTTCGTACTCACAATTTATTCAAATGTCTCGAGATACTAATCCCACAAATCTGACTATAATTTCAGAGTCAAATCCATTACCTTGTTGTCTCTTGTATTACCCTCACTAGAGTGACAATCTTATTGTGTAAAATCTTATCTCTTCTATCGAGGATATTCATTAGCTTTTCCTTACACAATAAATTCCTCTGAAATTCCAGGGTCCCTTTACCTAATAAGGTGTAGTACTCGACACCCCTTTCCTTGACATTGGGACCAGTAACACCTTATGAGCCTCTACCCATGATGGGGTAAGGATAATCTGTAGGCCCCTCACTCAATCCTTGCAAGGAACACATAAGTCTATCAAATCTAGAATAAAATTTCTTATTTCTTTCCCAAACTAGCTTATCCTTTTTAGTCCACAATACTCGGAGAGGTACAAGTCCCCAATCCTAGAACTCCATGTTTCCATGTTTAAATTTGTGAACTCTTATGTCTTTTCATTATGACAGACACTCCGGCCTTAATAATCCTAAATAACTTCATTGGTCATTCGAACCAATTGTGAATGAAAATACTTACTATTTCTTGTCTCACTTCCTTGGAATAAGTAATTCTCATTTCCTATATCAGAATATCTTATCCAAAGTCACTTTGGATGTCAACCAGCATTCATCCTCATGACAATCCTATCCAGGGACCGTACTTTCCTCAATCTCCTAAAAACTTACACATTTTAGGTAAAATTCTTAAGTTTGAGTCGTTCCTTCAGGTTATCAGTCTGTTTGAAGATAAACGATAATTCCAAATCCCAATCATATACTCATCACCCTCTATGACCCTTTTTCAGAACCTGGGAACCTAAGGGTCTCAATCCGACTCTATCATCTTTGGTGTCCAGTGGAGACGTACGGTCTCCTTTCGTACACACACCCTCTTTTGATATCTCACTCACACAAACTATAGTGTGTTAACCTTCTATGTCAAGTCACAAATTTTCCCATCCACTTATCTCATCTGCAATCTAAGGTGATCCACCCTTACAGTTTATAATTATATTCCTCCAAACTAACTCTAGGATACACATCGGCTTACTAAAAGATTAGTCTGTGCGCCTCCCGATTTACAGATTTTAGGCCTTAACACCCATTCAATCTTCCTGGATACAACAATTATAAGAGGTAACCTAAGACTTGTCCTGAATCTCCCCCTTGATGTCAGCATCCATCGGATCACTCATCCGATCTGCATATCTTAACCTACCCATGCCAAGGTGGTAGGATTCTTAACCTTTCCTACAAGATCTTTTTTCTATGTTTCATTGTTATTCATAGAAGTATATCTGCCAATTATCAATCACAGGTTCCATACCAATTCTGGTCGTTACTTTACCCTAACTGTGGCTAACCGGCATTATTGTTAACTCGACATCCTTTGGAGAACATCTAAGTCCTTATCCCTTCATCCAGTGTGAGGTACGAATAATCACTCTTTCAGTTTACACACGGGAGCCCCCTCCGAGTCGTTGACGCGCCACATTATAACTCCATGTTTTAAACAAGGACAATGTCTGTCGTATCATCCTCCTGTGTCAGTCTATCACATGCATATTCTAATATGATGGTGAGCTAATCAACCATTATTTCTACTTCTGGAAACCCGACACGTAACTATCCATTCAAGAAAACTTTAGGTCCATACCTTATTTAATCCAAAGGTATGGCAGTCCTTGGAGACATTTGAAGTGAAAGATGATGTGTTTTTGTCAGTCTCACCATGCTTCTAACCCCTAAGGTGTTCCTTTAACAATTCCCTTGTGGCCTCTACCCTAACTAAATCATACGTAATCCCATCACTTCCCATAATATGACCTTGAATATCATCTGGAGAAATTGAAACCTATCCCCTCTGGAACCTTACCGGTAATCCCCGCTTCCTCAGCCTCGGTAGTATCAACACAGGTATTACTCATATTCTGTTCTTAATCAGAAGTAGTCCAAAACATTCTCGATCAAGCTAGATATGACTTGTCCAAATTATCCCTATATTCTCTACTTGTTGAATTTACATGGGTCGCTGAAGCATCAGCCAGTTCAAGAGCCTTCATTAATAACCCATCACCTCATACTTGGTACGAGTGGCAATTCTTAGAATCTCTCTTTTCTTGATCCTTAGCTGATAATAACCAGATCGATGGTCAATTCCTAAGAGCATTGTCCTACTTTGCAACCAGGCAAATAAATCCTTCATTCTTGGCAATGGATATCTATTCTTAACAATTACTTTATTTGGCTATCCATATGACGTACACATTCTCGCAAACTTTGCCTCTTTCTTAACAAATGGTGTTGACGTGTCCCATGATGAGATTCTCTATTGGATCACTCTTAAGTCAAATAACTTCTTTAACTGGACCTTTATTCTGTCTACTCAGCTAGCATCATTCTTCATAATTTTTCTGATACTGGTTCTATTCCTGCTTTAATCTCGTAGAACACTTAATTTCCTAGTTGCGACAGCAATCCCGACAAATCCTTATAAATCCATTTGAAATCCCACTGACTGATCCAGTTTCCCTCTGGTCTAACTGATATAATTCCTGGGGGTGCCCACCACAATAGCTAGGCATCTTGCGAATGGAACTGAGTCCTTCCCTTTTAAACTCGGAAGTCACCATCCTCTCTTACGGTCCATGGTTTTCCCTTATTTGGCAAACTAATCCCTACCTAGGATCATACCAAGATCCTCATATAACCATCTCAATCAAGTATTACTGTTAACTTTCTACCCATAATACTCTGACCCATTTCCTGAAAATTACCAACTTTCCCTCGCAGACACAAGATCTCAAGCCCTATAGTGTAATAACCATATAGTATGCACCACATATCTATGTCTTCTCTAGGAGACTCGTAGCACAAGACTCAATCAATACAATATAAAGGAACGATAACTAGAAAGCCAAGCTGTGGTTTCTCAGGAACCAGCCTCGGGCTCTAACTGCATTAAGATGGACACTTGAGTTAGAGTTGGGCTATTCGTACTTCTTGGCTCTCCCCTCTTCGATCTAAGGCAATCCATCTTGAAGTGCCCAACTATTCCACACAGAAGACATGCCTTCATTCGACATTCTCCTAGATGATGTCTCCTGCACCTAGCGCACACTGGATAACTTCTCTAAACTTCGTTGCCGCCTTGGCGGCCGCCCTGAATAATATGACCCCTACCAAGAGTATTACAACTATCAGGGGTCTTTCTTTTCTTATTACTGGGGCCTCCGCCCCTACCTAATCGCACAAATGGGGGTAACATTGTCTGAGCTTCCTGCCCCATTGCACTCTCACTCCATATCTCACCTCCTGCGTTCTATAGTAAGGGCCCTACCTACCGCCTGAGCTTCGGTAGAAATCTTCGTAAACTGGAGCGATCCTAACTCTCTAGGCTATCCCAGGGTTCAGTCCACATCCGTTGGTACTAAATGAAAAGAAATTTTGCCAAACCATCAAATTCACTGACATACTTTGTCACTGCCATACTACCTTGAACAAAATTGACAAACTCATTGGTCTTCGCAATTCAAACTACGTCACAGTAGTACTTCTCAATGAACAATTATCTGAATTCCTCCCAACCGATCATAACAACATTCCAGGTCTGGGTTAAAAATTCCCACCATGTTTGGGCATCCTCCCGCAGCATGTACGTGGTACAACCCACTCTATCATTGCTTACCACTCCCATGTAGTCAAGGATGGAGCTAATCATGCCATCAAGTGTTTAGCTCTGAACAGATCCAAGCCTCCATCAAAAACTAGAGGATAATGCTTCTGAAAGCTTTCATAAAGTAAGTCTCATTTGCTCCTACCCTCCAGTTGAAACCAAATAGATGCCATTGTTGTTGAAACATACGGAGCAACGTTCTCTGATGCAACTCGCTATCTCAACCAATTAATCTTTTTCTCTTTCTTTTGCAATCTAGTTTATATGTCAGTGAACATCTCCTACCGATCCCATAGGGAAGATGGAGGATTTTGGCCCCAACTACAATCCAAAACCCCAATATAACCCATGCCTTGGCTAGTTGACTACCCTAGATACATAGCTTCTCAATCTGTCTGTAGTCAATTACTTAACCTATCAGGCATGATGATCATATCCAAAACTATTCCACGAGCAGGGCTAAACAACATAATAGCCACATACAATAAGCATACCAAGGCACAAGTCTATAATGTTCATGCTCCCTATATTAAGAAGCAGATAAGGCAATTCATATAAGAAATTATACAAATATTTCACATAATACCAACCAACCCTGAGTCAAGCTTGTTTCTTGCAACAACCGTACATGTTCAGTCAATCTACAGGAACCATAAACCTTGGCTCACTCTAATACCAAGTTGTAACACCCTACTACCCTTGAGTCTTTACCATGTGATTTTAAAATGTACCATTAGCTTGCAAATCGAGGTTTTAGACCAAAAAGTGTTGATCGACTTTTGAGTCTTTCCCATGTGATTTTAAAATGTACCATTAGATTAAAGTAAATACTCATTTAAAGAAATTTTAATATAAAATGATGGACATTCATTTAAATCATAAAAATGTTACATTGGGATCCCAAAATATTGTTTTAAAACATATTTACAACTCAAAAGCCTTTATATAGTTGACCTATGTGACAAAATCAGTCATTTATAACACGTTCCTCAAAACTACCCCAGCTATGGCAGCCAGGTAGGCCAACATGTACGCATCGCTCCATGCCCTCTAGATCATGGTTGATCGACCCTATCCTTGCCCATACCTGCACCATAGAGCATCCGTGAGCCGAGGCCTAGCCAGAAAACTTCACAGCACAATATATAATATTTTATTTCAACGAATACATAACTAATTAGACACAACATTCAATCTACAAGTTTCCATCAGAATTCACAACAGCGGCCTACGTCGATCAGGGTACGTTACCAGACACCGAGTTCATGGTCTTAATTGAGAGGGTGAGTACAGGACCCTTAGAGGGTCTCGCCCTGGCAAGCTGCATTCAACATGTTTAATGTTGATCCCAGCCTTTGTCGATCTCGACCTTTGTCGTTCTCGACCTCTGCTGCTCCCGACCTTTGCCGCTCCCAACCTTTGCCATTCTTGACCTTTGTCGCTCCATCACAAACACATGTATGACGTAATAGTTACAAAGAATACACATAATACTAAGCACAATGTATCTTAACATGCATAGACAATTTTCTTACGTTGAGTCTGGAGCTTGAAACCCTGTTTTGGCACTTTCTCCTAATTTTAGTCGCGGCCCAGCCACCTAGTTTTATAGCGCACTACAAGTCAGAGATCCCCAAGGCTCTCTCATGGGGGACACGGTTTGTGGCTGTAACACCTTGGATAGCCAGGACCGCTACACTCTGTACTTATAAAAGTGCAAAACTTACTAATCAAGTCATTAGTTTAAAAATGTGTCACTAAACATGTATGAGCTAGGGTTAAAAAGGTTTTGGTCTCAAAAGTTTCATTTAATTTAATTAACCAGTTATATACATGGGATCCCAAAAGAATCAGAGTCCAAAAATAAATAAACAACTGATAGCCATGCTAAGGCAAAATAGACAATCTCAAGGTCTCGCGCCCCTGCCAAAACCTCAACCGTGGCGGCTGAGGAACCGGCCGTGTACATTCCACCCGCAGAGCTCTCCAATCAAGGCTGACCCATCTTGCCCTTGCCTTTACCTGCACCACGTAGCACCTGTGAGCCAAGGCCCAGCAAGAAAACATGTGCAACGCAAACAGTAACAATAGTTAACAAACTCACCAAGCATGAACTCTCATTGTATAATTCACATTAATCATTCAGCACACATTCAGAATCATGGACGCAATCAAACACTTATAGCATTCATATCACATAATAATCAGGGCCGATAACTTAGGCCGCACCCTCTGTTTACCCCACTGTCTCCGGCCCGCTTAAACCGAGCTTAGTGCATATTAAGCTGTCCTTGGCTACCAGTGGCCAAGCCGCACCCTGTGCGCTAGTGTAACCCTTGGCACTCTTAGGCCGTTGGTTCACTAATTAGCTTGCATGGCATAATACCATCTTTTCAAGCATACACAATAGGGAACCCATAGTACCGTCACAGATATTCAACCAGGTGCAGTTTTCTTACCTTTAATCTTTACGGATTTGGATTACGAGCAACGCTCCTCAGGCACGATCCGTTCCTGAGCCTAAGCTTTTATCACCTAGTAACAACCAAGATATAGGGTTCCATTAATATTCAAATTAGGGTTTTCGGTTACAAAACTAACATCTGGGAATCCGAATTCTACCAAGCACGGTGGTGAAATCAATCCCGAGCATTCTAGACCACACTCCCATGCCTAAAATCCCCAAAATTTTAATTGTGCACCCAAGGGCTGCGGCCCTTGAAGTTTAGCCGCAGCCCTACCCTCAAAACAGAACCAAGGCCAAGCCTGAAAGAAGACACGCGCCGCGACCCTTGCATTGGGCATCGCGACGCTCACCCTTGGCCGAGCCTCCTTGGACAATCCTTAAAACCTTACCCAAAATCACCCCAAAGCTTCCTAACTCAAAAACAAACATTCCCAGCACCTTTAGGATGACTTTAGCAACATAATTCAACAGAATACTCAGCCTAAAACTCATAGAAATCCATGTTTCAATCTCTGAAACTCAAGATCCTCAAAACACCCAACTAGCCATCCAAAACTCGAATTTACACCTCTAATCACGAATTAGAGCTTACGTCTTCAGTTGAACTCCTTCGCTAAGCAACTCCCAGCTAAGTCTTAATTTTATCATCTCAAATTCAACCTTAAACATTAACAATACAATCATCTCAGTACCCACCTAAGAACTCAAAGCTTCTAACTTTAAAACACAGTTTAATTCTTACCTTAGCCTTGATTAAGTGTTCCCTGAATAATCTCTGAGCTGAGCTTCAAAATCCCCCACTGAATTCCCAACAATTCCTAGCTCAAAGTCCACCAAAATTCCCAGTTTTCCCCCTTGTAGTTTGCCTAGTTTCCTTGTGAGATAAAAGAGGTGAGAAGGGAAAGAGAAAGGTCGATCTATTTTTAGTTCTACTGTTTTCCTTGAGTTTATCTTATCCCGTTAAGTCAATCCCGAGGCTCGGGGTGCCAAAAACGTCCCCGAGGGCAAAACGGTAAAATCCCCCAATATTCCCGCCTAGACTTCCTAACCTCAAATATATCCCCATATATTTATTTTCATAAGCCGATAGTATAAATTACTACCTGATACCTAAAATACCCCTGACTTGTCCAAAGTCAGCTATTAAGCCCTGTTGTGACTTTTCCCCGCTAACTAGCCCTAGGACCGCCTCGAGTCGTGCTCTGCAGACCTACCAACATAATAATGTGGTTCTCACAATACCATTAATATATATATCACATTAATACTAATATAATCATACAAGCATTATTAATCATATAGTTATGCTTTTAAATCTATAAAATCATTCAAATCACATTAAACCAAGTAATGCCCTCTTGGCACACTAATCAAGGCCCTTAAGCCTCATTAGCGAATTTGGGGTCGTTACAAATATCCCCTCCTAATGAGAATTTCGTCCTCGAAATTTACCTGAATAGCTCGGGATACTGATCCCGCATCGTTGTCTCTAACTCCCAGATCGCTTCCTCGACCTTGCTGTTTCTCCACAATACTTTCACTAACGGAATTGTCTTATTCTGTAAGACTTTGTCCTTCTGATCCAAAATCTGAACTGGTCGCTCTTCATAGGACAAGTCTGTCTGCAACTCTAAGTCCTCATACTTTAGCACATGTGTTGTATCAGAAACATACTTCCGCAACATAGAGACATGGAAAACATTATGAACTCCTGATAGCGACGGTGGCAAGGCCAGCCTATAAGCCACCTGTCCAATCCTCTCAAGGATATCAAAAGGTACAACAAACCTAGGGCTCAGCTTACCCTTCACTCCAAACCTCCTCACCCCTCTCAGTGGTGAAGCTCGCAGAAACACGTGGTCCCCAACCTGGAATTCCACGTCCCTATGCTTAGGATTAGCGTAGCTTTTCTGTCTACTCTGCGAAGCAAGCATTCTAAATTGAATCTTCTCAAAAGCCTCATTGGTCCTCTGAACCATATCCGGCCCTAAGTACCTCATCTCACCCATCTCATCCCAATGTATGGGTGATCTACATTTTCTCCCATATAACATCTCATAAGGGGCCACCCCAATCGTGGACTGATAGCTGTTGTTATACGAGAATTCAATCAACGGTAAGTACTTACTCCAAGACCCCTCGAAATCAATCACACATGCCCTAAGCATGTCTTCTAACACCTGAATCGTCCTCTCAGACTGTCCATCAGTCTGACGATGAAAAGCTGTGCTAAACTTCAACTGAGTCCCCATTGCTCTCTACAGAGCTCCCAAAAACTTGGAGGTAAAGATAGGGTCTCGGTCAGATACAATAGACTTTGGAACCCTATGGAGACAAACTATCTCCCACACATATAACTCTGCATACTGTTCCACTGTATAGGTCGACCTCAGTGGTAGAAAATGAGCTGACTTGGTGTATCTGTCGACTATCAACCATACCGAGTCATGATGTCCAACTGTCCTGGGTAATCCTCCCACGAAATCCATCATAATATCCTCTCACTTCCACTCTGGGATATCCAAAGGCTATAGCAATCCCGCTGGTCGTTGATGCTCAACCTTAACCTGCTGACATGTCAAACATCTAGACACATACTCTACCACATCCTTCTTCATCCTGGGCCACCAATATAATGTCCGTAGATCCTGATACATCTTCGTGGTACCCGGATGTAGTGAGTATGGCGTAGTGTGAGACTCATCCAATATCTCTCGTCTGATCCCCTCATCTGTCGGAACACAAATCCGTCCCTGATAACGAAGTAAACCAGTCTTCGAAACAGAATAATCCTTAGCTGCCTCCGCTAAGACATGCTGTCTAACTTCCTGCAACTGTGTGTCCACTAACTGACCCTCCTTGACCCACTCTAATAGGGTCGACTGCAAGGTAATATTAGCTAACTGGCCTACCACCAGTTCTATCTTTGCCCTGGCCATCTCATCAGCTAATTCCCTTGAGATCTGGGTGGAACTATACAACTGTCCTGGGCCCCTCTGGCTCAACGCATCTGCCACCACATTGGCTTTCCCAGGGTGGTAAAGGATGTCACAATCATAATCCTTAACCAACTCAAACCAACGCCTTTGCCTTATGTTCATATCCTTCTGAGTGAAGAAATACTTCAAACTCTTATGGTCAGTGTATATCTCACACTTCTCTCAATACAAATAATGACGCCACACCTTCAGTGCGAATACCACTACTGCTAACTCCAAATCATGAGTCGGATACCGCTGCTCATACTCCTTCAGATGTCGAGATTCATAGGCTATAATTTTCTCATTCTGCATCAGCACGCAGCCTAAACCCATCCTCGATGCATCACAATAGACCACAAACTTTCCTTCCTCCGAAGGAAGACTCAACATAGGTTCAGAAATAAGTCGTCGCTTTAACTCTTGAAAGCTGTTCTCACACTTCTCTGTCCAAACAAACTTCTAATTCTTTCTTGTCAACTCTGTCATTGGTGAAGAAATCTTCGAGAACCTTTCTACGAACCGTCTGTAATAACCAGCCAGTCCAAGGAAACCTCACACCTCCGAGGCGTTCCTTGGCCTCGGCCAATCCCTTACTGCTTTTACCTTGGACGGATCCACCTTAATCCCTTCTGCCCCAACTATATGTCCAAGAAAAGTCACTTCTGGCAACCAAAACTCACACTTCTTAAATTTAGCGTACAACCTGTCAGAGATGCTGCTCATGCTCTTCCTCTGAACCGAAGTAAGCCAAAATGTCGTCGATGAAGACAATGACGAACTGATCCAAGAAGTCCTTGAACACCCTGTTCATTAAGTCCATGAAGGCTGTTGGGGCATTGGTCAGACCAAAAGACATGACCAAAAACTCATAATGCCCATACCGTGTCTAGAAGGCCATCTTCGGTATGTCCTCATCTTTGATCCTCAGCTGGTGATAACCAGATCGAAGATCAATCTTTGAGAACATCGTCTTTCCCTGTAGCTAATCGAACAAGTCATCAATCCTTGGTAAATGATACTTATTCTTGATAGTTAACTTGTTCAATTCTATGTAATCTATACACATTCTCAGAGTCTCGTCCTTCTTCTTAACAAACAACACTGGAGCGCCCCATGGAGAATAACTAGGCCTGATGAATCCCAAATCCAGAAGTTCTTGCAATTGTATCTTCAACTCTTTCAGTTCTGCTGGTGCCATTCTGTACGGTGTCCTAGATACTAGTTCTGTCCCTGGTGCTAACTCAATCTCAAACTGAATCTCCCTACGCGGCGGCAATCCTGGTAGATCCTCAGGAAATACATCCAAGAACTCACACACCAATCTGGTCTCTCCCGGCCCTGCCAGCATAATCCTGGTAGTATCCACCACACTAGCCAGAAAACCTATACATCCACCCTGTAACAAGTCTCTGGCTCTCAATGCTGAAACCATGGGTACGCGGGGTCCACATACCGCACCCACAAAAACAAAAGGGTCCTCGCCCTTAGGCTCAAAAGTAACCATTTTCTTCCTACAGTCAATCATAGCCCCATATCTAACCAACCAGTCCATTCCCAAAATCATGTCAAAATCATGTCAGATCCACTGAGAATTCCCTACTATCAACCATCACTGGCAGTGCCGTAATCCACCTCCTAGAAACTACCAGTTCCCCTGTAGGCAATAAAGTCCCAAACCCTGCAGTCCGATACTCACTAGGTCTACACAATCTATCAATCACCCTACTAGAAACAAAGGAATGTGTAGCACTAGAATCAATCAATACTGTAAAAGGAATGCCAGCGCTAGAAAGTTGACCTGTCACTACCGAGGGACTAGCCTCATTCTCTGCCTGAGTCAAGGTAAATACTCGAGTTGGAGTCAAGCTATCCACCTTTCTTGCTTCTCCTTTCTTCACCGTTGGGCAGTCTTTCGTGAGATGCCCCACTGCTCCACACACAAAGCATGCCTTGGCTCGACACTCGCCCAGATGGTGTCTTCTACACCTCGGGCACTCTGGATAGGTCCGCCATGCTTCACCGCCACCCTGACGACCACCCTAATCACCTTGACCCCTCCTATCAGGACCAGCAGCGGTCGAAGTGTCAGGAGCCTTTCTCTTAAAGTCACTAGGGCCTCCGCCCCTACCTGTCATTGAATAAGGAGGCACCGCTCTACGACCCTCACGCCTCACCGCACCTTCCCTCCATATCTTGTTCCCCACTTCCTCAGCGGTAAGAGCCTTCTCAATGACCTGGGCATAAATTGTACCTCCAGGTACCGTTGTGATCCTGACATCTCAGGCTATCATAGCATTAAGGCCCTTGATTAATCGATCTTGCCTAGTAGCATCAGTAGGCACAAAATCTGGTGCAAATTTAGCAAGCCTATCAAATTTTAGGGCATATTCAGTAACAGTCATATTGCCCTGCACCAGACTCACGAACTCATTGACCTTTGCTGCCCTGACAGCAAAATTGTAGTACTTCTGACTGAACAAGTCTCTAAAACCTTCCCAACTCAGAGTAGTAACATCCCTGGTCTGCGATGCCACTTCCCACTAGATGCGGGCATCCTCTCTTAACATATAAGTGGCACAGGCCACTCTATCATGCCCCTTTTTCCTCATGAAATCCAAAATTGTAGTAATCATAGTTAGCCATTGCTCGGCTTTCAATGGATCCGGTCCACCCTCAAAGTTTGGGGGTTGTTGCTTCCTGAACCACTCATATAACAGCTCCCATCTGTTACCAACCTCCCATGACTGCACAACTGGTACCACTGAAGGTGGTACAATAGAGGCAGCATTCCCTGAAGGATAAGGATTTATGAGTTTTAGATCTATCAAGAATCCTTGCTATCTTTTTGTATCTCCAACGAACATCCAATGCAAAGTAGCCTCCAAAATACTCGGACCAAGATCTTCCAAGATTTATCTCTAGACCTCATGATGTGTGTGGGCACGTAGAGTTATGGTGAGAATTTTTTGATTCATAAGAAGTTCGTAACATATGAGATCTTGGAATTTTCCAGTATGAGACAAATTTCGTGGATAGGAAAAATATATTATGATATATTTTTCTCCCCGTGAGAAAGACTTAGAATCTTCTAGAATCTTGTATTTGCTTCTTGAAACTAATGTTCTATCAGATAGATTTATAAAAGAATAATAAATTGAAAATTCAAATTATAAACCCATTATGAAATAATTAATTAATATCCATTTTCAAGGATACGTGTCTTAACCGCTCTTATTTTATCATTATTTAGTAATCATTTATTCAAAAATATATAAAGCTCATAACTAATCTAATGAGATTATTTAATGAATAAATTTCAAATTACAATTCAAACAAATTTTGAATCATCTCATTTTTCTTTTCACATTATTGAAATAAATAAAGCTAATTAATTCAAATTTAATTATCTTAAAATTTTAAATGCCAATTTTGAAAATACCATTTTAATTAAAAATAATTTTAAAAAATTTCATTAATTAATTTATCAATTTAAAAAACTAATATGTTGACCCTTGATTTGGCCAACGTCACGGAGTCAAATAAACGACAAAGAACAAAAAGAAATCAAGAAGATAATCAAATGGAAAGAAAATGACACAAACAATTTATAGTGGTTCGGCCCCAACTAGATGGTAATGACCTATGTCCACTTAGTGTTCATATTGATATTGAATCCCAATATTGTGATCAATGAACTAGGGTTCACGAGTTTCACAAGCCTTGGGAGGATTACAATTTCGGTGGATAATCACACTATGCTCATCTCTCTGAATACAAAGATTAAAAGTTCAAAAGTCAAAAGTCCCTTCCTTGAGCCCTCTTCTTCTTATTTATAGGCTCAAGGAGGGTTACATGGGCCGATGGGCCTTAATTACAATTAAGATCAGCGTATCAAGGTAATAAAAGGAAACATAATAAATGTAATTATTACCAGAGTGCGTATCCCAAAGGAATTAAATGAAAGTATGCGACCAGACTGGTTGCACCTAATCGCGAGACTTGAAAAATCAGTAATTATCTCGTTGATGGTCGAACAGGATCCCTTCACTCAAAACCGCCACGTGCCAGCCACGTGTAAGAAAATATTGCCACGTCATCAAGAGCCATTTTTGGGTAAACATTTTCCCCCCAAGTTTATTTTACTACGACCAACATAAAGTAAACTTAGGTGACCGACCTTTCGCATGCCCCACCAAATCTGTCAGAGTCATCCATGTCTTCTTGAAAAAGGCAACCAATCACATCATTACAGTTTCCCAAAATTGGTCTAACGGCTATTATACTTACCCAAGCCTTGGGAAGTTACCCCTCATGATTGCCTAGGTAACTGCCCCTTACTTAATACAAGTACCCCTTCAAAATTACGTTTTACCTTTTACTCTTTCCTCAAGAACTCTGAAGAACAAGACACAAAAGTTTAAGAATTCGTACAATCCTTCACGATTTGCGAAGCTCCAACCTGGAGACTTGCCTTAATGTTTCAGACATTTACTTTGACATTCATCCAAGTAAGTTCCTCAAACCTTTCATTCTTTGAGATGTCATGCACCACCTATTTCACGTCTGTTGTTCTTGAATGTTCTTGACTATTTTTTGAAAAAATTTCTTCGGGGTAAAAAAGGAACGCTGATCTGAGCTTAATATGATAGGAAAATAAGACTTTGTTGGGGTTAGGAATCAGTTTGGTAGTTTGGAATATTAATTTAGGGCGTAAAGTCGAAGTAAAAATTCAATTTTTTAGCTTGTAGAAGAACTGGGTTTTTCTCGCCCCGTCAGAGTTGAAAAAGTATTTCTTGAAAAACTTTTTACTTCTGCTTTTTGATCCATTTTTCGAACCGTTCGCATAGAACCTAGTGTTTTTGTTAGAATGTTGATGGTCGTATAAAAGCTTAACTTTTATACACGAGCGACATTATTCCAACTTTCACACTTCTTGATCTTTTGGCCATAGATTCTCATCTCCCCTTCTTTGCTCGCAAATTTTTGTCTACATTCGTGGGGAGGTGACAGGCCAATTAATTTTTATATGCTTGCCCAGCTACTCGAGGACGAAGAACAGCCATTGTTGATAATCCGGGAAATTCCTTTCTCTCGCAACCCTTCATATAATCCCCTGACCAGCTTAAAAAATATGGGTTGAGTAAAACATACCGCACAAAAGAAAAAGAAAACAGCTCGTTTCTCTACCAAACAACCTGCTCCTCAGACTGAAAATCCTTCGACCAGACCTCCACCCAAAAACACACCCCAGCAATGAATCCAAACAGAAGCCCAACTTTGGGATACCCTTCGACCAGAGGTTGAATGGTACGTGGTACCTCCTAGCCACATTACTGTTAGGATGGTAGGGAACTATCTTAAATAGTACGAACTTTCTGGGATATCCCTAACTAAACCTTCCATCGACCAGTGGGAAAACCGGCCTGGTGGCGCCTACAGCGCCTGGTCGAGATTCCATATTGAGGCAGGGGCAACCTTGCCTCTTCATCCATTCTTCCAGGGGGTGGCCAATTATTTCGAGGTCGCCCCCTTCCAAATCACCCCAAACGAATATAGAATGCTTTGTGCTCTCTATATCCTATACAGCCACACGAAATGGCCTGTGCCTACAACGAACGAGATCAATTACCTATTTGATCTCAAGTCCAACCCCAACCACAACAAAACGGGGTTCTTCCACTTCTATCACCAGGAATTGGCTTGCACCTTCTTGAGTGAGACTACCTACAAGTCCAATTTAGGAAAGTACATCAAGGAGTACTTTTTAACAACTTATCTGGTCTCCAACAATCTGGCCTTCACCCAAGGAGTTAATTTCTTTTATCCTTTGATCGCTTACTTTCCTTTAGATTTTCTGTACATTCTTTAGAATCTTAGTGTTCTTCAGGTCCATGGTACCGACCAACTCATACTCCAAAAGTGGAGGTACGAGTACGAGCAGCTTCCCTGGCCAGCATGAAGGACATAGAAAAAAATGTCAAAGAGATGGTCACAGAAGCCAATTTGAGGCTGGTTGGCCTTTTGGCCCCTCACCAGGACGTGAAGGAATCAACTGAGGGGAGTGCCACTGGTGGAGAAGTTCCCTTCCAGAACCAAGATGTGTCACAACCTCTGAGAAGGCCAACGAGAGTGACCATTAGGGAACCCTCCAGCACCCCGCGAGCAGCTACCGCCCCTGCTCCTTCAGGAAATGGCAAAAAGCATGTTCACGAACACCCTACGCCTATTCTCGAATCTTCAGATGAGAACGGCACTGTCTTCTCACCTTTAGACAGTTTGCCCATTCCCTGTCATTTATTTGACGGGGACAACAACTTTAAGTACACTCCCAATTTAAATTCAGATTTCTTCTAAGAAGTGAGTGAGTGTACCAGTAGTACAGTTAATAATGTAGCGACCAGTAGTTGAAGCTCGGGTATTTTACTTATGATTTCCCTGCTCTTATTTCCTTGATGTAGTGAGTACATCTATTCATATTGTCTAACTGTTTGTATGCTTTCTTACTTGCAGATATGTCATCTGAAGATATGTTCGACCTCTATAGCACACCTGTCGCACCTTTGGGTAGGAAGAAGGAGAGCCGGTCACACTGAGGGGAAAGCAGCAAGAATCCCCCATCCAAAAGAGCTCGAACTGGGGACTCTCCAGTGGCAGTTCCTTCAAAGGAAACAACACCCCCTCCATCTCCTCTCGACCAGACGTCTCCCCCAGCACCAGTCGAACAGAACCCTCAACCACCAACACCTGCCGTCCAGACACCTCTCGACCAAACTGGAGATATCCTGACAAATACCGTGGTGAGCTCGGCTAAAGAGAGAATGACCAAACTCTCAAGGCACAAATGCAGCCAAGAGGCCATTGTCAGCACAGACTCCATGGAGGCCGACCACATAATCAACAGAATGCTGAACGAAATAGCCAGTGTAAGCTGCTATCTGTGGCTGAGCTTTATTTATTTATCTTGTCATTTTCTACAATCACCTTATCTTTTTTCTGATCACAGTGAATGCTAACTATGAATGCCAGCTGGCACCACACAGGGACTTTGGTTACTCAACTCAAAGAATCCGACGCCAAACATGCTAAGGAGGTCAAGGTGCTCGAGGGGAAAACGCGGAACTTCTCGATCACAAAAATAAGATAGCTGAAGAACTGAAGACATTCCAAGCTTCCCTGACCAAATCCATTATGAAAAAGGAGAATTTTAAGGAGTCTTCTAAGCTTATCTTCCAGAAGGCCACGAAGCTTGAGAATGAGTTGATCGCTAGCAGACAGGAAAATGAAGGGCTGGAGGGGCGCATTAAAGAGCTTGAGGAGGTCGACGCCAGCAACTTGGAGATGTATAAGGGAGCCAACTCCAATTGCTTCTATGCGTTCTGGAAACACAACTGTGAGGCCAACTTCAATTATCTTTACAAGCGCATGAGGTGAACTGAAATAGCCTGGTGCCTTGCTCGCCTGAAGAAAGAGGAGAGAGAAAAAATCCCAGCCTCCCCCGAGATCTCCTTGGCCACGAGCATGGAAGGCGCGGAAGTGGAAGCTGCCCTCTTGCCGCTTCATAGTTTTACTTGTTTTTCTTTCTTTTGAACCTATAGTTTTAAGACACATGAACTATGGTTTATGATGTCAAGACAATTTTTATTGCTGCACGGGCAACTTTCCTTTTAAAAGACAATTACATCCGAGCAGTGACTACTTGCGGTGTAAAGGATTTCACTTTTGATATTATAATATTTGCATTTTATTATAACATCTGTTCACAGGACCGAACTTAGCATAGCACTTTGGTTTGATTTAACAAAATAACAAAATTTTGAAAAATACTCTAAGTACCGTAGTATGCTTTCACTTATTTTGCTTATGTGTTTACATACCTATTGATATGCTTTGCTTACTAGATACCTTATATGCCCCCCAAGTCATTGAGGAGCTTTAGGTCCTCAGTCACTTGCCTTGACCAAACCTGTTCGAACATTTCTGCTCGTAATAGAGATTTTAGAATGATAATATGGCAAAACAACACACATAATGAGCAAATACTTATAATAAATACAATAGTTTGGCAAGGTTGACTAGCTGCGCACAGTCCCTTTTATTTCTCATAATAAATGGATAATCATGTCTGTACGAGTGATCAACAATATGATCTTACGCTTATAAGCGATTAGCCCCAAGAATGACTAACCCTTGTTCATAAACTTGTAAAAAGTAAAATTAATACAAGCCAATTCTTTAAGAAGAATTGTTTATTGATAGTATTTACGCAGGTTCTCTCCATTCCAATAGCGAGGAATGAGATCTCCATTTAAACGAGAAAGTTTGTAAGTGCCTGGATGGAGGACTTCTTCGATTTGGTAGGGTCCTTCCCAGTTAGGTCCGAGTACTTCAGCAGCTTGGTCGCGGGTGTTAAGGAAAACTCATCTAAGTACTAGATCTCCCCTTTTAAATTTCCTTTCACGTACTTTAGAGTTGAAATATCGGGTGACCTTTTGCTGGTAAGCTGCTACTCAGATTTGGGCTTGTTCATGCTTCTCATAGATCAAGTCCAGAGATTCCATCAATAACTGACTGTTAGCGTCTTGATAGTATGATATCTGTCGATGTGATGGTGAATCTAATTCAACAAGCAACATAGCCTCATATCCATAAGCTAGGGGAAATGCAGTATGGCCCATTGCTATTTGACGGGATGCTCTGTACGACCAGAGGACTTTAGGCAATTGCTCTGGCCATGCCCCCTTTGCTTCTTCAATCCTTTTCTTCAGAGTATCTTTAAGGGTTTTATTGACTGCCTCGACTTGTTCGTTTGCCTACGGGTGAGCAACTGAAGAAAAGATTTTGATAATTTCATGCCACTCGCAAAAATTTGTGTACAGATCACTATCAAACTGCATGTGATTGTCTGAGAAAATTTTCTTGGTAATCCATAGCGACACACTATGTTCTTGACCACAAAGTCCAACACTTTCTTGGTCGTTATGGTCGCAAGTGGCTCAGCTTCGGCCCACTTTGTGAAGTAATCGACAGCCACCATGGCATATTTGATGCCACCTTTCCCTGTGGGTAAAGACCCGATTAGGTCTATTTCCCATACTGGGAATGGCCACGGACTTTGCATCTGCTTTAGCTCATTAGGGGCTACTCACAGAATCTCTGACACTTGTCGTATTTTTGAAAAAATTCCATCTAGTCTTCATTCATGGTTGGCCAGAAGTATCCTTGCCTTAAGATCTTTTTTTATAAACTCTGCCCCCCAGCGTGATCTCTGCAGAAACCTTCATGGACCTATCGCATCAATTTTGTTGCCTTATCCTTTGAGATACATCTTAGGAGCGGCATTGAGTATCCCCTTCGGTACAGGACTCCATCGACCAGGATAAACCAAGCAGCTTGCCTCTAGAGGGTCCTTGCTTTGTTTCTGTCCGTAGGCAACCCTCTATGTGCCAGGTACTCTATGAAAGGTGTCATCCATGTATCTATTGTCCGAATTACCAGAGAAGTTTCTTCTACGTTGATGCTTGGTGTGGGCAGTCATTCAACGGGCACTATGTTCAACATGTCAGCATCCTTCGCACTTGCTAGTTTGGCCAAGGCATCAGCGTTTGAGTTCTGGTCATGAGGTACTTGCTGGAGAGTATACCATTAAAACTGTGCCAACAAATCTTTTACTTTATTCAAGTAAGCAACCCTCTTCAGACCTCGAGCTTGATATTCTCCAGTAATTTGGTTAACCACCAACTAGGAGTCACTATATATTTCAAGCGACTTTATGTTCATGTCTCTGGCTAATCGTAACCCGGCGAGTAATGCTTCATACTCTGCTTTGTTGTTGGACGCGGTGAAGTCAAATCTGATTGCGCAGTGGAATCGATGTCCTTCAGGCATCACCAAAATCACTCCAGCTCCAGCGTGGTGCTCATTAGAAGAACCATCTGTAAACAAATTCCAAGAAGGAGTTTGGATTTGAGGTTCAGGCTCTTCTGTCTGCTCGCTATGTGGAAGCCCAATGAGCTCTGCAATGAAGTCGGCTAAAGATTGTTCTTTTACCGCTGCTCATGGTAAGTAAGAGATTTTAAATTGCCCAAGTTCAACCGCCCATTTCAGTAATCGCCCTATGGCTTTTGGCTTTTGCAGAACTTTCCGTAGAGGCAAGTCGGTTAAAACTGTGATGGGGTGCGCTTGGAAGTACGACCGCAGCTTTCTGGAGGCTAAAATCAAGCAGTAGGCTAATTTTTCAATAGGCGGATACCGCAGTTCTACTCCTATTAGCCTTTTACTTACATAATAAACTACTTTTTGCACATTTTCCTCCTCTCTTACCAAGACGGCACTAGCAGCATATTCTGTGATCGCTAAGTAGATGAACAGAGTTTCTTTTTCGATTGGTTTAGATAGAATTAGTGGCTGTGCCATGTGGGACTTTAAGGCTTCGAAATCCTGTTCGCACTCATTCGTCCATTCAAATTTCTTGTTGCCTCTAAGTATATTAAAAAATGGGACGCACTTGTCCGTCAATTTGGAGATAAATCTAATTAGAGCAGCGATTCTCCCTGTTAAACTTTGAACATCTTTTATTTTTGTTGGCGATTTCATATCAACCAGGGCCTTGATCTTTTCAGGATTAGCTTCAATTCCTCGTGACTTTACTATAAATTCCAAAAATTTCCCTAATCCAACTCCGAAGGAACACTTGAGGGGATTCAGCTTCATCTGATACTTGTTCAAGACATTGAATAATTCTTGGAAGTCCCCTATCGACTTAACCAGCATGTCATCAACATATACTTCCATTTTTTACCGATCAGCTCTTTGAACATGTGATTGACTAGTCGCTGGTAAGTCGCACAAGCATTTTTCAATCCGAAGGGCATTACTTTGTAACAGTAAAGCCCTGTATCGGTCTGAAAGCTACTGCGATCCTCATCAGGTGGGTGCATACTAATTTCGTTGGTACCCAGAGTATGCATCCATAAATGATAGGATCTTGTACCCTGAAGTGGCATCGACCAGCAGGTCGATACTCGGGAGCGGGAAACAATCTTTCGAGTAGGCTTTATTAAGGTTTGTGAAATCCCCGCATGTTCTCCATTTTCCATTCGGCTTGGGTACTAGTACGGGATTAGAGACCCACGATGGATAAAACGCTGCCCTGATGAATCCATTCTCCTTTAGCTTCTCTACTTCTTCCTTTAAAGCTTTCGATCTATCATTGTCGAGCAGCCTTCTTTCGTTGTACTAGTGGAAAACTTTTGTCTATGTTCAGGACATGTCTTTATGCGACCAGGCAGAGACTTCCTGGTTCTTCTTCAAAAATTCCACCAGTTTTGTTATGTTGTTGTCTCTAAGTTTTTACTAACTTTCACAACCCTGGTTGGATCTGCTTCATCAAGTTGGACCTCTTCGAGGTCCTCGATGAGTCCTACTTCTTCATTAAAATCCCCAAAGCGAGGATTCAAATCTCTATCCTCACTTTGGGCAACACCCTATTTGGCGACGCAATCACCTGACTGGGCTTGTATTTCATTGGTTGTCTGCAACTCTTTTCTGGTTACTTCCCTCGATCCACCTTTTTTAGCCTTTGATATCGAGTAGTTGTAGCATTCCCTCGCTTCTCGTTGGTTTCCCAATACGCATCCTATCCCTGCGTCGATCGGGAATTTCATGGCAAGGTGCCAAATCGAGGTCACAGCTCACAGGTCGACCAGAATAGGCCTTCCAATTATAGCATTATACGCGGAAGGACAATCAACTACAATAAAATAATGAGTAATGTCCTGTTCACAGGCGCAGTTCCTGCTGTAACTAGGAGCCTAATCGACCTTGTTGGCGTGAGCCCTTCGCCAAAAAATCATATATGGTTTGGTTGCACGGCTCCAAGTCCTTGAAGAACAACTACATCCACTCTAGTGAAGACTTATACAATATGTTGACTGAGCTCCCTGTGTCAACCAACACCCATTTAACCATCATGTTGGTAATCTGGACGTTAACGACCAGCGGATCCAAATGTGGGAATCGTACATGCTGAGCATCATCTTCAGAGAAATTTATTAACTCTTCCTCTGTTCGAGCTTTCTTAGGCGCTCGATCCTCCACACTCATCATTTGAAGTCCTAGTCGTGGCGTAAGGCCTGAGCATACCACTCCCTTGACTTCCCACTAACTCCTGCAAGGTGTGGGCTGCCACAGATGGCGAGTAACGTACCTGCCACAGGAGCTGGCTGTAAAGGTGGCAAGCATTGGTGTGCAAGCGCCTGCTCGTTGCCTCCTTGAGCCTCTCGCTGAGAAACTCCTGCGGCTCGTACGTACCTCCTTAGGTGTCCTTGTCTGATAAGGAACTCAATCTTGTCCTTCAACTGGTTACACTCATTAGTGTCATGACCATAGTCGTTGTGAAAACGACAGAATATTGTTGTATCTCTCTTGGAGATATCCTTCCTTATAGGTGTTGGTCGCTTATAAGGGACATTGGAGTTGGTCGCCTGGTAGACCGCCGCCCTTCTCTCGACAAGGGCCGTATAATTAGTGAATCTTGGCTCATACCTATTGCCTTTGGGGCGTTTATTTTCGGATGTTGATGGCTCATTGTTCGCCCTTTTTCCACCATTTTTACCATTCCCGTTCCCGTTGCCTTTGTCGTTGCCATAGGGTTTACCTAACTCGTTGGCGGCTTTGGCGGGATCTTCCTTTGGTCCCTTGTCCTTCGTAGGCAATTTCCCCTCATTGGAAATCGCATCCTCGAGCTTGATGTATCGATCAGCTCGATCAAGAAACTCCTAGGTACTCTTTACCCCATTCTTTCTTAGGTTGTTCCAGAGGGGAGAATGGCGCCTTACCCCAGCAGTTAGGGCCATCATTTTTCCCTCGTTGCCCACTGTTTTAGCTCAGTAGCTGCTCGCATGAAACCCTGGACGTATTCCTTTAAGGGCTCTCCCTCCCTCTATCGTATCTCGACCAGCTGGTTGGCCTTAGTGTGGTGTACGCGACCAAAGTAGAATTGTCCGTAGAATTCCTTCATGAACATTTCCCATGATTCTATACTAGCAGGAGGGAATTTAAAGAACCACTCCTGAGTAGTGTCAGATAGGGTGCCGGGGAAGATCCTGCAACAGACATCGTCTAACACCTTCTGGATGTCCATCTATATCTCAAACTTGTTTACATGAGATACTGGGTCCCCGTACCCATCGAAGTTCGGCAGTACTGGCATGTTGAACTTTCTGGGGGTTTCTTCCACAACAATCCTCTGTACAAACAGAGTACCTCTCCTCCAATCATACTCAATGTGGGATGTCCGGATTCAGTGCATCAATTTGGGCCTGTACAGTGTCTAGGATCGTTGGAGCGATTGGTGCCAGAGGAGAATACTCATCGTGCCTCTCGCGCCTGTCATTGAGCTCGTCCCTCAGGTCATCATCTCTACGTTGTTGCTCACTTGCGCCTAGACGATCAAAGACATTATGCTGTCTTGGTTGCCCCCAGCGTTTTGGCTTGTATATTTTCTCTTGGCGGAGGGTTCCTATCTCCACCTCTTCCTTAATGCCCCCGACCAGCATTTCTTCTACCCGAGTTGGCCTCATTATAATCATGGCCATCCCTAAACTACGACCGAATATAGCACGACTGGCTGGTCACGTTGTTTCCTTCTCTAGCTTACTCTCCCGAGCATCAGGGGGAGGCCTGCATTGTTCGGTGGATCCCTGTGCATTATTGTGTCATGGGGGTCCCCTGACCGTAGAGCCTGACTCTTCATGCCTTCTATTAGCCGAAGGATGTTGCCCCCTGCTTGGTGGATTTGGCTCATTGGCCACTGGGCGTCTAGGGCTTTGGAGAGGCTGCCCGACCCTATTCTGCCTCTGGCGCTGGGGATTGCCTCGACTAGCTTGAGAAGGTGGCTACTACTTAGGATCCTGAATTGGGATATCCTGCAGAGCAGCAGGTGGTTGCTCCAGCCTTTGGGGGCTTGCTGGCTGAAGCGGAGGACTTGGATTTGGGGCCCGTGGTGGTTGTGCATTTGGTGGGTGATTCAATTTAGAAGTCGGTGCAGTGTGTCCCCTAGCCAACTGAATGGCTGCTTCTAAAGCTGTAGTGGCGTCTCTCTACTGGCTGTCCATATCTATCTGCCGCTCATTCAGCTCCTGACGCTAACGCTCGATTTCCCTCTATTGTAGCGCCAAGGTCTCTGCCGTATTCTCTTGATTGGCCCTCAGATTGGCCAACTGGTCCTGCAACACACTCACTATTGTCGTCAGCGTTTCAGAATCCATTTCTTCCTCCTCAAAATTCAAGTGTGGCTCATTTTCAGTCACACTTCAAGGAGGAGGCTGAGTGGATGCAGCACTAGAAGTCTGCCCAGCTCTCTTGAATTTTTGGATTAATTCTCTCAATGAAAGAACCAAAATGTTAACCCTTGATTTGGCGAACGACACAGAGTGAAATAAACGACAAAGAACAAAAGGAAATCTATAAGAGAATCAAATGGAAAGAAAATGACACAAACGATTTATAGTGGTTCGGCCCCAACTAGATGGTAATGACCTATGTCCACTTAGTGTTCTTATTGATATTGAATCCCAATATTGTGTTCAATTAACTAGGGTTCACGAGTTTCACAAGCCTTGGGAGGATTACAATTTTGGTGGATAATCACACTATGTTCTTCTCTCTGAATACAAAGATCAAAAGTTCAAAAGTCAAAAGTCAAAAGTCCCTTCCTTGAGCCCTCTTCTTCTTATTTATAGGCTCAAGGGGGGTTACTGATATCACCCAATAAACTCCTAAGCGGTCACAGTAGTAATCGGGCTATGTCGTATCCACAGAGAGGCAAACACAGCTAAAAATTAGATTAGTAGATAAAAGATAAAAATCAAGTAGAATTGAAGAGATGGATTTTGTGAAATTAAGATTATAGAATAGGGAAAATGATCAGATAAAGAGCATGGTAAGGTAGAGATGCAGTGCTATAAAACCTATTCTAATATTGATATTAATTCAAAACACAGTTGCAATTCTACACCATTGATTGCCACTGGAAGATGTATATGTTAAAAACACAAATTAAATAATCTAGATTAAATTGAATCTAACTCCTAATTTCATAGCATATCATAATATATATCCAAGAGCAACAAAATACCACTGGCAGAATGCAGTGAAAGACATATAATATAACAAATATACTAAAATAAATTAACAATTTAACTTACATAAGAAAATCATGACTGAACTTATGTAAAAGATGCTAAATAATTTTAGAAAAGAAATTAGAAGATGAGAAACAAAATAATTAATGAGATATGGAAATGAAGCATAAGAAGAATCAATATCACAATTGAGAATAAGAAGTACAAAATCTACACTCTAACCTCACAAATATTTCTAAAATAGTTCACTCATTTTTGTCACCTAAAACAAGTAAAAGTAAACTAGAAACAAGAAAAGAAACAAAATAACAAAGTGTATTTTTCCCACTCTACAATCTAATAATTTTCACTAGCTTTGGTTCTCTATTTATAGAGAAAATAGGACCCAAAACGTGTACAAAATAGTGGGGAAATGACTGCATAATTGGAGCAAAGTGGGACAAGTGGGAGACAAACTGCAGGAGAGTGGGACAGGTGGCAAGCTTTCGTTGGTTCGGCAGGTGTGTGCGTCAGGCGCGGCAGCAGCGTGGCAGGCATGGTCGGGCGCATGGGGAGGAGAGGCTTACGGGTGGGACAGCATCAGGCTACGTGGCGCGTTCTGACTGGCTCGGCAGGAGGTGCGTCAGGCGCTACAGCAGCGTGGCAGGCGGCTCACAGCTTGGCTTCGGCGGTGCGGCTGGAGGCTCAGCTGGCTTGGCTGGGCGAATGGCAAGCTTCCATGTGGCAGCGTGGGGGAGCAGCTATTTGGGCTTAATTTTGGGCCATTCCATCTTCAAAAATGCTATTTTCTTCATGATTTCTTCAATTTTAATTCTTTCCTTCTTTTTTCTTTTTCTTTGTGTCAAAATATATTTTATTTCCTGAAAATTAAACACAAATTAAATTAAAATTAATATTTTCAAATATAAAATATATGACATTAAATCCATGAAAATACTATTTAAAACTTAATTAATTTTAAACTTTTAAGACTAATAAAATGATATTTTTGAGCACTAAACAGTTACATAGGCCAATGGCCCTTAATTACAATTAAGATGAGCATATCAAGGTAATAAAAGGAAACATAATAAATGTAATTATTACAAGATTGTGTATCCCAAAGGAATTAAATGAAAGTATGCGACCAGACTGGTCGCACCTAATCGCAAGACTTGACGAATCAATAATTATCTGGTCGATGGTCGAACAAGATCTCTTTAGTCAAAAGCGCCACGTGTAAGAAAATCTTGCCACATCATCAGGAGCCATTTTTGGGTAAACATAAAATATATATTAATTAATTTGTCTCATTTATATATTTTACCTTGAAGAATAAATTTCTTCCAATGCCATTTCCTTGATTTTTCCCTGTTTCAACTCTTCCCTTGAATAAGCATGAAAATAAAGGCTCGAATGGTATCATCACTCCGTCACCACAGAATGAAAGGGGTGATCTCGTAGTTCTTGGTCTTTGAAGATATGTTGGTTGGTGCTCCGTTTTATTTTCCCACACCATCTTTCGATTGTTAATACGATATATAAGGATCGCTACTACAAATAGTACTACATCCCTAAAAGCTTTAGGCATCTTTGATCATATTAAACTTTGAAAATTCATGGAGTCTCAGTTCTCACATAAAGAAAGCATGGTTAGTAGATAACTATTTTGTCATTCTAGAAAGCAATCTTGTTTTGGCTTGGATGATAGAGCCACCTCAAGGAGATATAGACCTATAATTCTAAGTTCCAATGAATCTATATTATTAATTAAAACTCTTTAACATAATAACTTTAATTTATTATCCTCAACATTATTTCACTAAAAATATGAGACTGCACTCTTATAATTATAAACATTAACTTATTGACTACTTTTTAAATATAAAAAGCATCCATTGATTTAATCATTAAATACAATTCAATCCTCTATAAATGGTTCATAATTAAGGTAGGGTTAAGATAATGTTTTACCTCTTTAATTATATCTTGTTCCCTTAAATACTATTAACTTTACTAGTGAAGGCTAATTCATAAATTGTTTTATGAATTTGATCTCATAACCTTTCTGTTCCAAAAGCTAACCCTTAAGAGAACCATTATTCAATTCTTCTTGGAAATGTATAGATTCCATATATCTATATTATGTTCCCATCCATTTACACCAATAAGTTCCCAAAATAAAACTTTTCAGTCTCATCATTTTGACAAACCATAACGAGTGAATCAAAGAACCCAAATGACATAAACAGGAGTTAATAATAACCTGAAGATTAAGATCAATTTGTATAGGATCATCTTATTGATATGTTTAATTAATTCTTATAAAACAAACGATATTTGGTTAAGTATTAATAACATATCTAGTCCAGTTCAAGCATAACCACTTTATACAAAGTACCTCCACTAAGATGTCTTACTACATCAGTAATCCAGATCTAGATTACATGTATTCATAATAAATTAAAAGGATCTGCAAGGTTATGTTCTGAAGCTACAGTATGTAATCAAAATATTCCATATAACTTTGTTTTACTGCGCACTATTTAAATTCGTTCCCAACAATCTTAATCCACTCCTTCCAATACAAGATGGTAGTCACAATAACGAATTTGGAGATTTTCTTATATTCATATAATATTATTCTAATAATAATAATCAATCAATATATCCAAAAAAAATCATTTCAATTATTTATTTCATAAAACATTGTTGAATACATATGCTTTAAAGGGAATTAATCCCAACATTGTTCCACTTTCCCTAAAGCAAATGAGGCATCTCCATCAAACCCATATTAATAACATGATCTTTAAAAGTCTTGGTAGACAAAGTCTTAGTAAAAGGATCTGCAAGATTATGTTCTGAAGCTATATTCATAATTGCAACATCTCCTCTATGAACAATATCCATGATGAAGTGGCACTTCCTCTCGATATGCTTTCCCATCTTGTGACTCCTTGATTTCTTTGAGTTATCTACCTCCCTACTATAATCACAGTACAGGACCAATGGCTTATCCATGTCTTGAACAACTTCCAAATCAGAATAGAACTTTTTGAGCCACACAGCCTCTTTAGGTGCTTCACAAGCCGCTATGTATTCGGCTTCCATGGTAGAATCTGAAATACTGGTTTGTTTGATACTACATTAGACTGCAGCGCCTCCACCAAGTGTGAACACTGATCCAAAAGTCGATCTCCGACCATCACTATTTGATGGAAAATAAGAATATGTGTATCTAGTGGGGTTTAGGCCAGCACCTCAATATACATGCATATATTCTCTAGTTTTCCTAAGATACTTGAGAATATTCTTTACTGAAACACAATGACTCAATCCTAGATTGGATTGATAACTACTGACTGTCCTTATTGCATAACAAATGTCACGTCTTGTACACAACATGGCGTACATGAGACGGCATACTGCAGAGGTGTAGGGATACTATCTCATATCCTCTTCTTCTTGAGGTGTCTTAGGACACTATTCTTTAGAAAGGATAATTCCATGACGGGTTAGCATATCACCTTTCTTGGAATTTTGCATACTGAAGTGTTCCATTACCTTATCAATATAAGTTGCTTCAGACATCACCAAAACTTTGTTCTGTCGAACTCGAGGGATCTTCCAAATATTTCATTTGGAATTTCTCGGCTAGTCATTTCTTTACTTT
The DNA here is from genome assembly GCF_963169125.1 of Humulus lupulus. NCBI lineage: Eukaryota > Viridiplantae > Streptophyta > Magnoliopsida > Rosales > Cannabaceae > Humulus > Humulus lupulus. Next base: position 115,719,430 of record NC_084794.1, on the reverse strand, counting down.
TGTTAATGTTTCTATTTCATTTTCAATCAGTAGAATGTCATCAATGTAAAGAACATGGAAGACAACAATGCCATCTTTGATTTCTTTATAGATACAAGGTTCAGAAACATTTTATTCAATACCATACATTTTAATTATGTCATAAAATCTCATATTCTGAGATCTTGAATCTTGTTTGAGTCCATAAATGGACCTAAGAAGCTTGCAAACCTTTTTCTCTTAACCTTTGAATTCGAACCCTTCTAGTTGAGACATATAAACGTTGTCTTAACGTCTATTTGTCATATCTCATAATCCATGCTAGCAACAATGCACAAGAGTATGTGAATAGATATCAGCATGGCCACAGGAGAAAATAATTCTTCACAATTCACCCCTTCTCTCGAAGTATATCCCTTGGCTACAAGCCTAGCTTTGAAAGTCCCCACTTTCTCATTCGTTCCTCTTTTCTTCTTGAATATCCATTTGCAACCAATAGGTTTAACATTTTCTGGTAGATATTCAAGAATCTAGACGGAATTGGAATACATCGATTACATTTCCATGTTCATGGCGCCTTTCCATTTTTCTTTGTCAAAATCCCTCATTGCATCTCTATATGCCAATGGATCATCTTTTTTTTTTTGTCAGGCACGCGAATTTGAACTTCGTGTTCATAGCGAACTGGTTGTCTGATAACCTTTCCACTACAACGAAGCTCTCTATTACTCTGACTAGAACTTGTGTCTTCTACTTGTCGTTATTCATTGTGAACACTTGGTTACTATTTACATGATCTGAAACTATTTCCTCAAGTACAACTTTACTCCGAAGCTTGTGGTTATTAATATATTCATGTTCAAGAAAAGTGGCATTTGCCAATACAAATGCTTTGTTTTCTTTTGGACTATAGAATATACAACCTCTAGTCTTTTTAGAATACCCTACAAACATGCTCAATTCAGTGTGTGAGTCCAACTTTCCAATCTTTCCTTTCAACACGTGTGCTAGACACCCCCAAATACGAAAAGGGTGTAAATTAGGTTTAGTGTCATTCGATAGTTCTAATGGTGTCTTATGGATAGACTTGGATGGAACAACATTTAATATGTAGATTGTACATTGAATTTCATAGCCCCAAAATGACAATGGTAATGATGAATAATTGATCATCATTGATCTAACCATGTCTAATAACGTTATGTTCCTTCATTCTAAAACACCATTTTGCAGTGGCGTTCCAGGTGTTGTGAGTTGGTATTGAATTCCATGCTCATGCAAATGGTCCTCGAATTTATAATCCAAGTACTCTCCTCCATGATCAGATCAAAGTACTTTTAGTGATTTATCTAATTGGTTTTCAACTTCTGCTTGGAATTCTTTAAACTTCCCAAAAGTTTCAGATTTCACTTCATTAAATATAAGTAATCATATCTTGAATAATCATTAATAAAAGTGATGAAATATTCAAAGTCATCTCTTGATTGTTCATTAAGTGGACCACACACGTCAGTGTTTACAAGTTGGAATGGTTCTTTGGCTCTTGAACCTTTAGTAGAGAAATGTATTTTGGTCATATTGCCTTCTAGACAAGATTCACAAACTAGAAGAGAACCAACAGTTAATTCTCTTAAAGGACCTTCCTTTACTAACCTATTCATCCTATCCACACCAACATGTCCCAATCTTAAGTGTCAAAAATATGTATCACTATCAGAATCAATCTTTTGATGTTTAATAGATCATTGATTTGCAACTTTAAACATTTCAGACTTCTAGATTTTGTTGGTATTAAATTAGAAAAATATCAAAATACGCACAAGGATGTTTAGGAAATGGGATTTAAAAAAATATCATTAATACCAGCCAGGATCACACATACAAGGAATAGAGATTACCTCTCATAGCCTATCAAGTGTCCTTGAGTCTTTTAGTAAAATCAACGATCTTATATCCTTATGAAAACTCACACCTTGACCTTCCAAGCCGATCTTCTAATACACAATGATGTGTGTGGGCATGTAGGATTCACAGGTTCATTTTAGGCTCTCTAGATGTACTCAACAAATTATATCTAGAAAGTTTTGAGAAGAGTGAGGTTATAGAAACTTCTACAATTTTAGGTTTAGAGAATTCTATCATTTCTTTCTTTTGAGAGAGTCTAATAACTGAGAAATTAGTGACATAAAAAAGAATCTCTATTTTCAGGTTTATAAAGATAATTAACTAATTTAATTAATCTTTATTTAATTAAAATTAAAACTGATTAGTTACAACCTTTTTAATTATTTCATTTAACTCATATTTAAAAATGAAATAATTAAATAAATTAATTAATTTGAAATTCAAAATTCAAATCTTGTGAATGAGAATATCTACATGTGGCACCACCCACTATAGAGTAAAGTGAGTGGCATGTTCCACTGTATATCTATCCCTGATTTTCTCATTTGTTTATTTAATTAATTTTAAGATAAGATATTTAACCCAAAATAAATATGATTTAATTAAAAATTAACTTTATTTTACAAACTATTAGTTTTAAATAAATTATCTTATAATAATATAATAATTAAACTCTCCCAAATATTAATCCAAATATGATTAATATTTATTTTAACATAAAGTTCTTCGAAATAAAAACTAGTTAACTAATTATATAATTCACAATTGATCAATTGTCCATAATTATAACATAATTATTTTCTTGTCCTTAAAAATTAATTCTTTTGCAATTTCATCCTTCTCTTTATAAATCGTTTTGAGACATCCTTACTCTTCACAGTGCAGGACAAATGCATCTTGGGGACCATGGACCTATAATACGAAGCTCCAATAAACCATATTATGAATTAAACTCTTTAATTCAACAATATTATTTATTAATTACATAATAACTTCGCTATAAATATGGAATTGCACTCTAAGTATTTATAGAATTATATTTACAAAGTTTTCTCTCGTAGTCCATTGACATAATCAATAAATGTAGTTTTGTCCTCCATTTATTGGTTCGTTAATTAGAACTGGTAAAAATTACCATTTCACCCTTCTAATTACCTCTTATTCCTTAAGTACCATTAATTCACTAGCGAATAATTAATCTATAATCAAATTATAGATTTGAGTTCAATAACTATTCAATTCCAGAATTAACACGTAAGGGCGCCAATATTCAATCAATTAAGAAAGTATGGGTTTCATTACTGTAAAATCATGTTCCCAGCTATTCATAATATTTCATCTCCGAAACAAAAGTCAATAGCCTCATTATATCAAAAGACCTTAACGAATAAATCAAAAGATCCAATAAGCACAAACATGAGTTCATGACAACTCACGAATTAGACTAATCTACAAATGATCATCTATTATGATAAGACTTAAATCTTTATGGAAAACAGTAAGTTTATAAAGATAGTTAATTCATATTGGTCATGTTGTTTATAATCAATATTATATACAACACATTTACCAAGATGTGTATCCACATAACTAATATGAATCTAAACTACTTGCATCTCATATTTTAGTAAACAGTACTAGTAACCATTCATTGTTGATTCCATACTTTTATATTTTACTGACTATTTTATTCATTATATATGATCTAAATTCTCTCGTACTAATACAAGATCATATCCTCATAAATGAATATAGACTTTTCTTGATATTTATATAAATTATTCAAACAATAATTATAACATTCAAATACAATAAAATTGTACTTTTATTTAAATCAATACAATATCTTTTTAAAAGCTTTTATGGAATAAACCCTAACAGATTGATCATTCTTTAGTCTTTAGATTATATAGCCAATCATTGAATTTTGCATATCAGATTTGAGTAACAAATCTCGAAATAACAATTGAATTATTACTAAAAGATATATTGAAACCTTGTTCATGTAACATAGAAATTTAAATCGCCATTTATAATCACATTACTAATCATAGACTAATTTCTCAATATTAGTTTTCATGTTTTAATATAAATCTTAAGTTTCTAAAAATAAACAAAAATTTAAAATTGTTCATAACAAAAATAAATTTTTAAAGAAATCTAAACTTGGGCTCCATCTTTATCCTGCTTGTCATTGTCCTTTTAATTAACACCCTTTCTCTTCTTATTTTTTTCTTTTGTAAGAGGAAGATTTAGAATGAGCAACATTTCCTTCTTCTACTTTTGCATTACTCTTATTGAGAGATTCAAAAGCCTGCAACTCATTGAACAATTGAGTCATGAAATACTCCAACTTGTTCATAACATAGTTGGTAGTAAATGAGGAAATAGCTGGTGAGAGTGATTCAAGTACCAGGCTAACTTGAGTCCTCTCGTTAATGGTTGATCCATGAGCGTTCGCATCATGAATGGTATTGATCATGTTTAGAACATGCTCTCTGACAGAAACACATTTCTTCCATTTCATGTTCACATAGGCTTTAGTAGTCTCGTGTCTATATTATTCAAACCGATGTCCAAACATGTGTTGAAGAGACTCACATATCTCATATGTAGTCTCCATTTCTTCATGCTTTTTTCTGAGTACATCACTCATACTAGAAAGCATGTATCATTTAGCCTTGTTGTTGGATAAAATCCAAGCATCATACTTCTCCCTTGCAGTTTTTGGAGCATTGGTAGCAGGGACCTCAGGACATTCCTCACTAAAGACAAACACGTGATTCTCATAAATCAAGACAGCGTTCATGTTTGATTTTTCGTTTCATAAAATTATCACCAACGAGTTTCTCATGTGCAAGTAAAGCAGTAATTGAGTTTGAGCTAGATATTATTGCTGAAATAAATAAATAAAATAAAAATGAATTTAGCACATATAATGAATATCAATTCTTTCAGAATAGTAAATATGATGCATTAATGCAACAAATTTAAATAACACATAAAAACAATTATTACTAATTAAACGAAAAATTCATTTGACAATTAATGGACCAGCATTAGGGTAGGAGACTAATCTCAAATTAATTTTGAGACATTTCTCAAATTCATAAGTGAAAACATAAAATCAACTATTTTCTCTTTTTAATTATGAACAACCACTTATTTGGTCAAGATTGACTAGTCGCTCGAAAGCCTAGTCAACCTTTGTGAGTGTAACCCATTATTTTAGATTAACGACTTAACTCAAGAGTGCGCCTTAGGGTCAGTCAAACTTGAAATACACCATTCAATCATATTCTTTGAAGAAGTTAACCTTAAATAATAACACAGTCAGAAACCTTCCTTAGGAAGACGCAAACAAATGTGCCTCGATGCCCATTCCATGAAACATCAATGTTAACTAACAATGGAGACCATAAGAGTTATTGTTACATCTCCTTCTCCCACTCACTATTTTAGAATATGTGTTTTCTAAAAACATCCTATGCATTTTAATTAATTTACCAAATGATATACTAATAATTACTATTCTCATTAACAATTTAAACATTAAACAAAATTTAATCAATCTACTAAATAGGCCCTTAAACTATCTATTTGTAACACCCCAATTTCTCTTAATATTATCGAGAACACAGCATTGGATCATAAACATAAATATTGCTCCTTTATTTATGAAAATCATAATAAGCAATGAGATCCCGTGTCTTTACAAAAATAAATAAGGTTTGTAACAAAATAAAATGAGCAACATTAAGGTATAAAAAAATTAAAAATCAAATGCTTTAATAAATAGGTCCGCTAGATCATTCCTCGAATATATGGTCCCCACGAATACATCACTAAGCTCTTAGGTCCCACTCGCCACCGGCCTTTCTATCCTCAATTGTCTGCAAAACAACATAATAAGGAGTGAGCATCTAAGCCCAGTAAGGAAAATACAAACAAAGTCATATAACAAGTAATCATAATAGACATATCATAAATCATACAAAAGTTCATTATACCCTAAAACATAAATGTAATCTAGTCCTTAATCATAGGTCATAAGAGGTCCTAATCATAGGTCATAGTTATAGGTCATAATCATAATCATAGGTCATAATAGGTAATAATAGGTCATAATAACAAGACATGTATAAGAAAAAGATAAGTTCTTTTAAAGGGGAGACAATTAAGCCCCATACATAAGTCTATCATACAATTTTTGCAACCAAGCCTAATGGACATCAACATAGGTCTGTCATACATTTTTTAACACCTTAGGTCTAGCCACACTTATCTTCTTTTTGTACCTGAAATGTTAGGGTCATACACATCACAAGCAAGGTCATAAACTAAACTACCTAATTTTCCTTACCTTGAGTATGGAAAAATAGAAGAAAAGAGATTGCTTTTGCTATAGAGAATCATCCAAAACCTTTATATATGACATAAAAGTTTAAGATTAGAGACTTATAATAAAACTATACTTCCAAAAATTCTAAACTTCATCAAGCCATACCCTCACCCAAGAGCCAAAAGATGAAATCGCAAGCCTTCCTTTAATGCCTATCCCCAACAACGACACCAATAGCTTTAATACTTGAGTAGATTTTTGCTATATATTAACATGATAGGGTTTAGTGTGTCGGCTATAGGGTTTATAATGACAATAGTGTTTGAGGCTTGTTAGAAAAATAGAAGAAGAAATAAATTCCCATGCACTATAAAGACTATAGTGGTTCAATTGTGGTGTGTTTATGGGGCAAAAATATGAGAGGTTTTGGGAGCTATGGATTTCGAAAATGGAGAGGATTCTTGGAAGCCTGGAGTGTGTGAAAAATGAAGAGCTCTATTTATAGGCTTTAGCTCTCAACTCCCTTCCTTTATTTTCTCTACTATCCTTCAGCATGTTTTTAAAATTCGAATCTTCCACCTCCTTGGTACTTTCGGCCAACCCCTTTCCTTCTCCTAGTTATATGCTACAACTCCTCTTTTAATGCCACATAGCCTCTTATGTAACAAAATGGTGTCAAAGTCTCCATTTGTTTCCTCCTTAGTGTCCTATGCATACACCTAAGCCATTTCAAATTCAAATTGTTTCTACAAGCTTCAACTAACAACTAGATGATCTCCTTAGTTTTTTACTACCATAAACGTATTTTTCTAGTCTCCACTCAGTAAGCCTTCATTGACACAGAATCACTTAATTCAAGCCTAGTGTGATACCTATATTGTAAAATCCAAATTGAGTCAAAAACCCTTCCTACTTATGTGTTACACACCAATGACTAAGTAAGTCTCCACTTGATTCTTGAATTGAACTCTATTACTTAATTTATTTAATTCATAAAAATCCACCTATTAATTCTATAGGGAATTTCGGCCATACTAGCTAAATTTAAATAATCTATCACTTATTTTTATGTCACATGTATACTTCTTAAGATTCCATTAAACATGTGTCCATTTTTCTTTAATAAAAGCTTGAAACTATATTATAATTTAATCATATGCTAAAAATCTCATAAATTAATAGCTATAATAATTATAATTATCTAAATTATAATTATTTCTAAGTTATAAGAACTTACCTTAAAATAAATAATTTAAACTTAAGGAAATCTTTTTAAATTTCACCACTCAAGTTAAAATATAAACTATAATAAATACTAACATATGGTCATATTTCAGGAGAAAATAATAACTTTAGTTATTACTATCTTCCCCCCTTAAAGAATTTGTCCTCAAAATTTTATTTACGAAATACCTCAGGATACTGTTCCCTCATATCTTCCTCCGATTCCCTTGTTGCCTCTCTTTCAGTGTGTAACGATTCAAAACATAAATGACCAAAAATCATGAGGAAATTTAAAACTTTCACTTTAACTCATACAAAAAATCCATATAAAAAATACTTTTAAAAATGTCATGTGTGCACACTTTTTGTTTAGCAAACGAAAATACAAATACTCATCAATGGAGTTATAATAAAGTAACTATCCCAAACGTAATAACGAGCTTCAAACTTTTACTTTTCAAAATGATGATCCATCAAAAGCCTCCCCAGGTCAGGCCACATGTGCATATCCACAGGCAGACTCTAGCGCTCACTTTATCCACTTTGCCTTTATAATTACCTACTACATGAAACAACTAGGTAAGTGAAAACACTTAGTAAGAATAGCCTTACACACAAGTATACTAAAAGACAGTAACGTGTCGACCTAAGGTAGATATCGCTACCGATCATTAGGGTATTGGATAAGTTCCAACGCTATCAATTCTAAAATAATAGCCAGATCAAAATCAAACACTTTGATTGTACCTAACAACCAATGTCACACATATCATAATAACCTGCACTCAGAAATCCCAAAATATTCGAGATATATATAATTACACAATTTAATATATTCGAACAAACACAAAGGATCCTGACTCCAACCCGGAATCACTCTCAATGTCCTGGTTCCTACCCGGGCTATCTTCACATGTCCTAGCTCCAACCTGGACTATATTTTACCATGTCCTAGCTCCAACCTGGACTATAATTTTACCATGTTCTGGCTCCAACCTGAACTTTAGCTTACCATGTCGTGGCCCCAACCCGGACTATATTGTCCTACGGTTCTAGCTCTAACCCGAACCTACTTACCATTTAGCCACAGAATGCAAAATCATTGCAAGAGTAGGGAACTAGTGTAATCTACTACTACAAGCACACACTAGTATATTCATGTTATAGCCAAGAAAGGGAAAGGCTAACTTACCTGGAGTCCTTAGTTCCCAGCTGGATCCTTAATACTACTATTCATTTTTCCCTTTGGCAGGTATTGTAATTAGGAAAATGTACTCAGATTAAACTATGGCATATACTTATAGTTAATATTTTATAATAGATGCATGCAATAAACTCTCAGAGACTCTATATTGTATCCTCTTATACACTTCATCGTGTATAAGGTCGGGTTTTCTTTTAAGTTTTTAAGTTATCGCAGGAAAATCGATCCCACAATAACATGCTCTTCATGCCATTTGTTTTAAAATTTCTTCTAGAAGGAATTATCTTATTTGATCATTTTGTAGTTTGGTTTTAGAAAATGGAGTTCACAAAATCACATCTTTAGAAAAATACCATAATTTTTGTCCTTTTATGAAGTTCACCATTTCCTTTCATAATACCAAATTACTCATTTTAGACTTTTTAATTATTATTATTTTTAAATAGTCACCCTTTGTTTATAAAGATCCATTTTAACCTAAACTTCAATTTTTACCATGTTGGACCCTTAATTTATTAAAATGGTAAAAAGCATTTTTTATTTATCTCAAACTGATTTTAGATTGGTATAACATCCAAATCATTAATTACTTTTCAAAAAGAACCATTTTCCAATTTTGCACAATTTTACTTTTACTTCTTTGATTAAAGTGATAAAAGTCCATTTTTAAACATTTGTCATACGTGGAGTTTTTTCCAAAGACCTTAAACTTTTGTCCACTTATTCTTTTTCATAAGGATGGGAACTAGGTGAAAACCTCGCGTCAAAACTCATTTTAGGTTAGGAGAACTAACCACCCAAAAAAATCAATTTTCGTTATGGTCAGAAATTACTACTTTCCAAATTTTAGGGCAAACTTATAAAACTTATTTCTCTTAAACCGTGACACAATTTTCTCTTAAATTATTTTAGGGATCCTAATACATATCTTAACTAACTGCCTTAAACATTTCATAATTTTTTTGATAGTAAAACCTATTCAAATTATTAAAGCAATCCGAGAAGTGCTTGCTGCCTATAAATTTTTTCCAGATTTTAGGGCATATTTTCCTCTACCATTTTACAGGGACCCTTATACATGCATCAACTAAAATCATACCAAATTATATAGATTTTAGATTAGTAAAACCCATTCAAAAGATAAATAAATCTGGGCAATGCATGCTGCCCATAAATTTCCCAAATGTGCATTACAAAGCAAGAAAGTGCAAAACTTGGGCTTTAAAATACCTTTCTGTGATTTTTAAAAGCCTAACATCAAGTACTCTCAAAGCACTACAAAACTACACAACTTATTTTCACAAACAAAGATTGTAGGGTGTGATCTAACCCGTTGGAAGCCAGACCACGAATTTTGGCAGCATGCATTTTTACTCACACTTAACCACAACAAGCATTTCTAGCATAAACCCTAGCCACATGCATGCATGCAATTCATCATATCACACAATCTCAACCTTAAGAATAAAATAGGCTCCAAAACTATTGAAATACCCTTTGAAGCCCTAGCTTGTAGATGCAATCCTTAGCTCTTCAAGAACTTCCCTTTGTGCTTTACACTCTCAAAACTGAACCCTAAGTCCCACATGCAGAACATGCAAGCTTACAAAAACCTCTTGCCTTGCTTTATTTGATAACAAAGGTGCTTAATCTTTGAGATAGCTAGCAAAAGCTTCTCTTGAACCATGGAACACAAGATCAATGTCATGCATGGCTATTTGATTACATGCATGTACAAGGAAACCCCCTACGGTTTCGATTTTGAAGGGAAAGAGAAGGAAAAGGCACAAAATATTTGATACTTACTCTAGACAAGGGTTTCTTCTTGAAATTCTTCCTTCTCCAATGGAGAAGATGAGTGTAGCTTGCTACGAAAGGAGTTTGTTGCAGCAATGGATGTTAGGGATAGAAAGGGTTTCGGGTTTGGGAGAAGGAATGGTAGAGAGAAAATTGTTTTGAGAGAAAAAAATGATTAAACTCTTAACTAGTGAATAGGGTAAAACTCTTCCTTTTCTTGGCTCTTTGGGGTATGTGTCCTAGCTTGTGAGAGCCCTAGGGTCTACCCCTAGCCTTGCCGCCCACCTCTCTCTCTCTCTTCCCTTGGAAATTACACTTATACCCTTACTTAATTTACATTACATATAAGGAACCCAAGGGCCCTTTGGAAATTTTGTGATCTAAATTTCCCTTAATTTTTAACCTGTAGTTTTTAAATCTCAAAGAAAAATTAAATAAATTAATCTGTGACCAAAAATAAAATTTGTCACAATATCCAATCAGTTTTTTCAATTTATCACATATTGACCAAAATGTCCTCAAAGGCCCGAGCAAGAAATTTTCATTCTTAAGCCTGGTTGATTAGAATTCAAACCTCAATCAATTATCTTAAAATTTATTGGCTCAACAATAAATTATCTTAAAATTCCTAGTAGCCAAAAAAATTATATTTTTATACCATAGTATTTCCGATTTTATTTAATCTGAGATTTTTCTCCCATTAGGGTTTACCCCTTGGTCCAAGACCAATCTTTCTTTGCATAAAACGAGATTGTTTACCCAAAAAATGGCAGTTGATGATGTGGCAGGGATTTCTCACACGTAATAGACACGTGGCAGAAGTGTTGTTCGACTATCGACCAGAGGTATATCGCTACGTCAGGGCTTAACTTTTAGATACAACCAGGCTGGTCGTATAATTTGATTTGTTTCCTTCTAAAGTTGTAATCTTATAATAATTGCATTGAATATTTCCTCATTATTTCCTTGATACGCGGTTATTAAGGAAAGATATGGCCCATTGGCCCATGTAACCGTCCTTGAGCCTATAAATATACATGAAATAGCCCAAGGAAGGGACTTTTGATCCCTGAATTTCTTGGCGAAGATAGAGAGAGAAAGAGAGTTATAGTGCAATTATCCATCGTTTCATTGTATTTCTTCCAAGGTTTGTGAAACTCAAGAACCCTAGTTCTTTGATCACGACTTTGAGATTCAATATTAATAATAGCACTAAGTGGACGTAGGTCATTACCATTCTTTGGGGCCGAACCACTATATATCCTTGGTGTTTTCTTCTTTTCCATTAAATTAAATTCTTAATTGCCGTTTTATCTATTGTCATACATTTGACTCCATGTCGTTGGCCAAATCAAGGGTCAACATTCTTGTGCTTTCATTGAGAGGTTGACAAAAAACTGTGAGACATTCTAATGGCGAAAACATCCAAGAAGAGTGGACAGGCTGCTGGTGCTGCACCATCCCAACCTCCTCCCCCAAATGTGGCCAAGAATGAACAACATTTGGAGTTTGATGAGGAGGAGTTAGATTCCGAAACACTGAGGGAAACGCTAGGAGTATTGCAAGTTGAGTTGGCTAATCTGACGGCCAATCAGGAGAGTGTTGCGGAGACGGTGGGGCTGCAGCAAAGAGAAATAGAACGCAAGCGCCAGGAGCTGAGTGAGCGGCAGGCGGAAATGGATCGTCGACAGAGGGATGTCATGGTCGCCCTTGAAGCAGCCATCCAACTGGCTAGGAGTCAGGCTGTGTCAACCTCCCAGCCAGATCAGCCATTGAATGCACCACCTCAAAGAGGTCCTAATCCAAGCCCTTCGCTGCAGCCAGCAAGCCCTCAAAGGCCGGAGCAGCCGCCTGCAGCTGAGGATGATGTCCCACCTAAGGATCCTGAACAGTAGCCCCCATCTCAGGCTGGTCGAGGCAATCCTCAGCGCCCGAGTCAGAATAGGGCAGGGCAGCTGCCCTGTAGCCCTAGACGCCCAGGAGATGAAGAGTTGAATCTATCGAGTAGGGGCAGCGTTCTTCTGCTAATAGGAGGAACACCGAGCGAAGCTCTGTGGTCAAGGGCCCCCCACGGCATAACAATGCACGGGGACCCAACGACCAGCACAGGCCTCCCCCTGACGCTCGAGAAATGCCAGCCCGAGGAGTAAATAACATGAACAGCCGGTCATGGCATAGTCAGCCACAATTCAGAGATATCCATGACTATAATGAAGCTGATTCCGTTAGAAGAAATGCTGGTCGGAGAAATGAGGAAAGAGGTGGAGGCAGAAGCCTCCGACCTAGAGAAAATAGGCTAGCTAGCCACAATGTTGGGGGCAACCCAAGCAGCAGAACATCTTTAGTCGGCTAGGAGCTAGCGAGCAGAGACGTAGAGACGATGATTTAAGGGACGTACTTAACGACCGCTGTGAGAGGCACGACGAGTACGCTCCCCCAGTACCAGCAGCCCTAGGAGTCCCAGAAGCTGTTCAGGCTCAGATTGATGCTCTGAACTAGGTTGTATAGCAACTGGTCAGGAGATGAATGTCCCATATTGAGTACGAGAGGAGGAGGGGCACTCCCTTTGTACAAAGGATTGCTGCGGCTGAAACCCCCAGTAAGTTCAAGATGCCAACATTGCCAAACTTTGACGGGTACGGAGACCCAGTATCTCACGTTAATAAGTTTGAGATACAAATGGATATACAGAAAGTGTCGGAAGATGCCCGCTAGCGGATCATTCTAGCGACACTGTCTGACACCGTCAAGGAGTGATTCTTTAAGTTCCCTCCTTGTAGTAGTATCTTGGGAGATGTTCGTAAAGGAATTTTATGGACAATTCTACATGGGTCGCGTACACCCCACAGAGGCCAACCAGCTGGTTGAGATATGCCAAAAGGAGGGACAACCCTTAAAGAAATATGTCCAGCGCTTCATGCGAGCAGCAGCTGGAGCCAAGACAGTGGGCGATGAAGGTAAGATGATAGCTCTAACTGCTGGGGTTAGGCGCCATTCACCCCTCTGGAGTAGCCTTAGAAAGAATGGGGTAAGAAGTACCCAAGAGTTTTTGGATCAAGCTGATCGATATATCAAGCTCGAAGACGCAATTGCCAATGAAGGGAAATCACCAACAAAAGACAAAGGGCCCAAGGAAGAACCTGCCAAAGCCACCAACGGGTCAAAAAAGCCCAATGGAAACGGCAAGGGCAATGGGAATGGCAATGGTAGGAAGGGTGGAAAATGGGCGAACAATGAACCCTCAGCTTCTGAGAGTAAATGCCCCAAAGGCAAACGATACGAGCCAAGATTCACCAACTACACGGCCCTTGTCGAAAGCTGAGCTGAAGTATACCAGACGACCAGCTCAAGCTTGCCTTACAAATGACCCACAGCTATAAGGAAAGATATCTCCAAGAGAGATACGACAAAGTTATGTCATTTTCACAACGACTACGGGCACGACACCAATGAATGTAACCAGTTGAAAGATGAGATTGAGTTCCTGATCAGACAGGGACATTTAAGAAGATATGTGTGAGCCGTAGGAGGGTCTCAGTGAGAGGCTCAAGGTGGCAACGAGCAGGTGCCTGCATGCAAATGCTCGCCACCTCTACAGCCAGCTCCTGTTGCAGGCACTTTACTCACCATCTGCGGAGGCCCACATCTTGCAGGAGAGAGTGGGAAGGCAAGGGAATGATATGCTCGAACCCTACGCCACGACCAGGACTTCGAGATGATGAGTGTGGAGGATCAAGCACCGAAAAAGGATCGAACGGAGGAGGAATTGATAACCTTCTCTGAAGATGATGCCCAGCACGTGCGATTCCCACACTCTGATCCGCTGGTCGTAGATATATAAATTTCCAACATGATGGTGAAAAGGGTGTTGGTCGACACAGGAAGTTCAGTCAACATCCTGTACAAGTCTTCGCTGGAAAGAATGAAGTTGTCCATCAAAGACTTGGAGCCATGCAACGAAACCATTTATGGTTTTTCCGGTGAAGGGCTCGCCTGAACAGGGTCGATTAGGCTTCCAGTTAGAGCAGGTACTGCACTTGCTAATAGGACATTACTCACTACTTTCTTAGTAGTTAATTGTCCTTCAGCATACAATGCTGTAATTGGGAGACCAATTCTAGTCGACCTACGGGCCGTCGCTTCAATAAGGCACCTTGCCATGAAATTCCCGACAGGCACAGGGGTAGGATGCGTATTGGGAAATCAGCGGGAAGCAAGGGAGTGCTACAATGCCTCGATCACCAAGGCAAGGAAGGGTGTATCGAGAGATGTTCCCGGAAAAGAGTTGCAAGTGGCAATTGATGCTCAGACCCACTCAGGTGATAATGTCACCAAATAGGGTGTTGCCCAAAGTTAGGATAGAGACTTGGATCCTCGCTTTGGGTATTTTGAGGAAGAAATAGGACCTATCGAGGACCTTGAAGTGGTCCAACTAGATGAAGAAAATTTGACCAGGGTTGTGAAAGTCGGTAAAAACTTAGAGACAACAACAAAACAAGCACTAGTCGAGTTTTTAAGGATGAACCAGGAATTCTTTGCCTAGTCGCACAAAGACATGGTTGGAATAGACCCTGTAGTCATCAGCCATGTCCTGAACATCGACAAGAGTTTTCCACCAGTGCAACAAAAAAGAAGGCTGCTCGACAAAGATAGATCAAAGGCCTTAAAAGAAGAAGTTGAAAAGCTGAAGGAGAATGGGTTCATAAGGGTAGCATTTTATCCATCATGGGTCTCTAATCCTGTGCTAGTTCCCAAGCCAAATGGCAAGTGGTGCATGTGCGTGGATTTCACAGACCTTAATAAAGCCTGACCGAAAGATTGTTTCCCACTCCCAAGAATCGACCAACTGGTCAATGCCACTGCAGGGCATGAGATCCTCTCATTCATGGATGCATACTCCAGGTATAATCAGATTAGTATGCATCCCCCTGATGAGGATCACACTAGCTTTCGGAATGATATAGGGCTTTACTGTTACAAAGTAATGCCTTTCGGTTTTAAAAATGCTGGTGCGACTTACCAGCGACTAGTCAACCACATGTTTAAGGAACTGATCGGCACAAACATGGAGGTCTACATCGACGACATGCTGGTCAAGTCGAAGACAGCAGAAGGGCATATAAAGGATTTGCAGGAGTGCTTCAACGTCTTCAACAAATACCAGATGAAGTTGAATCCCCTTAAATGCTCATTCGAAGTAGGATCAGGGAAGTTCTTGGGATTTATAGTTAACTCGAGAGGAATTGAAGCCAATCCCAAGAAAATTAAAGCCCTGATCGATATGAAATTTCCAGTGAAGATTAAGGATGTTCAAATTTTAACTAGAAGAATTGCCGCTCTCAGTAGATTCATTTCGAAGTCAACGGACAAGTGCGTCCCATTTTTTAATCTACTTAGAGGAAACAAGAAATTTGAATGGACGGAGGAGTGCGAGCAAGCTTTCCAAGCATTGAAAACTCATATGGCGCAACCACCGGTCCTATCGAAACCGGTTGATAAGGAAACTTTATTCATCTACCTGGCGATCACAGAATATGCTGCTAGTGCCGTTTTAGTAAGGGATGAAGAAGGCGTGCAGAAGGCTGTTTATTATGTAAGCAAGAGGCTAATTGGAGCGGAGCTGCAGTACCCACCTATTGAAAAGTTAGCCTATTGCTTAATTTTGGCCTCTAAGAAGCTGCAGCCTTACTTTCAAGCTCACCCAATCACGGTTTTGATCGACCAACCTCTACAGCAAGTCTTGCAAAAACCAGAGGCTGCGGGTAGATTGTTAAAATGGGCAATCGAACTCGGGCAGTTCGATATATCTTACTTGCCGTGACCAGGGATAAAAGGGCAAGCCCTGGCTGATTTCATTGCAGAGTTCACTGAACTTACAGATAGCGAGCAAACTGAAGAGCCTAATGAGCCTGAGTCTCAAAACAAAGCTCCCTCGTGGAAATTATTTACAGATGGTTCTTGTAACGAGTGCCACGCCGGAGCAGGAGTGATATTGATAACACTGGAAGGGCATCAATTTCACTGCGCAATCAGGTTTGACTTCACTACTTCTAACAACGAGGTCGAGTATAAAGCATTACTCGCTGGGTTGCGGTTAGCCAGGGACATGAATATAAAGGTGCTCGACATCTACAGTGATTCTTAGCTATTGGTGAATCAAGTCATGGGAGAATACCAGGTGCGAGATTTAAAGATGGTTGCCTATTTAAACAAAACAAAATATCTACTGGCTCAGTTCGACAAATACACCCTCCAGCAAGTACCTCGCGACCAGAATTCCAATGTTGATGCTTTGGCCAAGTTAGCAAGTGCGAAGGATGCTGATATTGTGAATATAGTACCAGTTGAGCGGCTGTCTATGCCAAGCATCCGAGCTGAGGAGACCACTATGGTGATCCAGATGGCGGACACATGGATGGTACCATATATAGAGTATCTGACGCAAGGCGTGTTACCAA
Source organism: Humulus lupulus (assembly GCF_963169125.1). Taxonomy (NCBI): domain Eukaryota; kingdom Viridiplantae; phylum Streptophyta; class Magnoliopsida; order Rosales; family Cannabaceae; genus Humulus; species Humulus lupulus. The sequence continues at coordinate 115,702,521 of NC_084794.1, read as the reverse complement.
CGGACAGAAACAAAGCTAGGACCGTTCAGCGGCAAGCTGTTAGGTATATCCTGGTCGATGGAATCTTGTACCAAAGGGGATACTCAATGCCTCTCCTCAGATGTATTTCAAAATAGAAGGCCAAAGAATGGATGAAAGAGGTACACGAAGGCTTTTGTGGAGACCACGCTGGGGAGCAAAAGTTGTCAAAAAAGATCTTGAGGCAAGGATACTTCTGGCCCACGATGAATGAAGACTCGATGGAGTTTGTACGGAGGTGCGACAAGTGTCAGAGGTTCTCCAAAATCCCATGAGCATCCCCTAATGAGCTTAAACAAATGCAAAGTCCATGGCCATTTGTAGTTTGGTGTATAGATCTAATCGGATCTTTGCCCACAGGAAAGGGCGGCGTCAAGTATGATGTGGTTTCCGTCGACTACTTCACTAAATGGGCTTAAGCTGAGCCGCTCGCAACCATAACGACCAAGAAGGTGCTAGATTTCGTAATCAAAAACATCATTTGTCGCAATGGATTGCCAAGGAAAATTGTCTTGGATAACGGCACTCAGTTTGATAGTGATTTATTCACGGACTTTTGCGAACGGCATGGTATTATCAAGAGCTTTTCTTCAGTCGCTCATCCCCAAGAAAATGGACAAGTCGAAGCAGTCAACAAAATGCTAAAGGATACTCTGAAGAAAAGGATGGAAGAAGCTAAGGGGGCATGGCCAGAGCAATTTCCTGAAGTCCTTTGGTCGTACAAAACTTCCCACCGAATAGCAACAGACCATACTCCATTCTCTTTAGCATATGGGTATGAGGCTATCTTACCTGTTGAGTTAGATCCGCCTTTGCATCGCAGAATAACGTACGATCAAGGTTTGAACAGCCAGCTATTGATGGAATCCCTGGACTCGATCGGTGAGAAACGTGAACAAACCCAACTCCGAGTAAAAGCTTCCCGTGGAGTAATAAATATTCAACTAGAAAATAAGTGTCTTTACATCATGACCCATAGGCCGTGTACTTAAAAGATTAAAGAGAAAGAAAAATAGCAGACTACGAGGCTGAAGGATCTTGAGGGGTGCCCTGGTCGATGACAGTTGTAGCTTCATTGTCTGCCCTATCCACGCCAGTGGCCAAGAAGATTTTGGGCGAGGGAGGTACCCTTGCTCTCTCTTCTTCTGCCAACCGAGCAATGCAGCAGGCTATCTCAACATGCCTTGCGCGCTCGGGAAGATAGATGAAATCAGCCTCTTGGTTGTGTTTCCATAAGTCATAGAAACTCTTAACCGTGGCATTCTTCTACCTTTCCAAGTTGCTGGCGTTAGCTTTTTCAAGCTTCTCGATCCGTCCCTCCAATGATGTAGTCTTAGTCTGCTCATGGTCAAGTCCTCCTTGAGCTTTTAGCCTTGCGGTAGTTGATGCGGTTAGACTCCTTGAACTTGTCTCTTTGCTCGATGGCCTTATCCAGAGTAGCCTGCTTCTCCCTTAACTCCTTAGCCAGTTTGTTCTTCTCCTCAAGCACTGCCTCAAGTTGTTCAGCGTATTTTGCTTCAGCAATTTTGAGTTCTTCAGCGTGTCGTTGCTCTGAAGCCCTGGACTGCTCGGTGATAGTACCCGAGCGAAGCCGGGCGGCAGTAAGGTTCAGCATTGCCTGTGACCAGAGCGAAAGTTAAACTGACTGTAGAGTATAAAAGGGTTGTCTCCACAGAAAAAGACAACTTACACTGCCAAACTCATTTTTGCGCGGGTTAAGATAACTTACACGTCCATTGTCTCTGTCGAAGACATCGCCTTTCGGCAACATTCGTGCTTCAAAATTTTTGCCACCCTGTCTTTGACCAATCTTAAGGCACGACTCAATATGTCGCCCCCTGTGGAAGCAGGAGCAACCTGCTGAGTCTGGTCGGTTAGGGCCGGTGGAGAAGGTGTCGACCCGACAGGAGTAGGAGGAGTTTGCTGCTCGAGAGGAGAAGGAGGTGGTGTTACATTTGTTGAAGGTCCGTCTACCGGAGGGTCTGCAGTACGGGTTTCCTGGGCCAGAGGTGCTTTACTTCTTTCCCCGGGATGTCGCTTGCTCGTTTTCTTCTTGCTCGAGGGAGCTTCAGGAGCCTCGGGGGCACTGTATATGTCGAACACATTCTCGGAGTCCATGTCTGTAAGAAAATAAAATACACGAACAATGAGATAGTATAAAAGATTGAGTATGTTATGTCAAGAAAAGAAACAAAGAAAATTGTAAGTGAAATACCCGAGCTATCATTATTGGTCGCTACATTATATACTCTACTAGTGTTACACTCACTCTCTGGCATGAAGAAGTCTGAATCTAAATTGAGAGCATACTTAAAATTTCCTTCCCCATCAAATAAGTGACAGGGAATTGGCAAACTATCTAAGAGTGAGAGATCAGCACCGTTCTCATCCGAAGATTCGTCGAGGGGCTTGAGAGGTTTGGTGGCTTTCTTTTTTCCCATTCCTGTTGGGGCAGGGGGAGCAGCAGCCCGCGGGGTGCTGGAGGGTTCCCTGATTATCACTCTAGTTTCCATCCTCGAAGGGGGTTGTGGCACGTCTGAGTGCTGCTTGGGAACCTCTCCACCAGTGGCACTCCCCGCTATTGACTCCCTCACATCCTGGTGAGGGGCCAAAAGGCCGACCAGTCTCAGATTGGCCTCTGTGACCAGTTGTTTGACACTTTTCTCTATGTCGGTCATGTTGGCTAGGAGGGTTGATCGGATCTCCATATCTGGAGTAGGCTCTGGTCACAACCATGGGCCTGAAATGCATTAAATTTCTAAGGGAAATGCAACAAAAAATTGAAGAAAGATAAACGACCAGTGGTACAAAGACTTTACCTACTTATGTGAAGGCCAAGTTGTTCACGACCATATCAGTCGTCAGGAAGTACTCCAGATGGTACTTCCCCACGTTCGAGATATAAGTGGTGTCAGTCAGGAAAGTGCGACCTGTTTCCTGGTGACAGAAGTGGAAATACCCCGTGTTTTTCTGGTTGGGGTTAGATTTTAGGTCGAACAGGTAGTTGACCTCATGTGCCGTGGGGAAGGGCTATTTCTTATGGCTATAGAGGATATAGAGTGCAGAAAGCATTCTATATCCGTTGGGAGTTATTTGAAAGGGGCGACCCCGAAGTAATTGGCCACCCCTGGAAAAAAGGATGAAGAGGAAGGATCGCTCCTGCCTCAATGTGATATCTCGACCAGGCGCTGAAAGCCCCTCCAGGAAAGTTCGCCCATTGGTCTTTGGTGGGTTGGACTAAGGTCACCCCAGGAAGTCCGTATTTTTTAATGTAATTAGCAATCATCATAATCATAACTCGACTAGGCGGGGCGACATACCATTCAACGTCTGGTTGAACGGCATTTCGAGGCTGTGCGCAATTTTGAATGTTAGGATCCGGGACATTTCTTTCCCGACCACTGGTCGATGGAATTCCAGTCTGAGGAGCAGGCTGATTTGAAGGGTTGGAAGGTTTCTTTTTCTGGGCAGTGGATTTTACTCTACCCATGGCTGGAAGGTTGACTGAGGTCTATTGGGTGGGGTTCTAGAAAAAGGAATTTCTGGTATCAATAGCTACGGTTACTCCTCGTCTTCAAGTAATTGGGAAAACAAGTCGTTGTCGATAGGACTTTCACCTCCCCATGAATCTTGCATGAAAAGTTGCAAACAGGGAAAGGGGGAGGTGAGAACGTAAAGCCTAAAAGTCTGTGTCGAGAGTTAGAATAACGTTGCTCGTGTATAAAAGTTAAGCTTTTATACGGCCAGCAGCATTCTAGCAAAAACACTAAGTTTTATACGAGCAGTTTGGAAAATAGATTGAAAAGTGGAAGTAAAAAGTTTTTCGGGAAAAAATCTTTTTCGACTCTGAAGGGGCGGGAAAAACTCAGTTTTTCAACTAGCCTAAAAATCGAATTTTTACTTCGATTTTACGCACTAAATCTACAATCTCGACTACCAAACTGGCTCCTAACTCCTACGAAACATTACTTCACTACCCTATCAAGCATCTATTGATATACACACAATCCCCATAACAGTTTCAGCCAAGAGCATGCAAAGGTTCAGAGATAAAAATAAGTATGAAACAGTTTTGCATGGCAACTCAAACGTCTAAGAAGTTCGTGAAACTTACTCAGATGAAGAACGAAGTCTGAGCATGAAAGCTTTCTAGCTTCCGGATGTGAGTTCCTGGGAATTTTTGGGCTCTGAAGATGGAAGTTCTTCGAAGTTCTTGGAGAGGAGATGACAAGTGAAAAGTAAAAAGTAAAAATGTGGATTTGGGGTATTACTTATAGTGACTGCAACGCGGTAGAAGAAGTAATCATGAATTACCTTTTTCAAAGCATGGGGAAGTGTAATAGCCGTCAGAAAAGCTATTGGGAAACCGAAAAGACTTGATTGGACATGATTGATCACTTTTTTCAAGAAAGCACGGGCGACTCTGACAGATTTCGTGGTGTATTCGAAGGGCCAGTTCCCTAAGTTTACTTATTGCTGGTCGCAATAAATAAACTTGGGGGGCAAATGTTTACCCAAAAAACGGTTGTTGATGATGTGGCAGGGATTTCTCACACGTAGTAGACACGTGGCAGAAGTGTTGTTCGACTATCGACCAGAGGCATATCGCTGCGTTAGGGCTTAACTTTTAGATACGACCAGGCAGGTCGTATAATTTGATTTGTTTCCTTCTAAAGTTGTAATCTTACAATAATTGCATTGAATATTTCCTCATTATTACCTTGATACGCAGTTATTAAGGAAAGATGTGGCCCATTGGCCCATGTAACCCTCCTTGAGCCTATAAATATACATGAAATTGCTCAAGGAAGGGACTTTTGATCCCTGAATTTCTTGGCAAAGATAGAGAGAGAAAGAGAGCTATAGTGCAATTATCCATTGTTTCATTGTATTTCTTCCAAGGTTTGTGAAACTCAAGAACCCTAGTTCTTTGATCACGACTTTGAGATTCAATATTAATAATAGCACTAAGTGGACGTAGGTCATTACCACTCTTTGGGGCCGAACCACTATAAATCCTTAGTGTTTTCTTCTTTTCCATTAGATTAAATTCTTAATTATCGTTTTATCTATTGTCGTACATTTGACTCCGTGTCGTTGGCCAAATCAATGGTCAACAAAGATCATTTACCGAATCATCACAGCACCTATAAAAAATCACGAATTATCACAAATTCATATTATATCATTTATCAAAATAATATTTCACATAATTCTTCACCAGAATGAACCGGCTACTAACGTGTGTTCAAAACACGGGACGTCACACAATGTTATGGCTCCATAACATTTTAACTATAGTGATACTTTTGGACCTTAAATCCTTAGTTCCCCACTGTATAACGCGTACTAGTCGTTGTTCATAACTGAAATCCTTTTTCAACTCTAGAGCCTTGTAATTGAGCACATGGGATGGATCTGATACATACTTTCTCATCATAGATATATAGAAAACATTTTGTGTTTCAACTAATGATGGCGGTAAAGCCAACCGATATGGTACTTGCTCGACTTTGTCCAATATCTAAAAAGAACCTATAAATCTCGGGCTTAACTTTCCTTTCTTTTTGAAATGCATAATCCCCTTCACCAATGATACTTTGAGAAAGACTTGATCACCTACTGAAAAATCAACGTCTCGCCTCTTAGTTTCGAAATAACTTTTCTGGCGACATTGAGCGGCAATCATTCATTCTCTTATCTTTTCAACCACTTCTTTTGCTTCTCTTATGGCCTCGGGTGCTAAGTGGTGATCAACACTTACGTCCATATAGCATCTCAAAAGGTGCCATGCCTATCGTCGCCTGATAATTGTTGTTGTAAGAGAATCCTATTAATGGAAGATACTTGCTTCATGATCTTGAGAATTCTAATGCATACACCCTCAGCATGTAACGACCCAAAATCGCTAATAAGGCTTAAGGGCCTTGATTAGTGTGCCTGGAGGGCATAATGGGATTTTGTGTGTGACTTTAATGAGTTTAATGCATGATTATTATTTAATGCACGTTATATGACTATTTGATTATTTGAGATGCATGACTATGTGAATTAGTATGCATGTAGACCTGATTATCTTAGAAAGAGCATATTTGTAATTTGGCCATTTTGGGCATGACTGTGTTGATATCTGTGACCTGTGACTCGAGACGATCCTAGAATGAGCGGGTTAGCGGAAAAGTCAAAGCAGGAATTTATACCCGGCTTGGGTTAAGCCTGGGGAGTTTAAATGAGAATTTGGAAAATATATTGAGGTTAATCTTGATGATGAGGAATGTATAATTGGTAATTAATCAGGTATTGGGTAGCGAGCGGGAATTATTAGGAACACTTGAGGAATTAGTGGGAATTTGGGTAATAGGACTAAAATGTCCCTGCATGGGCAAAAAGGTTTAGAATTATTAGGGAGGGCATTTTGGTCTTTAGGCTTGTTAGAGATAAGTTAAAGGGGGGGCTTTATACTTAGTGGAATTAGTAGAAAAAGAGTTAAGGCTGAAAAAAAAAAGAAAGAAAGAAGGAAGAAAAAGGAAAAGAGAGAAAACAGAAGGGTTTTGTTCCAAAAGAATCGGTTTGTGGCTCTCCCACCATTTCCCTTCATTTTTCTTGGAGTTAAGCTCAGTGGAGAGCTAGGGTAGGCTAAGCATCAAGGATCCTAAGCTAGACTTGAGGATTAGCAAGGGATTAGCAAGATCACATCAGAAATTTGAGGTAAGTTCTTGGAGATTTCAGTTTTAGGGCTTGACTGGTTTGAGCTGTGTATTTGAGCTAAATAGATGGGATTTTTGGGGAAATCAGGTCAAGGTTGTGAAGGAGCAAGCTAAGGAGGTCTAGGGTTCAACTCAAGGTCGAATTTCCATCCACGGTATGATTTCTAAGACCTTGTCTTTGTTGTTTGAATGAATTTCTGGTTTTAGGGTTCATTATGGTAGATCTTGAGTTTTGGGTTGCTTGAGCTTGGGGTATGAGTTCTTGGGATGCTTGGGATGAGTGTGAGGTGTTGATAAGTTTGTTTTTGGGTTTGGAAAAGGTTTGGACAAGTTTGGGGTTGAAATGGTAGAAGGAAAATCGCAGAAACGATTTTTGGGTGTGGTCTGGCTGCAACTAGCGCTATAGCGCTAGTCAGTGGGCGCTGTAGTGCTAGCCCCTGTTTCTGGGGGGTGTGGTTCTGCTTGTAGCGCTACAGCGCCCTCTTTAGAGCGCTGTAGCACTGCACTATTCACAGAAGGGGATTTTTGGGCTTTTGTTGAGGGATTTTGACCTAGGGTTCGGGGCTCGATTCCACCACTTTGTTTTGGGGATCTAGGACTTCCCGGGGGCTCGGGATTGGTCCTGAGGCTAGGTTTTGGACTTGAGGTTTGGTAATGACTTTGACTTATGGATTTTGCTTAGGTAAGCGCTAGGGCTCAAGTAGGATCGTGCTCGAGGAGTCAGGTGATCAAGGCTATCGAATTGAAAGGTAAGAAAACCGTAACACCTGAGAACAGGGCATGGGCCCACAGTGATATCGCAGGGCATGGCCCTAGATTGTATTATGTGCAAATGTATAACCTTAAATGAATTATTATATGTTTGAATGATTATTTCAAAATGTACTATATGTGTGATTATAATGAAATGAACGGCTAAGGCCGAGAGCGGTGAAGGCCGAGAACGGCCTTGGGGCCGGAAGTAACACTTAGCACATGGAATGCTTATAGCCAGGGTGGGACCCAATGGATACATGAGTTATCCTTACGGTAAGGACCGAGACCCCAGGCTTAGGTAAGGCCTCTGGGGCGGCATGGCTGTGCTTGTTCAGTCTTATGGTTTTCCTATTTATCAGTGGATTATATGTCAGCTATATTCTATGCATATGTTACATACTGTATGAGTTTTCTTGCTGGGCTTCGGCTCACGGGTGCTCTATGTGGCAGGTAAAAGCCAGGAGTCAGTCAACCGGCCATGAGTATGGAGAGCGTGGGGGCGGCGCGTACATGTTCGGCCTGCCCGACTGCTTTGGTTGGGGGCATTTTGTATATAGCTGTATTAACTTATTCTTTTGAAAGAGTACAGCCTTAAACTCTGGTTTAGTCACGCTTTTGGTTTTAGAAACCTCGTAGAGTCTGTTAGTTGCACAATTTCCATTTTCAAACTCACTTAGTAACGGCTCTAAGGTAGTAGGGCGTTACACAGCATATCTTCTAATATTTGTATGTATGTTATGACTAACCATCAATTTGAGTGTGAAATGATGTACTTAACTTTAACTTAGTGCCCCATTGCACATTGTAGACTTTCCCAAAACTTTGAGGTAAAAACTAATACTTTATCAGACACTATCATCTTTGGAATCCCATGTAGTCTTACTATCTCTGCCACGTAAAGCTCTATATTGATCTACTTTGTAAATTGTTCTTACTGGCAAGAAGTGAGCAAATTTTGTAAGTCTGTCTATAGTCACCCACACAGAGTCATGCTGCTTGGTGGTCCTTGGTAACCTCATCACGAAGCCATCGTTATATCTTCCCATTTACATTTGGGAATCTCTAACAGTTGCAATGTTCCAGTGGGTCTTTGATGTTCGGCCTTAACTTGTTGACATGTATCGCATTTTGCTACAAATTCTGCTATGTCCTTATTCATTCCTGACCACCAGTACATTGTATTGACATCGTTGTACATCTTGGTCGACCTCGGGTGAGTGAATACGGAGTGGTGTGCGCTTCTTTCATGATACCATCTCTTATTTCACCTTTTTCTGGCACACACACTCGGTTTCTATATTGTAGTATGCCTTCATTTATCATTGAAAAATAAGCATTTTCGAGCTTTGTAGTGCTACCCTCTTCATAAGAAGAAACTCATCCACTTGTTGTTTTTCCTTAATTTCCTCCATCAGTGTCGACTTGATCGTGAGGTTAGCCAGCTGTCCAGTTATTAACCCAATTATGGACATCTTAATATCATCTTGTTAGTGTTCAACTATCCTCTTAAGTGTTGATATTCTTCCGTAACTCCGTCTACTAAGTGCGTCTGCCACGACATTATCCTTTCTCAGATGATACAAAATCTCACAATCATAGCCCTTAACTAGCTCTAGCAACCTACGTTGTCTCATATTGAGCTCATTTTGCGTAAAGAAGTACTTAGACTCTTGGGGTCCATACAGAGTTTGCATTTTTCTCCGCATAGATAGTGCCTCCAAATCTTTAGAGAGAAAACCACCGCTACTCGTATTCCTTTCCGTCTTGCATCAAAACGCATCCAAGTCCCTGCTTTGGCACGTCGCAATATACTACAAACTTTCCCTTATCATTTGGGATGCATAGAATTGGGGCTGATATAAGCTTGTCCTTTAATGTTTGAAAGCTTTCTTCACACTTCTCCATCAATGTGAACTTCTGTTGCTTCCTTGTTAAATTTTTTAAGGGCGTAGCTATTTTGGAGAACCCTCCAACAAATCATCTATAGTATCCCATCAAGCCTAGAAAACTCCTCAACTCAGTGGCGCTCTTGGGTTTGGGCCAGTCCTTCACTGCTTCTATCTTGGCTAGATTTACTTGTACACCATTTTTAGACACAATGTGTCCTACAAATGCCACCTTCTCTAGCCAGAATTCGCATTTCTTAAACTTAGCATATAGTTGATGATTTTTAAGCCATTCCAATGTCAGTCGCAAGTGCTTTTCATGCTAGGATTTCATCTTTTAGTAGATCAATATGTTGTCTATGAACACCAAAACAAACTTATCCATGTAGTCTTTAAATACTCACTTCATTAGATCCATGAATGCGGCTGCTGCATTCATTAAGCCAAAAGAAATTACTAAAAACCCGTAGTGTCCATATCTAGTTCGAATAGTCGTCTTTGGGATCTTCTTCTCTTACTCTTAGCTAGTGATACCCTGACCGCAAATCTATCTTTGAGAACACCGTAGATCCTTGTAGTTGATCAAAAAGATCGTCTATTCGAGGCAAAAGGTATTTGTTCTGGATTGTCACTTTATCTAGTTCTCGATAGTCGATGCATATCCTAATGCTCTCGTCCTTCTTCTTGACAAAAATCACTGGTGCACCTCAATGTGAATAGCTCGCTCGTATGAAACCTTTGTCTAATAGCTCTTGTAGTTGTATCTTTAACTCCATTAACTCAATAGGCACCATTTTATAACAAGCTTTCAAGATTGGTGTCGTCTCTGGTTCCAATTCTATTTCGAACTCAATTTCCCTACTCAGAGTTAATCTCGATAAATCTTCTAGAAACACCTCGGGAAATTCACATACAATATGTACGTCTTTTGGTTTGAGTTGTGTCTCTCGTGACTTGTCCACTACGTTGGCTAGAAATTCCTGGCAACCCCTACTAATTAATTGTTGAGTTTTGAGAGCTGTGACTAATGGTATGCAAGTTTAAGAAACTTATCCTTTGTAGGTGAACTATTCTCCGCTTTCTATTTGAAAGTTGACTGTCTCACCCTTATATTATATCGTTGCCCCATGTTTTGCTAACCGTTCCATGCCTAATATTACATCATATTCCTTAAGGTCTAACTCGATCAAATCTACTTGTAAATCTTTTTCTTTGATTCTAACTACAATGCTATGTGCCCTTTTATGAGATAGCATTCTTTTGCCCGAGGGTAATTCTGTGACAACCTTATCTGTAAAAAGTTCGCATGATTTATCTAAGCCATTAATCATATTCATAGAGAAAAAAGAATGTGTAGCTCGTTAATCGAATAAAACATTATATGATTTTCCAGAGATAGTTATTTGACCTGATACTTTTGTATTGCTAGTTTCTGCCTCACCTCTTGTAAGAGCAAAAACTTTGGCTGGTATTAGTTTCTCGTCCATCTTTTGGTTTCTCAATTTTTGGCAGTCCTTTTTGAGATGACCCTCTTCTCCATAATTGAAGCAACCCTTCATCTTATATCAACATTCTCCTAAATGCTTTCTCTTGCAAATTTTGCACTAGGGATATTCTACGTAAGACCTCTTGTTTCCATTGACTTCCAACGTAGTATTTCCTTTCTTGTTAGCCTTTTGGTTGTGACCACCGTCATGTTTCCGATTGTGATCATTCTGTTCAACATTGGTATTTCTAGCGTCCCTCCTGGCCGCACCATCTTTCCAGATCCAACCTTCCACTTGTTCGGCTTCCAAGGCTATTTCCAACATTTTAGCATCGTGGTTATTCCCCAAATTTGCATCACGTCCTGTGCTATCATTGACTTTAGTACTTTTATGAATCTTTGAATTCTTTTCGTCTCGGTGGGTACCATGTCCTCCGCGAACTTAGCCAGTCGATCGAAATTTCTGGCAATATTCATCACAATCGAATTCCCTTGTATAAGCACGATGAATTCATCCACCCTTGTGGCTAGAATCGCATGACTGTAATACTTTTTGTTGAACACCTGGACCAACTCGTCCCATGTCATAAGGTTTACATATTTTGTTTGCTTCACTATATCCCACCAGATGTTGGCGTCTTTCTTGAGTAAACTCGAGGTGCACGAGACATGGTCCTCATTCCCCAATCTCTTATGTTCTAAGATATCACCTGTCCTGATCACAGAATTCTTCATGAATAACTATAGCAAGGGCAGTTAGATAACTCTTTGTATTCGATCCCGAACGGCTTACTTTATTATCGATAAAAGCTTTTTATCAGTGCACACTCGAATTTAAAGCAGCAGCTACTCCAGGAATTTCATGCTTCACCTTTAGGGGGGCATGCTGGAATTGAGAGAACCTTCTTACGTTTGGGAGTAAATTTTCTCTGGCACAGTATGCGCAAGGATGTATGCCACTTTCTTTCACCTTGTGTGGTTTGCCAAACTATTAAATATTCTCCAACAGCTCCCTACGGTTTGCTCCAACCACTTGAAATTCCAGAAAGAGTTTGGGAAGAACTAGCTATGGATTTTATTGTGGGACTGCCTAATTAACAAGGACTTACTAATATATTGGTGGTCATTGATAGGTTCATTTTGGAGCATTACCGAATCACTACTCAGTTACTAAAGTGGCTGACCTTTTTTTCTAACATGGTGATCCGCATCCATGGCATGCCTCGAACCATCATTTCGGACCGGAATCCTATTTTTTCTAGTGCACTTTGGACAAAGTTGTTTGAATTGATGGGCACCACTTTGAAAATGAGATCGGCTTACCATCCCCAAACGGATGGTCAAGTCGAAGTCACCAATCGCTACTTGGAGCAGTATTTGCGTGCTTTTACAACAGAGAATCCTAAACAATGGAGTAAGTTTTTGTCTTGGGCTGAATATCATTACAATACTAGCCATCACTTAGCTATTGGGATGATAGCTTTTTAGGCAGTTTATTGACGCACACCTCCCAAAATTGCCTCATACACTCAGGGTGCAACTATTATTCAAGCCGCAGAGGAAGATTTACTTTCACGAGACACTACAAAAAATACCGCCATTTGCGGCGTAAGTATTAGCGGCGAACCCAATCCGCCTGTATTGTAGAGGCTATTAGCGATGGACTAAGGGTCCGTCGCTAATAATGAGTGAGTTTTTAAAAAAAATATAAAAATATGTACTAGCGGCGGACTTTCCACTATTAGCGGTGGCTAGTCCGCCGATAATAAACCAAATAAAATAAGTGGGGAAACGATAGTTTTTTTTTTAAATGTCAATAGCGGTGAATAATCACATTTATTAGAGGTGGACTATCCGACGCTAATACTATTAGCGGCGGGTAGTCGCTTTTATTAGCGGCGGAACACTCACCGCGAATACGGTTATTAGCGACGGTCAACATTAATAGCGGCGAATACCCCCCGCAACTAATACTTTTACCTTTTAAATTTTTCACAGTCCAATTTCCTTCTTCAGTTCTCTTTGTTTCCCCTCTTTATATTCTTCTCTTCTCTCAGGCGGACCCTTCATCTCTCGCATCTCTCTTCTCTCAGCCCAAGTTCATCTCTCGCATCAGGTAAGCCCAATCTCTCTTGATATATATATGAGTTTGATATATATATATATATATATGCATATTTTGTTAATTTTTAATTATTCTGTTTTTTGTTTTAATATTTTTTTTCGTTAAAAGGTTCTTTGCTATTCGGGCCTCTCATTTCAGAGGTAAATATACATCTCAGTTCTTTGCTATTCTGATTTTTTATTGTTGCAATACTAATTTCGTTCTCTGTTTTTTTGTGTGAAAGGGAAAGCTTTTGGGTTTGGTGTGTGCCCCCTTTGGTCCCATGCTCTCTCGGCACTCTAACTATTGAGGTATATGTTTATATATATATATATGTTCGTATTTTTTTTATTATTTACACTATATTTTTGTATTTAAATTATACTAAGAGATTGTATGTATGTGTGTATTGTTGTATTTTAATTATATTTTTGTATGTTTGTTATGATTTTTTTTTGCACCGAGAGAAGAGGGCTGAAATTTGTGAACTCTTCTTTATGAGGGGAGATTATTTAATTTTTAATTTTTTTTTTGGGAAGTCTCTCTAATAAGTCAAAAACAAAAATACAAAAAATAAAGTTAGGTAAATGTATACACATATGGGATAAATTTCATAGATAATACAATACACCAAGTTTTACATTAATGTTACAATATTATTGTATGAACAAGATTAAAACATATTAATAATTAAATATATAAATAAGTAATCAGTGAAAAAACAAATATATGATCAAGATTAGAACATCTTCATTAGGTACCATTTTTTAGGAATATAAAAAAAAAAAAAAGGTTATATTTAGTTGTACACGAAGATGTCATATATATCTTAACAATTATGTGTAAAACCATAAATTTAATTAGATGAAAGTTAAAGTTAAATTCATATGTTTAGTTATGATTCAATTTGATCTTCATGAGAATTAATGTAAAGAATGTTATATTATTCTATTTTTTAAAATAGAAAATAAATCTTTATATTTTTTATTGGTATGTTAATATTAGCTCATATATATACCACACGATTGGAACTTATTAGACCTTAAATTTTTTATTTAAATAAATTAAAAATTAAAATTAAAAAATTTCTTTAGTTTTTCAATTATTTTTTAGTTATAATTATATATGTCTTCGTAACTATATATATATGTATGTATAAGTAACGACTTGGTTTTTTATATTGACTAATTAATCATTTTTGTTGTAAAGATATTATTTTTTGTTGTATATATTATATAAATTAAAAAAAATTGGAACATCATAATATATTCCAATATTGTTAAAACACGTACCACCTGAATTGATTTAATTCATTCTTATTATATTAAATTAATAATTAGTTTAATATTTAAAAAATAAACTAGATTTAATTATAGTAATAAAATTAATAATAATAAAAAATGTTAGTATTTATTCATTTATTTTTTTTAATTATAGTTGTTTAATATAAATGTAATTATTATAAATAAATTTAATTTACTTTACAATTATTAAATTATTTTTAGTAATTTGGTAATTATAAATAAAAAAATAATTTAATTTTAGAATAACTAATTAAGTAATAAGATATCATAAAACTCAAGTTTGTCCAGGAATAACACTTCTCATATATAAGAATAACGAGATATATGTTTGAGTTTATAAATTTTAAAATAGGAAAAAATTTGAATAATTAAAATTGTTTATTTTTAAATATTTTATGTTTTGTAATAAATGTTCTGGGATTTTCTGAGTATAGGATTTTAAAATTTTTGAAATGCTCGTATTTAACTATCATGCTGTCAATTTTTTTGTGAAATTTAATTAAGTAAAGTAGTTTTAATTTTTTTTTGTTATTTGTTATGTCAACATAATTATTTGTTATTAATTTAATTAATTAAATAATAAAAGTTTGATATAACATTATCTAATTAAATAATTTAATTTAATTTATTTATTGAATAACATTATCTAATATTAAATAGCTATAAATTATTTGAATATAGAAAGTGATGATTATATTTAATAAAAATTAAAAAAAATTAAGAATAAATAATAAATTAGTTTAGGAAAATATCACTACAAAAAACCTCACTTTTGCCGGCGCAAATTAGTGAGGTTTTGCTCCGGCAAAAGTCATATAGGTTTTTCCGACGCAAATTTGCGCCGACCAAGGTCCAGGACGTATCCCCGTCGCTAATTTCACTTTTTCCGATGCAAAATGTAATGCGCCGGCAATGGTATCTTTTGTGGATGAAAAAATACGCCGGGAAAAATAAGGATGCGCCGGCAAAAATTGTTATCAAGTTGTTGTGGAAAACACTGTTAGCGGCGCAAAAATGCGCCGGCAAAAGTTGACTCTTTTAGTAGCGTGTTTTTGCGCCGGGAAAGATGTATATATGCAGTGAGGGTTGAGACTTTTGCCGACGTAATTTTGCGCTGGTAAAAGTATTTTTTAAATAATTTTTTTTAATTATATTACTAATTTTATTTTCAATATATTAATATTAATTAATAAATTTCGATTTTAATATATTAATAATTATTTAATTTTTTAGTAATATTATTAAATTAGAAATAAAATTAAAATTAAAATTTTATAAATAAATAAAAAAATTACAACTATTAATATTTATTGTCTCCACCAAACATGAAAATATAAAAGTAGTTTAGTAAAATAAATGTCTAATAAATTAAACTTTAAATAAATAAATAAAAAGTTCTATAAATGAGTACTGCCCGCCTCATCATCCCCGCCCCCGTCAGCATCATCGTCCTCGTTCGAATCCTGTTCTGGTAAGTCAATAGTAAAACCAAGAGTCATTTCACCAACCCGCTTCAACAAAGCACTGAGCAGGAGATCTTGGCGACGTTGACGACTCTCAAGTTTAGTATTATGCTTTTTTAGGTTCAGATTTTCTAGCATAATGTCCTCACTTCGCTGCAAAATGCTGTCCACTTCAGGTGGCAATTGCCCGGACATTTGAGAAGTTGACGAAGATGCTGCCCTCTTTGCGCCAATTCCCTTCAACCTAGGCAACCCCCCAAACCCTTTCTTATAATGCGAGCGGGGTCCAAGGACATCCATGACAATATCCATATCAGGCGGGAACTGACCGTCGACATTATCGCCGACACAAGAAGCAGCAGATGATACAGGGGTCGTACTCTGCGATGCTCGACGCTCGGTCATCTCAGTCTGCACAATGAAAAGCACGTATCTCGAATTCCAATATAACATTATTTGAAAACCTAACTTATAAATTTTTAATATAACAACATATAAAATATAACTTTATTATCTATCTGCCAATATCCTATCATTAATGACTGCAGACTAGTGATTGAAAAAGAATGTAATTAATTTTGTTCCTGTATCAGGGAGCAAGTGGGCTAAAGTAAATTTGGTTATGAAAATACATATCTAAATCAAAATCATGAAGATGTTGTTGATATATACGGTAAGTGCAGAATTCCATTAATGGGGAATTTACGTCTCCAAACATATACATCAACTATATTTGCATGTGTTTTTATTTAGATATGAATTTTCATGACCAAATTTACTTTAGTCCACAAGCTCCCTGATACGGGGACAACATTAGTTACATTCTTTTTTTATCTTAGTCCACAATCATTAATCATAAAAATATTGGCACATAGATTATAAAGATTTAATTGTTAAAAATTTAATTAATAGTTAATAAATAATTACTAATTGAAAACAACCAATTAATAATTAATATTTATTACTTATTTACTAAACTTTTTTAAAGTTAAATGATCATAAATTAGTTAAGGTTATGCAACTTACATGTTTTGTCGCCGCTACATCACTAATCCACTTATCCTTCTTCTTGTGGAGGTGCTCGAATGTGTTGATCATGCTCGGGAGCTCACCAGTAGATGGGTCCATCAAAAAAAGCAAATTATTTAAACATTGTGACATTTATAATATTTTCGTAAATGTAAGGATATAGGTTATTATAATTTACGTGATCATAAACATGGGCAACGATGGATTTGGAACCGTGTCCTCCTAGTATGGTCATTTTTGCTCGTGCTTCTTTATTTTTCTTCGATTTATGCTTCAAACAGAAAACAGTACTCATTAATCTAGATTGTAATTTTATAATTAGAAATTAATGTAAAATCTACGGCATACCCGCTGAGAATCAGAAGCCCAAATATCACATAGAATTGCCCAATCAGAATAAGTAATCGACCCAAAAGGTTTTGACTTCGCTCTCTCATTGTCCACCTCTCCTCCAACCTCTACCCAGTGTTTCTTCATCGTGTGGCGCCAATCAGTCAGATGTTTTTGCATTTGTCTTACCATGGCATCGTTGATTATTGGATTGTCTTGTGGATAAATGAATTTGTCCTAAAATCACAATTAAATTTGGAATTTGTTAAAATATTATGAAGATAGACAAAATATTTAATAATGAGTTATTAAAGGTTTAAAAAATGCTTACAGATAGCCTATTTCAAATAACTTGGATATCAGCTGGTTTTACTTGTTCCCAAGCTAGTGTAGTTGGGGGTACGGTGTTACGCAAATAACGAGCCATGGAATTGTTGAACCACTTGCCGTACGTTTGAATAGCTTTTCCAGTTTGTGCATAAAACTCTACTTTCAAATGACTAACTTATTTGGTTGCCAGCTCCTTCTCGATATTGGCACCGTAATAAGCTCCCCTGCCCCTCTTGGAGCCACCACCTGTGTCATAACTTGGTTCGACCGTTCTACATTAAAATATTCATTAATTAACTAATTCAAATTATGTATGTCTGTTGTTTTTTGTTATAAAATTAACATTTATTCATTATTGTATTTCCAAACTTACCCTATTCCAACCTAGTGGATCCCTTGGAGATAGTAAGGAGTCATGTACTTCTCCTCACTTTTTAAAAATGTTTCTCAAACATTTTGAAAAAATGAGGAGCAGTACATGAATACATTGATTATCCCCAAGGCATCCACTAGGTGCATCACTATTATTTTTTGTTATAAAATTAACATTTTATTACTTATTGTCTTTCCCAACTTTCCCTATTCCGACCTAGTGGATCCCTTGGAGATAGTAAGCAGTCATGTAGTAATTCTCATTTCATCAAGATATTTCATCAAATATCTTGAAAAAATGAGAACTAGTACATGAATACATTAATTATCCCCAAGGCATCCACTAGGTGCATCACTATTGTCTTTTGTTATTAAATTAACATTTTATTACTTATTGTCTTTCCTAACCTACCCTATTCCGACCTAGTGGATCCCTTGGAGATAGTAAGCAGACATGTTCGAATACCCATTTTTTCAAGATATTTCATCAAATATCTTGAAAAAATGAGTACCAGTACATGAATACATTGACTATCCCCAAGACATCCAATAGGTGCATGTGTACCTATATCTGATACTATCATTAATTAATGTTAATAAATATAGTTTTCATTGAATTAAATAAAAATTTACATATATTTGTTCAAATTACATATCACTGTCCTCATCATCACTAACTACAACATCATTACAGACACCACTATCACTATCACTATCAACTAGAACATTGTCGTCATCCTCATCGTCTTCATACTCGGCCAACGTGTCATCTTCAAATTCAACTTCATCACCGACAACAAATTCATTTGAACCTTCGCCAACCAAATCATCGACGTTGTACACTTCAGTGGCATTGATATCAACCCGATCATACTGAAGATTATCAAAAATTGGAAGTTCTACCCACAACCGATTGAAGAAGAATTAACTTCTTGCAATATTGGTATATCATTTGTGGTCTCAGTATCATCAACATCGGAATATGAGAAATCCCATACATTCCTCGGAATGTATTCATTAACAAGCCTCCAATCATCCCCATTTTTCACATCTCGAAGATAATACACCAACTTCGCTTGAGATGCGAGAACGAAATGATCATCTTTATAACATTCTTCCTTCACATATACGCTTGTAAAATTGGATTCCACTTTAATTCTACTTGTATTGAACCATCTACACTTGAATAGGACAACACTGTAACCCATCAAGTAGGACAATTCAATTACTTCTTCCAGAACTCCATAGTAGTTCACTCTTTCCTCACTTGGCACCATTACACCGCAATTTTGTGTTTTAAGCTTCATATCACGACCATGAATCACAAATTTCACACCATTCACCATCATCCCTGGTTATGAGAACACGGTGCCGCTTGATTTGTTTGCGAGATCATACAACTCATTAATCACTTCAGTAGGTGTTGACTCATGCAAACCATTCACCTATCAACATTAACATTGAAAGTTAGGTTTGGATTGATTAAGTGGGGTTTCGGAAAATAATTGACTAATATACATACTCTTTCTTTGAACAACAGAGGAAAATCAGCTTCTTATTGAACTTCAAGATTCGAGCCCCCCGTCTTCTTAATTCATCCATATGCTCACTACAAACGGACAACAATGTTATGATTTTTGTCTTTAATTGGTATATAAACCAAACAAATTTATTGAAAAAAGACTAGAAAACACACTTAAGGTACTCCTTAATTTCGACACAATTTTTCAAGATATACCACTCAGCCTTTTGCTTTAACTGCGGATTGAGGAGCATACTTGATTTCTTACCAAATGGACGACCAACAGCCTTATAAATAGAATATTCCCGATTTGGTTGGGATTCAACGCGATCGTCATTCCTCTTAGGTCGATTGAATTGAGTTTCAAGCCCCCAGAGGTACATTAAGCAAAAGGTTAAGGCCTCGTTGACCACGTAAGCTTCTGCGATTGAACCTTCTGGACGTGCACAATTTCTTACATACTGTTTATAAACCGCCATTGAACGTTCAATGGGATACATCCACCTAAAGTGCACGGGATCGCCAAGAATTGCCTCTTTCGGAAGATGCAAAACCAAATGCACCATAATGTCGAAAAATGCTGGAGGAAATATCATTATCAACTTGCATAAAATGGTGATAATGTCTGTCTCCATCTTCTCAAGGTCTTTCACATTCAAAGTCCATGAACAAAGTTTTTTGAAAACACCGCACAACTCAATAATTGGTTTCCGAACTTCAGGAACCAAAAACTACCTAATTGCGGCGGGGCAACAACTGCTGAAACAACACGTGGCAATCGTGTGATTTCCGCCCAGTTATCTTGCCATCATTGACATTGACATTCTTCAAAAGGTTTGCAGCAAAACCGTCCGGGAATTCAACTGACTTCACAAATTCACAGAAAACTCGACGCTCCGGGACACTGAGGGTGTAACTGGCGTGCGGTTTCTTCCACTTGTTTCCCTCTTTGCGGAGGTGGAGTTTTTCCCTAATTTTCATGTCTGCTAGATCAAGTCTTGCCTTGGCAGTGTCTTTATATTTTCCCTCTAAGTTCAACAAAGTTCCCAAGACACTATCGCAAACATTATTCTCAATGTGCATTACGTGCAAGTTATGCCTCAACAATAATTCCTTCCAATAATCAAGCTCGAAAAATATGCTCTTCTTCGACCAATTAAGTTCAATCGGAGCCCTTTTGCGTTTCACACCACCAAATTCTTTGTGTTTCCCAGGATGCCTAATCTGCAAATTCTCTAATGGCTTCAACACATCATCACCGGAGTAATCTTTCGGTGGTGGCCTGAGTTCCTTGTTACCGTTGAATAGTGCTCGTTTGCTCCTCCATTCATGATCCATATCAAGAAACCTCCTATGGCCAATGTATGCAATTTTACTTCTAATCCCTACAAAGGGAGTTTCTTCATTGCATGTGGGGCACGCCTTGTACCCTTTTGTGCTCCACCCAGACATCATAGCATAAGCTGGGTAGTCGTTAATGGTCCACAAGATTGCTACACGCATATTGAACAAGGTACTATTGTATGCATCTCGTGTCTCGACACCATTCACCCATAACTCCTTCAACTCATCAAGCAAAGGTCTCATATAGATATCGATATCTTTTCCAGGTGAAGAAGGACCTGGAATTAGAATAGACAACATTAATGACTGTGGTTTCATGTACTTCCACGGCGGCAAGTTGTATGGGACAAGTATCACAGGCCATATGCTGTAAGAGTTGCTCATGTTCCCAAAGGGATTGAAACCATTTGTAGCCAACCTAAGCCTAACATTTCGAGGTTCGACTGTGAAATATGGGTACAACTCATCAAAGTGCTTCCACGCTTTACTGTCAGCGGGGTTCCTCATCACACCATCTTCCTTTGGCCTTTTAGAATAGTGCCATCTCATATCCTCTGCAGTATATCTAGAACTGTACTGCCTTTTCAATCTCGGCGTCAACGGAAAGTACTGCATGACCTTATGGGCCACTTTCTTCCCGTAACACAATTATCTTGCCAGCGACACTCACCACAAACCAGAAAGAATTCTAAATTCTCATTCTCCTTCCAAAACAGTGCACAGTCATGCTTGTAAGCATCGATGGACTCATATCCCAATCCAATACTCCGCAACTTTGCCTTCGCCTCATAGTTAGACTTAGGTAAAATTGTTCCGTCAGGCATAGCGTCAACTAACAATTCCAGCAAACCATCAAAGTAATGATTGCTGCACTTGTTAATAACCTTTTAGATGCATCAGCTTCACCAAGAAGTTCAACGCGGAATACTTTCGGCAACCCGGGTACAGTTCACTTGACATCTCCTTAAATAAATTGTCATACTTGTTGCGATGTTGAGGATCATCTTGGGGAGGATCATTATAGTTTCCAGCAAGAACGCCATCTTCAGAGTAAACATCCTCCAGGATATCCGCTATCTCATCTCTATCATGATCTCGTGCCACAGCTGGTGGCGACGGCAGCACCTCTCCATGGTAATGCCACACTTTGTAGGACTGTATGATGCCATTGTTGAATAAATGCATCGAAATTGCATTTATAGGCTGGAACTTAACGTTCCCACATTTCTTGCACGGACAGCGAACCAAACCCCGATCGTTCAACTAATTTTTGGCGATATCGAAGAACTCCTTAACACCATTTCTATACTCCAGAGACCAACGATTCCTCGCACTCATCCAGCTTCTGTCGCTCGCCATCTTTAAGCGAAATAATTAAGAAAATATTAATAATTGTCTTAAAATGAGGGAAATGATAGTCAAAATATTTCATGACTGTTTGTCTCCCTAATTATCACTAACTGATAATAATATCCTATCTCTGGCAAAAATAATTATTTATAGGGATATTTGCGGCTAAAATACTCAAACTTACAACTTACTAACACTTAAATGACACATGGCACCACATGATTGGTACACATTATTATTAATATTATTATTATTTTAAATAATTTTTCATAAAAAATATCATTTTATATTTTTCATCTTTTAAAAAAAATCAAATTTATTGTTTTTCAATTTAAAAGTAACAAAAAATAATTTTTCCTCTTTTTTTTTTAAAAAAAAATCAAATTTGTTGCTTGTAATCAATTATTTAAGATTAAGTAAAAAAAACATTTAATCTTAAATTATTGCTTGGATTTTAAACAAAATTACTTAATCTTTAATTGAAAAAAAGTAGACAAAATGATAAATAGGAATATTTTAATAATAATAATAATAAATTAAAAAATTTGAGGATATTAATAATAAAAAATTAAATTTAAAAAAAATGTATTTTTCATACTTAATCTTAAATTGAAAAAAAGTATGAATTTTTTTTTTGAAAAAAATGTAAATTTTATTTTTTGTTAAATTGAAAAATAAATTAAAATTATTTTAAGAATAATAACAATGTGGAACAATCATGTAGTGCCACATATCCTTTGACCAGTCAACTTTAACATTTAACACTGTGTATCTCTAATTGCAAGAAAGTTTGGGCAAATATCTCTTATTTATATTTACCACAGAAAATGTAACTAATTATTAATTATTTCAATTTTTTAAATCATTTACTTATTTATTACTTTTATTTTAAAATTAATTTAATTATACATTAATTTTATTTTGTAATTTTTTATTAAATTCTTCAATTTGTATTGGATTATTTACTTAATCAATAACAATTTTATTATAGTTATATTTTACTTAATTATATTTTATTAAATCATTTATATTTTTAACTTTTTCAATTACAAACCATCTAATATT
Source organism: Humulus lupulus (assembly GCF_963169125.1). Taxonomy (NCBI): domain Eukaryota; kingdom Viridiplantae; phylum Streptophyta; class Magnoliopsida; order Rosales; family Cannabaceae; genus Humulus; species Humulus lupulus. Next base: position 115,679,455 of record NC_084794.1, on the reverse strand, counting down.
AATGTTAAAATTAATTATTAATTATTATGATTGGTAATTTTATTTTATTTAAATTATAGTTTTTTTTATGAATTTTTAATTATACTTAAATTTTTATTTAATTAATTGTTAAACTTTTATTAATTTTGCTAACTCTAAAAAAATTTGGGCAGCATAACGACTATATTTCAAACTATCCCAAAATTTGAAAAACCTACAAATTAAACATATATATAACCAGAATATTCACAGATCATACAAAATATATATATATATATATACATTAACAAATGTATCTATTTACATATACACAAATATTTAATCACAAAAAAACATATACCAAAACTGATTTTTTTATTAATACAAAAAAAATTATTAAATACATATTTACAAACATATCACATTTAATATAAAACAATTTAAAAATATAAACATACATTATTAATCTTAATTTTTTTTATGTTCATACTTTAACTAATATATATATATATCACAAAATACAATATAATAAATATTAACAAGTAAAAATAAACAAATACATATAAAGAATTCAAATAAAAAAAATACATATTCAAAACTGTTTTTTTTTATTTTACAAAAATAATTAATAAATACAAAAAACATATATTATAAAAATATCTTAAAAATAGTTGTTATTAAGAGAAACAAATAAATATAAAGTATTAAAATAAAAATTAATGTTAATGGTTATAATTTTTGTAATTAATGTTAATTTTCCTAAGACTAACGAAATTGGGCCAGCATAACGGCTATATTTTAAACTATCCCAAAATTTTATAAAATCTGCAAACCACACACAATATACAGAATATTCCCAGAGCAATACACAGAATATTCTCATAGCATGCACAACATAAACCAAGATTAATAACATATATCAAATCTTTTTATATCAGTAACATCAAAACAATTTATTTAGTAAATATTTATAAACAAATAATATTTGATATAAAAAAATATAATATGTATATTTTTAATATACATAATCTAATCTATTTTTTAATATACATATAAAGCATTAAAATTAAAAAATATACATACTCAAATCAGTTTTTTTTAATAAATACTAAAACCATATTTTTTTTTCATTATTAATCTCATTTTTCTAAAACTACACAGATTTATTTGTTTTTTTTAACAGAAAAATATATTTATAATACCAAATATCACACACATTCATATATATTAATAAATTTTCTAAAAAAAATTAACATTAAATAAGCATATGTACACACATTTACATATATACATATAAACATATATAAAAAAAAACAGACATATAAATATAAATATAGATATATACGGACATATAAATATATATACATATATATAAACAGATATATACATATATATATAAATAGATATATAAACTGATATAAATATATATATAAACAGATATAAATATATACATAAACTAACCTTTGGAGTTGTTCTAACGAGAGATTGGAGCTGTAACACCTGTTTATAGAGAGAGAATAACAAAAATAAAATACAATTACAAAACGAGATATAGAGAAAAAAATCTAAAAATGTTAAAAAATTTCACATTAGATTTACTAACCTTGAGAGAGAAGAGCTTCACTATATGATGAGCTGAGCCATGGCAGGATTATGCCATGGGGTGGTCGGATTCCATTAACACAGAGGAGAGAGAAGCTTTTTTTTGAAAAAAATCTAAAATGGGGAAGAAGGGCTCACGACGGGTCTAATATCGCTATGATTTTTGCCGGCGCATTTCGTTACGCCGGCAAAAGTCTAAAAATGCACCGGCAAAAGTATTTAATAAACCCTAGGACAAAACGATGTCGTTTTACTTAGTCCGACTTTTACCGACGCAAAATAGACTTTTGTCGGCGCAACTAAATGCGCCGGCAAAGGTCTAGCCACCTACTTTCTTGAAAACGTGCACAAATAAAAAATGCATGTTTGACTTTTGCCGGCGCGTTAGGTGAAATGCGCCAGCAAAAGTCTATGGTATTTTTTTTTTTTGAAAAACTGATGTTACTTTTGCCGGCGCAATTTGGGGTTGCGCCGGCAAAGATTACCTTTGCTGGCGCAATCCCGAATTGCGCCAGCAAAAGTTCTTGTTTTTTCCGGCGCAAATCACTAAATGCGCCAGTGAAAGTTGTTTTTGCTGACGCAATTCCGAATTACACCGGCAAAAACCTTGTTTCTTGTAGTGTATATTAATTTGTTTATAAATAACATTATCTAATATAACATCATAAAATAACAAAAGATATTATAATATTGCATAAGATTTAAAAAATTATAACAAATTTCTTTTGTTATCCATTCCTATTCACATTACTAATACTCACAGACACTCTTATAACACTTTAGATGGCGATTGTCAAGTCTTGGACAACATTGAGAAATCGTGGTTATCAAGAATATTGGAATAGTCTGCAAGCTTTTTTGAGGATGGAGTCGGAACATAAAGATTCTGATGGAAGAATTATGTGCCCATGTGTGAGATGCAATAATAATAGATTCGAATCTTTGGATGTTGTTCGGGCACACGTATTCGATAGGGGTTTTCATCAAGCTTATGATAAGTGGATTTTTCATGGTGAGGTGGAAGAAATTGTTGCTGATGAGGTGGTTGATGAGAATGAAGACGATGAGATGATTCATGTTGTGGAAGACTTCCTTTTATCGACAACTTAGGAAGTAGAAAGGGAACCTGGTGAGAGTCAGTATTATGATGAGTTATTTGAGGAGATTGAAGCGGAGTTGCATCCTGGATGTGATTAGATTTCATCCCTGAACTTTTTAGCAAAGTTATTGCATCTAAAAGTTAGAGGGAAGATGCATAACAACATATTTGATGAATTGGTGAAGTTGTTAAAGCTTGCCTTTCCTAAGGAAAACAAAATTCCCATATCGTACTACGAGGCGAAAAAGATATTGAAAAAATTAGTGTTGGGATACGAGTCCATTCATGTGTGTCACTATGATTGCTGGTTATTTTACAATGAGCATGCATGTAAAGAGACATGCCCAGTATGCGGAAGTAGTAGATGGATTACTTCCGAAATGATGAAAGGAAAAAAAGTGCCACACAAGGTGATGCGTTACTTTCCATTAACACCTTGGTTGAAAAGATTATACAGTTCAAGGATTACAGCGAAACACATGATATGGCATCACACCGGGAAATAAAAAGATGATGGGGTGATGCGACACCCGGTGGACGGCTATTCGTGGAAGGACTTTGATGTCAAGCATCCTGATTTTTCAAGGGATCCCAGAAATGTTCGTCTAGGCTTAGCTGTCGATGGATTTAATCCATTTGGCAACATGAACCTTGCATACAGAATATGGCCTGTGGTGTTAGTAAACTATAATCTGCCACCTTGGTTATGTATGAAAGACAATTATTTCATGTTGACCCTCCTTATTCCTGGGCCAAAATCACCAGGTAAGGATATGGATGTATTTCTAAGACCATTGGTGGATGAGTTGAAGGATTTGTGGGTTAACGGAGTTGATACAAGAGATAGTACGACCAACAAGATGTTCAAGATGCGGGCAGCCCTTGTAACGCTCTACTTCCTTAGAGTCTTTACTAAGTGAGTTTAAAAACGTGCTTTCAACTCGCTAATCGAGGTTTTAGGTCAAACAGTGTAATTAAGCCATAAACAAAGCAAAAGCTTTAGAAATAACAATTTCCATAGAAAATCATAAAAGTTTTACACTTGGGATCCCAAAATACAGTTTAGAAATATTTACAACATAAAATAGAACCAAGTTGGCTAAACGACAAAATCTAAGTTCATTTACAAGCATCTCCCAAAACCCTCTGGCTGTGGCAGCCAGGCTAGCCAAACATGTACACGCCGCCTCACGCCTGCTGTACTCATGGTTGGTTGATCTTCTCCTTACCCTTACCTGCACCACAGAGCATCTGTGAGCTGAAGCCCAGCAAGAAAACCCACAAACAGAAAACATATGCAACACATATATCAAGCATATAGACATGCCACCAATGGGTTAAACACATACGGCCTATCTGTCCCAGGCGTTTACCAAGCCCTGGGTTCGCGAACCACACCGTGAGGATATCCCAGGTATCCTTTTAGGGACTCGCCCTAGCAACTCACACTCCACGTGCTCAACACTGCTCCCGGCCCTTTGCCGTTCCCGGCCTTGCATTCAACGTGCCCAACGCCGTTCCCGGCCCTTCGCCATTCTCGGCCTACACTGTTCCCGGCTCTTGCCGATCATTCACACAACAACATACATAGCATAGCAAGCAAGCATAGAATTTTAGCATATTCAGTTAAAGGGCTACGCCCCACAGTTCTAACATATTGGGCTCAGCCCTGCATTCCAATTCTATTTAAACACATTGGGCTCAGCCCTGCACACAAGCTCTGTGGGAACAAGGGTTTTCTTACCTGAGTCCGAGCTTTTTGAGCACCGATGCCCCGAGCATAGTCCTCTAACGTGAGTTTCGCCGAAACCCTAGTCACAACACATTAACAATGTTCATCCATCAAATTCTAATCCAATAAATAACTTCGAACCATAACCCTAACCTTTGGAACCTTGAATTCTATCAATTCGGGTGATAATATCCATCCCGAGCCTTACCCAATGAGTTCCCAAGCCTAAATACCCTTAAAAGCACAATTTGGCACTAAGAGCCGCGACCCCTCCCACAAGCGCCGCGACTAGCCTAGAAACAGAGGCTAGCACCACACTGACCCCCACACGGGCCGCGACGCGCATGAGCTTCTCGGCCTCCCATTGCCGCACACGCACACGGGCCGCGGCGTGCCCCTCCTAGGGCCGCGGCCCTCACCTCCAAACCCAGATTTTTCACCCTTTTTCCTGCGTTTTCTTCAAGCCAATCCTCACCAAAACCAAACTAACAATCCTAGATAATTAACACCATCATTCCAGCTCAGTATCAACATCAAAACCCATCAAAGTCTACCCCAAAACTCAACTAGATCACTCATGAAAAATTCAAACTTGCTAACATGCATACTCTAACAACTAGCTGCAACTCTAAACATATTCTTATAATTAAAGCTTACCCCTTGCTGAATTCAATCCCAGAAGTTGATCTTCAATCCTCAAGCTCCAAGCTCCCCAAGATTTCTCAGCTGAAATCCTTCTAGTTTCTAGCCAATTCTTCCAAGTTCTCCTTAAGTCTCCAAAGAGAAAAACATCCACTTGCTTAGAGAGAAAATGAGTCAGTTCCTTAAGTGTTCTGATTAGTTCTAAGATTTGTCTTATTCAACTTATATCTATATGGTCACCTCAAGGCTCGGGGCACCAAAATGTTCCCGAGGGCAAAATGGTAAATTTCCTCAATATTCCCGCCTAGACATTCTATCCACAAATATATCTCTAAATATTTATTTTCATGTCCCGAAAACCCCATAACACATCTAGTACCCAAATTACCCCTCGACTCGCCCCGAGTCCGAATCTTAACTTTATTGTGACTTTCTGACTAATCGCTCACCAGGAATGTCTCGGTCCGTGCTACACAGACATATCACATATATATATAACATTTATCACATTTATACCCCTAATATCCAGATGGGGTCCACATGCATATTTAACTTAACTAAACATGCATCATAATCATATATACACATAAATCCACGTATTAGCATATTAAATCATTTATTGCCCTCCAGGCACACTAATCAAGGCCCTAAGCCCGATTAGTAAATTCAGGCCGTTACAGCCCTTTTGTGGACATTGAACGATTTTCCAGCTCGCAGTAGTTTTTCTGGATGGAGTTGTAAGGGATACAAAGCTTGTCCTACGTGTAATGAATACACAACTTCCATCAGAGTGATCAGTAAGACATCTTATGTTGGTCACAGAAGATTCTTGCCAAGTACTCGTCGAATGAGAAGAGACACCGAGTTCGATGGAGAAGTTGAGACAAGACGTCCTCCGAGACGATTTACTTGTGAGGATATACTAGAACAAGTTATGCTCTTGTAGCGCAAGTTCTAGGAAAACACTTCCAGTTTGGGGGTGTGAAACGTAAAAGAGTTGTAGATGAAGGTAATTGGAGGAAAAAAAGTATCTTTTACGAGCTTGAGTATTGGTGTACAAACAAATTAAAACACAATATAGATGTCATGCATGTTGAGAAGAATGTGTGTGATAGTCTCCTTGGCACCGTCTTAGACAATGATAAATCTAAGGACACCACTAATGCAAGACATGATTTGAAAAAGATGGGTGTGAGAATATCATTGTGGATTTATGAAGATGAGAACGGGAAGTTGATGAAGCCGCATGCTCCTTATGTGTTAACTCTGTCACATAGGCAACAATTTTGTCAGTTTATAAAAGGAGTTAGATTTCCAGATGGCTTTTGTTCAAATTTGAAGAAGAAAGTGTCCGAGAATGATACAAATATTCTTGGGTTAAAGTCACACGATTTTCATGTGATAATGCAACGATTACTTTCTCTCGGTGTTCGCAAGTTTCTTCCAAAATCTATATTGACCACTGTTACAGAATTGTGCAATTTTTTCAGGCAAATATGTTCGAGGACTTTAAATGTTAAAGATATGGAGGAAGCACAAAATGATCTTATTAAGATATTGTGCAAGATGGAGTTGATTTTTCCTCCAGCTTTTTTTGACATAATGATTCATTTGGTATTACATTTTCCAGAAGAAGCTATATTGGGTGGCCTGGTATTTATGAGGTGGATGTATCCTTTAGAAAGGTACATGAAAAAAATTGAAGACATTGACCTTTTGTTCAATGTATTTCAAAGACATTGAAACAAGATTTGACTGTCTTGATCGAAATGAAGATGCAACTTATATCCCACGAAACCTTACCATTTTCCAATCTCAATGTCGTCCACCCACAAAGGGAACTTTGAAGCCTCTCAATCATAACACTCGTGAAATAGCTGAGTGGTTCATACTTGAGAATTCTCCTGAAATTGAGCCTTATTTAGAGTAAGTTTATTCCCTTTTAAATTAGAACATGTGTGGTTATTATAAGTTTTTTGTTATCAAGAATCGTAACAATGTTCTAATTAACAGCGAACACCTACAAAAGATTAGACAAAAATACCCAGATGGTGATCATGATCGTTTGGATATGAAAAATTTTCGTTCGTGGTTTCATAAGAAGGTAGCTTTGAACTTTCATTTTATTAATGATATAATACAGTTTTATGAATCTAATATAGTTTTATGTATTTAGATATATGACTTCCACAAGCTTGGGTCTTTGGAAAATGGTGATGAATTACTAGCTTTAGTATCTGGGTCAGATCATTTGGAAACCTATTACCAAGGTTGTATAGTCAATGGTGTTCGATTTATTGCACATGATCGAGATAAAAAGCACACCACACAGAATAGTGGAGTGTCTGTTGCCGGAACAGAATGTTTTAATTATTACGGCACGCTTGAAGAAGTAGTGAGACTGTCTTTCACTGGTGTATATTCAGTGGCATTATTTCGGTGCAAATGGTTTAATAAAAATCCAAGAAGGAAGAAAACAATCATTGAAAATAATATCACCAGTATAAACGTCAATGATGAATGGTACAAAGATGAGACGTATATACTTGCTAGCCAAGCTAAGCAAGTTTTCTATCTCAATGATCTACTTAGAGGTCGTGATTGGAATGTTGTAGAAGATGTAAATCATAGACAAATTTGGGACATTAAGGACAATTCTGATGAGGTTAATGATGCTATTGATGTTGTACATGAAACAAGCTCATCAAATTTTGTGTTGACTGTGGACCTTGGAGAGTTGATTATGCAATCTGATTAACTTGTTGCATATGCTGGGGCTGATGAAGTGGGTGACGACAAATGTGATATGCCAAAACATGAGGAGGTCGCAGATGCAGATGATGAATTGTTAGTTGAGATTTGTGAAGATGAAAATGTGTATCCGATTACTGATGGAAATGATAGTGATTACTCTGTTTAGTTTTTCTATTTGTGTAATAGAACTATATATATATATTTTAATATAACAATTTTTTTTGTAATTATTGTTAACACAAATTGAATTTGATATTAACTAGTATACCTATAATTTATTTTGATGCTAATTACTAACTAATAAATTATAAACTGAAGTATAATGTCAGCTGATATAGCAACCTATCACGGCGGAGATGATGGGGGTCGAGACCCGCCAGATCCTTCTAGGGTACCATCATCTTGCGAGTCAGGTTAAATATTTCATATCAAAATTTATTTTTGGAAATTATATTGTTAGAGAAATATAACAACAATACTAATATTGGTTATTGTTAATAAATTTTAAAGCCCCGCTGATGAGAAAAAACGGTCGTGGCCTTGCTAGTAATAATGTTCTTGAAGAATGAAAGAAAAAAGCCGGTAAACCATTAGATCTAGAGCTTGATCCTGTGATGAACAAAGTGGTTGGGCAGGAGGACCAAGCTTTTATTCACATGTTGGGCACTCAAGTTATAATTTTGTGTCCAGGACATTACTTGGATTTTGCTGATTTACCTCAACAGTTTAAGAACCAAGTGCTTGATCTTATGAGGGTAAAAAATTACAAATCTTGTGCTTTTCATTATTTATTTCCATTATTTACAAAGTCATCTATTTTTTTTGTTTGTTAATACAGTATTACTATAATATAGACGGTTATCCACAACGTGAGTCTGTTCTGGCAACTGTCTATAAGGAGATGGGCGAAATATATCGCGAGAGAAAGAACATCAGACATAAATACTTCAAAAATCATTACGCTGGACCAGAAGATTGGGAGAATGTCCTCTCTAAGCCACCTGATCATTTCACTAAGGAGACATGGAAGAATATTTGTGAGTGGTTTTTGAGCGAAAGATTTTTGGCTCGTTCCGGTAAAAACCAAGCAAACAGAAAACAAATGAAGTATGTAACAACACAAGGCACAAAATCGTTGGCAGCTAAGCGTCACGAATATGTAAGTGAAGATGTTAATTTAATTTTATAAAAGAACACATTCTAAAATATATTGTTTACATTTGTATAGGAGAACCCAGATGCGCATGTTGTTGATACTTGGAGGGATGCTCATATGAAAAAATCAACAAAATCTTTTGTCAACGAGGCAGCTCAACAAGATTATGTAAGTGAATAGTATTGTTTTCTTGTTTCTAATGTTTCTAATTTTTGTTTACAATGTTATCATTATACAGTAAAAAATGGCAGCAGAGCTTCAGAGGTCACAACTTGATAGGCAGATTCAACGGCAGAGTGAGGGATCTCTTAATGTATCTGGCGTTGATTCGTCCCTGGTCAATCAATACGAGATACTAAGTAAAGTACTCGGGGAGAGATCTGACTACCAAAGAGGAGTGGGTTATAGGGTGAAAGGGAAGGCAAGAAAGACAACCTCCAGCTCTATAGATCAAAGTCAGTCCCAAACAAATACTGCTCCTACAACTAATGAAGATATGACCACTATGGCTCTGATGATTAAGGCAATGCGTGAGACGATTCAGATGGTGGTACCTTAGCAACCCAGTAATTTGTATGACCCACGGTTTGGCCGTTTTCTGCAGAGGAATTTGCCACCACAATTTGTAGGTGGTACATCTTCTCAGAGTAACATCGCCCATCCTGACCTTCATATACTGCCACAGCAGCAATACCAACCTCCTTCACAGTATCCGCCACAACAGCAGTACCAACCTCGTCCACCATATCTACCATATGTGTCGTCGCAACAACCTCCTCAGTATCAAAACTAGTACATGTTTGGACGCTCTTCCCAGTCTCCTCCACTACATTTTAACTTTACCGATTTTCAAGGAGGGTCGATGCAGCATCCACTACCTAATGTTAGGTATGGGGAGGTTGGAGGTTCGTCGCAGCAGCCATATGTTAGATATGGTGAGTTTGAGGGTAGGTCGTAGCCACAACCTCAGGATTAGTTTGGGGACCTCACGCTTGGACGATTATCACAACAGCCCTATATTCCTTCAACTTCACCGCCACAGCCACAGCCAAAGCCACAGCCACAACAAAAGTTGAAGATGAGGATAATTACAATATTAACCTTAATGATATTATTTAGTTATTATTTTATGTATTTTGATTAAATTAATACTGTATTTATTTTTAATGACAATAGCGATATTGGCTAGTTTGATAAATATTAAAACTATTCACATTAATTTTAATGTTAGTTATGTTTAAATTAATTAATTAGATATTTTGTTAATAATTATTATGAATTATTTTTAAAAATATTTAAATTTAACAAATATTAATTTATTAAAAATTAATTCTTAAAATATATAATAAAAATGTTATTAGCGGCGGACTCCGCGGCTAATAATGTCAGCTCTGACACTTGTATTAGCGGCGGAACCCGCCGCTATTTTCTGCCGGTAAAAATAAGTTATTAGCAGCGGGTGTGTCATTCCGCTGCTAATAACCCTTATTAGAGACCAACAATTGGCGGCGAGTCATTAGCGGCGGATCTAACACGTATTAGCGGCGGACCGTCCCGCCGCTAATAACCTTATTTCTTGTTGTGAGATGAAATTTTGCCCCAGCTGATACACAATCTGCAGCAAGCACAAAAATGCATGTGTCAACAAGCCAACAAGAAAAGCAAGGATATTGAATTCAAGATTAGTGATTTGGTCCTTGTGAAGCTCCGACCATATAGAAAAACCACAGTGCCTTACAAAAAAATCACAGTGGCCAATCGCCTAAATTCCAAGCATTGTCGTCGCTATTTTTGCCCCTTTGAAGTCATCGCTCGTGTTGGTCCTGTAGCGTACACTTTGAAGCTTCCCCAAGGCAGTCGTATTCACCATACTTTTCATGTTTTATTACTGAAACCATATCAAGGAATGATCCCATCCAGCTGCTACCCTTTACTGGAGTTGTCTCTTGCCAACAAACCTATCATGGTTCCATTGGCCTTTCTAGCTACTAGGCTTCACAAGGTTAACAACAAAACCAGTCGACAAGTCCTTGTCTAGTGGTCTTTGAGCTCTCCAGAAGATGCAACATAGGAAGATTTTGATGCCTTCATTCGCATGTACAAGCTGCCTAACCTTGAGGACAAGGTTATTTTCAGGGAGGGTAGTATTGTTAGCGAGGCTCAAAAGGCATGCCCAATTGAGTTGGACCCTATCGCAATACAAGAGCATATGGGAAGCTTGGAGTGGGACTCGAGTCAGCCTACTGAAGAAGCCCAAATGAACAAAGAGGACACCTGCAACATTCCAACAGAAGAGAATGACACTATAGCAGCAAAAGAGGAGAAGAAATGGCGCGTAGCAAGAGAGAGCGTGCGTGTCCTCGTTGTATGAGAGATTACCTAATGAGGCTCGGACTTCAAGGGGTTGTGATTGTGTAACCAAATTCAGTTAGGAATTATTTGTTAGCTAATGAATTTAAATAATGGTTGTAATCCTTTGAGAATTATGTTGAATGAGAATTGCAATTTGCATTGGGAGACTAAATCTGTCTCAAAGAGAGCCTTTTTCTAACTAGAACTGGAGTCTTACTATTGTACGATTATTAACTTTGAAATTCAATTGATGATGCAACTCATTAAATAAATTAAAGGATAACCCTTGAAAAATAAATGTTCTAAGAGCTATATATATAGGGGAATTCTCCTATAGGGGCTTCACTTTAAGCCTTATCGGTGGGACTCTCAGTGTTCTCAACCCGTAAACAGTTTTTGGCGCGATTTTTTTTATGACCGTATATATTGTAGCTATTTAGAGCATCCTGCAAATTTTCAGAAAATTCCGAATAGTTTACAGTACCGAAAACTAAGTTCAAACATGTTGTTGCACGCGTGACTAATTTTTTTTATGCGCGTGAAAATCAATATGTTTGAACCTAGTTTTCAGTACTCTAAACTATTCGGAATTTTCTGAAAATTTACAGATGCTCTAGATAACTAAAATATACACTGTTATAAAAAAAATATCGCCGAAAACTATTCACAGGTCGAGAAACACTAAGAGCCCCACCGATAGGGCTTAAAGTGAAGACCCTATGAAGATCCTGTAAAAGAATTGTCGTGTATATATATATTATTGTCCTATTAAAAAATTTCACAAGGTAAATTTTGGACTAGCTAGGACGTACGTACGAAACTCAACCCGATATTATGCAACTTTTTCCAGCCTTATTTACATGTATGACTACCAAACAAGGATGTATCTATTATTACATATTATATATATATGTGCGTGCCACCACTCATTGATGCACAGTAGTATCAAAGGGGTGCAATATAGGAGACTGAATCTAAAGAGATGCTCTCCTTGCACAAACACGGGGGTAGACGTTGCCAAAAATTGTAGGCTTCACATTTGAGCATTCGGATACAGCAGGACCACCCACTCCATTGAATTTCAAGTTTACATTACTAATCGCCACATTCTGGCACGGTACTCCCGCGCTGCACGCAATCTTCACCGCCGTCTGCGTCGTCGACGTTCCCCGAATGTTCTTGAACATAACATTGCTGATCTTTATCCGAGAAGGAATCTATGCACATACTCACCCGGGCAAAGAATTCATAATTAATATATAAATTATATGAAAACATATTTACATATTCACGATTGTACAACTCTTCTATACTAAAGCAGCAGGTATATATATTATTATAAATACCTTGTCTTTGCATTGGTTATATGGGCAGTAGTGTTGGTCTATTAGGATAGGATTGCCGACATTTTTCATAACAATATCATCGAAATTCATGTCTGAGGCCACACCAATGGGGGAAGCTGGCCAGGTTTTGACACGAACCCCGTTTTGGGTGTTGGTGAGAGTGCAATTTTTTACTGTGATTCCCTTTACGGGCTGCTCGTTTGGGTACTTTCCTAGGCTTCCAATGCTAATGCCATGACCGGGGCCACACGTCACTCTCTCGACCGTAATTTGTTGGCTTCCGTCACCAAAAGAAAGGCAGTCGTCTCCGGTTTTAATGTTGGTGTCGATGATGTTGACATTCGTCGACCGCCCCACGTGAATACCGTCCGTGTTTAGGCTCTGTTCAGGGGCTATTATCTTAATTTTCTTAAGTGTTACGTTGTTGCATCCTAGTACATTCATGTGGAACAACTTGCTGTTTAGCGACGTTATGTTGTTTATCACTGAATTAGTCACGCCAGTTATTCCAATATTCTGTAATTAAAATTCAAGAAATTTTAACACACAGTTACTATTATATTCTAACAGTCATTTTATTATATTTATATGTTGACATAATGATATATATACTTACCATGGCAAGCGAACCACTACATCTTTTCAATTTTGCACAACTATTCTGAGACCATGCTAAAGCTCCTTGACCATCGAAGACTCCACCTCCGAAGACCCTCAAATTATTGAGATTTTGGAAAGCAATCCAACTGTTCTTGGTCAGCAATTGATTGGGGTTGACCGGAGCCTGGAGAGTTCCTTGGACATCGACGCTAATCGGTGACGCCATGCAGGGTCCTTGGAAAACAAACGACCCCACGATGTATGTCCCTTTTGATATCAATACCCGACTCGGCTTAGGAGAGGTGCAGGCTTTATTCCATGCTTTTCCAATTGCCTAATATATTATCCTTATATTAATGATCATAATTAATGCGACATTTAATCTTAATACAAGTATAATTAAAGTGGGTTAATTAATCGTAAATAAAGTTCTATTATGTATACCCTACTATGAGGAAACATATATATATATATACACACACACACAATAATACGTACCTGACTATCGTCAGTTCTTCCATCACCCTTTGCTCCAAAAGTTTTTACATCGAAAATTGAAGTTTGCGCATTTGTTACTACTACCAAGAACAAGAGGCATGTAGTGATTCCTTGAAAACGTTTTGAATCCATATATGATGATATTGAGAATTTTTTACTATATTCTTTTGGGGTTTTGACTTCTTTGATCCAAATTGCTGAATCAAGATTGAATTATTGGTTACTCCTAAAAGTCAAAGTTGCTTATTATATATAGAACAACAAGGAGAGCTTAACACCACAATTCAGGATCTAATTTTAGGTATAACTACAAGCCTATGAGGTCCTTATTTATGTTATATTTTCCTTCTTTTTTATTTGGTTTAAAAAGATTTTCAAGGATAATTCTGGCGAAAGATTAATAATTGACCAATCTTTTCTAGCCAACTCGAACCAATCACATGGGATACAATGTGTGGCTTGAGTTAATTAGGCCAGTAAAACTGCACGTGTAACATTAATTATTGACATCCAACATGCTGAAGTTTATTAAGCCAATCATTCCATGTTATATATTTTGTACCATTCAACATTTTAGTATATTATTAGGAAATGTAAAAGGGAATAACAATGAATGGACGCCCATTTACTTGTTTTAAATGGTCGTACGTGGAGAAATATTAAGATATAATTACAAATTGGCAATGAAACACAAAAACTCTACTGTGTATATAAACTTTGGGGAATTCTCCTACAGGGGCTTCATTTTAAGCCCTACCAGTAGAGCTCTCAGTGTTCTCAACCCGTGAACAGTTTTCAGCGCGATTTTTTTTTATGACCGTGTATATTGTAGCTATTTAGAGTATTCTGCAGATTTTCAGAAAATTCCAAATAGTTTACAGTACAAAAAACTAGCTTCAAACATGTTGTAGCACGCGTGACTAATTTTTTTTATGCGCGTGGAAAACAACATATTTGAACCTAGTTTTCGGTACTGTAAACTATTTAGAATTTTCTAAAAATTTGCAGGATGCTCTAAATAGTTACAATATACACGGTCATAAAAAAGTCGCACCGAAAACTATTCACGGGTCGATAAATACTGAGAGCCCTACCAGTAGGGCTTAAAGTGAAGCCCCTATAGAAGAATTGTCCTATAAGTTTATATATATATATCTTTGTTAAACAGTAATTAAAATATACTATTACTTTTCCTTATTTTGTGGCTTCACTCAGTGTGTATTGGACAACTGTCCATATATTGCATTTTCCTCCTTTTGGGTATAAAGCCCTCTCCCGTGTACACAATATCAGAGAGAATAGTACATTGAAAGGATTGCTCTGACATGGTATCAGACCACAAACAGCTCCTTCATTATGGCATCTGAGGTAAGCATCGGGTCTACCCCACCATTAGTGGAGAAACAAACACAAAACATTACTACAACCGAGAAACCCCAAAACCCAGATGAACTAAACACCACACAGCCACCTCTCACACCTTCATCCTCTTCCATAGTCGGCCCTCTCTCCTCTCGTTTTTGGTTGGTAAACCCCACCATCATCGTCACTCGACGATTCAAACTATCTGGTATGGAGGATGTAAATGCAAAATATTATTATAGCCAACAGTCTTGAAGGTTACATAGATAGCTCTATTGCTTGTCCTCCTCAGTTCTCTACCACTTCTCCATCTCAAATCAATCCACCCTTTATATCTTGGCATCGGTATAATAGGTTGATAATGAGTTGGTTATATGCGTCTCTTTCCAACAACATGCTCAGCCAGATCGTGAACTTCACCACAGCCTCAGAAATTTGGGTTTCCTTAGAATAAATATACACAACCGCCTCTTTTGCTCGCATCTCTGAGGTTAGAACATCTCTACAAAATTTAAAGAAGAACAGAATGCCAGCCTTAGCCTATTTGTAGAAGTTGAATCATATTGCAAATTCCTGCCTGTATTGGAAACCCTGTGTCTCATCAGGATCATCTCATTTATCTGTTTAATGGCTTGGGTCCAAAATACAATGCGTTTGTTACACCACTGCAAGCACGTCCTACCACACCTTCTATTGAAGATGTCCATTCCTTACTTCTCAACTTTGATGCTCGCCTGGACAGACAAAATGTCGCTACCTCCATTAGCTCCCTTCAAGACAATTTCACCAACCTCCAACTTCCAAAACCCATGCCAAAACCCTCCCCACAGTTTCCCCAAACAAATTTTCCTCCTCAGTTTCGATCTACTCGCCCAACTCGCCATCCTTTCTCCTCTCCCTCACGACCGTGGCTTTCTCATTCCCCTCGCCCTCCATACAAACCCAAATGCCAGATTTGCTTTAAACTCGGTCACACCGCTAATGCTTGCTACCATAGAACCAATCTTCAGTTTCAACCATAACCTTCACCACCACAAACACATCCCTTCAATGCCTTCCTCACTCATCACAACCCCTCACCTCGTCTGCTCCCTGCACCAACCACATCCACAAGTGTAACTGACCCGGCCTGGTATATGGATTCAGGGGCCTCTCATCACTTCACTCCAGATCTCAACTTGCTGGAATCTCCTCAACAATTTCATGGTGGTGATAAGATCATTGTGGGCAATGGTAATTCACTTTCTATTTCTCATGTGGGCTATTCATCTTTACCTACTCCTACCTGTACTCTTAAACTCTGTCAAGTTTACCACTCTCCCTTTTTGTCCAAAAATTTTCTTAGTGTTTCCAAATTATGCCAAGATAATCATGCTTATGTTGAGTTTCACCCTTCCTTTTTCTTTGTCAAGCACCAAGACAGCCATCACATTCTCCTTACCGGCCTACTTGATAAGGGCATCTATTGAGTCTCTACTCCATCCTTCTCATCATTTGTTGTCTCCTCACCGCCTCAACTGTTACTGTCCATGAAATCATCCGTTGATCTCTGGCATTCCCGTTTAGGTCACCTGTCTCGTGATATTGTATCCACTGTTGTTTCTCTTTGTAATCTTTCTTTTTCCAAGAATGAATGTATTTCTTTTTGCTCTTCCTGTCAACTTGGAAAGTCACATAGATTGGCTTTTCCAAACTCTGTATCCCGGGCTTCACAACCCTTTGAATTAATACATTTTGATCTTTGGGGTGCTTCCCCCGTTACGGCCATTACTGGCGTTTGTTATTTTGCTCTGTTCATTGATGATTATTCTCGTTTTACCCAGTTTTTATTTACTCAAAAACTAAAGATGAAATTTTCCAAGCTTTTCTCACCTTTAAAATGATGGTTTCTACTCAATTTAATTCTAACGTCCAAATTTTTCACTCTGATTGGGGTGGCGAATTCTGCTCTCTTTCCACCTTTTTCAAACAGCATGGCATTCTCCATGAGCTCTCTTGCCCTCACACACCTCAGCAAAATGGTCGTGTTGAACGTAAAAATCGTCATGCTGTTGAAATAGGTCTCACCCTTTTAGCACATGGTCATATGCCACTTCATTTATGGCCTTATGCGTTCTCCACGGCTGTCTATTTGATTAGGCGTCTTCCCACTCGTGTCTTACAATCTTGCAACCCTTACCAAGTGTTGTATAATAAAACCCCGAATTACTCTTTCTTTCGTGTCTTTCGTTGTGAATGTTTTCCTTTCCTTCGCCCATATAATGCTCATAAATTGGAATTTCGATCTCCTTCTTGTGTGTTTCTCGGCTATAGCAGCCAACATAAAGGGTATCTTTGCCTACAACCCACCTCAGGTCGTGTTTATGTCGCCATGTTGTCTTTAATGAAGATCGTTTTCCCTTTATCCACGCTCCTCCTTATTCCACCCCCATCACAACCCTGCATACTATTACAAACTTTCTTCCCTTTTCACCTATTATTTCTTCTCCTTCTACTACTCATATGCCGCTCTCTTCCCCACCTCAACACCCCCTTCTTTTCCACACCTGGTTCGTCCTCTCCTATTCATTCATCTTCTTCACCTTGTTCCTCCTCTACCACACCTACGAGTTCTGCCTCTTCTTCTCCACTTTCTCCACCCATAATTCCCTTAGTAGTTGATTTGCATGGTCCCCATGAGCATACTATTGCCCCTTTGAAATTTTACCCCACGGTTACTCGTGCTAAAGCCGGTATCCACAAGCCGCGGCTGTTTTATTCTGTTGCTACTGGTACTCTGGTGGAACTCTCCTCATTTAAGGAGGCTAGTTATTGTGTGGAATGGCAAGCAGCCATGCAAAAGGAATTTGATGCCCTTGAATCTCAACACACTTGGAATATTGTCCCTCTACCTCCTCAAGCAAAAATCATTGGCTACAAATGGGTTTTTCGCATTAAGCTTAATGCAGGTGGCTCGGTGGATAAATACAAAGCTCGTCTCGTTGCTAAAGGGTATCATCAAACCCATGGTCTTGATATCCATGAGACATTTAGCTGGTCTTAGCTCTTGCTATCTCTTCCGCTTAGCCTATCACTCAAATGGACATTCAAAATGCTTTTCTCCATGGTGACTTGGCCGAAACTATTTATATGTCACAACCCCAAGGTTTTGTTGATCCCTCCTCCCCACATCATGTTTGTAAGCTCTCCAAGTCTCTTTATGGCCTCAAACAATCACCTCGTGCATGGTTTCTGAAGCTCAGCCATGCTCTTCTTGAGTGGGGTTTCATCGCTTCGAAAGCTGATTGTTCCATGTTCATTTATCGGTCTGTCACAGCCTTGATTATCTTATTGGTTTATGTTGACGACATCATTGTTACGGGCTCTTCTGCCACTACTATTGTTGCTCTTCTTTGACACTACACTAAATTTGCGGTCAAAGATTTAGGTCCCCTTCACTTTTTCCTTGGCATTCAGGTACTTCACACTTCCTCCGGTCTTCATCTTTCTCAAACGAAGTATATCCGTGATGTACTCACTAAGACCGGTCTCTTATACTCCAAACCGGTCACTACGCCCCTTGCTCTTGCTCCACTTTCTCTTCATGATGGAGATCCTTTATCTGATACTATTGGGTATCGACGTTTGGTCAATATTGCACCTTCACTCTTCCTTCAAGCAAAAAGTTTTCTCTCGCTCCAGTATTGAATCTGAATATCGCACTCTTGCTAACGGAGCTTCTGAAATCTCTTAGCTTGAGTCTCTTATTGGGGAACTTAGTTTTTTCTTCCAAGCCGCCCCCACTATGTACTGGGATAATATAAGCAGTCTTCATCTCGCTTCCAACATAGTTCTTCATGCTCGCACTAAACATGTTGAGATAGATTATCATTTTGTTTGTAAACGTGTCAACTCTCGTACCTTGTCTCTCTTATATACTCCTTCTGCAGATCAAGTTGCTGACTGCCTCACTAAGTCCCTGGTTTCCTCTCGTTTTCAAGAGCTTCGCACCAAACTCATCGTTCTTCCTTGCTCGTTGAGTTTGAGGGGGGGTGCTAAACAGTAATTAAATATACTATTATTTTTCCTTATGTTGTGGCTTTACTCAGTGTGTATTGGACAATTGTCCATATATTGTTTTTTCCTCCTTTTGGGTATAAAGCCATGTACCGTGTATTACATAATATCAGAGAGAATAGTACCTTGAAAGGATTGCTCTGACACTCTTCCATATAAAATGGGTGTAGATAACGGAAATTCTTGGTGTTAACGTTTTTTTTAGTTAATTTTAACGAAATATTCTTATATTTAACATAATATTTTTATATTTAATGGTAGACAGTAAACATGACTTAAACTTAAATTCAATTCAATAAATAAATAATTATAATAGGATATTTTTGAGATATTTTATAATGATAATTATTTAAAAATAATAAAATCATATATTTTATAACTTCGTAAATGGTATTTTGTAGTAGTGAATGGTGATTAGGTTGGTACCAAGGATGAAATCAAGTCTAGGGCACTGTACTGAATAGCTTCAGCGGAGCTGTAAGAATTAAAGACTCAGTTATTGAGTAAGGCAATATTCTTTAAGGAGGATCTTTGATGTAGTTATTACCAGCTGAAGATCAAGGAGAATGATATGTAGAAGACTGCTTTTTATATTAATTATGGGCACTAGGAGTGCTGAGTTATGTTTTGTGGATTTGACTAATGCTGAGTTGTTTTGATGGATTAGATGAACAGGGTATTCTGAGATTACCTAAATTGGATTTGTGATCGTCTTGATCGATGGTATTATGATATACTCTTAGTTGGAGATTGACCAAGGCCAAGAAACCCTTTAGGGGTCAGGAGTTTCCTTGGATGAGCAGGATATTATATGAATTTTGTGAAGGAATTCTCGAGGGTTTCTATCTCATTAATAGGAAAAGGTTATTGCCCAAGCAACATGTTAGATGAAGGGTATGACTGGAACTAAAGCAGAGTTACTGGTGGGCTAGGAGGCCAACATTATGGTTGAGTTACTCTTTTAGAAAGGATCAAAGGAAAAACAGCTGAGTGACCCATAGATGGGAAAATTGAGGGGAATGTCTTAGCTGGATTATCTAATGACTATGCAGTTTCAGGTATGCGTTTATTGTGGTATAGGGATCGGACTTGGGATCCGATGGACACTGGGATTAAACGAGGGATTCTGGATGAATCTCATACTACCCTCTTATTCTCTTCATCCAGGCATCATGAAGATGTACCTGAATGTGAAAGCTCTATATTGGTGGCCTGGGATGGAGAGGGGCGTAACTAGATATAGATTATCAGAAACCAGCAGAGTCATTACAGCCTTTGTGTATTCCATAGTGGAAGTAAGGAATCATCGCAATAGGTTTCACGGTGGGGCTGCCCATGATAGTGGGTCAACATGATTTGGTTCAGGTCATTATGGACTGGTATACAAAGTTAGCTTACTTTTATTAGTAAGGACGAGTAATATAGTTGATCAGTATACATACCTCTATGTGAGAGAGGTAGTATGCCTTCATGGAATTCGAGGTCTATCTTATCAAATAAGGACTCTGTTATTACTACCAAGTCTTGGGGAAGGTTACGGTAAGCGATAAATATACAGTTGGAGTTTAGTACAATTTATTATCCTCAGACTGATGGTAAATCGGAGATAGAGTTATCCAGTAATTGGAAGGGCACTTTATGAAATGTTGTATGGTAAGAAATGTATATCACCCATTCACTAGGATGAGATAGGTGAAATGTTATATTTGGATCCTGTGGTAGTATAGAGGACCATTGAGGTTATTGAAAGGATTAGAGCTTGGATGCTTGCTTCTTCATTATAAATGGAAAAGTTATGCTAATTTGAAATGTAGAAACATGGAATTCCAAGTGGAAGACTCTATCTTCCTTAGAATATCACCATGGAAAGGGGTGAGGAAGTAAGGGCAAGTTGATCCCTCGATTAGTGAGACCGTTGGAAATCCTGGGAATGATCGGTCTTGTTGCTTATGGATTGACCTTAGCTTTGGCACTATCAACAGTATACAGTGTATTTCATAATTACATGTTGAGGAAATGTGTGTTAGATGAGATTCGTGTGTTGAGTTATGAGGATCTGGAATTGGAGGCTAAGTTATCCTATAAGGAATAGTCAGTCTAGATATGAGACAGAAAAAACAAGGTTCTGTGCAACAAAGCTATACTTTGGGTTAAGGTATTATACCTTGAGGAAACAAGGTCGGGGAACCACCAAACTTTGGGGATTTTGTCGTTGTTGGTCAGGGAGGCTACAGTGGTAGCGCATGTCAAAAATGGTGGTCAGCGGTGGTTGGGTTTGGTGGCTGTCATGACTTGCCGAATAGAGAAGAAGAAAAAGATGAAAAGAAAGAAAAAGAAAAGAAAGAGGAAGAAGAGGATGGAGTCGGGGAGATAGAGGGAGAAGGAGAAAGTATTGCTTTTGAATTAAAGTGGGTCCCACCACTAAAAAAATTAAATAATATATATTTTTAAATCTGAGTCTTTACACGATAACCCGTGACACAAACATCTCTCTAACATTTGTGACAGTTCCTAACTAATGCAAACGTAAATTTTAAAATAATCAAATCTCAAATCCCAGATTTTAATTAAAAAAAAGCCATTACACCAAAATGAAAATACAGTTCCATCAAAATGAGAAACTCACAAATCTGTGCAATAATACAACACATATATTCAAATTTGACAGCCCCAAAATACAAAATTTAGAACCTTATACAAAATTTACAAACATGTTTGATTGCTGAAAAAAAAATACCCAAAATCAATCTGAATATTATAAAACTCATAATATTAAGAATTCAAAATCAATACATCATTAAAATAAAAAGTACAATCTGACTCACGAGCACCATCACCATTGATTTACAATTGATTTACCCAAAAATAGATAGAAAGAGAAAGAAAGAGAGAGAGAAATACCCAAAAACACAATTGATTTACAAGAGATGAAAAAAGTAAACATGCATGCATCTTTTTCGGAATTTATAATAGAATATAAAGGTAAATATGTTCACAAAAATGTGATAATATTTTTATAATCGAATTCATCTCAAACACACCATATATCCATAAATTCATAATTTAATATATCTTTTTGTTTTGTAAAGAGAGTATTTTGGATGAGAATGATAGCACGAATAATAGAGTAAAGAAAGACAACAGCTTTATAGTGTTAGTGAGTGGTGTGGTGGTGAGATACGAAAATGAGTTTAATGTATAGAGAATTTATATATAAGAGAGAAGAGTCAAAAGTGACACAAAACCGAGAAGAAGATCAAATGTACGAAAATAAGTTTAATGTATTGAGAATTTATATTTAACAAAGAAGAGTCAAAAGTGAGACAAAACCGATAAGAAGATCAAAATGCAAGTCCTATTTCTCATCAATCAAACTGTTATTTCTTTTTATCTATACCCCTAGCTATTTTGATTTTGACATGCAAACAAAGAATCAAGTTCACTATCATCCTAACAACAACACGCATAACATAGTTAAAATAAGCATATAAAAAGTAGAAAAAAATTCAATACTATTATAAGAACCAAAAAAACAAAAAGTTTTGTATAAGAGATTAAGAGAAATCTTTCAATTAATTTTATTTTTTATTCTAATAATACTAGAAAATAAATTTTCAAGGATTTACAAAAATTAATGGGCCCACTTCGACGAAATATGCTCCGACTCCATTAGCCCATTTCTCTAAGTATGGAGTGGCACCAACTAGGTACAGTGTCACTCCCTGCATTGCCCAACCGACTCAGACTGAAGCAGCTGAAGCGAGCATAAACCCCTTCTGGGGAAAGAGATCAGGCAAAATTCAAAACCGATCCGAGCTCTTGAAGAAGGGCAAGAAGGGGTACAAGCCCCAATACACAGAGTATACCAACTTGGTGGACACCCCGGAAAATATCTATCTTGCAATGGGCAATGCAGTCCATTGCCGGAAACCAAGCCCCATGTTCAAAGAGGGGAAAATTTGAGGGACACCAGCAAAATGTGTGCCTACCGCAAGGACATGGGCCACATGATCAAGGAATGTCATCAGATGAATGACAAGATCAAGAACCTGATCAAACTGGGACATCTCCACCAATGGGTCAGGATGCCAACGGGAATTCCGAGTCTGCCAGCAGCTCCTTCACAACCTTTGGCCCCAGGTGGCCAAGTGTCGTATCGAACTCCTCAGGGAGGGTACGCTCCTAGATCGAGAGCATAGGCCCCTCAAGGGGCCCCAATAGTGCAATCACTTGGATTCCCTACTACTCCTAGGCCCGGAATTCCATATCCTCCCGGAATCGCACCTCCTCGGGTAGATGGCCACATTACCAACGTATCATGAGGCTTGCATCTAGGAGGACCGTCCTGCAATGATAAAAAAAGATACCTCAGCGAGCTCGATCACGACCATGAGCTGTGCGCCTTGGTCCAGACTCTGGCCCAGCATCCAAAGCTAATGAACCTGTCCATAAAGTTCATGGAGGAAGACGCCCAGAACGTTCACTTCCTGCATCATGACCCTTTGGTCATTGATGCCCAATTCGCAAATAAACGATTGTCCTGAGTTTTGGTGGACAACAGGAGCTCCGTCAATGTCCTATTCAAGCCAGCCTTCACGGTGATCGGGCTAACGAAGGCAGACCTAGCCTCCTGCCCTACGCATATTTAATACCTCAACAGGGATTCTTAGCTCCTAATGGGCAAGATTCAACTCCCCGTGATGCTAGGGAATGAGTTTTAAGGCCCGTTCAAGTACTACACTTTTGTGGTGGTGGATTTCCTTACTGTGTATAACGTGATCTTTGGAAACCCCCGCTCTAGTCAACTTCGGTGCCATAACCTCCATCGGCCATCTATGAATGAAGTTCCCGTGTGATAACGGTGGAGTGGGAACTGTACGGGAAGATCAGAAGAATTTTCAAAAGTGTTATCATGTCTCCGCCCGAATAATATTCATAATCCGCGAAGAGTCTCTTGAAGAGAAAAAAGCTGATCCAATCCCACCACCACAGCCAACACAGAGGGTGGTCTGGGAGGATGATGAATTCAATCCACGGATAGAAGCGGATAGGGCATTGGAGCCCATTGAGGAAGTTGACGAGGTGTGCATTAGTGACACCGACCCGACCAAAGTAATCCGGATAGGGAGGAACTTGAAGTCGTAGGTCAGGGCTGCCAGGACGTCCTTTCTTGGTCTCATTCAGTTATGACCCGGATTGACCGCAACGTCATATGACATGCCTTGAACATTGACAAGAATGCGACTCTCGTCCGACAGAAGCGAAGGACCCTAGGCATAAAAAGGGTAGAGGCCCTCAAGTATGAAGTCAAGAAGTGTCCTCAATCAACGTCATCCGAGAGGTTCTCCACTCTTTCAACAAATGCTTCATCTACTAAATCCCCAGGGAACAGAATGTGTTTGCAGACACATTGGCAAAATTGGCCACGGATGTTGAAGCAGAACTCTCTAGGGTAGTCCGTATCGACCACCTACTCGCACCCAGTATTCAAACTCCTATAATTGTCAATGCCATCGATTACTAGTAAACACCTATGTTCTGGACGGGCCCACTCATCCAGAAAACTTCAGTTTAGGTTCCCAGATACATCATGATGGATGGAAAACTCTATCGCAGAGGGTTGTCCATGTCCTATCTCAGATGCGCATCCGGGACCAAAATGAGCCCAATAATGCATGAAGTGCATGAAGGATTTTGCAGAGATCACACAACCAGACTTAGCTTGTCTATGAAGATCCTCAGGCAACGATATTTCTATCCAAAAAATGAAGAAGGATTGTGTAGATTATGTCTGCAAGTGCGAACAATGCAAAAGGTATGCAAAGATCTCGCGAGCCTCTCCAATAGAGATAACCCTGATGACCAGTCCCTGGCCTTTTCCAGTTTGGGGAATTGATTTTTTAGGATCCCTCCAGACTAGGAAGGGCATAGTAAAATATGCCATTGTAGTCGTTGATTATTACACCAAGTGGGTCGAGGCAGAACCAATGATCACCATCACCTCCAAAAAGGCCCTGGACTTCGTCATCAACAGCATTGTGTGTCGATATGGCCTCTCTCAAAAAATCGTGTCCGATAACGAGAAGCAATTTGATAGGGTCCACTTCACCGACTTTTGTGAAAGACATGACATCATCAAAAGCTTCTCCGCAATCGCAAGGCCTCAAGCAAACAGGCAAATAGAGGGCGTGAACAAGATTTTGAAGGGGACATTAAAGAAAAAGCTATAAGCCTGCAAAAAAAGTGTCCGGAAGAGTTGCCCCGCGTCCTATGGGCATACCGGACCATAGAAAGAACGTCTACCAGACATACTCCATATTCAATGTTGTACGGATGTGAGGCGGTCATCCCATTGGAAACGTTGGTCCCATCTCACAAACAAGATACGTATGATCCAATCCAGATGCATACCTTACGCCAAGAATCCTTGGATCTCATCGAAGAGATCTAGGAAGAATCACAAGTGCAGCTGAAGATGTATCAGGGAAAGATCGCAAGGCACTTCAACTCAAAAGTTAAGAGCCGGTGGTTCGGAACTGACGATCTTGTCCTGCAAAGAGTCTTCCTTGCATGTTAAGATCCAGAAGTGGGGGTTCTGGGATCAAATTGGGAAGGACCCTATGAGATCCAAAATGAAGTATGTGTGGGAACATATCACTTAAAGCGACTAGATGGAACAGAGGTACTAAGGGCCTGGAACACAGAACACCTCCACTAGTACTATCAGTAGTTGGGAGTATCTAATTTTGATCTTTCTACAATTTTTAATTTCAAGTAAATTACGCCCCAAGGAAATTTCTTTTTTAATGAAAATGGCGTGGACAAACACCATAAGAAATGTTGTAAGGAAAGAAAAGTTCACATCCGTCTTTCATTTTTCCCTAAACTAGTGACCTAAGACTACATTCTTTGATCACTTGGGGGTTAAGCCATCTATACAAATCCAGGATTAAAAACAAAAAAGGATGCAAAGCACAGATCTTAGTCCTGATCCGGACTCGTATAGACTGGGGGTTCAAAACAAAATTCCCAACAAAAAAGGATGCAAGGCTCAAGGCCCAGTCCTAATCTGGATCCGTATGATTTGTAGGGTTCAAACAAAATAGGATGCAAGGCTCAAAGCCCAGTCCTAGCCCGGACGCACATTGTCCAAGGTGGTTCAAAACCCAACTCCCAAAAGATTCGTCCAAACCTAACATGGTCCAAGATAGCCATATCCCTCATCCTGTTTTCCTTGATGGTCCAAAACAGTTAGAACTTGAATCTTAGGCTTAGATTGATTAAATTTGGTCTCGTACACGGTCCTGGTCGTTGGAACCTAAACCTAAAGTTCGAGATAAGTTAATAAGCTAAATTCTACCTAAGTCATATTTTCAAGGGTCTAGACCATTGAAACCTGAACATCAGAGTCAGGACAGATCAATCAGACGATAGTTAATAACTCCTTAAGAGTCCAGCTCGTTGGTACCTAAACCTCGGGTTCAGAATAAGCTAATTAACTAAGTTGTATCTGAGAATTCCATAATGGTCCCAGCCATTGGAACGTGAACCATAGATTTAGGATAAATCAATTAAGTTATATTCGGTAAAGTCCAAGACAGTTCAGGTCATCAAGACCTAAACTTTGGTCTCAGGACAAGGAAATTTCCTTCAACAATGTTTCCCCTAATGGTCCTGGCCATGAGGACCAGGACTCCACATTTAACCCTACTTCATGCAAAGTGGTAAAACACTTAGAGAATTTTTGAGAAAAAATAAATAAATTTAAAGCTGGAATCATTGTCTGATGATAAAAATCGATATATACACATTACAGAGAAATAAGAAATTGTCTCAGATGCATCCGCGACATTTCAAAAATAAGTATTTTTACAAAAATGACGGAAGGAAGAGAGGGAGCCCTAAAGTAAAATACAATGGCTCAGGTCTAGGCTTCATTTTGGTCAGGGACGTCTGGAGCATTCTCACCTTGCTGATCCCTAGCAAGAAGCGACGCATCTTCCCTTTCCTTCATTTCAAATTCGACCCTCTTTGCCGCGAGATCGGGATAGAGGAGGAGGTTTATATTTTTGTCTTGGAGCCTGGCCATGTAAACAGCCTCGTCAAAAGTGGCCTGTAGCAATTCATCAGCCTACTCCTTCTCCTTGCGAGCCTCCTCGCTCCGCTTCATTTCAAGCTGGGTCGTGGCCTCCAGAGCCTCCCTATCAGTCTCCTGCTCATTGACAGCCCCCTCCAATTCCATTTAGGTCCTCTCCAGCTTCATTTCCATCTTGGCCATCAACTTCGCGTTCCTGTGAGTCAACAACGCATCCTAGAACAAAACAGAGTTGGAAATAAAACAAAAAATAAGGGTGATAAAGAAAGGAAACCAGGACGGTCGCAGGACTTACCGCAGTGGCCTGATGCAGATGGCCTGGCAGACAAAGAGCACATCCCTGTTAGCCAACGTGGCATAATGCTTGAGCTGAAGGGTAGACATGGAATTCCCCACCTAGGCCAATAAGTTTGCTAGAAGTGGGGCCGAGTCCTGCCCCAGCTTAGGCCAGAACCCAATCTCAGTTGCCAGCCGATCCATGATCTGCTAGGGGCGCCAAAGGCCTCTGGACGACTGACGAACTCTACCTTCCTGTGTATGACCAGGGCCCGAGCCACCTCATCCCATTTATCTCGCCCTTCATCCCAAGCCCAAGACACCATCGTCATCCTCTCCTCCTGGAGGATCAAGTCTTCTTCCCCACGAAGAGTTGGGTTAATAGGTAGAGCCTCTGGGAGCTCATGCTTGACAATAAGGCTTTCACCAGAGGAATGCTCCTCGGCCAAGGAAAAATCCCTGGTCTTGGCCCTTTTGGCCTGATTTGAGGACTCTGCGATGACCAGATCCATTCTCCACTTACTCCCTCCATGTCCTTCCGAAGGCTCATGCTCCAGATTAATGACCTGGAGATGAGTAGGTTGGATTGGCCGCTGCTCAGTCGGTGTCACCGGGACCAACGCAGAAGCTTGAACTCCCCTGGAAGCTCTCAGGTCTGGCTGTTAGTCTCCGAGAATCATCTCGATAATATTCTTCATGGTTGGACCCTTGGCAACCTTCTTTGCTGAATCCTTGGCCGCAACAGATCTGGCCTCGATCATGTCTTTCATCTTTGCCACTAGGTTAGACATATCCGGGTCACCTGAGATAGAAAGAAAAAGAAAAATGACCAGTAAAGTAAAGGAATGGGGGTGACAGACAAAAATAAAAGAAAAACTTAAGTCTAAAGTTCTCCAGGACAAACCTTCATCAATGGAATGGCCACGACTCAACTCTCCTAGTGCAAAAGAATTAATTCGGTCCCCCATGTCATCCGGGTCCAAAAAGCTACTGTATTGAAGGAACCAGAACGATTACATGAGGATAAGCGTATCTATAGCAATGGGGCAAGGAAGCCCCATGTTGCTAATAGTCCCGGTCAAATAATCCCGGTACTGTTGCCTATTCCTAACTAAGCCCTCAATATGAAGGGCATAAGTTAAAACCAGAGGCATTTTACCTTGCCCTGAAATGCTAGCCACGGGAGCCCTAGTGTTGGGCTGCGTCCCCTCAAGAACGGTATCCAGCTCCTTGGACGCGACCCTCTCGACAAGTCCCACCTATTATTTTCTCTTCTTCCTTGCATTTGCCTTGACCGTGGCCTCCACTGCCTCAATGTGAATAAGGGTCAGCTCCTTTCTCAAGGCAGGATCCCTCTCGCATTATAGCCCCCATAAGCTAGGGCAATCTATTGACTAGTTCGTGGAAATCAACTTGACAAGTCAAAGGTTCTCCGTGGTCACGAAGTCCCCAACATCTAGCTCATCGGCACTAAGAGTGGCATATTACTTCTTTCGATCCAGGATGGATGAAAAATGAAGAAGGACGACTTACCCACACGCTGAACTTCTAGCACCAGGGTGGGATTCTTCTTGAGGAGGATCACGAATGTCATGAACCAATAATGTCTGACATCCGGGGGATGTTTCCACGTGTTGAAGGGAGTGGACTAATGCCACGGGCCTTCAGCCTACAGAACCTATCCCGCTTCTTGTCCTTAGCATTAAGTGTGACTCGAGGTTTTAAAAATACAACATCTCCGCAGGGGTAGGTGCCGGGATCTCCATCGAAGTGAAGAATATGCGCCATCCCGCAAGAAACTTATACGCTTGGGGAAAAAGATGGAAAGGCGTGATCCCCACGAACTTGAGGAAGCGTGCGAAGTAGTCGTGGAGCAGGAGAGTAGCTCCCGCACTTATGTGGCCTATCCACCAGGTCCCGAACATGCTCGCTCCGTTATGAGCTTTCTCTTCTTTCCAGGGCAATCGGCTGTAAAAGAGCCTTGGAGTCGACTCCACTCTAAGGGCCTTCTCAAGTTCATTCAGCATACGGTAGTTCTGACACTCGTTCTTTTCCTCGTCCATTTCCCACGTGTTACCAATAAGAAGTTTGGTCCCCTCCAAGACTACGGATCCCGCTTGGACAATATCCTCCACGTACAAAGTATCACTGCGACCCATGATCAGGAACCTTGAAGTGACAAGGAAAACGAGAACCAAGCAGTTAGCACCAAAATTGAAGAAAAATGGTTGAGGTACGGGGCTTCCCTAAAACTGCTTGGAGAGGTCCCCTTCGGACCTAGATGTGGGACCAATAGAGATCCCAGGATCTTAAGTCGGTAACTAAAGGACAAGGGTTTTTCTAGTTTACCTAGACAGTGTTTAGGTGTCCGAATTGATTAAGGAGAACCAAAATTAAGTGGTATGAGGTGTCACCCAGAAACCCTACTGTTCAGTTCTACCACTATCCTACCTAAGACTACCCTACATGCTGGCCACAGCCTGAACGGTCTTACAGTCGCAGAAATGACATGAAAATATAAATGACCAAAAAGGAATAAAAAAGAGGAGAAAATGATAAAAAATCCTACTGAGAGATATTGGATTTGGGATTCATTGAATCTAAGGCAACAACGTCGGCAGAATCTCGGTCTTGAACCTGAGGAGATGATGCAATAGTTCGTCGGCACTCCCAGACGTATGAACCAGGAGAGAATTGTTTGCTGGTTGAGTGGGAAGAGGATCCGTCAAAAACAAAATTGTACGTAGAAGTATTAATTGCCGGAGATTCTCGTCGGCAATTTTGGACATACAAAGTTTTTTCCTCTACTCTCTAGACTGAGTATTTCGGATGAGTAAAATGTGGAAATGAGTCTGTAGAGGTATTTATAGTATAAAAATATACTATATGATCCAACGATCCACAGTGGGGATCCCAAGATTGTCCCCATCCAACGGTCCCGGACGATGCAGGGGCATTAATTGGCTCAATTGAGTACTAAATCATGGATTCATCAATCCACGATACGTGCCTATATCCAGATATCTAAGGCAAGCCTCGTATTCCTTGATGCTAACAAGTTCTCAAGGAATCTAGATGTTGGTCTCCCTAACTAACCTGTGAAATAGGGTATGCATGGAGCGTACACTGTTCCTAGGAAACAATACTTCCACTACTCTGATAGATCTTGTCCCCAGGATCCCCTTAGTAGCCCACGCAGATCAGTCCGTACTAACGAACAAAGGATAGTTGTAGGGCTTGGCCACGCCTAAGCCGGCCCAATGGGCTAAGATTAACAACATCTAATTATGTTATATTCTTTGTATTATGCCTCTATTAGCGAGAAAATTTTAATTACATCCCTATTGGGCCCAGATTAGTTCGACCCAAGATGCTTGACTGCCTATAAATATGGTTAGTTGTGCACTGTAGCAGGGATCCCAGAATTTCTCTTCTAACCAAAAACTCTATTGAACTTGTAGAAATGTCCATTGTAAAAACTCTCTAAAGCCTAATACTAGTGACTCGTGGACTAAGGCTCATTAACACCCCAACCACGTAAAAATTGTGATTGTTCATCTCTTATCCTTTCTTTTCATCTCTTATTTCGTAACGTATCTCTGGTTTCCAAAAAACTCAATAAACAATATCCATGAGCGTAAACATACATAGGACAATCATATGAGTCCACATTCTATCACCATTAATGCAAACACTAAAAGTCATGCACCAATAATCAATTATAGGTTTGACAAATTAGGGCCCACAATTAGTAGTTGGTAAAAATAACATCAGCTTCTATTCATGCAATATCACAATACTATGCAAAACATAATCTCTCAAATAGGGTTCAGCTATGACCTTTCATTAAGGCATATTTGCAAGTTTAGTAATTACAGTGATACCACACCCTTAAGACCGCATTATCAAAACATTATTCTGCGCCAACACCATGGTCCGTAATGATCGTCGGAACATCCATTCATATAGACCATCAACAAAAGACCTTTACCTTTCTGCCCCACCAGATATTTTGTAGCTATCAATTGACTATGATCTCTCTTAACTAGTCTTGCTGATCGTGCCTTCCAGTGTATTAGTCATAATGTTTAGCCTTAAGCCCCTTGTAACTTGATATTGGTCATGTACAATGATAGTTAGATTAGTCTCACGATACCAAGATTTGATACTTCTCTTAGTTATATCCTAGTTTTTAACTGGCTTTCACTACCCTCTACCTAAGTCAAAATCCTATCTTAGTCCCTTAATACTTTTAGCATGCCTTTTATCTTATGCTTAGGTTTACTCAGACCACCCATGCGTTCACTGATTTTAAAATTTATCATGTTCTCACTCGGGTTCCCACTATCCTATATTGAGACAAATATTCTTTAGTAAAATAGAGATGTTTATCGTAAGGTTATGTTAAGATGATCGGTTAACGTATCGTTCCCTTAGACTCACAACTTTATATCTAGTATAACTCGTTTCAACTTATTTAAAGCTTTTAATTGCTCTATAAGTCACACTCGCATCGAAGCTTGTTAACCAGCGTTCATACCAATGTATTGAATGCTAACCTTGTTGGGAATTGTGACCTGGAGGCATATGTAGTAGAACTTTTTTAATAAATAAATAAATAAGTTGAATTTGTTATGCATATATTTTATGGACTATATTATTCTGTGATAATATTAAGTAAATATCATAAAAATTCTTAAGTTCATATATGTGATCTCAACCACGTATTGGTACGGGAGGGTTGTGTTTGAGATAAATGAATTTGAATAGTTCACAGTAAAATAAAGTTATGGAATCTTTAGATTAATTACTGTAAGTACGGTCCACTTGTATTATGAATACATGTGATCTATATCCAGATTACTAGTATAGTAGGACACTTTAGTGGAGATACTTTATATATTAGAGAATATATAGAACTGGACTAGATATGTTTATTAATACTTAGTTAAATATCGTTTCGAAGTATTAGTTAAATATATCAACTATTGATCATGTACAAATAGATCTTAATCCTGAAGTTACTATGAACTTCTGTTTATGTTATATGAGTTCTTTGATTCACTCGTTAGGGTCTTTCAGAATGATCAGGCTAGAAACTTTTGTTTTGGGAACTCATTAATGTAAATGGCTGGGGGCATAGTATACAGATATAGAATCTATACCTTCTCATAAGAGATCGAATAATGGTTCTCTTAATGGTTGGCTTTTGGGACTGAAAGGTTATTGAGCTCAAATTCATAATTTAGTTATGAATTAACCTTCACTAGTAAAGTCAATGGTACTTAAGGAAACAAGATATAATTAAAAGGGTACAACGGTAATTTTATTCCCAATTAATTATGAACCATTATTGGAGGGTTAATTTGTACGTAATGATTATACCAATGGATGATGTATTGTTATAAAGTACTCAATAAATGAAATGTCTATACCAACCAGTCGTACCCCTCACCTAGGATGCAAGGAAGATTCTACACCAACGGTGCAACCTGGCGCGAACCCCACCTATGTTAGGAATGGTAACTAATGTGCATCGAAAGTTGCGGTAATGGTATACAACAAAAAAGTTTCATATAAAAAACTTTATATGAGGATCTTTTAATATGCAATATGTTAATCAATATATATAATATGTATATGAAAAATAATACGAAATGATTTACCTCTTGTAGCCTATTAAGAATCCTTGAATCTTTTTGTATGTATTTCAATCTTCTTATCCTTGCAAGAGTACTCACACCTAGATCTTCCAAGACATTCTCTACACCTCAAGATGTGGGTGGCACATAGAAAAAAATGATCAATTTTGTGAATCAAAAGTATTCTCACAATGTTTTTTATTATAGTCTAGAGAGAAAAGGATTTTGCTTTTGTGAAAAAGATGATAGTTTTTTCTTCTCTGTTTAAAACTTGTTAAGACTTGTTGTTTCTATTTTCTATCATATAGAATATATGGCCATTATTATCATAATAATAAAAGTAAATAAAAATTATCATCTTTAATAATAATAATAATAATATAAGACAGAGTCTAACATTCCATTTTAAAAGCCTATTTAAAAAGTATTATTAATTAGTTAAAAATAAAAATAAAAACCAATATCTGATAACATCAGAAGTGCCACATGCATAAAGCAGTCCGAGCCCTATGCATGTGGCCTATACGTGAAAACTTGGATTTGAATTTTCATGTGCTTTTTATTTTAATTAATTAATAATTAGAAATCCAAATAAGGTATCATATTTTTAAGGAAAAAGATAACAACTTAAATTTCAAAATTCAAAATTTAATAAATGTAATAATCAAAACTAATTTTGATTATCCATATTTATATATTCACACTTAAATAGAACAATTGATTAAAATCAATTTCTTTTAATTCTACACAATTTCAAAAATTGCACAAATGAAATAATAAATGTTGCAACTTCAATTATCACATAATTGCATATTTCTCCCGAAGAATAATTTTCCTCTCAAATAGCCAATTCATAGTTTAACCCTTGTATCAACTCTTACCTTGATTAGTGTTGATAGAGCCACCTCGGGGACCTATGGGCCAATAATTCCACGCTCCAATAAATATAAGTTTATTAACCAAAACTCTTTGATTCAATAATCATATTTATTAATCTCATGATTATTCCACTATAAATATGAGATTGAACTCTTGAGAATTAAAGACATACATTTACTAAGTATTTTATTGTAACCATAAAGTGTCCATTGATATAATCATTACATTCAAATTAATCATCTATTAATGACTCATTATTAAGTGGGAATAAAATTACTGTTTTACCCTTTTAATTATATCTTAATTCCTAGTGTACCATTGACTTTAGTAGTGAAGGTTGATTCATAATCTGATTATGAATTTGACGTCAATAACCTTTTCAGTTCCAAAAGCCAACCCCATAGGGAATCATCATTCAATCTATAAGAAGGTATAGATTCCAAATCTGTTAAGCTATGTCCCCAGCCATATACATCATTGAGTCCCCAAAACAATAGTTCTTAGCCTGATCATTCTGAAAAATGGTAACGCATGAATCAAAGGATCAAATGACATATATAGAAGTTCATAGTTACTTCAGGATTATGATCAGTTTGTATATGATCATTAGTTGATGTGTTTTATAATACTATGAAACGGTATTTAAACAAGTATTATTAAATAACATTTGGTCGAGTTCTACATACTTTCAGCATATAAAGTACCTCCACTAAAGTGTCATACTACACTAGTAACCCAGATCTAGGTCACATGTATTCATAATACTAGTGGACCGAACTAGCAGTAATTAATCTAAAGATTCCATAACTTTATTTTACTGTGAACTATTTAAGTTCATTTTCTCAATCTCGATCTTCTCATACCAATATGAGATTGAGACCACATAGATGAACTTGGGAATTTTCTGATATATACTTAATATTATTAGCAATAATATAGTACATAAGCTACATATATACAATAATTCAATTCATTCATTTATTTCATCAAAACCATTGTCTAATACAATTTCTTTAAAGGCACAATTCCCAACAACCTACGGGAGGAGCGAACCCAAGGCAACATCAAAATGAACTTCACCCGATTTGAGGGATAAATTTAACCAGAGAAGGTTCAAGGTAAAATCCACATCCCCTTGCATCTCCCCTGATGAACACAACCTAAGCAAGGGTTCACCCTAAGAACTCACGATACTTCTTAAACAAAAAGATAAGGGAATTTGACACTGAAATGCAAAGCCTTTGAAGCAAGATTATCACTACACCTGGGGGGCACAAATATGACGAAGAGTTCGACAATGAGTCGCCCTTCGCAAGGAAGATTCAAGTTGAATAACTCCCCACCAATTTCAAAAATCATCACATGACTCCGTACGAGGGCACTACAGACGAAAAGTATCACTTAGACGCCTTCAACAACTTGATGAAGTTAAGAGGGCTCAACAGTAGGGCATGGTACCATTGCTTCGTCATTACACTCAAAGGAGCTGCATACAAGTGGTTCAAGAGGTTAAGGTCAGGAACAATCAAGTCATGGCAGAAGTTCTATGGAAAATTTCTTCAGCAGTACCACACGGTCCATGGTTATGCTATGCCGAGCACCAACCCTACTAATATAAAACAAGGCGAGAGTGAAAACTTGAAGAGCTATATCCATAGATTCAATATGGAAGCAACTAAGCTAGGAAGTAGGACTAAAGCAGAGCTCAACATGGTTAACAATTGGAGTTCATGCAAGAAGCAAGTTATGGGAAACCATGCACAAGAGGGAGGTTACAAACTTACATGACTTCTTCGAAAGAGCCCAAAAGTATTAACATGTGGAAGAGAGCCATAAGAACTTGCATATGGAGGAAAGCAAACAATCCTCCAATCACACTTCAACCAATACATATGAAGATTTCACGTAGAAGAGATTGTTGCAATAGAGGAGACACTGATCAAGTTGATGATTGGAAGAGGTCTACAAGAAGGCTTCAAAGAGAAGCCAGTGGGATTCATCAAGAATAACCTCCGATAAGACTCCCTTTATCAGAGTCACTTAGGAACCAAAGAAGTCATCTCAATTGGCCCCCATAAAGAGCCAAGAGGTTGCCTAGCTAACTCCAGAGTTGAAACTTATATGACGCACCTACTACCATTGTCAGCTGGAATTGTCAAAGCATGTCGGAGAGAATGAAAAACAAAATGCTTGGCCAGATAGATCCCATCAACCACTTAGGAGGTATTAGACCCAACATCACCAAGCACCTAGCCATGTGCAAAATAGGTGCTTAGCCTCACGAGCCTCAATAGGTGCCTGACTAAGTACAAAACAGGTGTCTAGCCTTGTGAGATATATATAAAAGTACTTATAATATATATGTGTGAGCGGTGAATCTTATAAGACAACATTTGAATCTATAAGGATTACCTACCCTTATATTATCTAAGAAAATCAAAAGGTCCCATAAAAGTTACCTCCTCACAAACACGCCCACCCTACAAAGGGACCACGTCGCAGAAGATGTAATGACCCAACTATTTCTAAGACCTTGGACTATTAAAACTACTAGACATAGCTACTATTCTAGGAAACATACATAAGAAATAACTTTATTTAAAACCCCAAAATAAATATTGTGCAAAATACAAAGTAAAATATAAAATATTAAATACGGAATGGGTACCCATTGTTTAATACATAAAAAAACATAAACCATAAACTTTAATTGTTTAAAGAACTAAATGCAGAATTACAAAAGAAACATAATACAAAAGACTTAAAAATAACTTCATCCTCGATCATTCACGCAGTCCATTCAATCCATTCATCCTCAACACATAAGTCAAGCTGCCATGAATCTTTCAACCTTCCATAAATCATTTCTCTACATCAAGCTAAAAATAAAGCAATGAGCCTA
The DNA here is from genome assembly GCF_963169125.1 of Humulus lupulus. Taxonomy (NCBI): domain Eukaryota; kingdom Viridiplantae; phylum Streptophyta; class Magnoliopsida; order Rosales; family Cannabaceae; genus Humulus; species Humulus lupulus. The sequence continues at coordinate 115,642,504 of NC_084794.1, read as the reverse complement.
ATTCCCAGCAAGGAAAAGCTACTAACACATAAATCATAAACATAAGACTATATCATAAAAATAAGACTATAAAACATATGACTATAAAAACGTATATCATAAAGGACTACAATATTAATGTCCATTAACTCATTAACATGGCATGTGATAAACAATCTAGGTCCTATGTCTTCTAATCGAGGTAGGTTAGATCACATGGTAATATATGATAACCCATCTAGGTCCTCTGTCTACTAATCGAGGTAGGGTAAATCATAACTCTAAACCATGAAAATGATAAAAATTCTTGGGATTTTCTATCTAAGCAACTATAAGCCCCCAGCAACATAAAAATGTTAGGGTTTGCTATCTAAGAAACTATAAACCCCAAATGACTACAAGACATATTTATATATATACATATCATAGCATAAAACATATCATAACATAAGCATATAAACACATAAAATCTATCCTATTTTCCTTACCAAAAACTGGGATATTTGAGAACAAGAACGGGATTAGAACACTCCTAAAAACCAATAGTAAGAATGGTGAGTTTCTAAAGAAAAGAGACGAAACGAAAACTAAACCATCAAAGAAGAAACTTACCAAGAAGAACCTTAAGTTTTCAAGAATCTTAAACACAACCAAGAATCATAAACAAGAGTTAGGATCTGAAAAGAAAACAAAAGAAAACTAAAGAACCATAAAGAACTAAACTTAAGGATAAGAATACCTTGAATGATCTTATGAATTGATCTAAACCTCGATACCGAAATCTCACTATATCTCACTTCCCAAGTGTTTAGAAAAGCTTAGAATGAATAAACTTTCAACCAAAAAACCCAAGTGTTTCTCTCTATAGTAACATTAGCAACTTGGAGGCTCTGAAGATAGCTTGAATAATGAAGAAAATGACTGAGTACTAGGTCCTATTTATAGAGTTCAAGGAGTGAAACTAACCCCTTTTAATTTGAATAAATAAATGAATATAAAATGAAAAAGATTTGAAATTTCGTTCAACCGACGCCCATAACTCGGTTAAAATCGTTCAAAGGTAGGTCCACGTGGTTAAGGTTGTTTTTAAATTTAAAAATCCTCAATATTCAAAAATAAAGCACCAAGGGCGATATATCGCCTACCCTGGGCGATATATCGCCTATACTATTTCCCCGAGCCCCGTTCGAAAGTTCGTGCAAAGTCAACGTGTTTTCCGTATTCCGTATCTCCCGTAGGCGATATATCGGCCCCTATAACTGCGATATATCAACATACGTTGATATATCAAACACGTATTTGCACTTTTTCAGCATATTTTGAATTGATAAAACAGCTTTGACTAAGTCTAAGCATGATCCTAACAGTTTCTGGAAGGTTCTAGAGCTTCTAGATTCTTCTTTTCATTGAACTATTCATCAAAATACTTAAATCCTTAATAAACATGCATATGAAACGTGTCATGCTCTTAATGATTCTATCTAAACCTTAGGTTATAATGAATAATATTTCTATAATCAGCTATATTAATCAAACCTTTTGTTATAATTAATATTCTTAAACTATAGGCTAAACTTATAAAATCCATAACTATTGCTATGAGTGTCCAATGAAGTCCCAACTTGAACCAAAATCCACAGAATCTAACATACTACAAACAAATACTAACTACTACTACTATCTAGCTAAGTAAAAATTCTGGGACACTACAGAAGACAAAAGGGGAGCCCAAAGAGATCCCTAAGTCTAGGTCGACCAAGTCGCCTTACTAAGGGAAAAATTCCTTCAAGGAGGTCTTTGCAAAAAACAAAAAAAAAAACTCTCTCACAATCAATAAAAGGGCCTTAAAAATAGGTTCTTGCGAGGTTTCACAAGTACCATCTCCTTTTAAGGGTCCCAACCCAAGTGGAGATCACCTCTAAGACCAAAAAAGGGTCATCATAATAATCCAAGGTCGGCTGAGCTCACCTAGCCCAAAAAGGGTTTCAAAGAAGATGCTTGTGAAAAGGTCTCGAAGAAGACGGTTGCAAAAAAGGTTTCTAAGAAGATGCTTGCAAAAATAGTACTATGCATAATGACGAGAGGGCGCTTCTCGCACAAAATAAAATGCACACGCAAAAATATATAAAAGGATAGCAAGAATCCAAAGGGTCAACATATCCTTACAGGTAGCCAAGGTGCACCAACAAAGATGAATCACACGCGGTAGAGAGGTCCCAAAGGTAACTGTTTCAAAATAAAGTTATTGGCACTGTGACCATGAGGACTTACAGTAGTTCCTCACAAAAACAAGAACGGCTTCTCAAAGTCTCAGACCAAGAAAAATGAGGCTTCTCAAAGTCGCATACCAATGTAAGAAAGGGAAAGGGATTTACACTTCCCTTATACTTGTGTGAACATGTAAAATTATCTTGTGAACATGTTATACCTGATAAAGTTGTGAGAGAAGGGTTCCTTGTGTCGTACGCTCTTGGCAAAATGCGCCCGTAATACGAAGTTGCAATTCAGTAGCCTTCAAATGGAATGTGCCCGCATCGTGAGGTTGCAATGCAAGGTCATCTTTGGGATATCTCTTTAGTAATATCCATCTCACAAAATGAGAGGCATCTCAACTCATAATTTACAAAGTGTAAACGATGGAAACCTCCCTCGACCTTGGCTCCCAATTAAGTTTGCTTCCTACTTTAGACATTCCTCATAGCATCACCAAGTAAAGATGTCCAAAATGAATAGCTTAAGTCGACAAAGGGACGAGACACCTCACACCTTGAGAAAGGGTCTCACATAGAAATGGCACCCTCCCTCTGCAAGGTTGCCTTTAGACTTCTAACTCAATTGGGCTCAACTCGTTCATTATACCTCTATCTAAATTCCACCTTATAGCAATAAATGAAGAATGAAGTCACAGAGACACAAAACGAGGCTAAGAGGCCTTGCACAACGAGAGGGCCCTCGCATAGCGAGACCAACTATAGCCTAATGCTTTCAAGAATTCTTGCCTAAGTATTTAACGTGCCCCTAAGCCTCATATAAGCCTTATCCTCGAAAGGAAGGTCGATGAATGTCCTGTCATGTCAACAGATGAAGCACGAAGAGAATGAGGCAAGCCTCACCATGTTAGAGGGACTCACGTCCGAGACCATCTCGCATAGCGAGGTCTTCCTCACCCGATAGTTTTGAATGACATCCTTCACTGCCTTATATGCCTCCAAGCATAATGCAAGTATCGCATTCATGAAAAAGGTGACAAGCAAGGACTTCACATGTTGACGGATGAAGGTTGAAGACTCGAAGGCATGGAGGGAGGATGCCTTACGCCTTGAAGGGTGCCTCGCACCTTGAAGGGTGCCTCACACCTGGGAGGATGCCTTATGCCTGAAGGGGCCTCGCGCCTGGGAGGGTGTCTCGCAAGGCCCCACCTCGTGCAGTTGTGACCCCATGTCGCGAGACCTCCCATACATCTATGCCACCTCACAAAGACATCGAGAAGGGTTGGTCACGCTATGCGAGATCCTTACTAGGGCTCCCCTCGACCCGCCCATCTAACGAGGTTGTAACACCCTGGATTACCAAGATCGTTACTCTGTGTGTTTAAAATAGTGCAAAACTTGCTAATCAAGTCATTTAAATGAAAATGTGATCCTAAACTCATAAATAAGTTAGGGTTAAAAGATTTTGTTCATACATGGATAATTTTCATTAAAATAAATGTTTAGTACATGAGATCCCAAAAATAGGGTTTAAAGGACAGATTTACAAAATTTCCAAAAGTTATATACAATCAAGGCCACTCTAATGGAAAAATACACATTTTAGGTTTCCGTCCCTGTACAATCCCTCGACCGTGGCGGACGAACAGCTAACAATGTACACCTCACCCCTAGAGCTCTCCAACTCATGGTTGAACCATCGTATCGTTGCCTTTACCTGCACCATGTAGGATCCGTGAGCCAAGGCCCATCAAGAAAACCATAACATCATACCATAATCAATAACGATAATCAAATAATTCACTAGACATTAAGTAGATATTTAGCAGGCCATAGCAGACACATAATTAGTGATGACAATCAATAAATCATCAATCTATCATCCAGGTATTCAACAAGCCATAATCATCAGATTAACAATAGTAAACATATCATAAACTTCATACAATACTCAAGGTACCCTCTATTTAACTCACTGACTCCGGCTCGCTTAGGCCAAGCTAAGCGATTATTTAGCTAACCTCAGCACACAGTGGTCGAGCCGTGTCCTATGCGCAAATATCAGTCCCAACACTCTTAGGCCGTTTATTTCACGTGTATGTGGTATATAATAATCATACAACATTTGTATTCAGATATGTGGGATCTCAGTCCCAACAAAACCACGCAAAGGGTGCAATTTTCTTACCTTGAATTCCAAGCGGAGATAATAGAGTGGTCCCAAGCACGATCTTCAGTCCTAGGCCTTGGCTAAAAACCTAGTCACAAAGGCCAATGGGTATCCATCAACTTCTAATTCAAAATAAAATACCTAGGAAATAGATACTAGCCTCCGAGACCTCCATTTCTACCAAACCGTGTAGTAGAAATTGTCCCGAGCACCTAGGTTCGAACCCCCGAGCCTTACCAATTCTATAAATAATTTGAAGGATAAAATCTCCAGGTGGGTTGCAACTTGCCCTAAGTCAGAGGGCAAGGACCCCAGCCAAAAGGGGTGGTGGGTCGCGAGTTGGCCTAGTGAGTCGCGACGTGCCCCCAAGTCAGAGGCACCCCCAGGCCAAAATGGCCACACGCGCCACGATGCCCCCAAGCTAGGTCGGGGCGCACCCCCTTCGAACCTAGAGAATCTGGGGTTGCTCCCCATTCTTCCCAGCCAATAGCATCAAGAACCAACCCATAATTTCACCTAATAAACTCCCTTAATTGAACTCTAAACTAGCTATGAATTTAGAAGTAAACCACATACTTTAACCATTAATCTCCTAAGCAATTAAACCAAAGTCAATACCCCAAATCAGTAGAAATCGCCATTCAATTCAATCACAAAAATCAGACTATAATACCAAAGTTAATATCCAATTCAGTAGCGAAACTCTACCCAACAATCAAAATCCTCTAACAAAAGCAGTGAGAAGAACTTACCCCAAATTGAAGCCCAATTTCCCAGCCAAATCCTTGCACCAATTCAGCTTAGTTCCTTAAAGTCTCCTCTGTTTTCCTAGCTCAAACTCCCAGCCAAGAACCAACCTTTACCTTGACTTCTCCAAGCTTTAAACCCAAGTTCATCAGGTCTTTAGTCCTTCAACTTCTTCAAGGAATTTCCAACTTAGGCCTAATTCCCTGCCCTTTTCTTCCTTACCGCCAAAGCATAAATGTGAGAGAGAGAGAGAGAGAGAGAGAGAATTCATAAGATAGGGAGAAAAGAGGGAGCCTCAGTTGTTTCTACAACTTTCTACCTTAATCCCAAACAATTCTGAGCACATCCCTTTTTATGAAAAGTCTATTTTTCCCTCCCCAAATATTACTTAATTCCTTAATGAATGTAAGGGTAAATTAGTCATTTCATTCCCAATTCCAACTAATTCCTCAAATGTTCCTATTAACCACCAATTAATCCTGTCATCCAATTATGCTCCCTAGGACCGTCTCGAGTCATATGCTACAAATATATCCACATTATAATGTGGTCTCAACAATTTATCACATATAATTACATTTATGCCCTCAACGGGCCAAAATTACAAATATTCCCTTATAAGCTAAACAAGGCCGACATGCATATTTAATACTCATAAACATGCATTTAATCATATCCATATAATCATACATTTAATAATTTATTCACATATATACCAATTATTCCCTCCCGACATACTAATCAAGGCCCTTAAGCCTTATTAGCAATTTTGGGTTGTCACAAAGGTCCAGACACACCACTCGTCTTATGAGGATGTGGCACTTAGTCATCTCATGAAGCCTAGGCGCACAAACATTTCGTGGGGCTTAGGCACTCCGCCCGTGTCTTGAGGCTTAGATGCCCTCCCATATCGCGAAGCCCAGGTGCATTGCCTTCCCGCGAGGTCTGGGCCTCACGTGAAACTGTATCTTCATGTAGACCATGTGAGACCCTTCACGTCTTGCCCATGTGGATGAGACCATGGGAGAGTCATCACATCTTGCCCATGTAGGCCTCCTTGCAAGGACCCCTTTGGAAACATCAACTTCACTGACGATGCCATGCCTTACTCTCTAAGGAGGCCAAAAGTATGTCCAAGGTACCTTCGATCAGGTATGTGCAAGGTGTAAGCTTGGATATGGGGTACGTCAAGTCAAGTACGTACAAACCTGAGGAGGTTAGAGGAGATACCCTGACATCTGTATCAGTTAAGTAATGGTGGTACAAATTAGTACAAAGAGTTGTGGCATTATCTACACGTCTCTGACATGTACCAGGGTCGACCACAACAACCCTTTACACCACAACACCCTGCTCCACTACCTCAACAGTGTACCCATGTACTATTTTGTCCCTAGAGACAACCATGTATTAGGAGCTATTAGAGATCCCCTATAAATAGATTCATTGTATACTCAGGCTATTAAGCAATATACGAGTTTTTACTCCATTGTTGATCTACACTTATCTTTCCTCAAGTCTATTCTAAGTTCTTACTTAGTTATTTTCTTACTAAGCTTTGGGTTTTCCGACCTAAGATAGTTGACGAGTTCTCACAACCAACACATCCACATAGAGAATCAAGAAGACCACGATGCTGTTTTCCTTGAGCTGGTAAACGCAGGGCTCATCAACATTCTGCTCAAAACCATAGGTTTTAATGATTTCATTAAACCTTAGATTCTAGGAACGTGAAGCTTGCCTGAGTCCATAAATAGACATATTCAACTAGCACACTTTCTTTTCTTGTCCAGTTACTTAAACTCTTCTGCTTGATCCATATAAATGGTTTCATCTAGGTTCCCATTAAGAAATGTTGTCTTGATGTCAATTTGCCAAATCTCATAATCAAGAGTATGAATAAGATTATGTGAATAGAATTTAGCATAACAACTAGAGAAAAAGCTTCATCGTAGTCAACTCCTCTCTGGGTATAACTCTTTGCCATGAGTTGAGCCTTGAAAGTCTTGACCTTTCAATCAACTCCTCTCTTCTTCTTGTAGATCCATTTGCACCTAATGGCCCTAAAGTCAATAGGTGCTTCAGCAAGATCCCAAACGAAGTTAGAGTACATGGAATCCATTTTTCCTGTTTCATGGCTTCATGCCAAAGATCCTTATCGGCACTACCCATTGCATGTTTAAAAGAAAACAGATCATCGTCACGTGTATCCCCAATGACCATGTTGGTTTCACCATTCATTCAATAGCGGATCGGGGTCCGAGAAACCCTCCCACTATGATAAGGAATCGTAGCTGTGGTTTCTTTTTCTTCCTTATTAATCTCGACTTGGGTCACTTGAAGAAGATCATTAGGAATATTTTCATTTTCATCAACTTCCATTGATTGAATAGTCATATTGTAATTCTGCCAAGACTACTTTACTTCGAGGTTTGAAATTAGAAATTTAATCCTCTTTAAGAAAAGTAGTGTTTGTGGAAACAATAGCACTCTAGAGCTAGCTAGATGCTCTATCTGTACATTTTCTTCATACACATGTCTGCCAGCTATACCCCATGCTGAGTAATTCAGCTCGTATTTTTAGGGTACAACATTTGCCACCCAAGTTCTTGCTCGTGCATGACGTCACTTCTGGTACACACAGTAGGGGGTTTTTGACTTTTGTTATATGAAAACGTGCCTACCCACTCACTCAAGTACAAGACATGTGTCGTTCTATAATAGGCACTTGTTCGGGTTTCGAGTAGTGTGACAATTGTCTTACCAACTTTTTTTCGTCGCTTGGTTTCTTTAATTCAACCCCTTGGACCTCGAACTGATCTAATCGTTTGGCCTAGATTGGTTCGTGAACTTTACATATAAATAGGAGAACCGGACCTGAACCTTATCACCTTTGCATTCAAAAAATTTCCTCTTTCTTCTCAAAATACTTTCAGAGCTTTCTATGCTCCCTCATTTTCTAGAAGCTTTCAGGTTATTACCACCAGTGTTGTTATCATTTCCTCAACTGAAAAACCACACTGTATGTATCTTTATAACCGGTTTAAATTTCATCTTCTTATTTTTCAAAATGTCTTAAGAATTTTTCCAGTATACTTTCATACTTTGGTTTTGTTTGAATTTAGTGTGGGTTTATTTTAGGCCAAAAACAATAGCACTAGATCCAATTAGAAATAATGCCCAAAAAACGAGTAATTTTCTGGGTTTTCTGGGGTCGAAAGAGGAACGTCTGAATACTTGAACGTGAAGATTTGGAGATTTTTTTAGGTTGAGTTCTAGGTAACTTAAGGGTTACAGTTTCTCGAGTTGTTTTCCATTAAATCAATTTCCGAAAAGGTTCTGGGTTTCACATGTGGATATAGTGCGTGGTTTTAGGGGTGAGGTGATGGCTTCTACTATCTCACCAGGTTTCCGAACACAACCTCTATCATCGACCTCCCCAACCACTCTAATGATTATAAGGATCAATTTTTCATGTCAAACGGGTTTAAGAACTGCAACCATCGATACTTTAACTGCCCTTGTAAGTTTTTCATCTTCTCGAAGTTTGCATTTGAATTCTTTCTTATCCAAATTAAAACTTATTATGATTGAGTTGTTACTTTGCGCAACCATATAAAAGAGAGCAGAGCGATCAAAGACCATCGGAGGTCAATACGAGACTCTGGCCCGTCCTCTTTCTAAGGAGAAAGAGTTCTGGATGGATGTGAATGATGCAACCATGGTGGTTTGCAAGTTGATCCAAGAGGATCATACACTGTCCTTCAGAGTTTGAGGCCGCCTCCCCGAGCGCCCTCCTCCCCAACAACTCCTCCCATCCGCTGAAGAGAGTGATGAAGAAGAGGAGGTCACACTGTTGGTATGCTAAAGAAAGGTTTCTGAGGATGGACAAGAATCTGACAAAGGTCGAGCTAAATTGAGGGCAGTAGCCAGCACCTCCGGCCAAGTTAACTCGTATAGAGAAATGAGTCAATCTACTGACAGTTTTAGGTTAGTTAGATTCAACCCAAGGTAGCTCGTGAGTCGACACCAGGTTGATCCGGACCTGAATGTGGCCCTCCTTTAGTGTGTGGACCAATTGGTCATACTTCCCGATCATAGCTACCCCAAATGTTCAGTAGTGGTATACAACTTTACACTTTAGGTCCACTATATTTGAAGAATACGATACAAACCTTTTATCGTGGCCTTCCCTGTGTCATGGTGTTTTTACCCTGTTTATTAGGTAGACTGAGCACGAGTCTAGTCCAGACAAGGAGCTTGAACCTCATAGACCTCACAATGTAATTATAATAGAGTCTCCTCCTCCTCTAATAATCCAAGAGTTAGAGGTTTTACCCAACCCAGTTCATAATCCAGAGTTGATCATAGTAATTTGCTCCTCTATTTTGGAGGGTAGGACTGTTGTACTATTACTCTTTGCTTTATGTTATCTTGATTAATTATTTCATGGATCTGACTTTTTTGCTCGCCCTTTTGTAGATGAAGAAATGAATCTAAAGGAGGCTCTCAAGACCAGACCACATGTAAAGAGGCCAAGGGTTTCAAAAAAACTGCTCCCGAAGCTGGAATCGCCATCGGATCTCCTGCAAAAGGCAACAATGCAAGGTCCACCCTAAAGAAGCAGCAGCCTCAGCCCTCCATTGTAATAACCTTTTTGGCTCCTCCACTAGCTCCTCATGACCCCACTCCTATCCCACAGGTCGCCCAATCTGATGCCCCAATAATTACCATCGCAACTCCTCTCCTTGCGGTGGAGAAATATCTAGAGCCCCTGCATGGATCATATTAGGAAATTGTGAGCAACATGATGAAGCACGCGAGTGCAATCATCGTCAAAGAGTTGCAGGCTAGTGAGTTATGACTGTCCTCGACTCCCGTTAGGGATGACTCTGATTGTAAGTACTATACTAATTTTCTTCTTCCATTCCCATGCCTTCAAAAACCAAACCCTCTTTATCCTTTGTTTGCAGTCTTGCATGGCTAAGATCTATGGCATATCTCTTGTCCGAGCTGAGGTTGACGAGATCAACACCGCCTTGGGGGTGGGGGATACAACCTTAGAGGAAGAAAATTCCAAGAGGGTAGCCTTGGATGAGGACAACAATTCCCTGAAGACCTCACAAGAGAATGAGAGAGTTTCCAAAGCCCAAGCTTTGTAGGTGATTCGACAGTGGAACCAGCTTCAACTCTAGGTCTTGCGGAGGTCGACAGTCTTGAATAGAGGCTTGTGGAGGTCGAGCCCAAAGCCAAGGAGGATGTCACTGAAGCAGAGAACAAAACAAGGTTAGCAATCCAAGTCAAATATTTTGATTCCCTTATGCATCCACACTTAAGTAAGCGAACTACTTCTTCTTCTAAAGTTTCTAATCGTTCCTTCCCCAAAAGCCTTCGTTTATGTACCTTTGCAGACACATTCCTGTCTAGATTCAGATTATGCATCATAACATCTGGATTGATTCCCACCATATCTTCAGTTCCTAGATTCTTTCCAACCTTTACAACCATTGAAGGTAACTCTAGGTCGATACTGATTTCCTCGAGCTTCTCCAATGTCATCCTATTTGGCAACCTCGTCTCTTTTCTGAGGTTCTTCCGCCCCATGGGAAATTTAGATTACTTGAGGCTCCTCATTCCCCTCAATGATGACCATCGCTTGCTGCGCAGGTTGTGATTTTCCCTTCATAGCAATGCTATAACATTCTTTGGCAGCGATTTGATCCCCTCTTATAGTATATATACCTAAGGTCGAGGGGAACTTCATTACTAAATGTTGGATTGAGGTGATAGCCTCAAAATTCATCAGATAGAAAATTGATTATGACGAACTCGAGCATTTTAGTAACAACTCGCATATCATCTCATAGTGTCACTACGAGCCCGATCATCCCTATGGATGATGTTCCTTCTCTCGAGAATTCGTATAGGGTGATCAAGGATGCCTTAAGATCGGCTACAGATAGCCTCATCTTTTCTAGAGTGGGCATGAATAGCACGTTCACAAAGCTCCCATTATCAATTAGTATTCTCTGTACTCTTCGATTGGCAAGCTGAATGGTTATCACCACCGGATCATTATGCAGGAACTGGACATGGCTAGTGTCCTCTTCCGTGAAAATGATTGGTAGTTTCTCTGACCAATGTTATTTTGATAATTTTTTATCCAGAATGAACTCAATCCCATTGTGGGTTTTTAGCTCTTGTATGTACCTTTTATGAGCCCCAATTCTCGTGCCCGCTAGATGAGGTCCTCCGGAAATAGTTGCTATGCCCCTCCCTTCTATTGAAGGTGAGATGATTTGATTGCCCTTATCTGGTTAAGCTTGGAGTTTATTGACCAGATTTTCTTGAGCTGGTTGAATATTTTGCCCAGGTGGCTGATTGGGAACTACTTTGTTTCGGGTATATTAGGCTAACGGTCCAGCTCGAATGAGAGTCTCAATCTCATCTTTTAGCTGACAACAATCATCAGTGTTGTGTCCAATGTCGTTGTGATATCGAAAGATTTTGGTTGGGTCTCTCTTTGCCCTCTAGTGCATCAGGGGCTTAGGTTTCTTCCATGGAAGGTGATTATAGTTTGCCAAGAAGATACACTCTCATGTATCTGTTAGGTAGGTATAGGGGGTGTAGATGGACTTATACTTTTCCCCGAATTTATTCTTTTTAGTGCCATTCTGGTCGCCTTCACCAGTCCCATTTTCCGCTTATTACTCCTTGCCTGGTTATTCTGGGTAGCGAGCTGAGTCATAGTTGCAGCATCTGTTACCACTCCAGTGGGCTAGACAAGGGTCTGGCTGGTTCCTGTTACAATGAATTGTGCCTCCTCAAGATTTATCCATCCTTGAGCTCGAGCAAGAAATTCATCTATATTCTTAACTCATTTCCGCTGGAGTTTTTTCCATAAATCACTTCCTACTGTGATCCCTATCCTCATAGCCATGGGCTTGGAACTGTCATCAGCATCCCAAGCTCGTGTTGCTGCATTGGTAAACTAGTTCAGATATGCCTTCAAGGATTCACCAGGCTGTTGTTTGATGTTGGCCAACAAATTAACTTCAACGTGAACTTCCTTTGCAGCTTGGAATTTCTTCTTAAATTTGGAAGATAGTTTCTTCCACGAGGTGATTGAATGTTTCTTGTACATATTGAACCATAGCCTACCTGGCGCAGTCAGTGCCGTTGCAAACAGGATACATCGTAGGTCGAATCCGACATTGTGGGCCATCATTAACATATTGAAGGTCCCGAGGTTAATGGACAGGTTAGAGTTTCCATCATGTGTGGGCATGGTCAGCATCCTAAAGCCAATAGGATACTGAGTTGCCACAGTGTTAGGAGCAAAAGGCTCGAGCTCCTCATCGGAAACACAATCGTCGACTTCTTTTCTAGATAGGAGTTTCTTCATCTGTTCTTCCATTAAGGTCAGTTGTTCAAGGGTTGGATCCTTGGCATCTAGGTTATTTGGGAGTTGATTAGCAACCCTATCCTGTTGTATGCTTTAGATTGGTTATTTTCCCTCTAAGCTTGAGCTCGGTTAGGTTGGACATTCCCATTTTCGCGTATGATTGATGGTTCTCCCCTAAGCTGAGTATTATTAAAATCTTGAGCTGGATATCCTCTTTGTGAGTTCAGATGATCACGCAAGTCGAAATGTGGGTCGGAGAGAAGGCTTTGTGTGGAGCTCAAGTGATTCCTCAAGTCACTACATGCTTGTCTCTACGCTGGCTCTCTGTCCAGTATCTTCCATTAGCGAAGCTTACAGCTCGTGGCTAGGATAGGAGACCTGGATTATTAGCCCAAAACCATGGGATATAAATGTCCTCTAAGGGGGTAGGTTTCTCTTGATATCCCCTCAAGATGGAGCATTCCTCTCTGGGCATGGTGGCGTTGGACGTCAAATCGGGGATGGAGGATGCCTTATTGGTGAAGCTATCCTTATTCCATCTTTGTCTACATGCTGCTTTCTAGGACGACGTTGTGCTGATGATCCTTCTCTAGTGGGGATGGCTGCACGGTGAGCCTCTTGATCATTAGGTTGCTCCATCTTGTTGTCACGCATAGATCGGGCGACCGCCAAGGTGAGTGTTAGGTGAAACTTGCGTGAGGAATTATGCCTAATATGCTCTCAATGAAAGCACCTATCTGTTGACACGATTTTTCACCAACAATGGATTAAAGAATCTTAAAATAGAGATATTAGGCTTTTTTTAAAATTGTAATTGGGCATGTAGGAAATATCAAGAACCCTCACACAGATTTTACATGGTTCTATGGTTAAAATCCACCTAGTCCATGAGTCACTCTTATTAATATGTTTTTTTTTCTCTCCGTGAGATTGTTTGTGACAATTTCACTAGAGTTTCAGTGTACAAAATATCAATCCCCCATTATGTCCATTATCCATTGTATTTATAGGTAATTATGCCTGGAAAATTTTGGGTAACCATGCATAAATATGGTAACATACATTTTTGGATAACATCCCATTTACATAAATTCATTAATGTCTATTCATTCTATGCCCACAATATTGGGTAATAAATACAGAATAATATCTGAGCATTAATGAACGTATAAAGAATCTCCGAGTCTTTTGGGATCCTTCACTATGTGTCATGATCAGGCTTCCGCTAGCTGAACACTTTGTTCGAGCTGGGTGTCGAAGAACTAACCTAAACTGACATGGGTCACGTTCAGAATTTCACGAAGGCGATCTGGCTCTCGCGCATTTCAAACTATGTTGTTGGCGCAAGAGGCGATCTGGAGACTGTTGGGTTTTCGTAATTTTTCAAGTTTGACTCAACTGTTTACTCCAGAGCTAGCTAGATGCTCTATCTGTACGGTTTCTTCATACACTCGTCTGCCAGTTGTACCTCGTGCTGAGTAATTCAGCTCATATTTTTGGGGCACAATAGATCTATAACCATCTATCCTACGAAATTTAATCTTGTTAAAAGTCCAGCGAACACCATCCATAGGGAAATGTAATCAAAGTTCCATAAGGCCCCACTAAACTCTAACCTTGTTAAATTAACAATAGAGATCAAATTTCAAAAAGTGAGCTCATTATTTTAAATTAGTATTTAACTTGTGAAATTTATAAAACTAGGTTTTTTATATTATTTAAAATACTTAATAAACCTTTTCTATAAATCTTTTTCAATTCTGAAATAACCATTTAAATTCACTTTAAATATTTAGAATTAATGTGTTACTAACTAATTAATTTAGGTTCAACTAGAATTAACCTAATACAATCAAGTCAGCTTATGTAAATTGGCCCTTAACAATTTGGGCTTGCAAGGAGGAGGGTTAAGGCCAATATATCATTCCCACGACAATGCCCCCTAACTTCCAGACATAATGCAAAAGACAGAAATTTAAACCTTCGTTTTATGTCCAATCTAGTAACGTAAAGCGAAAGGGCATTCACAAGTGGAATTGCCCACGAGAGAGAAATTTAAAATTTTCATTTTCAATTGGGCCCAAATAAAACATATCAAGATTATGACCCGTTTTATTTTACATTTTTCCCACTATCTAAAATAATGGGCCATCACTATAAGCCCATCATTTACTCACAAATTTGCAAAAATGACAATTATAATGATGCATGACATGTTAATTAATTCGATGGGTCTTGCATATAATCTATATGACATGTTAGTAATTTATACATGTGCACATTTATTACCAAAATAAATGAATAGCTAAAACAATTAATCAATCAATTTCATGAAATCACACTACAACAAAAAACCATTTCACATCACATGATTATAACATTATTCAAAAAGTATTATAATACATTAACAAAACACATGACGCACTAAAAAAATATAATAGTATTTAAAAAGTATTATGATAAATATAGAAATCTAAAAAAGAAGCGGTAGCTTTCTCCAAAAGCCCGTTAAATCTGAAAATATTATTTTGGCCAACCTTTTTTTTCTTTTCACAAGACATTTTTCTAACTTTAGACAGTGACTTTTCTCTTTTGCACTCCCATGCCCATATGTTCTGAAGAGTTTTTCGTTCCCCTTCAAGACTAAAGACTCTCTTTGCTCCAGTCCACACCTTTATGGAAATTATTATCTCTATTTGGGTAAATTATTTATCTTATTTTTTTGGTATTTGGGAAATACAATGATTTATTCATTTTCTTTAAATCACTGTCGTCATTTAAGCTTTGAAGTCATTCGATTGATGTTTCTCATCTTGTCATCGTCATTGAATAATATTGTTATCTTTGGTGGTCTACTATCGTGCCTAGCAGCATCGCTCTCTATCAAATGTAAGGCAAAAAATTTAAAGTATTGGCTTCTTGTTTCTGTTATGCTTTGTTTTAATATTTGTTCTTTTACTAGGCTCTGGTTCGGAGGTAGAGTGAGATTTTTATTTTAATGAGCTTCCGTTGAGTTAACTTGGTTAAAAAAATAAATGAGAAATAAAGGGACTTTGGTTGGTTGCAGAAGACGATGTATAAAAATAAAGGGCTCTCCGTCAAATTGATGTTACTTTTATATATATACGGTGGCTTTGTTTTGTTTTTTTGGTAGTTCAATGCTTTGTGTTGTTGTGCTTTTCTTGCATTGATTAATATATATGATTTTCTTGGTATTTTTCCTGCTTATCTCGTATGATTCTTGCTTTCTTTGTTCCTATTTGTTTTGTCTTATGCGCTTTCTGGGGTCTAGTAGATTATTTTAGGTGTTTTATCTATTTTTTTTCTAGTGTGCCATTTTCTTGTCCGTGTAATGGCGCTTGAGCTTATGTTGTGCTATATTCTACTTTCTTTTAATGAATTAAGTGTGTGGGCCATGTCCAAAAAAAGCCTCATTTTAACAACAAAAAAATCCAACTAAGATTTCTTATATCTATAGTATATATACAATTGTAATGAATAACTTTCGTAAGTTATTCTTGCTTTTGTCATAATTTTTTTATTCATTTACTTTAGTATTTTTTTCCCTTTCTAAAGCATAAGAGTATTCCTCACAATTATTTTAAATTATAATGCCAACTAACTTCTAAAATAGCATTATTTAGCAAAAAGGTTCATATAAGCTACATGTCTTATATTATAAATCATATTATATAATATGTATATATATATGGAAGACTTTTCAATGGTTACTACCCATAGTTGGGTACTAACAATTATGATGATGTGACAACATAGTGACTTGGTATAACAAGTCATTAACAAGTAAATATATTTTTTCTACATTAATTTTGAATTTAGTTTTTTTTTTTGCCACAACCAATGAGAGACACTAGCTATATTTAAAAATTGACATGCATTTTAAAAATAAAAAGTTTACAATATTATATTTTCATAATAAATACACGTTTTTCATCAGTTAATCCTTCCAAAAATTTGAAAAAATCAAAATTTATTTATAGAAATATTAATTAACAACTATAAATATGGATCATTTATCTTAATCTAATAGTTAATATTAAAGTAACCATCCATGGATAGTAACCATCCATGGATAGCACCCATAAATATATATATTATTTGATCCCAAAATATGTAGCTACATGCCTTCCTGCTCCATGTGGCCACAAGTTGCTAGAAAACAATAAAGATTCACGAGAGTTGGTGCTTTTACATCATCAAACTACCCTACATCCACCCAATTACTAATGCTTTCTATTCTCTTCTACATCATATTACATAATATATATATATATATATATGAATACATGTATAGTATAAGCTTTCATGTGCACTTGTCTTTTCTCTTTTTACAAGACAATAAATAAGTTAAAAATCAGTCCAAAACTCTACAGCGACGACATCTATTGCGACGACTCCAAAGTTGTCGTTGTATGTAGGAAAAATCCACGAAAAATTATTTTTTTTTAATTTAATAAAAAAAAAAAAGCTACAGCGACGACATGTTGTCGTTGTAGGGTCGTCAACAACACACGACCAAGCCCTCCAAATTCCTGATACCCTACAGCGACGACACGGGTACCAGGAATTTGGAGGGAACATGAGGTGGGGACTAACTATACGGCGATGACATGTCGTCACTGTAGGGACTTCATCGAAAAAAAAGAAGGAATATGTTTGTCTATTGCGACAACCTGGCGTCGCTGTAGGATGCTCAGGGAACTCAACCACCCAGAGTTGGTTTCCAATTTGCACCCCCCTACAGCGACGACTTGTCGTCACGCTAGAGTCATCGTGGAAAAAAAGGACGGAAATATGTTATTCTAGAGCGACAACATGTCGTCGCTATAGGTTAAGGAGGGAACTTAACCGCCAAAAGTTGGTTGACTATTTTCTCTCCCTATAGCGACGATATGTCGTCGCTATAAAGTCCAATTTAATCCACTGATTAGTTGTTTTGTACTCTATAGCGTTGATATGTCATCGCTATAGGACCAAAAATAAAACGTGGGGAAGTGAACAGCCAAAAAATTTCAGTCAAATTTTCACTTCCTACAATGACGACATGTTGTCGCTGTAGCTGTAGGGTAGACGCGTAGCACACGAGGGGATTCATGTCCAATTGTCGTCGCTGTAGGGTCTCATCGTTTGTGTAAAACAGTGCATTTGATATTAGTGACGACTGGTCATTACCTATAGCGACGACATGTCATCTCTATAGAGTCCGTCGATATAACCCCCCAGCCCGAGCCTTCTTCTTCATTTTCTGGAATATTTATCTGCAAAACCAAAGATGAATCGCCGCCCATTCACCGCCCCTCGCCGATCCAACGCCCCCTAGTCTGACTCTTGCCCATTTCTTCCAAGGTTAGGTAATCTAAACCCAATTTCTATCTATTTTAGTCTTTAAAATGTATTTTTTGCTAATATATTTATGTATTTAGTATTTGGTAGAAATGTGTTTTTGAAATGTTTTTTTTTTGTTTTCTTTTTAGATTGGAGTAGTGGAGCATCATCCTTAGTGAGAGATGACTTTGGATAACCCCCGAGCCTTGGGTATTGTTATTATTTTTAATTTTTTTGTGTTTGATTAATGTTTAAATTATTTCTTTAAGTGTGTGATTGATTTGTTTATTTAGTGTTGAATTTTGTTTTTCATTTTAGATTTGTACATTTTAGACAGTAGTATGTTAATATGTTAATTTAATTGTGTAATTGATTAAGATGTTAATTGTTTAATTGAGTATTATAGATAATATTGAATATGTCAATATGTTAATGTAATTAAATGTTAATATGTTAGTTGTGTAATTTGTTATTTTAGATATATAGTGTTGAATATGTTATTTTAATTTAATTAAATTAAATGTTATGTTAGATATTAGTTGAATATGTCTATTTATATAGATGTGAATGTGAATTGTATTTTTAAATTGTATGGTAGGTTATATTAATATAATTAGTATATGTATGTTCTAGAACTGATTTTGTAGTTTTTATGCAGATTTTAAATTTTGGGATAGGTTAGATTATAGCCGTTATGCCGCATAAATTTTAGTAGATTTAGAAATATTAAACATTACAAAATAATTTAAAGTTAATGTGATTAAATTTTTAATTAATTTTGAAGCAACTAATAAAAATTTATAAAAAATCATAAATTGGAAATTAAAAAAATAATTTTATAATTATAAAACTTTATTGTTATTTTTAAAAAAATAAAAAGTGAAAATTAAAATAATAATTTGATAATTATCAAAGAAATTATTAACAATCATTAATAAATTTATAATTAAATATTTTTATATTCAATGAAACTTTATAATACATTCATAAAATTAGATAATATATATTCATTAAATTATAAAGTAGAAATTAAAATAATAATTTTACAATTATAAAACACTATTGTTATTTTTAAAAATTAAAAAGTGGAAATTAATAATTATCATTAATAGTAAGTTTATAAATTTATATTTAAATATTGTATATTTAATTAATTTTATAATAAATTATTAAATTTTATAATATATATTTATAAAATTTAATAATTTATTCGTAAGATTCAATAAGATTTCACAATTTACCTAAAAAAATTAGTGTTTTGGTGATAAAAAAATTATTAGCAAATAAAAGTAGTTTTTTATGATGATCACATTGTGATAATTTATTTTCCACTTGAATTTGTTATGACGATTGACAAGAGTTAGATAACTAATAGACGACGTAACTCTGATGAGTTTTGGAATGGTCTTCAAGCAATTATACAAATGGCCAAGAATCATGTGAATGCTTCGAGAGAAGTCAGATGCCCATGCATTCAGTGTGTCAATATGCTGAATCAGAAACTGGATGTGGTGGAGTCTCACATACACATATATGAGTTTCTGCAGCGATGCGTGAAGTACACCTACGACGGTGAAGTTGATATGCCTTCAGTAGTGGACGACGGAGCTCCAGTGACTGATGAGATGATTGACATCATCAATGATTTTATTAGTGAACAAGACACTAACGAAGAAGGAGTAAATGAATAAATTTTAGATGGTGGTGGCCATAGTGCGGAGAATCAATTTGATGACCTATTTCAAGAGGTCGAAGCTGAGTTATATTGTGGTTATACTTGGTTGTCTTCCTTGAACTTCTTGGCGAAAATGATGCACATGAAGGTTATGAATAAATTAAAAAATAGTTCCTTTGATGAACTTTTGAAGTTTATGAAATTTGCATTCCCGAAAGAGAAAAAAATGAGGAAGTTAGGGTTAGGTTATCAATCAATTAATGTTTGCAAGTACAACTGTTGTTTGTTCTAGAAGGAGAATTCTCAAAAACAGAGTTGTCGTGTATGTGGTGAGAGTCGATGGGTTGACAAAGACACAAAGGGGAAAAAAGTTGCACACAAAGTGTTGCGGTACTTCCCTTTGAATCCTAGGCTGAAGTGTCTTTATGGTTCAAGGCATACAACAAACAATATGACCTGGCATAGTACGGGACGGTTGAAAGAAGATGGTGTGAGGCACCATCCTGTTGATGGGGGTGCTTGGAAACAATTTGATTCCAGATATCCTGATTTTTCCAAAGAACCTAGAAAAGTTCGATTAGGTTTGGTTGTTGATGGTTTTAATCCATTTGGTAACATGAGTCTATCTTATAGCATGTGGCTGGTCATATTTTGCACATACAATATGTCTCATTTGTTGTGCATGAAAGAGTAAGCATTCATGCTGAACTTATTGTTTCCTAGTCTGAAATCACCTGGGAAGGACATGGATGTATTTTTTAGGCTTGTGGTAGACGAATTGAAGGAGTTGTGGGATGAAGGAGTTCAAACCAGAGACGCTGCAACGAACAGTGTATTCAGAATACGTGCAACACTTGTTTCTAAACTGCAAGATGCCTTGCAGCAAAAAGTCCAGACACAATCCCAATCTCAATCTGAATCTGAAGCTAGAAGTGTCACTGTCTATGAGACGCAAGTCATCTCAAAGGGGCTTGGTCAACGTCGTGCCCACAACCAAGGTATTGGACGCAAGTTGAAGGGCACTAGTACCTTTGCCTCAAGTTCCACCAGATCTTCACAATCAGAGGCATCACCGTTTTTCGTCCACCACAATTGGCCCTCCAACGATACCACCTGAGGCTTTCCAATCCATGATTCAACACTTCAGTCAAGCCTTTATGACCGAGAACAACAACTTCCAGCAAATGCAACAATTTTTGCAAGCAACAAATCTGAACATCCATGCTCCATAATTTCAGCCTGTCAACTTGGACATGAATATGATATAGTCTATGATGGCAAGCTATCAACCACAGCAGCCACAACCACCACAACCACCACAATAGCAACCACCACAGCCACCACCATAGCCGCCACAACAACCTGACGATAATGACTTTGGAATTGATTTTGATGACATTTAGTTTTATTATATTACTATTTTTAAATTATTAATATTTTGTGTTGTTCTTTTTTCATTTTGGAGACAATACTACTTATGTTTTGTTATCTTACATTTTGGAGACTATGGATATTGTTAAATTGATTTTATTATTTAATAAATAAATTGGTTTTATTATTTAATAAATAAATTGGTTTTATTATTTAATTAAATAAGTTGGTTTTATTTATTTATTTAATATTTTATTAAATAAATTTAATCAATATAATTAATTAATTTTTTTTAAATTATATACCTACGGCAACAACATGCACGCTGAACACGACATATATGAGTTTTTGTGACACTACGACGATGACATGGCATCGCTAAAGGTATATAAACCCACACACTCTTCAGGGACGACATATATTATATGTGGAGATAATGAAAGAATGGATGGGAAGATGCACCACTTGGTAGATTCAAAGGCTTGGGAAGCTGTTAATGAGAGATCGCCAAATTCTTCACTTGAACCTTACAACGTTCGACTAGGACTTGCTGCTGATTGGATCAACCGTTACAAAAATATGGTTCTACATATAGTTGTTGGCCAATAATTCTCATTGTATACAATTTTCCACCTTCATTTTCTATGAAGGATGAATTCATATTTCTATCTATGTTGATTCTTAGACCAAAACAACCTTGGAATGACATAGATGTTTCTTTGGAGCCCTTAATAGACGAGTTACTAGAATTATGGAAATGTATTTATACATATGATGCTTCAACAAATAAGTTTATTAATTTAAATGCCATGCTATTATGGACCATATGATTTTTCAACTTATGGAAACTTAGCTGGATGTGTGGCTAAAAGGAAGTATGGTTTTCCTATATGTGGAGAGAACTCACATGTTAGTTGGTTGAAGCATAGTAACAAGATGTCTTTTTGCAATCATAATCGATTTCTTCCACAACAACACCCATATCGAAAGAAGAAATATATTGCTGCTAGGGCAATGGAAATAGCACCACAATCTCCAACTATATTAAAAAGTGTTGAAGTAGTTGAGTAGTTAAGTGATTTCACTAATGATTTTGGCAAGGGTAGAAAGAGGGCTCGTGATTCAGAGTTTGATAAAAGATGGAAGAGAAAGTCAATTTTTTAGGCTGCCTTATTGGGAGATCTTTGTTGTTCATAACAATGTGGATGTTATGCATGTTGAAAAAAATGTTTGTGAAAACATACTTAACACGTTTTTGGATTGCCAACAAAAATCTAAAGATCATTACCACTCGAGATTAGATTTCACAGAGATAGGCATTAAGACTCATCTCCACCCATATGAAGAAGAAGGCATTACTCTTCTTTGTATTGCAACTTACACTTTGTCAAAATCAGATAAGAAGTTGTTTTGTAAGAGACTATTTGACTTGAAACTGCCTTATGGATATAGTTCTAAGATTAGAATTTGTGTATATGTGGAGATACATAAGCTAACAGGAGTTAAATCTCATGATTTTCATGTGATTATGCAACAATTGTTAGCTATTTCTATAAGGGGTTTAATGGAGGAAGGTTATAGAGAGACAATCCTTCGACTTTGTAGGTTTTTCCATGGATTGTGTTAATGTGTGGTTGATAAGGAGGAGATTATAAAATTGGAATTAGAATCTACAAAAATTCTCTACAAACTATAAGAATATTTCTCACCTTCTTTCTTTGATCCAATGATTCACTTGGTTGTCTATTTAGCACGAGAAGTCGGATTGTGGTCCGGTTTAATTTCGATGGACGTACCATTTTGAGAGTTATATGAAAGTATTGAAAGGGTTTGTATCAAATTATGCACGACCAGAAGGATGTATTGCAAATCGCTATCTTTTTGTTGAATGTGTACGCTTTTGTGATACATCTTTGAAGCATAATGATAATCAAGATAGTACTGAAATTGAAGAAAATCCACTATCAGCTGGAGAATGCTTCGAACTTGACCAAGGGGATATAGCAATACCCATTGGTATGTGTTATTCAACTCAGATATTTTAGCATAATTTCTCAATATCCATGTGGATGAGCTTAAATAAATGCACTCAAACTTGAGGGATAATCAAACTTTGTTGTGGAATCGACATTTTGAAGGGTTCGCCATATGGTTTAATGATAAGGTTACACTCTAAAGCAAAGATAAACTTTACATTTTCAACTAGTATATGCAATTTATTTGACATCAGTGTTTTCTTTTATTTTCAAATTTCTAAATCTAACAAAGTAGATGACATGTTAGCTCAATTGTCTAAAGGCTCAAGTCATAGTGTCATATCGTATAAGGTTACATGATTAATGGAATTCGATTTCATAAAAAAGATGTTGAAAAATCTACTCAAAACAGTGGTGTATTTTAGAGTGGGCAGTTGAATGATAAAGAAGAGTATTTTAGAGTTATCAATGATATAATAATGCTTGATTATCGTACTTTTAAGGTGTCCTTCTTTTGGTGTGATTGGGCAAATATTCAAAATAGTGTTAAGACGTTGGATTTTTATACACTTGTCGATTATAATATAGGGTAAAATCAATTTATTAGGGATCCATATGTAGAAGCATCTCATTAAAAAACGCATTTTGTGCAAGAGAGAATGAGTCATCTAATTGGTATATAGCTTTAAAGGATTCAAACAGAGGGTGTTTGGGGCTAGAATATTTTTATTCTATATAGCATAACAATTTAGAACATTGAGTTGTGAGTTTTTTTCTCATGTACTTTTAATGAAACAATCTGTTCGATTTCATTCAAATTTATGCTACTCTTATGACTCTTTGTATGTAATTTTGGTATACTTTAAATGAAACAAAGTTGGTTTTAAATTACTTTTTGGATGATATTGTGTTTCTAATTTTACATATGTATTATATATATTATTTAGGAAGATAAGAGTATGATCCATTTATAATTTCACTTTTCATGTTATTTTTTTATTGCAATTATTTTAATAAAAAATGAGTACATTACGAAGATCTCCGAGAAAGTAAAAAAAAAAACAAATATGCCCAGGTGCATTAAGCAATATTGTTGCCCAAAAAAGAAAAAAATCATTAAAAAGTCAAGTTGATTAGAATGATATGTTAGACAAAAGCCTTATTCTAAAGAAAAAGAGTGTCACACGTAAGTTTTCTGCACCTGCTAGAGTTGTAATTGACTCACCACCTACTCTTAGTACAACAGTATCAACTCGTCGTATGGTCTACAATAGGGAGCCATCTCCAAATGATAATATGGAAGACATGGAGATGTCACTTGGAAGTTTAAGGACTACAAGATCCCTTAATGATGAAGTAGAAAGGTTATTGGAAGCTGAAAGAATATCTAAAGAGGTGGAAATTGAGGAATATGAAGACGTAGTTGATGAGAAACTTGAAGAAGTGGCTGAGGCTGAACATGAACAAATGGCCGAGGAAGAATTTGAAGAAGTTACTCAGGTGAAACTTGCAGAACCAGAAATAATGGTTGACACAAACCAAAATATAAGTACTTCCCCTGCTATAAGGCAACAAACACAGCACGCTCTTAGAAAATCTCCTCGATTACAAAATGAAAGTGAGACAATTCAAAATGATTTCCAAGAAGCTCCTCAAGATAGAAATGCAAATGAAATGAATACAATAAAAAAGACAAAGGGTAGAACTACATTGAAAAATCTTACTAAGAGAAAAATGACTCAATGAAAATAAATTGGAATTAAAAAGGTCAACCAGTTGGTACTATCTTAGTACAATTTTATTCTTTTGTGGTTGCTCTTGTGAGGGAGATAGTTCCTTATACTATTTCAGATTGGAGAAAAATTTCACCAACCGTGAGAGACGTTCTTTGGGCATCTATAGGTAGCATTTAAAATTTTTGTGGTTATATTCTTTCTTTTCTTTAATATTCAGCTCTCATCAAAAATATATAATATGTTATTCTATACCTTATTGTAGGCAAAACATGATTTAAATGAAGATTGGCAAAACAAAATGTGCTTTGAAATGATGGCAGACTTATGGAGATCTGCAAAATCTAGACTAGTCAAGGATATTATTGATGCTAAAACTGAGAGTGGATGACTAGCATTAAACCCAGATTGCATAAAAAGTGATGTAGAATGGAGGGTGTTAATCAAAAAACTAGTAAAGATCATATGGTAAGATTTGAAATAAGTGATTAAAAATTTAAGTAGATATCAAGTTATTTTGTTCCTCATGTTGGTTTCTAATTAAATAGGCTATAAGGGCCAAATTTCAATAGAGGAGAAAGAAAAGTGTTCCACAGACCTTAAGTCGAAGAGGATACGCTCGAACAATCAATGATGGTTACAATTAATATTTTTACTTAATGTATTTTTGATCTTATTATTAGTCTTTATTTTATATTCTACATCGTTGTATTGTGTAGACTAAACAAACTGAAGGGGGAAAAGTAACTAGGATCGATGCTTTCCAAAGAGCCCATACCAAGAAGAATGGTGAACCAATCAACCGAACAACATCTGGAGCTTTTGTGAGTATTTATTATTTAACTTTGGATGTCTATACTTGTTTTCTATTATTGTACATTAGCATTACTAATTTATATGTAGGAAGAATTGGATGAAATTATACGTGAAGACCCAAATACTGGAACTACAGACAATACCGATGAGGATGCATTAACATAATAAATTGGTAATCGAAAATCTGGGCATTTAATCGGACAAGGAAGGGGGATAACAAGGTCAAAATTAATTGTGGTTAATATCTGTCAAGACAAGATGACATTGTTGGAAGAAGAGCTGCATAATATGAAGATTCAAATGGCTGAAATGTTGAATCTACTTAAAGGACATTTGGTAACAATTCTATCTTGCACTTATACAACTAAAAATTGGTGTTTTTGAAATGAAACTTATCTTCTTGTTTATATTCTATCTTGATGGTAGTTTTTTTTTTTTATTTTGTATATTTATGAGTTTAGATATATATGAAATTTTAATGGCAATTAAATTTTTTGATTTCATGAGCATGAGTATATTGCAATGATAATAAAATCATGGCATTTGCAAATTGCCTAGTAATTAATTAATTTTTTGTTTAATTTTAATTATGTATTTTTCTGAATATTATTATTATAATGAGTATAATATTAATTAATATTATGATATGAATTTTAATTCTATTTTATTTAGATGATTTATCACATTATTATTATTAGCATTAAAAATTGTTTAACAATAATAATATTTGTGGAATTATGAAAGGACCATAATGACCCTAGAATTTAAATTTTCTTGATGAGAATTAGGGGAATGTAGGGTTTGAAATTTCAAAATACAAATTCAAATTAGCATATCTTTTTCTCTCTCTCTCTCCATATATATATATATAAATATGTTATTTTGGAAAATAACATATCACAATAAACTTCTTCTTTTTCTCATCTAAGATTTCGAATTTAGGTTGCTTCTAAGTGAGAAAAACAGTGGGAAAGGAGAGAGAAAATGTGAGGGTCAGGTTAAGGTTTGTTCAAGAAAGACCCTAGAGAGAGAAAGAGAGATATCGGGTTTAATACACTTGGGAAAATTCTGGGCTACTGTGAGTGTTTTAGAATCATTCTTTAAGGTTTAAGAACAATATTGGACATGACAAAAGGGGTTGAGAGGGCTGGATTCGAAAAACACCATTTATGTTCTTGAAAGTTGTTGTTTTTGGAAGATTTTAGATCTAAGGGAACATGAGAGGTTCCAGATTTGTTTGAAGTATTTAGAAAGCTTAGAGGGACCCGAAGAAGTGTTTTGGACATGAAGGAATGGACCAAAAAGGTCTAAAACAAAATTTTGCATTTTGACTACCATTTTTGGCGGTAGACTGGTGACGGGGAAGAAAACCACGATTCAAAAATTTTGGGGCTATTTTCTTGAGCTTCAAGGATTTTTTGAGGTGCTGGGATCTTTGGGAACAACTTACAAATAGTTTGGACTATCAACAATAAGTGGGAAGAGGAGTTATAATCTTCCTAATGACAGAGAAGAAGAATATTCCATTGAGGCTCCGGCGAACACGATTTGGGTATTTTTTAAAATATTTACTCAATAAATTTTCTTGATTTAGATTCTACATGATTTTTAGGGATGTTTGGTGAAGTTTCAAAATTTTTTGAAATTTTATTGAATTATTATGAATTATTTTGTGTTTTTCAAAGAATAATTATAAAAAATGCTTAGACTATTGGAAAATACTTGAAATAATTTTTTATAGGTTATTATCCTTTAGGATACAGTTTTGGGCAATTGGTTTGAGTTTTTAATTGTTTGTGTATTTATTTGTAATTATTTTATTTTATTCCTTGATTAATTATGAAAATTATTTAGAACATGTTTTAGTCACTCTTTGGATTTTTGTAAAGTTAATTATTAATTGTAAAGTGATTTGAACTGAGTTTGAAGCTTATATGTTACAGTGAGGAATTTATAGAATTTAATTGTTGATAATTGTGAAACATATGGGTTAAAATTATAATAAATGGTGTAAATTATTGCTCTCTATTTGGGTAATGTTCAAATGAGTTAGAAATAATTTTAAACTATTTAGAACAGATTTAGAAGTATGATTATGATTGTTTATAAATTATGAATAATTATTTGGTAA
The DNA here is from genome assembly GCF_963169125.1 of Humulus lupulus. Classification (NCBI taxonomy): domain Eukaryota; kingdom Viridiplantae; phylum Streptophyta; class Magnoliopsida; order Rosales; family Cannabaceae; genus Humulus; species Humulus lupulus. Next base: position 115,614,945 of record NC_084794.1, on the reverse strand, counting down.
ATTATGTATTTTAAAAGCGTGTTTTTGTGTAAATAATTATAATAATTGATGCATATTTCTAAAATAAATTATTATGTTTTATAATCTGTATAAGTTAATTATAAGCAAGTTAGACACTCACTTTGGTAATTTTATGGAATATTTAATTTTTTTGTGAATTATAAATTGAAGTGTTAATTATTGGATGTTGCAAAAAAAGTGTTAATTATCGAAAATAAATAATTAAAATAAATGCTTAGAGTTAATCTGAGTTAATAAAGATAAAATAAATTTAGGGGTTGTTTGGATTAATTATGGTCACATGCATAATTATCTTATTCAAATTATTTAACATAAATAGACAATTTTAGGCAATAATGGTATTTTCGTAAATTTTCGCATAAAGAGTGTTTGTACGAGGAAGTTCCAAGGGTTACCATGGACGAGTACATGTCGCGCTGCAAATTTTGTTTAAGTGTTTTAATTAATCTTGTGCTTTAATTTTTTTAATTAATTGTTAAGTGTTGGGAAATTATTTTTAATTGTTTGAATTGTTTTGTAGAATTTATGTGAATTTATTTTTGTAATTGTTTATTTATTTATTTTGTTTAATTTGTAAATAAATGAGTGTAGATTGTATGCACCAAGATGCATGATTAGCATAAATGCACCTTAGAACTTGTGTGTGGATGTGCATGATTGCATGGTGAGCATGCATTAGTTTTCACATGCATTATTCTAGATTTTTTTCTTTTATTTGTTATTTAGATTTTTATTTAAATAAAAGGAAAATAATGGGAGAAATAAAGAGAGAAGACTCATTTTTTATTTTTTTTTAAAAAATTCCAGCAAATTGGGAAAACTCTTCTCTCTCTCTCAGCAGACGCTGGCGCTATGGCAAAGAGGAAGACGAAGAAGCGGACAACCATAACTCCGGTGATCAAAGCCTCCAGGAAAACAGGTCCGACGTCATCTGATAAGGTGATGAAGACCAAATCAATGGCAGAAGTGTTAGGTGTTGAAGCGATTGTGTTTTCTGATGAGAATGAATCAAAAGAGGATGGGGCGGCTATGGACGATAATGATCTTCTTACTCCTAGATCGACCCAACGATCTCTCAAGGAGCAGGGTACAAGGACAGAGGATGCCACCTATTTGGAAGTAACGAAACGGAATGAACCGCAGATCCGAGCAAGTAATTCAAATTCTTCCCCAATTCTTCGGTCTGAGAATGGCATAAAGAATCTCCGTGGGAAAATTGCTGAATCTGATAATGGTCATGTCAAAGTAACTGATGGGGTTAAAATCGATATGAATGATATTGAAGATGAAATTGAATATTGGAATTCTGCTCTGGTTTGCTATGTGTTAGGGGCCAATCCTCCCCTCAGTGTTTTTGAAGGATTTGCTAAGAGAGTTTGGCAGGATAAAGGCATAGACAAAATTGGGGTGTTAACACATGGAGTGTTCATTCTTAGGTTCAGAGATGTGAAGGTAAGGGACTCTATTTCGAATGGAGGATACATGTTTTTTGATAAAAAACCTGTTATCATGAAACCTTGGGATGCTTATACAGATTTCAAAGAAAAGAACATTAGCTCAGTTCCTATATGGTTATAGTTTCATGGATTAGACTTGAAGTATTGGGGAGAGAAAGCTCTATTCAAGATAGTGGGACAGATAGGGACTCCTCTGATGATGGATTCCATTACCCAAAATAGAGAGAGATTAACTTTCCCTCGGGTTTTGGTTGAAGTGGAGATGCATCAAGCATTTCCTGAGGTGATTTCTTTCACAAATGAAATTCACCAGGAAGTTATGCTTACTGTCAAATATGAATGGCTTCCAGTTTTTTGTGGGAAGTGTCATGGTATTGGACACTATACTACCAGCTGAAGAAAGGCAGAAGAAGTTAGGAAAGAATGGGTTGTTAAGAAAAAAGATACATAGCTGCATCACTTGGAAGCGCAAGGACAGGATAAGGATAAGGAATTTGAGCCAGTTAAAAAAGGAAGGACAATGATTAAAGAAGGAACAAAGGCACCAGTAATAACAAACATGTTTCAAACACTTGAGGAAACAGGAGAATGTTCAAAATCTGAACCAGAGGGAGTGAACAGGAAGGGAGGGGGAGATCCTCCTAAGTAACATGGATAGGATCATGAGCTGGAATGTCAGGGGGATCAATAATCGCCACAAACAGGAAGAGGTAAAATGATTGATATACTCAATGAAGGTGGGATTAGTTGGTCTCCTTGAAACCAAGATACAGACTCAAAGTTTGGGTTCTGTATTTGTAAATATGTTTAGAGAATGGTGTCTTTCAACAAATAATGATTGGCATAAAGGGGGTAGAATTATGATTAGCTGGAACCCGGGGGTGTTTACTGTCAATATACTTCAATATACAAGTCAATTAATGCATCTTGAAGTTACTACAATGGCTGGTAAGGAATGTTTTCTGGTTACTTTTGTTTATGCACTGAATGAGGAGCAGGGCCGAATCTCACTTTGGAATGATCTAAAAGATATAGCATTGAAGGGGTCTGATCCTTGGATCATTTTAGGGGATTTTAATGATATTCTTAGTGTTGAAGAAAGAATTGGGGGTCAAAGAACAAAAATTTCTGGTTCATTTAAAGAGTGCGTAGAATTCTGTCAGGTTGAGGATGTAAAGTATACAGGTTCTTTCTATACTTGGAACAACAAACAGAACATGGAGACTAGGATCTATTCTAAAATAGATAGGGTGTTAGCAAACCAAGGTTGGTTGGACAAATTTCCTAATGCAGAGGTGGTTTTCTTGGCTGAAGGTATGTTTCATCACTGTCTATCCGCCTGGAGTGGAGGGAAAGAAACCATTTCGGTACTTCAGAATGTGGGAAAATATGCCAGATTTTAAGAAGAGATTAGAAGCAACATGGCAGATCCAGGTTGATGGTGCTCCAATGTTTCAACTTACACAGAAATTAAAAGAGGTGAAGAAGCTAATGAAAGGGATAAATAAAATGGAGTTTGGGGATATTCATTCACTACATGCCAAGAGATTTCAGACTCTAATGGACTGTCAAGCTGCGTTACAGTTAAAACCTCATGATCTTATTCTAATTTCTAAGGAGAAAGAAGCCAGAACCTTATACAGTGAAGCACATAGCAACTATATATAATTTCTTAAACAGAAAGCTAAACTACATTGGATGATGGAAGGAGATGATAACATATCTTTTTTTCACTCTAGTATACGACAGAGAACGGCTATAAACAGGATACATTCAATTAAAGATATGAATGGTGTATGGATTGACACACCAGGAGGAGTAGTTAAAGCTTTCTTGCAGTTTTATTATAGTCTCTTGGGGAGTAAAATGGACAACACGAAATCTGTTAAGGCTTCTGTAATGTTGCAAGGTTCGAAAATATCAACAAGCCATACCAGTTCACTAACAGCAGCTTTTTCCAAAGAGGAAGTGAAGAATGTCATGTTTGGGATTCCTGGCAACAAATCCCCAGGTCCTGATGGCTTTAGCATTTTTTTCTTTCAAGATAACTAGGCAGTGGTTGGTGATAAAGTCAGTAAAGCTATTTGATCATTTTTGCACTCAAGGAAACTGTTAAAAGAAATCAATGCCACAACACTGACTTTGATTCCTAAAGGGAAATGTCCTGAATCTGTTATGGATTTTCGTCCCATAGCCTGCTGCAATGTAGTATACAAAACAGCCTCCAAACTAATATGTTCAAGATTGAGGAAGGTACTCCCAGATCTTATAGCTCAAAATCAAAGTGGGTTTGTTCAAGGTAGATATATTGCATATAATATAATGATTTGCCAGGATTTGATCAAGCATTATGATAGGAATTCTAAACCAAAATGCTTGATTAAAATTGATCTAAGGAAAGCATATGATACAATAGAGTGGGATTTTATTGAGGAAATGCTATATGCTTTCAAATTCCCTCTTACATTTGTGCAGCTGGTTATGATCTGCGTGAGAACACCATAGTTTAGCCTTATGTTCAATGGGTCATTGAATGGTTTCTTTGAAGCTAAACGAGGGCTTAGGCAAGGGGATCCCTTATCTCCTCTATTGTTTGTCTTAGGGATGGAATATCTTTCCAGAATCTTGGTGAAAATTGGAGAAACAGAAGGATTTAAGTTTCATGACAGGTGTGGTTCTCTTAGACTAAACCACCTTTGTTTTGCCAATGATATCTTGCTCTTCTATCATGGAGACTTCAAATCGATCTACCTTATGTTACAAGGTCTGAAACTGTTTTCACAAACTTCTGGTTTATTTCCAAGTGACTCGAAATCAGCACTCTACTGTAGTAATATGGAGGAATCGGAGGTTCAAAGAATAATTGCATCATCAGGTTTTACCAGGAGTCAACTACCTTTTAAATATCTGGGGATTCCTATCTGTGCTAAGAGGATTTCAGCAAAAGAGTGTGACATCTTACTTGAAAAAATGACCATCAGAATTCGAAGCTGGAGCACCAGGAATCTGTCATATGCCGGCAGAGTAATTTTGGTGAATTCAGTATTGATGTCCATTCATACTTACTGGGCTCAAATCATGATTCTTCCATCAAAGTTATTGCATCAAATCAACTCAATTTGCAGACATTTTCTATGGAAAGGAATGGCTGATTCTACTAGCTCAGGACAAGTTTCTTGGGATGAAGTTTGTAGATCAAAAGCTGAAGGAGGTCTAGGCTTTAGGAGAATAAAAGATTGGAATGAAGCAGCTATTGGTAAATATGTTTGGGCAATAACTTCAAAGAAGGATTCTTTATGGATTCGATGGATACATGTTGTGTATATAGGTGATGGAGATTGGTGGGGCTATAAAGCCCCGGTGGGAAGTAGTTGGTATTGGAAGCAAGTTGTTAAAGTCAAAGAGAAGTTCAAAGAGATTAACTTGACTCAGTTCTGTCCTAATGGAGTTTATAGGCCAGCTGATGGTTACAAAGCTCTTGTTCTGCATCATCAGAAAGTATCCTGGTACAGAGAAGTTTGGAATAGAACCATCATACCAAAGCATCGCTTCATCTTATGGCTTGCGGTTCTAGATAGGCTACAAGTGAAAGATAGGCTATTTAGATTCAACATAGCTACTGATTATCTTTGTCTTATCTGTGGTAGAAACAGAGAAACAAGAGAACATGTTTTCTTTGATCGTCATTTGAGCTCTTCTTGCTTGAGGAAAATCCAAAGCTGGCTGGAATGGAAGACAGCAGCTTCCACTATACATAAGCTACCGAGGTGGATTGCTAAAGCCAAGTTATCTCATTTCAGGAAACAAGTCTTTTTGGTGGCGTTGGAAGCTATGATATCTCAGATTTGGTGGTGTAGAAATGAGGCTCTATGGAAGCAAAAAGTTTATACAGCAAATATAGTTGTTCAAAGGATTCAATATACTGTAAAGGCCAGAATTAGAAGTATAATGCCCAACAAAATTCAGTTGACAGATAGAATATGGTTTGAAGGCTTGTTTTCACACAAAAACGAGTGGGAAACAAATGGTAAGAAGGGATAGAGTTGTCATTTTTGAATTCCCGTAACCCTGTACCCAGCCTCAGTAAAACAGACTTAACATTGGTACCATTAGAAAGCTAATTAATTTTCCTACAACTTTTGTGAAATAATGTTTTCCCTATAACGCAACGAAAACAGATCATAACCCAGCCCCAAGTCACAGGACCCTAGAGTTACGAGAATAACATAACTTCCTTTATTAGCCATGGACAGCCACGGAAGCAAGGAGTGAAATTAGTGTGCTTTCAATTATCAAAGCGACTGATTGCCTAAGGAAAATTATTATTTGATTTTATTTTTTTGATTTAGGGGAAAATAAAGGAAAATGATAATTACCTTTTCCTTAGTTAGGTTTTGGTGATTAGGAAATTTAAATAGAAAATAATAAAGAGCTTGAAGGCTCATTTGGCTTGGTGGCTGCCGTGTGCTTAGAGAGAATGGAGAGGGAGAGCTCATGAGTTCTAGAGAGAGAGGCAGAGAAGAAAAACATGAAAGAGAATAGAAAAGAGGAGAAGGCCAAGGATAGTGATCTTAATGTATGGGTTGAGGTTCATAGTTTTATTTTTCTTTGTTTTTCTCTCTTCTTCTTAATTCTAAGCATGGAAAAATGATGATGATGGTAGGTTTGGATTTTTTGTTACAAGATTATTGGAGGCTATGGTTTGAAATCCCTAGGGTATGTATTTGGGTTCATAGTGATGTTGTTATTTTCTACCTATTCTTGAATCTAAGATTTTTTTTTTTCTTTTCTTTTGTGTGGTGTATTCGAAATCGGGGGGGAGGGTATTTGATCATGGTGGTGGCCATTGTTTGGATCCTTGAGTGATAGCAAGAGAGGTAATGGAATCCTTGCCTTATGGTGGATGTTCTTGTCACTTTGGTTGTTGTTTTTTTTTTTCATGAAGATATTGATTTTGAATGTTGGGATGAGGTTTTATTTTGAAATTGTGGTTTATGGCATTATTCTATTGTTGTGGCTATGAGGAATATGCATATTGATTAGGTATGAGTAATTCTTTGAGGGATTTCCTATGAAGTGTATATGGCCTAAGTGTGTGAGCTCTATGATTTTATGTGTTTGAGTATGCTTGGGCGTGTGGTGTATATATGCGAGCATGAATAGAAATTTTTGGTCATGCATGAATTATGGGTTCTTATGGTTATGTTTTCATGGTTGTTTTAAATCTAATAATTTATGTAACAAGAATGAGAGAATGCTAATAGACACATGCTAGGGCTTAAGTTTAGTTTGGGCTATGTTATGATAATGTTGTCTTTTAAATATTCTTGTAAAATGCAAAAAGAAAATATGAGATGTTGATGATGGTCTCGACCTATAGGGTATTGATGCATGTGTTGTTTTGTTTTATTTGTTGTCACCTACACTCATTAGAAATATGCTAGGTTATTTGGTTAATTGGGAATTTGTCGTAAGTATCTTATAAATGATGATTTGATGATACATGAAAGTTTTGGTTTGAGTAATTGTTTAAAAGCATGATTTAAAGATGAACTTCATGATAGTTATGCTTGCTGATTTTTTTTTTTTTTTTTTTTGTAATTGGTGAATATGATGGTGAAACAATGTTTGATATGCTCAAGTAATGCCTTAAGATGGTGTATGAGTTTATGTTAACAAGAAGATATTTTTATTTCACATATAAATAGTGTTTTTATCAAATTAACACATGTAGATTTTTGCGTATATTTATGAAGAAAATATAGTTTTTAATCCAAGTTTGTGATTTTGAATGAATTATTAGTTGCTGGAATTTTGAGTAAAAAATGAGAAATATTTTTTAAATGAGATAAATAATGTTAGTGCATCAAATAAATTATGCACTAAGTTATGCATATGTAGAAGTGACATTTTAAAATGTAAATATGAATTTTCACAATAATATTTAACTGCAGTTTTTTTTTATTTAAATGAGAAAATATTTTCGTTTAAATTTACTTATGATCTTTTTAAACAAAATAAATAGTTGCTGAAACTTTGTGTTGTTAAGCTAAAATAATTATTTTGTTTAAAATTTAAGTGTCTTACACCTAAATACTTCAAGTCTTAAATAATATAAGTGAAAATACATTTTTCCCACACTTTAAATTATATTTTTTTTCACATTTAAACATGTAAATTTTTTATTGATTTAGAAAGGTTATTTTCTAAAAGAAACAAGAGATGTATTAAGTATTTCTAAATGACTACAAGTTTTGTTATTTTCTATGCTATTTAAAATAATAAATGAGATTATTATTTTATGAGAAATTAAGAAAAAGCTAAATGAATTATTTTATAAAGTAAATGTAATGAATTAAATAGTTTAATCAAACTTTGGGACTTAAGAAAACAAATAATTTTAATTTAATAATGTTGCTGAATTTTATTTGAAAAAGCAAGAAATAAGCATATAGGAATTATCGTTTTAAAATGTTACATTTTAACAACGCTCCCACCTATGCATGTCGCATGCAAATGCATTTTTACGTTAAAAAATATGCCTATTGTTCAAACATATGGTTTTTACTTTGTCACAATGAAGGGTTAATAGGTAGAACTATAATTATGATTTCATTTGAAAATGTGTATGTTTGGAATTATTGGGCAACTTGCACCACATGTGCATGGCCCATGCACACGTGGGGTATATGTGTTGGGCATGAGTATTTTTAGGTGATTCTAAGAGACGACATTTGATTATGATTATAGGCTCGTTGTGAGGTTTTTCTCGTTTTTGCTTTGCTCAGACCTGAGGTAAGGAAGTTAGGTAGAATTTCTATGTTTATGCTATGAAATGGTAAGACTTGTATGTTACATGTAATAATGTGCTATATATGTTTTGATGATGAATCATGTGATATGGAAAATGGAATTCTATCTTGAAATGTTATGACAAGTATAATGCAACATGTATTTCCTTTGTTTGTATGTGAAATGGATTACATGTGCTTGTGTGATGAATGAAAAGATATGGTTGCTAGCATGCTGAATGCAATGCAATAAAGGAGTTACTAAGGATATGATGTTACTCTGAGGGCAGACACACAAAGATTGTTCAAGGACCTGATATATTGTTTACCTCATAGAGAAGGTTTTACCAGCCCAGTTATACTGGTTACCTCAAGATGTGACACGGACAATAGAGGTGTCATGATCACAATGAGTATGCTTATGTTGAATGCATGAGATATATGACTATGTTTCATTTTGATTATTAAATATGAGTGTGATGATGTTATGGATTGTTCTGTTATGTTATACATGTCTTTCTTGCTTTATCTTTGATTTTTTTGTACTTCCTTACTGGGCTCTTAGCTCACCCCCATACTTTCTCCCTTTTAGGTAATAAATATGGTTTCTCTCTGGCAGGCGCTGTGATATGGGGAGTTCCAACGTCTGGGTGTGTATGGCGTGGGAGTATCATATGAACGAATAAAAAATCAACATAAGCGTCAAGTTTTAAAGAATCATGTTATGGACTTTAGTTTTAAACCTATTAGTGGGACTTGAATTTTATTTTTCTTTAAACGATGCATAAGAAAACATTATTATTATTTTAAACTATTGGGCCTAACTAGCATGTTTTATCAATGTTTCACTGAATTTCATATGTTAAATGATGAGAGACATTTTACAAAGTAATACAATAGAATTCTTTACAGTACAATTCATGGGGAGGAACACCATGTTGAATGCCATGTGTGTGTATAGCATGTGGTAGGGTAAATTCATATTTCATGTCTAAAAAACATAAATGTATGGTTGATTATCGTATGTGAGAATAATGCGAGGTAAGAAGCTATGATTGTATGTGTGTGAGCATAGCATGCATTGTGTTTGTTATGTGGTATTTTTGTTTATATTGCATGAGGTTTTGTATAATGATATGTTGTTATCAAGTTGGGGGAGACATGTCATACATAACTCTTCTTACAAGGCGTTAGCTCAACAATACTCTGTGTCGCAGGTAAAGGCAAGGCAAAAGAATGAGTATGGCATGCTCGTGACGTGGATTTCACATGTTAGTGGGAGTGTCACAGTGTTTTTTAGAGTTCTTAAAAGTATTTATGTTTTCTTAAAAAAGAAACTAGTTTTTTTTCTAATGATATTGAACAGTTTATGTTGTTTATGATATGAGGTTTAAATTTTTTGTTTTGTTTTAAACAATGAGATCTCATGCCCTATTTATTTCTGTAAATCTGTTTTAAAGGTCTTTATCATTTATTGTTTAAAATGGACTTCTTAACGTGATATCTCGAGAAATCGGGGTGTTACAATGTGTTATCAGAGTAATACGATACTATAGAGTTTGTGATAAGCCCTAACATGTAAAATTCATCGCCGAAGAACAAGCTCGACTATTTGTACTGTAAGTGGTGAATCTTACTTGTGTAAATTTTGTCTTTTAATTTTATGCGCATAGTAGTACAAGGAATAGATGCATGCTAGATAGCTAAGTTTAAGCCTTTAGCTAGAAACTTGATAGGGTTAAGCCGAAATTGATTTGAATTATTTGGAAAAAATTGTATTGAAATTTTTTCTCTCTTCAAGTTATCAAGTTTAATGTTAGCATGATTATTTTAGCCCTAAAATTCCTTATCTATAATTTGTTGGACGTGTGTATCAGGACTTAAAATATGTCCGCATCAACTAGAGCGGGTCAAAGTAGAGGTAAAGGCCGAGGTAGGACCAACGCCCAACCACCAGAACCATGGGGATGGGAGGAACGTTTCGCTGATTGGAAGAAAACATTCGAAGACAGAAGGAGAAAAATAAACGAATTAGGCACCAACTAGTACTGCCAGCACCAACAAGACTAGTGGTGCTAGAGAATAGACCACCACCAACTTTAGTGGTAGCACTTGCTGCAGACGATAGGATGGAACCACTATTTGAAAGGTTCTGAAGGCAACACCCACCTGTATTCGAGGGAAGCACTGATCTGGTCGAGCCAGAAGAGTGGATTAGTCATATGGAGAACATCCTAGACATGGTTCGAGTTCAAGAAAATGATCGTGTGGTTAGTGCTTCCTATACGCTAAGGAAGGATGCCTGCATTTGGTGGGAAGTGGTGCAACAGGCACAAAATGTGAATACTATGGATTGGGACGGGTTCAGACAAGTCTTCAAGGATAAGTACTATAATTATGCGATCTTAGCAGTAAAGATGGATGAATTTACCAAGTTGGTGCAATGGATTCTCACCATTACTGAATACACATAGAAGTTTGATCCGTTGGAAAAATTTTCCCTAGACATAGTACCTACTGATAATGTACGAGAAAATTGGTTTATGAGGGGTCTAAAATCCATTATTGTTAGAGATGTTGATATTTTTTGAGGAGCGGGTTCACATACACCCAAGTTGTAAAGATGGGTATTAGTGCTGAGAGACGTGAGGACAAAATCTAGAAAGAGAATGCTGCAAGGAGAGACGTGACGAAAGGTGGGGCAATTGCTTCCAATGATCATAAGAAGAGGGGACAAGAGCAGTTTGGAAAGTCTGGGAAAGAAAAATGTTGTAAAACTAATAGCGAGAACCGTCCTAGTGGAGGTAATTACAAGAACATTCCACAATGCCCTAAATGTACCAAACGCCATATTTGTGAATGTCAGGCAAAGACATGCAACAAGTGTGCAAAAGAAGAGCTCATCAACCGCAATTGCTCATGGTGGGGTAGACTTGAAATAAAGATGAACAGAAGAAAGATGATAATTTTTTTTCGGCCAGAGTCTTCGCTATCACTCAACTAGAGGCCAAAGCTAGTCCTTGGGTCGTATCACGTCAGATTTATATGGCCAATACCACATGTAATGTTTTGTTTGATTCAGGCATATCTCATTCTTTTATTGCTGGTAAATTGTAGATCATGTGTAACGCCCTACTTCTTTAGAGCCGTTACTAAGAGAGTTTTAAACGTGCAATTAACTCATTGATCGAGGTTTTAGGTTAACAGTGTAGCTAAACTATAATAAAAGTCAATTAATTTGAAAATGTAATCATTCATTGAAATTATAAAGCGTTATACATTTGGGATCCCAAAATTACTATTTAGAAATATTTACAGCTCAAAAATATAATTAAAGTCGACTAAACGACAAAACCTAGAATGAGACACAACATCTCCCAAAAATACCCCTGACTGTGGCAGCCAGGCAAGCCAAACATGTACACGTCGCTCCACGCTCTCCGTACTCATGGTTGGTCGACCTTTCCCTTGCTCTTACCTGCACCATAGAGCACCCGTGAGCCGAAGCCCAACAAGAAAGCTCAACACAAACAATCAACATATGCATAACTATCAATTAGCATACAACAAGGCAGCCAGCAGGCTAAACACATAGTGGCCATGCCGTCCCAGGCGCTTTCCCAGGCCATGGGTTCACGGTCTACACTGTAAGGATTTCTCAAGAATCCAAGAAGGGTCTCACCCTGGCAACTTTCACTCCGCGTGCTCAACGCCGCCCCAGGCCCTTTCCCGTACTCGGCCTCGCATTCCACGTGCTTAACACCGTTTCTGGTCCCTTGCCGTACTCAGCTTCCTACCATTCTTGGCCTTCATAGTTCTGGACCCTTGCCGTTCATTCACAAATATGCAATAAATAGCATATAATCAAAAAATACATAAACAAATACAAACATAAACAATGGGGCTACGCCCTGCAACACAATCACATAGGGTTGTGCCCTGCAAAACAATTTATAGGGCCACGCCCTGCTCTACGGGTAAAAAAGTTTTCATACATGTGTCCCAAGCATCCCAAGCACCGATATCCTGACCATTGTCCCCCTAGTCCGAGCCTCGCTGAAAACCTAGTCTAAACATACTAAGAACATCCATCCATCAAGCTCTAATCCATTAAATAACTTTGGAATGAAATTCTAGTCTCCGGGACCTTCAATTCTATCAATCCGGGTGATAAAATCCACCCCGAGCCTTAACTTTCGGATTCCCGAGCCAAGAACCTTCTCAGGGTCCAAAAACCCCTTGAGAGTCGCGGCCACAATGCCTTGTGTCGTGGCCCGCCTCAACCAGAGGCTCGGCCTCCCCTTTTTGCAAACGCTCGCCGCGGCCAAACCAAAGGGGTGCTGCGGCCCGTCCTTCATCCTGGCCTTTCATCTGTTCTAGAGGGTCGCAGCTCACCAAGACCACAACCGCAGCCCGACCCCTTCGAACCCAGAAAATCCCCCATTTTAGCAACCAAAACCCAGCCAATTAAACCTAAAATCAATCACACAACTCAATTTAATCATCATAGTAGTTCTAGAATGGTCCCAGCAACAAAACTTAACAAAAAGCTAGCTTGAAATCTCATCAAATCCCAAATTCAATCTTCAACATCAAAGACTCAAGAAAGCTAAAACTCAGTCAAGAACTACATAATTTAATGGCTAAAATTACAATTCAAAGCTTACCTTAACCTCTGCATGAATCCATAAGTTGAAACTAAGCTAATCCTCAAATCTAGAGCCCTAATTCCTTGCTTAAGCATCAATGTCTCCCTTGGTAAAGTTTAGAGAAAACAAGAGGGAAAGAAAAGGGAGATAGGGTCGGTTTATGCCAAGTTTCTGTATGTTTCTTATGCTTTGTCTTACTTAACCTAGGTCACTTAAGTTACCTCCAAGGCTCGGGGTACCACAAACGTCCCCGAGGGAAATATGGTAAATTTCCCTGACATTCCCTCCTAAATGCTCTAACTTCAAATATATCTCCAAATATTTATTTTCATAACTCGATAACCCCAATTAAATGTCTAATGCCCAGAATACCCCTTGACTTGCCTCGAGTCGGATATCGAGTCCTGTTGTGACTTCCTAGCTAAACTGCTTCCTAGGACTGTCTCGGATCGTGCATCTCAAATATATCACCACTCACACATGGTAAAGATCACCATAATCACAAATATTGCATTTATACCCTCAAGGGGCTAAAATTACAAACGTGCCCCTAATAACCAAATGGGGTCCACATGCATATTTAATTCACCTAAACATGCATTTCTAATCTCATACTCATCAAATTCACACTTTAATATAATAAATCACTTATTGCCCTCCAGGCATGCTAATCAAGGCCCGAAGCCTTATAAGCAAAATTAGGACGCTACAACTATCCCCTCCTTACATAAATTTCGTCCTCAAAATTACCTGAATAACTTGGGATACCGCTCCCGCATATCTGACTCAAGTTCCCACGTCACCTCCTCAACCTTCATGTTCCTCCATAGCACTTTCACCCAGGAAATGGTCTTCCTTCGCAAGACTTTATCCTTCCGATCGAGAATTTGAACCGGTTTCTCCTCATATGATAAGTCCTGGTCTAGCTCCAAGTTCTCATAACTAAGTACATGCGTAGAATCTGATACATACTTCCGGAGCATGGACACGTGAAAAACATCATGAACTCCTGTTAGAGCTGGAGGCATCACCAATCTGTAAGCTACCTCTCCAACCCGTTCCAGAATCTCAAAGGGGCCAACAAACCTAGGGCTCAGCTTGTCCCGAACGCTAAATGGTTTCACTCCTCTCAAGGGAGAAACCCTAAGAAACACATGATCACCTACTTGAAACTCTACACTCCTGCGTTTCAAGTCCAAGTAACTCTTCTGGCGACTTTGGGAGGCGAGCATTCAAGCTCTAATCTTTTCAATTGCCTCATTGGTCCTCTGAACCATCTTAGGACCCAAGTATCTCTTCTCACCTGTCTTATCCCAATGGATATGTGATCTGCACTTCCTCCCATATAACATCTCACACGGAGCCACTCCGATAGTCACCTGATAACTGTTGTTGTACGAAGGCTCAATCAAAGGAAGATACTTACTCCAAGATCCCCCAAAATCCAGCACACAGGCTCATAGCATATCTTCTAGTATCTAAATTGTCCTCTCATACTATTCGTTCGTGTGAGGATGATAAGCAGTACTAAACCTCAATTGCGTGTCCATAGCCTTCTGCAAGCTCTCCCAAAAATTGGAGGTGAAGGTGGGGTCCCTGTTGAACACTATGGACCTCGAAGCCCCATGAAGTCGAACAATTTCCTTCTCATACAATTCTGCATACTGCTCCACAGTATAAGTCGTCCTAACAGGCAAGAAGTGGGCAGATTTGGTATACCTATCCACGATCACCCACACTGAATCATGTTGTTGCACGGTCTTCGGAAAACCAACCACGAATTCCATGGTGATATCCTCCCACTTCCACTCTAGGACCCCTAGAGGCTACAATAACCTTGCTAGCCTATGATGTTCAGCCTTTACCTACTGAGAAGTTAAGCACTTGGCCACATAGTCCACCACTTCCCTCTTCATTCCGGACCACCAATACAAGGTTCACAAATCTTGGTACATCTTCGTCGTACCTGGATGTAAAGAATAGGGAGTGTTATGAGATTCATCCAAGATCTCTCGCTAGATACCAGAATCCTTCGGAACACAGATCCAACCCTTGTACTTCAGTAGTCCCATCTCCGAGATAGAGAAGTCCTTAGCCGCTCTGACCAAGTCACTCTCTCTAAGCCCTCTCAACTGGGGATCCTCCCCCTATGATTCCTTGATCCTCTCAAGGAGTGTAGACTGAAGAGTGATGTTGGCTAACCGACCAACAACCAATTCTATACCCGCTCTAGTCATCTCCTCAACTAACTTATTAGATATTTGCCTCGAACTGAACAATTCTCCTGGGACCTTCCAACTCGATGTATCAGCCACACCATTAGCCTTCCCAGGATGGTATAAGATATCACAATCATTATCCTTTACCAATTCTAGCCACCGTCTCTGGTGCATATTTAGATCCCTCTGAGTAAAGTAGTACTTCAAACTCTTATGGGCGGTGTAAATTTTGAACTTCTCACCATACAGATAATGTCTCCAAACCTCAAGCGCAAATACAATCTTTGACAACTCCAAATCATGCGTGGGATATCTCTGCTCGTACTCCTTTAACTGCCTCAATGCATAGGATATCACCTTTCCGGCTTGCATCAGCACACACCCTAAACCATGTCTGGAAGTATCACAATAAACCACAAACTTCTCATTGTCTGTCGGCAGACTCAATACCGGAGCGGTGATCACACCTGTATATCCATACATACTTAGTTTCTTCCTCATCAATTCAGTCAGCGATGTGGCTATCCTGGATAACCCCTCAACGAACTGTTGATAATACCCTGCTAATCCCAGAAAGCTCCTAACTTCCGGGACACTGCTCGGTCTAGGCCAGTCTCTCATTGCCTCAATCTTACTTGGGTCAACCAAAATCCCCTCCTTACTGACAATATGGCTCAGAAATGTGACTTGCAGTAGCCAAAACTCACACTTGTTGAACTTAGCATATAACCTATGCTCTCTCAATCGCTGCAATACCATGCGTAATTATTGCTCATGCTCTGTCTCTGATCGAGAATACACCAATATGTCATCAATAAACACAATCACGAACTTGTCCAAGTAGTCCTTGAAAACCCTATTCATCATATCCATAAAAGTTGTTGGGGCGTTGATTAATCCAAATGACATAACCAAGAATTCATAGTGTCCATATCTCATGCGGAAAGCAGTCTTTGGTATGTCCTCCTCTTTAATCCTTAACTGGTGATAACCTGACCAGAGATCGATCTTAGAGAACATTGTCTTCCCCTGTAACTGATCAAACAAGTCGTCGATCCTAGGTAGAGGATACTTGTTCTTAATTGTTAACTTGTTCAGCTCCCTGTAGTCAATACACATCCTAAGAGATCCATCTTTCTTCTTTGAAGAACAACATGGGAGCACCCCATGGCGAGAAACGTGGTCTGATGAATCCCAAATCCAGTAACTCCTGCAGCTGAATCTTCAATTCCTTCAACTTCGCTGGAGCAATTCTATAAGATGTCCTAGATATTGGCTCCACTGCTGGCGCCAACTCTATAACAAACTTGATCTCTCGCTGTGGCAGCAACCCTGGAAAGTCCGATGGAAATAGATCTAGAAACTCACATACTAATCTGGTCTCACTCGGTCCAACCGATACAACCCTAGAGGTATCCACAACGTTCGCTAGGAATCCTATGCAACCTTCCTGCATTAGGTCTTTAGCCTTCAGTGCTGAAATCATAGGTACTTGCGATCTACTAATTGTCCCAACAAACACAAAGGGCACCTCCCCTTTTGGTTCAAAAGTCACCATCCTGCGTTTGCAGTCAATTGTCGCCCCATACTTCGATAGCCAATCCATCCCTAGAATCATATCGAAGTTATCCATCGTTAACTCAATTAGATCAACATCCAACTCTCTACCGTCTATCTCTACTGGAAATGCTCTAATCCATCTCCTAGAGACTACTAGTTCCTCAGTCGGCAACAAAGTCTGAAATCCCCTAGCATACAACTCACTAGGTCTACAGAGCTGATTTATCACTCTAGCAGACACAAATGAATGAGTAGCCCCCGAATCAATCAATGCAGTAAAAGAAGAACCAGCACTATAAATCTGACCTGTCATGACCGTAGGGCTAGCCTCAGCCTCCGTCTGGGTCAAGGTGAATACTCTGGTAGGAGCGAGGTTGTTGCTCTGCTTCAGCTCCTCTTTCCTGGCTTATGGGAAGTCCTTCTTCAAATGATTGATACTCCCACAAATAAAGCAGCCCCTGATCCTGGACTCTCCCTGATGTCATCATCTACACCGAGGACACACTGGGAAACTCCTCCAATTGTCACCCCCGCCCTAATGGCCACTAAAAGCACCCCGTGCCCTCCTGTCCGAGCTAGGAGGAACGAAAAAATTTGGGGCCTTTATCTTCTACTCACTGGGGCAACTACCCTGACTAGATCTGGTAGAAGGAGGCATCGTCCTCCTAGCTTCGCACCTAGCAGCGCTCTCTCTCCATATCTAATCCTCGGCCCCCTCAGCTATAAGGGCCTTGTCCACTACCTGAGCATACGTGGTAGTCCCTGGGTCCAAAGTTATCTAAACATCACGGGCGACCATGACATTCAATCCCCGCACAAAACGATCCCTTCATACCGCATTAGTCAGCACCAAATCTGGTACGAACTTCGCCAACCAATCAAATCTCAAAGTAGAATAAGCTACCCTCTCATTCCCTTCCACCCTCATGAAATCCAAGATGGAAGAAATCATATTCATCCACTGCTCTGCCCACAGTGGGTCTGGTCTACCCTCAAAGGTGGGAAGATACTGCTTCCTGAACCTCTCATACAAAGGTTCCCACCTATTCTCCATAACATGCTGAACTAGCACTGGTGCCACAGCCTGCTGAATCTGCAACCCAATGCCCTGAGGAGGGGCTTGTTGCCTCAGTTGTCAAAGCTCTTCTTCTGTTCAGTGCAGTTTGGCTTCCATGTCGGCAAACAACTGTTGCCAATTCTATGGGGCAGGTGGAGGGTCCTAACCCTGGTTGTCATCCTCAGCCCTATTGTCGCGGAGTCTGGTTGATTGTCGAGGCATTTCAACAATATGCCTGCAATTCAACGATGCCGCTCATCAGGCATGATAACAACGTCCAAAACATCCTTCCAATTCAAATCAACCAACCATAACAACAATCCACAGTACACAAATAGCATACAACACTCAAAGGGCCATGCCCTAACATCATGCATATGTTAACTAATTCATCATGCTCTATATAAAATAATCAGGCAAACAGGGCACTTAAGCACATAATCAAGCACACAATTCAATCATTACCAACCAACCCTGAGTCGAGCTTGTCACTGGCAGCGAGCGTACATGTTCGGTCAATCTCCAGGAACCATAAACCTTGTCTCACTCTGATACCAAGTTGTAACGCCCTACTTCCTTAGAGTTGTTACTAAGTGAGTTTTAAAAATACAATTAACTCGCTAATCGAGGTTTTAGGTTAAAAGTGTAGCTAAACTATAATAAAAGTCATTTAATTTGGAAAGGTGATCATTCATTGAAATTATAAAGCATTATACATTTGGGATCCCAAAATTACTGTTTAGAAATATTTACAGCTCAAAAATATGATTAAAGTCGAATAAACGACAAAACATAGAATGAGACACAATATCACCAAAAAATACCCCTGACCATCGTAGCCAGGCAGGCCAAACATGTACACGTCGCTCCACGTTCTCCGTACTCATGGTTGGTCGACCTTTCCCTTACCCTTACCTGGACAATAGAGTAGCCATGAGCCAAAGACCAGCAAGAAAACTCAACACAAACAATCAACATATGCATAACTATCAATTAGCATACAACAAGGCAGCCAACAGGCTAAACACATAGCGGCCATGCCGTCCCAGGCACTTTACCAGGCCCTGGGTTCGCGGTCTACACTATGAGGATGTCTCAAGCATCCAAGAAGAGTCTCACCCTGGTGACTTGCACTCTGCGTTCTCAACGCCGCTCCCGGCCCTTTGTCATACTCAGCCTCGCACTCCATGTGCTTAACGCCGTTTCCGACCCCTTGCCGTACTCGGCTTCCTGCCGTTCTCGGCCTTCGCTATTCCCGGACCTTGCCGTCAATTCTAAGATATGCAATACATAGCATATAATCAACAAATACATAAACAATAGGGCTACGCCCTGCAGCACAATCACATAGGGTTGTGCCCTGCAAAACAAACTATAGGGCCACGCCCTACTCTACGAGTACAACAGTTTTCTTACTTGTGTCCCAATATTCCCGAGCACCGATATCCTGAGCATAGTCTCCCTAGTCCGAGCCTCATTGAAAACCTAGTCACAACATATCAACAACATCCATCCATCAAGCTCTAATCCATTAAATAGCTTTGGAATGAAATTTTAGTCTGCGAGACCTTGAATTCTATCAATCTGCGTGATAAAATTCATCCTGAGCCTTAACTTTTGGATTCCCAAGCCAAAAACCTTCTCGTGTTACAAAAGCCCCTTAAGAGCCGCAACCCACTGCCTTGTGCTGTGGCACACCTCAACCAGAGGCTCAGCCTCCCCTTTCTACAGACGCGTGCCGCGGCCCAACCAAAGGGGCGCCGCGGCCCGCCCTTCATCCTCGCCTCCCATCTGTTCTAGAAGGTTGCGGCTCACCAAGAATAGAGTCGCGGACCGGCGCCTTCAAACCCAGAAAATCCCCCATTTTAACAACCAAAACCCAGCCAATTAAACCTAAAATCAATCCCACAACTCAATTTAATCATCACAGTAGTTCTAGAATGGTCCCAACAACAAAACCTAACAAAAAGTTGGCCTAAAACCTCATCAAATCCCAAATTCAATCTTCAACTTCAAAGACTCAAGAAAGCTAAAACTTAGCCAAGAACTATAGAATTTAATGGCTAAAATCACAATTCAAATCTTACCTTAACTTCTGCTTGAATCCACAAGTTGAAACTGAGCTAATCCTCAAGTCTAATGCCCCAATTCCTTGCTTAAGCTTCAATGTTTCCCTTGGTAAAGTTTAGAGAAAACAAGAGGGAAAGAAAAGGGAGATAGGGTCAGTTTATGCTAAGTTTCTGAGTGTTTCTTATGTTTTGTCTTACTTAACCTAGGTCAGTTAAGTTACCTCCAAGGGTCGGGGTACCAAAAACGTCCTTGAGGGCAATATGGTAAATTTCCCTGACATTCCCTCCTAAATGCTCTAACTTCAAATATATCTCCAAATATTTATTTTCATAACCCAATAACCCCAATTAAATGTCTAATGCCCAAAATATCCCTTGACTTGCCCCGAGTCGGGTATCGAGTCCCGTTGTGACTTCCTAGCTAAACCGCTTCGTAGGACTATCTCAGATTGTGCATCTCAAATATATCACCACTCACACGTGGTAAAGATCACAATAATCACAAATATTGCATTCATACCCTCAACAGGGTAAAATTACAAACATGCCCCTAATAACCAAATGGGGCCCACATGCATATTTAATTCACCTAAACGTGCATTTCTAATCTCATACTCATCAAATTCACACATTAATATAATAAATCACTTATTGCCCTCCAGGCATGCTAATCAAGGCCCCAAGCCTTATTAGCGAAATTGGGATGCTACGTCATGTGAATAAATCCATTGAATTGTTTGATGTGGGGTTTGGGACCATGTTACCATATGGGGAGGTAGTAGTTTCTATAAATTAGCTTAGCATTATACCTATATGGATTGATGGTAGAGAATTGTTTGTAGATCTAATTGTTTTAGACCTAGTTGACTTCGATGTAAACTTGGGAACAAAATTTCTAAAAACAAATACAGACCGTCTATTCATTGCTTGTAGAAGAAGGTAGTATTCACACTGGAAGGGGAGGAATGGTTCGAGTTTAGGGGCACAGGCAAGAAACCTCAAACTCCTATCATTTCAGTGATGAAGGCTTGGGAGATGTTGCAAGATGGGTGCTTGGGGCACCTAGTAAATATGGTCGATGATACTAAGGTAATGGAAAGAAAGTCGGAGGAAACAAAAGCAGTGGTTGAATTCCTTGATGTCTTCCTTGAAGAATTGCCAGCACTACCACTGCACAGAGAAATTGAGTTTGTGATAGACCTAATGGTAGGGACAACACCAATATCTCGGGAACCATATAGGATGGTACCACCAAAGTTACAGAGCTCAAGGTACACTTGGAGGAAATGCTTAAGCTAGGGTTTATCAGACCTAGCTACTCTACATGGGGCGCACCGATTCTGTTTGTAAAGAAGAAAGATGGGACAATGAGAATGTGTATCAATTACCGGGAGCTGAACAAGCTGACGATAAAGAATCGATATTCATTGCCAAGGATTGATGATATGTTGGACCAGCTTCAAGGGACGAAGGTATTTTCAAAAATTGACCTTCGGTCAAGATACCACCAGCTGAGGATAAAAAACAAGGACATACCAAAGATAACTTTTAGAATGCGGTATGGACATTATGAATTCATGGTGATGTCATTTGGACTCACGAATGCCCCGGGAGCTTTTATGGACCTTATGAATTAGTTTTATAAAGAGTATTTGGATCAGTTTGTCATCGTATTTATAGATGATAAACGAGTTTACTCTAAAATAGAGGAAGAGCATGAGGAACATCTACGTTTGACCTTACAGCGATTGAGAGAACATCAATTGTATGCAAAGTATAAGAAGTATGAATTATTGTTGTCCGAAGTTGCATTTTTGGGGCATATTGTCACTAATGGGGGAATCATGGTGGAGCCATAAGATTGATGTTGTGAAGGAATGGCATAGACCAAACAATGCCTCTCAGATCATAAGTTTTCTGGGTTTAGCAGGAGGTTTGTTGAAGGTTTCTCGAAGATAGCTACACCTTTAATAGAGTTAACAAGAAAGGATCTGAAGTTCAATTGGTCAGACAAGTGTGAACAAAGTATTCAAGATTTAAAGGAATTACTTATATCAGCACCTGTACTCAGCTTACCGCTTGATGAAGGACAGTTTGTGGTACTGTGACTCATCAAAACAAAGGTTAGGTTGTGTTCTGATTCAGGCTTGAAAGGTGATCGCCTATGCTTTGAGGCAATTAAAACAATATATACAAAGGAATCTAACTCATGACCTGGAGTTAGTTGCAAGCGTGTTTTCACTGAAGATATGGCATTGTTATCTCTATGGGGTTAAATGTGAAATTTACACTGATCACAAGTCTTGGGTACTACTTCACACAGAAGGAATTAAATATGAGACAGATAAGGTGGTTGGTTTTGGTTAAAGATTATGACTATGAGATAATGTATCATCCAGGTAAGGCTAATGTAATAGGTGATGATCTTAGTCGCAGAGGTCCTAGAATGGCTTCTACCTTACAAGGAGTATCTGGAAAGCTTCTAGAGGACATGGAATGAGCAAATATAGAATTGATCACCAAACAACTTAATAATGTTACACTTCAATAAAATTTGATAGAAAGAATTAAGGAGAGACAACAGACAGATAAGAGGCTGAGTGAACAAAAGCAAGAAATTCAAAATGACGATCCAAGGATTACACCATGTCAGATACTAGACTGATAATGCTCAAGGGACTTGTATGTGTGCTAGATAATGAGGAGTTTAAAAAGGAGATACTTGTAGAAGCTCATACTACACCATACTTAGTTAACCCCAGGACCACTAAGATGTATCATGATCTGAAAGCATTGTATTGGTGGCCTAGTATGAAAAAGGATGTAGTAGATTATGTGGCAAAATGCCTAACTTGTCAACAAGTTAAGGCAGAGCAACAAAGACCAGCAGGATTGTTGCACTGTTAAATCTCCCAGAATGGAAATTGGAAGAAATATATGTGGATTTTGTGATAGGGTTGCCTAAGACTAGCAAACAACATGATGTAGTTTGGGTAGTTGTGGATAGGTATAAAACGTCAGCCCATTTTCTACCAGTAGGCATGACTTTTTTCCATGGATCAGTTTGCAAAACTATACGTAAACGAGATAGTAAGGTTTCATGGAACACCATACTTAATAGTGTGTGATAAGGATGCTCGGTTTACGTCGTCATTTTGAGCAAGTCTAAAGAAAGTTATGGGAACGCAGTTAAAGTTCAATACTGTATACAATCCAAAGACAGATGGCCAAATTGAAAGAACACATCAAATCTTGCAGGATATGCTGAGGGCATGTGTTATAGACTTCCAAGGGTCGTGGAGTAAGTAATTGTCATTAATTTAGTGTTCCTACAACAAAATCTATTAGTCTGCCATTTGAATAGCACCTTATGAGATGTTGTATAGAAGGATGTGTAAATCACCACTTCATTAGGATGAATTAGAGGAAAGCAAGTTTCTTGGAAAAAAAATGTTGTTCAGCATACCAACAAGGCTATACAAAAGATGAGGGCTAGGATGGTCATTGTGTAAACTAGGCAGAAATCCTATGCAGACTTGAAGCGGAGACATGTTGAGTTCAAAGTAGGTGATCATATCTTTCTTCGTTTGTTGCCACAAACGGGACCACTAATATGTATCATGATTTGAAAGCATTGTATTGGTGGCCTGGTATGAAAAAGGATGTAGTAGATTATGTGGCAAAATGCTTAACTTGTCAACAAGTTAAGGCAGAGCAACAAAGACCAGCAGGATTGTTGCCCTGCTAAATCTTTTCAGAATGGAAATGGGAAGAAATATCTGTGGATTTTGTGACAGGGTTGCCTAAGACTACCAAACAACATGATGTCGTTTGTGTAATTATGGATAGGTATACAACGTCAGCCCATTTTCTACCAGTACGCATGACTTTTTCCATGGATCAGTTTGCAAAACTATACGTAAACGATATAGTAAGGTTGCATGGAACACCTTACTCAATAGTGTGTGATAAGGATGCTCGGTTTACGTCGTCATTTTGAGGAAGTCTACAGAAAGTGATAGGAACACGGTTAAAGTTTAGTACTGCATACAATCTGAAGACAAATGGCCAAACCGAAATAACACATCAAATCTTGGAGGATATGCTAAGGGCATATGTTATAGACTTCCAAGGGTCGTGGAGTAAGTGCTTGTAATTAATTTAATTTTCACACAACAAAAATTGTCAGTCTACCATTGGTGTAGTGCCTTATGAGATGTTGTATAGAAGGATGTGTAAATCACCACTTCATTGGGACAAATCGGAGGAAGCAAGTTTCTTGGGATAAATGTTGTTCAGCATACCAACAAGGCTATACAAAAGATCAGGGCTAGGATGGTCACTGTGCAAAATAGGCAGAAATCCTATGCAGACCTGAAGTGGAGACATGTTGAGTTCAAAGTAGGTGATCATGTCTTTCTTCGTGTGTTGCCACAAAAGGGAATCAAAGTGAAAAGGCTTGGCAAGAAAGAAAAGCTAAGTCCTGGATACGTTGGGCTTATTGAGATTTTGGACATAGTAAGAGATATGCTTACAAGGTAGCGTTACCACCATCATTATCAAGAGTTCACAATGTAGTTCATGTGTCACAACTTTGAAAATATGTGTCGGATCTGACTCATGTGCTGAGTTATGAAACGTTGGATTTGCAAGAGCATTTATCTTTTGATGACCGTCTAGTGAAGGTTCTTGATTGTAAAGACATGGTTTAAACAAATAAGACCATTTCATTAGTGAAAACTTGTGGAGGAATAGTGTTGTTCAAGAGAGGACATGAGAGCTAGAATCAAATATGCGACAGCAGCATTCTAAATTGTTTAAGTAAATTTTGGGTCGAAATTTCTTTTCATGAGGGGATAATTGTAATATTCACTTGTTCGAGATGGTACTTTTTTTTGTCTTTAGTATTTATAAGTTTAAATATGTACGGAATTTTAAGGATAATTAAAAAAAT
Organism: Humulus lupulus; assembly: GCF_963169125.1. Lineage (NCBI taxonomy): Eukaryota > Viridiplantae > Streptophyta > Magnoliopsida > Rosales > Cannabaceae > Humulus > Humulus lupulus. The sequence continues at coordinate 115,590,168 of NC_084794.1, read as the reverse complement.
TTGATTTCATGAGCATGAGTATATTGTCTAGTAATAAAATCTCGGCATGAGCATATTGCCTAGTAAAAAATTATTTTTTTGGTTAATTTTAATTATGTATTTTGTGAATATTATTATTGTGAGTATAATAATAATTAATAATATGATATGAATTTTAATTCTATTTTCTTTATTTTATTTATCACATTATTATTAAAAATGATTTAATAATAATATTTGTGAAATTATGAAAGGACTATAATAACCCTAGAATTTAAGGGCATGTTTGGCATTGTTTTCTGTGTTATGTTTTCAAAGCTATGATTTTAGAAATAAGAACGGAAAATTATTTTTGTAGTTTTCAAAAAACAAGATGTGATTGGTTAATGTTTTCTAAAAATAATTTTTTGAAAGAAATTCTTAATTAAAAAATTAATAAATACATTTACAAAGAGAAAAATCTTTTAAAATTTTGTAATAAATAATGATAAAGTAATGTGAAAGAAAAAGTGATTAAAGAGAAATTGAAAAGAGAGAAATTGATGCAAGAAAAAATAAGAGAAAGTGGTGGGAAAGAAAGTAAAGAGAGAGAGAAAATGAGGAGATAGAAAGTGAGCAAAGAAAAAATAATGTGAGAGAAAGTGATGCGAAAAAATAAAGAGAGAGAAAGTGATGTGAGAGAAAATAAGGAGATAGAAAGTAAGGAGAGAAACTAATGTTAGAGAAAGTGAGAAGAGAGAAAATGATTAGATAGAAAGTGATGTGAGAAAAACTAATGAGATAGAAAGTGATGTGAGAAGAACTAATGAGATAGAAAGTGATGTGAGAAAAACTAATGAGAGAAGGTGGTGTGAGAAAAACTAATGAGAGAGAAAGTGATGTGACAATAAATGATGTGAGATAATAATAATTAAAAAAAGATATTAGAAAAAAATAAAAAAAATAATTTTGAGAACAACGGACACTACAACAAAATAGAGGTTTTATGACTTTATTTGGCAGACATTGGAAGTCTACAATGTCTCCCAATTGGGGAGACGTTGCTGCTAGGGTCATTGTACGTATATATCCCACGTCTCCCATTGGGAGACGTGCCTCACTTCCCACGTCTCCCATTGGGAGAGGTTGAAAGTCAAACGTTGACTTTCCACCTCTCTCATTGGGAGACGTGGGAAGTGACTCACCTCTCCCAATGGGAGACGTGGGAAGTCCCTAGGAGACATCCAACGTCTCCCATTGGGAGAGGTGAATCACTTCCCACGTCTCCCAGTGGGAGACATTGGAAGTCCCCCTGGCCACTTCTCAACCTATTTCCAACGTCTTCCACCATTTTTAATGTCTTCCAATTGTAGTCATTAATAAAAACTTTCAATGTCTTACACCATTAGACATTTAAAACCCCTGATAAGTTTTAATGTCTTACACCAATGGTGTAAGACATTGTAGGGAGTCATTGTATATATATATATATCTATATATGTTATTATGGAAAATAACATATCACAATCAAGTTCTTCTTGATCTCTTCTTAGATTTCGAATTTAGGTTGTTTCTAAGTGAGAAAAATAGTGGGAAATGAGAGAGAAACATGAGGGTCGAATTAGGGTTTGTTCAAGAAAGACCCTAAAGAGAGCGAGAGATTTGAGGTTTAATACACTTGGGAAAATTCTGGGCTATTTTTAGTGTTTTAGAATCATTCTTTAGGGTCTAAGAACAATATTGGATGTGACAAAAGGGGTTGAGAGGGCCCGATTCGAAAGACACCATTTTTTGTTCTTGAAAATTAATGTTTTTGGAAGATTTTGGATCTAAGAGAACATGAGAGGTTCCAGGTCTGTTTGAAGTGTTTAGAAAGCTTAGAGGGACCCTAAGAACCATTTTTGTTGTGAAGAAACAGGCCAAAAAACACTAAAATAAAATTTTGCATTTTGACAACAATTTTTGGCGATACACCGATAACGGGGAAGAAAACCACAATCTTCTCATTGAGGGATGGTTTTTTTGAGCTACAAACATTGTTTGAGGTGCTGGGATCTTTGGGAACAACTTCCAACTCGTTTGGAGTTTTAAAAACAAGCAGGAAGAAGAGTTAGAATCTCGTAGGTGACAGAGAAGAAGAAGATTTTGGCAAGGCTCTGGCGAACTCAATTTGGGTATTTTGAAAGATCTTTTCTTAAAAAAAAATTCTTGTTACAGATTCTACATGATTTTTAGCGATGTTTTGTAAAGTTTGAGACATTTTTTAAATTTTCTTAAATTATTGTGAATTATTTGGTTTTTATAAAAGAATAATTATGAAAAATACTTAGGCTATTGCAAAATTCTTGAAATAATTTTGATGGGTTATTATGTGTTAGGAAATAGTTATGGGCAGTTAGTTTGCGATTTTTTAACATTTTGTGTATTTATTTGTAATTATTTTATTTAATGCCTAGATTACTTGTGAAATTTACTTAGAACATGTTTTAGTCACTGTTTGGATTTTTATGAAGTTAATTATTTATTGTAAAGTAATTTGGAACTGATTTTGAAGCTTAAATGTTACGATAAGGAATTTTTATAATTTAATTATTCATAATTGTGAAATAAATGGGTTTAAATTAAAATATATGGTATAAATTGTTGCTCTCTGTTTGGGTACTGTTTAAATGACTTAGAAATGATTTTATACTAGATAGAATAGATTTAGAAGCATGATTGTGATTGTTTGTAATTTATGGATAATTATTTGGTAAATTACGCATTTAAAAAGATTTTATGTGTAAATAATTATAATGATTGGGGCATGTTTCTAAAATAAATAATTATATTTTATCATCTGTATAAGTGAATTGGAAGCATATTAGATATTGACTTTGGTAATGTTTAGGAATATTTAATTATTTTGTGAATTATGAGTAATTAAAGTGTTAATTATTAGAAATAAATAATTAAAATAAATGTTGAGCATTAATCTGATTTTATAAAGATAATATAAACTTAGCGGCTGTTTAGATTAATTATGGTCACATGAATAATTATCTGATTTAAGTTATTTGGCATAAATAGATAATTTTACGCTATAAAGGTATTTTCGTAAATTTTTGCATAAGAGTATTTATATGAATACATGTGTTACATTAAATATGTTTATATATGGGTATGCAAGTCAATGGTATGGGTTTTGATGAAAAATAAATAGGGTTAGCGTGTCATGCAATGTTTTGCATTATGTATTTTGGGGTAGAAACATACAACCTTGTTATGTTTGTGTATTTCTGTGGTGCGATTAGTGGATTAATGATTTTGAAAATGACATTTGGATGGTGCTAGAGATGTATGAATGTTATGCATGTTTTCTTTTGCTCCTTGTGTGAGCAAAACACTTGCAAGACATTCCAAGGGTTACCATGGGTGAGCAGAATTCATGGTGAGGAGCACCCCGTTGAATGCCATATGTGTGTATAGCATGTGGTAGGGAAAATTCACATTTCATGTCTGATCAACATGAATGTATGGTTGATTATCGTCCGTGAGAATATGTACAGTAAGAAGCTATGATTGTATGTGTGTGAGCATAGTATGCATTGTGTTTATTTTGAGGTATTTTGGTTTATTTTGCATGATTTTTGTATAAAGATATGTTGTTATCTGGTTGGGGGAGTTGTGTCCTACATAGCTCTTCTTATTGCGCATTAGCTCGCCAGTACTCTGTTTCCTAGGTAAAGGAAAGGCAAAGCATTGGGTATGGCAAGCTCGAGGCGTGGATTTCACATGTTAGTAGGAGGGTCACGGTGTTTTTTAGAGTTTCTAAAAGTATTTATGTTTTCTTGAAAATGGTTATGGTATTTTTCTAAAGATGTTGAACAATTTATGTTGTTTATGGTTTAAGGTTTAAAAATGTTTTGTTTTAAACAATGCGACCGCATGCCCAATTTATTTCAGTAAATGAGTTTTAATGTTCTTTATCATTTTATTGTTTTAAATGGACTTCATAACGTGATATCTTGAGAAATCGAGGTGTTACACAATATTCCTTCTCCTAAGGTAAATCTTAAAAATAAATTCTTTCTTTTTAAATAAACAAATAGAAAATCTAATATAATGTCTTTAAAATTAATTGTGCAGAGCGTTAGACTTAAAAAGGGCCATAACTTTACAGAAACGAGGAATGCCTACTACTTGCTTGATTGGTTAGATGCAATTGATGTTTAAGGTCATTGGGCTTCTAGTGATCCCAACTTAGAGGGGAACGGAATTCCCCTTGGACCATAGTTTATGGGTGTATGTGTCGATGTGGTTGTTGTGCCCGGTGCTTATCTATTTCGTCCTAACTATTCGATACTTACTATATGAGAAGTTGTTGGTTCAATAGTTGCATGATCTTCTAAAAAGATTATTCCAAGAGTTATTTATTTGGTTATTTAATTATATAAGTACTTGTTCAACATTAACTGATATGCAATCCAACGTTAACTCTTATTTGTACTAAAATACCTCAATGATCATGATCCATATGATAATTAGTGAGAAGACTTGAAATTAACCCTTCAAAACAATGCATATGCTTTATTATAGTATTTTGTGATAGATTTGAAAGGGAAGGTGAGAAAGAAAAAATGATAAAGGGCCAATTTGAATTAGTACATTTTATGCCCCAATCAATTAAAGTACTAAGGTAACTTGAGTATATATAGTTTTAATAATGTGTGTAATATTATAAATTGTTTATTATTCATACTCAATGATTGTAAATCTGTTTATGCGTCATGATACTATTGACTATTTTAGATGAATGATATGATATTTCATGACCTAATTAACTTTTCTTTTGTGTTTTATTTACTAGATTTGACAAGTGAACTACAAAAGAAAATATGATTTTGAAGGCTTTGTTATTCTGAATTTGGAAGATCATGAATTCCTACCTTTACTTTTGAATATGCTAAATTTTTAAGACTATTTTGTTAACTATTGTAAGAATTTTTTGTTTCTGTTAATTACGCGGTGTTGAATATCCTAAGACTTTTTGCTGGATTGTTTGTTTAGGTAATCTTGAATATTTTTTGACACTATTATTTTTTTATTTGAAGATCATGTTGATTTTACTCGACAAAATATGTATAATTTGATGAATGTGTTATGAACCATATAATTGGTACTCAAAAATATATTTGTATAATTTTAAGGGTATCTTAAGTATATTAAATGAAATAGGTTTTAATTATAGCAATAAAAAATAATCATAAATAAAGTAGGCTTTAATGATACTATAATAAAAAATAATTTTCATGTAAAGTATTATATAATAACAATTCAAGCTGATCCAAATATTAGAATAATATAAAAAAATGTGTTATTTATCTTTTACAATAACACTGGTTTATAAACATAAAATTGTGTCATGCAAACTATTTTATATAATGCTGAAAAAGTGTTATTATAAAGTCCATAACACTACTTTATGAGTACCAAAAAGTGTTATATAATCTATTTATAAATAGCATAATAAAGTACTCATCTAATTATTAAAATAACACAACAAAGATGTTATGGTAGGGTTACAATAACACTTATCTATAACTATGAAAAAGTGTTATGCAAAGTGCTCAGACCTACTATAACACTGCTTTCCTTAACACATCAAATAGGGTCATGGTATATATTTGATCATACTTTTTTGGTCTTATTGAAAGTATTTTTAATTAGACTGTCAATGAATTAAACAATCACAATTATTTTTAATTCAATCATTCGTAAAAATATTAATCAAATAAAAATTAATTCAATTGATCCTGTTGACGGTAAGAACTCGTCAACGAAATATGGATGGAAAACTCAATAACTTCAATCAATATCTAATGAACACGAATGAACTTATAGAAACTTGAAGGAAAATTGCAAGTAGGAAATAGAAAGAAAACTCTTATTTTGCTCTTAGATTGATCTGATCTTACAAGAATTTCCCAACCCCTTTGTTTGAGGGGTCAGGATCAATTTAAATTGAAGCTCCAATGGCTTATGATACATTGTGGTCCCGGGGGACCATATGGTACATGGGTACATCGCCAGTGTGATGGCACAGGTAGTAGTGGTATAGAAGGTCGTGGTTTTGGCTCTGGTACATAGTCAGGGTCGTGGGGATGCCTCCACTACTTATTTAGTACCGGTGTCAAAGAAGTGCCACTAGACATAGTGGCACAAGTGGTTCTTGTGTCGGCTCTGATATATGGTCAAAGACATTCAGGCCATGTAACCACTCCTCGTACTTCCACTACTTTCCAGAGATGGATGTCAGGATTACACCCATGTACTCCCCATGCTCGTACAACCTGTTCCCGTACCCGTACCTTGTACCTGAAGGTTGCCCTCGTATATCCAAGATACACCCTTATTCCAAGTCCTTTTTACTTTGCTAAATATAAGAGGATCTATAGCCTTGAGTGAGATAAGCATCTGGGAGGCGTGCCCCACTGGTGAAACCTTCCTTAGAGAATATAGGAGGGCTTCTTCAGCGGGGCATATACTTATATCAAAGAGGTGTGGCCTCGCGAGATGGTGCGTGGGCCTGGGCACCTAGGCGCGGCCGACGCGTGGCCTTGTGAGATGCAAGACGGTGCGCATCCCTGGGTACTTGGGCAAGGCCTGAGAGGCGTGGCCTCGCGAGATGAAATGGTGCACGAGGTCCTCATTTGGAGCACGGGGCTGGTGCCACAAGGTCCTCATGTGGAGCACGCGGATAGTGGTATGAGGCCCTCATTTGGAGCACGCGGCTGGTGGCGCGAGGCTCTTATGTGGAGCACGCAGTTGGTGGCGCGAGGTCCTCATGTGGAGCATGTGGCTGGTGGTGCGAGGCCCTCATTTGGAGCATGCGGCTGGTGGCGCGAGGCTCTTATGTGGAGCACGTAGCTGGTGGCGCGAGGTCCTCATTTGCAGCATGCGGCTGGTGGCTTGGAGCCCTCATTTTGAGCATGCGGCTGGTGGCGAGAGGACCTCATGTGGAGCACGCGGCTGGTGGCGCGATGATAAGGTCATTTTTGTATTAATATTTGTTAAGTTTTTCTCTGCTTGAATGGTGTTATGATAGCATTTTTAATAGTTTTAACTAAGTTTCATTATTCTACAACATATTTTCTACGATGCGTTTTATGATAACAAATCTGACATTTTGATGGCAAGTGTAGTTAAAATAAAGTATTAGGAGTATTAAAAGCTTTCGGGATTGAAATGTGGAAGTGGTGACAACGTGCAAGCTATTTATGATCAAGAATTAAAGAAATTGGAGGTAGGTCGCGGCACTTTAAATGAAATTGCAGTTTCAAAATTTTTTCTTCCAGACAGGCCGCTGCCTAGGGTTCCAGGGCGCTGCGCATAATTTTCAGGCCACTGCCTGAGCGACAGATTTAGGCACAGATTTTGTTCTAGGCCGCGACTCGCATTTTTCAGGCCGCGGCTTGCAACGTCGTTTTTAGATTTTTTATTACTTTTTAATTAGAATTTAATTGAGACTATAAAGGATGATTAGGGTTAATTTGAGAGGGATTTTTTATTACAGTTTAAGAGAGAAAAAGACTGAGAAAGGGCTGAAGAGAAGACTACAAGACTACATTACTCTTGTTCATCAATCTAGTTTCTTTTCTTTCCTTAATCTCTTTAATTTTAATTTTAATTATGTTTGTGATTATGATTATTGTTATGGAGTAGGTTCTTTTTAGGTTAAGGGTTAATTCAAAACCGAAGACATGAATTCTTGATTATTGATAATGAATATTGTTCTTTAATTTCTCTCAATATTAGATTGTTTCTATTTTTCCAATTGAATGTTATGAATTTTGTGAATTCTTGTTAGGTGGCCAACTAATTAAGGTTTTACATTGTTCAATTGTCATCTTAGAATTACTACTCACCTAATAGTTTAGGATTCTAAGTGTGTGTGATAAATTGCAATTGATAGTGATCTCAAAAGAATTGTTGATTGTGATGAAAAATAGAACCTAGGTTAAATGAATTATATGCTTCATTAATTTATTGCCTAGATTAACTTGTTTCCATAGGACTTAATGCTTTATCTAAGTTAAATAGATTGTATGCTTCATAGATTTATTGCTTAGATAAAAGAGTTAATTATTGAGCGCTTCGCCTTGATTACTTATAATAGGGAGACTGGGATAACTGACTGCTTTAACGTTATCTGCGCAGTTAATAGTTTAATTGAGAAATTGGAATAATATTTATTATTTGTGATTAGGAATGATTGTTGAGGGTGGAGATTAACCTTTAACTATTTCTTAATATCGTAATATCAATCATTAATTGCTTTCTAGTTTATGTTATTTAATTTTGAGTTAAAAATCAAAATCCCCTTTTAAGTTTTAGTGTTAATTCTTGAATAATAAAGTGAACGATAGTCCTCGTAGGTTCGACCTGTGCTTGCTATTATACTGAAATAATTGGATGTATTGAAAGAAAAATCATTGTTAAATTTGTGTGGTATACGACAGCCATCAAATTTTTGGCGCCGTTGACGGGGACTATTGTTATTCTCTTTGTTATTCAAATTTATCTATTTGTGACTAATTAGTTTTTACTATGGAATTATCAGGTGTATATGTCTGGTGAAGACGATACTCAAGAAAGGTTATCTCGGCTTAAACAATATCTTGAGTCATCGTCAGCTTCTCGTTCTTCAAGGATTATTACCAATAATCCTCTCTTTCAACGTCTTTCTCCACAAGTCAATCCTGTTAAAGTGCCATTACCGTCTGACAATGAATCTGATTCTGACAATTCAGTTCGATCCTATAGAACAATGGCTCAGCAAAGGACATTGAAAAAGTTGGCAGCGCTAGATCTTGACCAACAACCGCTTTGCATCCAGTATCCACCGTTGGATGTAAACTTTGAGCTAAAATCGGGCCTCATCCACTTATTTCCTTCTTTGCATGGGCTGCCTGGTGAGGATCCGAATAAACATTTGAAGGAGTTTCATATTGCCTGTTCTAGTATGAAACCCGCTGCAATGACTGAGGAACAAATTAAGCTGCGAGCTTTTCCTTTCTCCCTAAAGGATGCAGCTAAAGAGTGGTTGTATTATCTTCCACCTTGTACTGTTGAAACTTGGAATGGTATGAAGACTATGTTCCTAGAATGATACTTTCCAGCATCTAAAGTTGGAAGCATCAGGAAAGAGATCTGTGGTATAAGGCAGTATACAGGAGAGTCTTTGTATGAATATTGGGAGAGATTTAAGAGGTTGTGTGCTAGTTGCCCTCATCATCAGATAAGTGAATAGCTCCTCATTAAGTACTTTTATGAAGGATTACAATCACTGGATAGGAGTATGATTGATGCAGCTATTGGGGGTGCACTAGTTGATAAGACTCCTGCTGCAGCCAGGAATTTGATTTCTAATATGGCTGCTAACTCACAACAGTTTGGCATTTGCCAAGATCCTGTTCCACCACCCAAATTAGCTAATGAAGTGAGCACATCTAATGCTAATCAGCTGGGTCAACAATTGGCTCAATTAACTGCAGTGGTCCAACAACTAGCTTTAGGCCAACAGGTGCGGCCATGTGGAATCTGTCAAGTTGTGGGGCACGCTACTGATACTTTCCCTACTCTAGTGGAGGGAGAAACTGAGGGTGTTAACGCTGTAGGAAATTTCCCTGGTCAATTACGCCAGATGTATTATGAACCATTTTCACAAACTTATAATCCTGGCTGGCGTGATCATCCAAATCTTCGCTATGGGAATCAACAACAAATTTCTCCACAACCAACATCAGCGAGACCACCTGGTTTCACTATGCAACAGCGGTCTCAAAATAATTTTGTACCTAGACCATCACAAGCATCGCAAGCTGTTCCACCACCAAGTGCCAAACCTTCTACTGAGGATTTAATCAATGCACTTGCTACAAATACTCTTCAATTTCAGCAAACCACCCAAGCTTCTATCAAAAGTTTGGAGAATCAGGTGGGATAATTAACAGCATCATATAATAGGTTGGAAGCTCATCTGGCAAATAAATTGCCTTCACAACCTGAGATGAATCCCAAGGAGAATGCTAGTGCAGTAACTTTGCGAAGTGGGACGCAATATGATCCACCTAGTCCTCCAATGCCCAGTAAATTGTCATCCAAGCAACAAGTTGATTGCTCAGTTAATGAAGATGTTCCTCCAAGGCCAACCACCCCTACACAACTAAGCCCTAAGCCTACTTTTGTCATTCCACCTCCATTCCCAAGTAGACTAAAGAAGACTAAAAAGGAAGAGGTTGACAAGGAAATTCTTGATACATTCTGAAAGGTAGAAGTGAATATTCCTCCTCTTGACGCTATTAAACAAGTGTCGAGCTATTCTAAGTTTTTGAAAGAGTTGTGCACTAATAAGCGTAAGTATAGAGGTAATGAAAAAGTTAGTTTGGGGGAGAATGTTTCCGCAGTTCTTCAAAAAAAGCTTCCACCAAAGTGTAAGGATCCTGGTACTTTTACTATCCCTTGCACTATTGGTAATAAAAGAATTGAGCGTTGTATGTTGGATTTGGGAGCCTCTATCAATGTCATGCCATTCTCCATTTATGCTTCATTGAATCTCGGTCGACTTGAAGAAACAAGGGTGATTATTTAACTTACTGATAGGTTGAATGCTTATCCCAGGGGTGCAATAGAAGATGTTTTAGTTCAAGTGAATGAATTGGTGTTTCTGGCTGCTTTTTATGTTCTTGATATGGAAGATGAATCTATTCCATGCTCCACTCCAATTTTGTTTGGGAGACCATTCATGAAAACTGCGAGAACTAAGATTAATGTGCATGACGGTACGTTGACCATGGAATTTGATGGGGAGACTATTCGATTTAATATTTTTGAGTCTATGAGATATCCAAGTGATGTACATGCTGTTTATTCTCTTGATGTGTTGGATATCCTTTCTCAACGAGTTTTAGATTTGCATAGTGAAGATTGTTTGGAGGTTGCGTTGAGAGAGCATCTTGTGTTGACCGATGAAGACTTGTCTCATGAGATCATGGATGTCATAACCACACTAAATAGTGGTTTTGAAAAGACTTTTAAGAAGGTTGCATTTCTTAATTTGCCGATTTCTAATGAGAAATTTCTGCCATCAATTATTCAAGCTCCTACACTTGAATTGAAGCCACTTCCGGAGCATCTCAAATATGTTTACTTGGGGAAGAACGAGACACTTCCAGTTATAATTGCAAGAAATCTCAACCAAGTCCAAGAAGAAAAATTAATGAGAGTACTCAAAGAATATAAAACAACCATTGGTTGGTCTATTGCTGATATTGTAACACCCCAATTTGCTAATAAGGTTTAGGACCTTGATTAGCGCGCCTGGAGGGAAATAAGTGAATTAACATGTTAATATATGAATTTGAATGAATATGTGATTAGAATGCATGTTTAGGTGGTATAAATATGCATGTGGTCCCCGTTTGCAAGATAGGGGTAAATTGGTAATTTTAGCCCGTTGGGGGCATAAATGTGATAATTGTATTATGTGATTTTTACCACGTGAGTGTGGTGATATTAATGTGATGCACGTGCCGAGGCTGTCCTAGGGAGCTAGTTAATTTAAAAGTCACAACGGGATTTTATACCTGGCTCGGGAAGAGCCTAGGGGTGTCTTGGGGAATTTCGTAAGTTGAGTTGAGAATTGGTGGTTAATGGTTATTGGTGATTGAGTAACCTGGGTAACCATTAGTAACTGCTGAGAGTAGCAAGTTTAGATTGAAAATGGTAGAATTGTAAAATAGGTGAAAGGACAAGAGTGCCCTTGAGGTTTAGTTAGGAAGGAATTCTTATGAAAGGGTAAAGTGATCATTAGGCAAGGATTTAGATTACTTCAGCTGAAGGAAAAAGGAATACGTATTACACTTAGTCATATGTTGGTTTATGTTGAAATTGGAAGAAAATCAAAAGGAATGGGGAAAAGAAGAAGGGCCTGAAGTTGGGGGACCTAGGAGGAAATTCAAGAGGGATTAGAGACAACCAAGGTCAAATTTAAGCTAGGACTACTCAGAGGTAAGGATTATGTTCTGTTATTGCTTGAGTTCAAGGTTGATTTTCAAGGATTGTGTGTGGGAACCTAAAGGAAAGATGGCTGGTTTTACTTGGAATTCAATTAGGATAATCAAGAGGAAAAAGGTTGGAGGCTGGAATTGAGGGAGTTCAAGCTGAGTTTTGATTGAGGTAAGAATCCTTAGCATGTTTAATTTTCGTATCTGATGTGGTTTAAGATTTTAGAGGCATGATTTATAGTTTTCAAGTTCTGGTTTAAGTCTTGGAAGCCATGGTTTAAGTTTCAGGAATTTGAAACTCAAGAATGGATTTTGGGTGTAATTGTGTAATTGAGCTTGTGGTTGATGTTTATAGGTTGTTAAATGGTTTATTTGGGGTTTTAAATTGATTTTGGGGTTCAGGTATGTGTTTGGGTTGAATTGGGAGTGTTTTGGCTCGGGGAAAATGCAGGGGAAAACCCAGATTTCTGGGTTCGCGAAGGGCCGCCGCAGCCCTGTTCTTGTGCGTCGCGGCGCTAGGATGCAGCAGGGGGCGGATCATTATGGGCGCCGTGGCCCTCATTGGTGGGCGCCGCAGTGCTAGGCCATTTTGGGCAGAGGGAAATTTCCATTTTTGGGCATTTTCCCTGGGGGCTCGGGGGATGATTCCATAGCTTTGTTTAGGGAAATTGGAGGTCTCGAGAGTATGGGATTGGTCCCGGGAAATGGTTTTGGATTGGTTAGTATTAAAGAGTGTTTTATATGTGTTGTGACTAGGTTTTCGGAGAGGCTCGAGATAGAGGACCGTGCTCGTGACTTTGGTGCGTTGTGAAGCTCGGAATACAAGTAAGAAAACTGTAGCACCCGTGGAGTAGGGCTTGGGCCCATAGTATTGTTCCAGGGCGCGGCCCTAGATTGTATCATTGCTAGGATGTAGCTTTAAATGAATGATTATATATTTGATTGTTATTTGAGAATGCTAAATGTGGTAATAGCAGAGTGAACAGCAAAGGGGCCGGGAACGGCGAAGGGCCGAGAACGACGAACGCCGAGAACGGCAGTGGGGCCGGGAATACCACTTAGCACATGGAGTGCTTGTGGTTATGGTGAGACCCCAATGGATACATGGGATATCCTTACAGTGTAGATCGAGATCCCAGGCTTTGGTAACGCTTCTGGGACGACATGGTCGTATATGTGTTTAAATCTTATTAACTGTCTGATTAGATATGAGTTATCTGCTATATGATTGTATGATATGCATATGTTGTGTGTTGTATGAGTTTTCTTGCTGGGCTTCGGCTCACGGGTGCTCTGTGTTCCAGGTAAGGGTAAAGAGAAAGCCAACCAGCCATGAGTACGGTGAGCGTGGGGGCGGTGCGTACATGTTTGGCCTACCCGACTGCTTTGGTTGGGGGCATTTTTGAGAAATGGTTGTACTAAACTCTGCTTTTGATAATTAGTCAACTGTAAATCTATTTTGAGTTGTAAATATTTTACAAACCTCGTTTTGGGATCCCAAATGTTAAACTCTTGGAACTTTTAGTGAAATGGGGTACTTTTAAAGATTACAGCCTTGTCTTTTTGTTTAATCACACTTTTGTTCTAAAAACCTCGCTGGGCGAGTTAATTGTACATTTTAAACTCACTTAGTAACAGCTCTAGGGTAGTAGGGCGTTACAGATATTAAGGGGGTTAGCCCTTCTGTGTGCATGCACTGAATTTTACTTGAAGAAGGGTCTAAACCAACACGTGAGGCGCAACGAAGATTAAATCTTTCTATGATGGAGGTTGTGAAAAAGGAGATATTGAAGCTCCTTAGTGTGGGTATTATTTACCCAATTTCAGACAGTCAATGGGTGAGTCCTATTCAAGTAGTGCCAAAGAAGTCTGGAATCACAGTGGTAAAGAACGATGAAAACGAGCTGGTACCAAAAAGAATGCAAACCGGGTGGCGAGTTTGCATAGACTACCGAAAGTTGAATGCGGCAACCCGTAAAGATCACTTTCCATTACCTTTCATTGATCAGATGCTTGAGAGGTTAGTGGGTCATCCTTATTATTTTTTTCTTGACGGTTATTCGAGATATAATCAGATAGTTATAGCTCCTGAAGATCAAGAGAAGACAACCTTCACATGCCCTTTTGGTACATTCGCTTTTCGACGAATGTCGTTTGGGTTATGTAATGCTCCTGCCACATTTCAGTGATGTATGATGAGCATTTTTTTGTAATATATTGAAAACATCATTGAGGTTTTTATGGATGATTTTAGTGTTTATGGTGACTCATTTGATCACTACCTTCATAATCTCACTTTGGTACTCCAGCGGTGTATTGAAACTAACCTTGTGCTTAATTGGGAAAAATGCCATTTTATGGTAAACCAAGGTATTGTTTTGGGTCATGTGATTTCAGTCAAGGGAATAGAGGTCGATAAGGCAAAGATTGATTTAATTCGTTCTCTACCATCTCCGACTAGTGTGAAAGAAGTGAGATCATTCCTTGGGCATGTTGGGTTCTATCATAGATTTATAAAGGATTTCTCTAAAATTTCCACACCATTATGCAACCTTCTTCAAAAAGATGTAAAGTTCGAGTTTAATGAAAAGTGTTTAGTGGCTTTCAACTTATTAAAAGAGTCATTGACTACAACTCCCATAATTCAGCCACCAAATTGGGAGCTACCTTTTGAACTCATGTGTGATGAAAGTGACTATGTCGTGGGTGCTGTTCTTGGACAGCGAGTTGACAAGCTTCCTCATGTTATATATTATGCTTCTCGCACTCTTAATGATGCTCAACTTAATTATTCCACCACTGAAAAAGAGCTCTTGGCGGTCATTTTTGCCTTGGAAAAGTTTCGGTCATACTTGATTGGAACTAAAGTGATTGTTTATACCGACCATGCTACTCTTCGCTATTTATTGGCAAAGAAAGAAGCCAAGCCTCGGTTGATCCAGTGGATTCTACTTCTTCAAGAGTTTGATTTGGAGATTAAAGATAAAAACGGTTCTGAGAATAGGGTGGCAGATCACTTAAGTCGTCTTATTCGGGATGAAGATAATTTTCCCATAGAAGAAAAATTTCCAGATGAGCAACTCCTCGCCATGCAAGAAGTTATTCCTTGGTATGCTGACATTGTAAATTACCTTGCTTCAAAAGAGTTACCAAGTGATCTCACACAAGCACAACGGAACAAGATCAAGCATGATGCTCGCCACTACATATGGGATGAACCTTATCTTTGGAAGCAATGTACTGATCAAATCATTCGAAGGTGTGTACCTGAATCTGAATTTCGTTCCATTCTTGCTTTTTGTCATGCTTATGCTTGTGGTGGACACTTTGGACCTAAGAGGACAGCTGGTAAGATATTTGACAGCAGTTTCTATTGGCCCAAAATTTTCAAAGATTCTTATGCTTATTATAAGGCATGTGATCGTTGTCAACGAGTTGGTAACATAATGGCCAAGGATCAAATGCCTCAAACTCCTATTTTAATTCTTGAGATCCTTGATGTTTGGGGTATGGATTTCATGGGATCGTTCCCATCCTCTTTTGGCTATGAATATATTCTTTTGGCAGTAGACTACGTGTCTAAATGGGTGGAAGCAATTGCTACTAGAACGGATAATTCAAAAACAGTAGTGGATTTCATTCGCTCCAACATTTTTGTGCATTTTGGTACACCTAAGGCTATACTTAGTGATCGAGGCACTCATTTTTGTAACAAGAGTATAGAAGCATTGTTTCGATGCTATAGTGTAACTCACAAGGTGACAGTTGCTTATCATCCACAAGCCAACGAGAAAACGGAGGTTTCTAATCGTGAAATCAAATTGATTCTTGAGAAAATTGCAAATCCAAATCGGAAAGATTGGAGTGCAAGGCTTGATGATGCCTTGTGGGCGTATTGTACGGCATATAAAACACCTATCGATATGTCACCTTATCGGTTGGTGTATGGGAAGCCTTGCCATCTACCAGTTGAGCTAGAGCATAAGGCTTGGTGGGCTGTAAAGAAGTGTAACATGGACATGGTTGCTGTAGGACAACAAAGAATGCTTCAATTGCATGAGCTAGAAGAAATATGCAATGAAGCATATGAAAGTTCAAGAATCTACAAGGAGAAAACCAAAGCTTTTCATGACAAACATATTCTTCGGAAGAGTTTTGTGGAAGGTCAGAAAGTTCTCATGTATCACTCTCGCCTTAAACTTTTTCCTGGGAAGTTGAAGTCTCGTTGGTTAGGTCCGTTCATTGTTACCAAGGTTTTTCCTCATGGAGTGGTCGAAGTTGTAAGTCCAAGTACCGGAAAGTCATTCCAGGTGAATGGTCAGAGATTAAAGCCATATTATGAATCAATGGAGGAAGAACAAGCTGTTGTGATTCATCTCATTGACCCAGTATATGTTGATGATTGAATCATTAAGTCGAGCTAGCGACGATAAACTTAGCTACTTTGTATATTAGTTTATTTTTAGTACTATTGTTTTTTTTTCTTTATTTAAATTGAACATTATGTTTTTTTTTTGTTGAGGTAATTTTAGTTTAATTTCTGTACTTAGAACCATGAAAATCGTGAAAAAAAATGAAAAAAATGAAAAAGTTTGAAAGAAAAAAAAAAGGAAAGGGACTTAGGCCGCGGCTCACATTTCCTAGGCCACGGCCTTTTATGAAAAAAAAATGAAAGGTTCAGAGGCTTCGCAGGCCGCGACACACCATTTGCAAGCCGCGGCCTACGAACTGAATTTCCGAAAGCAGGCTTCGCAGGCCGCGGCACGCTATTTGCAAGCCGCGGCCCTTTTCTCCAAAAAAGTGCTTCAGGGTGCGGCCTACGATTTCAGCCCCTTTTTAATTTTAAAAACTCCATATCATCATTTCTCTAAACATCACCAAAAACCCTCATTCCTCTTTCTTCTTTTTCCCATTATTCTCATCACAAACCCCTCTCAATTCCTCCATTTCCCCTTGTTTTCATTATTCTTTATCCATCACCATCACCCTAATTCATTCTACCCATTTCTTTCTTTCTTCCTCCATTACTCCATAAACACATCTCCATCTTAATTCCCCCACATCTCCATAAACACACTAATCCAAAATTCCCCCACACTAATTCGAAATTAACACATTCCATTTTGTTCTTTACATTTCTTACACATTTCATATATATAATCCAAGAAGATTTGCACTCACATTCATTAATTTCATCAACCATGGCTCCGAAGACAAATAGGAATCAAGCTTCTTCATTGACACCAATTCCCTATGATCCCCAAAAATTTGTGTCTATTGAGGCCTATGAGAGTTACTTGAATGCCATTGCTCATGATAAGGCATGGGTCCCTGAGCGAGGATTTGATCTTCATATGGATCATGATAAACCTTTCCTCATGCATCAAATTGAGTCTCGGGGTAGGGAAAAATTGTGTGCTCATCCTGAACTGGGTATTGGTCCTATTGTTCGTGAGTTTTATGCCAACGCTGTGGCTCATGAAAAATACAAGGTGAAAGTGAGAGGTGTGAAAGTGTCCTTCAAAGCAGCTGATATTAATAGCTATTACGAGCTACCTCACTTTCAGCGTGATGAATATGGTGCGGTTAAAGATAATTTTGATCATCAAGCTATTAATGATGAAATTGCAATGTCGGGTGCTGTATGGAATTTATATAATAATGGGGCTCCTCGCTACATCAAAGCCGCTTATCTGGATAGCAATACAAAAGCTTGGCAGCGGTTCATGGGGGAAAAATTAATGCCGACAGTCCAACTTGGTCATGTTGATATTCATGAAGCAATTCTTCTTTATGCAATTCTCACTCACAAAACCATTAATGTGGGGAAAATTATTCATGCTTCCATCATCCGAAGTATGAGCCAAGTGACGAATGGATTTTATGTTCCCTCATTGATCACTGCATTATGTAAGAAGGCAGGTGTTCCTTGGGATGAGTCTGAAGACAAGGTGCATCCATTGCACATCATTGATCACAATACCCTTGATCGATTGAAGGGGAAAACCGCTGCTCAAGTTAATGATCAAGGCCAATCTTTTATTCTGGCCCCTGTTCCTCCTCTGAACGATAGTAGAAGAACCACTCAACAACGCTTGCAAGCTTTGGAGCAAGAGGTTTATTATGGCCGACTTGATATTCGGGCGAATACTCAGCATATCCTGGATCACAACCAGAGGTTTGTGGAATATGCAAGCTATCAGGATATTTGTTATAGGATGGATCATGCTCAATTGAATGTGGATATGTCTAGATATCCACCTGCTCCTACTTGGTTGCAGCCATACCCACCACCGGTTCCCATGCCCATGGTACCATATCAGGCCCCTGATGATGAGGATGTTGCTAGCGCGGCAGATATGGATATTCCTGAGGAGTGATGTGTTATGAGGGAGTTTTTTCTTTCTTCTCTTTTTACTTTCTTTTCTATTTTCCTAAGTCCATTGAGGACAATGTACTGTTTAAGTGTGGGGGGGAAAGAAATTTTATGTTTTGTTCTGTTATGTCTTTGTTAATTTTCTGTTCTTTTTGTTTTATTTAGTGTCTGTTAGTGTTCAGTTGTGTTGGTCTTGTTGAAAGCATTGGTCGATGATGAAACTTTGAATTATGCTTAAAGTGATGTTAGACAATGAGGAATTTTTGTATGATTTGTGTGCTTGACTCCTATGTGAATTGCTATTTTGATTTATGTTGTATTTCACTTTATGCACGATTGAATTCACCAATTAAATGTGTTGAAAAAAATTTATGCTTGTTGAAAAAAAAAAAATTTAAATCCCAACCACTCTAGAAATCATTAATCAATTGTTTGAGGCGAAATCATAAGTTCACATGATTAGGAAGATGATTAAGGCAGTTCTTTGGATCGTTTGGGCCGCTCAAGCCAACCTATTATATGATAATCCTTAGTTTCCCATGTTTGAGCCATGATGACTATTTCTTTTCTTCTATGAACCGAAATTTTTGACCTTATACTTCCTTGAAAAATATTTCTTTTTGTAACCCATTACACCATGGTTATTTATATAAGATTTGATCTTGTGGGATGGTTTGTTAAAAAAAAAAGGGGAAATACTTATGGGTTATTTTTTTGGTTGTAATTTGTGTATGATCTCTATTTCTCTCCTTGGAATATTATGAAAAAAAAAACAAAAGAAAAAATGATTTGCAATGAAAGAAAATGCCTATATGCAAATTTTGCAAAAGGATAAGTGTAGGGGAAATAGTGAGATCATTATGGAAAGAAGAGTAAAAAAAAAATAGGTACTTCTTGATTTGTATGGAAAAATTTGGGGCAAGTTCAAAGAATGAAGTTGATGTATGCTATGGTGTGATTTGAGCTTAAATGTATCTTTCTCAACTACCCTTAACCTTAGCCTTACATTACAAGCCTATAAAGACCTTTTGATTTTTGATCATTGTGTGTTTATATTAGTGGAGAATGATTGGTTAATGTCTATGGAGTGGATGCTTTTCATTGAAAAACATTTTGGTATATAGGGACTGATTTAAAAGAAAATGATTTGCAAGTATGGATTAAATTTGATGCATTTGAGTTGGTGTTGTGATTAAGTGCTTAGTAAATTATTTTTGAAAATCAAATGGTAAATTACATATGGAGTTGAAATTCTAATGAGTATGAAAATGTGAATTGTTTTGGCATTACTTATTAGTGTGATTCTCAGAGACATTCAAGCTTTTGACAAGACCTTTGTTTAGTGAGTCTAGATTAGTTTGTTTTATTTTTAGTTTTGTTATTTTAGTGTTTTGCTAAGGGACTAGCAATATTCAAGTGTGGGGGAATTTGATAAGGTCATTTTTGTATTAATATTTGTTAAGTTTTTCTATGCTTGGATGGTGTTATGATAGCATTTTTTATAGTTTTAACTAAGTTTCGTTATTCTACAACATATTTTCTACGTTGCGTTTTATGATGATAAATCTGACATTTTGATGGCAAGTGTAGTTAAAATAAATTTTTAGGAGTATTAAAAGCTTTCGGGAATGAAATGTGGAAGTGGTGACAACGTGCAAGCTATCTAAGATCAAGAATTGAAGAAATTGGAGGTAGGCCGCGGCTCATAAAACTCAGGCCGCGGCACTTTAAATGAAATTGCAGTTTCAGAATTTTTTCTTCCAGAGAGGTCGCTGCCTAGGGTGCAAGGGCGCTGCGCATAATTTTCAGGCCGCTGCCTGAGGGACAAATTTAGGCACAGATTTTGTTCTAGGCCGCGTCTCGCATTTTTCAGGCCGCGGCTTGCAACGTCGTTTTTAGATTTTTTATTACTTTTTAATTAGAATTTAATTGAGAATATAGAGGATGATTAGGGTTAATTTGAGAGGGATTTTTTATTAGGGTTTAAGAGAGAAAAAGACTGAGAAAGGGCTGAAGAGAAGACTACAAGACTACATTACTCTTGTTGATCACTATAGTTTCTTTTCTTTCCTTAATCTCTTTAATTTTAATTATAATTATGTTTGTGATTATGATTACTATTATGGAGTAGGTTCTTTTTAGGTTAAGGGTTAATTCAAAACCCAAGACATGAATTCTTGATTATTGATAATGAATATTGTTCTTTAATTTCTCTCAATATTAGATTGTTTCTATTTTTCCAATTGAATGTTATGAATTTTGTGAATTCTTGTTAGGTGGCCAACTAATTAAGGTTTTACATTGTTCAATTGTCATCTTAGAATTACTACTCACCTAATAGTGTAGGATTCTAAGTGTGTGTGATAAATTGCAATTGATAGTGATGTCAAAAGAATTGTTGATTGTGATGAAAAATAGAACCTAGGTTAAATGAATTATATGCTTCATTAATTTATTGCCTAGATTAACTTGTTTCCATAGGACTTAATTCTTTATCTAAGTTAAATAGATTGTATGCTTCATAGATTTATTGCTTAGATAAAAGAGTTAATTATTGAGCGCTTTGCCTTGATTACTTATAATAGGGAGACTGGGATAATTGACTGCTTCAGCGTTATCTGGGGGGTTAATAGTTTAATTGAGAAATTGGAATAATATTTATTATTAGTGATTAAGAATGATTGTTGAGGGTGAAGATTAACCTTTAATTGTTTCTTAATATCGTAATATCAATCTTTAATTTCTTTCTAGTTTATGTTATTTAATTTTGAGTAAAAAATCAAAATCCCCTTTTAATTTTAGTGTTAATTTTTTAATAATAAAGTGAACGATAGTCCTCATGGGTTCAACCTGTGCTTGCTATTATACTGAAATAATTGGAAGTATTGAAAGAAAAATCATTGTTAAATTTGTGTGATATACGACAGCCATCACGCGAGGTCCTCATCTGGAGCACGCAGCAGGTGGTGCGAGGCCCTCATTTTGAGCACGCGGCTAGTGGCGGAAGGTCCTCATTTGGAGCATGCGGCTAGTGGTGCGAGCCCTTCATTTGGAGAACACGGCTGATGGCGCGAGGCCCTCATTTGGAGAGCGCGACTAGTGGCACAAGGCCCTTTTGTGGAGCGCGCGACTGGTGGTGCGAGGCCCTCATTTGGAGCAAGCGGCTGATGGCACGAGTCCTTCATTTAGAGCACGCGGCTGGTGGCACGAGGTCCTCATTTGGAGCACGCGGCTGGTAGAGCGAGGCCCTCATTTTGAGCACGCGGCTGGTGGCGCAAGGCTCTCATGTGAAGCACGCGGCTGGTGGCACGAGGTGAAGTGTGCTTGGGCTTCGCATGGGGCGAGACAGGTTAGTCTCGCGAAGACCCTGTGTGAGACTTGGGCCTTTCAGGATCATGTTCGATTTGCGGTGTTCACACTTGCCCCCCAATCTACAAGAGAGTCTTCAGGCTCTCTTGTAGACTTCAAGGCGCGATGCATTTGGGATGTCCGCGAGGTATTAGCTTGCAGATCCCATGGCAAGTGCCAAGCCCCCTTCTGGACCATTGATCAGGCATCGAATCCAATGGCTAAGACGAGCTTATGGGTCTTATAAGTATACCTTCATCTCAAGCACAATATTTACATTTTATCTTCTTTGCTTGGTGATTTTAAGGTCTTCATTTCCTCTCTTTTTTTTCTTGTTTTGGATTCTTTGTTTGCTCATCATCACTATATATTTTTTCATTTATTTATATATATGCAATCATTTTCTTTTGTCCCTCTACGATTGAGGTCCTTTTGGGCTAGCAAAAAGGGGTTCGATAGGTCTCTCTTTGGTGCACCTTAATTGTATTTATAAGGATATGTTGACCCTTTGGATTCTAGCCATCCTTTTATATATTCTTGCGCGCACTTATTATTTCTTGTGAGAAGCGTCCTTCTCGTCATTATGCATAGTACTATTTTTGCAAGGGTCTCTTTTAGGACCCTTTTTGGCTAGACGGCTTGGTGTCCGTTCTAGGCTTATTGGTGGATGCTCTTCCTGAGGTCTTTCCTATCGTGGAGGCATCAGCCTTTATTAGGAGGCTTTTCCTCTCATGGAGGTATCGGCCTTTATTAGGAGGTTCTTCCTGTAGCACCTTTTGACCCTCTTGACTTTCATAAGGGTAGCTAATCCTCGTGAACTCGAGAGATTCCTTGCAAGGTTTTCTTCCTTATATATATATATTTTATAAGGGTCACTTTTAGGACCCTTTTTGGGTCTCTTTTCTATAAGGATCTCTTTTAGGACCCTTTTTGGCTGTGTACTCTGCCCCCCAAGTGGTTGGCGAGATTTATCTCGTCGGGTATTTTGATCATTTTGCTCATGCACTTTGATAATTCCAATTGGTGTTAGGTACACAAGAGTTAGATACGTGTTCACGTAAATGAGGAGTGTGACATGTCAATAAGAAACATATTCATTAAAAATAAGGAGAGTATAATGTTCTTGTACATATCAGGGCATCTAAGTTATCCCTCTAATTCATAGTTGTTGGGGGGGCTAATTGTGGTAACCCTTTTGATGTTCATACTAAAAGTGGAGCTTTAACCATCGGTTATGATCTTCCCAGTGATTTTGGGGTCGGACTCTCTCAGCTTTGTGCTCCCATGCACTACAATCACCATAACTTCTGGCGGTCTCATGGCTGTGCGAAGGGACGAGTTATAACATTCCCTTGCTTTTTTCTGGTCCCCTTTCACGCTCGCCACCCCACAGGAGTTGGGAATTTTATGGCCAAGTGGTATAAAGAGGTTATCGCCTTCAATTCTCTTTGGGAGGGTCTCCCTAATACCGCGTTGAAGGCCGAGGAGCAGCTTACTACGAAAAAGTCTGTCATCACAGTGGTCTGTCTGGGCGGCTCTCCCATGGTGTGGGCTAACTCGATTGTACCCTGAGGTTGTATCGAGTCTCTTGTAAACCCATATAGGGAGGTGTTATAGGGCTTTAGATTTCTAATACCCAGTCCCATCTTCTCTAAGGCTGAGCAATATAGGATGTCTACGGAGCTTCCGTTATCCACCAGGACCCGATGTACCCTCATGTTTGCAAGCTAAACAATCAACACCAAGGGGTCATTGTGAGGGAAATGCACACCCCATGCGTCTTCTTCGCTGAAGGTTATTGAATCATTTTCCCCTTTAAAGTTTTTTGGGGGTCGTTGTTCTAAGCTTGACATGCATGAGGGTGGGCTTCGTCTGGCTTCCTTGGCATACCTATCTCTCCCTTTTCTCGATTCTCCTCTGAATCCTCGTCCTCTGAAGATCTTTCTCACCTCTCCTTGCACTTCTGGGGCCACATCTCACGCTCGTGGCGAGGGTGGTCTATCACCTGGTCTTTCATTTTCTCTTCGAACGTATCCTCCCAAGTGCCCCCTACGTATGAGTTCCTCTATTTCCACCTTTAAATGAGTGCATTCTGTGGTGGTGTGGCCAATGTCTTTATGATACTGACAATACTTTCCAAGGTCTCTCTTTGACCGATCTCTCTTCATTTGTGGGGGTCTCCTGAAGGGGACCTGATTCTCGTTTGCTATGAAGATATGCTCCCTAGTATGTGTCAAGTCAATGTAAAAGGTGTTGGATGTTTTCCTAGGGTGACCTCCATATTTGTGCTTCCTCTGATGGTCATCTCTTGGGCCTTCATATACCCTTTTCATTTTTTCGTCATTCGAACTTTCATGGGCTGGGTGCTTGACATGTGATGCCTTCAAGTTCTCATGACCGCCTTTAACACAAATGTACTTTTGTGCCCGCTCGTAGAAATCGTCTAAGTCTGTGACCTCCCTTTTGAGCATGTTATCCCAAATCTTACTGCCTAGGAGCACTCCGACCGAGATCTCCATCTTGAGTTCTCCCCTGGTCAGGCTTCCTACTCTAGCCGCCTCCATGTTGAACCTATGGATGTAGCTCTTCAAGCTCTCTCCTTCACCTCGCTTTATATTAGCGAGGCTAGTGCCGGGTAGGGTATAATCATGTATGGCATGATGTTGTTGAAGAAACTCGTCAGAAAATTGTTTCCATGACCTAATAGACCCTGGTTGAAGTCTTTTAAACCATTTGTAAGCATGTCCTTTTAATGTGACATCAAAGCAGTGGCACTTGGTCCTGCTATTAATTCCTCTCAGGTTCATTAGGTCATTGAACGTGTCTAGATGGTATTTAGGGTCCATATTTCCCTCATAAGGGGCCATATGAGGTTCTTCAAAGTTAGCTGGGAGTCATTCCAACTCAATTTCTCGTGTGAAAGGTGACTCGTAGTCGAACTCTTCATTGGTAATGTGCCCTCAGACGCAGTGACGATCTTGCTCCGAAGACTCCTCATTTCTGTATCTAGCTCCTGTCACCTCATATTCAAGGAGTCCATCAACTTGGTCGGCTCGGCCTTTCTCTTTTCTCTATCCTTCATAGGGACCACAGGAGGTGTTGTCCTTACTTATAACCTCCTTCTATTGAGCTTTTCTCTTAGGTCAGGTGGCGCCTCCCTAGAGGTGACTTCAGATTCATTAGAAGGGTTAGCGTTGTTCTTCTGCTCTGGTATTTGGGGCTGCTTCACCTTCCCAGGATCTTCACGGTGCTTTGTCCGAGGGGTATTACTGGTGGAGAGCCGAGTCCTCCCATCATCCACATGAATCGTGGTTTCTCCACCCTCTGGGCCTTTTTCCTTTCGTCTAGGAAGGGGCATGCTTGATTTTCCATGTAGTAGGTCGTTCAACACCTTTTTCATGTTCTCTAAGGTGGTTTCTAGCCTTTGGTTCGTCCGGTGCAGTTCGCATATCTCCTCTTCGTAAAATCAAGATCTAGAACTCAAGCTCACAGAATGAACTTGGGGATGCTTGTAAGGCCTGCACGTCGATGGGTCCAGATCTTGTCGGCCAAAGTTCAGTACCTGTGGCGGTCCTGGAGGCGGGAACTCGCCGGCATCTCTCATGGGGGAATCTACTGACCTCGGAAGATTCTCATCAGGTGAGACGGCCGGGGGCGAGGCTTCCTTTTCATCCTAAGGAACCCCTGACTCCTTTGGTGCACCCAAATCTTAAGGTGGTGGGGGATTCCACATGGAGGCCTTCAGTTGATCTCCATCGAGGTGGACCTCCAGCTATCATGGTTCTCTCATTCACTTAGAGCGTCTCGACATCTCTTTATGTTAGAGTTAATGGAAGAACAGTGGCTTGGCACTTATCCTTCCCACAGACGATGCCAAACTATTGACAGTAAGAACTTGTCAAGGAAATATGGATGGAAAAATCAAAATCTTCAATCAATATCTAATGAACACGAATGAACTTATAGAAACATGATGGAAAATTGCAAGTAGGCAATAGAAAGAAAACTCGTATTTTGCTCTTAGATTAATCTAATCTTACAAGAATTTCCCAACCCCTTTGTTTGAGGGGTCAGGATCAATTTATAGTGAAGCTCCAATGGCTTATGATACATTGTAGTCCCGGGGGACCATATGGTACATGGGTACATCGCCAGTGTGGTGGCACAGGTAGTAGTGGTGTAGAAGGTCGTGGTGTTGGGTCTGGTACATATTCAGGGTTCGTGGGGCTGCCTCCACTACTTATTTAGTACCGGTGTCAAAGAAGTGGCACAAGACGTAGTGGCACAGGTGGTTGTGGTGTCGACTCTGATATATGGTCAGAGACATTCAGGCCATGTCACCACTCCTCGTACTTCCACTACTTGCCAAAGATGGATGTCAGGATTACGCCCCTGTGCTCCCCATGCTCGTACAACCTGTTCCCGTAGGCGTACCTTGTACCTGAAGGTTGCCCTCGTATATCCAAGATACACCCTTGTTCCATGTCCTTTTTACATTGCTAAATATAAGAGGATCTATAGCCTTGAGTAAGATAAGCATGTGAGAGTCGCACCCCGCTGGTGACACCTTCCTTAGAGAATAGAGGAGGGCCTCTTCAGCGGGGCATATACTTATATCACAGAGGCGTGGCCTCGCGAGATGGTGCGTGGGCATGGGCACCTAGGCGCGGCCAACACGTGGCCTTGCGAGACACAAGACGGTGCGCGTCCCTGGGTGCTTGGGCAAGGCCTGCGAGGCGTGGCCTCGCGAGATGAAATGGTGCACAAGGCCCTCATTTGGAGCATGGGGCTGGTGCCACAAGGTCCTCATGTGGAGCACGCGGCTAGTGGTATGAGGCCCTCATTTAGAGCACGCGGCTGGTGGCGTGAGGCCCTCATTTGGAGCACGCGGCTTGTGACACAAGGTCCTCATTTAGAGCACGCAGCTGGTGGCATGAAGCCCTCATTTGGAGCACGCGGCTGGTGGCGCAAGGCCCTCGTGTGGAGCACGTGGCTGGTGGTGCGAGGTCCTCATCTGGAACATGCGACAGGTGGCGCGAGGCCCTCATTTGGAGCAAGCGGTTTGTGGTGCAAGGTCCTCATTCGGAACACGTGGCTGATGGCGCGAGGCCCTCATATGGAGCAAGCGGTTGGTGGCACGAGGCCCTCATTTGGAGAGCGCGGCTGGTGGCGCGAGGCCCTCATGTGGAGCGCGCGACTGGTGGTGCGAAGCCCTCATCTAGAGCAAGCGGCTGGTGGCGCAAGTCCCTCATTTGGAGCACGTGACTGGTGGCGCGAGGCCCTCATGTGTAGCACGCGGTTGGTGGCGCGAGGCGAAGTGTGCTTGGGCTTCATGTGGGGTGAGACAAGTCAGTCTCGCGAAGACCCTGTGTGAGGCTTGGGCCTTTCAGGATCATGTCCAATTTGCGTTGTTCACAATTCCCATTTGAATAAAAAATATATCTTTATTCTCTTTTTAGAAAAAAAATCACCAAAAAAAAATTTACTTACACAAAAATATATCATTTATCAAGGAATTAAAGATGAAAATCCAAAATAAATAGTTATTTTAATCAACCTTAACTAATATATATATATTTATATATGGAAGACTTCTCGATGGTTACTACTCATAGATGGGTACTAACAATTATGATGATATGGCGACAAAGTGATTTTGTATAGTAAGTCACCAAAAGGTAAATATTTTTTTTCTACATTAATTTCAAATTTAGTAATTTTATTTTGACATAATTAATGTTACTTCCAACCAATGAGAGACACTAGCTATATTTAGAAATTGACATGCATTTGAAAAATGAAAAGTTTACAATATTATATTTTCATAAAAAAAATACAGTTTTTTCATCAAGTATCCCTTCTGAAAATTTGAAAAAATCAAGATTTATTTTTAGAAATATAAATTAACAACTATAAATAAGGACCATTGATCTTAATCCAATAGTTCATATTAAAGTAAATATACATGCGTAGTAACCATTAAGAGCACATATATATAGGTGAATTCTCCTATAGGGCCTTCACTGTAAGCCCTACCGGTGGGGCTCTCAGTGTTCTCGACTCGTGAAAAGTTTTCGGCTCGATTTTTTTTATGACCGTGTATATTGTAGCTATTTAGAGCATCCTGAAAAATTTTAGAAAATTTCGAATAGTTTACAGTACCGAAAACTAAGTTCAAACATGTTGTTGCACACTTGACTAATTTTTTTTATGCACGTGGAAAGCAACATGTTTGAACCTAGTTTTCGATACTGTAAACTATTTAGAATTTTCTAAAAATTTGCAGGATGCTCTAAATAGCTACAATATACACGGTCATAAAAAAGTCGCACCGAAAACTATTCACTGGTCGAGAAACGCTGAGAGCCCTACCAGTAGGGCTTAAAGTGAAGCCCCTATAGAAGAATTGTCCTATAAATTTATATATATATATATCTTTGTTAAACAGTAATTAAAATATACTATTACTTTTCCTTATTTTGTGGCTTCACTCAGTGTGTATTGGACAACTGTCCATATATTTCATTTTCCTCCTTTTGGGTATAAAGCCCTCTCCCGTGTACACAATATCAGAGAGAATAGTACATTGAAAGGATTGCTCTGACATGGTATCAGACCACAAACAGCTCCTTCATTATGGCATCTGAGGTAAGCATCGGGTCTACCCCACCATCAGTGGAGAAACAAACACAAAACATTACTACAACCGAGAAACCCCAAAACCCAGATGAACTAAACACCACACAGCCACCTCTCACACCTTCATCCTCTTCCATAGTCGGCCCTCTCTCCTCTTGTTTTCCGTTGGTAAACCAGACCATCGTCGTCACTCGACGATTCAAACTATCTTGGGTTGGAGGATGTAAATGCAAAATATTATTATAGCCAACATTCTTGAAGGTTACATAGATAGCTCTATTGCTTGTCCTCCTCAATTCTCTACCACTTCTCCATCTCAAATCGATCCACCCTTTATATCTTGGCATCGGTATAATAGGTTGATAATGAGTTGGTTATATGCGTCTCTTTCCAACAACATGCTCAGCCAGATCGTGAACTTCACCACAGCCTCAGAAATTTGGGTTTCCTTAGAATAAATATACACAACCGCCTCTTTTGCTCGCATCTCTGAGGTTAGAACATCTCTACAAAATTTAAAGAAGAACAGAATGCCAGCCTTAGCCTATTTGTAGAAGTTGAATCATATTGCAAATTCCTGCCTCTATTGGAAACCCTGTGTCTCATCAGGATCATCTCATTTATCTGTTTAATGGCTTGGGTCCAAAATACAATGCGTTTGTTACACCACTGCAAGCACGTCCTACCACACCTTCTATTGAAGATGTCCATTCCTTACTTCTCAACTTTGATGCTCACCTAGACAGACAAAATGTCGCTACCTCCATTAGCTCCCTTCAAGACAATTTCACCAACCTCCAACTTCCAAAACCCATGCCAAAACCCTCCCCACAGTTTCCCCAAACAAATTTTCCTCCTCAGTTTCGATCTACTCGCCCAACTCGCCATCCTTTCTCCTCTCCCTCATGACCGTGGCTTTCTCATTCCCCTCGCCCTCCATACAAACCCAAATGCCAGATTTGCTTTAAACTCAGTCACACCGCTAATGCTTGCTACCATAGAACCAATCTTCAGTTTCAACCACAACCTTCACCACCACAAACACATCCCTTCAATTCCTTCCTCACTCATCACAACCCCTCACCTCGTCTGCTCCCTTCACCAACCACATCCACAAGTGTAACTGACCCGGCCTGGTATATGGATTCAGGGGCCTCTCATCACTTCACTCCAGATCTCAACTTGCTGGAATCTCCTCAACAGTTTCATGGTGGTGATAAGATCATTGTGGGCAATGGTAATTCACTTTCTATTTCTCATGTGGGCTATGCATCTTTACCTAATCCTACCTGTACTCTTAAACTCTGTCAAGTTTACCACTCTCCCTTTTTGGCCAAAATTTTTCTTAGTGTTTCCAAATTATGCCAAGATAATCATGCTTATGTTGAGTTTCACCCTTCCTTTTTCTTTGTCAAGCACCAAGACAGCCATCACATTCTCCTTACCGGCCTACTTGATAAGGGCATCTATTGAGTCTCTACTCACTCCTTCTCATCATCTGTTGTCTCCTCACCGCCTCAACTGTTACTGTCCATGAAATCATCCGTTGATCTCTGGCATTCCTGTTTAGGTCACTTGATTCGTGATATTGTTTCCATTGCTGTTTCTCTTCGTAATCTTTCTTTTTCCAAGAATGAATGTATTTCTTTTTTCTCTTCCTGTCAACTTGGAAAGTCACATAGATTGGCTTTTCCGAACTCTGTATCCCGGGCTTCACAACCCTTTGAATTAATACATTCTGATCTTTGGGGTGCTTCCCCCGTTACGGCCATTACTGGCGTTTGCTATTTTGCTCTGTTCATTGATGATTATTCTCGTTTTACCCGGTTTTTATTTACTCAAAAACTAAAGATGAAATTTTCCAAGCTTTTCTCACCTTTAAAATGATGGTTTCTACTCAATTTAATTCTAACGTCCAAATTTTTCACTCTGATTGGGGTGGCGAATTCCGCTCTCTTTCCACCTTTTTCAAACAGCATGGCATTCTCCATGAGCTCTCTTGCCCTCACACACCTCAGCAAAATGGTCGTGTTGAACGTAAAAATCGTCATGCCGTTGAAATAGGTCTCACCCTTTTAGCACATGGTCATATGCCACTTCATTTCTGGCCTTATGCGTTCTCCACGGCTGTCTATTTGATTAGGCGTCTTCCCACTCGTGTCTTACAATCTTGCAACCCTTACCAAGTGTTGTATAATAAAACCCCGAATTACTCTTTCTTTCGTGTCTTTCGTTGTGAATGTTTTCCTTACCTTCGCCCATATAATGCTCATAAATTGGAATTTCGATCTCCTTCTTGTGTGTTTCTCGGCTATAGCAGCCAACATAAAGGGTATCTTTGCCTACAACCCACCTCAGGTCGTGTTTATGTCGCCATGTTGTCTTTAATGAAGATCGTTTTCCCTTTATCCATGCTCCTCCTTATTCCACCCCCATCACAACCCTGCATACTATTACAAACTTTCTTCCCTTTTCACCTATTATTTCTTCTCCTTCTACTACTCATATACCGCTCTCTTCCCCACCTCAACACCCCCTTCTTTTTCCACACCTGGTTCGTCCTCTCCTATTCATTCATCTTCTTCACCTTGTTCCTCCTCTACCACACCTACGAGTTCTGCCTCTTCTTCTCCACTTTCTCCACCCATAATTCCCTTAGTAGTTGATTTGCATGGTCCCCATGAGCATACTATTGCCCCTTTGAAATTTTACCCCACGGTTACTCGTGCTAAAGCCGGTATCCACAAGCCGCGGCTGTTTTATTCTGTTGCTACTGGTACTCTGGTGGAACTCGACTCATTTAAGGAGGCTAGTTATTGTGTGGAATGGAAAGCAGCCATGCAAAAGGAATTTGATGCCCTTCAATCTCAACACACTTGGAATATTGTCCCTCTACCTCCTCAAGCAAAAATCATTGGCTACAAATGGGTTTTTCGCATTAAGCTTAATGCAGGTGGCTCGGTGGATAAATACAAAGCTCGTCTCGTTGCTAAAGGGTATCATCAAACCCATGGTCTTGATTTCCATGAGACATTTAGCTAGTCTTAGCTCTTGCTATCTCTTCCGCTTAGCCTATCACTCAAATGGACATTCAAAATGCTTTTCTCCATGGTGACTTGGCCGAAACTATTTATATGTCACAACCCCAAGGTTTTATTGATCCCTCCTCCCCACATCATGTTTGTAAGCTCTCCAAGTCTCTTTATGGCCTCAAACAATCACCTCGTGCTTGGTTTCTGAAGCTCAGCCATGCTCTTCTTGAGTGGGGTTTCATCGCTTCGAAAGCTGATTGTTCCATGTTCATTTATTGGTCTGTCACAGCCTTGATTATCTTATTGGTTTATGTTGACGACATCATTGTTACGGGCTCTTCTGCCACTACTATTGTTGCTCTTCTTTGACACTACACTAAATTTGCGGTCAAAGATTTAGGTCCCCTTCACTTTTTCCTTGGCATTCAGGTACTTCACACTTCCTCCGGTCTTCTTCTTTCTCAAACGAAGTATATCCGTGATGTACTCACTAAGACCGGTCTCTTGTACTCCAAACCAGTCACTACGCCCCTTGCTCTTGCTCCACTTTCTCTTCATGATGGAGATCCTTTATCTGATACTACTGAGTATCGACGTTTGGTCAATATTGCACCTTCACTCTTCCTTCAAGCAAAAAGTTTTCTCTCGCTCCAGTATTGAATCTGAATATCGCACTCTTACTAAGAGAGCTTCTCAAATCTCTTAGCTTCAGTCTCTTATTGGGGAACTTAGTTTTTTCTTCCAAGTAGCCCCCACTATGTACTGTGATAATATAAGCAGTCTTCATCTCGCTTCCAACATAGTTCTTCATGCTCGCACTAAACATGTTGAGATAGATTATCATTTTGTTCGCAAACGTGTCAACTCTCGTACCTTGTCTCTCTTATATACTCCTTCTGCAGATCAAGTTGCTGACTGCCTCACTAAGTCCCTGGTTTCCTCTCGTTTTCAAGAGCTTCGCACCAAACTCACCGTTCTTCCTTGCTCGTTGAGTTTGAGGGGGGGGGGGGGGGGGGGGTGCTAAACAGTAATTAAATATACTATTATTTTTCCTTATGTTGTGGCTTTGCTCAGTGTGTATTGGACAACTGTCCATATATTGTTTTTTCCTCCTTTTGGGTATAAAGCCATGTACCGTGTATTACATAATATCAGAGAGAATAGTACCTTGAAAGGATTGCTCTGACACTCTTCCATATAAAATGGGTGTAGATAACGGAAATTCTTGGTGTTAACATTTTTTTTAGTTAATTTTAACGAAATATTCTTATATTTAACATAATATTCTTATATTTAATGGTAGACAGTAAACATGACTTAAACTTAAATTCAATTCAATAAATAAATAATTAAAATAGGATATTTTTGAGATATTTTATAATGATAATTATTTAAAAATAATAAAATCATATATTTTATAACTTCGTAAATGGTATTTTGTAGAAGTGAATGGTGATTAGGTTGGTACCAAGGATGAAATCAAGTCTAGGGTACTGTACTGAACAGCTTCAGCAGAGCTGTAAGAATTAAAGACTCAGTTATTGAGTAAGGCAATATTCTTTAAGGTGGATCTTTGATGTAGTTATTACCAGCTGAAGATCAAGGAGAATGATATGTAGAAGACTACTTTTTATATTAATTATGGGCACTGGGAGTGCTGAGTTATGTTTTGTGGATTTGACTAATGCTGAGTTGTTTTGATGGATTAGATGAACAGGGTATTATGAGATTATCTGAATTGGATTTGTGATCATCTTGATCGATGGTATTATGATATACTCTTAGTTGGAGATTGACCAAGGCCAAGAAACCCTTCAGGGGTCAGGAGTTTCCTTGGATGAGCAGGTTATTATATGAACTTTGTGAAGGAATTCTCGAGGGTTTCTATCTCATTAATAGGAAAAGGTTATTGCCCAAGCAACATGTTAGATGAAGGGTATGACTGGAACTAAAGCATAGTTACTGGTGGGCCAGGAGGCCAACATTATGGTTGAGTTACTCTTTTAGAAAGGATCAAAGGAAAAATAGCTGAGTGACCCATAGATGGGAAAATTGAGGGGAATGTCTTAGCTGGATTATCTAATGACTATGCAGTTTCAGGTATGCGTTTATTGTGGTATAGGGATCGGACTTGGGATCCGATGGACACTGGGATTAAACGAGGGATTCTGGATGAATCTCATACTACCCTCTTGTTCTCTTCATCCAGGCATCATGAAGATGTACCTGAATGTGAAAGCTTTATACTACCCTTTTATTCGCCGAAAACTGTTCACGAGTCGAGAACATTGAGAGCCCCACCAGTAGGGCTTAAAGTGAAGCCCCTATAAACAAATTCTCATATATATATATATATAGTCTCCTAAAAAAAATGGCAAAAGGTGCACAACCACCTTCTTCTTCTTCTTCTTCTTCTTCTTCTTCTTCTTCTTCTTCTTTACGATGAAACTTATGCATATTATATTTATATAACTTAAAAAACAATAATAATAATACTTAAACATATATACATAGGCTAAAAAGAATCCCAAATAAATATTTTTATGCAATCTTCAATATTTGATTTTATGTACAGAGTTTATGGGTTTTATACAACAAAATAAAATACACATAAACAATCATAAACATACAAAAAATATGAACAATATTCGTTTTGCCTCACACATACATAAAACTTAAACATGCAAAAAAACATTATGATACCATCCAATTAACTTATCTAACATGTAAAAAGAAGCACATCCATGTATATAAAAATATAGGGGGCACTCTAAATGGTTACTACCCATGGATGTTTACTCCCGAGATGGATGTTATTGGAAGATTCATCAACTTTGGGTGCTCGGCAGGAGTCTGGACCAATGCGCACACCTCATCTTCGTGGTAAAGCTCGCTGAGATACCTTTTTTGGTCATTTTGGGATGGTCCTCCCAGAGGTGGACCTCCAGATATGGTAGCTACGTGGCCATCCACTCAAGGTGGCATAGTTCCAAGTGGATACGACATTACGGGTCCAGGAGCCATAGGGCCTCCAGGAGATCGCACTATTGGGGCCCCCTGAGGGGCTTGTGCTCCTGGTCTTGGAGCGGATCCTCCCTGAGGAAGTCTAAACTGTCCTGGTGCTCCTTGGAGAAGAGGTTGTCCGAGAGCTATAGGCTATCCCGGAACTCCAGCTGGCATCCTGACCTATTGCTGTAGGTTCCCTAGCTTGATTAGATTCTTAATCTCGTCCTTTAGCTGACGACATTCTTCAGTTTTATGGCCTATGGCCTTGTGATAGGCACATCCTTTAATTGCGTCCCTCGAGTGCTTTCCTCCTTTAAACATGGGGCTTAGTTTCTGGTAATGAACTACGTTGCCTGTTGCGAGGTAGATATTTTCCCGGGTATCAACCAAGTTTGTGTATTTTCTGTATTGGGGCTCGTACCCCCTCTTTCTCTTCTTTGCGGACTTAGTCCAGCTTTGATTCTTACTGGAACCTTTTCCCTGGGCATGATTTATGGTCACCTCTAATGCTTCCGTCTGGAATGGTTGAACTGCTCCTGGAGCGACACTATATCCGGTTGGTGCCACTTCGTATCTAGAAAAAGAGGTTGAATACTTTGGAGCATAATCTGATGAAACGGGCGCGTGAACAGTCGACATTGTTCATGGTGCTGAATAAGTGTTTATTGGGTATTGTGTCCCATGTCCAGGGATGGTTTGTGTTGTCACTTTTTGTTTCAAAGGCCATCCAAAAGCTTGGATTCGAGCTTCTTCCCAGTTGATGAAACTTTGAGCTCTTCCTATAAACTCTTCTAGGTTGTCCACCTTATCGCGTTGTATGTCATCCTAGAGAGGGGATCCAGTTCTAATACTGGCTTGGAGGGCTTCTAGATGTTGCTCATCATCCACCTTAGTCTTTGAAGCTTCCTCTTTGAAGCGTTGGATGTAAGCCCTAAGGGTCTCAGTGGGATGTTGCTTGATGTTAGCCAGTGCACTGACCTCCATGTCGATTTTCTTGGTAGCTATGAATTGCTTACGGAAGGCTGACTACAAACCAGACCAAGACTAGATTGATCCTGTCTTGAGACATTTCCACCATTCTTCAGCAGATACAGCCAATGTGATTGAAAACACAAGCATTTTTTGTTGTCGCAGATGTGGGCTACAATCATCAGACTATTGTAGCAAGATAGATGGTCTCTAGGGTGGGTGTTCCCAGTGTAGGAGCATATATCCAACATCTTGAACCCCTTGGGGAATACAACATCCAGGATGTGTTTTTCACTTGGTTACTTTTCCTCGTCTTGTAAATCGGAACCTCCACCTTCTTGTTTATGGACCAGGCAGTCCGTGACCTTTTTGAGATCGACCAGCTGTTCCATGAATTTCCTGGCCATTCTATCATTGACGGGAACTTTCTTATTTCAAATGTCGTTAAGGTTATTCCTCAAGTCGCCTCCCCGAGGGTGAATCTTCTCTTTACAAGCCTGCTCCTTTCAGGCGTTGAGGTCGTCTCGTAGATCTACGTGGGATGTGTCATCTCCCAAACCAACGGCTTTCGGTTCCTCCCTGTGCTTATGCCCTATGTGATCCTTGTTCACAGGAGCACTGGGATAAAAAACGTATTTCCTGGGCGTCATGTCTCAGAGCCTTCCACAGCCTGGTACCCTACAGACGTTTCCCCTACAAGTTGTTTGGGTGATTCCATCCTGGTATAGGATTCACTCATTCTTTCCTGGGTTCCACCTTAGCCTTTGGAGCTGGAGGAGTCTTCTTTTGGGGGTTTGTTTATTCTACGAGATTGGACACTTTGGCCTTCCCTTTGTCTTCAATGGAGTTAGAAGGACTGGCTTCGGGATGATTGGATTGTCCCAGAGGCAAAATGGGGGTAGCATGGTTGGGAGTGCCAGTCCCTATAGGTGGGATAGCTAGCTGAGTCCCTGGGGGAGGAACTGTTGCGGGATCAACTGTAAAGCCTTAAGCAGCAATAAATGCTTGAAGAGTCAGGAGGGATTCTTGCATCTGGCGGGTGGTCTTATGTTGTTTCGACATCTTTGCCTCTTGATCGAGTACCTGTTTTCTTAAACAAACATTCTCTACCTTCTCAGGCTTATGTTCCACATTATCCTCCTTGGAGTTGAAGGGATTTTTGGCCTCATGGTTTTCATACCCCTCTCCATATTATTTGTAATACTCTTCGTCATATTCACCCCCTTCTTCGAAGTATTGGGAGTCATCGGGCAGGGGCATGTTATAAGGTACATCCTCCTGTTGGTCTTAAGGAAGTTGCTGGTCTTGCAATGGTTCTCCATTTTCATATTGTTGTTGCTGTTGAGCGGGATCAAAAATAGTGTGTCCGGTATTAACCATCTTCATAGATGACTAAGATTTCAAGCTTTCTTCTATCTCTCAATGAAATCACCAAAGTGTTTACCAAGTTTTTTCGAAACTATAAATATATTAATAAATCGGAGCTAGTAAGAAAGGAATGAAATAAACAAGGCCAAAGTTTTTACGTGGTTGGGGCGTTAATGAGCCTTAGTCCACAAGTCAGTTGTATTGAGATTTAGAGAGTTTAACAATCGAGGTTTTCAACAAGTTTAGCAACATTTTTCCATGCATGAAAAGGTTGGATCGGATCCTTGCTATAGTGCACTAATTACCTAATTTATAGGTGGCCATGTAGTTTAGGCCAGACTAATCCAGGTCCAATAAATATATAAGCATAATTAGCCTCTAATGGAGCTATAATACAAGTGGAGAATGTAAATACATAGTGTTTAATCTGGGCCCATTAGGCCGGCTTAAACGTGGTAGAGCACTACAACTGTCCCTTATACACTGATACAGACTAGTGCGCGAGAGCTGTCAGGGGGATTCTGGGGATATGGTCTGTCAAAGTAGTGGAAGTACCAATCCCTAGGAACATTGTACGTTTCGTACGTATCCCTGTTGCAGGTTAGTTGAGGAGACCAACTGTCGGGTTTCTCAAGGACACGTCAGCCGAATGGAGTATTGGTCTAGTTCTACCAGGACGTATGGTCCAGGTTCATATACCAAGGTTCGGGTTCATTTACCAAGGTGGACATCAATTAGCGATCACGGATCGAAGGGTGTATCCTGATAATGAGTTAAAATGTGAGGATGGAACAGAAAGCTTTATCCGGATCCCACATGGCGAGATCTAAGCCTTGGATTGGGATATCCACCACAATAATCTACTTTCTGGATGATGGAGGTTGTAGACACTCATGAAGTTGGTTCGGGCCATCATCTCAAGTTCGGGTTCTCATTACACTTGGATTATTCGCCAATCATTGGACCTAGGACAAGTCTAGGCCTTCAAGCCTCTGGGTGCTCAGTGTTCGCTGGGCTCTGGTTGTGCCCTGGCCTCTCCTGAGGGTTCGTGAAGTCCACTTGACACTGCCACGTGTCCTTGGTTGAAAATATGGACAACAACTACCTTTTTATTCATCATGACTCCACTACAGACTCAGAATTGCACTCTTGAATTCGTAGAACGCTTTACACAAAATGTAAATACGTTATCCATTCTTATAACCTTAACCATCATTCAATCCTCTATAGATGATCTACTAATGAGACATGTGTAAATTATTGTCTTTCCCCTCGTTGGTATTGTTTGAACCTTGTTTGGAAATATTTTTCAATACCATATATTTTATTTATCATTATTTTCTATGAATTAAAATCAGATTTTATGTGCTGTAAAAATCGTGGATGACTCAACTTTGAGTTGTCAAATGTTTTAATTCATATCCTCTTCTTAGCATTCCCAATATCGAAATTGAAAATCTTTAAGATATGATTTCTTCATAAAAATTTCATGCAGATTAAATCACATATCCTCAAGATATTATCTGTTCTTTGTGTGATTTAGTTTTCAAATGAAATCTAGACCTAATTCTGCCTAGGTACAGAAAATGCCTAGTCCGATGGATAACCTGTCAAGACAGAATCATACAGACTGGCAGATTGTTTCCTTATAAAGAAATTTTCAAATCATTTCTTGATTGCTCTAGATGTCAAGAGATCCTCCTTTGAAAGTTCGAAGCAACTATAAATAGATAGCTAGGGCTCTTGAATCACTGTCTCTCCAATTGTGAAAATGTTTGATAATATTTTGATTTCTTGAGAGCAATTTTTCTTTCTTTATGTAAAGGCTAAGTTTTTCACCTTAGTCCTTTGAACTATATTGTGTGCACCTTGTTGTACGTATATCATTTGTTCTTTGTAACAGGTTTTGGTTCTGGTGAACGTGTTCCTAAGGATTTTCAGGAGAAGATTTCTTCAAGACTCACTTCGAGAGGTTGAGAGCACTCGCTATTCTTTGAAGGGAGTTCAAGAGAATCAGTGTTTCAACAATATCTTATTCGTAAAGAAAACTACCACAAGATTGCAACAATAGCTTAAGAGGGAGTCTTACTTTGTTTAAGTCAATGCCTATGTACAATTTCATTCTTTACTAATTGATTTATTCTTGGGCGTGACCCCTTGGATGTAGGTTATTCAAAAGGATTTTTGAACCACGTAAAAATTCACTTGTGTATTTTTACATTGTGTTTGTCTTTCTGTTTTTGAAAAATTCTATAAATGTGGGAACAACAAGTGAATCTGTTTAAACAACTTAATTCATTTTTAACAAATTACAAGTTGTTTAAATCTAATCATCTGGTAAACTAAAATACAGAATTTCAATTGGTATCCGAGCAGGTTACTAATCTTTTTGTAAGATCTTGTGGCATTTCGTTTGTTTCTTTGCTATGTCTTTCTTTGCAGAAGGTGGCTCAATAACACGTCCTCCTTTGCTGAATGATTCTAACTATCCTTAATAGAAAATTAGAATGAAGGCCTATATTAAATCACAAGAATAAAAGGCGTGGAGATCAATCCTAACCAGTTGGACACCACCAATTGAATCAAATGATGTAACAAAGGTGATATTTGAACTTAACTGGTCTGATGATGAAGATAAATTGTCTAGTTATAACAACATAGCTTTGCATGCTATCTTTAATGGAGTTGGTGAAGGATACATCAAATTAATCTCTTCCTATGAATCTACCAAAGAAGCATGGGAAATCCTTCCAACACAATTTTAAGGAACTGTTGATGTCAAGCGTTCCATGCTTGTTATGTTAACTATACGATTTCAAAATCATAGAATGACTGAAACTGAATTGCTCACTAATTTCTATGAAAGACTACTCACATTTCTAATGAATATTTTGCCTTGGGTAAAAAATTGGAAAATAATGTGTTAGTTTGAAAAATTGTTAGAGTACTTCCTGACAGGTTTTAGACTAAGCTCACAACAATTGAGGAGGCAAAAGATCTTGACACAGTGAAAGTAGAGGAGTTGATGGGTTTGCTACGAACTTTTGAACTCAATCAGCAAATCCGTCAAAAGGAAAAACCAAGTGCTCCTAAAGAGAAATCAATTTCTCTCAAATCTTCAAAGGTGAAAGA
The DNA here is from genome assembly GCF_963169125.1 of Humulus lupulus. Lineage (NCBI taxonomy): Eukaryota > Viridiplantae > Streptophyta > Magnoliopsida > Rosales > Cannabaceae > Humulus > Humulus lupulus. The sequence goes on along the minus strand of NC_084794.1, from coordinate 115,550,293 downwards.
TTCAGATGAAGATGAGGTTGTTTTGTTGACCAAAATTTTTCAAAAATACATGAAAATTATTGGTAACAAAAAATCCACGTTCAAATCCTCCAAAACAATTACTCTAAACCTTTTGACAATAGCATTAAAAAAGGTGTGCAATGCAGGGAATGTGAAGGATTCAGTCATATTTAATTTGAATGTGCCAATACTCTGAAGAAGAACAAAAAGGAAATGGCAGCTACTTGGAGTGATCAGGACTCTGAAAGTAGCGATGAAAAAGATAACTAAAACCTTTTAACTACTATTGTTTCTGGATTAACTATAAAATTTGCAAGTTAATAAAAGGTTTGTTTGGCTGAAGAACACAGTTCAGGAAGAAAATTCTAAATGTGAATCCAGTGAGTCTGATCTGGATGAGGACTCGTTGAAAGAATCGTACAAAGATAAGTATGATCAATGGTTAAAGGTTTGTTCTGATAATCACTTAATGGCAAGAAATAACAAATCTTTACAGAAAAAGAATGATGAACTTGAAAGCACTGTAAAGAATCTTGAGAATAAAGTTATTGCCAAAGATTGTGAAATTAAGAGATTATCAAATGAAATTAATCACATGGTTAAAGGTGTTAAAATTCTTAATCCAAATTCTAGGATTTCAAATGAAGTTATTGGTGCAGGACAAAAAGCAGGTAATTTTTCTGGATTAGGATCTGATGGGTCCAAATCAAAAAGCGAAACCATTTTTGTGAAATCTAAAATTTTTTCTGGCTTAACCACTAACGTCTTTGCAGGTACATCTCATACAATTGATGTTACAAAAGTGCAATCTGTTTTAACATATGTTAAACAGACCAAGTTTCTCAAAAGAAATAAAACTTGGCATTTCATTCCCAATTGTCATTTCTGTGGAGTGAAAGGGCACATCCGCCCTAGATGCTTTACTATGATGAATTTTTTTTTATAAAGAATTGTCTCAATCATTATAGTAAATCAAAATAGGTTGTGAAAAAACCATCAAAAAAGGTTTGGATAGTGAAAAAAGGAACAAATTTTCTTGTTTCATTTACTTGCCATAAGACTCGTGCATCTAATTCTTGGTATTTTGATAATGCGTGTTCAAGACATCTGACAGGTGATGCAATTATACTCACTAATTTCAAATCCTTGAAATGTGGTGTTGTAACTTTTGGTGATGGTATGGCAGGAAATATTGTTGGAAAAAGTACCCTAAGTCTTGATGGGTTACCAAAATTGAGAAATGTTTTACTTGTTGAAGGACTTAAGGCTAATTTGATTAGCGTAAGTCAAATTTGTGATCAAGGTTTCAAAGTAAATTTTTCTTTTGATGAATGCAATGCTATTGATCATAATGGTATGAGTGTTTTGAAAGGATATATATCTATTGATAATTGTCATACACTTTAACCATCACTCACATGTCATTCGGCCATAGGTAATACAATTGATCTATGGCATGAAAATTGGGTCATATAAATTTCAAAATTCTGAAAAAAAATTGCAATTGCAGGGTTAGTTCGTGGGTTACCCAAATTGGGTAAAGAATTTGTAGGTAAATGTGAACCTTGCCAGTTAGGGAAACAATTGAAAATTTCTCACAATAGTGTCACACAAATTAATACTTCAAAAGTTCTTGAACTTTTTCATATGGATCTTATGGGTCATATTCAAGTTGAAAGTATTAATGGAAAAATGTACATTTTTGTTTGTGTTGATGACTTTTCTCGCTTTACTTGTGTTGATTTCTTGAGAGAAAAATCAAATACTTTTGATGCCTTTAAAACTCTTTGCATGAAATTAAGAGTTGAAAATGATTGCAATATAGGAAGGATTGTAAGAATCAAAAGTGATCATGGTAAAGAATTGGAGAATACTGTTTATGATTATTTTTGTAAATCACTAGGTATTTCTCATGAGTTCTCAATGCCTAAAACTCCTGAACAAAATGGAGTTGTTGAAAGAAAAAATCGAACCCTTCAAGAAATGGCTAGGGTAATGTTGAATAGAAAAAAAAACTTTCAAAAAGATTGTGGGCTGAGGCAATTAACAATGTTTGTTACATAATCAACTGTGTATTCTTACGATCATGTACTAGCAAAACTCCATATGAAATTTGGAAAGGGTAAAAACCTAACGTAAGTTATTTTCATGTGTTTGGTTATGTGTGTTACATCCTTAGGGATCGAGAAAATTTTGGAAAATTTGATGCCAAAAATGATGTGGGTGTTTTTCTTGGCTACTCAATTAATAGTAGAGCTTATCATGTTTATAACATGAGGACTCAAATTGTGATGGAACCTTCAAATGTTATTATTGATGATTTGAAAGATTTTTCTGAATATTCAAGTGAAGAAGAAATTGACAGGTTAATCGATGAAAATACTCAAAGAGAATCATCTTATGTACCTGAAAGTGATTCTGTGCCCACAGTTTCAGAATAGTCGTAACAAAAACTGAATATGTTGCAACAACCTCTGGACAAACAGTGAAGGAGTGTCCATAAATTATCACAGATTCAATTCAGAGAGAACCTTCTACTAGAGTTAAAAAGAATCACCCTACTGATCTCATTCTTGGTAACATTGAGGATAGTATGGTCACAAGAAAAAGGTATGTGAATCTTGTTCAATTTGTGTGTTTTACTTCATCATTTGATCCTAAAAATGTGAAAGAGGCTTTGTGTGATGAATCCTAGATTAAAGCAATGCAAGAAGAGTTGGAACAATTTTCTAGAAATGATGTCTAGACTCTTGTTCCTAGGCCTAATCACACCAACGTTATTGGCACTAAATGGAATTTTTAAAATAAAACTGATGAATTTGGTACAATAATTAGAAATAAGGCTAGGTTGGTGGCACAAGGTTACACGCAAGTAGAAGGGGTAGACTTTGATGAAACCTTTGCCCCTATTTCTACACTTGAGTCTATTAGGCTATTGCTAGTTGTGGCTTGCATTGCTGGTTTTAAACTATACCAAATGGATGTCAAATCTGCGTTTTTTAATGGTATATTAAATGAAGAGGCATTTGTTGAACCACCAAAAGGTTTCGAACATCCACATTTTCTAGATCATGTTTTTCAAGTCAAAAAGGCTCTCTATGGTTTGAAACAAGCTCCCAGAGCCTAATATGAAAGGTTAACTCAATTTCTTATTTTAAATTGTTATAGGAGAGGTGGAGTTGATAAAAATGTGTTCATTAAAAATGTTATTTCTAACATTATTATTGTTCAAATTTATGTCGATGATATTGTTTTTGGTTCCACTTCAAACACTCAAGTGTAGGAATTTGTCAAGCAAATGAAAGATGAGTTTGAGATGAGCATGGTAGGGGAGTTAAATTACTTCCTTGGATTGCAAGTTAAACAGACAGAAGATGGAACCTTCATCTCTCAAAGTATGTATGCCAAAAATTTGATCAAGAAATTTGGGATAGAGTCTGCTAAAGATGCCAAAACACCAATGGGAACCACGGTCAAACTAACCAAGGATGAAAATGGTGTAAAGGTAGATCCAACACTATACAGAAGCATGATTGGAAGTCTTCTGTATCTCATACATCTAGTCGTCCTGGCATTAGCTATAGTGTTGGGGTGTGTGCTCGATATCAAGGGAATCCTATGGAATCCCATGTGACAGCTGTAAAGCAAATAATTCACTATCGGAAAGGTACTAGGAGTATGGAATTTGGTACTCAAAGGAAATAAACTCTAACCTTGTTTGTTTTAGTGATGTTGATTGGACTGGCAATGCAGATGACAGAAAAAGTACAAGTGGTGGATGTTTCTACCTAGGGAACAATTTGGTTTCCTGGCACAGCAAGAAAAAAAATTCAATCTCCTTGTCAACTGCCGAGGCTGAGTACATAGCTGCAAGAAGTTGTTGTACTCAATTATTATGGATGAAACAAATGATGATAGATTATGGGTTTGATCTTGACACTTTGAGTATTTTTTGTGATAATACTAGTGTAATTAATATCTCTAAAAATCATGTTCAACACTCTCGCACTAAACACATTGACATTCGTCATCATTTTATCAAGTAACTTGTTGAAAATAAAACTTTGGTCTTAGAATATATTGAGACTGGCAAACAAATTGCAGATATTTTTACAAAAGTCCTTGATACAGTCAGGTTTGATTCCTTCAAGAAATCCTTGGGGGTTTGTACTAATTAAATATTGTTTGTGATGTGCCATATCCCTATGCTAGAAAATGTTGCTTGATGTCTTCTTTTTCTTGTCCAAAGAGAATGTCTCAAACATTATGAAAAAGTGTAGTTGACTAGTAGTTAGACTTTATAGTTAATATATAGCATGCATATTTTTTTTAAATATGAAAACAAAATAAATAGTTCCTCCAATTAATATTCTTCCAAATCAATATGTGTTTATAGTGTGTGAGCATATGATCCTTAAAAAGTATTTTCAGGCTCCATTTTAGAATAGAGCTACCTGCATTGTTGTGTGATTGGTGTCTTTGAGTAAGTTGGAACTATGTAACAAAAATTATGTAGAAGATACTCTACCACTGATAAAGGTTGCCTTCAGTGTAGTGTGAAAGCGTCTAACTTGGGTACTCTTTGAGAAAAAGGCTAAAAATTGCCACATAGGGAAATGACCCTAAAAAAAGCCAAAAATTTCCATACAGGGCAATGATCTCTGTTTTCACATTCACACACAAATGCTTAAGATATACTGCTAGGAAAAAATTTGTAAGACTCATACACACTTATTGATTTGGTTAAAATATTTTTTGTTATAGGACTAATTCTTTTGTGATATTATTTAGCATGATCTATATTAAGTATATTTTCTAACCTTTTAGTAAAAATATACTTTGATTAACAGTTTGTTTCTTTTTCTAAAGGCGGGACACGAAGACATTGGGCACAATCTAAATGGGGTATTTCTTTTACCTATATATATTAGTATTAATAAATATATATATATAATAAAATATCAATAAGTAAGGATTCCATCTGTACGAATCAAGGAGAAAAAGAAGGGGCAAATATCTGGCATATATTTTTTTACTTAAATATATTTATAAGACCAAAAGGTTTCCATTTTGACTAGTTTCCTCTTTTTAAAATGATTGACTTTTGTAGTGTTATTGTTGCCAGATTTTTGGATATTATTGTGCACTTTAAGAGTGTATATTCTCATTTTTTTTCTTAAAAAAGGGAATAAGATCAATCCATTATTGTCTCATTCTTTATAAAAAGGACACAAGGGCTCCATTCCTCTTCATTCCCTTTTCTCCACAATATCATGTTCTTCTCTTTTTCCTTGTGTTTGTTTCTCTGTCATGCAGCCATGGTCAAAACCAGAGGTAGTGGGTCTCATTCACTCAAAGACCTAAAATCCCCTCCTTTGTCTCTGTCTCCTTCGCTCACTAAGCCTGCACTCACGAAGACCAAGGCTCACAAAAGGACCTTGTCTCTGCCTAGCCTTACCAAAGCAACCACTACCACCACAAGCAAAGTTGTGGTGTTTCCGAACCTTGAGGAACTCAAAGCACCGATCGGGTCACCTTCCCCGGCACCTCCGCTCGCCATCTCCCCTGGGTCTTCCAAAAATGCCCCTGCATCTCCAACTACTATTGGATCTGACCAAGAAGATGCCTCGGCCAAGACCCATTCTGATTCATCCATTTCACCTGATGTCCTAGGACCCAAAAAGAAAGACAAAGGTTGGTTCCAAGTTTCCGCTTCTCGAAAACTTCTAGGTCTAAAAGCTCTCTTCCCACTGGTTCCACTCTGAAGACCTCATCTCCCACGGGATCAACTCCACTTTCCAAGTTTTAGAAAAAGGCCAAGAAAATTCCTCCACCATGCTCTTCTTCTGAATCCATCCATCTGAGGAGTTTGTTTCGTTCTAAGAAGATCCTGTTGAAGAAGAATCCACTGCCGACGATGAGGTTGCCATAGACACGAAATCTGACCAGTCCGAAAAGCCATCTGATTTGCCAAAGGCCAAGGGCAAGAAAGTTGTGAAAATTTCCACGTTTCATTTTAAGCCATCTGAGGTTTCTAAACCTCACTCCTTAATATTTTTCTTCAATGGTAATGAAGAAAATATGAAGCATTTTGTGAATCAGGATATTATTTGTGAAAAGATTATTAGGCTTTCTGCTCATCGGGTTTTTGGGGTGGTACTTACTATTGAAAAGCGGAGTTGGCTAGGAACTTTGACTGATCTGGGTGGTTATGTTTCTTGGGTAGTTAAGGAATTTTATGTCAATCTCAATGATCAATTTTTTTATAAGAAGTCCTTTATGTTTGGCAAGGTCTATGTTCGTGGACATTGGTATGTTTTTTCTGAATCTGAGATTGCTAAAATTCTGAATTTACCTCTTAATGTTGAATCGGATAAGGTTGTCTTTGATAAAGATATTGTGCTATCTGAAATGGTGGGTCAAAAGATGCAATGGGAACCCAATACCACTCTTAAGGTTTTGATTCTTACTCATTTTTATGTTGTTTTGCATAAGTTTTCCCTTAATAATTGGCAGCCATCAACTCATTCCTCCACCATCACTCAAGAATTGACATTCTTTTTGCTCAAAGTTGGGATTGGCGTCTGTATTATTCTTGCTGCTGAGATTTTTGACCAAATTATGGCCCTTGCTAATGCCAAGAAGAAGGGGAAATATCTAGTGTTTCCTTGCTTGATATACAAACTCCTTGATTTGCAACGGCCTCTCAAGATGGACTATGAATCTTTGACTGCTGCTATTTTTGGAACTACCTACAAAGTCAAAGATAACTCTGCCTCTACAGCTGCCAAAAAGACAAAAGGTATATCTTTGCAGTCTGAGCTTCCAAATTCTGTGTTGACTGACATTGTAGCTGTGAAGAATGATATTGGATCTGCGAAGACTAATATTGATGGTCTCCATCATTGTCTCAATTCTGTGGAAGGGTTGCAGCGGTTCACTCTGGAACAACTCGATGATCGTATCTCTGCCACATTGCTCCACCACCATGAAAGTTTCAAGTTCTTTATGTTTATGTTTTTGAATAAAATAGCAACAAACTTTGTATGTTGTTCTTGTGTTTTGTCTTTTGGTCCTTTTTGATGGACAAAGGGGGGGAGAAGCCTGATTTTATGCTTTTTGGTTTTTGGATATTTTGGTTGGATACTTTGACTTTCCAAGAATTGCTTTGCTCATATGTTTGTTTTAAAGTTAGATGTTGTTTGTAGGAGGTTTCTACAAATATAACTATTTTTCTTGCAGGGATCTCTTAGCAAAATAAAATATATGTACTTTGTCCATAAAAAGGCCAAAAGGGGGAGATTGTTAGAACCTTGTTTGGCAAATATTTTTCTAGACCATATATTTTATTTAACATAATTTCCTATGAATTAAAATCAATTTTTATGTGCTGTAAAACTTGTGGATGACTCACCTTTGAGTTGTCAAATGTTTTAATTCGTATCCTCATCTTAGCATTCCCAATATGGAAATTACAAATCTTTAAGATATGATTTCTTCACAAGAATTTCGTGCAGATTAAATCGCATATCCTCAAGATATTATCTACTCTTTGTGTAATTTAGTTTTCAAATGAATCTGGACCTAAATCTACCCAGGTACAGAAACTGCCTAGTCGGATGGATAACCTATCAAGACAGAATCAGACAGACTGGCAGATTGTTTCCTTATAAAGAAATTTGCAAATCATTTCTTTATTGCTCCAAATGTCAAGGTATCATCTTCTGAACGTTCAAAGCAGCTACAAATAGATAGCTAGGGCTCTTGACTCATTGTCTCTCCATTGTGAAAAAGTTTGATAATATTTTGATTTCTTGAGAGCAATTTTTCTTTATTTATGTAAAGGCTAAGTTGTTCACCTTAGTCCTTGGTATAGTGTTGTGTGCACCTTGCTGCACGTATATCGTTTGTTCTTTGTAACAAGTTTTGGTTCTGTGAACGTGTTCCAAGGATCTTCGGGAGAAGATTTCTTCAAGACTCACTTCGGGAGGAAGAGAACACTCGCTATTGCGGCAACAAAATCAGATTCGTAAAGAAAAGTACCACAAGATTGCAACAATAGCTTAAGAAAGAGTCTTACTTTGTTTCAGTCATTGCTTGTGTACAATTTCATTATTTACTAATTGATTTATTATTTGGGCGTGGCCCCGTGGATGTAGGTTATTTGAAAGTATTTATGAACTACATAAAAATTCGCTTGTGTCATTTTTACATTCTGTTTGTCTGTCTGTTTTGACAAATTCTATAACTGTGGTAACAACAAGTGAATCTTTTTAAAAAACTTAATTCATTTTTCACAAATTACAAGTTGTTTAAATCTAATCACATGGTAAAATAATAAAATACGGAATTTCAGGTATTTTATCCTTAACTCCCCCACTAAGTTCCTTGTAAATGATATTTTTGTAAACTTAATTATTACATAAATGAGTACTCTATCATTTAACACTTGAACAAAGCTATAAGGAAATCATCATTTCACTTCTTAAACATAAGCTATAGATTACATGTCTATGATAAATACTCTCACTCAATTATACTACCAAATCTCAATTATGTAAGTATGAGCTATTCTATAAGGTAAGCTGGTAAAAAACAAATTAGAAGACTTGAATAATACAATTAGCAGAATATTAATCATTCAAGATTAAGAATGAATTGACTTGGGTTCAATGTCCTAGAACATCTGATCTTATATACTTGGTCAATGTCCTGGATAAGATATCACACCAGATATGTAAGTAGATCTTAATGTAGATTACCGAATTAGTAAAAATCCAATGTGCTAATTTAATCATAGGAAAAAATAATTTTGAACATATAATTACAATTATAATCCACTGTGACCAAGTCACTATAATTGTAACTATACATATGTTCAGGATTTTATAAATGTTTGTATTAATAATAATTAATCATGTAATAAAACATGTAAACAATGCAATTTGATTGAACAAAATAATTTCTACTAATTTATTGATAATGAATACATAAGAAACGAGGTTTTATAAGAGCCTAAAACCCAATATTATATGATATTAATTTTGCAGTATATATTTATGACTTTTTTAACCTCCTTCATCATAAATTTGTTTTTATTATATGTATTTCTATTGTTTGATTTGATTAATCTTAAAAAGTTTCTTGGTTCTTCGTTTCAAAATGTTTTTTTTTTGTTTGATTTTCTTCTTCGACTAGGGTTTGATGATGTTAAACTTGAATTTAATATTTATTTTAAATTAAATTTTATGAAGAAATAAAGCTAAAACTATTTTTTTTATTTTTATCATGATATTTTTAGTTAAAAATGTTAATTTTAATTTTAATTATTAGATCTTATTTTAATTTCATATTGGAGATTTTTTTCATATTAAAAAAAATATTCACCAATATCGGATTCAAGGAATTATTTTTAACTATTTGACAAAACACATGGTCCAATAACACACTTTTCAAAATAGAGTGTCTAAGCGGTATTAAGCTAACATAGAGAGCTAAAATGGTATTTATTCATAAGAGAAAAAAATCAAATTATAATATACTAATCAAATTCTTAAATAAATTAATTAATTAGTGACATAATTAAATGAGCATAATAATTTAATTAGATAAATAATAAAAAAGTGAAACAATGAAATTGAATAAATAATTTTATAAAATTATGAATTTGAATTAATAAATAATAAGTAGACAAAATGAAATAAATTTAAATAAGTAAATAAAATAAAATAAAAAAGAATCTAATTCTTAAATAATTAACTAATAAGTTAATTAAACAGACAAGAAAAATAATTAAATTAACTAAATAATAAGCATTACTCATAAGATATAGAATTTTCACTCATAAGATATGATAAGAAATCATAATTTATAAATAGATTTTTTTTTTGTATAATAAGATACGGACGAATAACAGCATGACATGCGGACTGTTAGGAAAATGAATTAATTCATCTTACAATCTGTCCTACTGGCAGTGTGCCTTGCTGTCATATAGTTGTTGGTATTGGTGATTCTGTAAATTGGTTATTACTTTATTGTTATAGAATGTCAGAGTTTGTTAGGATATTCCTTTTGTATTACTTTTTGTTTAATTATTCCTTCTGTACGATATCTAGAACATTCTGTACCACACTTTGATATAAATACATTTATGCCAACCTCATAGAAGATGAGCTGAGCTTTTCTATTTCATACAGCAAAGTTATATTTTCTCTCTTGGTATAAGAGCATTCTAGTCGTATCTATGGCTGACAGCACCTCTCAGAATGTTCCTGCTGTCTCAGGTAATACTCAGCCACAACAGTCTATGGTTGGTGGCAGCAATGTTGCTCAGACTCCCTCATACATTTCTCTTCCTCAGGTGAGCAGTACACTTACCCAACTTTTTCCTCTAAAGCTTGATCGAAACAATTACTCCTTGTGGAAAACTATGGTTTCTGCCATAGTTCATGGCCATCGTTTAGACGGGTTTTTGAATGGCACTAACCCCAAACTCGATGAGTTTCTTTCTGATGTTAGTGATGCAGGTGACTCTGTCTCTGCCGTGAATCCAAGCTTCGACGCATGGATAGTACATGACCAACTACTTCTTGGTTGGCTCTACGGCTCTATGACCGAGAGCATTGCAACGGAGGTTATGGGGTGTGACTCCTCTGCTGCATTATGGCGTGCTCTCGAACTCTTGTTTGGGGCTCATTCCAAGTCTAAGATGGATGAGTATCGTACGAAGATTCAGACCACTCAGAAAAGAAGTATGTCTATGGCCAAGTACCTCCAACAAAAGAGGCAATGGTCTGATGTCCTCACTCTTGCTGGGGATCCCTATCCAGAGAAACTTCTTGTGTCCAATGTCCTCTCTGGTCTTGACATTGAGTATTTGCCTATCGTTCTCATGGTGGAAGCTAAGCCGTCCACTTCGTGGCAGGAGTTGCAGGATACTCTCCTTAGTTTTGACAGCAAGCTTGAACGCTTGAGTGCTATTTCTAGAGTCCCTAAGGCATCTCACAGTGCACCTACCCCTACTGCCAATCTCGCTACTGTTCGTCCATCTGGTTTTCAAGGACGGCGCGGTCCAAACTCTCACCAGTTTGGTGTAGGGAACCATGGTGGAAGTCCTCTCAGAAGTGGTGCTAATTCTCGAGGCAGAAGCTGAGGTTGTTGGAGTGGTGGCAACTCCAAACCAACGTGTCAAATCTGTGGTCGATATGGCCACTCTACTGCCTATTGCTACAATAGGTATGAAGAGGCATGCATGGGTAACATTCCCCCTACTGCTGCCACCAACATTGTCAAAGATGTTTAGGGTACTGCTGCTTTTGTTGCAACACCAGAAATGGTGGATGATGCTGCTTGGTACACCGATAGTGGTGCTACGAATCATATTACTGCTGATGGTGGACACTTAAACCAGAAAACTGAGTATCTCGGTAAGGAAAAACGCACTGTGGGAAATGGAAATCAGCTTCGTAAAAATCATGTTGGTAATGGCTCTCTTGTATCCACTTCTAATGAACCCTTGATCTTAAAAGAAGTTCTACATGTACCTCACATTACTAAAAATTTTATCAACATCTCAAAACTCACTTTGGATAATAACGTATTTGTTGAATTCTTTCCATTTGAATGTTTGGTGAAGGACATAGCAACAAGGATGGTTCTACTTCAAGGGACACGTAGAGGAGGTCTATACCAGCTGGACAGTCAAAAAGAAAACATCTCTCAAGTATCTTCCACAGGCTCTTATTCCTTCAAATCTGCTGCCTCAAATTTCTTTTCTGGTTTAGTGTCAAAATCAAATGACCAGCATGTTGCTGAGTCAAATTTACTTTCAATCAAAGACAAATGGCATAGAAGACTTGGCCATCCGTCTAGTAGAGTCTTAAATCTTGGTTTGAGTCATATCAATGTAAAACCCCCCTTTAATGCAAAAGAGAGCCTTTGTGAAGCTTGTCAATTTGGGAAATCACATGCCTTGCCGTTTCATACAAACTCTAGCCGTATTAAGTACCCTCTGGAGTTAATTTATACAAATGTTTGGGGTCCAGCTTCAATGCTATCTAACACTAACTGCATATTTTACATCCATTTTGTGGATGATCATACCAGATACACATGGATCTATCCCCTTAAACCTAAAGATGAGGCACTTAAGGCTTTTGTCCAATTCAAGAAACTAGTTGAAAATCAGTTTGATAGGCATATAAAGTCTCTTAGAACCGACTGGGGGGGAGAATTCCAGGCATTTTCTCAATATGTCAAAGATAATGGGATAGATTTTAACCATTCTTGTCCTCACACCTCAAACCAAAATGGAAGAGCTGAAAGGAAACACCGTCATATAGTCGAAATGGGACTAACCTTGCTTTCTCAGGCATCAATGCCGCTGAAATATCGGTGGGATGCTTTTCAAAGTGTTGTGTACCTCATAAATAGACTGCCTACTAGTGTGCTCAATAACCAGTCACCCTTTGAAGTTCTACACTCGAAAAAGCCTAATTATAAATTTCTAAAAGTTTTTGGGGTAGCTTGTTATCTGTGTCTTAGACCGTATCAATCCCACAAGTTTCAATATCACTCTGCTAAATGCTTGAATCTAGGATACAGTGATGCACATAAGGGGTATAAGTGCCTTAGTAGTACAGGAAGACTATACATCTCACGAAATGTTATTTTTAATGAAAATGAGTTCCCTTGCAAATCTGGGTTCTTTAATACTCATAGAAGTGAGCAACAAGTTTCTGTAAATGTTCCTTACTGGTCTGCCTCTTTTACATCTTCACATAATCAAGCTCCAATTCCCACAGAGAATCCAAATACAAGCCAACAAAATGACAGACCAGCTGGTATTCCTCATGATGGCCAAGTTCTTGAAGAGAGCTCCTCTACAAGAACTCAGGTATCTTATCGCAGCCCCTACTTATCTCATCAATCTCTACCAAATGCACTTGACATAGAACAGGTTGATGAAGAAAATTCTAGTTCAAGCTCTAAATCTCAAGAACCACAATCGGATCCTGAGAAAATAGCACCACTGGCACCTTCACATCCTATGACAACTAGAGCTAAAGCAGGGATTTTTAAACCAAAAGTATATGTGGGGCAAGCTAAATTCGAAAATGATGATGATGAACCAAAGTCAGTAGAGGAGGCACTTTTACATGATGGCTGGAACAAGGCAATGCAGAATGAGCTTCATGCGCTAAAAGAAAATGGTACATGGACTCTTGTACCAAGAAAACAGGGCATGAATATTGTAGGCAACAAATGGGTCTACAAATTAAAAAGGAACTCAGATGGCACCATAGAAAGATTGAAAGCCCGTTTGGTTGCAAAAGGATTCAACCAACGGCCAGGAATCGATTTTGGGGAGACTTTTAGCCCGGTGATTAAAGCCTCAACAGTCAGAATAATCCTTACCATTGCAGTGTCTAAATCGTGGGATATAAGGCAGCTTGACATCAATAATGTTTTCCTTAATGGAAAACTAGTAGAAGATGTCTTTATGACACAACCATAAGGGTTCATTGACAAGGAAAAGCCAGAATTTGTATGCAAGCTCAACAAATCCTTGTATTGTCTAAGACCGGCACCAAGGGCCTGGTATGATCAGTTAAAGCTACTCTAACATGATGGAATTTTCAAAACTCAAGAGCTGATTCATCTTTGTTCTTCTACAAAACACAAGACCTGATAATCATGGTGCTCATATACATAGATGACATAATTGTCACTGGCAGCAACTCTGGGAAATTGCAGAAATTCACCTCAAGACTAAATGACATGTTTGCCTTGAAAGACCTCGGTCCCCTTCATTACTTTCTAGGAATCGAGGTCCATAGAGATGAAACAGGTCTATATTTGAATCAAGGAAAATACATAAAAGAACTCCTCACTCGAACTGGAATGCTACACTTAAAACCATGTTCAACACCAATGACAGCTGACAAGGCATTGTCAAAGACAGATGGAGAGCTCCTGGAAAACCCCACATCATATAGAAGCATCATTGGTGGACTTCAATACCTCACTCACACCAGGCTAGACTTATCTTTTGCAGTAAAAAAATTAAGTCGATATCTACAAGCTCCTACAACAGCTCACTGGAGTGCGGCAAAAAGGATATTGCGATACCTGAAAGGTACCATACATTCTGGTCTGCATATCAAGTACTCAGACCAACTTGATATAACTGGATATTCGGATGCGGATTGGGCGTGTTGCCCGGATGATAGAAAAAGTGTAGCTGGATACTGTGTCTATTTGGGGGATACCTTGGTGTCGTGGTCATCTAAAAAGCAACCGGTTGTGTCACGGTCCAATACCGAATCAAAGTATAGAGCATTGGCTAATGTGGTTGCTGAGATTGTGTGGATCCAGTCATTGCTAAAAGAATTTGCTTTTTCATTGCAGAGGACTCCTATAAGTTGGTGTGATAACATGGGGGCTAGTGCACTTGCTGCAAACCCCATCTATCATGCTAGAACTAAGCATATCGAGATGGATGTACACTTAGTGAGAGACAAAGTTTTGAAGAAGGAGTTAGAGATCACATATATACCATCCCACGATCAAATTGCAGATTGTCTAACAAAGAGTCTCACTCATCATCGGTTTCATTTTCTCAGTGACAAACTTGGTGTGGTTGAAACCCCACTTAGTTTGAGAAGGGGTGATAGGAAAATGAATTAATTTATCTTACAATCTGTCCCACTGGCAGTGTGCCTTACTGTCATATAGTTGTTGGTATTGGTTATTTAGTAAATTGTTTATTACTTTATTGTTATAGAATGTCAGAGTTTGTTAGGATATTCCTTTTGTATTACTTTTTTTGTAATTATTCCTTCTGTACGATATCTAGAACATTCTGTACCACACTTTGATATAAATACATTTATGCTAGCCTGATAGAAGATGAGCTGAGCTTTTCTATTTCATACAGCAAAGTTATATTTTCTCTCTTGGACTGACAATCAGATATCATATAGTCCCAAACTGGACTCATGCAAGACAACAGTCTCGATCTCGCACAAGGAGATCAACGAGATAAGAATCAACAAGTCAGAAGCCATCTCAATCTCCTATCTTAAAGGACACTCCTCATACTAGAATACCCCGTGTTAGTTTTTGATTACATGTATGTATGTGAGTCCAATAAAATATAGACATCTCATGGAAAAATATATATAAAAATAATTATATATTTTTACATGAGAAAGTGTAAAATGTCCTAAACTACTACCTCGTAAAATATCTCCATACTCGTAATATTATAAAAGAAAAGTCATTTAACATATGAAAATCCAGTAGGATCTTGCTAAAACATGCAAGTTGGGTCCAATAGTTTAAAATAAAAATGAGAGTATTTATGCAACGTTTAAAATAAATAAAGTTTAAGTCTCACTGATAGTTTTTAAAATTAAAGTCCATAACATCGTTCTTTAAAATTTGGCTTTTAAGTTGATCGTTTTATTCGCCCATAGGATACCCCGACGCCATATACACGTTGACGTCGGAACTCTTCACATCACAACGCGTGCCAAAGAAAAACCCTATTTATTACGTGAAAGGGGAAAGTAAAGGAGTGAGCTAAAAGCCCAGTAAGGAAGTACAAGCAGCATACAATGAAAACACAACAAATAACATAATCACATCGTAAGACTCATACAACATCATATCCATACATCATCATACATCATACTTAAACTTCATCATCATACACCATTCATAAACTTCATCATCATACATCATACATCATCATCACATTCACACATCATCCACATATTTAAACATCATCATCACATCTTTGTGAACATGGCCCCTCTCTTTTCCATGTCACATCTTGAGGTAAACAGGAGGCTCTGGTCCTTGAATAACCTCGGCGTGTTCGCCCTATGAGTTACGTCATACCTTAGTAACTCGGGTTACGTCTTATATCCTTAGTAACCCCTTTTTTGTGTTGCGTTCAACACGCTAACAACCATTTGCTTATTCATACAGCATACAAAACACATGCAATCCAGTCATATCTACATAAAGGAAATACATGATTCATTAAATTCATCATATCATCTCAAAATAACATTTCATATTTCATATCACATAGTACATCATCACACATAGCATATTTTTATCCTCATACAAACCAACCTTACCGCTTCATAGCATAAATATAAAGGCACTATCTAACTTCCTTACCTCAGGTCCAAGCAAAGCAAAAATGGAACAAACTTCACAACGAGCCTATAGTCATAATCAAATAGTTCTCTTTAGCATCACATGAGATTTCTCGTGCCCAACACATACACTGTGACAGTCAGAATCCCGTGATCCGTAGGGAAAAAGACCGGGTAAAAAGTTGTGCAATCCCACACCGCCTGGGGAAGGTCAAGTGTGATGATTCTAAGACTGTGTAGGTATGGGACTACACAGTTGAAGGTGGTTTAAATGGATTGATGGGTACTACCTATGCCAACAAGATGCATCTTCTTTTTGGTAGTCCATCACTTGAGAACTCCAAAGTTAAGTGTGCTTGACCTGGAGTAATCTCATGATGGGTGACCTCCTGGGAAGTTTTCCCAGGAAGCGTGCAAGTGAGGACAAAGCACGCTGGAAAGACTTGTGTTGGTTTGTAAGGCTAGTCATTATTCCAGGAAGCACCCATAGTGACGTGGGGCATTACATATACCCCATGTGTGAATAGGCCATGCCCACATAGTGCAAATTATACATAATTTCCAAACATGCACATTTTTCACATAGAAGCACAAAAGAATAATGCAAATTCTACCTATTATCCATGCATGGTTTCTAAGCAAAAATTATATGTTTGAATAATATGCATATATTTGAACGTAAAAGTGCATTTGTATGTGACATGCATACATGGGAGCGTTGTTAAAAAGTGACGTTTAAACGATAATTCCTACATGCTCATTTCTAACCTTTTCAAGAAAAATTCAACGACATACTCTTTTGCCATTATCTACTTAAGTCCCAAAGTTTATTAAACAAATTCATTTAACCCCTTTAATTTCTCATAAAATAATACTTACATTTATTATTTTAAATCACTTAGAAACAACAAAACTTGAAATTATTTAGAAGTACTTGTAAAATTTCATGTTTTCTTTAGAAAATAACATTTTCATTTAACATAACAAAATTTCAAGATTTGGTGTGAGAAAAAATATTTTTAAATGTGGGAAAAATATATTTTCACTTGTATTATTTAAAACTTAATTTATGTAGTGTAAACCCATTATTTTTAAACAAAATAATTGTTTTTAAACTTAATAACCTAAACTTTCAGCAACTATTTATTTTGTTTAAAAGTCAAAAGTGAATTTAAACCCAAATATATCCTTATTAAAAATTAAATAAACCGCACTTATTAATAATGTGAAAATTCATGGTTACATTTTAAAAATATCATTTTAATATACAAATAATTTAGGGTATTGATTTATTTCAATAAACACACATTATTTCTTTCATTTAAAAACATTTCTTATTTTTACCCAAAACTTCCAGCAACAATTTATATTTTCTTCATAAAAATATATATAAATAATTGTAGGTATTAATTGAGTAAAAATATCATTTTAAATAAGAATTAAAATACATTTTTATTTATATAAAATCAGCACATTATTTGAGACATCACTTATGCATGCAAATCATTATTTTACCAATTTATTCACCAATTATACACAAAAATCAACAAGCATAGTTCATCATAAAGTTCATTTTAAATTCCTACTTCTCAAAACTCAAATACAATAATCTTCATATATCACTAATATATCAATTATAAGACACTTGAGACAAATTCCGAATTTAACCAAATAACCTAGCATATTTCTAATGATTAAATGGAATATCAAAGAAAATAATAAAAAAAAAACTAAAATGCATTGATAATCTTCCTATAGGCCGAAACCCACATAACATAAACATAAAATACCAATAATCTCATTCACATCCACATGAACCCTAAAATGTTCATACACTTCTTTTAAGTATTTTAATGTTACCACTAGCATGAGATAAATAATCAAACCATCTTAAATCATACTCACAAGGCCGAAACATCCATAGTACCATTTACAAAATTTATATCACTAACTTTTCGTACCCTTTAAGAAAATAATACATTAGGCATCTATAACAAGAGCATACAACAAGAACATGGTTGCTAAGGCATACCCTAGCCGAAACATACATGCTCAAAGGAAAGAAAACAACCTTCCAATGCCCACAACAAGAATCTTTAGCATGTTTCAATAAATATCAAATAAAATAAAATCATGAAGAACAATCTAAATGTATAGAAATAAACCATAGACAATCCCCAACATATCCAAAACCATAAACAAGATTAACAATAAACCATCATGGTAATAGCAAAAGACTAGGATTCTCCATTATCTCCTTGATAGTCGATAAAGACACACAAGAATTGATCAATCATTTGGCACCTCAAGACCTAGATTAAGTCAAAACCCAAAGAGACAATCTATTGCTTAGAACTTAAGATGGGGAGGATATATAAAAAGAAAGCATGAACAATAGAACACATACCCTAGGCTCTCAGAATCCCCTTCTTCTTCTTCCTCCTTTCTCTTCTTTCTTTCTCCCACGAGATCTCTCTCTCTCCTTCTCCTCCTAAGTGGTCGGCTAGCTCTTCAAACAAATGAGGCCAAGAAAAGTTTCCTTTCCCTTTTATTTCCTTATGGCCGAATTCCCTCTAGCTCCAAGCAAGAAAAGGCAACCTATCTTCTTTTCTTTTTATTTTATTTTATTTAACCCCTTGATTTCCTACCTTTCTAATAAAGGGTGGTGGACCTTCCTTTTTTCCATCCAATTTCATATTAATGTGGGATCTTCAAAAAAAATAAATAAATAAATAACTCTCTAGCTTGCATTCACACTCCACACTCCACCCTCCTCTTTTCCTCTTCCTTTATTTTTTTCTTTTTCATATAAAACAAAATAAATCTAATAAAATGAAATAAAAAAATGTAGAAAATCTATTGCATGCACACCATGCAACCATGCACATGCACACACACAATTACTAAGGTGCATCTCTACTAACCATGCACCTTGGTGCACACAATCAAAGCTAATTTACTTTCAAATTAACTTAATAAATAAATAAAATAATTAGCAATTAAAATTCATATAATTCCTACCAAACAATTCAAACAAATAAAAAAAATTATAACACTTCACAATTAAAAATAAAACAAAGTACAAAATTAATAAAAAATAAATAAAATTGGTGCGCTACCAAAAGATAACATTCTAGCAACCATAACTAGAATATGATTTTTTTCATGTATGTAGATATATCAAAAATTCACATAGAGTGTATATTAGAATTTTACCTCTTGAAGCAAAGATCCAAAGCCTGAGATTTCTTCTTTGCATGCAGCTCCCAATGTGTTGAGCAAACTTCTTGACCATTTGTCTTCCAAACTATATATTGCACAATACAAGGAGGATGAGTGATCTCCTTTGTCAATGGTGATTTTCTATACACACTTTGGTATCTTAACTCGTGACAGTGTGTATCTTTTGTGTGGTGTAAAAATTAAACATAGAAAAGTTGTGTTCTTGCTTTGGAGTTGGCGTGAACACAAGGGAGGGAGAGAGGTGAGAGAGTTTATTTCTTCACAAGAAATTTAGACAAATGAAAAGCTTCCCCTTCGCACCTCACATAATATTCTATTTATAGAATAAGGTAAACAGAAGACTACGCAAAACCCTGCCTATTATGGAGCAGGTTTTCGGTGCCCAACACAATCCAAATGGACTGCTTGGGCGTCCACCATGTAGTTCCAAGCTACATGGGCTTTGTAAATTTATTTTCTTTATTTATACCACTTTATTTATACTCAATAAATACATGTATGATTAATTTTCTCTAAAATTAATTTTCAATAAAATATCAATATATTTTATTATTTCTCAAATAACAATTCCAAAAATAATCGCTATTATATCATTGAATTATTAAATATCTTGTTTGTGTTATCAAGCTAGTTCCAGGAACAACTGGACAAGTAATTCTAAGTTCCAATAAATTAATTATCTTGCTAATTCTTGGCTTAATAAATTAATTTATTAACTACGAGATTTGTCCACTAAAAATTTATAGTTGCACTCTCAGACTATAAAGTCTCATATTATTAGAAGTTCATATAGTTGTCCATTGATATAGTCATTGTATGAATTATGACCCTCCACTAATTATTCATAATTAGATCTAGGTCATCATTCCTTAACCTCTTAATTACATATTCATCAATCAATGGCCTTGATACTCTAATAAATATTTTTGTAACTCATTTACAGATAGTATTTTTATTCTCAACAGAAATGAGCACTCTATGTTCAAGTACCGCCATCACTACCGATAGGAATAATTATTCTACTTCTAATCCAGGAAGGAGTGGATTCTTCTGACTCCAAGATATCAAGAATTAGGCTTCCATAAGACTACAAATAGGATTCCATTATTCAATTCAGGATTAAGGTCTAGTCACAAACGACCATCGAGTAAGGAATGATGAACTTCTATATTTTAACAGAGATTATTGAAAGTTATTTCTTTCATCATGTCCCTAGTCCTATACAATCTATATTGTATATGACTCCCTTATCTCCATATGTCAACTACATGTAACAATCCGAATAGATTGTCCTATCAAAGACAAAAGACAGACGTTGTTCATGTCTTAATTAATATAAAAAAAAGCTCCCACTTTTACAGCAGCGATTAAGAAAAATATTTTATTTTATTATCTTTAATTAAGTCATCTTGTACATACACCTATTTATATATATATATATACTTAATTCAAGATTATATGTAATAATATTGTATCTTTCTTGTAAATAACATGCAAAATAAAATACAAAGAGTGAAATTTTATCTTTATTAAATACTAAATAATTCTTTTATAGAAATACGTTTTAAGGACATATATCCCAACACCTCGACCATAACAAAGTCTCGAGATCTTGCGAAACGAATTCAATAGGCCCAAGTTGATAAAAGGTCAGAAGTCTTCAACTCAAGAGATAAAGAGCGGAAGCCTGATCACTAGGCATCAAGCGAGAAGATCATTTAGGTGTGTGTCACGAAAACGCTCCAAGAGGTCCGCTTCACATCATTAGAAGACCATGCGAGACGAAGAATTGCGACAAGAGGTCAACATCCTCGCTAGAACGAGTGAAAAATCATGGAGATCTTGCTGACACTCTATAAGATCTCAACTAGCAGATATTTGACACGCCTCTTCCCCAGAATCGTGCCTTTGATGTGCCTTTTCCCTAGAAGCACACATCTAACACGGTACACTGCCCCAAAGCATCTATTACGCATTAAAGATACTTGACCAATTGTACTTGTTTGGCCAATTAGTTGTAAATTCCTAATGGCATTTTTCTAAATTGTAAACCTCTTCCTTTATAAATAGGAGAGGCAAACCTCCATTAGAAGAGGGGATGGGGAGGGACGAACAACTTTGTAAGGAAAATGTGTATTTTTAAGAAGAATACTCCCCTTCCCAAATTTCTCAGAAGAAATATCATTCTTGATAAAAGGAAATAATTAACGAAAAACCAACGTTAACAATGAAGTCATGAATGAAAGATATTAATTTTTTTATTACTCATTAAAATCCTTTGTGGTGGCATGGACCCAGATTTGGTCGATATAGCGACGAGGTTCATATATCTAGTCAAGCATCGAGTTAAATATTGAATACTTGGTTAAGGAGTAAAGTACACAAGCAGGGTTATTGCTCAACTAAAAGCTACTCGAGTGCATGTCGTCCCGGACACATGAACGTGCTAAAGCAGCTAAAATTTATTTAAGTTGAGGTGGCTTAATTATATATTTCATTTAACTAATAAGTGAGATATTAGTTATTCAAGATAGAAGTCTCCTGCATATTTTAAAGGAGTTTGTTATTTATTTAAATTTAAAGGTAAAAGTTGTTAGCCTAGTGAATAGGCAACCTTAGTGCTTGTATTCTTCCCGTGAGATTTGAGATACTGAGAGGTTGTCAAATTCTAAAAAGAGCTTATTATTTTAAGAAAACTCTATCGGCTCTAGTTAATTTGATTCTTAAAGTAGTAAGCAAAAACATTAATAAAAATGTGTCTCGTGGATGTAGGTTAAAACCGAACCATGCAAAATCTATTGTGTGTTCTTTCCTTGAGTTCTATTTTTCTTCTTTTCAAATTATGTCTTGTTTAATTCGTCGTGTTTAATTTATTTTCTGAATTCATTCCCGCAATGGCTCCTGAGAAGAATACTTGTGGAAACAATAATGACCACACCTTTGCTAAAGACATCCATAACCAGGAGAATCGATTAGCTCTACCTGGAGATGGTGAGGATCACGATCATCAGGTGGAGGTGGAATAAATGTGTAAGGCCATGGGGTCTCATGCAAGATTAGAGTTATCAGGTGCAAGTCGAGCAAGATGAAGCAGTCACAGCCCTTGCAACATAGTAGGACGACTTGGAGCTACGATAGAGAGAGATGGAAGAACATTAGTGAAAGGAAACACTTGGTCTAGTGGTTACCCAACAACTGACAAAGCCAAGAACTTTGAAATACATACCACCAAAGCTCCAAAATATTATGGTCTAAACAGTTTAGAAATAACAAAAATATATATATTTGACTTCCCTAATAGACCACTAAAAAATTTTATGATATGGAATATAATATTGCGACAATCAATTTCTAATTATATATATATATATATTTACTGATGAGTGACTTCGAGCCTAGTATTTTTTTTTTTAAAAAAAGGTTTTTTTTTTTAAAAAAAAAAAGTGACATCTCACATGAGTTTACTAGGGAGGGCCAAATAAATCACATTTTATGACCATTTTTCAATTTTATATTTTGAAGGGGCCTAAGGATGGGGCCAAGGTCGTGGCTAGGGTAGGAGGTCGATGGTGTTGGGGTTTTATGCCCTAATTAAAATTCAATTTCTTTCTAATCTCATTTTATTATCAATAAAATAATAGAAATCATTTTTTGATTTGGTCAATCACTTTGCTCACATGTTTTATGTTCATGATTATTTGTTTAATATAAACTTCTATTAAATCCCGAGCATGTAGCTAATCATATTTATAGTGACGTAATCAGTGTGAAATATAAATATGATTATATGTTCAAAAATAAGTTAGTCCTAAGATTAGTCAGTGCACAGGATTTACACTGACTTGTCAATCTATGATATGATCTACTTACACATTGTAGTTATGTTCTTTCCTAAAACATTGGCAAAGTAGATAAGATCGGATGTATATGTTACATTGGACTGGACCGATATAGACTATAGATAGGATAAGTAAGCATATCGTTATTATATATTCTAATCACATCATATAGTTGACCATAGGTCAATTCAATCTCAATTCTGAGTGTTTAGTATTCTAATTGATTGTATTATTTGAGTTCTTTGACTTGTTCGTTACCAGCTTACCATACGGACTAGCTCATACTTACATATTTGGAACTCAGTAGTATAATTGAGTGTGAGTGTTAATCATAGATATGAACATCTATAGCTTCTGATGAAAAGGTAAAACGATGGTTTCCTTTTAGTTTGGTTCAAGGTGCTAAATGATAGAGATCTCATTTCAGTAATTAATATTAGTTTACTGAAATATCACTTACAAGGAACTAAGTGTTTTAAGAATAAAATACAATGAGGGATAAAATGGCATTTTAGTCTCATCTCATTGTAAAGCGTCTATAAAGGATTGAGTGACAATTATGTTTGTAAAAATGGATAATTAATAACGTATCTATATTTGTTATAGAGTGTTCTATGAATTCAAGAGTGCAATTATGAGTCTTTAGTGGAGTCACGAGGAATTAATAAGTTAGTAAATTTATTTGTTAAATTTATGATCACTACTACAAAAAAGGTCTTTCTTTGCGGTTTTTTTACTTAATACACTGCGGTTTTCGAGAGTATTGAAAAGCGCAGTGTATTCGACCGCAGAGAAAAGTGGTATGAAAACCGCAGAGAAAAGCCACACTTTTCTCTGCGGTTGTGTTGAAAAAACCGCGGAGAAAGGTACCCTTTTCTCTGTGGTTTATTCAACACAACCGTAGAGAAAATGGTACATTTCTCCGCAGTTTTGTTAATACAACCGCGGAGAAAGCCATTTTAATAAAATTATTTTTCAATTTCGATTATATATAATTATTTTTAATTCCGATTATATATATATATATTTTTTCAATATTATAACCTAATTTGATAAATAATTTTCAATATTATATATATATATATACATTTCATAAAAAATATAAAAAAATATGTCAAATACAATACATTTGAGGAGTAAACATAATTAATATTAACATAATCAAAATACATATAAACTAGATAAATAATATAAAAATAACAAAAAACTGAAATAATTAAAAAAAACAAAAAAAAGTCAAGTTTTAGTGATCAATACCTGATTTGAACAATCAAAATGTCTTTTAATCCTTCACAAACGTTCAAAAACGTTGGAAAAAAGCTTGAAAATCACCCTATAAACATACATTCAAAACACATTATACTCAATCAATATATCTTCATTTTTTCCCTAAAACTTCAAAACAAATCAATATATATGTATATTTACATGAGTTGTAGCCTAAATATGGAAGAAAATTAAAAAAAAAAACTACAAAAAAAAGTGAAAAGAGCACTAACCGTGGCTAGGGAAGAAGGGTTTGCGTCGTTCCTCTCGGGTCTGCCAAAGTGGAAGAAATTAGAAGAACGAGTAAAGGATGTGAGTCGAGGGTTTTATGTAGGGTAAGGGCTTTCTCCGCGGTTCCACAAAGAAAACCGCTGAGAAAAGTGTACCACTTTTCTCTGCGGTTCCATAAAGAAAATCGCAGAGAAAGGTACCCTTTTCTCTGTGGTTTTGTATAGAAAACTGCGGAGAAAAGTGGTACAGACTCATTTGAACCTTTTCTCTGCGTTTTTAATTTAATGCTAGAAAAAAAACACAGAGAAAGCCTATATTTGTAGTAGTGGATAACTTATTGAAGATTGATTTCATAGGTCCATGGTCCCCACTGTACCATGGATAAAATCATCTATATAGTCTCAATTAATTGATTTAATTATTAATTATAATTATAAAAGTTGACCAGATCAATTTTGGATAGTTTCACAAAGTTTTACAATTTAGAGAAGAAAATAGATTTTAGGGCAGATTTATTAATTAAGACAAATTGGTGTCTAAATTAATAAATAATTTTAAATTAAAGTTCAAATTATAAATAATTAATTTGATAAAGGATTTAAATAATTATTTAATTAAATTAATAGAAAATAATATAGACATTAATTTTAAGACCGATGGCCTTATAATTGAA
Organism: Humulus lupulus; assembly: GCF_963169125.1. Classification (NCBI taxonomy): domain Eukaryota; kingdom Viridiplantae; phylum Streptophyta; class Magnoliopsida; order Rosales; family Cannabaceae; genus Humulus; species Humulus lupulus. Next base: position 115,524,866 of record NC_084794.1, on the reverse strand, counting down.
TGGGAAATTTCACGGGCCTAAAGCCCATGATAATTTTGACCATTAGGCTGCTATTATATATTATTTTATTAATTTTTTAATTAAAACAAATGAATAAATTGAGTATATAAAATAAATGTTAAGTGAGCGTTGAAAGAAGACGACAGAAAGACTATCTGACAGAAAATCAAAAGATCTATTCTTGATGCTCTAGGTTTTAGATTATCTCTGTAGCATAAGTCATTTTCTATGCCTCAATATTCTCTTCTACTCTTCTTCTCTTTGTGTCTATCTCATGTGTTCAGAATTTCTCACTCTAGTCTAGGTGATTCTAATGATACTTTGGAAGGCTCTGAAGAAAATTGAGGATCGATTTAGTTTCTTGGTGATACCATGCGACAGAAAGGATACAAGGGTTAGAGAAACTGAAGGAATGACTTATTCATTTTGCTGCGTATAATGTAAGTGTTCTTATCATTATTTCTATTTTTATTCAATTATAGAAACATGTTCTAGGTTGTCTCATATTAATTTGTTTAATATAAGATTTACATGAAAATAAACAAGATCATGTATAAGCTTTTCCAACAACTGGCCTCAGAGCCTTTAGTAACCTTTATTTTCATGCATGAACATGGTAAAATAGAATTATTTGATTTGTTGAGTAATTGGATGGATTTCATGTTTTTATGACACACATTGAATTTTATGTGATTATTAGCATATTTGGGTTATTTTGTTGTGTTTTCTTTGCAAATAATTTTAATTAAATGCTTTATTTGATGTAACACATGGTCAAAATTATTTAGAAAATGATTTTGGGTTGAAAAATTACACAAATTTTATTAAATTTTTTTTCTTTCGGGTAGTGGCCGCGGCTACTGGTTTTCACTGGACCCGGCCTGGGTAATAGCGGATAGTGGCCACGACCACTATCAACCCCTGGCCGCTGCCAGCACGCGTAATTCTGCCTAGATCATTCTGTGGTCGTCCACCAACTTTCACTGGCCGCAGCCTGCGATAAATTTTTCTTAAATTTTGATTTTTGAATGTATTTTTTAATAGGTTAATACAAAAATATTAGTTCTTTTCTATTATTTAAAAATAAATTTTTGTAAATACGATATTTTTGTTGTTTGATCTTTTAAAAAATAGATTTTTTCTACAAAAATTCAAATTCAAATTTAAAAATAGGTTAACTAATTAATTTTAAATATTTTAATATATAAAAATATTAGAATTAAGTTATCAGATATTACATATATTTTTTAAATACTTGATATTTTTTGAGATCTTTTATTTGAAAATAATAATATGTGATTATTCCATAGATTTTAATATTTAAATAATTTGAAATTTGGAAATTTGTTGAGTAGATATTTTTATAGACATTTGAATTTGTTTAACTGTTTAACATATTTTTTTTCAAAAACAATAGATGATATTTGTTCTAAAAATTTATAACTGGTTAAATTTTAAAAAAATATCACATTTTTCAAACGAAGACCCATTTGCTTTGCATGACTATAGTAGACCTAATCAATTAATAACAATTAATAAAATGAAGGTTTAAATTCCTGTCTTTTTGACCTTATATGAAAGTATGGGGGGTCTTAGTAGTGGAAACGACATACTAGACACAACCCTCCTCCATACAAGCCCAATTGTTAAGGCCCATTTGCCTGAATTTGACTTAATTGTATAGGTTCATTATAACCGTTAAACCTAAATATTGATTAGCAACAAATTAATTCTAATTTAATTGAATTTGTTTCAATATGACACTTTATAATTGATAGAAAAATTATAGGACTTTGGTTTTAAAAATTTAATTTTACAATTTTTTCGAGAACCACAGCCATTAATATTCAAAAAATAATAATAAAAATACTATTTTTAATTAATTATGAGCTTGTTTTAAGAATTATATTCGATCACCACCGTTAGATTAACAAGGTCAATAACATAATGGAGTCGCGAGACGCTTTGATTCGTCCCCCTACAGAAGGTATCCATTAGTTATTTTAACAAGGTTAGATTTCAAAAGATAGATAATTATAGGTCAAATTCTACTAGACTCACCCCTACGGTGACTACTAGGACTAAATCTATTGATTATCGAAACCGTGGGTCTGGCTCATAAAATAAGAGATTTTGTTTTCTTATTTTGATCAAATAGTAGGTTGTTAATAATTGTGTCCATTATTAAATGAGTTTACAACTCTATTTAAATAATGATATTCTTTGACTCTCACAACTGGGACAACAATATCATAGAATAGTTAAAAACCTAGAAAAATAGAAATATGATTATTTTGGTCTTTTTTTCCATATCTTACATCTTTATGGTATATGTTGTGCTATTTCTTGAAATTAGTTTTTATTGAGCAAAAGTGATTGATTTCTATTTTATTGATAATTGGTAGTTTTAAGTATGGTTGTGTCTACTCCCATCCTTTCTCAACTTTCGATGGAGAAACTCACTGGAGAAAACTTCCTTAAGTGGAAGAAGAACATCAACATAGTGTTGATTGGTGACAACTCCATGTTCGTCATGACTGAGGAATCCCCAGATGTTCTAGCTGAAGGAGCTACAAAATCTGTAAGCGAAAAATATGAATGTTGGCAAGTGGCCAATAACAAGGCACGGTACTACATGTTGACTAGCATGGTTGACACTCTCAAGACAGAAATGGAGAATGTCAAGACGGCCTACGAAATCATGGATCAACTCCAAGGCATGTTCAGTGCAGACTCGGTTCGAGGCCACCAAGAAATATGTCAATGCTTGGATGGCATCGTCTCAGCACATTCGTGATCACCTGATCAAGATGACCAACTACTTTCAGGAAGCTAAACTACATGAAGCAATTATAGATGAGGAGACTCAAGTCGACTTAATCCTCAACAGTCTCTCTCCAGCTTTCCTTCCTTTCACCACAAACTATGTGATGAATAAACTCAACTATGTTTTGACGCAGCTCATGAACGAGCTTCAGACTTTTGAGTCTATCATGGGTTGACCAAGTAAGGGAGGAGAAAAGAAGACTAATGTTGCTGCTGCTGATCCAGCTAAGGCTGAAGCTAACCAACCTTCATCTTCAAAAGCTGGAAAGAAGAAGAAAGATGGACAAAACAACAACCCCGGGCCTGCAAAGGCTGCAAAGACAAGTGCACAGACGCCTAGGAAGAAAAAGAAAAACAAGAAAGGTAAAGTTAAGTGTTTTCACTGCAAAGAGAATGGGCATTGGAAACAAGATTACCCCAAGTTTGTAGCAGCGAAAAATAAAGGTAATGATTATAGTTCATATATCTTAGAAACAGAGAATGATAAATCTGTTTGGATTATTGATTCTGGATCTACTAACCATGTTTGTAACTCTTTACATCTTCTTGAATTATGGGAGGAAGTTGATGAAGGTGGCTTAAAGCTTAGAGTTGGGAATGAAGCGTTCGTTACGGTCCAAGCTAAAGGAAGAGCTCGCTTGAAGTTCAGAAATAAATATTTAATTTTGAGAGATGTATTTTTTATTCTGGATTTTAGTAGAAATTTAATTTCAGTTTCCATGTTGCAATTAGAACAATTTGTTATGACTTTCACAAGTTTTAATATTTCTATTTCTTTCAATAGATCACAATTGGGTATTGCATGTTTGGAAAATGGGCTTTATATTTGCGACCTAACGAACCCCTCGCTCTTAACAATGATTTATTCTAAGTAGCTAAACCTAGGATTAATAAACGTCAAAGGACTAATAACGATAACATGACATATTTATGGCACTTGAGACTAGGCCACATTGGCTATGATAGAATTCAAAGACTTACAAAGGACGGGCCTTTGAGGGAACTCACCTTAGTTGAATTACCTATCTGTGAATCTTGTCCAAAAGGAAAACTGGTCAAGCGTCCATTCTCTACAAAGGGTGATAAGGCCAAGGAACCACTTGGACTTGTTCATTCAAATTGTGGACCTTTGAATGTACAAGCCACGGGTACTTTTGAGTATTTTATCCCATTCATTGATGATTACTCTAGATACTCATGTCTTTATCTAATGCATAGGAAATCATAAACATTTTCAAGGAATTCCTAGCTATGGCTCATAACTAATTGGGCAAAGCATTAAAGATCTTGTGATCTGGTAGGGGTGGAGAATATTTGGATATGAAGTTCCAAGATCTTTTAACTGAACTTGGAATTTTATCCCAACTTACTGCCCCGGGTACTCCGCAACAAAATGGTGTAGCGAAACGCCGAAACTGAACTTTATTGGAAATGGTTAGATGCATGCTTAGTTACTCAACTCTACCAACTTCATTTCGGGGACATGCAATTGAAACTGTGAATGACATTCTAAATGTCGTACCATCGAAATCAATCCATGAAACACATTTAGAACACTGGAATGGTCATGAACCTAGCTTACGTCATTTTAGAATCTGGGGGATCTCGCCCACGTCCTGAGGAAAAAGGAAGGAAAGCTAGAACTGTGAACCAAAGTTTTCATGTTTGTTGGCTATACTAAAGGCACTCCGGGTGGACTTTTCTATAGTCATTCAGAAAAGCAAGTGTTTACTTCTATGAATGTTACTTTTCTGGAAAATGACTATGTCCAAACCTTCAAATCGCAAAGCAAAGTAGTGTTAGAGGAGATGGTTGAAGAATTCACTCCAACTAATCTTCCATCATCATCAACACAAGTTGGTGATAAAATTCCCACTCTCATGTGCAACCGACGCAAGTCAATTTAAAGGAAGAAAGTATCATTGTTTTTTAGCAAACAGTAATGGAACCTCATCGTAGTGGGAGAGTTTCTAGGAACCCCGCTTGCTATGGTTTGGATGGTGAAACCAATATGGTTGTTGGTGACACTAGTGACAATGATTCGTTGTCTTTAAAACAAGCAATGGCTATGTCACGTCCCAAAATGACCTAATAAGGCTTAGGGCCTTGATTAGGGGGGCGGGATGGCAATATATGAAAATATGTGTTTAGTTGCTATGTTAATTGTGAGTATGTGAATTATGTGATAATATGATTAAATGCGCATATTTAGGGGTATAAATTATGCATGTGGGCCAGCTTCTTATTAGAAGGGCGACTTTGGTAATTGGCCCATTGCGGGCATAGTTGTATATTTATGTGCATATATGCGATATATGTGAGAGACCACATTATTATGTGGGTTTATTTGGCTCACTTGGCTCAAGGCGATCCTAGGAAGCAAGCTAGCGGGAAAGTCACAACGGGACCCAATACCCAACTCGAGGCGAGTCAAGGGATATTTTGGGTAATAGTCATTTAATTGGGTTATCGGGTTATGGAAATAAATATTTTGAGATATATTTGGAGTTAGAGTATTTAAGAGGGAATATTGGGGAAATTTACCATTTTTCCCTTGGGGACGTTTTTGGTACCCCGAGCCTTGGGATTAACTTAAGTGACTTAAGTCAGAAAATAAAAGACAAAAAAATAGAAACAATTGGAAGCTGCCTAAACCGACCCCCTCCCTTTCTCTCAGCTCACTCTTTTCTTTTCTCAAAACTCTCTCAAGCTAAACCATTGGAAATCAAGGGGATTTTAACTAGAAGTCACAAGAATTGAAGCTTAGGACTTGGGGATTTATCTGTCACATCTTGTGGATTCAAACAATTATTGAGGTGAGATTTGAATTTTGATTTCTGGTCATTAAATTCTGAGTTTTCTTGGCTGGTTTTAGTTGTTCTTGAGCTCTTAAGGTTTAAAGATTTAATTGGTGGCTTAATCAGTTTTGGGACTAGTTTTCTGTTGGGTTTTGTTGCTGGGAGCATATTAGAGTTGTTGTATTGATTTGATTGTGTTGTTGGGATGATTTTGGGTTAAATTGGATGGGATTTGGCTGGTGAAATGAAGGTTTTTTCTGGGTTCAAAGGGGTCGGTTCGCGGCTCTGTTCTTGGTGTGTCGCGGCCCTCTAGAACTATTGTGAGCCAAGGTGGGCTCTACAGCAATGGCGGGCCGCGACGCCACCATGGTTGGGTCACGGTGCGTGTCTAATGGTTGGGGAGGCTGAGCCTCTGGTTGGAGGCGGGTCGTGGCATAGGAACATGGGGTCGCGGCTCTTAGGGGGTTTAGGACCCCAAGAAGATTTTGAGCATGGGAACTCAACCTTAGGGGCTCGTGATTGTTTCCACTACCCGGTTTGCTGGAACCCAAGGCCCCGGACGCTAGGACTTGGTCCAGAAGCCTTTGATCGCTTGATATTAATAGAATCCTATTTTATGGTTGTGACTTAGGCTATCACTAAGGGCTTGGAACCGGGATCGTGCTCGAGGGTCACTCTTGTTTGCGCTTGCTTGGACTTAAGGTAAGAAAACTGCACTCGGAATGTGTTGTGTGTGATTAAGGCTTGGCCCATTTATTATATAATAATATGATTAGGGCTTGGGCCCCAAGGTTGGTTTTATTAGGCTATTGTTCTAAATTCTTGTTAATAAATGCTTAAGTGCTTATATTCGTTACATGAATTCTATGGTTAGGGCATGTGGCCCCGTCATGTGAATATGTTTAGCATTGAGGAAATGGTTATTTAATGAGATTATATGATTAGCATGAATATGCTCTTAATTGTTGGGATCTGCGTATCCACATCTGTTTCTTACAAGTAAGGTATGTAATCCTGGATCAGATCTTGACTTATAAGTCAAGGACGGCAATAGCGCACTATGCGCTGGTAGAAAGGCATTGGCCTAAACCAGCAACGTAATATTGCGTTGATCAACTCTAAGGTCAAAGGTGAACCACGGGGGTTTGGCTAGCACTATGGCTAGTGAGATAGAGCTAAGGGCGAGGCCCCAAGTGACTCTATGGTCACGTAGCTAGGGCATAGGTCCGAGAATTGGCTTAAAAGCCAACCGAGTAGGGCTGCGGCCCCAAGTTGATCTAATGATCTAGTGATTGAACGTATATGATATTGGATATGAATTAATGTTATTGATTACCATTGAATGGTTATTTTAAAGTTAAATTCTCTGTTGTACTACGTTATGTTTTCTTGTTGAGCCTCGACTCACGGGTGCTTTGTGGTGCAGGTAAGGGAAAGGGAAAGCTTGACCAGCCATGAGTTGGAGAGCTTCGGTGGCGGCGTGTACATATGTGGCTGCTTGACCATCATGATTAGGGTTTTCTCAGAGGAACTATGGTTATAACCCTATTTTGCTACTTAGGTCGGCTGATGTAACTTTTGATATGTATCTATCATTTTTAACAGTTGAGTTGTAATATTTTTGGATCCCATGTTATACAACACTTTTGGAATAAAATTCAATGGTTCCTTGACCAAAAATTTTAACCCTAACCCTTGTCATTAACCTTAGTTACACGCTTTAAGCCAAATGAACTAATTAGCAGGTCTGACACAATTTTAAGTACATAGTGTAACGGTCCTGGATTAGGAGGGCGTTACAACTTGGTATCAGAGCTTCTAAGGTTTAAGGGTTTCTGAAGACTGTTCGGGCATGTACACTCGCCACTAAATACAAGCACATCTTAAGGTTCGATAACTGTTATATGTTTAAATGTTTAAACATGATATGAATGCCTTATCTGCATGCCTGTTTAGGAAGCATGAGATTATGTGATAGGGCCTGACCTTTGACTATTGCGTGAATGTTAAAGAACATGCTTATTAGCTATGTTGGATTTGTGAAAATACTTGCATATGGTTGTATGTATTGTTATTTGATGATGGATATCATGATGTGCTTATTAGCACTATAAATGAATATATATATATATATATATTGGGTGATGTCATGCTTATTAGCATTTCATATGTATGTTATCTAATGATCTTGGACTGTTGGGCAGCAAGTGGTATAATTATGACTTACCTAATGGCCAATTTGATCTTTGTAGGGTGAATTGAGTGTCAGAATGAACCCTCGAAGGTCAGAGAGACTGGCTGGCCAAGAGTTACAGGCCAGTGGAAGGAATGATCAGGGCCAGGCCCCACCGCCAGCTCCAGAAAGCTGGCACCAAGTGCTTGCTGATATGCAAGCCAGGTTAGAAAGGCAGGAAGAAGAGATATGCCTCTTGAGATAGCAACAGGTTCCAGCAGGGAACCTACAGGCCTGGTACCAGTAGTGATACAACCTAAGGTATCGGTAGTTGCACAGCCCCAAATAGGGGGAGATATGTGGGAACCCCTATTTGAGAGATTCACAAAGCAATACCCTTTAGTTTTTTAGGGTAGTTCTGATCCACTGAAGCTGAGCAGTGGATGACTATGATAACCATTATCCTGGACTTTATGAGGGTAGGTGGTAGTGAGAGAGTGGCCTGCTTATATGTTTCGGGAGGATGCTCGAATATGGTGGGAGGTGGTATCCCAGACCAGGGTAGTTGCCACCATGGAGTGGGAAGAATTCATAACTTTGTTCAACAAGAAACACTGCAATGACGTAGTTAAAGCTGCAAAGGCTGAGGAGTTTAGCAGGTTACTTCAAGGTAACATGTTAGTGGCCGATTATGCCCTGAAATTCGATAGATTGGCAAAGTTTTTTTGGGGATTTGGTGCCCACTAATGGGACCAGAAAATAAAGATTTATGCAGGGGCTACAGCCTATGATAGCCCGGGATGTTCGTATTACTACTGTGCCAGGAGTACCCCAGACACAGTTTTAGTTCCAGGGCCAGATCGGAGGCCACGAGGTATACAGATAGGCCGCTAGAGTGGTGGGGAGACATGGAGGACATTCCCGTAGTGTCCTAGGTGTAGGAGATGCCATGTTGGGGAATGTCGGGCAAAGGCCTATTTTGTTTATGGTAGTACGGGGTACTGAAGAAGGAATGCCCAAGACCTAGAAAAGAATATCCAAAGAAGGTGGACAGCCCGACGCTTGCTCGGGTGTTCACTTTGACCCAGACAGAGGGCAAGGCTAGTCCCTTGGTGGTTACAGGTCAGCTTTCTAGTGCTGGAAAATTTTATACTGTTCTTATTGATTCGGGTGCTACGCACTCCTTTGTTGCTAGTAGGATTATAGATGGGTTGTGTAGACCTTGTGATTTATTTTCTGTGGGGTTTGGTACGGTATTGCCTACTGGGGAGTTAGTGGTGTTCAGGAGATGGATTAGGTCACAACCAGTTACAGTGGATCGCAAGGAGTTGTCAGTTGACTTGGTGGAGTTAGATATGCTGATTTTGATATAATTCTTGGTATGGATTGGTTAGAGAAGTACGGGGCATCGATAGAAGTACGGGGTATGGTGGAGTTAGAAGAAGATGGTAACTTTTGAGCCAGAGGGTGAGGACCCCTTTATTCTTTTTGGCACTGTGCATGGACCATGTATACCTATAATATCAGTACTTAGAGCTAGAGACCTGTTGCAGGGTGGATGCATTGGGTTCTTAGCTAGTGTAGTGGATACCACTCAGGTCGTGCCAGTAGGACAAGAACAGACTCGGTTAGTTTGAAAGTTTCTGGATGTGTTTCCAAAGGACTTGCCAGGGTTACCCCCACACAGAGAGATTGATTTTGTGATTGAATTGGCGCCAATGACAGAGTCAATGTCTAGGGCACCTTATAGGATGGCTCCAACAGAGCTGAAGGAACTGAAGGTTCAATTACAGGAGTTACTAGACTTGGGTTTTATCAGGCCCAGTTTCTCGCAATGGAGCGCACCGAATCTTTTTGTGAAGAAGAAGGATGGTTCTCTGAGGATATGTATCGATTACAGGGAACTGAATAATTTGACTATTAAGAACAGATGTCCTCTGCCAAGGATTGATGATCTGTTTGACCAATTACAGGGTAGAACGACATTCTCTAAGTGTAATGACCCAACTATTTCTAAGACTTAGATCATTAAACCTACTAGACATAACTACTACTTTGAAGAGAACATACATGAGAAAAATTCATAACTTTATTGAAAACTTTAAAATAATATTTGTAATACATAAATGAGCTCATTTTTTTTTAAATAAAACATAACTTTAAATGAAATTGTTTACAAAGTTAAATGCGGAAAATACATAAAAACGTAGTTTTAAGAGACTAAAGAGAATAACGTCATCCTTGAATCGACACGCAGCCCATCCACTCCATTCACCTCAACACACATGCCAAGCTTCTAAGAATCCTTCTGCTTTTGTATCTATTTTCCTGCATCAAACTAAAATAAAAGGAATGAGCCTAATGCCCATCAAGGAAAAGTACTAACAACATAAAACATACTCATAAATGATTACATAACCACATATACTATAAACATATATCATATAATACTACAATGGCCATTATACTACTTGGGGCTTGTTAACTAGGCAAGTCATATGCTCAATAGATTTGTGGGTGGCTAGCTAAGAAAGTCATATGCCCATAAATTATTGGGGCTTGCTAGCTAAACAAGTCATATGCCCAAGGTCTATAAACATATTATACATAATGTTAACATACAACATAAGATAACATAACATATCATACAAACATACAAGATCTATCCTATTTTCCTTACCAAAACTGGGATTTTTTAGAACAAATGCGGGACTTGGAACACTCCTAAAACCAGCAATACAAATGGTGAATATTTCTAAAGGGTAAAGAATAATTATGGAAACTAAACCTTAAAAACAAAACTTACCAAGGAAGATCTTTAAGTTTCAAGAACCTAATAAAAAACCAATATCAAAAGTTAGGATCTGAATAAAAGGAACTAAAGAAAAACTAAAGTATTTTAAAGAACTGGACTTAAAGAATAAGAGTACCTTAGTTGACCTTAAGGATTGGTCTATCTTCAATACTGAAATACACTAAACCTCACTTCCCAAGTATTTTATAAAGCTTAAGAATAGCAAAGCTTTTTCCCAACCCAAGTGTTTATCACTCTATGGAATCATTAGCACCTTGGAGTCTCTAATCACAGCTTGAAGAGTGAGTGGAAGGGCTGGGTACTAAGTCCTATTTATAGAGTTCTAGGAATAAAATATCTTCTTTTTGGCTTGAATAAAATAATGAATAATAATTTAAAATATTTGAATATTCGTCAATCAGAGGCTGAAGACTCGGTCAAAACTATCCAGGGCAGGTCTAAGGAGTCAAAGCTTATTTTAAAAATTAAAAACAAAAAAAAATATTTATTAAGGCGATATATCGACTCTGCCCTATTCCCGAGCCTCCGTTCGAACGATTGTGCAAAGTCAAAGTGTTTTCTGTATTCTTCGTTAGGCGATATATCGGCTCCTAGCTGCGACATATTGGCATACGTGAATATTTTAAACACTTAATTGCATTTTTTTAGCATAATTAAGGTTGGATAACTGCTTTGACTGAGTCAAAATACGACCCTAACAGTTTCTGGTAGGTCCTAAGGCTGCTATTTCCTTATTTTATCATTAAAATACTTAATTCCTTAATAATCATGCTTATGACAAGTGTCATAATCCTATTGGCTCCATCTAAACCTTAGGTTATAATAAATATCATATTTATGACCAGCAATATTAATCAAACCTTATGTTATAATTAATATTCTTAAACTATAGGTTAAACTTATAAAATCCATAACTATTGCTAGGAGTTTCCAACTAAGTCTCGGTTTGAACCAAAATCCACGAAATCTAAAATACTACAACGACTACTAACTATCTAACTAAGAAAACATTCTAGGACTCTACAATTCTCCCCTACTACAAATAATTTCGTCCTCGAAATTTACTTACCAAACAATTCCGGATACCGAGCTCGCATGTCCTCCTCCAACTCCCACGTTGCCTCCCATTCAAAACTATTTTTCCATAGGACTTTGACTATCAGAATACTCTTAGACCGTAATTCCTTCATTCCTCTATCTAGGATGCTAATCGGTTGTTCCTCGTAACTCAAGTCTTTCTGGAGTGCTATCGTATCATACTTGAGGACGTGAGATAGGTCTGACACATATCTACGCAGCATCGAGATGTGGAACACATTGTGACTATCTGCTATTGCTGGCGGTAAGGCTAATCTATATGCAACTGCTCCCACTTTGTCCAATATCTCAAAAGGACCTATAAACCTGGGACTAAGCTTGCCTTTCTTCCCGAACCGCTTCACACCTTTCATAGGAGATATCCTTAAGAAAACTTGATCTCTGACTTTGAATTCCACATCATGCCGCTTGGCATCTGCATAACTTTTCTGACAGCTTTGAGCAGCGAGCATACGTTGTCTAATCAGTGCCACTACTTCATGAGCTTCTCTAACAGCTTCGGGTCCATGTAGTTGCCTTTCTCCTACCTCGTCCCAATGTAACGGGGATCGACATCTCCTTCCATAAAGTAGCTCGTAAGGTTCCATCCCGATCGTTTACTGGTAGCTATTATTATAGGAGAATTCTATCAGTGGCAAGTACTTACTCCATGATCCTCTGAATTCAAGTAGACAAGTGCACAACATGTCTTCTAAAATATGTATGGTACGCTCGGACTGACCGTCTATCTGAGGATGAAATGTTGTACTGAGACTTAACTTGGTACCAATAACTTGCTGCAAACTTCCCTAAAATCTCGATGTAAACACTGATCCTCTATCAGATACTATTGTCTTAGGGATTCCATGCAGTCTTACTATTTCTTCAACATAAATGTCTGCGTATTGTTATGCTCTATAGGAAGTCTTGACAGGAAAAAAATGAGCTGACTTGGTTAATCTATCTATTACTACCCAATCCGAGTCATGTTGCTTATTCGTTCGAGGCAAACTCATCACGAAATCCATGGCTATGTCGTCCCATTTTCATTCTGGAATGCTATGTGGTTGCAATAAGCCTGCAGGCCGCTGATGTTCTTCTTTCACTTGCTGGCATACCAAACATTTAGACACGTACTTCGCTATATCATTCTTCATTCCTAGCCACCAATATATTGCCTTAAGATCATGAGTCATCTTGGTCGACCCTGGGTGAACTGAGCATGGGGTGTTGTGCGCTTCTTCTAGAATCTTCACCTTAATCCCTTGATTATTTAGCACGCATGCCCGATCCTTATATCTCAATAATCCTTGACCTGATATTGAGAAATCTGTGGCCTTCCCTTCTCTAATTGCATCCATATGTGCTACTAACGTGTCATCATGTTCTTGCGCAATCTGTATATCTTCTAACAAATTTGACTGGATGGACAAGTTAGCCAATTTACAAATGACTACTTCTATTCCAGCATTGATCAGCTCCTGCTGTAGCGGCTTTTCTATTTCAGCTAATGATGCTAGACTACCATAATTCTTCCTACTTAGCGCATTAGCAACTACGCTTGCTTTCCCCGGGTGGTATAGAATTTCACAGTCATAATCCTTCACTTGCTCTAACCACCTGCGCTGCCTCATGTTGAGCTCCTTCTGAGTGAAGAAATACTTTAAGCTTTTGTGGTTCGTATAAATCTCACATTGTTCTCCATAAAGATAGTGACGCCAGATTTTCAACGCAAATACCACTGCTGCCAACTCCATATCGTGTGTTGGATAGCGTTGCTCGTATTCCTTTAGCTGCCTTGAGGCGTAGGCTGTCACCTTGTCATTGGGTGTTAGTACACAAAGTACTAGTGCTGAGCATATCTTATCTTTTAGCAACTAGAAACTCTCTTCACGTATCATTCCAGTTGAACCTCTGCTGCTTCCGAGTCAGGTTGGTGAGCGGAGTGGCTATCTTAGAAAATCCTTCTACGAACCTCCAATAAAAGCCTGCTAGTCCCAGAAAACTTCTTACTTCAGACACATTCTTTTGGTCTTGGCCAATCCTTCACAGCCTCTACTTTAGATGGGTCTACAGCAATTTCGTTCTTGGATACTATGTGGCCGAGAAATCCTACTTGTGAAAGCCAAAATTCGCACTTCTTGAACTTGGCGTAAAGTTGATGCTCCTTTAGTCGTAACAAGATCAATCTTAAATGTTCCTCATGCTCGACTTTATTCTTTGAGTACACCAATATATCGTCAATGAATACCAAGACAAATTTATCTAAGTAATCCTTAAAGATCCTATTCATTAAATCCATAAACGCAGCTGGAGCGTTGGTAAGACTGAAAGACATGACTAGAAAATCGTAATGCCCATAACGAGTAATAAAAGCTGTCTTAGGAATGTCTTCTCCATGTACCTTGAGCTGATGATACCCGGACCGTAGATCAATCTTTGAGAACACGGTCACTTCTTAGAATTGATCAAACAAGTCGTCAATCTGGGGTAGCAGATACTTGTTCTTAATCGTCACCTTGTTCAACTCGCGATAATCTATGCATATTCGCATACTCCCGTCATTCTTCTTCACAAATTGAACCGGTGCTCCCCATGGCGAATGGCTTGGTCTAATGAAACCCAAGTCTAGGAGTTGTTGTAGCTGCGTCTTTAACTCCTTGAGTTTAGTAGGTGCCATCTGATATGGTGCCTTGGAGATAGGCTCGGTGCCTGGTACTAATTCGATGGTGAAGTCAATTTCCCGAGTTGGCAGCAACCCTGGTAAGTCGTCAGGAAATACCTCTGGAAATTCCTTTACAATATGAACGTCTCCAACCTTTAGCAGTGTTTCCTTGACCACATCTGTGACGCTAGCTAAAAATGCTTGACATCATTTTTCTATCATCCTCTGAGCTTTAAGTGACAAAATAAGCGGTGTGCGTAGACCTAAAACCTTTCCCATAAAGCATAGTTTCTGACCGTTAAGAGTCTCGAACATCACTTGCTAACATTTAAAGTCGATGGTTGCGCCATGCCTTGCTAGCCAATCCATTCCAAGTATCACGTCAAAGTCTTTAATCTCCAGTTCTATCAGGTCTCCTTCTAGTTCTACATCCTCTATCTTGATCAGTATTCCTCGCACTACCCGTGATGAGAGGACTACTTCGCCCGAAGGCAACTCAGTTACAAACATAGTTCTAAATTTTTCACAAGGTTTGTCTAATTTCTCTATCATTCCTAATGAGATATACGAATGAGTGGCTCCCGAATAAAATAATACATAACATATATTATGGAGGATAGAAACCTGACCTGTAACTACTTTATTGCTAGCGTCAGCTTCTGTAACTCCTTGGATAGCCAAGATTGTTACACTGTGTGTTTATTAAAGTGCTAGACTTGCTAATCAAGTCGTTAAGTTGAAAACGTGTTATTGAAACTACTGTGGAACTAGGGTTAAAAGATTTTGGTCTTGAAAGTCGTATTTCTTATAAAGAAACATTTCCTGTTTACACGGGATCCCAAAAATAATAGGATTAAAACCATTCACAAAAAATTTGAGATTTAAATACAGTATTAGCCATACTAAGGCAAGATGAACAGTTAAGCAATCCCTGTCCTGATCCACTCCTCGGCCATGGCGACCGAACAGCTGACTATGTACATTTTTCCCCGCAGCCTTCCACCTTAGAGTTGGTCCAACTTGCCTTTGCCTTTGCCTTTACCTGCACCACGTAGCACCCGTGAGCCGAGGCCCAGCAAGAAAACACAATAACAGAGCATAAGCAATCAACAAACAATCCAATATCTCGTATCGCATAGGCATGTTCTCAATCATATAAGCATTCATGATAATCAAGTATTCAGCATACTAAACATATCAACTCATATCAATCACCAATTTACAAATGATAACTAGGGTTAGTGCCCTCAGGCCGCATCCTCTGTTTATCCCACTGACTCTGGCCCGCTTAAACCGAGCTCAATGAATATTAAGCTGTCCTCGGCTACCAGTGGCCAAGCCGCGCCCTGTGCGCAAATATTATATACGACACCCTTAGGCCATCTATCACATGTCCCATGGAAAAATACCATCATTGACATTATACAAATATCGGGAGCACTTAGTCCCATCACAAACATATAACCGAGTGCAGTTTTCTTACCTTTGGATTTGCTAGCTTTGTTCACTGTGATTCTTGAGCACGATCACCCTTGAGCCCCTGTGCACACCTAGTCACAACCATAGATCAAAATCATCACCAAACCTCAAGTCCAAACCCTAGCCTCGGGACCAATCCCAAGCCCTTGGGAAGCTCCAATTCCACCAAACGGGGTGGTGGAATCGAACCCCGAACCCCCGGGAAAAAACCCTTGAAAATAACTCAAAAACCCCTTTCTGGAAACAGGGTAGCGCTACAGTGCTCTAAGGAGGGCGCTACAGCGCTACAAGCAGAACCAAAACACCCTCAGAATGCTTGGCCTAGCGTTGTATCGCTAGTCACAGACAGCCAAAACTGCATTTTCCCTTCCTGCGATTTCCCCAAGCCAACCCTTACCAAAACTCTTCCAATCTTCAACCAAACTTAAAAAAAAAAGCTTATTAACATATTCCACTCATCCCAAGCATCACAATCATACAAAATCTAACCACATGCACCCCTAATCCTAAAATTCACCATAGTTGCTCCTAGACTTCAGAAACTCAGCAAAACAATCAAAACTTCAAAGTTTAAAGCTTAGAATTTTATACCTTTGATGGAAATTTGACTTTAAGTTAGCCTCTATACCTCCTTAGCTTGCTCTTCCTCAATCCTTGGCTTGAATTCCCCTAAAGTTCCCATCAATTCAGCTTAGACACCATAGTTCAAGCAATCCAAACCAGAAACTGAAAACTCCAAAGTCTTACCTTAAGTGATGGTGCGTTCTTGCTAAGCCCTTGCGAATTCTTCAAGCCTAGCTCAGAATTCTTGTTGCTTAGCCTAACCTAGCTCCCCTCTAAGCTTTACTCCAAGAAAACTCAAGAAAATGGTGAAGGAAAGCATAAACCGACCCTTGGGAAAAATGCCATGTTTTCTTCCCTTTCTTTTTCTTTCTTTTCCTTCTTTTCTCAAACTTCTACCTTATTCTACAACTTCCACTAACCATAAAGCCTCATAAATACCTATCTCTTATAAGCCAAATGACCATAATGCCCTCCCCTTTAATCCTAAGTCTTTTAATCCACTTAGGGCATTTTGGTCATTTTACTCAATTCCCGCTAATTCCTCAAGTGTCTCTAATATTTCCCGCTTACTCCCCGTACCTAATTAATCACCAATTATATTCCTCGATGTCAAAATAGACCCCAACATATGTTATATTATTTTATAATATAATGTAAAATTATATTATATTATAATATAATGTTTTAGATTAAATAAATGTGACAAAGTGTGTCACATATTGTAACATATAATAGAGAGTTACAATATTTAGATATATGAGATATATCCAAATAATGTAACATATTTGGTGTTACAAATTTGTAACCTCCAAATATTACCCTTTATTGTGTAAATTTTTGTTACACAATATTGAGATGAATTTCATAAAGCCATATGTGATATGGCTATTAGAGATATGATTTTAACCCCAATAATGTGTTTTGGGAGTTACAAAATCATTTGGGAGGGTTTGGAACCGTTTGGAAAAACAACACATTTTTTGTGCTGAATTTGGTCAGTGGTCGCGGCCTGTGGCTCAGAGACCAGTGGCCGCGGCCACTAATGTCTCTGGCCGCGGCCACAGGCCAAAACTGACCAAATTTTCAGTTTTTTCAATCTTTGTTGAACGGCTCAAAAAACCCAAATAACTCCCAAATCTCATTTTTAATTCCATATTAATCCAATTAAACATTGGTAACAGCCAATTAAACATGGGAGTTGGTGGAATTTGAAATTCAAAGGGTGTCTCTAAACTCTATAAATAGGAGCCTATAGCTCACTTGTAAGACACAACATTTCTATCCATTAGAGCACTTGGCTAGAAACACCTTGAGGCTTGATAATTCCATAAAGCTTTTCCAATATCTGAGAGAGATCCCTTAGTGCTTGAGTTAGGGGGAAATAATCTTTTGGACAAAGGTTTTAAACCTTGTTCAAGTTGGTGATCCCCAACCCTTTTCACTTAGGTTGTGTAAGTGAGAGTTTGCTTGTGTTTCTGTTCTTCTTTTTATTCTATTGCTTTTCTTCTTATTCTCTTGTTCTATTTACTTGTATATTTTGTTTAAGAGTTGTAATCTATTCTTTTGGTCTAAACACTTTATTTTACTTGTAACATTTTGCTTAGAGTTGTATTCTCACTATTCTCTTCTTCATCATCATCTTCTTCTTTTTCTTTGTTTATTTGTAATTTTCAGTTATAGAGTTGTAACCTTATTTGATCAATCTATTTTATTTGTAATATTATTGCATAGAGTTGTAATATTATAATCATTTCCATTGAGGCAAAACAATTTTTTCCTAACATTCAAAAGCTTATTCCTTTTTGTTTCAATGGAAGGGGAGACTATCAAGAGCATGAACCAAGACCCAGTGAGATTGGATAGGTTTGATGGATCCAATTTTACTAGGTGGCAAGACAAGGTGAGGTTTCTTTTAACCACTCTCAAAATCACCTACATCCTTGAGTCTTCCTTAGCACCTCTAGCCGAGCCATCTGACAAAGACACTCCCGAGGAGGTGGAGAAGAGACGGAAGAGGGAGGAGAACAACCTCCTTTGTAGGGGTCATATCCTCAATGCCCTGTCTGATAGGCTCTATGACCTCTACACCGAGACCAAATCGGGCAAGGAGATATGGGATGCACTTGAGAAAAAGTTTAAGGCAGAAGAGGAAGGTACCAAAAAATTATTGATATCTCAATACTTCAATTTTAAATTTTTTGGTGATAAACCTATTCTTCCTCAAATTCATGAATTGCAAATTATTGTTAATAAATTGAAAGTGTTAAAGATTGAGCTTCCTGAGGCCTTTCAAGTTGGTGCTATAGTGGCTAAATTACCACCCACTTGGAAGAGCTATAGGAAAAGGATCCTTCATAAAAATGAGGATTATTCTTTGGAGGAGATCCAAAAACATATTCGAATCGAAGAGGAATCGATATGTAGAGATAAACTTGTGGAGGGGTCTAATGGAGAGACTTCCAAAGCAAACCTACTCACTAGGATCGTCTCGAATCACAGATCACAAATATATCCACATAATAATGTGGTCTCGACAATTATCACATATATATACAGTTATGCCCTCAACGGGCCAAAATTACAATTATGCCCTTTCTAACCTAATCAAGGCCTACAAGCATACTAATGAACATAGTCATGCATCTCAATTATTCAAATATCCATGCAACATGCTTTTAATCATTAAATCACATATATATTCCGGTTATGCCCTCCCGGCACACTAATCAAGGCCCTTAAGCCATATTAGTAATTTTGGGTCGTTACAGCTTCTCCTTGGGCTAAGCAAATACCCTGGCAGGAACCATCTTGTCTTCCTTTTTCCCATATGGCTTAAGCTGGGGACAATCTCTCTTCCAATGTCCTTCATGACCACATTGTAGCATCCCTTGGTGTTTGTGCGGCATTCACCAGGATGTTTCTTTTGGCATTTAGCACATTGCGGGTATTCTACATAAACCGGCCTATTACCTCCATTGTTTGTCCGTGCCCTTTTATCATTATCGAACTGCTTATTGTCAGGATGTCGTCTCTTCTGACCATTACTATTATTGCTGGACTGATTGTTGTTGTTGTTGTTGTTGTTGTTGTTGTTCCAACCATTCTTAGGCTAACTCTGATGTTGAGGTTCAGGCTTACTGGCCTCTTCTTCACTAACGTTTTCCTGAAGCCTTTCTACTTCTATTGCCATTTCTATAACATCACCATAAGTAGTATCTCCTGGGTTGGCTAGCTTAACCCCTAATTCAATCTTTGGTCGAAGTCCTCTAACTACCTTGGTCACCCTCAGAAAGTCAGTTGGAACCAACTCTGGTGCAAACTTAGCTAATCTATCGAACTTCCAAGCATATTCTACTACCGTCAAGTTGCCCTGCTTTTGACTAGTGAACTCCTTGACCCTTATGGCGATGACTGCCAAGTTGCAGTACTTTTTATGGAACAGCTCCACAAATATGGTCCATGTCATGGTGACGACATTGTGAGTCTGCTAAACTAAATCCTGCCACATTCTAGCATCTTTCTTGAGCAGAGACAAAATGCAGGATATGCAGTCCGCGTTACCGAGGTTCATGTGTATCAGAATTGGCTCCACATTTCTGAGCCATTCTTCCGCCTCGAAGGGGTCTGTTGTCCCTTCAAAGTTCAGAGTGTGTTGCTTACGAAACCGCTCATAAACTGGTGGGGCTGGGTATGGCACATAGTTCTCCATTGTCCATCCCTCATATGGACCAACTTGTTGGGGTGCTGGGGCCATTTACTCAGGCTGTGGTTGCGGCTGAGGCTGAGTCTGTTGTCGCTGTTGCTGTAGTAATTCCTCAACTTGTTGTCGTAGCCTGGCAATTTTTACAGTGTTGTCAACCGGCGGCGGCGGCGCACCTTCATTAATAGCTTGCACTCCTTCCCCTTCTACGAACTGGAGGGGCTTCATTGCTCTCAGGAGCGCTGTTGGAGACATTGACATTGTTGCGAGCAGATCTTCTGAGCAACATCTTTAGCAGAGTTCTAACAGTCGAGAAAAACATGTTCGAACTTACATTAATAGGCTGTAAAGCAAAAACTTAATCTAAGCAAACATAACTCGGACCTATTAATTATGATTTCTTATGAAAAGAATAATATAAGCCTTCTTTATAATTAGGGTGTGTTTCTAAACTTAGAAAAATAAGTCATCTTTATTATTTTCTAAGTGTGTTTCTAATTATCCTATATGATTTAATTCTCAGGCTCGAAACTCATCATTGTTCCAAAGTTAACAATACTGAGGGAGGGTTGGGATCAATAAAATCGTTCCCACTACTATGGCCCCCTAACTCTCAATATAGAACCCCGGTTCATTGATTTATATCCACCCTCGCCGAACTTAGTCATTATTTATTAAATTTATTATGATTGCAAAATAGAATCAAACTCATACATGTCATCAAAATAACAATGATATTAATTTGGAAAAACAATTTTCACTAAGTACAATCATAAAGGAAAAATAATAAATAAAATAAATAAAGAAAGAAACTAATCTATTCTAAAAATCGGGATCTTCTACATCAGATCCTTCATTTAACATGTCATCATTTACCTCTTCATAATCATCATTTTCGTGAGCCTCAAAAATTCCTCAGTGAAGACTCGTAAAGATTCTATTCTTTTGTTCTTGTGTGAATTGGAATTCCATCTTAGAGGTAAACCTAATTATAAGAAAATAATATCTCATCGCCTCTAGTATTTCATCTTCAACATCTATTGTCTCCCATATTTCTTCCAAAGCAACAATTACAAAAGGAAAATCTTTAAAAAGCCTAATTACTAAAATATGTTGTTCCGTAGCTCTCATCATTATTTGCTTAGTCGTTTGGAGATGAACTATTTGATTATGGAATAAAAGAAATCTCTGAGTGATTCTTTCCAATATTCCTACTGTATTTCTTGGTTCTCTATTCCTTTTTAAGGCCTTAATGGCTTGGATATCGTTATATGATAAAGCTCCATCAATTCTTAACTGAAAACATAAGACTAACTGTTATTAGCTAAAACACAGAAACATAATAACTAAAACATAAATACTTACATTGGCGGTTGGATTCGGAGCTTGAGCATGTGTATCAAGGAGAATTTCATGTAAATGGACCGTTGCTCTGATACCAACTGTAATGATCCAACTATTTCTAAGACCTAGATCATTAAACCTACTAGACATAACTACTACTTTGAAGAGAACATACATGAGAAAAATTTATAACTTTATTGAAAACTTTAAAATAATATTTGTAATACATAAATGAGCTCATTTTTTTTAAAATAAAACATAACTTTAAATGAAATTGTTTACAAAGCTAAATGCAGAAAATACATAAAAACGTAATTTTAAGAGACTAAAGAAAATAATGTCGTCCTCAAATCGACACGCAGCCCATCCACTCCATTCACCTCAACACACATGCCAAGCTTCTAAGAATCCTTCCGCTTTTGTATCTATTTTCCTGCATCAAACTAAAATAAAAGGAATGAGCCTAATGCCCATCAAGGAAAACTACTAACAACATAAAACATACTCATAAATGATTACATAACCACATATACTATAAACATATATCATATAATACTACAATGGCCATTATACTACTTGGGGCTTGTTAACTAGGCAAGTCATATGCCCAATATATTTGTGGGGCTTGCTAGCTAAGCAAGTCATATGCCCATAAATTATTGGGGCTTGCTAGCTAAACAAGTCAAATGCCCAAGGTCTATAAACATACTATACATAATGTTAACATACAACATAAGATAACATAATATATAACATAACATATCATACAAACATACAAGATCTATCCTATTTTCCTTACCAAAATCGGGATTTTTGAGAACAAATGCGGGACTTGGAACACTCCTAAAACCAGCAATACAAATGGTGATTATTTCTAAAGGGTAAAGAATAATTGTGGAAACTAAACCTTCAAAACAAAACTTACCAAGGAAGATCTTTAAGTTTCAAGAACCCAATAAAAAACCAATATCAAAAGTTAGGATCTGAATAAAGGGAACTAAAGAAAAACTAAAGTAGTTTAAAGACTTAAAGAATAAGAGTACCTTAGTTAACCTTAAGGATTGGTCTATCTTCAATACCGAAATACACAAAACCTCACTTCCCAAGTATTTTATAAAGCTTAAGAATAGCAAAGCTTTTTCCCAACCCAAGTGTTTATCACTCTATGGAATCACTATCACCTTGGAGTCTCTGGTCACAGTTTGAAGAGTGAGTGGAAGGGCTGGGTACTAAGTCCTATTTATAGAGTTCTAGGAATAAAATATCTTCTTTTTGGCTTGAATAGAATAATGAATAATATTTGAATATTCGTCAATCAGAGGCTGAAGACTCGGTCAAAACTATCCAGGGCATGTCTAAGGAGTCAAAGCTTATTTTAAAAATTAAAAACAAAAAAAAAAATTCTACTAAGGGCGATATATCGCCCTTATGTGGCGATATATCAGCTCTACCCTATTCCCGAGCCTCCATTCGTACGATCGTACAACGTCAATGTGTTTTATGTATTCTTCGTCAGGCGATATATCGGCTCCTAGCTGTGATATATCGGCATACGTGAATATTTTAAACACGTAATTGCCTTTTTTCAGCATAATTAAGGTTGGATAACTGCTTTGACTGAGTCAAAATACGACCCTAACAGTTTCTGGTAGGTGCTATGGCTGCTATTTGCATATTTTATCATTAAAATACTTAATTCCTTAATAATCAAGCTTATGACAGGTGTCATAATCCTATTGGCTCTATCTAAATCTTAGGTTATAATAAATATCATATTTATGACCAGTAATATTAATCAAACCTTATGTTATAATTAATATTCTTAAAGTATAGGTTAAACTTATAAAATCCATAACTATTGCTAGGAGTTTCCAACTAAGTCCTGGTCGAACCAAAATCCACGAAATCTAAAATACTACAACTAATACTAACTTGCAAACTAAGTAAACATTCTTGGACTCTACAATAAGATAGATCTTCGATCTGGTTATCACCAGTTGAGGATCAAGGAGGAAGATATATCAAAGATAGCTTTTCGTGCTAGGTACGGGCATTATGAGTTTTTGGTGATGTCATTTGGATTGACTAATGCCCCGGCAGCATTTATGGATTTGATGAACAGAGTGTTCAAGGATTACCTGGATCAGTTTGCAATCGTCTTCATCGGCGATATATTGATATACTCTCGGACGGAGACAGAGCATAAGCATCACCTCAAGTTGGTATTATAGTGGTTGAGAGAGCACATGATGTATGCGAAGTTCAAGAAGTGTGAGTTTCGTTGCCACGGGTGACTTTCTTGGGTCACATAGCCAGTAAAGATGTTGTAAAGGTGGATCTAGCAAAGACTGAAGCGATCAGAGATTGGCCAAGACCGAAGAACGCTTCAAAGATCAAGAGTTTCTTGGGTTTGGCAGGTTATTACAGGCGCTTTGTAGAAAGGTTCTCCAAGGTTGCATCATCGTTGATAGAGTTAACACGCAAGAATCAAAGATTTGTTTGGTCAGATAAGCGTGAAGATAGTTTTCAAAAGCTCAAGGAGAGTTTTATTACCGCACCAATTTTGAGCCTTCCTATAGATCGAGATAAGTTTGTGGTTTACTGTGATGCTTCGAGGTGGGGTTTGGGTTGTGTACTTATGCAGACAGGAAAGGTGATTTCCTATGCATCACGACAGTTGAAGGATTATGAGAGAGATATCCCACACATGATTTAGAGCTGGTAGTGGTAGTTTTTGCACTGAAGGTATGGCGGCACTACCTGTATGGTGAGAAGTATGAGATATACACTGATCACAAGAGCCTGGAGTACTTTTTCACTCAGAATGATCTGAACATGAGGCAGAGACTTTCGTTGGAGCTAGTAAAGGATTATGATTGTGAGATCCTGGGAAAGCCAATGTAGTAGTAGATGCCTTGAGCCGAAAGGGGTCGGGACAGTTATATAGTGCCAGACAGATATCGAGGAAGTTGGCTGATGAGATGACTCGAGTGGGGATAGAGTTAGTGGTGGGCCAGTTGGCCAATATCACTTTATAGTGTACTCTCTTGGAGAGAATCAAGCAGAGACAGTGAGATGATCCACAATTAGGCAGGTTAGAGAGGATGTCCTAGCTGGAGCAGCTAAGGACTATTCGATGTCGATTATTGGTTTATTGAGCTATAAGGGTCGGATTTGTGTTTCAATGGACACCGAGATCAGACGAGAGATTTTGGATGAGTCTCACACCACCCTGTATTCTCTCCATCTAGGCACCATGAAGATGTACCAGGACCTGAGAGTTTTATATTGATAGTCTGGGTTGAAGAGGGATGTGACAGAGTATGTAGCGAGGTGCATGACCTGTCAGCAGGTCAAGGCTAAGCATCAGAGGCCGGCAGGACTATTACAACCTTTGGATATCCCAGAGTGGAAGATACCACGATGGATTTCATGGTAGGCTTGCCCAGAACAGTAGGCCAGCATGATTCCATTTGGGTCATTGTGGGTCAGTACACGAAATTGGCTCATTTTCTACCAGTGAGAACAAATTACACGATTGACTAGTATGCAGATCTCTATGTGAAAGAGATAGTTCGCCTTCATGGGACGCCAAGGTCTATCGTGTCTGATAGGGACCCTATCTTTACTTCCAAGTTTTGGGGAAGTTTCTAGAGAGCAATGGGTACACAGCTGAAGTTCAGCACAACTTATCATCCTCATACCGATGGTCAGTCTAAGATGACTATCCAAATATTGGAGGACATACTGAGAGCATGTGTGTTGGACTTTGAAGGGTCCTGGAGTAAATATTTGCCTCTGATAGAATTTTTATTCAAATTGTGGACCTTTGAATGTAAAAGCCAACGGTACTTTTGAGTATTTTATCCCATTCATTGATGATTACTCTAGATACTCATGTCTTTATCTAATGCATAGGAAATCATAAACATTTTCAAGGAATTCCTAGCTATGGCTCATAACTAATTGGGTAAAGCGTTAAAGATCTTATGATCTGATAGGGGTGGAGAATATTTGGATATGAAGTTCCAAGATCTTTTAACTGAACTTGGAATTTTATCCCAACTTACTGCCTCGAGTACTCCGCAACAAAATGGTGTAGCGAAACGCCGAAACCGAACTTTATTGGAAATGGTTAGATGCATGCTTAGTTACTCAACTCTACCAACTTCATTTCGGGGACATGCAATTGAAACTGCGAACGACATTCTAAATGCTGTACCATCGAAATCAATCCCCAAAACACATTTAGAACACTGGAATGGTCGTGAACCTAGCTTACGTCATTTTAGAATCTGGGGGGTCTCGCCCACGTCCTGAGGAAAAAGGAAGGGAAGCTAGAACTGTGAACCAAAGTTTTCATGTTTGTTGGCTATACTAAAGGCACTCCGGGTGGACTTTTCTATAGTCATTCAGAAAAGAAAGTGTTTACTTCTATGAATGTTACTTTTCTGGAAAATGACTATATCCAAAACTTCGAATCGCAAAGCAAAGTAGTGTTAGAGGAGATGGTTGAAGAATTGACTCCGACTAATGTTCCATCATCATCAACACAAGTTGGTGATGAAATTCCCACTCTCATGTCCAATTGACGCAAGTCGATTTAAATGAAGAAAGTACCATTGTTTCTGAGCAAATAGTAACGGAGCCTCATCGTAGTGGGAGGGTTTCTAGGAACCCCGCTCGCTATGGTTTGGATGGTGAAACCAATATGGTTGTTGGTGACACTAGTGACGATGATCCGTTGTCTTTCAAACAAGCAATGGCTATGTAACGTCCCAAAATGACCTAATAAGGCTTAGGGCCTTGATTAGGGGGGCGGGATGGCAATATGTGAAAATATGTGTTTAGTTGCTATGTTAATTGTGAAAAAGTGAATTATGTGATAATATGATTAAATGTGCATATTTAGGGATAGTAAATATGCATGTGGGCCCGCTTCTTATTAGAAGGGCGACTTTGGTAATTTGGCCCGTTGTGGGCATAATTGTATATTTATGTGCATATATGTTATATAAGTAAGAGACCACATTGTTATGTGGGTTTATTTGGCTCACTTGGCTCAAGGAGATCCTAGGAAGCAAGCTAGCGGGAAAGTCACAGCAGGACCCAATACCTGACTCAGGGCAAGTCAAGGGGTATTTTGGGTAATAGTCATTTAATTGGGTTATCAGGTTATGTAAATAAATATTTGGAGATATATTTGGAGTTAGAGTGTTTAGGATGGAATATTTTGGGAAATTATCCATTTTGTCTTCGGGGAAGTTTTTGGTACCCCGAGCCTTGGGATTAACTTAAGTGACTTAAGTCTGAAAATAAAAGACAAAACAATAGAAACAATTGGAAGCTGACTAAACCGACCCCCTCCCTTTCTCTCAACTCACTCTTTTCTTTTCTCAATACTCTCTCAAGCTAAACCATTGGAAATCAAGGGGATTTTAACTAGAAGTCACAAGAATTGAAGCTTAGGACTTAAGGATTTATCTATCATAGCTTGTGGATTCAAACAGTAATTGAGGTGAGCTTTGAATTTTGATTTCTAGCCATTAAATTCTAAGTTTTCATGGCTGGTTTTAAATGTTCTTAAGCTCTTAAAGTTCAAAGTTTAATTGGTGGTTTAATGAGTTTTGGGAATAGTTTTCTGTTGGTTTTTGTTGCTGGGAGCATATTAGAGTTGTTGTATTGATTTAATTGTGTTGTTGGGATGATTTTGGGTTAAATTTGATGGGATTTGGCTGCTGAAATGATGGCTTTTTTTTTGGGTTCGAAGGGGTCGAGTCGCAGCTCTGTTCTTGGTGTGCCGCGGCCCTCTAGAACTACTGGGAGCCAAGGTGGGCTCTGCAGCAAGGGCAGGCCACAGCGCCACCATGGCTGTCGTGGTGCGTGTCTTATGGTTGGGGAGGCTGAGCCTCTGGTTGGAGGCGAGCTGCGTCATAGAGGCATGGGGTCGCGACTCTTAGGGGGTTTTTGGACTCCAAGAAGATTTTGAGCACAGGATTGTTTCCACTACCCGGTTTGGTGAAACCCGAGGCCCAAGAGGCTAGGACTTGGTCCGGAAGCCTTTAATCACTCGATATTAATAGAATCCTATTTTATGGTTGTGACTTAGGCTGCGCTAAGGGCTCAAAATCGGGATCGTGCTCAAGGGTCGCTCTTGTTTGCGCTTGCTTGGACTTAAGGTCAGAAAACTGCACCCGGAACGTGTTGTATGTGATTAGGGCTTGGTCCGTTTGTTATATATTAATATGATTAGGGCTTGGGCCCCAGGGTTGTTTTTATTAGGCTATTGTTCTAAATGCTTGTTAATAAATGCTTTAGTGCTTATATTCATTTCATGAATTCTATGGTTAGGGCATGTGGCCTCGTTATGTGAATATGTTTACCATTGTGGAAATGGTTATTTAATGAGATAATATGATTAGCATGAATATATGCTTAATTGCGGGATGTGCCTAACCACATATGTTTCTTACAAGTAAGGTATGTAATCCTGGATCAGGGCTTGACTTATAAGACAAGGACGGAAATAGCGTATTGTGCACTGGTCGAAAGGCATTGGCGTAAACCAGCAACATACTATTACGTTGACAAAGGTGAACCACAGGGATTGGGCTAGCTCTATGGCTTGTGAGATGGAGCTAAGGGCGAGGCCCCATGTGACTATGTGGTCATGTAGCTAGGGCAGAGGCCCGAGAATTATGTTAAAAGCCAACCGAGTAGGGCAGCGGCCTCAAGTTGATCTAGTGATCTAGTGATTGAACGTATATGATACTGGCTATGAATTAATGTTATTAATTATAGTTGAATGGTTATTTTAAAGTTATATTCTCTGTTGTTGTACGTTATGTCTTCTTGCTGAGCCTCTGGTAATGGGTGCTTTGTGGTCCTGGTAAGGGAAAGGGAAAGCTTCACCAACCATGAGTTGGAGAGCTTCGGTGGCGGCGTGTACATATGCGGCTACTCGACCATCACGGCCAGGGTTAACTCAGAGGAACTAGGGTTATAGTCCTGTTTTGCCACTTAGGCTGGCTGATGTAACTTTTGATATGTGTCTATCCTTTTTAACAGTTGAGTTGTAATATTTTGGGATCCCATGTTCTACAACACTTTTGGAATAAAAGTCAATGGTTCCTTGACCAAAAATTTTAACCCTAACCCTTGTCATTAACCTTAGTTACACGCTTTAAGCCAAATGACTTAATTAGCAGGTCTGACACAATTTTAAGTAGACAGTGTAACAGTCCTGGATTAGGAGGGCGTTACAGGCTAGCCCTGAAAAAGAACTATGGCTCAAAGCCATGAAACAAGAAATGGAGTCCATGTACTCAAATTCTGTTTGGGATCTTGTGGAAGCACCTAGTGACTTTAGGGCCATTGGGTGCAAGTAGATCTACAAGAATAAATGAGGTGTTTATGTAAATATCTAAACTTATAAAGCTTGATTAGTGGCAAAGGGTTATACCCAAAGAGAAGGCGTGGAATATGAGGAAAATTTTCTTCTAGTAGCCATGCTCAAGTCCATTCGCATCCTCCTATCCATAGCAGCCACTCTTGACTATGAGATCTGGCAAATGGATGTCAAGACAGCTTTTCTTAATGGGAAGCTTGACGAAGTCATTTATATGGATCAACCAGAAGGAATTAAAGTAGCTGGACAAGAAGGAAAAGTTTGTAAGTTGAATAGGACCATTTATGGACTCAAGCAAGCTTTTCATTCCTGGAATCTTAGGTTTGATGAAATAATCAAAACCTGTTGCTTTGAACAAAATATTGATGAGCCTTGTGTTTACCAATTGAAGGCAAATCAAATAGTGGTATTTCTGGTTCTTTATGTAGATGATATTTTACTCATTGGAAACAATGTTAAGAAATTGTCAGATGTGAAGAATTGGTTGAGCACTCAATTCCAGATAAAGGATTTGGGTAAAGCAAGTTATGTTCTAGGTATCCAAATCATTAGGGGTAGAAAGAACAGACTCTTAGCTCTATCTCAAGTAGCTTACATTGATAAATATCTTGAACGTTTCTCAATGACAAATTCCAAGAAAGGACATCTACCGTCTTGTTAAGGAATTCATCTTTCAAAGAAGCAGCCTCCCCAGACTCCTGAAGAGGAAGATGCAATGAGAAAAGCTCCTTACGCATCTACAGTTGGAAGTGTGATGTATGCTATGTTGTGTACTAGACAAAATATATGTTATGCAGTGGGAGTAGTGAGCAGGTATCATTCATACCCAGAACCAGAACATTGGATAGTAGTTAAGCATATGCTTAAGTATTTAAGACGGTCTAGGGATTAAATGTTAGTCTACAATGGTGGTGTTCTACATAGGCTACACTGATTCAGATTTTCAGACTGATGTCGTTTACAAGAAGTCTACTTCTGGAATGGGGTTTATTCTTGGGGGTGGGGCTGTGATATGGAGAAGCGTAAAGTTGTCTACGATCTCAGATTCCACCACGGAGGCTGAGTACATAGTTGTGTCTAAAGCAACTAAGGAAATAGACTGGCTAAAGAATTTTTATTCAGATCCTGGTGTTATTCCAGGTATGGATAAACTGCTTGTGTTGTTTTGTGACAACACAGGAGCGATAGCCAATTCGAAAGAACCTCGAAGTCACAAGAGGAGTAAGCATACAAAAAGAAAGTATCACATAATTCGAGAATATATGGCCAGGGGAGATGTGAAGGTTATGAAGATTGCATCTAAAGACAATCTTGCAGATATGTTTACAAACACACTACCAGAAGATACATGTGATAAGTATATCAAGGAAATGGGATTAGAAAAATTAAGGCATTATTTTCAACTAGTGCAAGTGGGATTTTGTTGGGGTTTTATGCCCTAATTAAAACCCAATTTCTTACTAAAATCAACAAACCGACCTAAGGCCCAACCCCCATGTGAACCCCTAAATCATAGCAGAAAAACTAACAAGAGTCATAATAAAATCCTTACCTCAACTGAGAATCCGACCTGATCTAAACCCCAAGCTCTTCAAGCTTCAAGGTTCCTCAAATCCTCAGCTGATTCCCCAAGAATTTCACCAAACTTCCAAGTGCACCAAGGGAGAGAGAATGAGCCAAGTAGAGAGAGAGAGAGAGAGAGATTGGGGGGTTGAGTTCCTTCTGATTGATTCTAGAGTCCTACGGTCATATGTCTAAGTCTATCTCCTTTGGTACCAAAATGACTAAATTGACCCTAAACTAACTCTTAGCCCTTTAAAACCATCAAGGGGAAATCCGTCATTCACACAAATCCTGCTAATTCATCGAGTATTCTTATATCCCTAATTAATCCCAGCATACCCAAATAATCGCTAAATAGCTACCTGTTACCTGGTGACCCCGAATACGTTCTACATTCCCAAAATACCCCTAGGCTCACCCGACCCGGTTATTTGACCTCGTTGTGACTATTCCGCTAATTTGCTCCTTAGGACTATCTCGTACCATACATCTCAAATATATCTCAACAATAGTGTGGTCTCAAGCAAAACACACACACATAATCACATTTATGCCCTCAACGTGCCAAAATTAAAAATAGACCTTTACTAACAAGAACGGACTCACATGCATATTTAATTCACCTAAACATGCATATCTAGTCATATTATATCATAACTCAAGCAATAAAATACTAATACACACATATATCACAATTAATCACGTACTGATACAATTAAATTAATTATTTCTCTCATGGCACGCTAATCAAGGCACTATGCCTTATTAGCAAATTTGGGACATTGCAACCAGGATCTAGGGTCAGGGTTGGGGTCTGGGGCTGAGTTTAGGGGTCAGTGTCAGGGGCTGGAGTCAGGGTTCGGGGCTAGAGTCGGGGTCTGGGACCGGGTCTGGGATCGAGGTTGAGGTCTGGGGTCAGACTCAGTGTCTAGGGTCGGCGTCGAGGGGTAGGGGTAATATCACATATGATATCATTTTAAAATATTTAAATTGTTTAATTTTATTTCAAACAATACAATTCAATTGCGTACCAAACATAATATAATTTAATAAAATATTTTAATACAAGTGAATACCAAATACAATGCTGTATAAAAATAATACTATACAATACTATAAAATACAATGCAATACAATGTGGTGTTCCAAATGTGCCCTGAATTTATTGAAAAATCAAGGTTATAAAGGAGAATGAAGCAGGAGGCGATTAACAACCTTATTTTAACCTTATTATTCACATTTTGTATGTATAGTAAAGATGTAAGGGATATATAGTTAGGCCCACACTAAATAAAAGATAAAACTAATATATGCACCCGAGCACACTTCATGCAGTCGGCTAACTCAGTGTACGTATAGTTATTACAATTTAAAATACATTAGGTGGTCGAAGGGTAACAAAAAGGAAGGTGAGTTGTATTAAAAAGGATCGAAGTGGGGTTTAGTTAAATGATTAGACGCATTTCACAAAGGACTTATAGCCACTAAGTATATTATATAAATATATACTCATATTAAATAATAAAAAATATTATAAATACATTATATATAAGTGTCGTGTGTGCATAAATAGAATGACTATGTGACTATATAAGAAATTAGAATAATATTTCACTTCTATCAAGAATAAACAAGTTTCTTCTCCAATCATTGAGGTCTCCTTTGAAGAATAATATGAATATTTTGTATCTTGAATAGGGTAGTACTAATCAATTTGTGTGCTTTATTTTATTGTTAATTGTTAAATGTTAGGAATTTTGTTTATTTGTTTGAATTGTTTGGTAGAAATTATGTGAATTAAAAAAATGTTAATTGTTATAATTTGTGAATTCTTGATATTTGATTGTGTACACCAAGGTGCATGTTTAGTACTGGTGGACAAGAGCATTTGTGTATGCGCATGTACATGGTATGCATGTTGAGCATGCATTAGCTTCCATGCATGGTGTAAATTTTTCTATTGATTTTTTATATATTTATTTTGTGTAGTAAATTTAGGGAAAAAAATAGTGGGAGGAATTATGTATGAATATTTTTAGAAGATGTGTGTTTATTAGAGGATTTGGGATTAAATAAAAAAAACAAGAGGAAGATGAGAGAGAAAGAGTAGGCGTGTGGCATGAGGGAGAGAAGCCAAGGGAAATTATTTTCCCTATTTGGTTGATTGACATTTTTTCCTATTAATTTTATTTTTTTCTTTTAATTTAAGAAAATCAAGAATAAAGGAGAATTAAAAGAGTAACTTTCCTTTTCCCATTTTGATGAGTAGTCTCTAGGGTTTCTTTTATAAGGGATAGGATGTTTTTGAGAGTCTCATTTTATGTGTGTGAACGACGGAAAGAAGAGAGAAAGGGAGAGAGAATATGTGAGATAGACAGAAAGAAAGAAGGAGGGAGCACGTGAAGGAGAGGAAAGAAGAAGGAAAAAGGAGGGTTCAAGCTAGGTTTGTGTTCTTGTGTTCTTAGTGATTCAATCCTCAATTCCTTATTTCTTTTCATTTTCTTGTTGCTAAGTCCTTTGTTTTCCTTATTATTGCTTGGTCTTTTCTTATTGTGGTTTCGAAATCTCTAGGAGTTTGATCAAAAGTGGTTGCCATTTTGGGTCTTTGATTTCTATCAAATAAGGTAATGGGACATCTGTCCTTTTTATTGTTCATATTGTTGCTATGATCTTGGTGTATTGTTGTAATGGTTGATTGACTTTGTTTTCATATATGTGTTGGTAATTGTTTTCCATGTCTTAGTTTTTTTTCAAATTGATAGAAACATGCTAGGGTTGTTTGTGTGGTTTATTTTTATGAATGAATGCATTTATAGATACATGTGGTGTGGGCGTGTGTTGCCTTATGTGTTAGTCGTGTGTGTATATTTTTGTACAAGCATGGGAGTTAAAAAAAAATATAGATTTATGGATATGGTGTAGTGTATATAATATTGTTTGTATTACATAGAGATATGTGAGGTTTTATTTATTTTAAATGATTTTCTATCAACTTGTTGATGTTATTGAAGATAGGAACATGTTAGGATTTTTATTGGAAATCTATAAGAGTTTTGATTTTTGAAAGATTGAAATTGGGATATTGTTGTTTCAATAACTCTTGATGTCTTGATAATAAAAAATGCAAATTGGACATTAGAAGCATGCTAATAGGATTTCGGCCTAGGTTATCTTAAAGGGTTGTGAGATTATGTTTTGGTTTCTTGTTTTTATTTTAGTTATGAGCATGGTAAAATTGTGATACTTTATGTTTTTATATTGCAAAGAATTTGACATGAGCATACATTATGGTTTTAGCTTGTTTTGATTTTGTAATGGGTTTTGCATGATTAAATGTATTCTTAATTTGTTCAAGTATAGAAACATGTTAGGGTGACTTGATCAAAAAGTGTTAAAAATGATGCATGAGTTGTAGAAACATGCTAGGTAATGTGTTAACATGATTAAAGGTATAATTAGATAAATATGTGCTTGCTGTTTTTTTTTTATTTAATGATGATGATGATAAATCAATGATTTTAAAAATGCACAACTTATGTCTCAAAGTGATATTTTTGTCTTATATAAAGAAAAGACATTTTATTTCACATATTAATGGGTTTTATCTAATTAAAAACATTAAGTTTTTTTATATTTTGTGAGAGAAATATGTTTTAAGTTCAATTGTGTTGGTTTAAATAAATAAAATACTTGCTGAAATTTTTGGTTTATTCATAGAAAATGTCTTTTAAATAAAATAAATAAAGCATGTGCTCAAACAAATTAAACCTTAGACTATATATATGATAAATGTAAATTTTTCCACACTTTAAATATGTATTATCTTATCTATATTTATGCAGCTTTTTTAAGTAAAATTATTTTTTTTTAAAAGACGATCAAAGAATTTATTTTGATATTATTAGTAATTACAATTTTGTCACGTTCTTTTAATTGTTATTAAATAATAAATGGGATTATTATTTTAGAAAATTAAATTTTTATAATGAAATTTATAAACGACGAATATGTGATTTAAAGGAATAATGTAGTCATAACTTAAGTGGCAAATTATTTTATACTTGCTGAATTTTTGTGAAATTGACAAGAAAATAAAGGAACAAATAATTTCAACTTTAACACTAGTTTCAAGAATCATCCCACGTATGTATGTTACATACAAGTTCACTTTTACGCTCATATATATGTTATTTAATTAAATACATAGTTCCTGATTTGAAATCATTGAGAAATACTTAGTAGAATTGTCATTATTCTTTTAAGAATATTTGTGACATTGTTGTATGAATAGAATTGTGCTTCAACTTGTGCCACATGTGCATGGCCCATGCACACGTGTGGTATGTATCTTGGGCATGTGTAATCTTACATGATTTTAAGACAAACGCTTGATTGTGATTATAAGCTCGTTGTGACATGCCCGCATTTTACTTTTGCTCGGACTTGAGGTAAGGAAGTTAGCTAGAAGTTATATGAATTATGTTATGAAAAATTATGCACTAGTATGATTGCAAGAATTATGGTGTTGTGGAAAGTATTAGCTATGGTAAGTTAAAGTGTTATTAAAAGTACGAATTACTATGTTATGATATGAGTTGTTGTATGTCTGCTTGTATGTTGTATGAAAAGCAATAGGTTGTTAACATACTGAACACGATACAACAAAGGAGTTACTAAGGATATGACGTAAGTCATAGGCCAGACATGTCGAAGTTATTCGAGGACCTGAGATCCTGTTTACCTCATAGAGGAGGTCTTACCAATTTACGCTTTTGCTGGTTACCTCATGATGTGACATGGACAATGGGGGTGCCACGATCACATAATGTATTATAATGATTATGATTATGAATATGAGTTCTTATGATTGTGATTTATGAGTATGAATTTGATATGAAAATGAATGAATATGATATGGTTACGATATGTTTTTCCATGAGTTTACGATACGAATATAGTCCTCTTTTGCTTTCTTGAATATTGTTGTATTTGTTTGTACTTCCTTACTGGACTTTTAGCTCACCCCCCTTACTTTTTCTCCTTTTAGGTAGGCAATAGGGTTTCTCCTTGGCATGCACAATGATGTGGAAGGTTCCAGTATCCAGGCATATATGTCAAAGGTTGTCCTGTGAGCGAATAACGATCAAAATGAGTGCCAAGAATTCATTAAGAACTTATATTATGGTTTATGATTTAAATTTTGTCAGTGGAACTCATTATTTTATTTTATTTTCAAATATTTCATAAAGACACAATATTTTTTTATTTTCAAACTGATGGGCCCAAATTGCATGTTTTATCATGGCCCCGCTGAACCTTTTCTCTAAAATGATATTTTTCTAATAAATATGAGCTGAGTGACACTTTTATAAAGTAATAGATTAGTATGCTCTTACAATTGGTATCAGAGACAGTCATTCATGTTTTCAAGGACCCTTTGCATACATGCTAAAGTTGGGAAAATTTCACCTCACCGTGTTGTAAATATTTGCTTTAATTGTTATTTGCTTTCTTTGTTTTAAATATTTATTTCTGTAACAACAGAATAGAAAATATACCTCCTATAATTTGGACCACTAAGAAACACAGTTACTTAAAGAGATCTGTGATATACCTAAGGTGCAACTCGGCGAGGATAACAGATATAAGAGGATTGTCATACTAAAGACGACTGCAGCGGTTTTTGAGCGTATTCAAGGAATGATCCATAAGAGAGAAGTGTTGCTTTGGCCTATTGAGCAATACTAGGTGTTGAGGGAATTACTATCAATATACCATGAAGCCCTCCTGCAGTTGTTCGTAGCATCGCATGACATTTCCCAGGATGATTTGGACTTTGATACTATCAAGTACACCATTTATGACCTCTTGGAAAATAATGAATTCCATCGTTTGGAGGCGGTGCTAGTTAAGAATGATGACGGAGAGATGGAGGAACATTTTGAGACGGTACACGACATGGAAAGGGAAATGGCGCGTCAGGAAGCAACACGCCATACCAAAAGTGAGCATCAAGTTGAGGGCGATGGCTAGCACCCCTGACTACTTCTACATCTCAGAAAACATCTTTAATTACAATTCAAGGGATGAGTCCACGACCGAGGACTAGATTCTGTCTCGAATTTCCATCAATAAATTCAACTTAAATAAAAGGGATTTCCTTAAGGACCCTTAAAAACTTATGGATTATTATGGTTTTATATAGACATTTTTTTGGACGTTTTATTTATGGTGTAATTTTGAGCAAACTTTAGATAATATAAGTTTTATCTTTTCTCTCTCTTGAAAACTCTAAATGTTGTATGAATATGAGTATGTATGACAACCTGCATGACTAGCTCTTAAGTAACCAAAAAAAATATGCGGTTTATCTCCTCTTATAATTTTCTTTTGGTGACTTAGAATATCATATTTTCTACAAGGGGAAAGAGAGCAAGAGGTGGAAGGGGAAGAGACCGAGGGAGAGGTGCCTCTACAAACCCTAATGATGTAGAAATCCCTGATTTGAGAATGGCACCAGCCCAACCAACAGCCCCAGCTGCACTAGCTATGGATTTAGCTGTAGAGATAGCAAGGATGAGGGAACATTTAAGGCAAAATGACGAAGAGTTGGCTCAAGCCAGAAAAGTACCCCAAGAGCCCCAAGTACCGTTGGCGCAGCCTGAGCCTCCAATACCACCACCTGCACTATTTCCAATGGCCTACAATTTTGAGCTAGTCTATGAATGCTTTAGGATGCAAGCCCCACCTAACTTCGAGGGGAAAGTTGACCCTATGGTGGCAAAAGATTGGTTGAAGTCAGTAGAATCTATCTTTGAGCACATGGAGCTGAACGACCATCAAAGGGTTTCATGTGTAGCTCACCTACTCAAAATGGGTGCATGGATATGGTGGGACATGGTGAAGTAGAACTGTGACCTAAATACTATGACCTGGGCAGATTTCGTTCAAGCGTTTAGCAAAAAGTATTACAGTGCAGTTGTACTGGCAACCAGGGTGGATGATTTTGTGACCTTAGTTCAAAGAAACCTTTCTGCTACCGATTATGCCCAAAAGTTTGATAAGTTGGTAAGGTTCGTACCTGAAATAGTACCAACTGAGGCCATGCGAGTCCAAAAGTTTATAAAAAGACTTAAGACCATGATTGCTAGAGATGTCAAGATGATTAGTGTCGAGGTGGTTAGTTACACTGAGGTTTTTGATAAGGCTTTTGATGTGGAATACTTAGAAGACCGTAGATGGAAGGATAGTGCTGCAAGAAGGGATGCCAATAGAAACAAGGGTTTTCATGAGGGAAACAAGAGGAAGGCACATGGGGTATAGAGCAGTGGAAATGACAAAAGGCCTAAACCCCCAGCCCTGAATGGAAACAATCATAACAACCGTAGCTACCACAACAACCATAACAGTCACAACAATGGTCATAACCGCAGAAACCATAAGAACCACAAAGTTGAGTACCCAAGCTATTCTAAGTGCTCACATCGACATTTGGGGGAATGTCAGGCAGGCACAAATAAGTGTTATAAGTGCGATCAGACATGCCATTTGAAAAATGATTGCCCACAGTGGAGAACAGGAGCAGGGCAAGGCAGCAATAGCAATCTAGTGCCAGCAAGAGTCTTTTCATTAACCCAAAAGGAAGCATCCAATAGTAACACCATTGTCACAAGTCAACTCCCTATTTCTGGTATGATATGTAGAGTCCTCATTGATTCTGGAGTGACTCACTCTTATGTTGCTATGAATGTAATTGATAAACTAGGATTTCCTTGTAAACTGTTTGAGCATAGTTTTAGTGCCATGTTACCATCAGGAGACATTATGTCATCGACTAGGTGGTTACAATCATTTTCCATAGTAGTTGAGGGCAGAGAGTGCCCAGCAGATCTCATAGAGTTAGACATACCAGATTATGACTCTATATTTGGCATGGATTAGTTAGCAAAATATGGAGCAACAATAGATTGTTAAAGAAAGACAGTAGAGTTCAGACATGAGGAAGGAGAACTCTATTCTTTTAAGGGAGAAGTGACAGGATTTTGTACACCTATCATATCGACGTTAAAAGCTCAGAACATGATGCAACATGGGTGTTCAACATATTTGTCAAATGTTGTGGATAAATCTAGAGAGACTGAGCTAAAACCAAAAAATGTTCACATTGTTTGTGAGTTTCTAGAAGTGTTTCCCGAGGACTTACCAGGTTTACCCCTCGAATAGAGAAATCAAATTCGTGATTGAACTTGCACCAGAAACAACACCAATATCCAAAGCACCCTATCGAATGGCACCTATAGAATTTAAGGAACTCAAAACCCAGCTACAAGAATTGCTTGACAAGGGGTTCATACGATCTATTCATTCGCCATAGAGAGCACCAATTCTATTTGTGAAGAACAAAGACAGAAGTATGAGAATGGGCATCGATTACCAAGAACTCAATATGATTACGATTTGGAACAAATATCATTTGCCTGAGATAGATGACCTCTTTGATCAACTGCAAGGCGCAACAATGTTTTCAAAGACTGATTTTTTATCCGGGTACCATCAACTAAAGGTGAAGGAAGGAGATGTTCCTAAAACAACATTCAGAATCCGCTATGGGCACTACGAGTTCCTAGTGATGTCTTTTGGACTCAAAAATGCCCCATTGGCATTCATGGACATGATGAACAAAGTGTTCGTAGTGGTGTTTATAGACGATATCCTTATATACTCAAAGACTATGGAGGAGCATGAGGAACACCTGAGGTTAACGCTCAATAGACTATGAGAGCACCAACTTTATGCTAAGTTCTCTAAGTGTGAATTTTGGTTGGAACAAGTGACTTTCCTATGGCGTACAGTGTCCAAGAATGGAATAGCAGTGGATCCAGCAAAGATTGAGGCCATTAAAGATTGGCCCCAACCCAAGAATGCCTCAAAGGTTCGAAGCTTCTTAGGGTTAGCGGGTTACTATTGGAAGTTTGTCGAGGGTTTCTCTAAGATTGCCACACCTTTGACCAACTTAACCCGTAAACACCAAAGTTCACATGGACTGCGATGTGTGAAGAAACTTTTAGACTATGAAGGATAAGTTGATATTTGCACCTATCCTTTGTGTTCCCACAGAGGGCGAGAAGTTTGTAGTGTATTGTGATGCATCTATGAATTGTTTAGGTTGCGTGTTAAGGAAAAATGTGAAGGTGGTAGCCTATGCCTCAAGGCAGCTCAAGGACTATGGGGATAAGTGTGAAATATACACCGATCATAAAAGTCTGAAGTACTTCTTCACTTAGAAAGAGTGAATATGAGACAACAGTAGTGGTTAGAATTAGTAAAGGACTGTGATTGCGAAATTCTATACCACCCAGGAATGGAAATGGGAAGACATAGCAATGGATTTTGTTGTAGGGTTACCTAGGACCACAAAATAGCATGATTCTACTTGGGTAATAGTAGACAGGCTCACTAAGTCTGCCCATTTCCTGCCAGTAATGACCGCCTATTCAGCAAACCAGTACGCAAAGTTGTATGTCAACAAGATAGTGAAACTTCATGAGGTTCCAAAGTCGATCATCTCTAAGAGAGGGTCAGTGTTCACATCGAACATTTGGAAAGGATTGCAGAAAGCTATGTGTACAAAGTTAAAGTTCATTACCGCTTTTCATCCTCAGACCGATGGGCAGTCTTAGAGGACCATTCAAATTCTAGAAGATATGTTGAGATGTTGTGCTTTGGACTTTTTGGAGTCTTGGAGCCGATACTTACCCCTGATGGAGTTCTCCTATAATAATAGTTGTCAGTCCACTAGTGGGATGGCTCCCTATGAGATGCTTTATGGGCGTAAATGTAGACCTCCCTTACACTGGGATGAGGTTGGAGAGAAGCAGGTTTTAGGCCCTAAGGTTGTTAGGGGAGCCACTGAGGCAATTGAGATAATTCGTCAGAAGATGCTTACTGCTCGAAGTAGGCAAAAGAGCTACGCAAACCTTAAGAGAAGGGACATCAAGTTTTCAGTTGGTGAGCTTGTCTTATTGAGAGTCTAGCCAATGAAAGGTGTTATGCGTTTTTTCAAGAAAGGGAAATTGAGCCTAAATTTTATAGGTCTATTTGAGATTTTGGACAGAGTTGGGCAAGTTGCATATCGTTTAGCACATTCCCCAACACTAGTCGAAATGCATAAAGTCTTTCATATCTCGATGTTGTGTAAGTACATGTCGGATCTCTCTCATGTTCTTAGTTATGAGCCGTTATAGCTGAAGCAGAACCTGACTTACGATGAACAACCAAAGCGTATCATCGAAAGGGGAATCAAGGAACTAAGATCCAAAAGGATTCCATTAGTTAAGGTCCCGTGGAAGAATAGCACGAAAAGAGAAGCAACATGGGAGTTAGAGGAAGACATGAGAGAAAGATACCCTGAGATATTTGGTAAGAAAGAATTTCGGGACAAAATTCCTTTTAATGAGGGTATATTGAAGCGAATCAAAAAAATTATTTAATTAATTTGTGTGATATATTTTATTATTAATTTTTAAATGTTAAATGTTATGAATTTATTTTTATTTGTTTGAAATGTTTGGTAGAAATTATGTGAAGTAAAAAGTTTTTAAAAGTTGTTAATTGTTTTATTTAATTATTTTAATTTGTGAATTCTTGAGATTTGATTGTGTGCACCGAGGTGCATGGTTAGTACTGATGGACTAGAGCATTTGTGTGTGTGCATGTGCATGGTATGCATGGTGAGCATGCATTAGTTTCCATGCATGGTATATATTTTTCTATTGATTATTTATTTATTTATTTTGTGTAGTTAATTTGGATAAAAAAAATGGGGGGAATTATGCATGAATATTTTTAGAAGATATGTGTTTATTAGAGGATTTGGGATTTAATATAAAAAATAAAAAAATAAAAAAAAAGAGGAAGATAAGAGAGAGAGTAGGCGTGTGGCATGAGGGAGAGAAGCCAATGGAAATTGTTTTCCCTATTTTGTTGATTGACATCTTTTCCTATTAATTTTATTATTTTCTTTTAATTTAAGAAAATCAATAATGAAGGAGAATTAAAAGAGTAACTTTCTTTTTACCATTTTTATGAAGAGTCTCTAAGGTTTCTTTTATAAGGGATAGGATGTTTTTGAGAATCTCATTTGGTGTGTGTGTCTGACGGCAAAAAGAGAGAGAGAGAGAGAGAGAGAGAGAGAGAGAGAGAGAGAGAAAGAAAGAAAGAAGGAGGGAGGGAGCACGTGGAGGAGAAGAAAGAAGAAGGAAAAAGGAGGGTTCAAGCTAGGTTTGTGTTCTTGTGTTCTTAGTGATTCAATCCTCTATTCCATATTTCTTTTCATCATCTTGTTGCTAAGTCTCTTGTTTTCCTTGTTGGTGCTTGGTCTTTTCTTGTTGTGGTTTCGAAATCTCTAGGAGTTTGATCAAAAGTGGTGGCCATTTTGGGTCTTTGATTTCTATCAAAGGAGGTAATGGAACCTCTATCCTTTTTATTGTTCATATTGTTGCTATGATCTTTTGGATATGATCTTGGTGTATTGTTGTAATGGTTGATTGATTTTGTTTTCCTATATGTGTTGGTAATTGTTTTCCATGTCTTAATTTTTTTTCAAATTGATAGAAACATGCTAGGGTTGTTTGTGTGGTTTATTTTTATGAATGAATGCATTTATAGATACATGTATGTGTACATGTGGTGTGAGTGTGTGTTGCCTTATGTGTTAGGTGTGTGTGTATATTTTTGTACGAGCATGGGAGTTGAAAAAATATAGATTTATGGATATGGTGTAGTGTATATACTATTGTTTGTATTATATAAAGATATGTGAGGTTTGATTTATTTTAAATGAATTTCTATCAACTTGTTGATGTTATTGAAGATAGGAACATGTTAGGGTTTTTATTAGAAATCAATTAGAGTTTTGATTTTCGAAAGATTGAAATTGGGATATTGTTGTTTCAATAACTCTTGATGTCTTGATAATAAAAAATGCAAATTGGACATTAGAAGCATGCTAATAGGATTTCGACCTAGGTTATCTTAAAGGGTTGTGAGATTATGTTTTGGTTTCTTGTTTTTATTTTAGTTATGGGCATGGTAAAGTTGTGATACTTTATGTTTTTATAGTGCAAAGAATTCGACATGAGCATACATTATGGTTTTAGCTTGTTTTGATTTTGTAATGGGTTTTGCATGATTAAATGTATTCTTGATTTGTTCAAGTATAGAAACATGTTAGGATGACTTGATCAAAAAGTGTTAAAAATGATGCATGAGTTGTAGAAACATGCTAGGAAATGTGCTAACATGATTAAAGGAGTAATTAGATAAATATGTGCTTGCTGTTTTTTTTTTTTATTTGATATTGATTATAAATCAATGATTTTAAAAATTCACAAGTTATGTCTCAAAGTGATTTTTTGATCTTGTATAAACAAAAGACATTTATTTCACATATTATTGGGTTTTTTTACCTAATTAAAAACATGCATCTTTTTATATTTTGTGAGATAAATATGGTTTTAGTTCAATTATGTGGGTTCAAATAAATAAAATAATTGCTAGAATTTTCGGTTTATTCAGAGGAAATATCTTTTAAATAAAATAAGTAAAGCATGTGCTCAAACAAATTAAATATTGGACTGTGTATATGATAAATGTATAATTTTTCCACACTTTAAATATGTATTATCTTATTTATATTTATATCATTTTTTTAAGTAAAATTATATTTTTTTTTAAAAGGCAATCAAAGAATTTATTTAGGTATTATTGATAACTACAATTTCAACACATTCTTTTAATAAGATTATTATTTTATGCAAATTAAGCTAAGGAATTATTTTAGAAGATTAAATTTTTGTAATAAAATTTAGGAATGACAAATATGTAATTTAAAGGAATAGTGTTGTAATAATTTAAGTGGCAAATTATTTTATACTTGCTGAATTTTTGTGAAACTAACAAGAAAATAAAGGAACAAATAATTTCAACTGCAACGCTAGTTTTAAGAATCATCTCACGTATGCATGTTACATGCAAGTTCACTTTTACACTTAAATATATGTTATTTAACTAAATCCATAGTTCCTGATTTGAAATCATTGAGAAATACTTAGTAGAATTGACATTAATCTTTTATAAATCTATGTGACATTGTTGTATGAATAGAGTTGTGGTGCAACTTGTGCCACT
Organism: Humulus lupulus; assembly: GCF_963169125.1. NCBI lineage: Eukaryota > Viridiplantae > Streptophyta > Magnoliopsida > Rosales > Cannabaceae > Humulus > Humulus lupulus. The sequence goes on along the minus strand of NC_084794.1, from coordinate 115,481,266 downwards.
TGTGCATGGCTCATGCACACGTGGGGTATGTATATTGGACATGTGTAATCTTACATAATTTTAAGAAAACGTTTGATTGTGATTATAGGCTCGTTGTGACGTACCTGCATTTTACGTTTGCTTGGACTTGAGGTAAGGAAGTTAGATAGAATTTTATATGAATTATGTTATGAAAAATTATGCACTGATATGATTGCAGGAATTATGATGTTGAGGAAAGTATGAGCTATGGTAATCTAAAGTGTTATGAAAAGTACGAATTACTATGTTATGATATGAGTTGTTGTATGCCTGCTTGTATGTTGTATGAAAAGCAGTAGGTTGTTAACGTGCTGAACACAACACAAGAAAGGAGTTACTAAGGATATGGCGTAAGTCATAAGGTGGACGCGCCAAGGTTATTAGAGGACCTGAGATCCTGTTTACCTCATAGAGAAGGTTTTACCAATTTATACTTTTGATGTTTATCTCATGATGTGCCATAGACAATAGGGGTGCCATGATCACATGATGTATTATTATTATTATTATTATGAATACAATTTCTTATGATTATGATTTATGAGTATGAATTTGATATGAAAATGAATGAATATGATATGGTTACGATATGTTTTTCCATGAGTTTACTATACGAATATAGTCTTCTTGTGCTTTCTTGAATATAGTTGTATTTGTTTGTACTTCCTTACTGGGTTTTTAGCTCACCCCCTTTACTTTTCTCCCTTTCAGGTAGGCAATAGGGTTTCTCCTTGGCACGCACAGTGATGTGGGAGGTTCCGACGTCTAGGCATGTATGACGAGGGGTGTCCTATAAGCGAATAACGCTCAAGATGAGTGCCAAGAATCAATTAAGAACTTATGTTATGGTTTATGTTTTAAATTTTGTTAGTGGGGCTTATTATTTTATTTTATTTTCAAATATTGCATAAAGACACAAATTTTTTTTTTTCAAACTGATGGACCCAAATTGCATGTTTTATCAAGAACCCACTAAATATTTTCTCTAAGATGGTATTTATCTAATAAATATGAGTTGAGTGACACTTTTATAATGTAATAGATTAGGGCGCTCTTACAGTTTATGATCTAAGAGGTTATCATATTATTTTTTTGAAAAAAAACATAGACAATGTTTTGGTTTAATTTTTCTTTAATATATTTATGTCATTCTTTTATATATAATATTGTTTATTTATTTAAAATTTATATAGCAATCATAAAAATATAATAAAAATAATTAATAAATTTTCTATATAATACTAAACAAACATGCATTGCACGTTGCTTGCACCTATATATATATATATATATAATTGTTCAATAGTTACGTTACCATTGGTGGTTACATTTGTAGTATCCTACTATGGAAGGTTTTAATAGGTTAAAATTATATTTTTGACTTCTAATTTTGGAATTAAAATTTTAATTACAAAAATAAAAAAATGAAATTATTATTATATTCCATTTTAATAAATATAATTACGTAAAAATATTTCTTCGTATCTATTGTAATACATAAGCATGGACAGGCCTGGCCTCTCGGAGCACGAGACATGGGTCTTGCAAGGTGGTATCGCCTGAGACTTCATGACAAAGTACCCAAAGTTTAAGGAGGCGAGAGTCTCACTTTTTGACCTTGTGGGGTATTTGTGACAAGGAGGCGAGAGTCTCACTTTTTGACCTTGTGGACTTTTTGATACAGAATTTTTCTACCGCAAGTGTACGGTGTATTGCAATATAGTTTTAAATTAAAAGATGTCGAACCCACAGGGATTAAATATTAAATTCACTAATTACTATTACTGTTAAGTCTATAATTTTAATTAGAAAAGTCAATAAATAAATCAAACAATAAAATAAAGAATATGAAATAACAAGATAACCAAATCTTATGCTCTTGAAAAGTGATTAAATAGAAGATAAATGTACTAGAGTAATGATTTCACTATTCGATTATGAACATGGTTTCTTTATTATTCTAATTAATTCTCCTCATTTGTAATTTCTAGAATTCTAATATAATGCATTTATCTCTCTTAAGCATATATACAATTAATCTCAATTAATCAATATGATATCTCTATTCGCTATTAATTAATCAAGACGTCATTAAGCAATAATTATTCTAAGCCAAATTCATAGAGTTCAAGGAATCTCTCAATCTCACAATCACTCTATGTCAAATCTTCTTATGTCCAATCTACGTTTATCTTTCTCAAGCATAAACCCTAGATTTCAATTCACAATAATGATGGCCAAACATTAATATGAAAAAATTAAATCAAGAAGATATGAACAAACGAGAAGAACTTCATAGAAATAATAATAAAAACCACAATTCAATAATCAAAATAGATTCATCTAATACTCTAGCACAAAAAGAGTTTAGTTCTCCATTACAAACATAAACATAATAGCAATGTATTTGTTCATAATTAAAAAACTAAAAATGAAGGAAGAAGAAATAAACTAGATGTAATGGTGATGATCTTGATGATGTTTAGCCTCTTCTTCTTCTCCAAGCCTCTAATCTATTATCTAATCTCCTCTAAAAACGTCCTTAGACCCTAATTACACTTTTCCTTATATATCCCTTGCAAAAAGCCCTCTTTTGCCCTTCAAAAATCTCAATTTACGATTTCCGTACGGCTCCCGGCGCTGCAGCCCCTTAAACAAGCGCTGCTGCGCCACAAATGTGCCAAAAACGAGTCTCTGTTTCAGGATGGCGCTGCAGCCCTAATTCAGCCCTGAAATAGCGATGCAGCCCCTGAATATGGGGCTGCAGCCCTAATTCACGAATTTTTCATTTTTCTTCGTTTCACTTCCATTTTGTACAAATTTCTCGCCACTTTTCCTTGGACCCTACACAAACACAACACAAGCATAAAACCAAACAAAAACACCCTAAACACCTACAAATTAGATATAAAATGACACTAATAAGTGAATCAAAAATTCACTTATCAAACTCCCCCAAACTTTGAAAATTACTCGCCCTCGAGTAATACTCAAAACAAAAACTAAATAAAAACTAAACATACTCACACAATGCGAATCAAACCAACAATAACAGTCAAGCTTCAATTTCCTGAATACCATGCTCACATAAAGCTTCAGAAATATCCCAACAACACAATCCAGAATTTCAACCTCAACTATTTCCATAATCAACTAATTATCATTCAGATCCTTTAACTATTCACCATAATGATTAAAACTCAAGTAATTGACATAGTTATCCACATCAAATTCTCACAATCATACCACAATCCATATTACTCCATAAGTTTGCATTACTCATTATTCTCCACTAATGTAAACAACGCATGCTTAAGAATCAATAGAACTTTAATGGCTTACAATGTATGGCTTAGGTAAGGTAGATAAGAAAGTCATTTAGGCACTAATACCATAAGCATACAAACCTTTCAAACAACCATGTACACATAAATCCCAAACACCCGCATTGAACAACCTTGACATGAATGAGATATATATATTTCTCTTTCTTCCTCGTTTCTTCTTAAGTTATTATAGATATTTTTCTTCTTTTCTTTTTATCTCTTTTTTTTTTTCAACACTCACTCCCCAAAACTTTGTGTATACAATATATTTCCTTAAGGGAGTGTATCTCCATGATAAAAAAATTTCTCTTTTTTTTTTTTCAAGAAGAAACTTTCTCTCATTCATCTTTTCCTCTCTTGAAAACCCAAAATGCTTTCCATTAAAAAACCCCATCCCACATTATCTTTGTATGCTCATGATATTAATATGGTTAGGATATTTGATAAGATTTTCGTTAGGTTTCAACAATTTTGGGGTTTCAACAAAAATAGGCCTAGGCTCAATTAGGGTGACTAAAGATACAATTTTGTCTCGAGTTGGCTAGAAAGTCTCAAACGGACCAAAAAAAATTGCCTACATCTTCTTCTTAAGCACACATTATCTAGGATTTCGTCTCAAATAACAAGTAACACAAATTCTAGAGTAATCAACCAAATCTTTCCACAAATCCCATTTAACATGCATAACACAGTCAATTAGCACGAATTTAACAATCATGGCAAAAAGTTCAATCTTTCCTCATATATTAGTCAATCATGGCAACAGACAAAATCAAGCACACGGATGCAAAGTGGTTTTATTTCCTAACTTTATGTTCATAGCATTCATTACGTAACCTTGACTTTTATTATTGATTTGATTCAAACACGACTCACAACAACCGAACTCTAAACACATATTTACAAAATAAAAGAAAACTTTCGAAAGAAATCCCTCCCCCAAACTTTGAAACAAACATTGTCCCCAATGTGTAACTACAAAGAAAAGGAAAGAAACTTACAAAAAGTCCATGCTTACGGATAAGGAGAAGGTGGTGGCGGTGGTGGTGGATCTTGCATCCCTTGAAACGGAGGGGGATAAGCGAAATAGTTATTCTGTCCTCTGTTTAACGTCCACTGAGCCACCAACAAATTTAGTTGATCCACCTGATTATGCTCATATGCCTCCCGAGCAGCCAAATAGTTATGAGTGATCGTGTTTTGTTGAACAATGTAGCGCAGCATGTCATGCGAGTATTGCATATTACGATCAGTTGGACCACCAAGAGCCAAAGGAACATCCACATTCATTGGCCCCTCTACATTCTCCGGAACACTGTCATCCTCTTGATTTTCAAGGTCCTCATCATCACTCTCCCGCCTTCGTCGTTGGCCTTGTCGTCGTGGAGGTGCGGCTGGTGCTACTAAAGATGCATTAGGATAACGCGCAATTCTTGCTTTAGTAAGTTTCCCTTTGACTGGCACTGCTATATCAGTTTTTTCCTTTGGTACTTCATACACGACACACATATCTGTGATAAATGACCCAAATGGAAATCCCCCAGTAGTGGTGCCACGAAGAACAAACCTCATACCTTGACGAATAATTCGTCCAACATCGATGGTCATCCCCTTCATGATAGCAAAAACCAACCTCATCCGGTCATTCGCCATATGGCTAACATGACTAGTTGGGATCAATTTGGCTGCCACAAAATAGAACCATGCACGAGCTTCTTGATTAAGTTGCCATAAAAACATCCCATTAGGCTCATCATGAGCATATGCAATTCTAGCTCCTGGACAACCTAATGTTTCCGCTATAAGAACATAATCATGCTGATCTTGTAGAAACAATTGGTACTCATCATGCTCATTATCAAAGCTCTTAGTATTGAAAAAATCATCGATTGCCTTATAACTCCCCACAGGTAGCCATTTTCCTCTCACAAAACATTCACCCTTCTCATTCAACTCCGGAAAATTCGCATAAAATTCATCCACCCAAGAGATATTCATTCTAGTTTCCGGTTGCTTCACAACAGATTCCCACTGCCTACCTTCTATGTTGGCTCTAATTGGCTCAAAGATAGCACACGAACTAGGTTGAGGATCATATTCAATACCTCTTTCCTTGAGCACCGGTTTCCCCACAAAAGAAGTATATTGCTCTTCCGCCTCCTTACTTACAAATTTGGTGGTATCAAATGGTGGTGCCCTAGAGGATGAGGGTCTTGAAGATGATGGTCTTGAACTATTTCTCTTAGGTCCCATGGTGACTCGGAACAACCCCCAAAAAACTAAACAATCCCACCAAACGTAATTCATCACTTCTTTCTTATGACAATTAATCAAAAATCACCAAGAACAGTCACTTCGGCAATTTTTCAAACACTTGGTGGGCAACAATTATTCTCACTCTTCCTTCCACTTTTCTCTCAATCTTATTTCCCCAAATCACAATAAAACTTCAAAAACTATCCAATAATCATCAATTCCAACACATTAATTCACAACATTCATCAAAATCAAAATTTCTTCTTACATTGCATATCCATTCAAGAACTTAAGTGCTCCAAAGAGAGGATTAAATGGCTTACTTGATGAATGTGAGTGTCTTGTGATCTTCAATGAACTACTCCCTTCATAGAATTCGGCCCCCCTTGAGAAGAGTAAGTGAAAACCTGATCAAAAGTTTGATGTGGTATTGATGATTAGGGTAAAAAAATTAAATAAAAATGGGATGAGAGATTATATGGATGAGAATGGAGGAATGGTGAGGAGAAGAGAAGAAGATGATGATTGGAAAATGGAAGAATAAGGAAAGAAAGTAGAGGTATGGCTGTGGGATATTGATTTTTCGGAGTAGGGGAAGAGAAGAAGAAAAATGGTGGTTAGAGAGAAAGAGGGAAACAAAAAGAATTTAAAAACCAAAAAAAAAAAAAAAAATTCTCTGTTCGAAGTGGCGCTGCGGCGCTAAAGGCCCTGATGCTCCAGGATTCTTCCTCGCGAATTGGCGCTGCAGCGCCTAGTGATGGCGCTGCGGTGCTTGGGACTGCTCAAAAACACCCTCTCTGTTTGGGTGTGGCGCTGCAGCCCTTAAGGAAGGCGCTGCAGCTCTAATTCCTGCCACAATTGCGCTGCAGCGCTATGAAAGTGGCGCTGCAGCCCCTAGAACAGTGATTTTCATTTTTTTTTTCTTCATTATTTCTTTCTTTTTTCAGGATTTTCACGGCTAAAAATAAACTTAAAATTTACAAAATAAATAAAATAAAGTCTACTAAAATAAAATAAAATAAACTAAATAAAAATAACAATACTAAAACAATGGGTTGCCTCCCATTAAGCGCTTAATTTATCGTCTTTAGCTAGACATTGATGACGCTTCAGTTGCTGTCTTGGAGATACATCGTCTCCACCTTCTTGTGAATTTCACAAAAATAATGTTTCAACCTTTGTCCATTCACTTGAAAAAGCGAACCGTCATTATTTCTTAATTCCACATAACCAAAAGGAGAAACTTTGGTGATAACAAACGGACCAGACCATCTTGACTTTAGCTTACCGGGAAATAACCTCAAACGAGAATTGAAAAGTAAAACTTGCTGTCTCAGCACAAATTCTCGCTTTAATATCATTTGATCACGATATTTCTTTGTCCTCTCCTTGTAAATATGAGCATTTTCATTGTAGAGTCCAAGAACTTTACTTAGCTAATTGTTTAGTAGTATTATAGTATGTTTAGTGTTATCATTGTTACTTTGGATTTTTGGTTCAAACCGGGAGTTATTTGGACACTCATAGTAGTACTTATAGATTTTCTAAGTTTAACCTATAGTTTAAGAATATTAAGTATAACCTAAGGTTTGATTAATGTGTCTGATATTAAGGAATATATTATTATATTATAAGGTTTAGACATCAACCAATAGGATTTTAAGCACATGTTTTGAATGGTAATTAAGGATTTAGTATTTTTGAGGATTAAATTAAATAAGGGTAAAAGTTTGAATGTATAGGGTCAGTCAGCAGCTTTGAGCACGTTGAGGGCTTAGTCAAGGCTGTTTACTCCATTCAAACTCAGCTAAAAATGTGTAAATTCATGTTTAAATATTCAGCGTATGCCGATATATCGCAGCTATAGGGGGCGATATGTCGCAGCACGTAGATACGGAAAACACGAATCGATGCACGGTCGCCTCGGGAACAAAGGTCCAGGCGATATATCGCCTATAGGGGGCGATATATCGCCTCCACCAGCATGAATTCAAATACATTTGAATTCTTTTCCCTTCAGCCATTCAAACTCCTTCAACAGTCCAGCATCTTCTGAACGAGTCTTCAGCCTCTGCTGAACGATTATTCAAATGATTTTCACCTAAAAAGCCATTATTTTTATTCAAGTAAAATCAAGATATTTTCATTCCCAAACTCTATAAATAGGACCTAGTACCCAGCCATTATTCACCATTTGCTCTAAGTTCAGAGGCTGCTAGTGTTAAGTGAGTGAGAGAGTGTAAACACTTGGTTTGGGGAAAAACTATAAGCTTAAACATCATAAGCTTATCAAACACTTGGGAAGTAAGTGAGTGCTATAGTATTTCGGTGGATGTTAGATTGATCTTGCAATCTTTGAGGTAAACCCAAAACTCTAGTCCTTTCTGTATTCTATGTTATTTCTTTTCTCAAAACCTTCTACTCAGTCCCCTAACCTTATTCTTATTTTTGGTTAGGGAATCCAAGTTCTTAAGCACTTAAGTGGTGGTAAGCATATTTTCGTTTAATGGTTTAGTCTTCCTATTCTCTTTCATTTCATCTCCTTTCTTTAGACTCACCCTTGTTCATTGTGGTTTTAGGAGTGTTCCAAAAGTCCTAACTCAGTCCATTTTATCCCGGTAACTTTGGTAAGGAAAATAGGCTAGAATTAATATGTTATGTGCTTATGTTATCTATATGTTTATGTTATTAAAAGTGTTATGATATGTATATGTGTATGTAGGCTTGGGCATATGACCCATATGACTAACAAGACCCCAAATGGGTTATGGGCATATGACCTACTTAGCTAGTAGGACCCCATTAACCCCATGGGCATATGCTTGTTTAGTCTATGGGACCCCAAGTAATAATGGCCATTATAATAAGTGTATGTTATATGTATTATGTTAAGTCTTTATGTTTTCTTATGAAATTGTGTATATGACTATGTGTTAGGTTTTTCCTTGCTGGGCATTAGGCTCACTCCTTTCTGTTTATGTGCAGGAAAATAAGCTTAGAGGCGGTAAGATTCGTGATGCTTGGGAGGATGTGTATCGATGATGAATGGAGTCAAGGGGCCGAGCGTTATCGATTCGAGGATGTAGTCTCCTTTTATGTTTTTTTTTATGGTTTTACATGTATTTTCCGCATTATTATGTAATGTCTTTTATTTTAAATCTTATTTTGTTTTAAAGACAATGGGATCCCAAAATCCTTCTTAGTATTCTGTTTCTTTGTAAATAACTCTTATTTTCAAGTTACTCAATAAATTATGGTATTTTCGTAAAATGTAAGTTTTTATGTATAGTTTCGATAATGGTCCAATTAGTCTAGATTAGTGGGTCATTACAGTTGGTATCAGAGAAAACGGTTCCTTCGCATGAAGTTCTCCTCGATACACATGCTCAAAGCTCCGAATCGGACCGCCAAGTAAGTGTTTAAGTTACAAGTTACAAGTTACTTTGTCTATGTGTATAGCTAACAACTTTAGTGTTTATGTTTCAGTTAAAAATGAATGGAGCTTTAACCTACCAAGATATCCGAGCCATTAAGGCCTTAAAAAGAATAAGGGAGCCAAGAAACACCGTAGGAGCCTTAGAAAGGATTACACGAAGGTTGCTTTTGTTTCACCAAGCAATAGGTGGCCTTCAAGAGGCTAAACAAATAATGCTAAGATCAACAGAACAATATGTATTAGTGATTAGGTTGTTTAAAGATTTCCATCCTGTAATAGCAGCCTTAGAAGAAATATGGGAAGAAATGAATGATGAGGATGAATCACCATTAGCAATGAGATACTATTTCCTCTTAGTTAGGTTCACCGCAAAATTTGAATTTCAATTCACCAAGGAGCAAAAGAATAGGATTCTCACAAACCTTCCTAGAGGGCATTTTGATGCTCATGATAATGATGACTATGAGGCTATAGATGATGATATGTTAGATGACGGATCGGATGTAGAAGATCCCGATTTTTAGATTAGTAGTTTTTATTTGTTTTATTTACTTTTATGTTATGATTGTAATAAGTGAAATTGTTTTCCAAATGAATAAACATGCTATTTGAATATCATGTGTGAGTTTGAAATTTTTTTTTCACAATCATAATAAATACTAAATAAAATGAATAATGACTGAGTTCGGTGAGGGTGGATACGAATCAATGAACCTGGTTTCCTTGTTGAGAGTTAGGGGGCCTTAGTAGTGGGAACGATTTTACTGATCCCAGCCCTCCCTCAATATGGTTAACTTTGGAACAAAGATAAGTTTCGAGCCTGAGAATTAAGTCATATAGGATGATTAGAAACACACTTAGAAAATAAATATGACTTGTTTTTCTAAGTATAGAAACCCACTCTAATAATAAATAAAGACCTATATAATTTTTCATAAAAAGTCATAATAAATAGGTCCGAGATATGTTTGTTTTAGAATAAGTTTTTGCCTTAGAGCCTATTAGGAAAAAGTTCTAACATGTTTCTTTTAACTGTTAGAACTCTGCTACGATGTCTCTCCGAAGATCTGCTCGCACCAACGGGAACGCTTCCAACGATGTTCCAGCGACCAATGCGGTCCCTACCGTTCGCCGAAGGAGAGTACGTGTTACTGCTCGCCGCAACGCACCGGCACAGCCAGCTGACAACACTGCAGAGATTGCCAGACTACGACAGCAAGTCGAGGAACTTCTGCAGCAACAACGCCAACAGGCTCAATCTCAGCCTCAGCCTCCGCCACAGCCGCAGCCGCAGCCACAGCCAATGGCCCCAGCACCCCAACAAGTTGGTCCGTATGGGGGATGGCCTATGACAAACTACGCTCCTTATCCTGTTCAGCACATGGAGCCAGTGTACGAGAGGTTCCGCAAGCAGCACACTCCGAACTTCGAAGGGACTACGGACCCCTTTGAAGCAGAAGAATGGCTAAGGAATGTGGAGCCGATCCTAGCCCACATGAACCTTAGTAATGCAGACCGCATATCCTGCGTCTCATCTTTGCTCAAGAAAGATGCCAGGATATGGTGGGACTTGGTCCAGCAATCCCACGATGCTGCCACCATGACGTGGACCCGATTTGTGGAGCTCTTCCACAAGAAGTACTACAATTCAGCAGTGCTTGCTACGAGAGTTGAGGAGTTCACCAATCTGAAGCAAGGGAATTTAACAGTGGCGGAATATGCTCGTCAGTTCGATCGCTTAGCGAAGTTCGCAGCAGAGTTGGTTCCAACCGACTATCTAAGGGTGAACAAGTTTGTTAGAGGACTTCGCCCGAAGATCGAGATGGGGGTTAAACTAGCAAACCCGGGAAACACTTCATATGCCGACGTTCTTGAGACGGCAATTGAAGTAGAAAGGTTGCAAGCCAACGTGAGCAAAGAAGAAGCCAGCAAGCCGGAACCTAGGCAGCAGAGCCAACCTCAGGCCAGTCGGAACAACAATCAGTCCAGCAACAGTCAGTCCAACAACAACGGTAACGGACAGAAGAGAAGGCATCCTGACAACAAGCAAGCCGACAACAATAAAAGGGCACGACCAAATAATGGGGGAAATAGGTCGGGCTATGTGGAATACCCGCCATGTGCCAAATGTCAGAAGAAGCACCCCGGAGAATGCCGTGCCAACACCAAGGAGTGTTTCAACTGTGGTCAAGAAGGGCATCGTAAAAGAGACTGTCCTCAGCAAAAGCCAGAAGGAAAGAAGGACGAAAAGATGGTTCCTGCTCGGGTTTTTTCCTTAACCCAAGGAGAGGCGGATGCTAGCAACAAGGTGGTCACAGGTCAGGTTTCCATCCTCAATAAATTATGTCATGTATTATTTGATTCGGGAGCCACCCATTCGTATATTTCGTTAGGAATGATAGATAAACTAGACAAACCTAGTGAAAGATTTAGAACTAGGTTTGCAACCGAGTTGCCTTCGGGCAAAGTAGTTCTATCATCACGAATTGTACGAGGCGTACCAATCAAGATTGAGGACAAGGAACTAGAAGGAGACCTGATAGAGCTGGTGATCAAAGACTTCGACGTCATACTAGGCATGGATTGGCTAGCACGGCATGGCGCAACGATCGACTGCAGACGCAAGAAGGTGACATTCGATACTCCTGACGGCCAGAAACTGTGCTTCATGGGACAAGCTTCAGGACTACGCACACCGTTAGTATCATCTCTCAAAGCTCAGAGAATGATGGAGAAAGGATGTCAAGCATTCTTAGCCAACATCACGAATGTGGAGAAGGAGACATCACTCAAAGTTGGAGATGTTCGAGTCATACAAGAATTTCCAGAAGTATTTCCCGATGACTTGCCAGGATTGCCACCAACTAGAGAAATAGACTTCACGATAGAATTAGTACCGGGCACCGAGCCTATCTCTAAGGCACCATACCGGATGGCACCTACGGAACTCAAGGAGTTAAAGACGCAGCTACAAGAACTCCTAGACTTGGGTTTCATTAGGCCAAGCCATTCACCATGGGGAGCTCCGGTACTATTCGTGAAGAAGAAGGACGGAAGTATGCGCATGTGCATAGACTACCGTGAGCTGAATAAAGTAACAATTAAGAACAAATACCCGCTACCTCGGATTGATGATTTGTTTGATCAACTCCGAGGCGCGACTGTATTCTCTAAGATCGATTTACGGTCCGGGTATCATCAGCTCAAGGTAAAGGGGGAAGATATTCCTAAGACAGCCTTTAGGACTCGTTATGGACATTACGAGTTCTTGGTTATGTCTTTTGGTCTTACTAACGCGCCAGCCGCGTTTATGGACTTAATGAATAGGGTCTTCAAGGACTACTTGGATAAATCCGTCGTTGTGTTCATCGACGACATTTTAATTTACTCCAAGGATGAAGTGGAGCACGAGGAACACTTGAGGATAATTTTGACGCGATTGAAGGAGCACCAACTCTACGCGAAGTTCAAGAAATGCGAGTTTTGGCTCTCACAAGTGGCGTTCCTCGGGCACATCATATCGAAAGACGGAGTTGCAGTAGATCCATCGAAGGTAGAGGCCGTGAAAGATTGGCCTAGACCAAAGAACGCGTCGGAAGTAAGAAGCTTCTTAGGGCTAGCAAGTTACTATAGAAAGTTTGTAGAGGGCTTTTCTAAAATAGCCACTCCACTCACCAACCTGACCCGGAAGCAACAAAAGTTTAACTGGAATGATAAGTGTGAGGAAAGCTTCCAGTTGCTTAAGGATAAGCTTTGCTCAACACCAGTACTTAGTGTCCCAACACCCAACGACAAGTTCGTTGTCTACTGTGATGCGTCAAAGTTAGGATTGGGATGCGTACTGATGCAAAATGACAAGGTGATAGCCTACGCGTCACGTCAGTTAAAGGAGTATGAACAACGCTATCCAACTCACGATATGGAGTTGGCAGCGGTGGTCTTTGCGTTAAAAATCTGGCGCCATTATCTGTACGGAGAACGGTGCGAGATTTATACGGACCACAAAAGTTTAAAATACTTCTTTACTCAGAAGGAGCTTAACATGAGGCAGCGCCGGTGGTTGGAATTAGTAAAGGATTACGACTGCGAAATCCTATACCACCCGGGGAAGGCAAACGTAGTTGCCGATGCACTTAGCCGAAAAAGTTATGGGAACTTAGCAGCCTTATCCGGAATAGAAAAGCCACTACAGCAGGAGCTTATCAGTGCCGGAATAGAAGTGGTTGTAGGCAAGTTGGCTAACTTGTCTATCCAATCGAATATGCTAGAAGACATACGGAATGGTCAGAGACATGATGATTCACTAGCAACGCACATGGATGCAGTCAGAGAAGGCAAGACTACAGATTTCTCAATATCCAGTCAAGGTTTATTGAGATATAAGGATCGGGTATGCGTGCCAGACGATCAAAGTATTAAGAAGACGATCCTAGAAGAAGCGCACAACACCCCATACTCGGTTCATCCAGGGTCTACCAAGATGACTCATGACATCAAGGCAGTCTATTGGTGGCCAGGGATGAAGAAGGACATAGCGGAATATGTATCTAAGTGTCTGGTATGCCAGCAAGTGAAGGCGGAGCATCAGCGGCCTGCAGGATTATTGCAACCGCTTAGCATACCGGAGTGGAAGTGGGACGATATAGCCATGGACTTCGTGACGGGTCTGCCAAAGACAAATAAGCAGCATGATTCTGCTTGGATAATCATAGATAGACTAACCAAGTCGGCTCATTTTCTGCCTGTTAAGACTTCTTATACGGCAGACCAATATGCAGACATCTACATCCAAGAGATTGTACGATTGCATGGAATCCCCAAGACGATAGTATCAGATAGAGGATCAGTGTTTACGTCAAGATTTTGGAGAAGCTTACAGCAAGCCATGGGTACTAAGTTAAGTCTTAGTACAGCTTTCCATCCTCAGACAGACGGGCAGTCAGAGCGTACGATTCAGATTTTAGAGGATATGCTACGCGCATGTGTACTTGACTTCGGAGGATCGTGGAACAAGTACTTACCGCTGATCGAGTTCTCGTACAACAATAGCTACCAGTCGACGATCGAGATGGCACCTTATGAGTTGCTATATGGAAGAAGGTGCCGATCACCGTTGCACTGGGACGAGGTAGGAGAAAGGCAGCTTCTAGGGCCCGAAGCTGTTAGGCAAGCTCAAGAAGCAGTAACGCTTATTAGACAGCGTATGCTTGCTGCTCAAAGCCGACAGAAAAGCTATGCAGATACCAAGAGACGTGATGTGGAGTTCCAAGTTGGAGATCAAGTCTTCCTGAAGATATCTCCTATGAAGGGTGTCAAGCGGTTCGGGAAGAAAGGCAAGCTCAGTCCCCGATTCTTAGGTCCTTTTGAGATATTGGACAAAGTGGGACCAGTTGCGTATAGACTAGCCCTACCGCCAGCACTAGCCGATAGTCACAACGTCTTCCACATCTCGATGTTACGCAAGTATGTGTCAGACCCATCTCACGTCCTCAAGTACGATACCATAGCACTCCAGAAAGACTTAAGTTACGAGGAACGACCGGTTAGCATCCTAGATAGGGGGATGAAGCAGTTACGGTCCAAGAGCTTTCCTATAGTTAAAGTCCTATGGAGCAATAGTTCTGAACGCGAGGCAACGTGGGAGTTGGAAGAGGACATGCAGAGCCGGTATCCGGAGTTATTTGGTAAGTAAATTTCGAGGACGAAATTCTTTTTAGTAGGGGAGAATTGTAGAGTCCAAGAACTTTACTTAGCTAATTGTTTAGTAGTATTATAGTATGTTTAGTGTTATCATTGTTACTTTGGATTTTTGGTTCAGACCGGGAGTTATTTGGACACTCATAGTAGTACTTATAGATTTTCTAAGTTTAACCTATAGTTTAAGAATATTAAGTATAACCTAAGGTTTGATTAATGTGTCTGATATTAAGGAATATATTATTATATTATAAGGTTTAGACATCAACCAATAGGATTTTAAGCACATGTTTTGAATGGTAATTAAGGATTTAGTATTTTTGAGGATTAAATTAAATAAGGGTAAAAGTTTGAATGTATAGGGTCAGTCAGCAGCTTTGAGCACGTTGAGGGCTTAGTCAAGGCTGTTTACTCCATTCAAACTCAGCTAAAAATGTGTAAATTCATGTTTAAATATTCAGCGTATGCCGATATATCGCAGCTATAGGGGGCGATATGTCGCAGCACGTAGATACGGAAAACACGAATCGATGCACGGTCGCCTCGGGAACAAAGGTCCAGGCGATATATCGCCTATAGGGGGCGATATATCGCCTCCACCAGCATGAATTCAAATACATTTGAATTCTTTTCCCTTCAGCCATTCAAACTCCTTCAACAGTCCAGCATCTTCTGAACGAGTCTTCAGCCTCTGCTGAACGATTATTCAAATGATTTTCACCTAAAAAGCCATTATTTTTATTCAAGTAAAATCAAGATATTTTCATTCCCAAACTCTATAAATAGGACCTAGTACCCAGCCATTATTCACCATTTGCTCTAAGTTCAGAGGCTGCTAGTGTTAAGTGAGTGAGAGAGTGTAAACACTTGGTTTGGGGAAAAACTATAAGCTTAAACATCATAAGCTTATCAAACACTTGGGAAGTAAGTGAGTGCTATAGTATTTCGGTGGATGTTAGATTGATCTTGCAATCTTTGAGGTAAACCCAAAACTCTAGTCCTTTCTGTATTCTATGTTATTTCTTTTCTCAAAACCTTCTACTCAGTCCCCTAACCTTATTCTTATTTTTGGTTAGGGAATCCAAGTTCTTAAGCACTTAAGTGGTGGTAAGCATATTTTCGTTTAATGGTTTAGTCTTCCTATTCTCTTTCATTTCATCTCCTTTCTTTAGACTCACCCTTGTTCATTGTGGTTTTAGGAGTGTTCCAAAAGTCCTAACTCAGTCCATTTTATCCCGGTAACTTTGGTAAGGAAAATAGGCTAGAATTAATATGTTATGTGCTTATGTTATCTATATGTTTATGTTATTAAAAGTGTTATGATATGTATATGTGTATGTAGGCTTGGGCATATGACCCATATGACTAACAAGACCCCAAATGGGTTATGGGCATATGACCTACTTAGCTAGTAGGACCCCATTAACCCCATGGGCATATGCTTGTTTAGTCTATGGGACCCCAAGTAATAATGGCCATTATAATAAGTGTATGTTATATGTATTATGTTAAGTCTTTATGTTTTCTTATGAAATTGTGTATATGACTATGTGTTAGGTTTTTCCTTGCTGGGCATTAGGCTCACTCCTTTCTGTTTATGTGCAGGAAAATAAGCTTAGAGGCGGTAAGATTCGTGATGCTTGGGAGGATGTGTATCGATGATGAATGGAGTCAAGGGGCCGAGCGTTATCGATTCGAGGATGTAGTCTCCTTTTATGTTTTTTTTTATGGTTTTACATGTATTTTCCGCATTATTATGTAATGTCTTTTATTTTAAATCTTATTTTGTTTTAAAGACAATGGGATCCCAAAATCCTTCTTAGTATTCTGTTTCTTTGTAAATAACTCTTATTTTCAAGTTACTCAATAAATTATGGTAGTTTCGTAAAATGTAAGTTTTTATGTATAGTTTCGATAATGGTCCAATTAGTCTAGATTAGTGGGTCATTACATTCATATGCATCATTCCGAAACTCCTCCATTTCATTCAACTGCAATAATCTCTTCTCACCCGCTGCTTGGTAATCAAAATTAAGCTTCTTGATCGCCCAATAAGCCTTGTGCTCCAATTCTACTGGTAAGTGACAAGCTTTGCCAAATACTAGTCGATAAGGAGACATACCGAGAGGAGTCTTGTACGCTGTCCTGTAGGCCCATTAAGAGTCATCAAGCTTTTGAGACCAATCTTTTCTATTTAAATTCACTGTTTTCTCCAAGATATACTTGATCTCTCGGTTTGATACCTCAGCTTGACCATTAGACTGGGGGTGATAAGCCAAAGCCACCTTATGTCGAACTCCATATTTCATCAAGAGTGGTTTAATAACTTTGTTGCAGAAATGTGTTCCTTCATCGCTTATTATCGCTCTTGGAGTTCCAAAACGATTAAATATAAACTTCTGCAGAAAAGAAGAAACCACCTTGGAATCATTTGTAGTAGTGGCTATGGCTTCAACCCACTTTGAAACGTAATCAACAGCGAGTAAGATAAACAAGTTCCCGAAAGATGGTGGAAAGGGCCCCATGAAGTCAATGCCCCACACATCGAACAATTCCACCTCTAAAATCACATTCATAGGCATCTCATTTCTTTTCGAGATATTTCCAACTCGTTGACATCTATCACAAGTCTTGACAAAAGTGTAACAATCTTTAAAAATTGAAGGCCAATAAAAACCCGATTGCAAAACTTTTGCTGATGTACGCGATGGCCCGAAATGCCCACCGTAAGGCGCTGAATGGCACTGCTCTACTATTGATTGAGTCTCTTCCATTGGTACACAACGACGAATTATTCGATCCGTACTCATTTTGAACAGGTATGGATCATCAAAGAAGTAGTATTTAGAATCATGAATCAATTTCCTCTTTTGATGTGCATTAAAATCAGGAGGTAGCTTGCCACTAACCAGATAATTCACGATGTCGGCATACCATGGAAGTTCTGTTGATACAGCCAGCAGTAACTCATCCGGAAATAATTCTTTGATCGAATCTTTACATTCAGCATCTTTATTCTCCAATCGTGATAAATGATCTGCCACAAAGTTCTCTTTCCCCTTCTTATCCACAATCTCAATGTCGAACTCTTGAAGTAACAATACCCAACGTATCAATCTTGGCTTGGCCTCCTTCTTTGCAAACAAATAACGCAGTGATGCATGGTCTGTGTATATAATAACTTTGGAACACAAGAGATATGGTCTGAATTTATCGCATGCAAACACCACCGCTAATAGTTCTTTTTCAATGGTTGAGTAATTTCGTTGAGCATCATCAAGAGTCTTGCTCGCATAGTAAATTGCTCGAAAAATCTTCTCTCTTCGCTGGCCCAAGACAGCCCCTACCGCATAATAACTAGCATCGCACATAATCTCGAATGCTTGACTCCAATTTGGGACACTCATAATAGGGGCTGACACCAACTTCTCTTTTATCAACTCAAATGCCTTCCTACACTCTTCATCAAACACAAAATTAGTATCTTTTTCTAGGAGATTGCATAGTGGCTTGCTGATTTTCGAGAAGTCTTTGATAAACCTCCTGTAAAAACCTGCATGCCCCAAAAAACTTCTTATCCCCTTGACATTCACCGGTGGAGGAAGCTTCTCAATGATGGCTATCTTGGCTCGATCTACTTCAAGACCTTCCTTAGAAACTCGATGCCCCAAGACAATCCCCTCTTGAACCATGAAGTGACATTTCTCCCAATTCAGCACAAGGTTCTTCTCTTCACATCTACAAAGGACCAATGCCAAGTTGTGCAAGCACTGGTCGAATGACGACCCAAAAATAGAAAAGTCGTCCATGATCTCTTCTACCATATCTGAGAAGATGGCCATCATACACCGCTGAAAAGTGGCAGGTGCATTACAAAGTCCGAAAGGCATCCTCCTGTAAGCAAAAGTGTCGTAAGGACATGTGAAAGTTGTCTTTTCCTGATCTTCAGGAGCGATTGCTATTTGATTATAGCCTGAATAGCCGTCTAAGAAGCAGTAATGTGTATAGCCAGCCAAACAATCGAGTATCTGATTGATAAATGGAAGTGGAAAATGATCCTTTCTAGTCGCCTTGTTCAACTTCTGGTAATCAATACAAACTCTCCACCCCGTCACTGTTCTTGTCGGAATCAATTCATTGGCTTCATTCTTGATCATTGTCATTCCCCCTTTCTTTGGTACAACTTGCACAGGACTAACCCAACTACTATCCGAAATAGCATAAATGATCCCAGCATTCAATAGCTTCAATACTTCTGCCCTCACTATTTCTTTCATGGCTGGGTTCAATCGCCTTTGATGCTCAATAGAAGGCTTATAATTTTCTTCAAAAAGAATCTTGTGCATACAAACATTTGGGCTTATTCCCTTCAGATCTGAAATTTCCCATCCTATGGCAGATTTATATTTCCTCAAAACTCTTAGCAATTTTTCAGTTTCACATTCTGATAGTTTTGATGAAATGATCACTGGGCAAGTGAAATTCTCTCCTAGATACTCATAACGCAAATGCTCTGGGAGTTGTTTCAAATCTTGCTTTTCCACCACTTCCTTCTCGACTTCTCCTTCCTTGGCTTGACAAAGAGTTTCTTCCATTTTAATACTACTAGCACAAGGAATAGCACTGATAGCCATCACACATTCAGCCACTTCGTCACCCACAAACTCACCATTCACCTTTTTCAAATCAGCCTGAGTAATACTAGAATTAAGGCAATGTTGTAAAGGATCAGCACATAATTCTTTTCTCATCGTCTCTTCTACTACTACCTCAATAGAATCCACACGGTGACATGTGCTCGTGTTGTCATGCTGCTGGAGTGCTTGATATATGTTGAATTTAACCTCTTCATTGTTAACCCTCAGTGTCAAATGACCTCCTTGTACATCAATAAGAGCTCTTCCAGTAGCCAAGAATGGACGACCAAGAATAATGGGGATTTCATGGTCCTCCTCCATATCCAAAACCACAAAATCAGCAGGAAAAATAAATTTGTCCACCTTAACCAACATGTCTTCAATCACTCCCCTAGGATAAGTAAGTGACCGATCTGCCAATTGAAGAGTAATGGTTGTGGGCTTCACCTCTCCTACCCCCAATTTCTTGAAAACTGAAAGTGGCATCAGATTTATACTCGCTCCAAGATCACACAAAGCCTTATCAAAGGACGACACTCCAATAGTGCATGGTATAGTAAAGCTACCCGGATCTTTCACTTTTTGAGGCAACTTCTTCTGTAAGATGGCGCTGCATTCTTCTGTTAACTTCACAGTTTCAAAGTCTTCTAATCTTATTTTCTTTGACATAACTTCTTTCATGAATTTCACATAAATAGGCATTTGCTCAAGAGCATCTGCAAATGGAATGTTTATGTGAATTCGTTTGAAGATTTCTAGAAACTTTGCAAACTGTTCATCTAATTTCTTCTTCTGAAATCTTTGAGGGTATGGAATGGGAGGTTGATACATTGGAAGGCTATCTTTCTCCATGTCATTCTTGTCACTTCCACTCTGCTTCTTGGCTTTCTCTTCTTTGTCTACCTCACGTACCACTGGCTCAACTTTCTCCTTTGAACTAGCTTGAACATTACCCTCATCAAGCATCTTACCACTTCTCAAAGAAACTGCTTGGCATGATTCCTTTGGATTTACCACAGTGTCACTAGGAAAACTTCCCTTCTGATTAGAATTCACCGCATTAGCTAATTGGCCCACTTGAGTCTCAATCTTCTTCATTGAAGCACCCATGTTAGTCATATGGGTTTCTATATTGTCGAGTCTTGCTTCATTTTTTCCAAACCTCTTGTTAGACTCCATAATAAAAGTGCCCAAAATGTCTTCCAACGATTTCTTTTTCTCTTGTTGCTGTTGAGAATTGAATCCCAGAGGTGGTTGCAACACATTTTTATTATTAGCATAAGAGAAATTTTCATGGTTGCGCAATCCTGGATGATAATAATTAGGCATGTTGTTGCTTCTATAATTATTGGGGAAGGAACGATTTGCCATAAACTGGGCTTGTTCTGGACTCAATTCTTGCCACTGCATTGCAGCAGCCGCTGCTACACTCTCCATAACCGTTGGATTATTTTGCGCTGATAAAGCAGCCATTTGGGTTTGTAGAGCAGCCATTTGGGCATTCAGGGCTGTCATCTGATCAACTTCATACAACCCAGCAACTTTCCTTGGGCCTGACCTTTCATTAGGCCACTGATAACTATTGGTGGCCATTTCCTCCATCAAAGTGAAGGCTTCATCAGCTGTCTTGGCTAATAGAGCACCCCCTGCAGTAGCATCAACTATTGTTCGTGTTGGAGCATTCAACCCTTGATAAAAAATCTGAACTTGCATCCAATTTTGATAACCATGTTGTGGGCAACATCGTAATAATTCCTTAAACCTCTCCCAAGCCTCATAGAATGGCTCTTGATCTAACTGTTGAAATTGTCCAATATCGCTGCGTAATTGGGCTGACTTTGAAGGAGGGAAAAACTTAATCAGGAACTTTCTTGCCATCTCATCCCATGTTGTAATTATTCCAGGCTGAAAAGATTGCAACCAACTCCTGGCTCTTTCCCTCAAGGAGAAAGGGAAGAGACGCAATCTGATGGCATCATCAGTAACGCCATTCATCTTCATTGTGGCACATATCTCCAGAAATATGACCAAGTGAATGTTAGGTTCTTCAGTAGCTAGACCCCCAAACTGATTTTGCTGCACCATGTTAATTAGTGCAGGTTTCAGTTCGAAGTTGTTGGTAGCAATGGCTGGATTTGCTATTCCAGTGAGATTCTCATTCACAACAGGCATGCAAAAATCACGCACTTCCCACTGCGCTGGATTAAGAGGAACCCCAGCGGCTGCTGGTTGATTGTTATTATTGCCATTGCCACCATTGTTGTTCACTCCGTTGTTGTCCATATTAAGCTCTTCAGTCCTTTTCTTAGATCTCAACTGACGGAGTGTGTGCTCAATTTCAGGATTCAGAGGCTCAACAGGTGTAGAACTCCTAGTCCTTCGCATATACTGAGAACACAAGATCAATCTATAACGTTAGTAACAAAATAAATAAAAATCTAATTTAAAATCAAGACTTAAAGTTTCAATATTAGTAAAATTAATTTTAATCCCCGGCAACGGCGCCAAAAACTTGATACAGAATTTTTCTACCGCAAGTGT
Organism: Humulus lupulus; assembly: GCF_963169125.1. Taxonomy (NCBI): domain Eukaryota; kingdom Viridiplantae; phylum Streptophyta; class Magnoliopsida; order Rosales; family Cannabaceae; genus Humulus; species Humulus lupulus. The sequence continues at coordinate 115,459,352 of NC_084794.1, read as the reverse complement.
ATGGTGTATTGCAATATAGTTTTAAATTAAAAGATGTCGAACCCACAAGGATTAAATATTAAATTCACTAATTACTATTACTGTTAAGTCTATAATTTTAATTAGAAAAGTCAATAAATAAATCAAATAATAAAATAAAGAATATGAAATAACAAGATAACCAAATCTTATGCTCTTGAAAAGTGATTAAATAGAAGATCAATGTACTAGAGTAATGATTTCACTATTCAATTATGAACATGGTTTCTTTATTATTCTAATTAATTCTCCTCATTTGTAACTTCTAGAATTATAATATAATGCATTTATCTCTCTCAAGCATATATGCAATTAATCTCAATTAATCAATATGATATCTCTATTCGCTATTAATTAATCAAGACGTCATTAAGCAATAATTATTCTAAGCCAAATTCATAGAGTTCAAGGAATCTCTCAATCTCACAATCACTCTATGTCAAATCTTCTTATGTCCAATCTACGTTTATCTTTCTCAAGCATAAACCCTAGATTTCAATTCACAATAATGATGGCCAAACATTAATATGAAAAAATTAAATCAAGAAGATATGAACAAACGAGAAGAACTTCATAGAAATAATAATAAAAACCACAATTCAATAATCAAAATAGATTCATCTAATACTCTAGCACAAAAAGAGTTCAATTCTCCATTACAAACATAAACATAATAGCAATGTATTTGTTCATAATTAAAAAACTAAAAATGAAACGAAGAAGAAATAAACTAGATATAATGGTGATGATCTTGATGATGTTTAGCCTCTTCTTCTTCTCCAAGCCTCTAATCTCTGATCTAATCTCCTCTAAAAACGTCCTTAGACCCTAATTAAACTTTTCCTTATATATCCCTTGCAAATATCCCTCTTTTGCCCTTCAAAAATCTCAATTTACGATTTCCGTACGGCTCCCGGCGCTGCAGCCCCTTAAACAGGCGCTGCTGCGCCACAAATGTGCCAAAAACGAGTCTCTGTTTCAGTCAGGCTCTGCAGCCCTTAAGGATGGCGCTGCAGCCCTAATTCAGCCCAGAAATAGCGATGCAGCCCCTGAATATGGGGCTGTAGCCCTAATTCACGAATTTTTCATTTTTCTTCGTTTCACTTCCGTTTTGTACAAATTTCTCGCCACTTTTCCTTGGACCCTACACAAACACAACAAAAGCATAAAACCAAACAAAAACACCCTAAACACCTACAAATTAGATATAAAATGACACTAATAAGTGAATCTAAAATTTACTTATCAGACTTCATGACAAAGTACCCAAAGTTGAAGGAGGCGAGAGTCTCACTTTTTGACCTTGTGGGGTATCTGTGACAAGGAGGTCGTCTTGAACACATGTCAAATTTTTGGCAACCACACTTGCCCCCCAGTCTATAAGGAGTCCTTTAGGCGTTCTTGTAGACTCTTCTTGTGACATCTTTATGACATGTACGGTACAAGTGTGCTTCTTTGTTTTGAGATAAGGAAAAGCATTCTCCATAAGTGGTGATCCTCAGGACTCCTTTAAAGTTTAATTAAAGTCAATCATTCCTTGGTACAGATCCCGCGAGTATCATTGGTGTACACAACATGGGTCGCACAAAGAAGCTTGAGGCACACTACCTAGAGGGGCCCAAGAAATAGCCTCTAGCCTAGGTGATCCCTTGTGTGGTGCTCCTAAGATGTTGCCTTGTGTGACTTGCATGCATCCAGCGTTTATTAAATTTCAGAGTGAAGAGTGTTTTAATAATGCTTTCTTGTTCGCATTTTTTTTACTTTCAGAGCAACAGATCGACTCGACCGTGAAGTCTACCAGTATTTTCTCATTGATTGATACCCTTGAAGTATAATTGATTTCGAATCGTCTCAAATCCATGGGAAATTTTAACAATCTTCCTATAGTTTAGGGCCCACGGAGGACTTGTCATAGGGGTAACTGGTGAGTTCATCAAATGAGTGGCGTGAAAGAATGGTCTCAATTTTTGAGAAGTTGTTATAGGTGTAATGGATAACTTCTCCATTTTTGCGGTAGCGGGTCCCAGCGTCTATGAGGAGCTTACTGACTTAATAATCTGGTTATTGGTGCTTCTTTTACCCTTTCACAAGTGTTGCACGTAAGGCATGTTTGGATATGGTCAACTGGAGTTACAACTCTTCCCATTTCTTTGGCATGGCTGGAAGCAATACTTCTTTGAGGTGTTCCTTCCACTGTGGAATAAATGGAGGAATTTATCTCTGGACCTCAGGATGAACTAACACAGGGTCACACCCTTCTAGTTATGTGAGAGGCATGTTAATGTACCTCATTACTAGATGCTACCCTTTTTCTCCAGAACATATATTTGACAGCAAGCTTTCCAACATGGGACTCGGAGTGTGGTGAAGTAGTGGACTTTCTTCTTATGAAGAGTAAGCTTTGTATATACTGGACATTGTGGTCTTATCTGCTGAACAATTATGTGTATATGTGTGTGAAAGTTAGGCATGGGTTCCTCACATAAGGGTCTCGCGTGTTGGGGTGATGAGACGTCCTTGAGACAACACCTGTATAAGAATCATTTCGATGTGGACTCTCTTATCATGCTCTTCCTAGGTAGCTTCTTGAAGTTTTTCTCGCCTAACTCTCTCGCAAGGTGTGCTCTCAAGGTATGGCCTCGCACAATGACCTTTAGAAGCTTACCAAGGTAACACCGAGCTACCACTTCTAGAGAAGAGGCCTTGTATGTTCTCATGTAGACCCTTAACATAAGCCCCTCATATAGAGGTTTTGTATAGTGTATCTCTCACATAGATGTTTCTTCCAATGTACCTCTTACATAGGGTATCTCTTGCGACATGGGTCTCGAAGCATGTGAGTCTTGTGATGTGATCACCAGTCAAGACCAATCGAAATAGGATCTCGTGTAGGAGCCTTGGATGGTAGACTCAAGAAGTGTTGCGAGACATGGCCTTGTACAAGGGTGCTGCAAAAAATGGTGTTGCATAGAGGGATTCTTTTTCCTGAGGTGCGATCTTGCATGGAGGAGGTGACCCTCGCGCGAGGAGTGTAGTTATTCTTTGTGAGATTCTTTTTTTTATGTGTGTGTTACTTGCTTGTCCCCCCAGTCTAGAAAGAGACTTTTAAGTGTTCTTGAAGACTTATTGTGATGGGCTTTCTTGTAAACCAAGTATAAGGGAAATTAAAACTCTTTCCCTTTCTCTCATTGGTATGAGACTTTGAAAAGCCTACTTTTTTTCTTTAGTATGGGACTTTGAGAATCCCACCTTTTTCCTTTAGTATGGGACCTTCAGAAGCCCTGTTTTCTTTGGTCTAGGACTTTGAGAAGCCTTGTTTCTTTGGTATGGGACTTTGAGAAGCCCTTTTTTTGTGAGGAACTTCTGGAAGTCCCTTGTACATAGTGCCTATAGTCTTATTGGTGCACTCTAACTATTTTTATAAGGACATGTTAACCCTTTGTGTCTTTGGCATCCTTTTATAATTTTTGTTCGCGTGTTTCATTCTTTTTCGAGAAGCGTCCTCATTGTTGGGCATAGTACTATATTTGCAAGCGTCTTTCTTTAGACCTTGTTTGGCTAGTCGACTCAAGTCAATCTAGACTTATATTAAGGACCCTTCTTGGGGTTCCCCTTTTTTTTAAGAGCCAAGTTCTATGAGGCCTATGGGACCGAGGCATATCTCACGGAGCTAAGAGCTATAAGGTCGTCGCGTGTCTCATGGAGCCAAGGGTCATGAGGCTGGGGCATCGTGTAGGGTGGTCATCCTTTAGGGTGACTACCCTTGTACGGATGTGCCACTTTTGAAGCTTCCCCTTTTTTTATACCCTTATGACGCCTATGAGGGTAACTACTCCTTATAGACTCCATGGGCTCTCTTTTTTACTGGCGTTATGCCCCCAAGAAGGTTGGTGGAATTCATCTCGTCAAACACTTCCATTATTCTGCTCTCATGTGCATTTTGACAATTTTAATCGACAATGACTACGTATGAGTGAATTAAATGATTTGAATACATAGGACATAACTAATAAGATAGATGCTTAATATTACATTTATGATGAGTAAAGTGCATGGACATGTACGGAGACCATGCACCTATTTCATCATGAGTTCAACTAAGATGAACTCTTTGGCTTAGCACATACTAAGCTAGAAAGGGATGCTTTACTACTACATCAAGAGGATAACTAGGGTAACCTCTTTGATTCATTATATCAAATATAAAACCTTCCTAGATATTCCAATCCAGGTGTGTATGTTGGTGGGAATTACTTGGGTTACATCATAGGTATCTTCCCCTTCACAACCATTGATATCATGAGCTTTCAGAGCTTGGTGCATCTTCGCAGAGGGGTGTTGTGGCGTTCTTTAGATTCCTAGAGTGTTCGCGGGTGTTTATGAAAGGTGGGTTAAAGTGAAGCTCCGGTCTTCCAATCCTCAAATGGTCATGGCCATCTTCCACTCGGATGTACTTTATAGCTCTTTCATATAAGACGCCTAGGTCCTCTATTTCTCTCTTGGTCATGCTATTCCACAGTCTGCTCTTCGGATGTACCCCTACTGTGATGGCCATCTTTAGCTCATCCTTAGGAAACTTTCCCACTTTAACTACTTCTGCATTGAAGCGTTGAATGTACTTTCTCAGACTTTCATTTTCACCCTGCTTTACATGGGCGAGGCTCGTGGTGGGTGCCGTTTAAACCTGGAAGGCACGATTTTGTCGAAGGAATTATGCTACGAGTTGTCTCCATGAGGAAATTATCTGTGGACCTAGCTCTTTGAACCACCTGTAGGCGGCTCCTCTTAATGTGATTGCAAAACATTGGCATCTATCCTTCGCGGAGACTCCTTTCAATTTCATCAAGTCATTAAAGGCATCCAAGTGACATTTTGGGTCTGTTAGTCCTTCGTAAGGTGTCATGAGCTTGAAAATAGAGATTTCTCATTAAATTCATCATCACCTAGTTTTCCCCCTGGTGCGACTACTATTTTGCATCTAAGATCCTTCATTTTTCGTGTCTAGCTCCTTCCTCCTACTGTTTAATGAGTTCAGAAGGTCATTGGAGGGAGGAGCTTGTGTTTTATTCTTCTTCATGAAAGAAGTTTTAGGAACCTTCTCTCCCTTTACTCCACCTTCTCTTTGTTGGGATGTGACTCTCTCGTCCATCGATGTCTTCTTCGAGGCGAAGGTGTTTGCACCATGTGGTTGCTCCAATCTTCTTGACCGCACCGTTGGCATGAAACCTCCATGGAGCTCCGTGTTGGGGTTTTATGCCCTAAATGAAACTCAATTTCTTTGTATTCTCATTTTATTATCAATAAAAGAATATAAATCATTTTTTACTCGATCAATCACTTTGTTCACATATTTTGTTTTCAAGATTATTTGTTTAATATAAACTTATATTAAATCCCGAGCATAGATAATCATATTTATAATGACGTAATCACAATGGAATATAAATATGATTATATGTTCAAAAATAAGTTATTCCTAAGATTAGTCAGTGCACAGGATTTACACCAACTTGCCAATCTACGATATGATCTACTTATACATTATAATGTTATGTTCTTTCCAAAACATTAGCAAAGTAGATAAGATCGGATGTATTAGTTATATCAGAGTGGACCGATATTTACTTTAGATAGATCAATAAATGTATCGTTATTATCTAATATAGTCATATCATAAAGCTGACCATAGGTCAATTTAATGTCAATTTTGAGTGGTTAGTATTCTAACTGATTGTATTATTCAATTCCTTAGATTTGTTCATTACCAGCTTACCCTACGGACTAGCCCATACTTAGGACTTAGTAGTATAATTGGGGGGGGGGAGTTAATCATAGATATGAAATGGTGATCACCTTGTAGCTTGGTTCAATGCGTTAAATGATTGAGTACTCATTTTTGTGAATAAGATTCACAGAAATATTATTTACAAGGAACTTAGTGTTATTTAAGGATAAAATACAATGAGGGGTAAAACGGTAATTTATACCTGATTCAGTTATAGATCATCTATAGAGGATTGAATGAAAAATTATGGTTGTAACAATGGATGACGTATTTACTTTAGGTGTAAAGCGTTCTATGAGTTCAAGCGTACGATTCCGAGTCTATAGTGGAGTCGCAAGGAATTAATAAGGTAGTGAAATTATTCGATGATAATTTTATGGTAACTTATTGGAGCTTGAATTCATGGGTCCATAGTCCCCACAATGTCTTTTATTAATCTATAGAGGATTGAATGAAAAATTATGGTTGTAACAATGGATGACGTATTTACTTTAAGTGTAAAGCGTTCTATGAGTTCAAGAGTGTGATTCTGAGTCTTTAGTGGAGTCACGAGAAATTAATAAGGTAGTGAAATTATTCGATGATAATTTTATGGTAACTTATTGGAGCTTGAATTCATGGGTCCATAGTCCCCACAATGTCTTTGACTAAATCATCTAGATAATCTCGATTAATTGATTTAATTATCAATTAGGATTGTCAAAAATTGTTTTGTGTCAATTTTGGACAATTTTACTAGTGAAATTTAGAGAAGAAAAGAGAAATTTGGGAAAATTTATTAATTATGAAAAAATAGTGTCAAATTGATAAATTGTATTAAATCAAAGTTAAAATTATAATTAGTTAATTTGAATAAATGATTTAGTTAATTAATTATTTATTGTTTAAATATAATTATAATTATATATATACAATTTTAATAAAACGGATTTTGTATATAACGAAAACTGTTTATAATATATATATATAATATATTATATCTATTTAATTAATTAATAAGAATTTTGTTTTATTATATAATTATAGAAAATAATAGTATTGGAATTTAAAAGGATTTTATACTTTGAATTTAAAAGTGGAAAATCACAATGCTTGGCAAAATATCTAATATTTAGCCATATGAGGATTTTTAAGCTATTATTTTAATTATTTAATTAAATTAACCATAAAATATTGCCATAAATAGGGACTTAAGTCTAGGGTTGTCGAGGAAGTATGCAAAAGAAAAAACCTAGACTCAAAAGAGACCATTGTGGTCGTCCATCACTACTCTCTTCTTCTCCATAATTTTCCCATCTCATGCGTTGAGAATTGCCCACCCTAATCCAGGTGATCATAGGAAATTGTGAAAGACTGTGTAGTTTGAAGATCCAGTTCACTCTCTCGTTATTACTCATCGATAGAAAGGAACGTGAGTTAGAGAGAGTGAACGAAGGAGTCTCAATATCCACTACGTAAAAGAAAGATTATTAAACTTTGTTATTTGATTTACTTTATGAAATTCATTAGAAACATGTTTCTAGGTTGTTTTATATGTTAATTTGTTTAATATATGAAACGTACATGAAAATATTTATGATCCTGCAAAATATATTCCTAACAATTGGCCTCAGAGCCTTGGTAATCAATATTTTCATGCATGAATATGGTTAATGAATTTTGAGATATGTTTAGCATAATTGATTAGATTTTGTTTTGGTATGAAACATATTGTGTTTATGTGTATTTGTTGCAATTTTTTTGTTGGTTTTAGGATTGAAAAACTCCACAGAATTTTAAAAAAAAAATTGGGACTGATTGGGCAGTTTCTATGCCGGATACACAGTAAGAAGTCGTCGAGGACCCCGGGGTCATACGGTGGCCCTGTGTGGGACCTGTGGCGGGCTTTTTTCACCCAAAAAAACTTTCCAAAAATATCTTAATTTTAATTATTATCTTTTTATTCATTTATTTTGTTAAATTAATTCAAATTGTCAAAATATCTTCTTTTATAACCATGTTGATAAAATTGATTATTTTCATTCTAAAATTAGATATTGATTTTTAAAGTTATGATAATATCTAGATATTTTGGTTGAATTTGAAAATAAATATTTTTATGATATTTTTGTTATCATAATAATAAAATTAATTATTTTTGCATAAAAATATAAATTAGTTTTATTAATATCTATTAGATTTTTTGTGCAATTATTCTATAAAATCAAAATCTCATAGATATTAAATTTAATTTTATTAATTTAATATATTTCTTAAAACAACATAATTAAGTTAATTGTTGATAAATAAAATCCAAATTAACTTCATTAATTGTTGATGGATTTTATTTAAATTGACTTAATTATTTTTTGCGAAATTGTAATTAATTATGAATTTTGTGTAGATAAATTCTAGATTAATTAATTATGGTATTTTTGCAAATTTGATAAATTGTGATATTTTTGCATAAAACATAGATATTTTTCATTTAGTAACATGGTTAGAATATTCAATTATGTGACATATTTGTGAACTATGTGTGAATTTTTTACAATTGGGCTTAGATGCATATAATGGCTCATATGTTTGGATATATACATATATATATATATATGTGTGTGTGTGTGTGTGTGTGTGTGGTTTTCATTATAGATGATTAGGAAATTCTTTATTTGTGAAATATATCTGATACTATACGCATTCAGCAAGCTCAGGTAAGTAATTGCAACTTAAATTTTTGAACTTTTATAATTATTAAGTAGAATAATATGTATTTATTTTTTTACCAAGTGTCAATTTAATAATGAATTACTTATACTTTTAATTAATTAGTGTCCACACCTACCGGACAATGTGGCATGTGAATACTACATAATGAGGATGTTGAAGGATTTGATTGAACATGCGAGTCCAGGACATTACTTGAGAACGATATTATTAATAAAAATTTATAAATTATTTTTGAAACCATATATATAAATGTAATCAAATAATTAAATAATATATTTTACTTTATATTTTTTGCAGCTAACAAGTATCTCATATACAGAGGCACAAATTGATGAGTTGCAACAAGAATGGGCAACATATGTGTTACCGATAATCCAAAGTTATCAACCTCGTTGTTAGGTTTTCTTACTTTTTACCAATTTCTTCATATACAGTGCAATATTTGCTAATTTTGCATATGTCTAACAAATATTTCTTATCTTGTAAAACAATCTATAAATTTTCATTAATGAAGATTTGCAATTTCATTTTATTAACTATATCAATTTAAATTTATTAATTATATCAATTTCATTTTAATTAAATATTCAATCAATTTAAATTTATATTAATTATAAAATAAATTTTATTTTAATTAATTATTAAATCAAATTAAAATAATATTAATTATAAATTTTTTTTTTTAAAATGAGACTTTTCAATGTCTCCCACTGGGAGCCGTGGGATGTCTCTCACGTCTCCTAGTGGGAGATATTGAAAGTCTTCCATGGACTTTCAATGTCTCCCACTGGGAGAGGTCAGAGACATCCACTACTAGAAATATAGGCTTTTACTTCGTTTTTTACACAAAGAATATAAAAAAACTGAAGTAAAAGCCTTTCAATGGGTTTTTACTTCGCTTTTGGGAATGGTAGAACATAAAAAAAAGGCTATTACTTCGGTTTCTTAAAAAAACGAAGTTAAAATAGAAAATAGACAAGGGTCATGTTTGGTTTGCACACTAAATCGGGGCTTTTTACTTCGGTTTTTATGAAAAAACCGAAGTGAAAAGTGGAGCAACCAAACGCGGCCCTGAAGGCTTTTACTTCGGTTCTTATATAAGAACCGAAGTAGAAAGGGTACTTTCTACTTCGGTTCTTATACAAAAACCGAAGTAGAAAGTACCCTTTCTACTTCGGTTTTTGTATAAGAACCGAAGTAAAAGAGTTTTAATACCCTTAATATATAGCTCCCACGACTCATTCGTCTCTCTGAAGCAAAAATCCCAAACGCCAAACCCAGAAAACCTCCATTGTTGTCGTACTCCCACGAGGGTTTCACAAAATATACCATTTTTTATGTTTTTTTTACCATTTGAAACCATTTTTCTTACTTAAGAACAGAAATATTAGTTCCATTTTTATTTTTGAGGAAGAAAATAAAGACTTTGAGTGTGGGTATTTTTAGGGTTCGAAAATGGGTATTGTTATTGGACTTTGGCTGGTTTTCTTACATTAAAATAAGTTCTTGAGCTTCAAAAAAGGTATGAATCACTAAATCTTTGTTTGTATGATTTTTTTTTAATTTTCTATAATATTTTCAGATTTTTTTCTTATAGATATAATGTGTTTATTATATATAGGTTTTAGAGTTGCTAATATTGATTTAGAGGTTATTTTGAGCATCAAAGAAGGTTTGTTACCTTAAAACTTTGTTTGTGTTAATTTTTTTATATTATTCCGAATTTAATACTTGTTTTTTAGTATATTTGTGTTATATATTTTTTTATTTTGTTATTTTATATAATGTTATTAATTATATAAATATATATATATTAGTAAAATTTAAAAATTGTTGTGACTTGCTATTTAAATTTCTAAACATAGCTTCAATAAGTAATGTTGTTGCCAATGTTAGAACTTGAAATGTTTGGATTATTAGTGACATTTGTTTTTTGTTTTCTATAACTAGCTAGCTTGATATGTTGTTTGATGATTATGTAGCTAGTTTAATTAATTATGTAATTGATTTTTATTTATTTTTTATTAAGCTTTTTAGTAGGGTTGTTGATTTAGTTGCCAATTCGGTATTGATTTTGGGTGACTTCAAGAGTAATATTGGAGGTGAGTAATCTTTAAATTTTATTTATTACTATTGCAATATTTATTTATAAAATTAGAGTTAAATCTTGCATGCTTTACTTTAGTGAAGTAGGTTCTGGGAAATTTGTTGTTGGTGGTGATATAAGGATGGAATTATGTATGTTGATTTTGTGTTTGTTTGTGTTGAATTTATATATAATTATAAAATTGGGATATGCTACAAAAACAAAGGAAACTCTGCCAATTTTTTATAGATTTTATTAATTGTTTTTCTTTTTCAATTTGCACACTATGTCGATATATTTTGTGTGTTATTTACAGATTTTAAAAAATTTGGAGATGTTAAAATGAAGTTGTTATGCTGCCGAAATTTTGTTAGACTTAGGAAAATTTAATAATTAAACTACAATTATGTTTGATGTTCTAGAAAAAAGAACTAGGAGTGGAAGATGTAGATGGATATGAAATTTGGACAAGAGCGCGAGAAACGAAGAAGACTCTTGTCGAAGATAATTTAGACAAAAAAATTGAAGAAAGAGATGTAAGTGTTTTAAAGCAAAGTAAGAAATTTTTTTAAGTGTTTTTACAAGTTACTAATTTAATCTATCATTGGTTTGTTTCGTAGAATGAACTAAATGACAAAGTTACTAGTAGTCATATTGTCGCCAAGGATCGGGAGGACATCTTGCCAATCCAACAAGAATAGTTAAGCCGATTGATGACTTAAATTTATTAGTAAGACTATTTTGTTTATACATACCTTTAGTTTTATGTGAATGTATATATAAATGTTTATATTATTTTAATTAATTACAATTATGTGAATGTATATATGAATGATTAGGTTATTCTACTTAAAAATTATGTGAATGTATAAATATTTAATTTTATAAGAATTTTAATTCTAAGTGTATAAATTTTGTGATTTTTATTTCTGTTATAAATTAAATGAAAATAAACCAATTCCAATTGTAAAAATATATATAACTATAAATTCATATAATTAGACTATTTAAAATAATTAGGGCAAAAAAAAAAGAAAAAAAATAGAATTGGGTCATTTAAAAATAATTAGAAATAATTATTAAAAAAAATGGGGTGGGGGGGTTTCTACTTCGGTTATTATGTAAAAACCGAAGTAGAAACCCCACTTTCTACTTCGCTTTTTACATAATAACCGAAGTAGAAAGTGCCCAACAAGGAAGCATACCCCACTTTCTACTTCGGTTATTATGTAAAAACCGAAGTAGAATCCCCACTTTCTACTTCGGTTTTTACATAATAACCGAAGTAGAAAGCCTATTTTTCACTTCGGTTTTTAACTACTTTTTACTTCGCTCCGAACTACTGCGGTTGCGAATTTTAGCGAAAACCGAAGTAAATCCAGCTTAAAAACCGAAGTAAAAGCCCTTTTTTCTTGTTGTGATCCCACATCTCCCAGTGGGAGAGGTTGAAAGTCCACATTTTTGGACACTTTTTAACCTCTCCCATTTGGAGATGTGAGATGTCTCTCACCTCTCCCATTAAGAGACGTGAGATGTGCACTTACAATATCTCAACCTACGATTTCTCCCCTCGTAGGAGACATTGTAGACTTTTAATGTCTCCCAATAAAAGTCATAAAACCCTTATATTGTTGTAGTGTTTTGGTTGCCAAATAAAATATTCATAATGTAATAGGTTTTATTTGGACCCATTAAAAAATGTAAAGTTTAAATTGTTCTCTTGTGGATGAGTCCACTTGTGAAGGCTGATTTGCTTTGTATAATTATAATAGGCATAATCAATTAATAGCAATTAATAAAATGAAGATTTAAATTCCTATCTTTTGGGCCTTGTGTGGAAATTAGGGGGGCCTTAGTAGTGGGTACGACTACTGAACTCAGCCCTCCTCCATGGAAACTCAATTGTTAAGGCTCATTTACTTGAGTTGGACTTAATTTTCTTAAGTTTATTTTTTTCTAATAGTTGAACCTAACATTTGATTAGCAACAAATTAATTCTAATTTAATTGAATTTGTGTCAATGTGACACTTTAGAATTAATAGAAAATTATAGCACTTTGGTTTTAAAATTTATTTTACAAATTATTTTTTGAAGAACCTTAGTCCTTAATTTTTGAAAAAATGATAATAAAAATACTTAAATTAATTATATATTGAACTTGTTTTAAGTATTATATTTGATCTCCACCGTTAGTTTAACAAGGTCGATAGCTTAATGGGGTCTTGCAACGTTTTGATTCATCCTCCTACGGAAGGTGTTCATTAGTTATTTTGACAATGTTAGATTTTGAAAGATAGATAATTATAGGTCAAATTCTAATAGACTCATCCCAACGGTGATTGCTAGAACTAAATCTATGATTATCAAAACCCTAGGTCTAGCTCATAAAATAAGAAAAAAAAAAATTCTTATTTGATCAAATAGTAGGTTGTTAATAATGGTGTCCATTTTAAATGATTTTACAACTCTATTTAACTAGTGGTATATTTTGACTCTCGCCAACCAGGACAAGGATATCATATATTGGTTAAAAACCTAAAGAAATAGAGATATGGTTGTTTTTTGTATTTTTTTGCTCATATCTTACATATATTTTGTATATGTTGTGCTATTTCTAAATTTTGTGTGAATAGAAGTTTTATTGAGCAATAGTGATTGATTTATATTTTATTGATAATTTGTAGTTTTAATTGTGGTTGTGTCTACTCCCATCCTTTCTCAATTATCGATGGAGAAACTCACTAGAGAAAACTTCCTTAAGTGGAAGCAAAATATCAACATTGTGTTGATTGGTGACAACTCCAAGTTTGTCATGACTGAGGAATCCCTGAAAGTTCCAGCGAAAGGAGCTACCAAGTATGTTAGAGAAAAATACGAGTGTTGGCAGGCGGCTAACAACAAGGCACGGTATTACATGTTGACTAGTATGGTCGACACTCTCAAGACAAAGATGGAGAATGTCAAGACGGCCTACGAAATCATGGATCAGCTCCAAGACATGTTCGGGGCAAAATCTATTCAGACTCATTTTGAGACCACCAAGAAGTATGTCAATGCTCGAATGGCACCGTCTCAACACATTTGTGATCGCCTGATCAATATGACGAACTACTTTCATGAAGCTACAATAGATGAGGAGACTCAAGTCAGCTTAACCCTCAATAATCTCTCTCCAACGTTCCTACCATTCACAGCCAACTATGTGTTGAATAAACTTGATTATGGTCTAACGCATCTCATGAACGAGCTTCAAACTTTCGAGTCTATCATGGGTGAACTGAGTAAGGGAGGAGAAAAGAAGACTACGTGTGCTGCTTCTAATCCAGCTAAGGCTAAAGCTAACCTAGCTTCATCTTTGAAAGTTGGAAATAAGAATAAGGATGGACATAACACCAACCCCAAGCCTGAAGGTTGCAAAGACGAGTGCACAACCAGATGCACAGACGCCTAAGGGGAAGAAAAAGAATAATAAGAAAGGTAAAGGTAAATGCTTTCACTACAATGAGAATGGGCATTGGAAACAAGATTGCCCCAAGTTTCTAGCAGCGAAAAACAAAGGTAACGATTATAGTTCAATTATCTTATAACACATGTGTTTTAGAGAATGATAAATCTATTGGATTATCAATTATGGATTTCCTAACCATGTTTGCAATTCTTTACAGCTTCTTGAATTGTCGGAGGAGGTGGAGGAAGGGACCTTAAAGCTTAGAGTTAGGAACATAGCATTTTTTGCGCTCCAAGCTAGAGGAAGAGCTCGCCTGAAGTTCAGAATTAAATATTTTATTTGAAATGATGTATTTTTTATTCTGGATTTTAGTAGAAATTTAATTTCAATTTCCATATAGCAATCAAAACAATTTGTTATGACTTTTACAAGTACGAATATATTTATTTCTTTCAATGGATCACAATTGTGTATTGCATGGTTGGAAAACAGGCTTTGTATTCTGCGACCTGATGAATCCCTCGTGTTTAATAATGAACTATTCAAAGTAGTTAAACCTAGGACCGATAAACATCAATAGGCCGATAATGATAACATGACGTATTTATGGCATTTGAGACTAGGTCACATTAGCTATGACAGGATTCAAAGACTTACAAAGGACGGGTCTTTGAGGGAACTCACCTTAGGTGAATTACATGTCTGTGAATCATGTCTTGAAAGCAAATTGACCAAGCGACCATTCTCTGCAAAGGGTGATAGGGCCAAAGAACCACTTGGAATAGTACATTCAGATGTTTGTGGACCTCTAAATGTGAAAGCCAGGGGTGGTTTTGAATATTTTGTCATTTTCATTGACGACTACTGTAGATACTCATGTCTTTACCTAATGCATAGGAAATCAGAAACATTTTCAAAGTTTCAGGAATTCCTAGCGATGGCTCAGAATAGGTAAGACGCTAAAGATCTTCCGATGTGGTAGGGGTGGAGAATCTTTGGATATGCAGTTTCAAGATCATTTAACTGAACTTAGTATTTTATCTCAACTTACTGCTCTGTGCACTCTGCAACAAAATGGTATAGCAAAACTCCGGAACTGAACTTTATTGGAAATAGTTAGATGCATGCTTAGTTACTCAACTCTGCCAACTTCATTCAGAGGGCATGCAATTGAAACTACGAACAACATTCTAAATGTTGTGTCATCCAAATCAATCCCTAAAACACCTTTAGAATGCTGGAATGGTCGTGAACCTAGTTTACGCCATTATAGAATCTGGGGGTGTCCCACCCACATCCTGAGGAAAAAGGAAGAAAAGTTTGAACTATGAATTGAATTTTGCATGTTTGTTGGCTATCCTAATGAAACTCGGGGTGGAATTTTCTATAGTCATTCAGAAAAGAAAGTGTTTACTTCCATGAATGTTATTTTTCTCGAAAATGACTATGTCCAAAACTTCAAACCGCGCAGCAAAGTAGTTTTAGAGGAGATGGTTGAAGAATTGACACCAACCAATGTTCCATCGTCATCATGAAAGTCGATTTAAATGAAGAAAGTACCATTGTTTCTGAGCAAACCGTCACGGAGCCTCGTCGTAGTGGGAGGGTTTCTAGGAACCCAATTCACTATGGTTTGGATGGAGAAACCAATATAGTTGTTGGTGACACTAGTGACGATGATCCATTGTCTTTCAAATAGGCAATGGCTAGCCCTAAAAAGGAACTATGGCTCTAAGCCATGAAACAGGAAATGGAGTCCATGTGCTCAAATTTCATCTGGGATCTTGGGGAAGCACCTAGTGACTTTAGGGCCATTGGGTGCAAGTGGATCTACAAGAAGAAACGAGGTGTTGATGGAAAGATCGAAACTTATAAAGCTCAATTAGTGGCAAAGGGTTATACCAAAAGATAAGTCGTGGACTATGAGGAAACTTTTAGTTTGGTAGCCATGCTCAAGTCCATTCGCATCCTCCTATCCATAGCAGCCACTCTCGACTATGAGATCTGGAAAATGGGTGTTAAGATAGCTTTTCTTAACGGGAAGCTTGACGAAGTCATTTATATGGATCAACCAGAGGATTTAAAGTAGTTGGACAAGAAGGAAAAGTTTACAAGTTGAATAGGTCCATTTATGGACTCAAGCAAGTTTCTCGTTCCTGGAATCTTATGTTTGATGAGATAATCAAAACCTATGGCTTTGAACAAAATATTGATGAGCCTTGTGTTTACCAAATAAGGGTGAAATCAAATAATGGTATTCCTGGTTCTTTATGTAGATGATATCTTACTCATTGGAAACACTGTTAAAAGATTATCATATGTGAAGAATTGGCTGAGCACTCAATTTCAGATGAAGGATTTGGGTGAAGCGAGTTATGTTCTAGGTATCCAAATCATTAGGGAAAGAAAGAACAAACTCTTAGCTCTATCTCAAGTAGCTTACATTGATAAAGTGCTTGAACGTTTCTCAATGAAAAATTCCAAGAAAGGTCGTCTACCATCCCGCCATAGAACTCATCTTTCAAAGAAGCAGTCTCCCTAGACTCCTGAAGATGAAGATGCAATGAGAAAATTTTCTTACACATCTGCAGTTTGAAGTGTGATGTATGGTACGTTGTGTACTAGACAAAATATATGTTATGCAGTGGGAGTAGTGAGCATGTATCTGTCAAACCCAAGACCAGAACATTGCATAGTAGTTAAGCATATCCTTAAGTATTTAAGACGGACTAGGGATTATATGTAAGTCTACAAGGGTGGTGTTTTGAACCTTGTAGGCTACACTGATTCATATTTCTAGACTGATGTCGATGACAGGAAGTTTACTTCTGGAATGGTGTTTACTCTTTGGGGTGGAGCTATGATATGGAGAAGCGTAAAGCAGTCTACAATCTCAAATTCTACCATAGAGGTTTAGTACATAGCTGCATCTGAAGTAGCTAAGGTAATATTCTGGCTAAAGAAGTTATATTCAGACCTTGGTGTTTTTTCAGATATGGATAAATTGCTCGTGTTGTTTGTGACAACATAGGAGCGATATCCGACTCAAAAGAACCTCGAAGTCACAAGAGGAGTAAGAAAATAGAAAGGAAGTATCATATAATTCAAGAATATGTGGGTATGGGAGATGTCAAAGTTATGAAGATTTCATCTAAAGACAATCTTGCGGATCCGTTTACAAAGACACTTCTAGAAGCTAAATTTGATAATCATATCAAGGAAATGGGATTAGTATAATTAAGGCATTAGTTTCAATTAGTGCAAGTGAGAGTTTGTTGAGGTTTTATGCCCTAATTAAAACTCAATTTATTTGTAATCTCATTTTATTATCAATAAATTAATATAAATCATTTTTGACTCAATCAATCACTTTGCTCACATGTTTTATTTTCATGATTATTTGTCTAATATAAACTTCTATTAAATCTCAAGCATATAGCTAATCATATATATAGTGACGTAATCACAGTGGAATATAAATATGATTATATGTTCAAAAATAAGTTAGACCTAAGATTAGTCAGCGCAAAAGATTTACACTAACTTGCCAATCTACAATATGATCTACTTATACATTATAGTGTTATGTTCTTTCCAAAATATTTGCAAAGTAGATAAGATCAGATGTATTTACTACATCGGACTGGACCGATATTGACTTTAGATAGATCTGTAAATGTACCGTTATTATCTAATATTGTCATATCATAAAGTTGACCATAGATCAATTCAATCTCAATTCTGAGTGGTTAGTATTCTAACTGATTGTATTATTTAAGTCTTTTGATTTGTTCGTTACCAGCTTACCCTACAGACTAGCCCATACTTAGGACTTAGTAGCATAATTGAGTGGGTGTTAATCATAGATATGAACATCTATAACTTCTAGCAAGAAGTGAAATGATGATCACCTTATACCTTGGTTCAACGCGTTAAATGATTGAGTACTCATTTCTGTGAATAAGAATCACGGAAATATCATTTACAAGGAACTTAGTGGTATTTAAGGAAAAAATACAATGTGGAGTAAAACGGTAATTTGTACCCGACTCAGTTGTAGATCATCTATAGAGGACTGAATGACAAATTATGGCTGTAACAATATATAACATATTTACTTTAAGTGTAAAGTATTCTATGAGTTCAATAGTGCAATTCCGAGTCTTTAGTGGAGTCACGGGGAATTAGTAAGGTAGTGAAATTATTCAATAATAATTATACAATAACTTATTGGAGCTTGAATTCATGGGTCCATGGTCCCCACAATGTCTTTGATTAAATTATCTAAATAGTCTATATTAATTGATTTAATTATCAATTAGGATTGTCAAATAATTGTTTTGAATCAATTTTGGACAATTTTACAAAAAAAAAATGAAATTTAGAGAAGAAAAGAGAAATTTTGAAAAATTTATTAATTATGACAAATTTGTGTCAAATTGATAAATAGTATTAGATCAAGGTTCAAATTATAATAAGTTCATTTGAATAAATTATTTAATTGTTTAATACAATTATAATTATATATGTATTTAAGTTTTAATAAAACTTTATAACATTTTGTTTATAACGAAATCTGTTTATAATATATATATTATATTATATTTATTTAATTAATTAATAAGGGTTTTGTTTTATTATATAATTACAAAAAATAAT
Source organism: Humulus lupulus (assembly GCF_963169125.1). Taxonomy (NCBI): domain Eukaryota; kingdom Viridiplantae; phylum Streptophyta; class Magnoliopsida; order Rosales; family Cannabaceae; genus Humulus; species Humulus lupulus. Next base: position 115,440,646 of record NC_084794.1, on the reverse strand, counting down.
AGTATTTGAATCTGTAGGCTTTATGCTTTGAATTTAAAAATGGAAAAATCTCAAGCCTTGGCAAATACTATAGTATTTAGCTATATAGGGTATTTTTAAGCTATTATTTTATTATTTAATTAAATTAAATTAACCCTAAAATGATGCTATAAATATGTACTTAAGTCTAGGGTTTTGAGATCTTATGTTTTGAAAAAGAAAAAACCTAGACTCAAAAGACCTATTGTGGTTGCCCACCCTAATCTAGGTGATCAAAGGTAATTGTGGAAGTTGTGTAGTTTGAAGATCCAGTTCACTCTCTCGTTATTACTCTGCGATAAAAAGGAACAAGGGTTAAAGAGAGTGAAGGAAGGAGTCTCAATATCCGGCGTAAAAGTAAGATTCTTAAACTCTGTTATTTGATTTACTTTATGAAATTCATTATAAGCATGTGTTCTAGGTTGTTTTATATGTTAATTTGTTTAATATATGAAACATCCATGAAAAAATTTATGATCCTGTAAAATGTATTCCCAACACTCTGAATGTGGAGGATTGCTCCTTGAAAGTTGGGTCCTCCCACCATCAACATGAAAGGTGGTTTCCTTCCTTCTCTGCTCCTCCCCTGCACACATGGTGGAAGGTTCATCAGACTTCGCTTGTGTTATGCATCTGATTACCTCCAGCATTTTTCAACCGTTTCTTCTAACTTTTGGTTCTTTATGCGTAGCTCATCTATCTCTCTTTCATAGGTTCGAGTTCTAGATCTTGAGCTCGTTGAGTACACATGGTTTGTGTTTCTCTATGATCAGCAAGTTGAGGGGTCAAGACCACATCAGCCCAAGCGGGAAACCGTATACGACCTAGGCAGAGAGAATGTCTCTAAGTTCCTTCCAGGAGCAGTTGGTGGTGCCAGAGGAGCCACAGAGGATGGTTACTACGAGAGAAGATACTTCTTCTTCCTCACCATGAAATAGTTGCACTTCTGATGCACCTCCATTTTCTAGTGGCGGAGGATTTCTCATAGATGCTTTCAGTCAGGTTCCGTCAAGACAAACCTCTACATCTTAGAGGTGTTTTGGATGCCTTGGCATAACTCTTTGATGGAACAGAAGGAAGAAGAACTAATTGGCATTTGTTCTTCCCACATACGGCACCAAACTGTTGACGGTGAGAACTCATCAACAAAGTTACATCAAAAAACTCAAAGATTGATTAGAAAATAAACTTAGAAAGAAAACTTGATGTAGAATTGCAGAGAAAAAATGGAGAAAGCTTGTATATTTCTCTTAGAAAAGTCTGGTGCAACAAGAATTTTCCAACCCCCCTCCTTGGAGAAGGGAGGATCCTTTTATAGGCGAGCACTACTGGTTCTTACAACACAGTGGTCCCAGAGGGACAAAATCTTACATCCACAGACTGCAGGTGATCGTGGTGCGAGTAGTAGTGGTGTTGAAGAAGTGGTGGTCGGTTCTGGTACATATCGGAGACCTGCAAGAATGATCCAAGCTTTGTACTATTTTGTACCATCACTACTTGTCTGGTACGAATGTCAGGTGCGTGATAGTGGAGGCTACACCATGTACTGCTTTGTACTACCACTACTTGTCTGGCATGGACACTATATCCGTGATTTGTCTACTTTTGGTTGATACATACATTCTGTGCCTATACGTGTACCACGTACCTAGTGGATGTTTTCACTTTTCAACGATGTGCATGCGCCTCAAGCCTCTTTATGTTTTGCTAAGTATTACAATGCTTGTAGCGCACCTTGCTTGTGGCACCTTGCAAGTTAGTTTGGGGGTGCAAGGTACAAGGTGCATGGAACTTGGTGTGGTTGGGTTGCAACTACCTAGGTCCAAGGCGCCTGCTCCTCACGTCACGCTACTCTAGGCGCGAGGTGTGCTTCCGGTGCAAGGCGCCATCTGGGCGCGAGGTGCCCCCTTGGAGCCAGGCATCACCTGGGCGCAAGATTCCCTACTGGAGTGAGGTGCCTTCCTGGGCATGAGGCGCGCTCTTGGCATAAGGCTCCATTTGGGTGCAAGGCATCACCCCAGGCGGGAGATGCAGGTCTCGCGAGGCGCAATCCCCTCCTGGGCACAAGGCACCTACTTGGTGCGCAGTAGTTGTCCCGCGAGGCGCCTACTTTGGCTCGAGGCGCAGGTCTCGCGAGGCACCTCTCTGCGTCTGGGACTTCGTGAAAAAGTACCCAGAGTTGAAGGAGGCGAGAGTCTCACTTTTTGGAGGTCATCTCGAGCACACAATGAATTTTTGGCATCCACAATGGTATAGTGTCATTTTTTGATTTCTCATAAGACTTGTATCCTCCTTCCATGGTAGAGAATATTAATCACTTAAATACATTTTTGTGAAATATATTTGTTCTTCAATGTTAAATATTCCAAATGAAAAGTTGGGATGTGAACTTTTCATTTTGTGTAATTTTTGTGAATCAAAAATCCAAATAAATAAGTATTACATACATGTGAGTCTTGTTCTTCCTACTTGTTACATTTTGTTACATCACATATTTGTATTATCTTTATTTGTAATCTTTAAATCTAAAAAACAATAAAAATATCACTTGTTCTAATTTTCTCATATTATTTATCTTTTTTTTAATAATATATTTATCTCTTAACTATATTTATTGTTAACTTTATTTTTTTGCCTCCTTGTGGAATCAACCACACGATCTATACTGCAACCACCACTAGTCGAAGTCACGTTTGGGTGTTAAACAAAGTTACATGATTTAAAAATAATAAATAAAGATTAATCGATGAAGATAGTTATTTTTGTTAGAAATAATTATATAAATACTAGTTTTTATGATTAAAAACTTAAATATAAAAAATAAAATAACTAAGAATATTTCTAACTTCATTTTTTTAGAAACTACATAATAATTATTATGAAAATTAAATTTTGAAATAAAAAAAATATTTTTTTTAAACAAGATCCAATCTTGATTAAGAATCTTTTTAAAAGAAATAAATATATTAAATAAATTATATTTTACCAAGGTCACCTATCACTAATTTTATGCTTACTAAATTTTTTTAGTTTTTGGTTAACTGTCAAATTAATCATAACCCTTGAATAATATTCTAATGGTTAAAATCAAGATAACCATCATATATTTTGACTGAAATCAAATTTAAAAATTATTTTAATCAAATTTACAAAATACGAAATTGAAAAAAAATATTTTTCAAATCAAGCAGTCCAAAAAAGTATAAAGACAAATCAGTGTTTAATATGGTGTTTTTATTAATAAGAATTATTTATGCATTGTTTGGATATTGGATTTTAAGAGGGAAATAAATAATTTTATTTTTTCGGATTTGGATTGAGTCAATAAATTAAAAAAAAAATTCTAGAAAAATTAAAACATAAATATAGTATAAATTTTTAAAATTTACAACAATTATAAATACATACAATAAAAAAAATATTAAAAAACAACTCACTGAAATTCATGGTCCAAACAAAGTCTTAGTGTCATTAATCGTCACCGTCAAAATAAAACTATAAATAATCCCTGTTAAATGTAAAAATTATAATAAAGTTTGCATTAGCTATTAAACTACCCGTAAACGTAATATAAAAAAAATCTCGCAGTCCATTTAAAAAATCGATAAATAAATAAATTCATAACTGGTCAACCTTTAACTTACAAGACTCTAATCCATTTTGACAAACTATAAATACGCTTTTTTTAATGGAACAAATCTCAGTTTCATTTTTAATCAGCTATTACAATATTTTATAATGAATAAAAATAAAGCTGCTAATCCAATTCCGAATATACATGTTTTCTCTTTTTCAACTGTACATAAAACAATATCCTTTATGTGACAATTCTTTCTAAGGACGAGTGAACCTGTATAAATTAAAAAGTAATTTTCTAGCTCAACTATAAAATCAATGCAATAAAATTGCTCTTTACTTTTTCCAATACATTCAGGTTGAGCAAGAACCTCAAAAGGTTGTTCTGTTTTCGATGGCAGACTTCGTTTTGCTGATAAAATCTTCAACTGTCACGGTGCCAATATCTCCGACAAACCTTGTTCTTATTGTAAGGGTACCTGTATCAAGTTCCTTGGCTCCCACAACTGCCATTAGGGGAATCTTCTGAGTTTCAGCATTTCTTATGAGCTTAGCCAGCCGCTCACCGTGGCAAACTTCAGCTCGAATTCCGTTTGCTTTCAGTTTCTTGACTACTTCGTTGCAGTATTCAAGCTGCAAAAAGGCATTCATTATAGGAAGTTATAGACAAAACTCTCCATAAGATAAAAACTAATCTAAAGTCTGCTAGTTAATTAAATGGAATAATCAAACGACTCCCAGATGTTGTGCCAAATTCACAATATACCTTTAAGAATAGCATTATTGTACAGATAATCACTACTTATTATGGATCAGATTTTTTTTCACGTTAAAAGCAAAACATTTTAACGTGAAAACTTTCAGAAAAACCATATAGTGTACATATTACGAACTCTTGCCAATTACTCTCAAGTACTTGCCTGTTTATCAGTAACTGGCAAAATTCGAGCCTGGATTGGAGAAAGCCACAGTGGAAAATCCCCAGCATAATGCTCTATGAGGACTCCGAAAAATCGTTCCAAGGAACCGAGCACAGCTCTGTGGATCATGATAGGCCGCTTCTTTTCTGAGTTGGAGTCAACATATGTGATGTCAAATCGTTGTGGTAGGTTAAAATCAACCTGGAAAATTGAAGAAAATAAAATTCAGTCGATTGAACACAAGAATTATCCACCATTTTTCCCCAAAAGAACAATTATGCATCTATTAATCGAAAGGACATTATAGGCATAAAGGAACAAAACCAAGATGATATAAAAACTATGGAGCTTAGCTTCTAGTTATGCTGATTAAATTTCTCTATTATCCCACCAGAACAAAAAATTGATTAGAATAGTAAGTTGAAGAATTACCTGAATGGTTGAGCACTGCCACCTCCTTCCCAGAGCATCCTCAATCTTAAGATCAATCTTAGGTCCATAAAAGGCACCACCACCTTCATCGATTTCATAGCTCCAACCCTTGTCATCTAAAGCATCTTTTAGGGCAGAAGTTGCCTTATCCCATATATTATCATCTCCTACGGACTTCTCTGGCCTTGTGGAAAGATTCACCTCATACTTACTAAATCCAAATTGCAGTAGCATTTCCTCCGTAAGATCCAGGACACCCCTGATCTCATCTTTGATTTGGTCACTTAAACAGAATATATGTGCATCATCCTGAAATATTAATCTCGGGGTTAAACTAACAAGCTGTTAGGTTTTTCTATGCATTCAGTTAACCATTAAATCACGGTAATAATATGATAAAACCAAAACCAGCAAAATATTTTAGTAATATCCAGTTCAAATTGCCCCTACCTCGTTAATTGACTTTAGTCACCGGAATAAAAATATCATAGGAAGTTCCAAAAATATCATAGGTATATATATGTATATATATACCTGAGTGAACCCTCTTACACGAAAAAGGCCATGCAAACTACCAGATAATTCATATCTGTATACTGTTCCCAACTCTGCAACTCGAATAGGAAAATCCTGATAAGAGTGTTGCTTTCTTTTGTATATCAAGATATGGTAAGGGCAGTTCATTGGTCGAAGTTGATAAAGTTCATCTTCGATGTTCATCTGATCATACATATTCTCTCTATAAAAGTCTATATGGCCACTAATCTGCCAAAGATCTGCTTTTGCTACATGTGGAGTATAGAGTAGATCATAACCACGTTCTATGTGTATTTTTCTCCACAAATCTTCAATAGTGTTCCTTACAATAGCACCTTTGGGATGCCAAAACACTAAGCCCCCTCCTGCGTCATTCTGCAAAGTTCAGCCTATAAGCTAAAAAAATTCAACACAAAATTCTATTTTGACAGAAATGCTGAAAATACAATGCACTTGATTTGATCATACAGAAGAAATCTAACAGACCTCAAATAGAATACCTGTATAGAGAAGAGATCAAGTTCTTGACCAAGACGTCTGTGATCCCTACGTTTAGCCTCCTCTTTGAAGTGAAGATAAGCCTTCAATTGCTCTTCATTTTCCCATGCCGTGCCATAGATCCTTTGAAGCATCGGTTTATTTTCATCTCCTCGCCAGTAAGCACCAGCAACCGATTCAAGTTCAACAGCTCTTCTGTTAATTATCCCAGTTGATGGGACGTGAGGTCCAGCACAAAGGTCCCACCACTCACCACCTAAAAATATTTAGTACAGGAAAGAAGATGGCGTTAGACATGTTGAAATCTCACACAAGCAAGTGAAATTATACAGAAAGGAAATAATAAAATAGGAAAGTGATGCCAGGAACACATACAAAAAACCCATGAAATTACCATGGAAGAACCAGGGAAGGCATAACTTCATCACAAGTCATTTTTTTTATCAACATTACTATCAAGCTCTATCCTTAATTTGATAGTAAAGTATTAGAACATAATATACCCAAATAAATAGATTGAAAAACTGTCCTTGGTTGCAGATTGTAGCACTGATAAATAGTAGTAAAGAAGAACTTTGAATAGCGAGTAGCATGATTAATAGTCCTTACCAATGTGGTAGATCGTAATTGGTTCTTCTTTAATACTGTCTAAAATTTCCAATTTATATGGTTCATTGAGAGCCTTTATTCTGCTATGTGCCTCATCCCTTGAAACTTCTTCTCTGACAAGTGGCAAATTTCTAGCAATAATGCGATCCTACAGATAATTGTCAATAAATTAACTCTATATACAGAAAACATAGACTAAGAACGTTAAAGCAAAAGAAGATTAAATACAGGTGAACTCGTCTAACCATCTCCTTCTTAATCTTTTTCAAGTCTTTGTCAGTTAATGGCTCCATATCAAAATCATAATAAAACCCATTATCTATCCATGGCCCAATCGTAACTTTTGCATCTGGGAAAAGCTTCTGGACCGCCATGGCCATTACATGAGCACACTGCATAAGTACATAATTTTCAATTACACCCAATATAAAAATCACACTTAGACCAAATGCTCCCAACAAAAACTCATCTGAGTTAGACGAAAGAAAGCTAAAAGTGATAAATTTTCAGACCGTGTGGCGAATCATGAGAAGCTTCTCAGACGACTCGTTGGTGGGAAGAACGACAAGTTTGTCAGCAGAGCCATTTTCCAGTGACTCGTTCTGGCCAGAAACCAAGGTCTGGGACGCAGAATCGGTGGCGACGGCCGTAGAGGTGGAGAGTTTATTTCTACTCTTGTAAAGAGCCAAAGCACTGAACTCGAACTTCGGCCATGCAAAGCGATTTAGATTGGAGTGTAAAGAAGACTTGTTTAAGATGGGGGCTGAGACGAAAGCTGAGACAGCGAATAGGGAGTGAGTGCTCACCATTCTTTGAAGAATGAACATTTGGGCCTTGTTCGAATCGAACCTCACTAATGGCCACGCCAAGCAGTATTTGAGCTTAGTCTGTGTGTGGTGGAGGTTTCGTTTTGCGCTGTCTGGGAACTTTTCGGGGGTGAAGTGCAAGGAGGGGATATTCAAGGGTAGGTTAGGAATTTCGCTTACACAATTGAACAATCTCTTTTTTTTTCTTTTTTCTTTTTTTATAATTATACGATTTTTATACAAATTATTTGTTCTCTAAATAAACAAGGGTAGGGTAGGTAATCATTTTTTTACTAGTTATTTTTGTAAAGTATTTTTTTATGCAAGGTATTTACAATCATACTTATTTGTTACATATAGTTACATATATTTAATATTGGATATTTTGAAATCATATATATTTAATACCATAAATTCAAATTTAATTAATAAAATTTTATCAATTTAATCAAATAACTCTCTACTACATGAATTCTAAATTCAAATATAATTATTTAATTATATATAACTTATGACAGTTTATTTATACTGATAAAATTTTATTTTTCAAATCTCAATCTATGTATGATTTTAAAATAGAAGATATCATATGAGCATTATTAAAAAAATAGTTTACTAAAACAATACTTTGCTAAAAGACATAGTACCAAATGAATAAAATTCATTTATTTAATATCATTTTGATACTGCTATCCCCAAAAATTGGAGATCGATGACGTGGCAATAGAGGTGACAAGTGGTAGTGCATGATCTGTAAACGACACGTTAATAGTCAATAAATATATTGGCTCCTGAGAGTTGTGGTGAAGTGATCTGGCTTAGGAGTGACCCGGCAGACCAATGAAGAGTTTTGACTAGCCAGTCAAGTGTCATGACCGACCAGGCATGGCCTTGTCCGACCAGTCATATGATTGTCTGCCCAGGCATGACCTTGTCTGCCCAGTCATGACCATGTCCGACCAGTCATGACCTGTCTACCCAGTCAAGTGCATGTCTGCCCAGTCAAGTGCATGTCTGCCCAGCCAAGTGCTTGTCTGCCCAGTCGAGTGCGTGTCTGCCCAGTGAAGGTGTGGTCGACCAGACTGAATGTGATATGGATCGACTAGATAGAGCAGGACTACGTCAAGATTCCCAGAAACGGCTTCAACAAGAATCGGTCTTGGCATACGCAGGAATCTCTCAATTTATCCCACAAATTTAGTGTATTGTTATATTTTGAATATTATTGTAAATTAAATATAATGAGAATAACCAAATATCCCGATTATGGGGATATCATCTGTACGATCCTAAGCCTATAAATACAAGGCTTTTGGCATCATAAAGGGGACTTTTGGAACTTTGAACTTTTGATCTGAATTTTCTAGAGAGAGAGAGAGTACTTGTATTTGAGAGAATTCTTGTATTCTTGTAATCTACACTGAAGAAACTCAGTTGACTCAGGTTCATCTGACTTAAGTGTAGATCTATAATCACAACTCTAAGTGGATTAGGCTATTACCATCACATTGGGGCTGAACCACTATAAAATCGTCTGTGACGTTTATTTTCTCTTGAAGGTTTTATCGTTTTTGATGTTCACATGTCGTTGGCCAAAAACGCGGTCAACAGATACATTATTTCAATTTTAACAAATATTTTATTTGTTAAAATTTTATAAAAATATTTCAAATCTAAAAATAAAACAATTTTAAATATATAATTTTTATAAAAAAAAAACTAAAACTAGTGAAAAAAATATGTACTTATAAATTGATTTACTATGTACAAAGTCCATCTTATTTCAAAATGAGAAAAATAACTTCATACTAAAATGGTTGTTATCCCCAAAATTTGAAAACGATGACGTGGCAATAAAAGTGACAAGTGGCAATAAATGGCTAGGTCAAAGGTTTGAGATTAAATTTGTGATATGAGTGACATGAAAATTGTTTATCTGGTTTGGAAGTGGTCTGACCGACCTGGTAGAATTTCTGTCCGACCGGTAAAGATTTTTGACTGACTAGTCAGTCGTTTTGGCCAACCAGTCATCTATTTTGGCCGACCAGTAAGTCGTTTTGGCCGACCAATCATCTGTTTTGGCCGATCAGTCATTCCTTTTGGCCGACCAGTCATCTTGGAGTCAAGTGTATCTGGTCAGTCAAAAGTTTTGCCTAACCGGAAGGGTGCTTTGGCCGACCAGTTTCACTTCGAGGAGTGAAGTTGGCCGACCAGACAGATCATCATTATGCAGCGAAATTTCAGTAACGACTTCAGTTAGAATTAGTCGTACCCACATCGGGAATCTCTCATATTATCCCAAAGAAATCACATATTGTTGTATTTTAAATTTTATTATTAATTAAATATTGGTGAGAGCAACTGAAATATCCCGATTATGAGGGATTTCGATTTGTACGATCCTGAGCCTATAAATAAAGAGCTCATGGCATCATTGAAGGGATTCTAATTCTGATTTTTCTGAGAGAGCATTTGTATTCTGAGAGAAATCTTGTATTTTCTTGCATTTACACTTAAGAAACTCAGTTGACATAGGTTCATATGATCTTGAGTGCAGATCTATATATCAAACTCTAAGTGGATTAGGCTATTACCAACATATTGGGGCTGAACCACTATAAAATTATCAGTGTCGTATTTTCTCTTGAAGGTTTATTGTAGTTTTGACGTCTACTCGTCGTTGGCCAAAATCATGGTCAACATTTTGGTGCTTTCATTGAGAGCCTGAAGAGAAGAAACACACTATCATCGCATTATTATGGCTCCTAAGAATACCAATGTGGCTTCCAAGAAGCCAGGCACATTCAAAGAGCCTACTAGATCAGAAGGTCCTGGCCCTCAAGACCATGAGACTGAACCCAGGGTCTTCCTCGAAGAAATGACTCCAGAGGTTGAACAACTCCAGGAAGCCATGGGGGCCTTCCAAGAGGAGATGGCGCAATTCAACGCCCGACAAGAGTCATTTGCAGAAGAGATGGCTAGACAGAAAGCTACGTTTGAACAGCAAAGACGGGAGATGGATGCCAAGAGCGAGGAGATCAGGTGATGGCAAGAGGAGGCTGATAGGCGACACCGCGAGGCTGCACTTGCTCTGGAGGCGGCTACGCAGTTGACCCAGGCCAATGCCCAAACTACAGCATGAGGAGCAGCTACCCAGGGAGCAAGGAATACAGATGATGGTCGAAAAACTACTGACAGAGCCAATTCTCGAGGACCAGATAGAAGCAGGAGTAACCCTCCTGGTCGGGAAGATGATGGGGTCCGATCTGGCACTACCTCGACTCAAAGGGGGAACTCTAGAACCCCCTCTAGGAGCCACCGATCATAAACTTCTAGATCAGGGTGTCACCGATTGGGGATTAAAAAGACTCCACCCAGGCAGGATCAAACCAAGACTCCTCGAGGCAAAGGAACTTTACAGTTCAAAGATGGACATGGTCGTGATGAGGCTGATAGTCTTCACACCGACCGATTGAAGGAAAAAGATGGCAACGACTAGCAAGGAGGAAAGGATTGTCCGACACAAACAGGAAGGCCACCACTACATCCCGACCAACACCGCAGTGGGAGAGAGCACGTCTCGCGCGATAAGCCTTCTGAAAAAGCTCGGAGCATAGTTTTTGATCGGTTGGGAAGACGCACTTCTCAGAAGGATTTGAGAGATGTCATCACTGACAAGAGAAGAACCGTCTCGGTCGAAGGGCGAGATCTAACCCGACCTGTCAGTCAAGTAGAAATACTTGATGACAGTGCGTCAGATAGGAATGCCCGACCAGGCGGTCAAGACCTTGAGCCCCCAATGGTCGTCCCAAGCATCCAGGCCCAGCTTGATGCGCTAACGGCCGCAGTTCAAGGTTTGTCGAAGTGACCTTCTGCAATCGATCCTGTAGACCACAGGAGTGGCAGCCTGTTTTGTGCTCGAATTAGAGCGACCCAGCCGCCAGGAAAGTATAAAGCACCAGTACTGCTTGTTTATACAGGAAAGGCAGACCCAATAAGGCATGTTGGGAAGTTTGAAGACCAAATGGAGCTACCCGGGGTGAGTGATGACTATCACTGTAGAGTTTTCCCCACTACGTTGTCCGATACTGCCCAAGAGTGGTATTGGAAATTCAAGCCAAATTTCATTACCTCTTGGGAGAGTTTCAGGAAAGAATTTTGTAGACAGTTCAGCGCTACTCGAACTACTCCATTTTATGCCAATCACTTGGCAGATATCAAACAAGGGAAAGATGAATCTCTCAAGAACTACATACAGAGGTTCATGAGAGAAGCCAACCGAGCAACTGCTATTGGAGATGAGGGGAAGATGGTTGCCATATCTTCGGGTATAATCTATCGGAGTCCTTTGTGGGACAGTATACATCGCAATCCAATTTCAACACTACAACAATTTCTTGGCCGGGCAAACAAATATATGAAATTGGATGATGCGATTAAGAAATGAGAGAAAGGCCTAAACAATCCGGGTGGATCAATTGATCCTCCTAAGAATGGTGGAAATGGACAAAATGGTGGGAAGAAATGTGGAAATAACGGATCTGACCGCCATGAGGAAAATAAGGCTAAGTCGGGACCAAACGACAAGCCAACTAAGTATGAACCTCGGTTCACCAATTACACCACTCTTTCAGCCAGCCGAGCAGAAATATACCTTGCGAGTCATCAAGAGGTTCCCTACCAGAAACCCCCACCCATCAGGAAGGAGATGAGTAAGAGAGACTTGAATAAGTTCTGTCGTTTCCATGGAGATTATGGTCACGACACAAATGAATGCAATCATCTCAAAGACGAGATAGAGTTTCTCCTCCAGTCGGGAAAGTTAAAAAAGTATCGAGCAGAAAATACCCAAGGAGAAGGAAGTAACAACAATCTTGGGTTTAAGTGATTGCGGTCTCCACCCTTGCAACCCGAGCTTGTGGACTTCTCTTTAGACACTATATGTGGAGGTCCAAATATGGCTGGGGATAGCAATAAGGCAAGAGAGAGATATGCTCGAACACTTCGACATGAGTTGGATGCAGCATCAACATCTGAGGTCATGGCTGTAGAGGAGCGACCTCCAAAGAACCCACGGTATGAAAGTGAGTCTCTAACTTTTATTGAAGATGATGCTCGGCATGTGAGATATCCTCATAGTGACCCCCTCGTCATTACAGTCCAAATAGAAAACATGAAGGTGAAGAGATGTCTGGTCGACACGGGAAGTTCTGTGAATATTATTTACAAGTCATCTTTTGAAAGGATGAAATTATCCATTAATGACTTAAAGCCATGCTCTCAAGTTATTTACGGATTTACTGGAAAAGGGTTGTCACTGGCCGAAACAATCAAGTTACCGGTCACAACAGGAGATGCTCCTAGGCACGAGACAGTTATGACGAAGTTTTTGATAGTCGATTGTTCGTCAGCTTATAATGTGGTGATTGGTCGACCACTACTCACGGCCTTGCATGCGGTCTCTATATGGCATCTTTCTATGAAATTCCCCACCAGTGCAGGAATAGGTTGTGTCCGAGGAGACCAAAGAGAAGCTAGAGAGTGTTATAATGCTTCGGTAGTTAAAGCACGGAATGGAGCTAAGGAGAATAATGTGATTGTGTGTATAGATAGAGAAGAAGTAGAGGAGATGGATGTCGACCAGGAGAAAGTGTTAGCAGTTATCAACCAAGAAAGTACTCTTGGTTTCAGTAAGCAACAAGCCCCATCCGGCGATGAAGTCACCAAATAGGACGTTTCCCAAAGCGAGGGAATGGACTTTGATCCTCGCTTTGGGGATTTGGATAGTGAAGTAGGACCCATGGAAGAATTAGATGAGGTCTTAATAGATGTAAGTGACCCGACCAAAGGGGTCAAAATTGGGAAAAAATTAAAGTTGGAAGTGAGAGCACAGCTGGTAGAATTTTTGTGAAGGAATCAAGATGTCTTCGCCTGGTCTCACAAGGACATGGTGGGTATCTCACCAACTGTGATCAGCCACGTGCTCAACGTGGATGAAAGCTACCCAATAGTGCAGCAGAAGAGAAGATTGCTTGACAAGGAGAGAGCGAAGGCTCTCAAAGAGGAGGTCGAACGACTTAATGAAAACAGGTTCATAAGAGAGGCTTATTACCCCGCCTGGGTTTCAAACCCATTGTTAGTGCCCAAGTTCAATGGGATGTGGAGGACTTGCATGGATTTTACCGATCTAAATAAATCATGTCCTAAAGACTGTTTTCCTTTGCCAAGGATAGACCAGTTGGTTGATGCAACTTCTAGTCATGAAACTTTGTCTTTCATGGATGCTTACTCGGGGTATAATCAGATTAGTATGCACCCTCCCGACGAGGAGCATAATAGCTTCCGAACAGACATAGGGTTGTATTATTATAAGGTTATGGCATTCGACTTGAAGAACGCAGGAGCCACCTACCAGCGTCTAGTGAATGGCATGTTCCGTGACTTAATCGACAAAAACATGGAGGTATATGTAGACGATATGCTGGTAAAGTTGAAGGAAGCTGAAGGATATGTACGGGATTTGGAGGAATGCTTTACGGTACTGAGAAAGTACAGCATGATGTTGAATCCCCTTAAATGTTCATTCAAGGTAAGTTCTGGAAAATTCCTTGGGTTTATTGTTAAATCGAGAAGAATAGAAGCGAATCCTGAGAAGATAAAAGCACTCGCGAAAATGAAGTCTCCAGCTAGGATTAAGGATGTGCAAAGTTTGATTGGGTGGATTGCTGCTCTAAGTAGGTTCATTTCAAAATCAACGGACAAATGTGTCCCATTTTTTAACTTACTTAGAGGAAGCAAAAAATTCGAATGGACGGAAGATTGTGAGCAAGCTTTTCAAGCCATAAAGAAACATTTGGCTCAACCTCCTGTTCTTTCAAAACCAGTAGATGTAGAAGACCTTTTTATTTATTTGGCAGTCACAGAGCATGCTGTCAGTGCTGCTCTGGTGCGAGAAGAAAATAAGGTGCAGCATCTAGGGTATTATGTTAGCAAGCAGTTGATAGGAGCGGAGTCAAGGTATCCCGTGATCGAAAAGTTGGCCTATTGTTTATTACTTGCATCTCACAAATTACGGCCGTACTTCCAGGCACATCCCATTAAAGTACTTACCGATCAGCCCTTACGCCAAGTCTTACAGAATCCGGAATCCTCTGGTCGTTTGCTCAAATGGGTGGTCAAATTGGGCCAATTTGAAATCAAATATCAACCAAGGTCCGACATTAAAGGACAGGCTTTGGCAGATTTTATTGTTGAATGCACTGGGATTCCTAATCTTTCCGATCGGCAAGAGAATGCGACTGAACAGCATCGAATTCCTGGGATTCATGATCTTCCTACCTAGCAACTTTTTGTTGATGGGTCGTCAAATGAACATCATTCAGGAGTAGGAATTATAGTGATCACACCAGAGCAGCATCGAATTCATTGCGCGTTGAGGTTCGGATTTAATGCTTCTAATAATGAGGCAGAGTATGTAGCCCTCCTAGTAGGATTGGGCCTGGCTAGAGATGTTCGTGCCCGATCGGTCGAAGTAAACAGCGATTCCCAGTTGGTGGTCAACCAAGTTTTAGGGGAATATCAGGAAAGAGGTTTGTGCATGGTGGCATACTTGAATAAAACCAAGGACCTGCTAGCACAATTCGAGGAGTATACTATTAAACTGGTACCGCGTGAGCAGAATTCCAATGCACACGCTTTAGGAAAATTGGCTAGTGCAAAAGATGCTGAAACTTTGAACATAGTACCAGTAGAATACTTAGCAGAGTCGAGCATTAAGGAGCGGGAAGCCATGCCCATCACATTAGCTAACACTTGGATGACACCCATCATTACTTACCTTGAGCAAGAAGTCCTACCTTATAATCACAATGAAGCCAAGAAGATTATGAGGCAAGCTGCTAGGTATATTATGATGGATGGGGTATTGTATAGAAGAGGGTACTCTATGCCACTGCTTAGATGCATAACACCCAACCAGTCAAAAAACTTATTGACCAAGGTGCACGAGGGATTCTGCAGAGATCATGCTGGGGGGGGGGGGGGGGGGGGGCAAAGTCTCTCCAAAAAGATTTTGCAGCAAGAGTTTTTCTGGCCTACAATGAATGAAGATTCCATGGAGTATGTGAAGAAGTGTGATAAATGCCAGAGATTTTCTAAAATACCCAGGGCGCCTCCGAATGTCTTGAAGCAGATGCAGAGCCCATGGCCTTTTGCAGTGTGGGGAATTGATCTGATCGGAAGACTACCCAAAGGAAAAGGAGGGGTCTGTTGGAAAAAGCTTATACAGGATCTTTATTTATTTTCATGTATATCTAATATTAAACAAATTAATACGAGATAGCCTAAAACATGTTTCTAAAATTGAATTCAAGAGAAACAAAGAATAGAATACTTACAGTATACGCAGCGGAATTAAGAGTCCTTCCTTCAGTTTCTCTAACTCTTGTATCCTCTCTGTCACAGAGTATTATCAAGAAACTGAACCGATCTTCTATTTTCTTCACGATCTTCCAATGTATCCTTAGAACCACCTAGACTAGTGTGGGAAATTCTCAACACATGAGATAGATATAGAGAGAAGAAGAGAGAATAACAAAGTGGCTTAGAAAAGGACTTGTGTTTAGAGAGAATATAAAACTATCAGAAAATCTGACTTGTGACTTATCTGTCGTCTCTAAAATCTTCTCTCTAAGCACTCCTTTTATAGACTCAATTAGGCCATTTAATTTAATTAAAAAATCAATAAGATAACAGCCATTTTGAAGCCCTAGGTCGAAATTATCATGGGCTATAGGCCCGTGAAATTTCCCATTTGATTATAAGCCCATTGGACTTAAAATCAAGGCCTGTATTATTTTCTATTGATTTAATTAATTAAATAATTATTTAAATCCTTTATCAAATTAATTATTTATAATTTGAACCTTGATTTAAATTTATTTATTAATTTAGATACCAATTTATCTTAATTAATAAATCTGCCATAATTTCTCTTTTCTTCTCAAAATTACACAACTCTGTGAAACTATCCAAAATTGACCTGGTCAACTTTGATAATTCTAATTGATAATTAAATCAATTAATTGAGACTATCTAGATGATTTTATCCAATGTACAATGGGGACCATGGGCCTATGAAATCAAGCTTCAATAAGTTATCATAAATCTAACAAATAAATTTACTAACTTATTAATTCCTCGTGACTCTACTATAGACTTGGAATTGCACTCTTGAATTCATAGAACGCTCTATAACAAATATAGATACGCTATTAATTATCCATTGTTACAACCATAATTGTTACTCAATCCTCTATAGACGGTCTACAATGAGATAGGACTAAAATACCGTTTTACCCCTCATTGTATTTTATCCTTAAAACACTTAGTTCCTTGTAAATGATATTTCAGTAAACTAATTTAATTACTGAAATGAGATCTCTATCATTTAACACCTTGAACCAAACTAAAAGGAAACCATCATTTCACTTCTTCATCAGAAGCTATAGATGTTCATATCTATGATTAACACTCCCACTCAATTATACTACCGAGTTCCCAAGATGTAAGTATGGGCTAGTCCGTAGGGTAAGCTGGTAACGAACAAGTCAAAGAACTCAAATAATACAATCAGTTAGAATACTAACCACTCAGAATTGAGATTGAATTGACCTATGGTCAACTATATGATATGACTAGAATAGATAATAACGGCATGTTTACTTATCTTATCAACTGTCAATATCGGTCCTGTCCGATGTAACAAATACATCCGATCTTATCTACTTTGCTAATGTTCTAGAAAGAACATAACACTGTAATGTGTAAGTAGATCATATCGTAGATTGGCAAGTCAGTGTAAATCCGGTGCACTGACTAATCTTAGGGCTAACTTATTTTTGAACATATAATCATATTTATATTCCACTGTGATTACGTCACTATAAATAAGATTAGCTATATGCTCGGGATTTAATAGAAGTTTATATTAAACAAATAATCATGAAAATAAAACATGTGAGCAAAGTGATTGACCAAGTCAAAAAATGATTTCTATTCTTTTATTGATAATAAAATGAGATTACAAAGAATTTGGGTTTTAATTAGGGCATAAAACCCCAACAGGGTGCAGTTTGCGGTAGGTGCTGTGGATTATTTCACTAAGTGGACCGAAGCTGAACCACTAGCAACAATCACCACGAAGAAAGTGTTAGATTTTGTGGTTAAGATTATAATATGTCACTATGGTCTGCCCAAGAAGATAGTCTCTAACAACGACACTCAGTTCGATAATGACTTGTTTACTGATTTTTACACTAGACATGGCGTTATAAAAAGTTTCTCCTCGGTAGCTCATCCAAAAGACAATGGGCAAGTTGAAGCCGTGAATAAGACTTTGAAGACTCTAAAAAAGCGTCTAGAATAAGCAAAGGGAGCTTGGGCAAAAGAATTGCCAGAGGTTCTTTGGTCGTACAGAACTACTGCCTAGACAACAACTAGTCATACTCCTTTTTCCTTGGCCTATGGATATGAAGCCATGTTGCTTGTCGAGGTCGACCCGCCATCCCATCGGAGAACCACGTATGACCAAGAGGAGAATCACCAGTTGTTAGCTGAATCTTTGGACTTTGTTGAAGAAAAACGAGAAAAAGCAAGCTTGAGGGTTGCTGCCCATCAACAAAAGGTGGCCCGCTATTTTAATTCCAGAGTTAGAGATCGGAAGTTTCAGGTCGGAGATTTGGTCCTTAGAAAAGTGTTCGTCAAAGACCCAGCAGCTGGAGTACTAAGACCAAATTTGGAGGGACCATATTAGATTGAGCAAGTCCTGCCACCCGACACTTACAAACTTTCTCGACTAAATGGAGAGCTGATCAGGAATTATTGGAATGGCAAGCACTTGAGGAAGTATTATCAATAAATATTGAGCGGTAGCTTAGTTTCAAGTGTTTAACTTGTTATTTAAGTTTGTTTGTGAGCTAGTAATTTGCTGACCAGTCATTTTATCTTTGAAACAATTTTATTTTGTTTGAGACTCGTGATTAGACACGCTTTGTCCTTATTTTTTACGAGTAATAAAAGAGATCACGCGCAGCGCGGTCGAATCTTGCTACAAATTTTGCATATTGATTATTTTTTCTTTGGCAGTGTTCAACTGTTAGAGCATTTAAAAAAAAAATTCCAAGAAGGAAATACAGGGCAGTGTTCAACTGGTCAGTATCCATCAGATAAATTACTAGCATTTAACTGCTCAAATATTATCTTTATATTCGATGTGTTTCACGAGTAATAACTGCTCGAATATATTCGGTCAAGTAGCAATTGACCAAGGATTTTTCAACCCTCAATCACTTGGGGAGCACATAGGGTATACTGGTATGTAATTCAGCACAGGCAATAAGAACACGAGCAAAGATATTTGTTTTTAGGCTGACTTGTAAATTTTTGAAGTCAAAAAAGACCATTAAGCTAACTTGTTTGACAAAGCTTAAGTAACTTGGAATTTTTTCAAAATTTTAAGTTAAGAGTTACTATTCGTGTGTAAACGAAACACTATGCTCATAAAATGTTAGAGCAATAAGATGTGAGAAAGTATACTTAGTAATGACTTATGAAATGTTTAGAATTTCTAAGTTAGAAAACTAAGTACTCATGTGAAAATATAAGGCATATATCAAAATGATTCTACTATTCCATAAAAAACTTGTAAATGATTTAAGTCTAAAAAGTAAAGTATACATGCCAATAGCTCGACCGTACAAGCAAAGTATAGTAACAAGATAGTTGAGATAAGTGTCTACTAGTCGGATAAGGGACTCTCTGGTCAGCTAAAGTCCTACTAGTCGGATAAGGGACTCTCTGGTTGGCTAAAGTATGATCACTGGTCTGGTAAATTGTTAACAGGTTGATCAACACCATCCTCAACATCGGTGACTTCCTCTGGTCAGAATGATAAAGCAGGAGAAAAAGGCATAACACCAGCAGGATTGGCTGCCTCCTCAGCGGCCTTTGCCTCGCATTTGGCAAGTTCTTCTGCCCTGGCCTCCTCTGAGAGAAAGTCGAGGTTGAGGGGCTTGTTCAACTTCCATACCTGGTAGAAGCAGTTGAAAAAAATTCTCTTCATAGCGAGCAAGATCGGCTTCCTTTTCTCGCTTTTGCTCCTCATTCTCGCAAGTCATTTTCTCCAGCTGATCAGTCAACATCTTGTTGGTTTGAATGTATTTCCTGTTTTCATCAACCAACTCTCTTAGGCTTCCACCAACTGATCATTTAAGACTTTAATCAACTCCTTATAGTCTACTGCTCGGTGCTAAGCATGACTAATAGTGATAAGTGAATGAAATGGATAACAGAGAGTTACTTAAAGTAAAAACAATTAATAACAAAATGGGATGTCTTGATGATAAAATACTACTTACACTCATCAGTTGGGCAAGACCCCTTTGCAGGACAACTTCAACACTGAGCTGAGGCAAAGACTCAAAGGTTTGAGTTGTTGAAGCATGGTGTAGATTCTATTCAAGCAATTCCTTCCTGATATCACCAGCAATGCGAAGGGGCTCACTTAAGCCAGCTGAGCGGGTAGGTGTTAAACTAGCAGAAGGAGGAATCGATGAAGGAGTCAGCTGCGGGATGGTGATAGGCTGGTCAGGTAACCTCCCCTGACTGGTCGGTATTGTCTTCGCGACTTTGCTTGGAAGGTTTGAGCTACTACCCTCCCCAGGTTTCCTCTTTTGGGCAGAGGAAGTGTTGAATTGCTTGAACATATCTAGATCAGCAAAAAAGAGTGAAGCACAAGACTTGTTAGCAAAAATGGGAGACAATATGTAAATAAATGAAAATTTTACTACTACCACACAACTCTACAGATTTCATACAATCATTCTCGAGGGAAGTTACTTATAACAAAACATCAAACTATGGTTACTGAACCTGAGTTTAGAATTTGATCAAGAAAGTCATCCTCTTCTTTAGATGATGAGCTGACATCTCTATGGGGTTCAATGGTCTTTCCTTTCCCAGGCTTTGTAGGAATATCACGTCTATGATGGTCCTCTGGAAATGGTTCCCTAATAATAAGGTTGCCTGGTCTATGAGAGTAGGGAGATGGTTCAGGAGAGAACTGATCGGTCACTACTTTAATGTCAGCGTTTGACTGGTCAGTTGCGTTCGCTTCTACAGTAGTGTTGTCTCCTATGATGTTTTGATTGCTTGGTAACAACCTCACCATCTGAAGATTGTCCACGTTGACCAACCCTTTTACATTTTTCTCTTCGGTAGACATGTTAGCCAGTTCTTCTGCTCGGGAGTACATTTCCTTGGTTGGCAGAGGTTGATGGAAAGGACCCGCATGGATGAAGGCCAAGTTGTTGGCCTTAATGTCTGAAGTAAGAAAATACTATATATAGTATTTTCCAGGATTTGATTTATGTGCGATACCATGGAGGTATTTAATCCCTTTATGCCTATGGAAGAGGTGGAAAAAACCTGTATTCTTGTGGCTTGGATTGGTTCTAAAGTCGAAGAGGTAGTGCACTTCATGAGGAGTGGGTGGATCCCAACCTTGAAAGAAGTAGAGAATGTATAAAGCTGATAATGCCTGAATTACATTGGGAGCTATCTGGAAAGGGGAGACATTGAAGTAATCCGCTACTGACCAAAAAAAAGGGTGCAGTGGGATAGTGGCTCCTGCAAATACATGGTATCTAGACCAGGCACCATAAGGTCCACCATGCTTGTTGGCTCTCTGATGAGGTCGCGGGCATATATTGTTTACCCCTTCCAGGCCCGAAGCTTGAATGTGTTTATCGAACATGCTGAAGTTAAGTTTTGAGGGTTTGGCTATGAACCAAGAGGGTGTTTCGTCTTCATCTTTTCTTGGTTTTTGAACAGCTGATTGTTGAATCTCAGTTGTAAATTTTTGGATAATCTTTCTCCGGGGTTTGCTAATTTTTTGTATCTGGCACGGCGGTCTTGAAGAAGCTGCATTTTGGGCTTCACCACGTTCCACTACCTTCTGTGCCGCTCTACGAGCCACTTGAGGATCTTGGTCTTGAGGAAGTCGATTGGATTTTTTCACCCTCATTGGTGGATGTTGAAGCTGTTGATTGAGAAACTGTTCTTCGTGAAGGAAGTATAAGACCGATTGGGGAAGGATCTTTTTAAGGCGATCTTCGGGAGTACGATTGCTAGGAGATTTGGATGAAGAGTCGCTAATTTGAGGAGTGTCGCTTGACTTGGGAATTGAAGAGTCAGAGTTTGTATGGTTGTCACCTCCCCTGTAGTTGAAGCGATTCATCTACAAAAAAAAAAGTATGGGGAGGTGAGTTAACCAAACAAACATAAAACAATCAATGCAAAGGAAGAATATTTATTTACTACTCAGAAAATATTTTGCTGGGTAGTAAAAATATTTTTACTCCCCAGAATAAACATGTATGAAGGGCAGCAATCATAATAAAAAAAATTCGTTTTGGTGCCTAAAATGCATGAGTTATTTTTTGCAAGCCCGAAGGCTTGGGAGCAATCATGGGCCGAGCGGATGGCGTGGTGGCCGAGCCGTTGGTGCGAGATGTCCGAGTGGAAGGGGGAGCATCTGATCGGACTGAGCGTGGTGTCCAAGCGGAGGCGTAGCATGTCCGAGCAGATGCGAGCAATGACCGATCGGCTGGGGCGTGTCCTCCGAGTGATCCGCGTGGTGTCAAGCAGATGGCATGGTGTGTCTAAGCATGGGCATGGTGGCCGATCGGCTGGAGCGTGTCATCTGAGTAGCTAGATCTGTGCCCGAGCAGTCTGCCATGCTGCTCCGAGTGGAAGTGCATCCAATCGGCTGGTGATGGTCCGAACGGATGCTAGGCTACCCCGAGTGGTTGTTGTGGTGTCCGAGTGAAGGGTGTGGTGCGTCCGAGTAGATTGCGAGATGCCTGAGCGGATATGAGTGCACCCGATCGGTTGGGTGATGATCCGAGCAGTTCATAGAGAATGGTCGATCGGCCATGTCGCATGCATCCCTAATAATCTAGTTCCGAGGGGCTAGATTTTACTACTAATCATGTAAAAATTTAAAGGCCAAAAAGAGTAATGGGGTTCGAAAAGACCATAAATCTCAAAGGCTTGAAGCACAAACATGTTCTTCCATTTATAGGACACTACAACAAGATCAAAAGGTGGGATTTGAAAAGTTCATGAGGTTCTAGGTATTTCATTTGCTCATCAAATACCCATAAACCCAAAAATGCAATTTGGGGTGAAAAGTCATTTTTTCTTCAAATCTTCAAGAAATTGGAGACAAAATTGATTTACCCATAGCCTAAACTACATCAAAACAGCCACAAATTGCATCATTCATCAAAGATTCATTCACAAATCCAAAAGTGTATTCTAAAAGGGGTTTCGGCACATACAAGGGTTTAACAAAGCTTTTGTGTGATTTTTAGAGTTTTTTTTTTTTTTAAAAAAAAAGCTTACAAATAGAGATGGGGAAGAAGAACTTACCCAAATATCTTGAAGAATCCTTGGATTTGCTTGAAGAAGATTGGAGCTCTTCTTGGAGTTCTTGGAGGATTTCGGCCAAGAGGAGAAGAAGCCTTGAAGGTTTCATCCAAGAGACAAATGGGAGGTTTGTGAGCCTTTTGTTTTGTTTTTCTTATGAATTGTGAGCACCTATGGGTCTATTTAAAGGGAAGAGAGTGGAAATTTTCACTTACCCTTAGACTCTTGAAATTCTTTTGGCTATTCTCTTCCCCACGATTGGGAGCAGTTAACTACAATGATCGTGGTCTGGTAAGACGTCGTGGTTTGTTTGCAAAGGCGGGAGAATGTGTAAAGTCATTTTTCTCTTTTTATGCCGTCAGCAGTTGGAAAAAAAAGTTTATTATGTGAGTATATCATATAATAAACTTGGGGGGCAAATGTTATCCCCAAAATTTGAAAAAGATGACGTGGCAATAAATGGCTGGGTCAAAGGTTTGAGATTAATCTTGTGATATGACTGACATGAAAATTGTTTATCTGGTTTGGAAGTGATCTGATTGACCTGGTAGAATTTCTGTCTGACCGGTAAAGATTTTTGACTGACCAGTCAGTCGTTTTGGCTGACCAGTCATCTGTTTTGGCCGACCAATCATCTTGGAGTCAAGTGTATCCGGTCAGTCAAAAGTTTTGCCTAACCGGAAGGGTGCTTTGGTCTACCAGTTTCACTTCGAGGAGTGAAGTTGGCCGACCAGACAGATCATCATTATGTAGCGAAATTTCAGTAACGACTTCAGTTAGAATTAGTCGTACCCACAGCGGGAATCTCTCAGATTATCCCAAAGAAATCGCATATTGTTATATTTTAAATTTTATTATTAATTAAATATTGGTGAGAGCAACTGAAATATCCCAATTATGAGGGATTTCGATTTGTACGATCCTGAGCCTATAAATAAAGAGCTCATGGCATCATTGAAGGGATTCGAATTCTGATTTTTCTGAGAGAGCATTTGTATTCTGAGAGAAATCTTGTATTTTCTTGCATTTACACTTAAGAAACTCAGTTGATACAGGTTCATCTGATCTTGAGTGCAGATCTATATATCAAACTCTAAGTGGATTAGGCTATTACCAATATATCGAGGCTGAACCACTATAAAATTATCAGTGCCGTATTTTCTCTTGAAGGTTTATTGTAGTTTTTACGTCTACTCGTCATTGGCCAAAATCGTGGTCAACAATGGTATATTGTTTTGTTGAAAATATAGTAGCTATTTACTCTTTTTTTAATATCACTATTGAAAAAATATAGTAAAATTCCATATAAATTAATTTTAGAAAAGAAAAATTAGTTTAGCTTCAAATAGAATATTAGTAACATATTTACAAATTTACAATATAATTTCTTAAATATCTTTATACATTATAACTGTAAGTTTAATGAAAATTATTGGTTTTCATTAGATTTAATTTTTTTTATTATTTTCTAATAATGTAACACATATTGAAAATTTCATTTAAAGAATTTAAATTACTCTATCAATTATGTTTTCAAAACTATAATCGAAAAATATTTAGGTACTTAAATTTTTTTTCTTTTATTAATTATTTATTTTCTCATATAATGTTATTTGTTTATCCAAATATATATATAATAGTGACATAAGACATAAATATACATATTTTTTCTTTTGTCGTTTATTTTTTTTTAATTGATCCAGGCATTAATTAAATATACATTTTTATATATAACTTTTTGTTGACTTTAGATTTTTTTAAATTAAATAATTAAAATTTGATCAAATAAACTTTTTAAATTCTTAGTTTTAATTTAGAATTTTTGAATATTTTATTATATTGAATAATTTTTTCTAAAAAAAATTAGCAAAAAATATATTTAATTTTAAAACTAGAATCAACATATATAATATATAAATCAAAATATAAAAAATACCAAAATTTAAATTATTATGAATACTAAATATTAAACTAATAAACAACATCAAATAATTTACTTTAAAACTAAAATGCACCATATTTTTATATGTAAAAAGTATGTATCTAACATGTTCTTGGTTTGATGGTTTTTTTAAATAAAAATAAAAATATAAATAAAAATTATCATTTTTTTAACTACAGACAATGTTTTGGCTTAATTTTTTTAAATATGTTTATGTCATTCTTTTATAATATAACATTGTTTATTTAGTTAAAATTTAAATGATAATTAAAAAATATAATAAAAATAAATTAATACATTTTCTAAATAAAATTAAGCAAACGTGTATTGCACGTTGCTTTTACCTAGTCTATATATATATTATAAATGTGAGTTTAATGAAAATTGTTGTTTTCTATTTGATTTAACACTTTTTTTTTATTGTTTTCTAACATTTTTAGTTTTAAAGTCATCTAATTAAGGTGTTGACCCGCGTTTTGGTCAATGACACTAAGTCAATTTGAACAACGATTGAGAATATAAAAAAGTTGAATTCAAGTAAATGACACAAAAGAATTTATAGTGGTTCGGCCCCAAGAGTTGGTAATGACTTACGTCCACTTGCACCATTATTAATAAAAAGATCTAAGACTCAAGATCATAATAACAAGATTCAACTGAGTTTCCTAAGCCTAAGAGAGAATACAATTCGACAAAGATTTTGTATGTAAAGTAGGCAGGAGGCATAATGATTGCGAGAGACCTCTATTTATAGAGTCCCTTAGTGGGTTGTACAAACATAGAATGAGCCCTACACGTATAGTGTGGGCTTGTTACAACTGAATACATAATGAAAGAGTATAAAAAATACAATAAAAAACAATTACATAATTATCCCATAAGATTTGGGTCATCCTGGTCGAGTGAGCTACCCTTCGACCAGGTCTTCTCTTGAGCAGCTTATATGATCTGAATGTACTCGTTCGTGTCCATACTATCAACCAGCAATCTTCGAACAATTGTATTCGCATAACAATCTTTAATTTCTTTATCTGATAAGTGTAGCTTCCTCTACACAGGTCGAGTACAAATGACCAGTATAGACAAACTTAATACTTAATGCTGTCATGTGTTATTTTCATATGCCACATCATCATGTCTATCTTTGGGTTAAACATTTTCCCTCCAAGTTTATCTTAGTACGACCAGCACTAGACAAACTTACATGCTTTGACCAGGCTGGTACCTTTTCAAATTATGATACATTGAAAATTAAAGTACCACTATTTCCAAGCAATGATAATACTTCTTGATAAAGCAGACGACATATTTTTTTTTTGGTTTCCAAGGCTTGTTATAGTCACATCATGTAACGCCCCAAATTACCTAATAAGGCTTAGGGCCTTGCTTATGGGGTCATGATGAAAAATTATGGAGAATTATTTGAATATATGTGATTGAATTATGAAATATGCGTTTATGTGATATATATATGTGTATCATTATATGATTATGTGAGTTATAGTATAATATGACTAGATATGCATGTGTTAGGTGTATTAAATAGTTTGGCGACAAGGTCCTAGGACCTGTCTCTCTTGTTGATCGTGTGGGTCGATAGGTTCCTCAAGAACCAGGATCGAACATGATCAAATAGTTTGGCGACAAGGTCCTTGGACCACTCTCTCATTTGGATCTTATGGGTCGATAGGCTCCTCAAGAACCAAGATCGAACATGATCTGATGGGGTTAACAAGTCTAAAGGAAAAGTCCTTCATTGAAAGAAATTTAAAGAACTGAGAGAAGCTTAAGAAATTACATTCATTCATTGAAGCACAATGGCTATTACATAGATAATTTGATAAATATTACATTTGTGAATTATAACACTACAAGAAAAAATGCTTTTAATAACACCGAAAATGTGTTATCAAAACATACCATAACACTTTTTGATGTGTTAAGATCGACTATGTTATCGTAGGTCAGGGTACTTTACATAACACTTATCATTGTTATACAGATGTGTTATTATACTGTCAACGATAACACACTTTCTGTGTTATTTTAATATATAGATAAGTGTTTAATTATGTTATTTATAGTCGATTATATAACACATTTCAATACTTATAAATTTGTGTTATACTACACTTTAGTATAACACTTTTTTTTGTGTTATACTACACTTTAGTATAACACATTTTTTTGTGTTATACTACACTTTAGCATAACACATTATTTGTGTTATATAATGAAGTTTGCATAACACAATTCTTTGCATAAAAAGTGTTATTGTAATAGATATTATAACACAATTTTCATATTATTGTTATATTTAGATATGTTTAAATTCTCATTATATATTTTATTTATATAACACTAATTTATTCTATTATATTTTAATTTTGTTTATATAATTAAAATTAGCTGTCTAATATATACTAGCATCATCAAATAAACTTGATTTTCAAATAACAAAAAGTAAGAACATTCAACATTGTATTAACAATCCACAAATTAGTTTAAAACATTCAACACAACAGTGTACATAAATAATGCTCTCTCTTTAACTCCAACCTCTACAACTCATTGAACTCTCTCTTTCTCTCTTCTTCTTCTCTTAGTGCTCTCTAAATTTGTGTACATAAATAATGATGCAAGGTTCACTTATATTGCTTAGCAATGATAGCCACAATCAATTGCTTAGCATTTGACTCGGGTACACCTTTAGCAATGATAGCCTGAACTCGAACAGTTGGCTGCTTTAGTGCATACATTGAAGAGGCAACAACACTGAAAATGAGAAATAAATAATGCACGTTCATTAAAAAGTACTTGTGTAGGAGTTCAAAATACCAATTTTTAATGGGCATAACAAGTACCCACCTTCTAAATGAAGCAAAGTTGATAAAGACATCAACAGTAGGGTGTGCGGCACAAGCTGCTTCAATGCTACATTTATTCAATTTATGATTGTCTAAGAATCAAATCAAAGCAAATAAAGATGTATGAAACATGAAACAGAAACAAAATTTTAGTTTGTCCCCAGAATGTTGCGTAAGCAAACTAGAAGGATAGTTTTAGGCATAACCATATAAAATTCTTATCAGTTACATAAATGCAGATAGGAGGAGAACACAATATCTGAATGCTAACATGATAAGGATCTGTAAGATAATATCCAAACAAAAACTAGAAGGTTCTTAAGATCAGCAACAGATAGTTTTTCTTCAATATTCTTCAATTAGCATATTCAAGTTTGAATGTCGATTGTTTAACTAAACGAGTTTAAGAAAAGAACAATGCAAAGTGAAAACTATGCTCCACACAACAGCTAAGATGAGCAGCAGTTACAAAGCATTCTTCTTATCCTTGAAAAATACATTATTAAGGGCATTGAAACAATAGCTTAACCCAATCATTGCTTGCAAAGGCCAGAAAATATTTTGAGTTGAACTTAGTGCCTCAATTTGTAAATCTCTTCAGTTTAAGAAACAATTAAAATAACTAAGACATAGAGAGATGACCTTGTATGTGTTAAATATAATCTCCCTGAACTTTACCTTATCTTTCAGAATTTTCTTCTTCTCGTAACCCCATTTCCTGGCCAACTTCAGAGCTGTTTCTACACCTTCAGCACCAGTGTTCATAGGTAGCACCATGTCATATCCGAGCATTTCTGTTAGACACTCATAAATATTGGAAATTTATCATTATGGAATGCTCGAGAGCTAAGGAGGAGCCTTTCTACTTGTTCTTGTAATGCTTTCATGATTTTTGGATGACAATGTCCCTACAGCAAGAAGTTATGAAATCAAAACCCATAAAAGCTCATATGAAAAACACAAACGGGCACTGGTCATTCATATAAATTCGATTGAATTGAATATCAGTAAATTTCCTGCCTTACATCTTCTATGAATTTGCATTTCCTTGAGATAGAGAAAAAAGGGCAATTGTCACAGTAATAAGCAAGTTGGAAAATGGAAAATCATTGAAAAGAAAAAAATAAAGAACATTGAAATATGAATAGATAAAAAGCTGCAGCAGTGGCTCAGATAGAAACAAATTCATTCATCAAGTAACAAATATATACATGACAACACAATTTCCCAACATTTTCTACCTGATTAACTGCAGAATAAGCAGAGAGAAAGTCTAGATACCGTTTTCCTTTAGGATCCCATATACATGATCCCTTTGCCTGAGAGAACACAACTGGTATTGGGTGATAGCTGCATTTCAACAGCTAAAAACTCTTAGACAAGTACTGTATTAGCATTTAGAAACTGCTGCTCATTAGGTTGCTCTAGCAGATGGAATTCAATACAAGGAAAACTATACACAAGATAATGTAAGTACAAACTTCAGAACATCAAAATGACACAAGTTGAAGAACATCAAAAGTAAAGTTTCTCTCTCTATCGCTCTCACAAACAAAGATTTGGCACTCGTACAAATAAAAATTACAAAAAATCATATATTGGTCATCACTTGCCAAAGTGAATATCTTAAACATAAGAGAATTACCTCACTTCATCCAGCAACTGAGTGGCTATTCGTTTTCTTCTGTTGATTGGAGACACCAAAATTGCTCTAATGCCACAGACAGCCGGCACTGCTACCTCCTCGCAAACAACTGCGCTACCAAGGTCTCCATCCAACAGGTTAGTATTACTTACTAGCAGAATGAGATCTTTTCACTGTCTCCCTCTGAAAACTAATATCCCCAAATTGGAGGATGGTTGGTTTGGTTCTTTGTTCTTTTGTGTTAATAGCATCATTGTCTGCTGAATTTGAGATGACTTTGAATGCCTTCTCTATTGGTTCGGCAATTAGGCATCCAGCTATCCTATTGGATAGAATGAACAGTAAGACCTGCAAGAACAGTAAAACAAGTCTAATTTCATGTTTAAACAAAACAACTCTAATTGCACATATCACTGACATTGAAGATTTCTTTAAAAAAAAATCAGAGAGAATCCAAGTGCATTATCATGAACTTCATGAAATAACTTCTAGACATCTTTATGATTTATGGATAAGGAATGAAAAGTGCATCTCCAATGGTAACAACACCATTGGTTGCCAAAAGTAGACAATTTATTTTAAAATATTAGCTTTTAAAAAAATAACAATAAATAAAGGGTTGGCAAGGTTGCCCAGCAGAGGAAACGTTGGTAGGCAATCTTCATATAAATATTATTTATGGACCCACTTAAACCTTGCAACTGCAGTGGTTCTAGCGCTGCATATGTTCTAAGAATCCAAGTGCATTTGACATAAAAATAAAGTAAAAAGACTATACTAAACAGACAGTAAAAGTGGGAGGATATCACCTTACAAAACTTAAGGAAAATAAATCCACTTCCAAGCTCAATCCCCATCATATTCATAGCTTCCACAACCTACAAGCCATAATGTTTCATTCAGAAAATGTCACTTTTTATTAAATGAATTAAATACCCCTTAAACTCACTATTCCCTATAATTACATAAATATTTATTTGACCTGAATGAAAAATAGATATTCAATCCAGACCTTCTTCTTTTGGGCAGTAGAATCACTATCCAACACCATAACAATCCGACAATCTTCAATGGTAGGCATCTGAATAACCCTTTCACTAGACCAACGCTGCAAAATTAAATATCAATAATATTGATATAAGCAATAATCAAATCACCACAACAAGCGCATTTCAAAATAAATTTCAAAGACTTATACCTTAAAATGAATTCCATGGGTATAGTTCTTATGAAATTCCTTATGAGCCTTCTCATCACTTTCATCCCCAGGAGAATACTTAAAACCACATGTGGAACAACTATGAAAGTTAATATCAGACTGATCCAAATCTAAATGCTACTGGGCATAACTTCTCTTGTTTTTCACCATATCAATGAAAAAAAATGTCAGTGGTGAAACACCAATGTTTAACTTACAGAATTCCCCAAAACTCAAAACTAAAATGCAAATCAGCAATTCCAATTTCACTTTCTGTAGCTTTACTTATATATACATCCATATATAATATATATAGAATAGCATATATAAATTGGTTTTTAATTTTCTTTCTCTTCTTGTCTTTCTATTGGGAAATTTTTTCAAACACCTTGAGTGCATGAGAAATAAAATACTGACTACCCAGCCAAAAAAGTCTCAGAATTACAAAGATCAATCATAAATGGATCTAGCAAAAAAAAAAAAAAAAGTAGTAAATTAACTACATTCATAGAAGCTTAGTTTCATAAAATTGAAATCAAACTCTATAATAAAAACAAGACAGACCCCAAAAAGACAAGAAAAGAATGAAAATTAAAATTGAAATCAAACTACATTCATAGAAGCCTAGTTTCATAATATTGAAATCAAACTCTATCAAAGATTGGTATGGCAACCATACGAACAGAGGAAATGATCTACATAGAATTTTTATGAAATTTCAGGACTGATTTGCATGTGACATTGCTACAACTATCACTAAATACAAGAATTGACTCATACTTTAGTACCTATTTTTATTCATAATATACAAATTTGCATATCAACCATAACCAAATTACTTCTTTTACTAACTACAATCAAACCAATTTGTGCATTCCAAAAAAAAAAGAAAAAAAAAGACAGATTGTTCTACATACATTTCCATATTCATGCATAGTGTGGGATCACATAGCCAAAGCATCTAAAAGTAAATAAATATAAACATGCCAGCATACAGCTACATACTCAAATGAAGTTAACAACCTGCCGAACTTGTACAACTTCCAGCAACTTTTCCTCAGGAAGAAAATTACAATAACCCTGCAACCACAATAGATAATGATGATAAGGAGAAAGGATAAATCATCTCCAGAAACATATGAACAGCCACCAAAACTAATCATGATTCAAATGTGGGTGCATTTAACTAACAAAAGTATCAATATTTTCTTTTCTTATCTTGGTAAGACAGGAGAAGGAAATAAGATTGATGAAGTTCGCAAGTGGAATTTGAGTTCGCCTCGAAAAGAATATTCTACTTTTCTATAGCGTTTTCTGCAATTATATAGTATACTATTATACCCACTCTCTTCATAATAAGTATCAATCAAGTTTAGGTACATGCATCAAATCCCTTATCTAAGACCATCATATATGTCTCAAGTGATCTATTGTCTACAAAATATGCACATAAAATATGAAAGGAAAAGAAAGATAATGATATTCTAATCACAAATTAACCTCAATTTTTGTTTTTGATCTCAACAGTAGTAAGTTAATATTCATGACCTTAAAGCAGCATACTAATCATGGTGTTGCAAGCTTGAGTGTAAAACTTACAGTATGAACAAATCAAAAAAATTCTAAAAACCAAATCCCCAACAAGCTACTATGTAGGAAAAAAATCCTACTACTAGATGATAATCCATCACAACATATAAAATCAATATAATCAATTTATGAAGAGATTAAAATAGTTGATAAGTGTCCTGCTAAAAAAGAAATGCAATGAGTTAGAACAAGCTAATCTGCAGTACGAGTCTACCTCGATCATTAATATTGCATCATCTGTGCTTGCTAGCAACAAGTCCAACTTGGAGTCTTCCATCTCCTTTGTTGTTGGATTGACGATAAACTTATCTCCTACAAGGCCAATTCGAACTCCAACAATAGTCTTTGCATTTGGCACTTCCGATAAAGCGCTGTGGAATTTATATAATCAGGCTAAAAAAATATGCTAGTCTATCAAATTCTAAATGTGATATCGAAGTGGGAGTACATGATAATTAAAAAATTAAAAATTAAAAAAAAAGATGAAAAAAAAATTACACTGCTATTCCTGCAGCTGTGATTGCCAAAGCATCTTGAGAGTGCAAACCATCATAACTCATAACCTGCATGCATAGGAAGATCATGAAATTTCTAGGAAGTGTGAAGCATAAATGTAGAAAGGCAGCTCTAACGTACTGACTTGTTCAGAAAATAAAAGTGTTACTCATTTATCAACACATAAAAAGCATAGAACAACAGGATGTAGCCAGCCATGAGGCTTTTCTTAGAGATTTAATACCTAGTTTGTTTGTGTAATCTGTTCCCTTTTTTCTTTCTTTGTATTAAACTAAGTACTTGTAATAATACATGTTGTGTGCCTATATTTGTTGCAATTACTAAAAGTAAATGCTAACGCACCCAAGAAAGTATCTGAATTTCATGGTAGAAGCCTTTCAGCATTGTTGGGCGCAAAGGTCTATCAATCAATCTACATATCAGAACCTGCTTGCAATAGTAAAAAAGAAAATAAAAATTGTTGTACAAATAATCATAGGACAAGTGAGTAAAGTAAAGGACAAAATTCCTTGAAAAAAACAACAACAAACCAAACTACACAACCCCATAGTTTATGTTACACCATTTCCTCATAACAAATATTAGAAAAGGGAGATGGGAGCAAAGAGTAAGGCTTCCTTCCTATTATAGACTGGACCATCACAAAAACTTTAAGCGACATGAAGGTAAATGCCCATAGTAACCACATAAATCAAGAAAGTTTAAATATGTTCCTTTTTAATTGAATATTTTTTAAGATTTTAAACACTTGTATCAAAGATAGAAAGATACAAAATGTCTAAAAATATACATCACACTAAAGAAAATTACATCAGAAAACTCCAATCCCTGACTAGATCAGCAAACAAAATATCTTTAAACTCTTTAGCATCAAATAACCAAATACCTACTTAATTGAACTAGCAAATCAAGAACTTAGATAAAAAAAAAATGATTTTCAAATGTAATAAGTAATCAATGTGTGCTCTTTACAATATATATATATACACACATATGTGCCTAAATGTATATATATGTGTGTGTGTGTGTGTGAATATGATGAACTTTTAGGTTCACAAAAACCAAGACCTAATTAAAAAATGAAACAAGAAGGTTTTGAAACTCAAAAAAGAAACAGGAAACTATTACCTCTTGATCTTTTGTCCTTCCTTCTCTTTTGAAAAACCCTCCGCTGTAACAGTAATACCATGAGCATGAAAGTCTCACTCAACTCAAGAATCTATTTCTTCTTATTTGAGTACAAACTAAGAGTAGTGAACATTTTTTACATGACCTGTAGGTAACCATTGTCTACTACAAAACACTTAGGCAAGCTAAAAAGAGAATTCTTCCCATTTCAACTCACCAAAATATCAAAAATCAACTCCTTGGGTGATTTTTCATCAGTTATAGGAACACGCTCATAGTCAACAAGGTATCTTTCTACTTGTAATTCCTTGTACACCTAAAGGAAAGAAAATAAGTTGATTTATCAAAACAAACTAATTTTTTTTCTTGACCCTTTCGTATGAATAAAATCAAGTAGAAATACCTCTAGTGGTGTCTTCACAAAATCACGAGACACCGGTTCCCATTGGTCCACCATCTGGCCATCTGGCAATTCATCGGTGACAAGGATCTTGTTTCCATACCTGGGATGTCAGATGTGCAAACAAATCTATCATTCAAACAAAAGGTAATACATGGTACAAACAACCACCATATCTTTGGGAGAGGCTCGTTGTAACACAATGCAGCAATGAAAAATATACCTCGCAGCTTCCATGAGGATGTCTTCTTTCAGTCGAGCCTCCATTTGTTCAACCCTATCCCTATTGATTCCCTTATTCAATATAAAAGGCCATAAGCAAGTTTAAAATAGTAGATGTTATTAGCACACATTTACGCGAATTCTTGCAGTATACTATAAAATTTATGAATCTATTTTTTAACAAAACTAAACATCAAATAACTCCTAACTAAACCAAATGTGATGTGCCCTGGCTCTGGAACAAGTGTCAAAACTGAACTACACTTTAGAGCAGAAATATTTAACCTTTTCTGAGGTGGGAAGTACTATAAATCATAATACCGACATTACTACAGAGTTAAGGATGAAATTCATATGGAGCTAAAGATAAAAGATTCATCTTCCTATCAAAAATAGAAGTAATTGCAGAATTCTACTAGAATATATGGGGTTGTTTAGCCTAACATGAAAGAAGAAAGTGGTATAGCCGTAAAGACGTATGTTGGAGTTCATGAATAAAAAGGCAATAATGTTTGGAGTTTAGAAACATAAGAGTAAAGCATACAACTCAAATTGCAAGTGAAAAAAAGGCTGGACTTTATAACAACATACCGTATATTCCAGGTTTGAGAAAGGCCTTTCCACATCATGCAATACAAAAGGGCGTCCGTTAATGTACACTACCTATTTGAAGAAAAGAAAGAAAATTTGTTGGTTGAGAACAACCACTTGCACTAGTGGACTATCTGGTCCGAATTTTTTGCATGGTCAAAGCATCAAAAGGCTCGTGAGTCCAAAATTTAGGTTGGGCGAACTTGAAAACACAGCTAAAATGGAATCGCCTAGGAAATCGAATTTGGTTATAGAAACTGAAGAACCTAACAAGTAATGGATTTGTGTAGGAATTTACCGGCTCCTTGCGAAGGTTCATCCAAAGAACTTGAGCCTCCTTTCCATGAATGTGGTTGAGAACATTCCGGATCCCATCCATGGTAGGAATTGCAACGCCATGAACATGTAAAGATTCAGCGTGATGGTAGTTGGGAGCGCCATCGATTTAAGGAGACAATCGTTTGTTTTGGCAGCCAGGAAAGTGGCCGCTCTTCAGAATCGTCTTCTTCCCGAGCACTGATCCTCCCCTCAGCTTCATCACTTGCTCTGGCTCTTTGAGGAGATTTGAGAGAGTGAGGATTTCGGAGATCGTACCAAGTCGAAGAAATGGGGCTCTTCTTTGTGTCGAAATGTTGAAGGAAATGGGTCTTTGTTCTCTGTTGAAGAAATCTTGAAGGAAATGAAAAAAAAAGCTAAGTGGTGGGATGGCTAAATAAATTACCACCCTTTTTTCATTAAGTTCCCAATATAATACTTTTTTATTAGTATTATATTCATGTGTTATGGAAATGGGTATTTGGTGTAGTGAAACTTATGTCGCTGCTGAACAACTTTACTGATAGTAAAAGCGGAGGTGTTCACAATTCCAGTAGCTTTTTATTAGTTCTCCAATTAGTCAAGCTATCTTGCACGTCCCTGGTGGGACCACCTCCTCCACAAGGTATGGCCCTTCCCAGCTAGGTCCTAGTACCCCTGCTGTAGTTTCCTTAATGTTTAGGAACAACCTCTTGAGTACTAAGTCCCCAACTTGGAATTTTTGATCTTTCACTCTAGAGTTGAAGTATCTGGCCACTTTTTGTTGATGTGCTGCTACTCTGAGACTTGCCTTTTCTCGTCTTTCTTCGATCAAATTTTGTGATTCTTCTATTAGTTGATGGTTCATCCCCTGATCGTATGTCTCTCGTCTATGCGATGGGGGAGTGAGTTCAATTGGAAACATGGCTTCATACCCAAATGCCAAAGAGAATGGTGTATGCCATGTCGTCATTCGTGTCGTCGTTCGATGTGACCATAAGACCTCCGAAAGTAATTCTAGCTAGGCTCATTTGGCTTGTTCAAGGCGTTTCTTCAGAGTATCTTTGATAGTCTTGTTCACTGCTTCTACTTGGCCATTATCTTGGGGGTGTGCTAGTGATGAAAAGCTCTTTGTGATTCCATCGTACAAAAGTCGGTGAACATATCACTGTCGAATTGAGTCCCATTGTCCGAGACTATCTTCCTTGGTAGGCCAAATTGACATTTGATATTCTTCACCACAAAGTCTAAGACTTTCTTCGAGGTTATGGTGGCGAGCGATTCTGCCTCAATCCTTTTGGTGAAGTAGTCCATGACTACAACAACAAATTTGACTCCTCCCCTTCCCATAGGTAGCTTTCTAATTAGGTCAATCCCCCATATAGCAAAGGGCCAAGGGCTTTGCATTTGCGTCAATTCGTTAGGTGCCGCCCGGGGTATCTTGGAGAACATCTAGCACTTGTGGCATCTTCTGACATACTCCATTGAGTCTTCATTCATCGTCGGCCAGAAGTATCCTTGTCTTAGGATTTTCTTTGATAGGCTCTGCCCCCTAGCGTGATCTCCACAAAACTCCTTGTGTACCTCGATAATTTGCAGCTTTGACTAGTCAGGTGTAACGCACCTTAGCAGTGGTAGGGAGTACCCTCATCGGTATATTACCCCTTCGACTATCATATAACGTGAAACTTGTCTCACCAACTTCCTTGCTTTGTTCCAATCGTTGGGCACTACTCCTTGGTTGAGATAGTTAATAATAGGGGTTAACCATGTATCTCCTAACTCAACAGGTAGTGCCTCCTTCTCGATTATGCTTCTTTTCACCAAGTATTCGATGAGAATGACATTTAGGGTGTCTGCATCTTTGGCACTAGAAAGCTTGGCTAAGGCATCAACATTGGTATTCTACTCTCTTGGGACTTGTATAATTGAGTATTTCTTGAACTGTGCCAACAAGTCCTTCCCCTTGTTTTGGTACTGCACCATCCTCAGTCCATTGGCTTGATTCTATTCCAGTACCTGGTACACCTCTAGCTGGGAATCGTTGAATATCTCCAGGGACTGTGCATGTACATTCTGAGACAATCGTTATCCTGCTAATAATGCCTCGTATTTAGCCTCTTTGTTTGAAGCGTTGAATCCTAATCTGAGAGCGCAATGGATTAAATGATTCTCTGGAGTGATCAGTATGATTGCTGCACCTGAGTTGTGCTCATTGGATGCTCCATCAACATATAGCTTCCATACAGGGGTATCTCCTTCCTTCTCGGTATCTCCATTTTCTGATTAGTAGGAAGGGGCTTCAAGGTTGGTGCCTTCAACAATGAAGTCTACCAATGCTTGTCCTTTTATCACTGTCCTCGAATGATAAGTGATATCAAACTGTCCTAGTTCCACTGCCCACTTGAGTAATCATCCCGAGGCCTCCGGTTTTTGGAGAACCTGTCTCAGCGGTTGATCGGTCAGGATTCGGATCGAGTGAGCTTGGAAATCTGGACACAACTTTTGAGAGGTGATTACTCAACAGTAGGCTAGCTTTTCAAGAGGGGGATACCTAGACTCCGCACCTACAAGCCTTTTATTGATAGTATATAGGGTGTTGTACCCTATTCTCTTCCTTTACCAAAGCAGCACTGATTGCATGCTCGGTGATTGCCAAATAGATGAATAGTACTTCACCATATAATGGCTTCACTAGGACAGGAGGTTGGGCGAGGTGCTCCTTCAGGGCTTGGAAAGCTTCCTCACATTCCTCGGTCCATTGGATCTTCATACTGCCCCTCAGTAAGTTAAAGAAAGGGACACACTTATCCGTAGACTTTGATATGAACCTACTGAGGGCAGCTACTCTCCCAGTTAAGCTTTGCACTTCTTTGATTGTGGTAGGTGACTTCATGTCGATCAATGCTTTGATCTTCTCGGGGTTAGCCTCGATTCCACGTGAATTAACTATGTTTCTGAGAAACTTACCATAACCAACTCCAAACACAAGGGTGGTGGCTTTTGGTATGGTACCTCCTGGTATGTTGCCAAGTAAATCTCAGCCCTTGATATGGTTAGGATGGTATAATTGGTGATCCTGGGCTGGTAGGGTTGATGCTTAGCTTGTTTGTCGGCGGGTGCTGACTTAGCTTTCTTTTCTCCACCTTGCTCGGCCCTTGAGGTATTCCTCTTCTTACCGTTGCCCCCACTGCCGCCCTGAGGGTTTGCGCAATTTTTATCTGCCTTGACAGTGGTCGAATGGTTTATGCCTTTTTCTTCCTTCATGATAGCATCATCTAGCTTTATGTATTTGTCGGCTCGGTCCAGGAACTCTTGCAAGGTGTTGATAAGGTTCTTGTGTATACTATCCCACAAGGGACTACGATAAATTATCCCTGTCGAGATGGCAACGAACTTCCCTTCATCTCCTACCGTGGACGCTCGGTTCGCCTCTCTCATGAATCTTTGAATGTAGTATTTCAAGGATTCATCTTTCCCTTGCTTGATGTCAGCTAACTGATTGGCATAAACTGGTTGAATCCGCTCGGCACTAAAGACCTTGCAGAATTCCTAACTAGAATGCTCCCAGGAAGTGATGGATCCAGGTTTGAATTTCCAATACCATTCGTGAGCTGAGTCAGAGAGAGTGGTAGGGAATACCCTGCACCTATAATCATGCTCCACACCGAGTAACTCCATCTGATCCTCGAACTTCCCAATGTGTCGTATTGGGTCCTCCTTCCCAGTGTGTGTTGGGAGTTTCAGGGTCTTGTATTTTGGTGGTGGTTGAGCAGCTTGGATATTAGCACTGAAGGGACTCCCACTTCTATGTGCCAGCTCGATATTGGAAGGTTTCTTTGTCAGACCCTGGACAGCCATGACGAGTGGATCTATTTGAGCATGCACTGCTGGTGGGATCACTGCTCCAGGTAGGGTAGACATCCCTAGTACCCCCTCCGGAGCGCTGGTCCTCCTGTTGACGACTTCCCTCAGATCCTGAGGTTGCACATCTTTCCCTAGCCTATCGAACATAGTATTGGTGTTACCATCAATTCCTTTCCCTTACGAGATTGAGGGTGTAGGGGTGGTAGGTCGGCCTTTCCCCTGTCAGTACGACCCTGCCCTCGAGCCTCTCCTCCTACATGACTTTGAGATTTTGAGCCACCATTTTCCATTTCTGTCACGCCTCTCAGATGTTTGACCTTCATCTCCTGCATTGTTTCGTCTGTCCCCCTGGGAGGGGACCTTCAGGTTGGTAATACTCCTACTCTGAGATGAAGTGTTATTCTTCTTAGTCATGGAGGAGGCAGCCTTGGAATGTGCCTCGTCATCCTGACTCTGGGAAAGTGGTTCTGAGAGTGTCCTTGGGGTCCTACTCCTCCCCTGAGACTCTCTGTTACTGTTGTCTCGCATTCCTGCTACTTTGGACTGAGCCTCTTTCATCGCCTGAGTAGCAGCTTCAGCGTTAGCTCGGGCTAACTGAGTAGTCACCTCCAAGGCCATAACAGCCTCTTGGTGTCTCTGGTCAGCTTCATGTTCCCTCTAGATCATTCTCTGGACCTGCTCATCTATCTCCCGTCGTTGTCATTCCATAGTCACTCTCTGAAGGACAATTTCTGCAGCAAAGGCCTCCTTCCTCGCCAGAAATTGCGCCATCTCCTCTTGGTGAGTGTCCTGTGGATCTTTTGCATCAGGTTGATCTCCAACCTCCACCTGAGGTTCGTTCATGGGATCAATGGGATCCTGAGTGTCGTAATCCCTTAAATTCATCTTCTTGGTCTGACTGGATTTTGGAGGCATCGTATAAATGATGAAAGTGTGTTTCTTGATTTCGTACTCTCAATGAAAGCACCAAAATGTCGACCTGTGAAATTGGCCAACAGTCGTATGTATAGTATATGATACCTTTTGAACAAAATAAAGAGAATAAACAATAGAGTACGATTATCTTAAGTAAACACACAGAAATTTTATAGTGGTTCAGCCCTGTTCTGATTAACAGTAATAACTTAAT
The DNA here is from genome assembly GCF_963169125.1 of Humulus lupulus. Taxonomy (NCBI): domain Eukaryota; kingdom Viridiplantae; phylum Streptophyta; class Magnoliopsida; order Rosales; family Cannabaceae; genus Humulus; species Humulus lupulus. Next base: position 115,400,372 of record NC_084794.1, on the reverse strand, counting down.
CTACTTAGCTTTCAGTATTGAATCACTCGACCATTACACTCTTGAACCAAAGTATTCACTCGTTCTAACTTGCCCAGAATTTCTCCCCCAAATGTTCTTTAGATCTCCAAAATTCCAGAAAAAGCAATCCTTCAAAATGAAGCCCTGGGTCCTTTATTTATAGTACCCAAGGGTTGTTACATGACCAGTAATATTGGGATCGTGGTTTGGTACATGATTATCAGGTAGTGGAGATACGTGTCCATCTCCCCATGATTATGAGATTGTGGGTCTTCTCGTTGTTTCTCTAGATTGTGGTGGATAATGCAGGATAGAAACCTCTGGGCATATGTTAAGTCTCTGTTGGTATGTGAGACTTAGGTGCTAGGCCCGACGACCTGAGCTTGGGTGCTAGGCCTGTGACCTTCTGGGTGCTGGACCTGTTGATCCTCAGGGTGTTAGGCCTGTGACCTTTTGGGTGCTAGGCCTGTTGATCTCACTTTGAACGAGAGTGAGTATTTCTTAGTGAAGTGTACTTGGGGGTTCCACCCTATGAAGAATAGGGTGGGCCGACCACCCTAGGGATTGGGGTCAGGCCGACCACCCCTAGGGATCCTTGGGCATACTGGGGCCGACCACCCCTGGGGTAGGGGTCAGGGCGACCAGTCTCTTGGACACACTTGGGCCGACCACCCCTGGGGTAGAGGTTAGGCCGACCACCCCTAGGGCTCTTGGGCTTGCTTAGGCCGACCACCCCTAGGGGTAGGGGTCAGGCCGACCACCCCTAAGGGGTTTAGGCTTGGTCGACTTCCCCATAGATCCTGGACCTATCTTTTTTTCCCGTCAGTCTTTTCTCAATATTTTGTCATTTTTTCCCTGATTTGTGATGTCACGTGTTGCATTCTCATTCGCCACGTTATCCTCGTATTTTTTAGGGATAACACCTTTCAAAAACTTCCGATAGTATCCCACAAAGCCTACGAAACTACAAACTTCTCCTACATTCTTTAGTTGCTTCCAATCCATTACTGATGCTACTTTGGCTGGGTTCACCATTACTCCATCTTTCGAAATTAAATGGTAAGAAATGCCACACAATCTAAATAGAACTCACACTTGGAAAATTTAACATATAGTTTGTGAACCCTCAATGTTTGTAGTATTATTCTCAAGTGTTCTTCGTGTTCCTCACGAGTCCATTGAGTATATAAGGATATCATCAATAAATAAAGTTACAATTTTATCAAAATATTCCTTAAGTACCATATTTATCAAATTCATAAAGGCGACAAGAGCATTTACTAATCCAAAGGGTATCACCATAAATTCATAGTGCTCATACCTTATTCTGAAAGAGAACTTTGGTATATCACTATTCTTGGCTTTCAACTTGTGGTATCCTGATCTTAGATCAATATTTGAAAGCATAATAGCCCTTTTTCAACTGGTCAAATAAGTCATCCACTCTAGGCAAGGGATACTTGTTCCTAATTGTAACTCGATGAAATTCCTTATAGTCAATACATAGCTACATAGATCCATCTTTCTTCTTTACAAAAAAAAAAAAAAACACTAGAGCTCCCCAATGTGAATATTTAGCACATATGAAACCCTTTTCAAATAATTCTTATAGTTTTTTGTAAAATACTTTTAATTCTAATGGAACCTCTCTTTATGAAGCTTTCGATGTAGGACTTGTTCCAGGTACCAATTCAATTTCAAACTTAATAATCCTACCAGGTGGCAATCCCGATATGTTCTTAAGAATTACACTTGCATACTCACTTACCACTGTTACCTTCTCCGCTTTACTTTTGTTAATCAAATGGGTTAGATAAGCCTCGTATCCATTATACATTAGCTAGTCTCTTTGCCTCGAAGAAAAATAACATGAACTTACCTTCCTTCCTAGATTCGTGTTTAAAGGTAATTGGTTCATTACCTTCAAATTTGAAAATTACTTGCATGTGACAATAATTTATTAAGGTGTTATATGTATTTAGGACTTCCATGTCAAGTATCACATCATAGTCTTTCATGATAAGCACAATCATATCCATATACAAATCTCTACCCACTATACTCATTAGTACGTACCATATCGAATGAGTAGATTCAAGTATCTCCCCTGAGGAAGGTGAAATGGTGAATCTATATCTAATACTATCTTGAGGACTTTTTAATGATTTAGCAAATAAATCAAATATAAAAAGTATGAGTAGCAACCATATTAAAAGGACTTAGGATGGCCCTCCAAAAATAGTGATATGACCTGTAACAATGTGAGAAGATCATGCGACCTCATCCTTGGTAAAAGCATAAACTCTGGCATTGGCGGTTGGTGGTGGAGCCTCTAATCTTCCTTGATGTATTGGAGGCCCCTCTAATTTAGCCTGCAATTATGCACTACACCATAAATCCCTATGAACAACTGAGAAGATTGTTGTTGCTTTTTGGTTCTTCTTAGAATCTTGTAGATATATGACCCTCCTGACCATAATAATAGCACGCATTGTCCCCATGCAGCACATATCTACATGGTTCCTAGCATACTTGTTGAACGAAACACAATTATTCGGCTAGTTGGCTAACTCACAGTTTTTTATCATTTATAGTCGCTTTTCTAACCCCATCCAAGCAAACCCATCTTTATTATTCTTCTTCAATATACCAATAGGATACATGTCGAATAATTTGTGCCTCCATCAAGGTTGGACTTTGACATTAACCCTTTTTTTTAGTCCATACCAGGGTATAAGTAATATTTATTGACAATTGTCAACTGGCTATTATTAACTGCACTCATCTTATTACTTTTACATTCTAGGAATGGTCTTAGTAAGTTGTTTGTTGTTTTCAACAGTTGCGGCATCAATATGTCATGGCTTCCCACAAATAGCTTTACACCAGGTTTCAAATTCTTCTTATTAATTCAAGGTAAACTATTGTTGCTAATATTTTTTATACTAATAAAATATACAACCTAAGACCATAATAACTATTAGAAATAGCGACATATAGTATACACTAAAACCAATTAAGTAATTCACAAGGTCTTATGATAACAAAACAAACTAACAGTACCTACATGGAAGATGCTGAATGGACGAGTAACAATAGTGTGATGAAGTTTCGGAAGAACCTTTTCTTTGATACCATTCTGTAATGCCCCTCACAAGTGAGAGACACTACAGGTGAAAAATAGATCTTTAACTATCAAATTTTAAAAGACATGCAAAGGAATGCGAAAAATACTCATGTAATTTAAATAAAAAAAATCAACTCCTTCAAATAAAAACATTGAAAACCACTTTTAAAACACTATGTTTGGATCCGACTCAACCATACTCTAAACATTGAATAAAAAATAATACAAATGTGATAGTTCCCAATAACTCACACTACTGCTGTTCTTCGTCACATCCAACCTCCTCCTTAGGTCCTGTCTTTACCTTTGTTATCTACACATACGAAACAACTATAAGCGAATGCTTAGTAAGACACTCCTAGTCTCACTAAAACTACATCATATAACATTCAAGTACAAATACAAACACAAATATCATATACTATGTATCTATTACCATTATTATCTTTTCTATATGGGCCCTGAGGAATGTACCGGTGCACGTAGTCAAGGCAAGACACATGTGAGCAACCCATTGAGCTTACACATGGCATCAATAACTCTTTACCAATATAGCAAATAATGGCCAACAATATGGCATCTGAAGATACCCAATAACAATATGGCACATACTCCCTAGTTACATTTTATGTTTCTCATATCATGTTAATAACTATACTATGAGTTTTAACCAATAACAAGTATCTGTAATGGCTTATCGAATGTTAACACCCATTCAATATCAATATACAAATAATACCATTAAACTCATAGTATTCCAAGTTATGCTCACACAACATATGTACAATTCAAATGTCATATACTCTATAAGAACTTATCTCATATCACAATATACACATATCAGATAACACAATCAACCATACAACATTAACTTTTAAACTAACACGTACAGGTGAGACAATGTACTTACCTCTATTGAAGCTCTGACTAACCGGATAACATGTGATGGTGACTTGACTTTATGAGAATACCAGTATTCTTACTTTTCATTATTGGCCATGTGTGACAAGTAAAAACCAACTAGAGTCAAATAATATTTAAAATTATACAAATACAAAAATCTGTCCAACAAAAATTGACTTTACATGTTTTAGTAGAAAATTCATAACAATTCAAAGAAAAATCAGAATAACAGGAAACTAGCTCCATTTGAAACAAGACTCAATTACCTTTCTTTTAAGCTATTATAAGCCTTATTTTAAAATATATTTGTGTACCAAAGAAATCTCGTAATTAGGTTAAATAACAATTCCCATTACAAATTAAGAGCTTTGTTTTCTAAAATTGTGAAAATCATATAAAATTGAAAACTTAACATTTTAGAGTGATTCTAAACCTATAAAAACGTTAAGATGTCTAGTTTATGCATAAAAAATATCAACATATAATTCAAGCTACAAAATTTCAGAATTGATAAATAGTAAAGATAGTGCTGCAAAATAATTTCCAGCAAGTTGAAGAGATTTAGTTTATCATATATAAAATCATAAACTTTATAGATATTGGCAATTAATGTGTTTTTAGAAAGATAAAAGAATTTATTTTAATATATATCATAGCACAAAAGTACCAATTATAATATAAATCCATACATTATCATATAACATTCAATTATAAAACATTCAATTATATTTCTCTAAGCACATAATAACAGCATATAGATATAGATTTTGGAAAGCAATTACCTTGATTTAGGAAAGAAAAGAATGAAATAAATCAAATTTGAACTTCTAGACATGCATTTTCTTGATTCTTAGAAATTATCTCTTGATAGAAGAAGAAGAAGAGTGTAGAATATATATATCTCGAACTCTAAAAGAATGAGACTTTAAGTTCATTCAATATGTTTAAATATGATAAATTAGGGCTAAATAAAAACGAAGAGTTAGAATTAGAAATAAACTAATTAAATGGATGGTCAAGATTAGACTTAATTTTTTAATTAAGTATTTAGGATTAATTATTTAGATTATGTATTGAGCTTAAGAACTAATTCCCGGAATAATTCATTCAATAGGCCCAATATCAAACTATTTTAGTAAAATTAACATAAGTTTTGACTCACAAATGGGAATTGAATAATTTTTAATGTGTTAGAAAGCTAACAAAATTATATACAATAATATGTGAAATAATTCTTAAAATTCTAAAGATATCCTACCCAAAATTAAAATTCAAAATAATATTGTGTATAACTTACATATATTGCGACAAATCTTATAATTTCTATCCTTTAAAATTTATAAACTATTATATGTTTTCAAGTATACTATCATATCAATACTCAATTAAAATATGAATTCATCAAATACAACAGTTACATTCATACTTAATATTTAGGCTAATAAAACAGTATGTGTACCTCCGTCATAGTCACCGACAAATAACTTCAAATATGTTGTTAGTAAAACATAATTAATCATGTATAGCACCTATAACACATAACATGCATAACTTAGAAAGACGGGCGTTAGAATCCCCCTACCTTATAAAAGTTTCATCCTCGAAACTAAGAAAACTCATAATATCGCGCCTTTATATCCTTTTCAACTTCCCATGTTGCCTCTTGTACTCTATGATTTTGCCATAAAACATTTACCATTGCAATTTTCTTGTTGTGAAGCTTCTTCACTGTACAGTCAATTATTTCTATTGATTTTTCCTCATAACTATGGTCATCTTAAACCTGAATGGTATGTTGCTTTAATACATTATTAGGGTTTGGTATGTATTTCCTTAACATAGATAGATACATGAAAGACATCATGAATAAAAAACATCTCCTCAGGCAACGACAACTCATAAGCCACATTTCCTACACGCTTGACAATTGGAAAAGGTCCTACAAAATGTGAGCTTAATTTTTCTTTCTTTCAAAATCTCATAACACTCTTTATCAATGCCACTTTAATGAACACTTGATCACTTAACATAAACTCAAGGGGTCTATAATACTTGTCATGATAGCACTTTCAACGATGGTTTGCCAACATTCTTTGTCTAATAGTGTTAATTGCTTTAGTAGTTTCTTCTATCAATTGAGTTCTCCCTTGTAGCCGTTGATCCAATATCTTTTTCTCTCCTGCTTCGTGCCAAGCAATTGGCGACCTACAATGTCGCACATATAACATCATATGGAATCATTTCAATGGTCGCCTGGTAACTGTTGTTGTAAGCAAATTCTGCCAAAGACAAGTATTTGTGCGGCGCGTGTCGTCAGACGGTGGTCAGAGGTGCCCTGATCGGGGCTACGTAGAGGCATGCGAGAAGAGAGAGCAAGAGAAAGACAAACGGGAATGAGGAAGATGAGGGGTTTGGGGTATCTGAAAATTTAGGTTTTTTTTTTTTTTTTTTAAATCTGATAATATCTCTTTTTTTATTCATTTAGTTTTTACTTATTTATCTATTAATTTATTTATTAAATTTCTAAAAGAAACCCTATAAAAATTATAATTTCTCTAGATTTTATTTGGACTCCTAACTATTCATAATCTATCCAAATAAATCTTTTAAATTTTCTAAAGTTCTTGTTACAATTTAAATAATATTTTGGTCCAATAATTTAATAAATCAATGTTTTTTCGAACCCAAATGTTATTAAAATAATTATATAACACAATTAAATCATAATTATTTTAATCTTATTAAATTTCAACATAAATCTTCAAATTTCAATAAATTGTATTTATCAATTTAAGAGTTTCTTATTATTTATTTCCAATAAATAATAATATCATAAGAGATAAAACTCTTTAAATTCTAATTATTCTTCATTTATAAACTTTAATATCTTTTATTATTTATTCCAAGGAATAATATATAATTTGAGATATTAAAATCTATTTATTATAAATTACTAATGATTTTAATCTCATAGTTTCATAATTAAACCATTTTAAAATTAAACATTATTTTCCTTAAAATTTTAAAAATGTGGGATGTTACAAACTTGGTCCCCCTTGAAGGGGTTCACCTCATTTTTTCACACACCAATTCAAAAATTTATGTCTCAATTTTTCAAAATTTTCTCCCTCGGTCGAAATTCTCTTGGTAGGCTTATATAAGATATGACCAAAGCCCAAAAGTCAAAACCTAATATATATATATATATACTAGTCAATGGCTCGTGCCTAAGGCACGAGCAACCCGTTAATATTATTACTATTTTTCTAACATTTTATTTCTTGTCAGAAGATTAAAAGTGATTTAAAAATGAATAAGTAAATAAATATATTTTTGTTTTGAATTCTTGTAAGTAAAGAAAGTATATAATATTATAAATAAATAGTTCATAATTAATAAATTTTTTCTCTTCAGCTTTGAAATTAAATTGACTGTGTTACTTATTGAATTTAAAATTCATTATTATTATTATTATATATTTTGCTACTCCTCTAATTCTATGACAATTTTTCCTTTGTTTAAATAACATGCAAAGCTAACAAATTAATTTATATTTATTATTATAAGAAAATAAAGGAAGTGAATGAAGTACCTTTGTGGAAGGCTGTTGTTGAGGAAAGAGGAAGGCTGAGACAGAGTAAAACTAAATTTGGAAGAGGCTACATATAATATGTAGGGGCAGGCGGTGGAATAGTGAATATAAGATAAAAAAGTAAAATAATAAATAAAAAAAAGCACTTTTACATAGAACCAATTTTTGTATATATAGTGGACTAAACAAAAATGACTATATTCTACCAGACAAATATATTTATATATATTATTATTATAAGAAAATAAAGGAAGTCAATGACTTCGTGCGGAAGGCTGTTGTTAGGAAGGAGGAAGACTTAATTTTGTTTTTTGTTTTTTTTTTGTTGATCTTCTCCCTAGATAGAGTAAAACCATATTTGGAAGAAACTATATAAAATAATATATAGGGCCCGGCGGTGGAATAGTGAACGTAAAAGGAGAAAGCAAAATAAAGAATATAATGAACAAACCAAAAAGATGAAACGTGTAATAGTGAAAAAAAAAACAGCAATGTAATCAACTAAGAGTGGGAGACTCACTACCAAACAAAAAAAAAGGATGACTCAAAAAATTATTCGTGCATATATATATATATAGTATATATATAGTATATATATATATATATGAGAGTTTATTTATTTGATACCTTATGTTTTTATAAAGTATCATTTTGGTATATTCTGTTCTCAATAATGCTCATATAGTATCATGTATTTTAAAATTATACATATTTAATACCTTAGACTCAGATTTGATAGATAAAATTTTATCAATATGATCAAACTGTCATCAGTTATATGTAATTAAGTAATTAAATTTAAATTTGGAACTTATATAATTGACATCAAATTGATTAAATTGATAAAATTTGAGTATAGTGTACCAAATATATATGATTTTAAAATACAAGATACCAAATATGTACGATTTCATAATATTGGGTATCAAATGAACATTATTGTAAATACAGGGTACCAAAATGATGCTTTACAAAAACACAAGATAACAAAAGGTTACCTACCCTATATATATACAATAAGCCTAACGACACCACCTCACTTTAGAGGGAAAATAAAAAATAAAAAGAAAGAAAGAAGCTTAACGTGATTTCAAAGAAAAAACTCAAATAAAATATTCTAGAAACTCCTTTGTACTTTATCTTTCTTCATCAGTTTGTTCTCAAAATATGAGACTTTTGTTTTCATCCAGTTTACCGTCATTCTCTACTCTATCCAATATAAAGCTTTGAAAAAGCTTTGAATAATGGAGAAATATTTTAATCTTTTCATTATTTTATTCTTTCTCTACTTTTTAAATTATTAATTTTAATATTATATATATTTTGTAAAACTATTTATAGGTTGGAAACTTGCTAGAAGAAGTTTTTATTTTTTATTTTTGGAGTATTTTCTACTACTGGTTAGTATATTCTGTACATATAATTTTATATATTTAACATTAAGTTTAAGAGTTTATATTTAATTTTTTATCATTAAACTTGCTTGTATGATTGTGTTTGAATGTATATTTCTATTTTATTTATTTAACTCAACTTGTTTAATACGTCTACTAAATACAAACAACATATAAACTACCTTTGTTTAGTTTTATTTATAAAATTTATTAATAATTTTTATTAAATTTGTATAATTTTCATATAAATTTCAAATTAATAAACAATATTATATACAAAAGAATGACATAATATATAAATAATATACTAAAAGAGTATGAAAAGTATATTATGTACATATAATTTTATATTTTTAACATTAAGTTTAAGAGTTTAATTTTAGTATTTTATCATGAAACTTTAATTGCTTGTGTGATTGTTTTGAATGTATATTTCTAATTTATTTATTCAACTCCACCTGCTTATTATATATACTAGATACAAACAACCTATAATCTATATTTGCTTAATCTTATTTATAGAATTTATTAATAATTTTTATTAAATTTGTATCATTATCATATAAATTTCAAATAAATAAACAATATTATATACAAAAAAATGGCTTAAATATATTAAAATAAAAATTAAATCAAAACATTGTTTATGCTTTTAAAAAAAATATATATGTAATATGATTATCTTTTTAAATATAAATGATAATTTTTTTAATAAAATTTGAAATTATGTATTTTATATTATTTTTATAATGATATTTTATAATATTTAAATTTATATTAATATACGTATTAAATATCTAGTCTTGTATTAAATATTATTATATAACGTTTGAATTCATATTAATATAATTAGTAAAAAACTAGAATTATATATTATTATCATAATAATATTTTATAACATTTGAATTTATATTAATATAATTATTAAATATCTAGTTTTGTATTATATATTATTATAATAATGATACTTTATAACATTTGAATTTGAATTTATATATTAATATAATTATTAAATATATAGCTTTATATTAAATATAATAATAATAATAATAATAATATTTTATAATATTTAAATTTATATTAATATAATTAATAAATATATATTTAATTAATTTTACATATATATTACTTTAAATATTTAGAATATTCCATTAAAGTTAAAAAAAAATCCTTAAAACTAAGAATTTTTATTATCTACACACTTTTTATATAAAGAGATGTGACTTTGTTTGAAATCATATTTTGAAGTGTTTTGTTGAAGAAAGAATCCCACAATTGAAATGGTAATTTTTAATTATTTTTTAGGGATTCAATTATTATTAAATCATTAAATTTTTTATTGAGACTACAAAATTATTATCAACAGTGATAGCTCCTTCTAGAAAGTACAAATTTGGGGTGAAAAAAAAAAGAAAAGAAAAATTGAAGAGATAAATCTTACATAAAACTCAAGTTGGTGGTTCTCTTAAAAAGTATTAGTAGTAGCAAAGGAGAGTCTTTTGTCATGAATGATATTGCAAATGAATTTGAGGAACCTCAACATGGTGATGAAGTTAATAATGTGAGTGAGGAGGATCTATGTCACGATTTACAAATGCTATGACATAAATTTCCCAAAGAAACAAAAAGAGCTATTAATGTGTTGAATTATACAAAAGAAGTAGAAGTACATGGCAACCCCTAGGGTACAAGTCAGAAAGCCCAAGGCTTTCTCCTGGGGGACACGGGTCGCGGCACACCCCAATTTGTGCCGCGACACCTTGGCGATTTCAGAGAATCGCCAGGCCCCTTCCATGCACACGGGTCGTGACACCTGAAGAACAACACCGCGACTCAAGCTCCACAACCCAGAATCCCTTGCGATTTCTCGAGCCAATTTCACTAAAATTTGCCCTAATCAACACCCAAACCCATATTTACGTCTAGAACTCATATCAACACTACATAATCATTATAATTACCCCAAAAACTACTCCATACTCTCACCAAAATCCAAAATCAGCCTAAGGTTTAAACCTCGAAAAAACCCTTAAACTACAACATAAATCTACAAAAAATCAGAGTAAAGCCTTACCTTAGAGACGATTTTGACCCTGAGCTAAATCCCAAAACACTACAAGCTTCAAATTCTAGAGCTTCTCCTTCAAAATTCTAAGACCTTGGAGAGAGAGATAGGTGCACGAGAGAGAGAAGGAGAGCAGCAGTTGGGAGTGATTTTTTTTTCCTAAGTGTTCTGCTGAAGTCTAGCCTAACCAAGTCTATCCTTTTGCACTAAAATGACCAGAATACCCCTAGGTCAATTCCTAGCCATTTAATACCACCAAGGGAAAATCCGTCATTTGCCACATTCCCGCTAATTCCTCGAGTAGTCTTATAAATCCTCAATTAATCCCGGCATACCCAAACAATTGCTAAATAACTACCTGTTACCTGGTAACCCAAAATACGTACTACGTTCCCAAAATATCCCTAGGCTCACCCCGAGCCGGGTATTATGCCCCGTTGTGACTATTCTCCTAATCCACTCTCTAGGATCGCCTCGGACCACACATCTCAAATGTATCTCCACAATAGTGTGGTCTCAATCATAACACATACATAATTACATTTATGCCCTCAACATGCCAAAATTACAAACATGCCCTTATTAACCAGAATGGGCCCACATGCATATTTAATACACCTAAACATGCATTTCTAGTTATATTATAACATAAATCAAGCAATCAAATAATAATACACATATATCATAATTAATTCACCTAATCCTGCAATTAAATCATTTATTGTCCTCCTGACATGCTAATCAAGACACTAAGCCTTATTAGCAAATTTAGGACGTTACAACTATCCCTTCCTTATAGAAATTTCGTCATCGAAATTTACCTGAATAGTTCGGGATGCCGATTTTGCATATCTGACTCAAGCTCCCAAGTTGCCTCCTCTACTTTGTTTTTTCTCCACAGTACTTTCGCTAAGGCAATGGTCTTGTTCAGTAAGACTTTATCCTTTCTTTCTAGGATTTGAGCCGATTTCTCCTCATAAGATAAATCTTGGTCCAATTCCAAGTTTTCATAACTTAACACATGTGCAGGATCTGAGACGTACTTCCAGAGCATAGACACCTGAAATACATTGTGAGCCCCTGATAAAGCTTGAGGCATAACTAATTTGTAGGCCGCCTCTCCAGCTCGTTCCAGAATCTCAAAGGGGCCAACAAATCTAGGACTTAACTTGCCTTTCACTCCAAATCGTTTCACTCCTCTCAAAGGAGAAACTCTGAGAAACACAAAATCACCGACTTGAAACTCTACACTTCTACGTTACAAGTCTGAGTAACTCTTCTATCTACTCTGTGAGGCGAGCATTCGAGCTCTAATCTTCTCAATTGCCTCATTAGCCCTTTGAACTATCTCAGGACCTAAGTACTTCCTCTCACTCGTCTCATCCCAATGAAAGGCGGTCTACATTTCCTCCCATACAACATTTAATACGGAATCACTCCGATAGTCACTTGGTAACTGTTATTATAAGAAAACTCAATCAAAGGGAGATACTTACTCCAAGATCCTCTAGTATTTGGATTGTCCTCTCCGACTGTCCATTCTTCTAAGGATGATAAGCTGTACTAAATCTCAACTGCATGCCCATAGCCTTTTGCAGGCTTTCCCAAAACTTATATTTCAATGTGGGGTACCTGTCTAACACTATTGATTTCGGAGCCCCATGGAGACGCATGATCTCCTTTACAAACAACTCAACATACTGCTCCACTGTAAAATTTGTTTTGACAGGCAAAAAGTGGGTTGATTTGGTGTACCTATTAACAATCACCCACACAAAATCATGTTGCCCCACTGTTCTTGGTAATCCTGTTAGGAGTGTGTCCTAAAAGCATGTAAAAGACATTTGTTTTCTGTGAATAAATAAATATAATGGTTTATTATTATTGTCATATTTAGATTGTTAAATTATTGTTTGAATAATTTTGTAAATATCAGAAAAATTCCATATTCATTATTGAGGATGTGATCTTGTATTAGTACGAGAGAATTAAGATCACATGAATGAATAAAAATAGTCAATAACAACAAATTAAAGTTATGGAATTCTTTAATTGGAGTTGTAAGTACGGTTTACTGAGTATCATAATGATACAAATAATCTAGATTCAGATTATTGATGTGGAAATACATCTCGGTAAATGTGCTTTATATAATATGATTATATAGGACATGGACCGATATGAATTAAAGTCTTTATCTAAAAACCATTTAAAAATAAAGACTTGTAATTCATATCATAACTGATGATCATTTATAGATCAACCTAAATCCTCAGTGTTCATGAACTCCTGTTCATGTTTATTAAATCTTTTGATTCATTCGTTAAGGTCTCTTCAAAGAATGAGGCTAATGACTTTTGTTTTGGAGATTTAATATCATGGATGGCTGGGAACATGTATCAACAACACAGAATCTAATCTTTACTAACATATCGTATATTAGTTCCCTTAAGGATTAATTCTGGAACTGAATGATTTTGAGCTCAAATCTATAATTAGATTATAGATTAATTATTCACTAGTGAATTAATGGTACTTAAGGAATAAGAAGTAAATTAGAAAGGTAAAATGGTAATTCTTCCATTCTAATTTATGAACTAATTAATTAGAGGGTTGAACTATTGTAAGATGGTTATATCAATGGACGACTTAAGAGAAGATTTCTATAAAAGTATATATATAACATAAAGAGTGCAATTCTGAATTTATAGTAGAGTAATATCAGAATTAATAAATTAACTATTATAATTAAAGAGTTTAATTATTTAATTTATTTATTGGAGCTTAATGTTATAGGTCCATGGTCCCCGAAATGGCTCAAACAATCACTGACAAAGGTAAATACAAAAATGGGCAAAAATGACTTATGTGATAAGTAAAATATTTTTCTATGTATCAAACATAATTATTGTTTAATTATATGTAATGTAATTAATTATTTGATTTAACAAAAATATAATTAATTTTGAATTAATTTATTTTTGGAATATTTGGTATTTAAATAATAATAAAAAATTGGGAAAAATCACATGTCATCACTGGCATGTGGTACACGTGTAGCACAGTGCACAGTCACTGTGCTACAAGCATAAGAGACTGTGATAAGTTTCTAGGTTCCACAATTTTAGTTATTTAAATTTTAAATAAATAATGAGATATTGTAATTTTATTAAAATATTATTATTTAAACAAAAATCTGATAACTGATTAGTTATTTTCAAAATTGTTTAAAATAACTAAGATTTTATTTTAATATATTGGATATATTAAATATAGGATATCAGTTTTTCAGAACGTAACTTTTCAGGAATAGAAAAATATCTAAAAATCTCTCTCAGAGAAAGAGAACAGTGATACAATCAAAAGTCACTGTTCTTCACAAAACCTAGGTCCAAACTGTATCACATCTCATGTGTTGAGAACATCTGATAAATAGTTTTTTGCCTATTGTTTGTATAGCGAGCCCACACTCGTTCTTTGTGTGCTGAGAACATTTTGGAAGATCTTGGTGTGAGATCTCAAGGATTTAGCCATACAAAAAGATAGCAGCAAGGAAGAACCTGAGGTAATTTTTCTATTCATGTCTTTGATTCAATATATATATGCATGTGAAGAAGTAGATCTAGAAATCTTATGAGATTAAACTAACAATTTGATTGTTGTTCCGCTGCGTATAATCTCTGATTTGATCCAACCATGAAGTCCATGGCAATATCTTCTCACTTCCACTCTGGACTCCCTAAAGGCTGCAGCAACCTCACTGGTCCTTGTGTTCATCCTTCACCTATTGACAGGTTAAACACTTGGCCGCATAATCCACCACATCCTTCTTCATTCCCAATGTAAAGAATAAGGAGTTGTATGAGACTCATCCAGAATCTCTGACGTGATACTAGAATCCATCGGAACACAAATCCAATTTTTATACCTCAACAGATCTACCTCTGAAATAGTAAAATCTCTAGCCAATCCCGCTAATACATTCTCCATGTGTTTCCTCAGTTGAGAACCCTCCTTTTGTGCTTCTCTGATTATCTCAAGGAGTGTGGAGTGAAGAGTAATGTGGCTAGCTGATCAACTACCGATTCAATTCCCACTCTCATTATTTCTTCAGCTATCTTTTCTGATATCTGTCTCGAACTGAACAACTTCCTTAGGCCCTTTCGACTCAATGCGTTTGCCACCACATTGGCCTTTCCTGGATGGTACAAAATCTCATAACCATAGTCCTTTACCAACTCCAGCCAACATCTTCAATGCATATTCAAATCCTTTTGAGTAAAGAAATACTTCAAACTCTTATGGTCAGTGTATATTTCGCACTTCTCTCCATACAGGTAATGCTTCCATACCTTCAGTGCAAATACCACTGTTGTCAGTTCTAGATCATGAGTGGCATACCTCTGTTCATACTCCTTTAGCTGTCTGGACGCGTAGGCTGTCACCTTCCCAGGTTACATCAATATAAATATACACATAATTATATATATATATATATCATATGCACACATATACAAATATTCAAGAACAGAAATATTTACCTCTTGAAGCCTATCAAGTGTGATTGAGTATTTTCGTATATATATATCGATCTTCCTATCCAATGCTTTGAGTACTCAAACAACGATCTTTCAGAGTGTTCTCTATACCTCAAGATGTGTAGGCACATATAGAGCATGAGTTTGTAATTTAGAAATCACATGTATACCTCAACACATGAGAATTTGAGTTATGGCTTTAGAAGGGTTAGAATAAAAGAAGAAGATAATGACAATTTCTTGTCTGACAAATTCTGAAAATTTTCATGAATCTCCACTCTTTTGTTTTCTTCTTGTTATTTCATAATATATATTATATGTTACCTTATTATTCCTAATAATAATAGTAATATATTAATAATATCATAATGATGATAGAAATTGATTTAGGTAAATATCTAACTTACCAAATTTGAAAACATCTATTGTCAAATCATTAAATAAATAAAAATAGAATGAAAACAATACTCATACTTTATCACTACACTGCTACACGGATGGCCCAATCCCTAGATTGTGTCATGTGTGTATAGAAGTATTTCCTTTCAGGGATATTGCATTTTTCTTTTATTTATTTATTTAATTAAAATCAATCATTCAACAAAAATATGGTATTATCTTTTTAATGAAATATCACTACTATATTTCAAAATTTAAATTTTAAATTCAAAATTCAAATTCAAATTGATGATCATCATTATCATCATCTTTTTAAAATTCAATAAATAAAAATCTATTTTGACTTACCAATTTTATTTTGGGAAATTTTCAAATATACGGTAAATTAAAAAAAAATCTAATTGACAGTAACTACACATATATATGGTAAATTAGAAAAGTAATTCAATAAATATGATATCTAAAACTAATTATAACTTTACAACACCTATCCTAATAAAGAGTCCATTACACACAGACGCCCACCCACAAAACTCAAACACACATAGGCCCACCCAAAAAACTAAAAAACTTTACATTTCTGCTTTTGTATGATCATGTTTGCATTGTTGTACTACTTTGTATTCTTATTCTACTCGTCATTGCTAGTTCAAACACTACTTATACATACTTGATATTAAGATTAATTAAGTTACTATTAACTTCACGAATTTGTAACAAAACCCTTTACAAAACTATTACTGGAATTAAATTTCAAAACATGTAGTTTTTTTTAATAACAAAAATAGCTTTTGCAATTGCAATCTTTTCCCTACAAATAAAAAATAAAAATACAATAACTATTAGAAAAATATTTGTTAAAAGTCAATATACAGTATCTACAAATGTATAATACAAATTCAAGAAATTGTAATAGATAGTTACAGAACCAAAATTTAACAAATTATAAGAATTGTAACCAACATTTCATTAAACATACTTATTATAAACATTCACAAACTTGTGAGTGTTCAGAAACTATCCTAGAATCTTAATATACAGTGCCAGAAAGCTATATGAGTGATTATGGTAGATAAGTACAGCTATTTACACGACCCTCTATAGCAAAAGTGGGACCTCCTTGATTTGCATATGAGATTCTAAACTAAACTAATTAAAAATAAACATATTTACAGAAAGAAAAAAGTGATATCTCAAACTTTTTAGAAAGGTATGAACATAAAAGTAATTCAATCTCAATAGATAGAAGTTCACTGAAATCATGAAATAATAAAAATAACAAAAATTGGAAACAAACTTTTCCAAATTAGAACACATAGAACCAAATCATATTGCAAACAGACTTTACAAAACAATAACATCAAAAATCTAGAAACAAACTTTTCAAAATTGTAACATATAGAACCAAATCATACTGCAAATAGATTTTACAAAAGTGTAACAGACTGTTACAAAACCACATTAAACAATAAACATACTTTACAAACTTATAACAGATTGTTACATATCCTGAAAATAACATATAACACCATTCTTTCTTGCATAAAATTGAAAATTTTCTTTGTTTAAAGTCAATGAATTGAACTTAAAGCACCCAATAAAATGACCATATATGCTTAAAGGGCATTGAAATGTTTTACTCATTTCAATCAAGCAAAATAAACAAAAATGAAACATAGGGTCTTGTTAATTTTGTTTTTGTTGACAATTCTAATATCTCTTTTCGAGTCCCAAAGAAAATATTCTGAGCAATATATTTGATAAAAGTGCAATTTTATTGTTAGAATTTACACCAAAAAGAAAATAGCCCTGGTTGTAACATACATAATCTTATAGCCCCCTTGTTGTAAGCAACTATACTAATACATAAGTTAACAAGAGTTGTTCTCCATCGCAGCTTAAACACCTAATAAGCTGAAAAGCCTGTTGCCTCCTCACTGATTGATGATCTAAAGCAAGCATTTTATCACAGTATACTGTAAGCACAACACTCTGCCTCTGCAGAAGTAAGATGAAAAGGTACAACAACAACAAAACCAATGCTTGCAAAAGATGAGATCTGCACATCCCATCAAAACGGTCCTATCTACCATCGTCGAATTAAGAGTTTCTCAGCCTCGGAATGGCAGTCTTTCATTTTCAAAAGGCAACTCGATCAAAGTAGCGTTGGCATAGAATTCTTTTAGGGCTAACCAAACTAAATGAAAATAAAGAAAAAGAAAGCTTGAAACCCCAACTATTAGAGTTCAAACCAACAAAAATGTGACCAAGCAGGAGAACAAATGGTGGGATCAATGGGAAAATGGAGAGACTAGCTTAGAAAGAAGGATGATAGAGCGAATGAGAGAGAATAATGAAGAGAATGATAGAGAGAGGAGAAGGGGAAGAGCACATTTTCTGCACTTTCTTTTTAATCTTTATTTAGTTAAAAAAAAGCTATTTTATTATTTGTTTGTTTTAAAAAAAAACTGTATAAAAAGAAAAGCTTAAAATACCATATATTTGAAATAGGAAAACATAAAAATGAAAGACACCGTATATTTCAAAATTTTTTGAGATATACGGTGACACATGTAATTTTTCCTTTTATTTTCTCACACTCAAATAAAATAATTAATTTCAAAATTTTATTTATTTATTTATTTCGAAATTATATATTTAAATCAATTAAAATATTTTCAAAAACTTAATAATTAATTATTCAACCTCAATTATCATATAATTGTATATTTGACCCAAAGAATAAAAAATTTCTCAAATTTCCAAATTACATTTTTACCCTTGTATCAACTCTTTCATTGATATGGTATTGATAAAGCCACCCTGGGGACCTATAATATCAATCACTAATAAATATTAGAATATTAATCAAAGCTCTTTGATTAAATAATCATATTTATTAATATTATGATTACACCACTATAAATATGAGATTGAACTCTTGATAATTATAGACATATATTTACATAGTACTTTATTAAAGAGTAAAATGTCCATTGATATAATCATTACATACAACGTTAATCCTCTATTAATGGTTCATAATTAAAAGGGAATAAAATTACCATTACACCCTTTTAACTATATCTTGTTCCTAGAGTACCATTGACTTTACTAGTGAAGGTTGTGTCACAACAAGTTTGCGATGTGAGCGCTCATAACCTTTTCAATTCCAAAAGTCAACCTAATAGGAACAATTATTCAATCTATAAGAATATATAGATTCCATATCTGTTAAACTATGTTCCCAACCATATATATCATTGAGTCCCCAAAACAATTTTTCTTAGCTTGATCATTCTGACAAACCTTAAAGCATGAATCAAAGGATCAAATGACATATATAGGAGTTCATAGTAATCTCAGGTTTAAGATCATCATGTATATGATCATCATTTAATGTGTTCTATTAATACTATGAAACAGTGTTTAAACAAGTATTAACAAATCACATTTGATCTAGTTCTGTATCACTATATATAAAGTACCTTCACTAAAGTGTCCTACTACACTAGTGGCCCGGATCTAGGTTACTTGTATTCATAACACTAGCGAACCGTACTTGTAACGCCCTACAACCTTAGAACCGTTACCAAGTGATTTATAAATGTGCCATTAGCTCACTAATCGAGGTTTTAGGTTAAAAGTGTGATTAAATTGAAATAAAGAGTCATTTGAAAACATTAGTTATAAAAGAGTTGAACATTAATAAAATCATAATCCCAAAATATAGTTTCGAAAATACATTACAACTGAAAAATGTATACATGGTCGACCTAAGCGACAAAATCAATTGTTACAACATATCCCGCAAAACAACCCCTACTGTGGCAACTAGGTAGGCTGAACATGTACATGCCGCTCCACGCTCTCCAACTCAAGGCTGATCGACATTTCCCTTACCCTTACCTGCACCATATAATACCTATTAGCCGAGGCCCAACAAGAAAATTCAATGCATAACATAATACAATTCAATCCGATAATAAAAAAATTAGACAAATAGCATATTAAACATATAACGACCTATACCAACCCAGGTGCTTTACCAGAAAATGGGTTCACGGTCATCACAGAGCGGGTGAATACAACACCCTTAGAGGGTCTCGCCCTAGCGGCCTGCACTCAGCGTGCTTTCGCCGTTCCCAGCCTTTGTCGTTCTTGGCCATCATCATTCTCGACCTTCACCGTTCTCGGCCCTTGCCGTTCATTCATTGTAATGTACCACAAAGCATAACATTTACAAGTATTCACACAAATATAAATATATATATATATTAAACACAAATAATAGGGCCATGTCTTGAAACACAAATAATGGGGCCACGCCCTACTCTGCGAGCACAAACAATTTTCTTACCTGTATCCCGAGCTGATAGATTAACGCGATCCTGAGCATAATCCCCTAAGACGAGCTTTGACGTAAACCTAGTCACAATGCCTCCATTATAACAATCCATCAAGCCCTAAACCAAATAAGAGCTTCAAAATATTATTCTAGCCTCCGGGACCTTGAATCCTACTAAACTGTGTAGTAGGATCCTTCTCGAACCCTAAGATTTGGGTTCTCGAGCTTAAAACCCTAGATTGGCCATAATCCTCTATTTGTGTCGCGGTTCCCCCAATTAAAGTCATGGCGCCCCAACAATTAGAGTTGCTGCCCTCTCTAAGTCAAAGAGCCCAGCTCTCAATTTCCCTGGACACGCACCGTGGCACACCCTACCCAGGTCCGCGACGCTAAGGCAATTAAGCAAATCCCCAAGTCCTCCTGAGTTCACGCGGACCACGGTGCTCAAGAACAGCGACGCAACGCAATCCTGCAAACCCAAAATTTCCAGTGTTTTTTTTTTTTCTTCAGATTTCTAACCCCCTGCAAATCAATCCAAACATACTCTAATGCCATAATTAAGCCCCATATCACTTACACTATACTTAAAGCAGTACATAAACCCAAAGAAACTGAACAAAACCTCATCACAATCCAAATTCAATCACATAAGTACCAAACCCCAAAACTCTAAAAAAAAAAAAGAAAAATTTAGGAACAAAACGTGTTCTAATGATCTCGACCCTGAGACAATGGCCAGCACTTCTAGCTTCAATCCTTAACAAATCTTAGCCTTGATTCCTGAAATTACAGTGATTTTCCCTTAAAGTTCCAAAACGTCACCAAAGGGAGCGAGAGAGAAGGCAATGGGAGAGAGAGTGAGCTGAGAGATTGATTGAGTTTCTGGTTGGTTCTAGGTTACCTAAGGCTAGCCTACTCACCAAAAGACCACCATGCCCCTAGATAAATGCCTAGCCCTTCTAACACCACCAACGGCAATTCCGTCATTCGCACCATTCCCGCTAATTCCTCGAATATTCCTATAAATTCCCAATTAATTCCAACATACTTAAACAATCAATAAATAATTACCCCTTACCCGGTAACCCCGAACACGCGTTATATTCTCAAAATACCCCTAGGCTCACCTCGAGCCATGTATTCGACCCTGTTGTGACTATTTCGCTAATTCTCTCCCTAGGACTGCCTCAGATTACACATCACAAATATATCACCACAATTTTGTGGTCTCAAGCACAACACACATATAATTCACATTTATGCCCTCAACAGGCCAAAATTACAAATATGCCCCTAATAACCAAAATGGGCTCACATTCATATTTACTTCACCTAAACATGTATTTCTAATCACATAATCATTTAATCCACATAATAACACAATTAAATCAATTATTTCCCTCCCAGCATGATAATCAAGGCACTAAGCCTTATTAGCAAGTTTGGGACGTTACAACTATCCCCTCCTTACAAAAATTTCATCCTCGAGATTTACTTGAATAACTCGGGATACCGGTCCCGCTTCTCAGCCTCAAGCTCCCAAGCTGCCTCTTCCACTTTGTTGTTCCTCCGCAACACTTTTACTAAGGCAATGGTCTTGTTTCGCAAGACTTTATCTTTCCGGTCTAGAATCTGAATCAACTTTTCCTCATAAGACAAATCTTGATCCAACTCCAGGTTCTCATATCACAGCACATGCATAGAATCGGATACGTACTTCCTGAGCATGGACACATGAAATACGTTGTGAACCCCTGATAAGGCTGGAGGCATAGCCAATTTGTAAGTTACCTCCCCAACCCGTTCCAGAATCTCAAAGGGGCAACCAAACCTCAGGTTTAACTTGCCCCTCACTCTAAATCGTTTCACCCCTCTCAAGGGAGAAACTCTGAGAAACAAATGATCACCGACTTGAAAATCTACACTCTTGCATCTCAAGTTTGAGTAAATCTTCTATCGACTCTAGGAGGCGAGCATGCGAGCTCTAATCTTCTCAATGACCTCATTAGTCCTTTGAACGGTCTCAGGATCTAAATACTTTCTCTCACCCATCTTATCCCAATGGATGGGCGATCTACACTTCCTCCCATATAACATTTCATATGGAGCTACTCTGATATTCGCCTGATAGCTGTTATTATATGAAAATTCAATCAAAGGGAGATACTTACTCCAAGATCCCCCAAAATCCAGCACATAGGCCTGTAGTATGTCTTCTAGTATCTGAATTGTCCTCTCAGACTATCCATTCGTGTGAGGATGATAAGTGGTACTAAACCGCGACTTGGTACCCATAGCCTTCTGCAGGCTCTCCCAAAACTTAGAGGTGAAGGCGGGGTCCCTATCGGATACTATCGACCTCGGAGCCCCATGAAGTTGCATAATTTCCTTCACATACAAATCATTATATTGCTCCACTGTATGAGTTGTCTTAACATGCAAAAAGTGTGCTAATTTGGTGTATCTATCCATAATTACCCACACCGAATCATACTGTCATACTGTCTTCGGTAATCCAACCACGAAGTTCGTGGTGATATCCTCCCATTTTCACTCCGAAATCCCCAAAGGTTGTAGCAACCCTACTGGCCTCTGATGTTCAACCTTCATCTACTGATAGGTTAAACACTTGGCCACATAATCTTCTACGTCCCTTTTCATCCCTGGCCACCAATACAAAGTTCTCAGATCTTGGTACATCTTCGTCGTACCCGGATGCAAAGAGTAGGAGTAGTATGAGACTCATCTACAATCTCTCATCAGATACCAGAATCCATCGGAACGCAAATTCGACCCTTATACCTTAGTAAACCTATCTTTGAAATAGAATATTCCTTAGCCACTCAAGGCAGACATCCTCCTTGCGTTTCCTCATCTAGCGATCCTTTTCCTATGCTTCCTTGATCCTATCAAGGAGCGTGGACTAAAGAGTGATATTGGCTAGCTGACCAACTACCAATTCAATTCCTTCTTTAGTCATCTCCTCAGCTAACTCTTTTGATATCTGCCTCACATTGAATAACTATCCTTGGCCCTTCCGACTCATTGCATCGGCCACCGCATTGGCCTTCCCAGGATGGTATAAAATTTCATAATCGTAGTCTTTGACCAATTCTAGCCAACGTCTTTGGCGCATATTCAGATCCTTATGAGTAAAGAAATACTTTAAACTCTTATAGTCTGTGTATATTTCGCACTTCTCCCCATACAGATAGTGCTTCCAAACCTTTAGTGCAAATACCGCCACTGCTAATTCTAGATCGTTAGTGAGATACCTCTACTCATACTCCTTTAGCTGTCTCGACGCGTAGGCTATCACCTTTCCAACTTGCATCAATACACACCCCAAACCTTGCCTCGAAGCATCGTAATAGACTACAAACTTCTCATTGTCTGATGGCAGGCTTAATACCGAAGCGGTGATCACTCGCCGCTTCAACTCCTTGAAACTGTTCTCACATCTATCTGCCTAGAGATACTTGGTCTTCTTACGCGTCAGCTCATTCAACGGTGTGGCTATTCTGGAGAATCCCTCAATGAACCGCGGATAGTACCTTACTAATCCCAATAAGCTCCTAACCTTTGGTACACGGCTCGGTTTGGGCCAATCTCTCACTGCCTCAATCTTGCTTGGGTCCATGAGAATCCCCTCCTTACTCACTATGTGGCCCATAAATGTTACTTGGGGCAACCAAAACTCACATTTGCTGAACTTAACATTAGCCTATGCTCTCTCAACCGTTGTAGTACCAAACAAAGATGTTGCCCGTGCTCTGTCTTTGACTGGGAGTACACTAGTATATCGTCGATGAATACGATCACGAACTTATCTAAATAATCCCTGAAGACGCTATTCATCAAGTCAATAAAATTTGCTGGGGCATTGGTTAATCAAAAGGACATGACCAGGAATTCATAATTTCCATACCTCGTGTGGAATGCGGTCTTTGGTATGTCCTTCTCTCTAATCCTTAACTGGTGGTAGCCGGACCGAAGGTCAATCTCAGAGAATACCGTCTTCCCCTGTAGCTGGTCAAACAAGTCGTCGATCCTAGGCAATGGATACTTATTCTTAATGTTCAACTTATTCAACTCCCTGAAGTCAATGCACATCCTTAAGGATCCATCTTTCTTTTTGACAAACAACACTGGAGGACCCCACGGCGAAAAACTGGGTCTGATGAATCCTAGATCCAGCAACTCCTGCAACTAAATCTTCAGTTCCTTCAACTCTGCCGGAGTCATTTTATAAGGTGTCCTAGATACTGACTCCACCCCTGGCCCTAACTCTATGACGAACTTGATCTCTCGGTGTGGTGGAAACCTTGGCAAGACTGCTAGGAACACATCAGGAAACTCACATACTATTCTTGTCTTATCTGGTCCAACTAAAACAATCTTAGAGGTATCCACTATGTTCACTAGGAATCCTATGAAACCTTCTTGCATTAGGTATCTAGCCTTCAGTGCAGAAATCATAGGTACTTATTGTCCCCTCAAATACAAAGGGTACCTCCCCTTCCAGTTCAAAGGTCACCATTCTTCGCATGCAATCTATCGTTTCCCCATACTTTGATAACCAATCCATCCCCAGAATCATATCAAATTCATCTATCGCTAGCTCAATCAAATCCACAAACAACTCCCTACTGTCTATCTCTACTGGTAATGCCCTAACCCATCTCCTAGAGACTACCAGTTCCCCTGTTGGCAACAAAGTCCTAAATCCTCTAGCATACAAATCACTGTGTCTACAAAAATGGTCTATTACTCTAGCAAACATAAACGAATGAGTTTCTCTTGAACCAATCAATGCAGTAAATGAAGTATCGGCACTAGAAATCTGACCTGTCACAACCGAGGGGCTAGCCTCAGCCTCAATCTGGGTTAAGGTGAATACTCTGGCTGGAGTGAGGTTGTCACTCTTCTTCGGTTCTTCTTTTCTGGCTTGTGGGTAGTCCTTCCTTATATACCTAACACTCCCACAAGTGAAGCAGGCTCTGACTCTGCAATCTCCTTGATGTCGTCGCTTGCACCAAGGATACTCTAGGAAATTCCTCCAGTTGTTTTCCCAGCCCCGACAGCCACTGAAAGCACCCTGTGCCCTCCTATCTGAACCAGGAGGAACAAAAGAATCTGGAGCCTTTCTTTTCTGCTCATTGGGGGCACTACCCCAACTAGAACCAGTAAAATGAGGCACCATCCTCCGATCATCATGCCTAGCGGTGCCCTCCCGCCATATTTGATCCTTGGCCCCCTCAGTTGTAAGGGCCTTCTCCACCACCTGAGCATATGTGGTAGTCATCGGATCTAATGTTATCTTGACGTCATGGGCTATCATGATGTTTAATCCCCGCACAAACCGATCCCTCCGTGCCATATCAGTAGGCACCAAGTCCAGCATGAACTTCGCCAACTGGTCACACTTCAGTGTGTATTCTGTAACCATCAACCGGTTCTGAGTCAGCTTGACAAACTCATCCACCTTTGTAGCTCGGACTACAGCACTTTATTATTTCTCGTTGAAGATGCCCCTAAATTCCTCCCAGGTCATAACTGCCACATCCATCCTCTGGGACACAATATCCCATCAGATGCGGGCGTCTTCCCTCAACATGTAGCTAACACAGGACACCCTCTCATTCCCTTTCACCTGCAGTGAGTCTGTTCTGTCCTGAAAGGTGGGAGGATGCTGCTCCCTAAACCTCTCATATAAAGACTCCCACCTGTTTTCCATCACAGGATGGGCTGGCACTGGTGCCATAACCTATGGAGTTTGTAACCCAATACCCTGAGGCGGGGCCCGTTGCTCAACCTTAGAGCTCATCTTCTATTCGTTGAAGTCTGGCTTCCATTTCGGCAAACAACTGCTGCCAATTTTGTGGGGATGGTGGAGGGTCCTGATCCTGGTTGTCATCTTCAGCCCTATTGCCGCGAAGTCTGATCGATCACTGAGGCATAACTACAATATGCCTGCAATCAATGACGTCGCACATCAGACATGATAACAACATCCAAAACCACCTCCCAGTCCCATCAATCAGTCACAAACAACATATCAACACATCACACACAACATAAGCATACAACAATCAAGGGGGTCGTGCCCTGACATCATACACATATAAACACATTCATCATATTCTATCTATAACATTCAGGCAAACAAGGCAACTTAAACAAGCAGTTAAGCACATAATTCATTTAATACCGACCAACCCTGAGTTGAGCTTGTCACTAGCAGCGAGTGTATGTTCAGTCGATCTCCAGGAATCATAAACCTTGGCACGTTCTGATACCAAGTTGTAATGCCCTACTACCTTAGAGTCATTACCAAGTGATTTATAAATGTGCCATTAGCTCGCTAATCGAGGTTATAGGTTAAAAGTGTGATTACATTGAAATAAAGACTCATTTGACAACATTAGTTGTAAAAGATTTGAACATTCATAAAATCATAAAAGTTATACATTTGGGATCCCAAAATATTGTTTCAAAAATATATTACAACTAAAAAATGTAGACACAGTCGACCTAAGTGGCAAAATCAAGTGTTACAACATATCTCGCAAAACAACCCCAGCCGTGGCAGCCAGGTACACCAAACATTTACACACCGCTCCATGCTCTCCAACTCAAGGTTGGCCGACCTTTCCCTTGCCCTTACCTGCACCATAGAGCACCTGTGAGCCGAGGCCCATCATGAAAACTCAACGCATAACATAATACAATTCAATATGATAATACACAGCTTAGACAAACAACAGATTAAACATATAGCGACCTATGCCGACCCAGGTGCTTTACTAGACATTGGGCTCACGGTCATCACCGAGTAGGTGAATACAGCACCCTTAGAGGGTCTCACCCTAGCAGCCTGCACTCAGTGTGCTTTCATCGTTCCTAGCCTTTGTCGTTCTCGACCTTCGCCGTTCTCAGTGTTCGTCGTTCTCGGCCCTTGTCGTTCATTCATAGTCATGCACCACAAAACATAGAATTTACAAGTATTCACACATATATATTAAACACAAATAATAGGGTCATGACCTGAAACAAAAATAATGGGGCCACACCCTTCTCTATAAGCACAAACAGTTTTCTTTCCTGTGTCTCGAGCTGATAGATTAACGCAATCACGAGCACAATCCCCTAACCCGAGCTTTGACGTAAACCTAGTCACAGTGCATCCATAATAACAATCCATCATGCCCTAAACCAAATAAGAACTTCAAAATATCATGTTAGCCTCCGCGACCTTGAATCCTACTAAACCGAGTAGTAGGATCCTTCATGAACCCTAAGATTTGGGTTCCTAAGCTTAAAACCCTAGATTGGCCATAATCCTCTATTTGCACTGCACTGCCCCCAATTAGAGTCGTGGTGCCCCAAAAATTAGAGTCGTGGCCCTCTCTAAGTCAGAGAGCCCAACACTCAATTTCCCTAGACATGTGCCGTGGGGCGCCCTACCAAGGCCACGATGCTGAGGCGATTCTACAAATCCCAAAGGCCTCTTGAGTTCATGCGGGCCGCGACGCGACCCCACAAACCCAAAATTGCCAACATTTTTTTAGATTTATAATCCCCTACAAATCAATCCAAACATACTCCCACGCCAGAATTAAGCCCCAAATCACTTACACTTTACTCAGAGCAGTACATAAACCCAATAAAACTAAACAAAACCTCATCACAATCCAAATTCAATCACCTACGTCCTAAACCCCAAAACTCTAAAAAAAAACTGAGAAATTTAGGAACAAAACGTGTTCTAATCCTTACCTCTATAATGATCTCGACCCTGGGCCAATTCCCAACACTTCTAGCTTCAATCCTCAACAAATCCTAGCCTTGATTCCTGAAATTACAGTGATTTTCCCTTAGAGTTCCAAAACCTCACCAAAGGGATTGAGTGAAAACGAAATGTGAGAGAGAGTGAGCTGAGAGATTGATTTAGTTTCTGGTTGGTTCTAGGTTACCCATGGCTAGCCTACTCACCAAAAGACCACAATGCCCCTAAATAAATGCCTAGCCCTTCTAATGCCACTAAGGGCAATTTCGTCATTCCCACCATTCCCGCTAATTCCTCGAATATTCCTATACATCCTCAATTAATCACGACATACTTAAACAATCACTAAATAATTACCCAGTACCCGATAACCCCGAACACGTGCTATATTCCCAAAATACCCGTTGGCTCACCCCGACCTGAGTATTCGACCCTGTTGTGAATATTTCGCTAACTCGTTTCCTAGGACTGTCTCGGATTACACATCACAAATATATCACCACAATTTTGTGGTCTCAAGCACAACACACATATAATTCACATTTATGCCCTCAATAGACCAAAATTACAAATATGCCCATAATAACCAAAATGGGCCAACATGCATATTTAATTCACCTAAACATGCATTTCTAATCACATAATCATTTAATCAACATAATAACATAATTAAATAAATTATTGTCCTCTCGACATGCTAATCAAGGCACTAAGCCTTATTAGCAAATTTGGGATGTTACAATACTACCAGTAATTAATCTAAAGATTTCATAACTTTATTTTACTGCGAACTATTTCAAGTTTATTATCGTAGTCTCGATCATTTCATACCAATATGAGATTAAGACAACATAGATCAACTTTAATTTTTTTTTTATATTTACTTAATATTATTAACATAATATCAGACATAGTCTATATATATAATAATTCAATTTAATTATTTATTTCATTTAGAATATTTGTCGACTACAATTGCTTTAAGGGCACTATTCCCAACATACACAACCCAAACCCTGCCTCAAATCATCGTAGTAGACCACAAAATTTTCCTTGTCTGATGGAAGACTCAATACCAGAGCGGTGATCAGTCACCGCTTCAACTCCTTAAAACTATTCTCACATCTATCGGTCCAGACATACTTGGTTTTCTTACGTGTCAGCTCAGTCACTGGTGTTGCTATTCTGGAAAACTCCTCAACGAATCGTCAATAGTACCCTGCTAATCCTAAGAAGCTTCTAACCTCTGGTACACTACTCGGTCTCTCACTGCCTCTATCTTGGTTGAGTCCACCAGGATCTCTTCCTTAATCATGACATGCCCTAGAAATGTTACTTAGGGTAACCAGAATTTACATTTACTGAACTTAGTATATAGCCTATGCTCTCTCAGTCGTTGTAGTACCAAATGAAGATGTTGCTCGTGTTTTGTCTCTGATTGGGAGTACACCAGTATATCGTTAATGAATATGATTACAAACTTATCCAAATAATCCCTAAAGACCCTATTCATCAAATCCACGAAGGTTGCTGGGGCATTGGTTATCCCAAAAGACATGACCAAGAATTCATAGTGTCCATACCTCGTACGGAACGCAGTCTTTGGTATGTCCTCCTCCTTAATCCTTAGCTGATGGTAGCCAGACCGAAGGTTCGGTCTTAGAGAACATTGTCTTCCCCTATAGTTGATCAAACAAATCGTCAATCTTGGGCAATGGATACTTATTGTTAATAGTCAGCTTATTCAACTCTCGATATTCAATGCACATTCTTAAGTACCCACCCTTCTTCTTGACAAGCAGAACTGGAGCACCCCATGGTGAAAAGTTGGGTTTAATGAATCCTAGATCCAATAATTCTTGCAACTGAGTCTTTAGTTCCTTTAACTATGCTGGCACCATTCTATAAGGTGTCATCGATACTGATTCTGCTCCTAGTGCCAACTCTATGACAAATTCGATCTCTCAGTGTGGTGGCAATCCTGGCAAGTTTGTTGGAAATACATCAGGAAATTCACATACCAACCTAGTCTCACCTGGTCCAACCGAAACAACCTTAGAGGCATCTACTACGTTTTCTAGGAATCCTACGCAACCTTCTTGCAACAGGTCTCTAGCTCTCAATGCAGAGATCATAGGTACTCGTGGTCCACTCACTATCCCCACAAACAGGAAGGGTTCCTCTCCTTCCGGTTCAAAAGTCAACATCTTTCGCTTATAGTCTATCGTCCCTCATACTTTGCCAATTAATCCGTCCCTAGAATCATATCAAAGTCATCCATCACCAGTTCAATCAGATCCATAGACAACTCCCTACTGTCTATCTCCACTGGTAATGCTCTAATCAACCTCCTAGAGACTACCAGTTCCCCAGTTGGCAACAAAGTTCTAAATCCTCTAGCATACAGATCATAAGGTCTACACAAATGGTATATCACTCTAGCAGATACAAATGAATGAGTAGCTCTTGAATCAATCAATACAGTAAACGGAGAACCAACACTAGAAATCTGGGTTGTTAGGACCGAGGGACTAGCCTCAGCCTCGGTCTGGGTCCAGGTGTACACTCTAGCTGGAGTGAGACTGTCACTCCTCTTTGGTTGCTCTTTCTTGACTTGAGGACAATATTTCCTCTAGTGGTTGACACTCCCACAGAAAAAACATGCTCTGACTCTACACTCCCCCAGATGATGTCGCCTGCACCGTGGACACTCTGAGAAACTTCTCCAGTTCTCACCCCCACCATGACGACCACCAAAGGCACCCTGTGCCCTCCGATCTGGACCAGGAGGAATAAAAGAATCTGAGGCCTTTCTCTTCTGCTCACTGGGCCCACTACCTCGGCCAGAACCCATGAAAGGAGGCACCATCCTCCGAGCATCACGCTTAGCAGCACCTTCTTTCCATATATAATCTTCAGCACCCTCAACAGTAAGGGTTTTCCCACTACTTGAGCATAAGTGGTAATTCTCGGATCCAATGTTATCTTAACGTCCCAGGCTATCATTACATTCAACCCCCATACAAAGCAGTCTCTCCTTGCCATGTCAATGGGCACCAAATCTGATGCGAACTTAGCAAACTGGTCGAACTTCAAGGCATATTCTATTACAATCATTATGTTCTGAGTTAGATTGGTGAATTCACCCACCTTTGAAGCTCGAATTGTCACACTATAGTACTTCTCATTAAAAACATCCCTGAATTCATCTCAATCCATAGCAGTCATATCTCTTTTCTTAGACACAACTTCCCACCAGATGCGGGCATATTCCATCAACATATAACTATCACAAGCAACCCTCTCATTTCCTTCCACCCACATAAAATTCAATATAGAGGAAATCATGTTCATCCATCCCTCAAAGGTGGGAGGATACTGCTTTCTGAACCTCTTATATAGAGGCTCCCACCTATTCTCCATCACAGGCTAGGCTGGCACTGGTGCCACAACCTGTGAGGCCTGTAATCAAAAATCCCGAGGAGGAGCCTGCTATCTCAACTCTCGGAGTTCATCTTCAGTTCCTTGAAGTCTGGCTTGCATTTCTACAAACATCTGTTGCCAATTCTGTGGGGGCAGGTGGAGGATCCTAACCCTGGTTGTTATCTTCGGCCATATTGCCACAGAATCTGTTTGATCACCGAGTCATAACTTCAATATGTCTGCAATTAATGACGCTGCACATCAGGCATGATAACAACATCCAAAGAAACCACCTCCTAGTTCAAACGATCAATCGCACACAACAAACCAACACAATGCACACATAGAAAAATTATATAACAATCAAAGGGGCCATGCCCTAGCATTATATATACTCATCATGCTCTACATATATCAACAAGCAGATAGGCAATTTAGATAAATAGTTAAACATATATTCCACTTAATACCGACCAACCCTGAGTCGAGCTTGTCTTTGGCAGCGAGCGTACATGTTTGGTCAATCTCCAAGAACCATAAATCTTGGAACGCTCTAATACCAAGTTGTAACACCCTACTACCCTAGAGCTGTTAACATGTGATTTAAAATGTGCAATTAACTCGCTAATTGAGGTATTAGACCAAAAAGTGTGATTAAATTAAAGTAAGGACTCATATAATGAAACTTAAGTATAAAAAGGTTTGGACATTCATTATAGTCATAAAATAGTTACATTGGGATCCCAAAAATATTGCTTAGAACATATTTACAACTCAAAAGTCAGTATACGGTTGACCTAGGCGACAAAGTAAAACATTTATAGAACGTTCCTCAAAACTACCCCAGCCATGGCGGCCAGGTAGGCCAAACATGTACGCACCGCTCCATGCCCTCCAACTCATGCTTGGTCGGCCTTTGCCTTGCCCTTACCTGCACCATAGAGTATCTGTGAGCCAAGGCCCAACAAGAAAACTCCACAAACATGGCATATAACAATTTATTTCATTAAATGCATAACTAAATGCAAACATAACAAAAAACTCACAACAACGACCTAAGTTGATGAAGGTGCATTACCAGGCACTAGGTTCAAGGTCTTAACCGAGTGGGTGAGTACAACACCCTAGATGTCCATGCCATGGTGGCTTGCATTCAGCATGCTTATCGCCATTCCCAGCCCTTACCGATCCTGACCCTTTTCCGATCCCGACCCCTTATCTATCCCGGCCCTCATCGTTCAATCTTAACATACATACATGGCATAATAATTACATACATTCACATATAACACTAAGCACAGATAATTAGGTCATGCCATGTTCTACGGGAACAAACAGTTTTCTTACCTGAATCCTGAATTGACAGAATAGGGTGATCCCAAGCACGATCCCTAATCTCGAGCCTTAGCGGTAAAACCTAGTCACAACGTAATAATAATAAATATCTAGCAAACCCTAAACCAATTAAAAACTTAAGAATAATATTCTAGCCTCTGGGACATCGAACTCTACTAAATCGGGTAGTAGAATCCCTCCTGAGCCCTTAAGCTTGAGTTCTCGAGCTTTAAAATATGTTTTGGTCATTTCCCTTAATTAGAGTCGCGGCCTAGCCCCTAGGGCCATAGCGCGCTACAAGTCAGAGAGCCCAAGGCTCTCTCCTGGGGGATGCGGGGCGTGACGTGCCCCAACCTGCGCCGCAGCGTCTGGGCGATTCCAGAGAATCGCCAGGCCCCTTCCACGCACACGAGTCGTGGTGCCTGAAGAACAGCGCCGCGACTCTAGCTCCAAAACCCAGAATTCCCTTGCGTTTTCTCGAGCCAATTTCAGTAAATTTCACCCTAATCAATAATCAATACCCAAACCCAGAATTACGTCTAGAACTCATATTAACACAACATAATCATTATAATTACCCTAAAATCTACTCCATACTCTCACCAAAATCAAAAATCAGCCTAAGGTTTAAACCTCAAGAAAACCCTTGTTATACCCAGATTTCGAGCCATAGTAAATATGACCTCGAAAGCTGAGTCCGCAACAAATGGTCTCGTGAGGATTAGTGATCTAGGATTGTAAGTCGAGCCTGCAAAGTATGATGTATGATTTCGAAAGCGATGATCTCGAAATGACCTCGATCTCGAAAGGTAGCTCCGAGAACACTTTCATCTTCAGGAACTTCAGAGCATGGTTCTTGAGCTCGATATCCCATCTCGAAAGAAACGTTAGCTCGGGAGATGTCAGTGGCTCGCACAATGACATGAGACCAGAAATGCTGGAGACTAGAAGATACGCCATAACCACCTTGAGTATCTACAAGTGTAATAACTATGAGAGGTAGTCCTCATTAGTTGATGTAAATCCCCAAGAATTGTGGGATATTATTTAATACAGTTATACGCCCCCTGATCTTTGGGGGACGTTTCCTTTAATATCTGATTATTGGCATTTAAAGCCATTTATTTGTATTCACAAAAGAGTAACTACCCAAAATATGTGGGATAGTATTCTGCATCCTTCTCTATAAATAGAGAAGACATGCACCATTGTAAAGGACGGAAATCCTAATCCTTGAGAGAAAACTCTGGAGAATTCTTGCTAAAGAATTGTTTAGAGATAATCTTGAGATTAATAACAGAGACTCGTGGACTAGGCAGATTTAACTGCTGAACCACGTAAAAAACCGTGTTTGATTCGTTTGTTTATTTTTGGCCATTGTCTTAAATTGTTTACGTGCTCTATTCTTTTATCTGTTGACGAAAAACGGCGTCAACAGTTTGGTGCTTTCGTTGAGAGCCTTAAGCATTCATCCCTGAGAGATTCATGGCTGCAAACAATCAGAACACTCCTGAAGAAAATTACCCGAGGCATCCTGGAAAACAGCCAATGGAGAACCCGGACGCTGATGAGAGGAGTGGGTCCTCCGATTCCCGGGGGCCACCTCCACAACCAAGGGATGAGGACATGTACTATAACCCTGAACGTTATGTCCCTATTGTAGAATTGGAGAATCGGCAGCTGAAACAGTTGTTGGCAGAAGCCAACAAACGTAACGAGGAGTTGACTAGGATAGCCGCAGAGGCGCAGGTGGCTCAGCCCCCGCCTCCGCTCGAAGACCAAGTCCCTCCTCCAAGGGATGTGCACGTTCCTCCCCGGAGGCCCCGTGGACGTCCACGAAAAAATGCTGCCACAAGGAGGCCGACACAACCTCCAACACCAGCAGAGCCATCCGCCCCTTCTAGGCCTCAGAGGAGTACCCGGGCTCGGGTCCCGCCTAATACACCTGCGGAAGCACCTGCAGGAATTGAGAATAACCGAGCTCCTACCGAGGCTCGGACTCAGGTTCCTGGTAGTGCACCGAACGCAACTGGCCCATCTCGGGGAAATTCTGGGCCCTCTAGGCCGAAGCAAGGAAGACAACCACCGTCACCTATACGGTTCCCACCGTCTCCCATAAGATATCCTTCACCTCCCCGTAGAAACGCTCAACTTGTTCAAAATCAGGGTCAAGGGCGTACGGGGGATAGGCAAGGACACAGGGAGACTTTCCAGGAGCGGAGAGGCGCACAATCTGAGAGAAGTCAGACGTCCCGGTCTCGCACTGCGGAGACAAGGCGACATAGAAAGGATTCACCACGAAATGACCGATCAATAAGTTTCACCAGTGACGAGTCCGGAGAAATCAGGTCCGTCAGTAAACACGACCGAGGTCGTAAAAATACTGGAAGCCGCAAGACCCATCCCGACCTGCGGAATCATCTGAATCAGAGCAGGGGGAAGGGAGATCAGACGAATCCGGACCTAAGGAATCACCTAAATGGGCGTAGAGATCCCTCACGGAGACGCGAGCCTGGGATCGCGATTAATGACCGGCAATTCCAGACACCGCCTAAGGACCCAGTCCAAGAAAGGATTGATCAGCTTGAAAAAGCCTTTAGGCTTTTGAAGAATGAACGAGGGAACGGTCGATATGAGGACTCTGATGAGGAGCTCGAGCCGTTTGCTCCCAATATTTCTAACACTCAGTTCCCTCAAGGGTTCCGGATTCCTCACGTCCCAGCGTTTGAAGGAAAAACCGACCCATGCAGCCACTTGAGTACATTCAACACTATCATGAGAGCTAGTAACGTGGGTTACGAGCTCAGATGCATGTTGTTTCCGACATCATTGGCCGGACCTGCCAAGAGTTGGTTCGAGAAGTACAAGAGACATTCTATAACTTCGTGGGATCAATTGTCTAGAGACTTCAAGAAGCAGTTCCGAGCTATGATGGGAGTCAGACCCGAAGCATCCACTTTGACTAACGTCCGACAACAACCGGGCGAAACACTGAAGAGCTACCTGACAAGATTTAATCTAGAGGTTGCCCAAGCTCGTGACGTGGATGACAGTGGGCACTTGATGGCCATCCGAGCTGGTGTTTTACCCGGGAGTGCCCTTTGGGATGACATGCAAGGGAAACCGGTGAGGTCGATAACCGAGTTTAACAGAAGGGCGCAGAGATTTGTCAATGTAGAGGAGGCGAGGTCAACGCTCAAGGCGACCTCGCAGACCGAAACTACAACGATAAACATTAACTCCGCCTCAACCTCGGCTGACCCAGCAGCCCCACAGCCTACCTCGGAGAATCCCTCCAAGAGGAAAAAGAGCGAGGGAAATAACCCCGAGGCTGATGGAGGAAAGAAGAAAAAAGGAGAAAGGTATTTCTCCGTATATAAAGTGCACACCGAGCTCAACGAGTCTCGGGAAAACATATACCTGGCTAATGAAAACCAGGTCCCCTTCAGGCGTCCGGACCCTATGAGGAATCAAAAGTCCAAGAGGGATTCCAGCAAGTATTGTCGATTTCATAGGGACACCGGACACACAACTGATGAGTGCCGACAGCTGAAGGACGAGATCGAAGGGTTGATCTCGAGAGGTTATTTCCGGCAGTATGTCAAAAACCAGAATACTGGACAGGCTACTGCCAGCCAGAGAGTAGCCGCGCTTCCGGCAGCACAGAATAATAACTCCCGATCTCGGGATGAAGACAGGCCTCCGCCGATAGATGGAGAGGACGTAATAACCATCTCGGGAGGTCCTCATCTCGCAGGAGGGGGCAGAAATGCTCAAAAGCGATATGTGAATGAGCTGAAGACAGGGGACGGGTCTCCTTATGAACCCGAACCAAGGGCACCAAAAAGCCAAAGGGTTGAAACTCAGCCTATAACCTTCACCGAGGAGGATGCCTCCCATGTCCAGTTCCCTCATCATGATCCACTTGTCATCACCCTACAGCTTGCAAACAAAAGAGTGTGCCGAGTTCTCATAGACAATGGGAGCTCAGTTAACATTCTTTATAAAGCAACACTAGAAAAAATGGGACTCTCCTTTCGCGACCTGAAGGCTTGTGCAACCACGTTGTACGGCTTTTCTGGAGAAGGAACCGCCTGTATGGGGTCCATCGAACTCCCTGTGACCTTGGGAGACTATCCAGTCTCGGTGACCAAGGTGATGGAGTTCGTGGTAGTAGAGTTACCATCTGCCTACAATGTATTGCTCGGGAGACCCGCCCTGGTCGGGCTGGGGGCAGTTTCATCTGTAAGGCATCTATCCCTTAAGTTCCCAACTCCAGGCGGAGTCGGAACATTGAAAGGAGATCAATTGGCAGGAAGGGAGTGCTACAGCATTTCCTTAAGGGGAAAGAAACAAACGAGCGCGCAAGCACTCGTCGTCATACATAATAAAGATGGGACAGTTTTAGAAATTGATGAGGAGATCGATCCGAGGATTGAGGAGAAGGTTGACCTCCAACCTTTAGAAGAGCTCGAAGAGGTTCAGCTCGAGGAAGCTGATCCCTCAAAGAAAGTGAAGGTCGGGAAACACCTCCAAGACGAATCAAAATAGCAATTAATTTGCTTTCTGAAGAAAAACCAGGATGTCTTCGCGTGGTCACACTCTGACATGGTGGGAATAAGCCCTAATGTAGCGAGCCACGCATTGAATATAGACAAAAGCTTTCCCCCGAAGCAGCAAAAGCGAAGGCAGCTGGATGAAGACAGAAAGAAAGCACTAAAGGAGGAGGTGGACAGGCTGAAAGCAAATAATTTCATAAGGGACGCTTTTTACCCGGACTGGGTGGCCAATCCAGTGTTAGTCCCGAAACCCAATGAGACGTGGAGAACGTGCATTGACTACTCAGACCTCAACAAGGCCTGCCCGAAAGACTGTTTTCCCCTGCCGAGAATTGACCAGCTCGTAGACGCCACGGCGGGGCATGGTCTGATGTCGTTCATGGATGCTTATTCTGGATATAACCAGATTCCCATGCATGCCCTCGACCAAGAGCATACGAGCTTCATCACAGATAAAGGGCTCTACTGCTACAATGTCATGCCATTCGGACTCAAGAATGCCGGAGCCACGTACCAGCGGCTCGTAAACATGATGTTCTCAGAGCAAATAGGGAACAACATGGAAGTTTATGTTGATGACATGCTTGTAAAGTCTCAACTTAACAAAAACCATGTTGATGACCTCGAAGAGTGCTTTGGCGTGCTCAGAAAGTACAACATGAAGTTGAATCCTCAGAAGTGCACTTTTGGGGTGTCTTCAGGGAAATTTCTGGGTTTCATTGTCAACTCTCGTGGAATCGAGGCTAATCCCGATAAAATAAAGGCCCTGATCGATATTCCTTCACCTCGGAAGCGTAAAGATGTTCAAAGCTTGACTGGCAGGATGGCAGCTCTGGGCAGGTTCATTTCAAAGTCAACGGACCGCGGTCTCCCATTCTTCAACTTATTGAAAGGAAGTAAGAAGTTCGAATGGACAGATGAGTGCGAACTAGCCTTCCAGGAGCTCAAAAGGCACTTAGCCGAACCACCCATCCTATCGAAGCCTGAGACGGGAGAAGTACTGTTCCTATACCTCTCAACAACTGAACACGCGATAAGCGCGGTGCTAGTTCGAGAAGAAGAGAGAATACAGAAACCCGTCTACTACATCAGTAAAAGATTACTGGGGGCAGAGTCAAGATATCCACTGATGGAGAAGCTCGCCCTCAGCCTAATCCACTCATCTCGCAAGCTCCGCCCTTACTTTCAAGCGCATCCTATCCATGTACTAACAGATCAACCACTAAGGCAAGTCTTGTCCAAACCAGAGGCGTCTGGTCGACTCCTTAAATGGGCTGTTGAGCTCGGACAGTTCGAGATCACCTACCATCCGAGAACAACCATTAAGGCACAAGCGTTGGCGGATTTTATAGTGGAGTGCACCGGTACAGCCGACGACGAGGTAACAACCACGACCCACGAGCTGTGGAAACTTTACGTCGACGGGTCGTCAAATGAAAATGGAGCAGGGGCAGGAGTTATTCTGATCACTCCTGCAGGGAGCAAATTTCACTCTGCTTTAAGGTTCGGCTTTAAAGCATCTAATAATGAAGCTGAGTATGAGGCTTTACTTGCGGGACTGCGAATAGCAAAGGAGCTCAAGGCCAAAGCTATACATTGTTACAGCGACTCCCAGCTCGTGGTAAATCAAATCTTGGGAGAATACCAGGCTTGTGGCACAAAAATGGCAGCTTATCTGGAGAAGGCAAAATCCGCATTGGAATTTTTCGAGTTTTATGCGATCGAACAGGTTCCCCGAGAACAAAACTCAAATGTAGATGCATTAGCTCAGCTCGCCACTTCCGCCGAAAATGAGGAGCTGAATGTTGTACCCGTAGAACACCTGTCAGCACCCAGCATTACTGAGCCAGACAAGGAAGATGTGTGTATGATCGAGACAGAACCGACCTGGATGAGCCCGATCGTTGAGTACCTCGAAAATGGAATTCTTCCAAAAGATCGAAATCAGGCTCGGAAACTAATGTATCAACTTCCTCGTTACACCATCCTGGATGGAAGGCTATACAGAAGAGGGTATTCCATGCCATTGCTCAGATGTGTGACTCCCCCCGAAGCAAAGAAGATTATTGAAGAAATTCATGATCATACCAGGGGGCATAGCCTATCCAGGAAGATTATACGCCAAGGATATTTCTGGCCAACCATTAAAACGGACTCTTTCGAGTACGTGAAAAAGTGCGACAAATGCCGGAGATTCACCACGATACCCCGAGCTCCACCTTCCGAACTGACCATGTTGACATCCCCATGGCCTTTTGCAGTGTGGGGGATCGACCTCATAGGCTCACTCCCAACTGGCAAAGGAGGAGTAAAGTATGCTGTGGTCGCGGTTGATTACTTCACAAAATGGACGGAGGCTGAACCATTGGCGACCATAACTTCGAAGAAGATCCTAGATTTCGTGATAAAGAACATCGTATGCCGATATGGAGTGCCAAGAAATATTGTGTCTGACAACGGAACCCAGTTTGATTGCGACTTATTTACCAACTTTTGTAACAAGAACGGTATAATAAAGAGCTTTTCGTCAGTGGCTCACCCTCAGGCGAATGGTCAGGTCGAAGCCGTTAATAAAACTCTCAAAAGTTCTTTGAAGAAAAAGTTGGAAGAAGCAAAGGGACGATGGCCTGAGGAGTTACCTCAAGTCCTTTGGGGATATAGAACTACAGCTCGGACATCAACTGGACATACCCCATTTTCTCTAGCATACGGCTGCGAGGCAATGTTTCCCATTGAGGTCGAAATTCCAACGATTCGAACTCAGATTTACAATCAGGATTCAAACCACGCTCAGCTCGAAGAAACCCTAGACTTGATCGAAGAAAAAAGGGAAGAGGCTCAGCTAAGAAATGTTGCTTACCAGCAACGAACCACAAGATATTTCAATAAAAGGGTTCGAGATCGAAAGTTCGGAGTGGGAGATCTGATATTGAGACGCGTATTCTTAGCAACCTGAGATCAATCGACT
Source organism: Humulus lupulus (assembly GCF_963169125.1). NCBI lineage: Eukaryota > Viridiplantae > Streptophyta > Magnoliopsida > Rosales > Cannabaceae > Humulus > Humulus lupulus. The sequence continues at coordinate 115,359,932 of NC_084794.1, read as the reverse complement.
GGAGTACTCGGGCCGAACTGGGAAGGACCGTACCAGATAGAATTAGTCATCCGACCTGGCGTATACAAACTGGCAAGATTAGATGGGAGCCTGATACCACGAGCATGGAATGGCGAACACCTTAGACCTTATTATCAATAGTATAGGAAAAGTGTTGCCTGTAACCATGATTTTCTATCTATGTTTCTTTATTTTTGAATGACATGTCTACTTTGTTCCGCATGTAATTTATTTTTTATTTTTGCAATCTCTCTTAAGTTAATAACCTATGGTCACACTCATAGGATATTAAGGGGGCATCATTGGCATACATACCACCAGCTTAAAAAATAAAAAGTAATAAATAAAACGTACAAAGTATTTGGACATAACCAAGTACGCGATCTTAGATAGTTCGGACATAACCGAGTTATCAAAAACGTACAAAGTGTTTGGACATAACCAAGTACGCGATCTTAGATAGTTCGGACATAACCGAGTTATCAAAAATATAAAGTATTTGGACATAACCAAGTACGCGATCTTAGATAGTTCGGACGTAACTGAATTATCAAAAATATAAAGTATTTGGACATAACCAAGTACGCGATCTTAGATAGTTCGGACGTAACCGAATTATCAAAAATATAAAGTATTTGGACATAACCAAGTACGCGATCTTAGATAGTTCGGACGTAACCGAATTATCAAAAATATAAAGTATTTGGACATAACCAAGTACGCGATCTTAGATAGTTCGGACATAACCGAACCATCAAAACATAAAGTATTTGGACATGACCAAATACGCGAGCTTAGATAGTTCGGACATAACCGAACCATCAAAAAACCTAAATATTTGGAGTTAACCAGATGTGCAAACAACAGATTTGGAACAAACCAGCCAAATTATCGATCAATGATAAATGGGAGCCTAAACCTATTGCGAAATATGTCGAAATCGAGGCTGGAATATCTTAGAAAAATAGTTTCGAACTCATAACCTCAGAGCCAAGATACTGAGGATGAGAAAAAGTGACAAAGAGATATAACCAAATCATTCATATTACATGCCATATAAGTACTTTTCAGTTCATGGTTAAAGTAACGTCCGACCTTGATAAATAACGAGGTTGGAAGCGGATAATTCGAATAAACTATGCATGAATGCATCGAATTTCGAGCCTAAATCTAAACTATGTTTGTATGAATTAAATAAACATAACTCATCAATGTAAAGCATATAATAGAAAAAGTTAAAGAAATTGTGTCAGCCCCGTGGGCGCAAATTTAAATAGTTACAAGAATGAGGGGACGCAGCCCCGATAACTGATCTCTCCGAGATCAGATTTAAGGAAGAGGAGTATCCTTGGCCTTCTCAGCATCAATATCACCAGACCCTCCAGGACGAATAACATGACTATCCTGCTGGGCCACCTCTCGAGCAGCTGTACTTGCCAAAAGACGGGCATTCCACCGCTCAACATATGTGGCTTCGAGAGGACCCAGGAAGCTGGTGTCAAGATCGTCATTGTCGGCCCAAAGTTTGTACATGGCCTGGTCGACCGCTTTCTCCCTCTGCTCCTTAGACTCATTCAGGAGGCGGGTCTTCTCGCTCTCCATGAAATCAAAGGTGGCAGACTTCTCCTCTTCGAGCTTGGCTTTGGCCTTCTCGAGCTCAGCGTTTGACTTTTCAAGCTCCTCGAGACGGGTCTTCAATCTTTCAATTTTAGACTTCGAGTCTTTGAGCTCGTCAACCATCTTCAGCTCGAGATCCTTCGACTTTTGAGCCAGAGATAAGCTCGTTTGCACCTCGTTGGTCAGCTTGTAGTTGAGTTGCGCTGAAACAACAAGGGCCTGAAACACAAAGAATGAATCAGAATTATAATCAGAGACATAAATACTCTAAGACATAAATACCCTAAACAGAATTAAGAAGGCTACCGCGGCGGAGAGTTCGATACTCTTCTCATAAAGAGTGTTGCAGTCCGAGGCCTTGCGCACGAGGTCCCAGTGGTCGGCACCAAAGCCAGAAAAGCTCTGACCCACCCGAGAAAGGACGTCCGAGCTGAGAAGCGCCCCTTCTACCCCAGCGGCGCTATCAAGTACATATTCCTCAATATGAGTTCGGGCCGTTGGCAGCTGAACCGTTGAGGTAGAAGGTTTCTTCGGAGGCCGAGCAACTATTAACCGGGTCTCGGTGGGAAGCTGCGAGATGGATGCAGTAGAGCCTGACCGATCGACCTGGGCAGTCGGCTCCTTGGAGGTGTCCGCAGTGATCTAGGCCGTGGGGGTCGTCTCGTGACGTTTAGGTACCTTGGACTGTCGGTCGGACCTCTTTGGTATCCTCGGGCGCTTGCTCTTCTGGGCGCCAGCTCCCCCATCGCTAAAGAGCACGGCGTCGAGGTCGGGATTCATGGCACCTGCATAATGACAGTGAGTTAAACAATGATAATAACTTTGGGAAAAGATGTAAACCAGTTGAAGAAAAAACCTAACTGGGACTCTTCCCCGAGCTCGAGCTTGGGGACCATGAAATTCCCCCGTCTTCAGAAGAGGCGGGGGGAGTGCCTTCCCTATAAGTTGGTGACAACCTCGAGAGGTCCCTATAGACATTGGTCCCATACTGCACCGCTATCCCATTCCACACCTCGTCCGTGGTGTACATGGTATCATATTTCCCGAGCCCACTATCAAACCTATGGACACAGTCATCTACCCAACTCCATATGTAGAAGTGGTATCTATCCTGTGGGCACGAGACTAGTCTATTGGGCCTGTGTTTTAACAGAGTGGGGGACCACATTCGCGAAGTAGGAAGGGTTTTACCTCCTCCGGAGTCCGAGCTCGAGGCTTCGTCATTGGCCTCATTTCCCGACCGTGGACTTCTCGAGCGAATTGGGAAAGATGCTTTCCTTTCTCTCCTCGGAGGAAGGATGCCTGTGGGCAGAGGCACTTCCTCCCAGCGTTCATATTTTTACTGGACCAGTCAGAGGTTGACTGGCCCTGTCCCAACAACCCACAAGCTCGCAGCTTGTCCTCATGTAGCAGAAATGAGAGAGATCTCCTGCCGTAAGGGAGTCAGAGCAGGCTCTCTCTGTGCTCCTTCATTGTCTCGTCAGGGGTGGGACGCTGAAAGTTAGCTGAAAGGCGAGATACACTTCAACTAAACATGGATTCAAGGGCTAAAAATTCGAGCTCAAAAATATAAAGTAACGAGAATACTTACGAATCCACCTAAACGAACGATTTCGAGACGGGAACAGACCGTCTGTCCAGAAAAAAGCCTTCTTGAAGTCAGGGGGGTGGTTCGGAAGGTCTTCAAAGATCTTTGTCTCTTTGGGGTAGCTCGAAAGATAGTAGAAACCATCTCCTCCCCGAGCTCGGGAGGGATTACTCTTCAAACAAAAGAGATATAAAATCTCTTGGGGTGAAGGTCCTATCCACCCAAGCTCGTGGAATAAGGACCTCAGGGCAGACAGCACCCTGTATGAGTTGGTGTTGAGTTGGAATGGAGCCAACCCAACGAAATCGATGAAGTCTCTGAAAAAGGACTTCAGGGGCAGCAAAGCTCCTGCCCTTATATGTTCCTGGCTCCAGGCCGCGTATTTCACACTGGAATCGCGGCCCCCAGGAGTGAAACAGCTCCGTTCATGCCTTGTCGGAGCTCGACACTTCAGTGTGTCCAACGAGCTAAGGCCATGGATGGCCAGGATGTCAGTTATCTGGTCGGAGGTGGTAACCGAGCTCTGGTAGAATTCAGCTTCAAACATCTCCCTCCTAGGCTACGAAGACGAAGGCTCCGCCATTAAGGAAAACTGAAGTTCCCCCGGGTGGTATGCTACCGTGACTTTTAACGCAGGGTCGAGGGGAACTGGCCTAGGTCCTGGGTTAGGCTCCGGATAGATGGCTTCCCGAAGAACCTTTCTCTTCTTTTCGATGACCTCGTCTATCTGGCGACGATAGTGGGCTCGAATGTCTTCTTGCTCGCGTGCGATCTCGTATTCTTTAATCCGACGCTGGTTCCGGGCAAAGATCGATTCCGGGCTCGGAGATTTGGGCTCGTAAGGAATTGCTCGTAATGACCCCCACCGTCTTTCCGGATTCTGTGACATCTAACGAGAAAGAAAAAATGGTGAGGGCCATGCATGCAAGAATCACGAGCTCGATGGATGAGCTCGGAGATCTAAGGACAAGAAACTAAGTATTTAGACCCTCACTAAGGGATCAGAGCGCGTGTTCCACAGGAAAGGAAAAGAGGCGTGGATGATTTTTTTTGAAAGTCCCGAAATTCAAGGGAAATGAGAATGGCGGTTAGCCAAGAAAAGCGTTTTTGGGTTTCGTGTATTTGTCAAAGCCCATGTTTTTATCCGAAAGCTTAATGTACAAGAAACGCTGCCTAAGAATTTCAAAACCCAGAAAATGGGAACCACATTCAAACGTCGAAACTGGGTATAAACCAGAGACGAACATCCAGAGTGAAAGTCCAGAAAGCCTAAAAACCTATCGGTTCAAAACCTCCTATCGCATCATGCTAAGAACATATACTAACATACACAGCAAACACAGTATAAAAAGAACAACAAAAATGGCGTACTTACACAGTGATGGTGATTGCAGCGAAATCGTCAAGTGGAGAAGAGGTTGCAAGAAAGAACTCACTGACTCGTACAAACCAGGATTCTTTTGTTTTTTCGGCCTAGAAAACATGCAATGAGAATAAACTGTGGAAAGAAGTTTAGGGGGTGTTTTTCTTTTTTCTAGCTTGTGATGAACAAATGTGAAGAAGACGAAGAGGGAGTCTTGTATATATAGGTGGGAAAACTAAATTAATCAGGAGCGTTGATTAAATTTCCTCAACAGATCGAATGGATGGGAATCGGTGACATGATGGCGCCGAAAAGTTGTCAGACGAACGATCGTGGGCGTGTTCCCAAGGTACTCAAGTACCTAAAGTGAGCAATACCCATCTGGCACGTGTCCATTTTCAAGAGTGTGACGGTATGGTTCCCGAAAAGAGTAGTTCAAAAGTTTCCTTCTCTTAGGATTCGAACAAATACTTTTGAGGGGGCAAAATGTTATACCCAGATTTCGAGCCATAGTAAATATGACCTCGAAAGCTGAGTCCGCAACAAATGGTCTCGTGAGGATTAGTGATCTAGGATTGTAAGTCGAGCCTGCAAAGTATGATGTATGATTTCGAAAGCGGTGATCTCGAAATGACCTCGATCTCGAAAGGTAGCTCCGAGAACACTTTCATCTTCAGGAACTTCAGAGCATGGTTCTTGAGCTCGATATCCCATCTCGAAAGAAACATTAGCTCGGGAGATGTCAGTGGCTCGCACAATGACATGAGACCAGAAATGCTGGAGACTAGAAGATACGCCATAACCACCTTGAGTATCTACAAGTGTAATAACTATGAGAGGTAGTCCTCATTAGTTGATGTAAATCCCCAAGAATTGTGGGATATTATTTAATACAGTTATACGCCCCCTGATCTTTGGGGGACGTTTCCTTTAATATCTGATTATTGGCATTTAAAGCCATTTATTTGTATTCACAAAAGAGTAACTACCCAAAATATGTGGGATAGTATTCTGCATCCTTCTCTATAAATAGAGAAGACATGCACCATTGTAAAGGACGGAAATCCTAATCCTTGAGAGAAAACTCTGGAGAATTCTTGCTAAAGAATTGTTTAGAGATAATCTTGAGATTAATAACAGAGACTCGTGGACTAGGCAGATTTAACTGCTGAACCACGTAAAAAACCGTGTTTGATTCGTTTGTTTATTTTTGGCCATTGTCTTAAATTGTTTACGTGCTCTATTATTTTATCTGTTGACGAAAAACGGCGTCAACAACCCTTAAAATACAGCAGAATCCACCAAATATCATAGTAAAGCCTTACCTTAGAGATGATTTCGACCTTGAGCTAAATCCCCAAACACTTCAAGCTTCAAATTCTAGAGCTTCTCCTTCAAAATTCCAAGACCTTGGAGAGAGAGGCGCATGAGAGAGGGAAGGAGAGCAGCAGTTGGGAGTGATTCTTTTTTTTCCTAAGTGTTATGCTGAAGTCTAGCCTAACCAAGTCTATCATTTGGCACTCAAATGACTAGAATACCCCTAGGTCAATTCCTAGCCCTTTAATACCATAAAGGGAAAATCCGTCATTTGCTACATTCCCGCTAATTCCTTGAGTAGTCCTATAAATCCCTATTTAATCCTAGCATACCCAAATAATTGCTAAATAATTACATGTTATCTGATAACCCCGAATACGTACTACGTTCCCAAAATACCCCTAGGCTCACCCCGAGTCGGGTATTTGACCCCGTTGTGACTATTCCGTTGATCTGCTCACTAGGATTACCTCGAACCACACATGTCAAACATATATCCACAATATTGTGGTCTCAATCATAATGCACACATAATTACATTTATTCCATCCATGGGCCAAAATTACAAACATGCCCTTATTAACCAGAACGGGCCCATATGTATATTTAATACACCTAAACATGCATTTCTAGTCATATTATAACATAACTCAAGCAATCAAATAATGATACACATATATCATAATTAATTCACCTAATCCTGCGATTAAATCATTCATTGCCATTCTAGCACGCTAATAAAGGCACTAAGCCTTATTAGCAAATTTTGGACGTTACAATATCTAGGGTTTTCAGATGTGAGTCTCAGTTGATTCATTACGTAAGTGAAAACCTAGACAGTCTAATCCTTTCTTGGCCACTCACTCTCTTCTTCTTCTCTTCTAGTTCTAGGTTGATCAGAGGCTTGCTACATTCCCGCTAATTCCTTGAGTAGTCCTATAAATCCCTATTTAATCCCAGCATACCCAAATAATTGCTAAATAATTACATGTTATCCGATAACCCCGAATACGTACTACGTTCCCGAAATACCCCTAGGCTCACCCCGAGTCGGGTATTTGACCCCGTTGTGACTATTCTGTTGATCTGCTCACTAGGATCACTTCGGACCACACATGTCAAACATATATCCACAATATTGTGGTCTCAATCATAATGCACACATAATTACATTTATTCCATCCATGGGCCAAAATTACAAACATGCCCTTATTAACCAGAATGGGCCCATATGTATATTTAATACACCTAAACATGCATTTCTAGTCATATTATAACATAACTCAAGCAATGAAATAATGATACACATATATCATAATTAATTCACCTAATCTTGCGATTAAATCATTCATTGCCATTCTGGCACGCTAATACAGGCACTAAGCCTTATTAGCAAATTTTGGACGTTACAATATCTAGGGTTTTCAGATGTGAGTCTCAGTTGATTCATTGGGTAAGTGAAAACCTAGACAGTCTAATCCTTTCTTGGCCACTCACTCTCTTCTTCTTCTCTTCTAGTTCTAGGTTGATCAGAGGCTTGGTGAGGAAGATTGTGTTCCTAATCTAGTTCAATATCTTGATAATACTCCGCTACAGAAATGAATAAAGGGTTATAGAGATTGAAGGAAGGAGTTGTTCCAGTTCCACTACGTAATGTAAGTTTCTTTACTTTACTCTGTTTTGTATCAATTTCATAAGAGCATGTTCTAGGAATATACATGTTTGTTTGATAATATGTAAATTTCATGAAAATAAATAAAGATCATCTTATATGCAATATCCTACAGATGCCACTTCTTGCGGGGAACATTTCCCCAAGACGCTAATATACTAAATACAACCTTCCCCTAGGCGTGCATTGGTTGTTGGGCGAATTTTAAGGAAACCCAGAAGTTTATGTGGGATGACGACATATTGCGCTTCACAACATGCATCCTTGATCAGTTTCTGGAATCATGGAAAGATGTTTTTTTATTTATATTTTGTCTTGCACATCCCACATGCACAGCATTGAGTCACCATTGAGGTCTCAATTATTAAATTGACCTTGACCGTATATGATTCCAATATTTCGGTCTTGAGTGACGCTGCTTTGGGGGAAATCATGAAGAGTTCGTGCAAGCTCTTCCTTAGTTTGCTATATCAATCTTGGCTATTCGATGACCATGAGATGCTACAATTGCAACTTGACGATAGGCCTCAGCCCTTTAAATGTTGTTATCTACTTCCTAACGAGGTCCCTCAATTCAAACACAAGGTAAAAATACGTACACTAGTGTAATATGAAATCAATATCAAGTTCTATCAAGTTGAGGTGTATCAAAAACTATCGAGATAGTTCTATCAAAATTTATCAATTTTCATCGAGGCAAGTGATTACTAATGCAAACAAGAACTTTGGAACAATCTTTTAAAGATTGGCTTCGTCTCCTCCAATGTTGGTGGCTGAGGGTGAGAGAGAATCGTGAGGGAGAATGGCTAGGGAGAGGGAGAGGGAAATGAGTAGGAAAACTAAGGGGAGTACAACATATGCTAGGAGCTATTTTAGAAAAAAGAAAGCAATATACTCAGTTAGTATCCTGTGTTTTATTAAAATATAATTTTGGTACTCTCTAAAATAAAAAATTACAATGAGGTACCCTCAATTTATAAAATCAATAAAAATGTTACCTTTTACTATATTTTGGTAAAAATTTTATAATACTCAGAATATCCTTCTTGTAATAAAAATATAGTAAGAAATAAATTACAAATATATTTAATAAAAATAAAATATATTTAAAATAGATATTATTTATCTTTCTCTCTCTTCCTTTCATCTCTCTCACTGGCGTTTGAACAATCAGAGCTCCAACAATTTATAACATAATCAAGCAAATTCCATCAGATTAAGCAATTAGTAAGTGAGCCAATTGAACCACAAAGTAACCATCCTCAAAAGTTCCCTTATGCTTCTCTCTACTCTTTCTAACTCCAACACATGATCTTTTCCTTCCACCATTAACCAACACTACATTCCAAATCATGGGTAATTGTTATAGGTGTTTGACTATGATACTAAAACATGGACAATTTTTGTTTGTATTCTTTGCAAAGAAAAGTAGATATCATCGTATTCAACCTCCAATATACTGAAAGATCAATCTTAAAAATTATAACTTATCTCAAAACCATACATTTACAACTCAAAATCATAGTCACCCCCAAATTGCTGCACCCAAAATCAGAAATTAAAACCATATATCAAACATAAAAAATAAAATAAAAAGCCCATCCCAGTCCACAAAAAATTCCAAAACACAAAAGAGAAATATTCAACAGTCACGGTACAAATCAAATATGGTACCTCCTCTCGGATCCCCCAGTCGCAAGTCGTAGGTCGTCGCCCATACCTATGTTAGGAAAACTTATACAGGATCTTTATTTATTTTCACATAGATCTAATAATAAACAAATTAATATGAGATAACCAAGAACATGTTTCTAAAATTGAATTCAAAGAGAAACAAAGATAAGAATACTTACAGTATACACAACGGAATAAAAGAGTCATTCCTTCAGTTTCTGCAACTCTTGTATCCGTTCTGTCGTAGAGTATTATCAAGAAACTGAACCGTTCTTCTAATTTCTTCACACTCTTCCAATGTATCCTTAGAATCACCTAGACTAGTGTGGGCAATTCTCAACACATGAGATAGATACAGAGAGAAGAAGAGAAAATAACAAAGAGGCTTAGAAAATGACCTGTGTTTAGAGAGAATCTAAAACTATCACAAAACTAGTGATTAAACTTATCTGTCTAGACTTATCTTTTCAACTCTCTCTAAGCACTCATTTTATAGACTCAACTAGACCATTTAATTTAATGAAAAATAAATAAAATAATATCCAATTTGAAGCCCTAGGTCGAAATTATCATGGGCTTCAGGCCCGTGAAATTTCCCATTTGATTATAAGCCCATTGGGCTTAAAATAAATGCCTCTTTTATTTTCTATTGATTTAATTAATTAAATAATCATTTATCAAATTAATTATTTATAATTTGAACCTTGATTTAAACTTATTTATTAATTTAGATACTAATTTATCTTAATTAATAAATCTGCCCTAATTTTTCTTTTCTTCTTAAAATTACATAACTCTATGAAACTATCCAAAATTGACCTGGTCAACTTTGATAATTCTAATTGATAATTAAATCAATTAATTGAGACTATCTAGATGATTTTATCCAAGGTACAATGGGGACCATGGGCCTATGAAATCAAACTCCAATAAGTTATCATAAATCTAACAAATAAATTTACTAACTTATTAATTCCTCGTGACTCCACTATAGACTCGGAATTGCACTCTTGAATTCATAGAACGCTCTATAAAAAAATATAGATACGCTATTAATTATCCATTGTTACAACCACAATTGTCACTCAATCCTCTATAGATGGTCTACAATGAGATAGGACTAAAATATTGTTTTGCCCCTCATTGTATTTTATCCTTAAAACACTTAGTTCCTTGTAAATGATATTTCAGTAAACTAATTTAATTACTGAAATGAGATCTCTATCATTTAACACCTTGAACCAAACTAAAAGGAAACCATCATTTCACTTCTTCATCAGAAGCTATAGATGTTCATATCTATGATTAACACTCCCACTCAATTATACTACCGAGTTCCCAAGATGTAAGTATGGGCTAGTCCGTAGGGTAATCTGGTAACAAACAAGTCAAAGAAGTCAAATAACGCAATCAGTTAGAACACTAACCACTCAGAATTGAGATTGAATTGACCTATGGTTAACTATATGATATGACTAGAATAGATAATAATAGTATGTTTACTTATCTTATCAACTATCAATATCGGTCCTGTCCAATGTAAAAAATACATCCGATCTTATCTACTTTGCTAATGTTCTGTAAAGAACGTAACACCACAATGTGTAAGTAGATCATATCGTAGATTTGCAAGTCAGTGTAAATCCTATGCAGTGACTAATCTTAGGACTAACTTATTTTGAACATATAATCATATTTATATTCCATTGTGATTACGTCATTATAAATACGATTAGCTATATGCTCGAGATTTAATAGAAGTTTTTATTAAACAAATAATCATGAAAATAAAACATGTGAGCAAAGTGATTGCCCAAGTCAAAAAATGATTTCTATTATTTGATTGATAATAAAATGAGATTACAAAGAATTTGGGTTTTAATTAGGGCATACAACCCCAACAAACTCCCACTTGCACTAATTGAAACTAATGCCTTAATTATACTAATCCCATTTCCTTGATATGCTTATCAAATGTAGCTTCTAGTAGTGTCTTTGTAAACAGATCTGCAAGATTGTCTTCAGTTGCAATCTTCATAACATTCACATCTCCCCTGGCCACATATTCTCGAATAATGTGATACTTCCTTTCTATATGCTTACTCCTCTTTTGACTTCGAGGTTCTTTCGAGTTGGCTATCGCTCCTGTTTTGTCACAAAACAACACAAGTGGTTTATCCATTTCTGGAATAACACCAAGATCCGAATAAAACTTCTTTAGCCAGACTATTTCCTTAGTTGCTTCTAACGCGGCTATATGCTCAGCCTCCATGGTGGAATTTGAGATTGCAGATTGCTTTACGCTTCTCCAAATCACAGCTCCACCCCCAAGAGTAAAAACCATTCCAGAAGTAGACTTCGTGTCATCGACATCAGTTTGAATATATGAATCGGTGTAGCCTACAGGGATCAGAACACCACCCTTGTAGACTAACATATAATCCCTAGTCCATCTCAAATACTTCAGGATATGCTTAACTGCTATCCAATGTTCCGGTCCTAGGTTTGACTGATACATGCACACTACTCCCACTGCATAGCAAATATCTGGTCTAGTACACAACATAGCATACACCAGACTTCCAAATGTAGATGCGTAAGGAACTTTTCTCATTGCATCACCCTCTTCAGGAGTCTGGGGAGACTGCTTCTTTGAAAGATGAATTCCATGGCAAGACGGTGGACGCCCTTTCTTGAAATTTGTCATTGAAAATATTGAAGCACTTTATCTATGTAAGCTGCTTAAGATAGAGCTAAGAGTCTGTTCTTTCAATCCATAATGATCTGGATGCCTAGAACATTACTTACTTCACCCAAATCCTTCATCTGGAATTGAGTGCTCAGCCAATTCTTCATATCTGATAATTTCTTAACATGGTTTCCAATGAGTAAGATATCATCTACATAAAGTACCAGGAATACCACTATTTGATTTTCCTTCAGTTGGTAAACACAGGGCTCATCAATATTTTGTTCAAAGGCATAGGTTTTGATTATTCCATTAAACCTAAGATTCCAGAAACGAGAAGCTTTCTTAAGTCCATGGGTGGACCTATTCAACTTGCAAACTTTTCTTTCTTGTCCGGCTACTTTTAATCCTTCTGGCTAATCCATATACATGACTTCATCAAGCTTTCCATTAAGAAAAGTTGTCTTGACGTCCATTTGTCAAATCTCATAGTCGAGAGCGGTTGCTTTGATAGGAGGATGCGAATGGACTTGAGCATGGCTACCGGACTAAAAGTTTCCTCATAGTCCACGCCTTCTCTTTGGGTATAACCTTATGCCACTAATCGAGCTTTATAAGTCTCGATATTTCCATCAACACCTCGTTTCTTCTTGTAGATCCACTTGCACCCAATGGCCCTAAGACCCCAGAAGGAATTTGAGTACATGGACTCCATTTCTGGTTTCATGCATGCAAACCATAGTTCCTTTTTAGGGCTAGCCATTGCCTGTTTGAAAGACAACGGATCATCATCACTAGTGTCACCAATAACCATATTGGTTTCACCATCCAAACCATAGCGAACTGGGTTCCTAGAAACCCTCCCACTACGACGAGGCTCTGTGACAGTTTGCTCAGGAACAGTGGTACTTTCTTCATTTGAATTGACTTGCCTCGGTTGGACATGAAGAGTGGAAATTTCATCTTCAACTCGCATTGATGATGATGGAACATTGGCTGGAGTCAATTCTTTAACAATCTCCTCTAAAACTACTTTGCTATGAGGTTTGAAGTTTTGGACATAGTCACTTTCCAGAAAAGAAAGTGTTTAGCATTTGTAGAAGTAAACACTTTCTTTTCTGAATGACTATAGAAAAGTCCACCCCGAGTACCTTTAGGATAGCCAACAAACATGCAAACTTCAGTTTGCAGTTCTAGCTTTCCATCCTTTTTCCTTAGGACGTGGGCGGGACACCCCCAAATTCTATAATGGCGTAAACTAGGTTCACGACCATTCCGGCTTTCTAAAGGTGTTTTGGGGATTGATTTAGATGATACGACATTGAGAATGTCGTTCGCGGTTTCAATTGCCTGTCCCAGAAGGAAGTTGGTAGAGTTGAGTAACTAAGCATGCATCTAACAATTTCCAATAAAGTTCTGTTATGGCGTTCCACTACACCATTTTGTTGTGGAGTACCTGGGGCAGTAAGTTGTGATAAAATCTCAAGTTCAGTTAAATGATCTTGGAACTACATATCCAAATATTCTCCACCCCTATCAGATCGCAAGATCTTTAATGTTTTACCTAATTTGTTCTAAGCCATTGCTAGGAATTCATGAAACTTTGAAAATGTTTCTGATTTCTGATGCATTAGGTAAAGACATGAGTATCTAGAGTAATCGTCAATGAAAGTGACGAAATACTCCAAACCATCCCTGGCTTGTACATTCAAAGGTCCATAAACATCTAAATGCACAAGACCAAGTGGTTCTTTGGCCCTATCTCCCTTTGCAGAGAATGGACGCTTGGTCAGTTTGCCTTTTAGACAAGGTTCACAAACAGGTAGTTCACCTAAGGTGAGTTCCCTCAATGGTCCGTCCTTTGTAAGTCTTTGAATCCTGTCATAGCCAATGTGACCTAGTCTCAAGTGCCATAAATACGTCATATTATTGTTATCGGTCTTTTGACGTTTATTTGTCCTAGGTTTAACTACTTTGAATAAATCATTGTTAAGAGCAAGGGGTTCGTTAGGTCGCAGAATATAAAGCCCGTTTTACAAACATGCAATACACAATTGTGATCCATTGAAAGAAATAGATATATTATACTTTGTGTAAGTCATAACAAATCGTTCTAATTGCAAATGGAAACTGAAATTAAATTTCTACTAAAATTCAGAATAAAAAATACATTATTTAAAATTAAGTATTTATTTCCGAACTTCAGACAAGTTATTCCTCTAGCTTGGACCTTAACGAACGCTCCGTTCCCAACTCTAAGCTTTAAGCCGCCTTCGTTCACTTCCTCCCACGACTCAAGAAGCTGTAAAGAGTTGCAAACATGATTGGTAGATCCGGAATCAATAATCCAAACGGATTTATCGTTCTCTAAAACACATGTTTCTAAGATAAATGAACTATAATCATTACCTTTGTTTTTCGCTGATAGAAACTTGAGGCAATCTCGTTTCCAATGCCCCTTCTCTGTGCAGTGAAAGCACTTATCTTTACCTTTCTTATTTTTCTTGTTCTTCCCCTTAGGCGTTTGTCACTAGGTTGTGCACTCGTCTTTGCAGCCTTTGCAGGCTTGGGGTTGTTGTTTTGTCCACCTTTCATCTTGTTTCCAGCTTTTGAAGACGAAGCTTGGTTAGCTTTAGCCTTAGCTGGATCAGTAGCAACAACAGTAGTCTTATTTTCTCCTCCTTTACTAGGTCCACCCATGATAAGCTCAAAAATTTGAAGCTCGTTCATGAGTTGCGTCAAACCATAGTTGAGTTGATCACGAACGTGCAGACACGGTGCCATCCAAGAATTTACGGTGCCATCACGAATGTGCGGAGACGGTGCTATCCAAGAATTTACGGTGCCATCACGAATGTGCGGACACAGTGCTCGTTCTGGGCATTCCTCAATCATGATGAACTCGGACTTGTCACCAATCAACTCTATGTTGATATTCTGCTTCCAATTAAGGAAGTTTTCTCCAGTGAGTCTCTCCATTGGAAGTTGAGAAAGAATGGGAGTAGACACAGACACTACTTAACTTAAAACTACAAATTATCAATAAAATAGAAATCAATCACATTTGCTCAATAAAACTTCTATTCACAAAAATTTCAAGAAATAGCACAACATATACCAAAATATGTAAGATATGAGAAAAAATACCAAAAACAATCATATCTCTATTTCTTTAGGTTTTTAACTAATCTATGATATCCTTGTCCCGGTTGGCGAGAGTCAAAAAAATACCACTAGTTAAATAGAGTTGTAAACTCATTTAATAATGGACACCACTATTAACAACCTACTATTCGATCAAAATAAGAAAACAAAATCTCTTATTTTACGAGCTAGACCCATGGTTTCGATAATCATAGATTTAGTCCTAGTAGTCACCGTAGGGGTGAGTCTAGTAGAATTTGACCTATAATTATCTATCTTTCGAGATCTAACCTTGTCAAAATAGCTAATGGACACCTTCCATAGGGAGACGAATCAAAGCGCATCGAGGCCCCAATAAGCTATTGACTTATGTTAAACAAACGGTGGAGATCGAATAAAATTATTAAAATAAGCTCATTATTAAATTAAAAAAAATAGTATTTTTATTATTTATTTTAAGAAAATTAATGACTATGGTTTTCCCAAAAAAAAATAAACAGATTAAATTTTTTAAAACCAAAGTCCTATAATTTCCTATTAATTCTAAAGTGTCACATTGAAACAAATTCAATTAATTTAGAATTAATTTGTTGCTAATCAATATTTAGGTTTAACTAATATAATGAACCTATACAATTAAGTCCAACTCAAGTAAATGGGCCTTAACAATTGAACTTGTATGGAGGAGGGCTGGGTCTATTATGTCGTTCCCACTACAAATGCCTCTTATTTTCCATACAAGGTCCAAAAGACAAGAATTTAAACGTTTGTTTTATTAATTGTTATTAATTGATTAGCCCATTATAGTCATGCAAATAAAATGGGCATTCACAAGTGGAATCACCCACAAGAGAGGAATTTAAACTTTACATTTTATAATGGGCCCAAATAAAACCTATCATTTTATGAATATATTATTTGGCAAAAACTATATATCTAACAAACATATGAGCCACTATATGCATCTAAGCCCAATTGCAAAAATACCACATATAGTGCAAACAAACATGTTATAATTGGATGGGTCTAATCATATTACTATATGAGCAATTCTATGAATTTATGCAAAAATACCACAATTTATTTCATTTGCAAAAACACATAATTAATTATCTAGAATTTATAAAAAAAATATTCAAATTAATTAAATTTTTACAAAAAATAAGTCAATTTAAATGAAATTATCAACAATTAACAATAGTTAATTTAAATTTCATTTATCAACAATCAACTTGGTTTTAGGTTAATTTGAAAAAAAATATTAATTTAATTTAAATAGGATTTATCAACAATTAACTAAAGTTAATTTAAATCTCATTTATTAAATTTTTTTTTTATTAATTGGCTGAAAAAAATGATATTTTTCAAAATTTAATCAATTTTAAAATTTAAAATCAGTATCTAAACAGTTTTTCAAAAATATCTTGTGTTGTTACAACTATAAGCAAATATTCTAACCATTTTTTTAAAAAGTAAAATATTAATAGTTATAACAACCCTAAAATATCTTAAAACAGTTAAACAAATTCAAATATCCATAAAAATATCTAACTAACAATATTCAAATTTCAAATAATTTAAATATTAAAAACTATAGAATAAAAATATATTTATATTTTCAAATAAAGATTTAATAAAAATATCAAGAATTTAAAAGAAAATATCTTAAATATCTCATATCTTAATTCTAATATTTTTATATATTAAAAGATTTAAAATTAAATTGTTAGTCTATTTTTAAATTTGAATTTGAATCTTGTCAGAAAATATCTAATTATTTAAATCTCAACTAACAAAAATATTTTATTTAAAAAAAAATTTAAATGGTAAAACAAAAAAGATATTTTTGGTTTTGATTATAAATAATTTATTTTTACAATTTTTTATTTTTCTTTAATTTTTTTTAAATTTGGATAAATAGTACCACAAACACTGTTCATTGTGTGGCTGGTGCACGAGCGCGCATGGGCAGCGAGGCCAAAAAATTTCTAAAATTTTTTTTGAGCAATTTTTCAAACCAAAACAATTTTCTAATTAATTTTTAACATGTTTTACACAAAATAAAGCATATATAAAAATTAATAACATAGAAAATACTACAAAATAACCTAAAAATTACTAATAATCACATAAAATCAACATGCTTCATAAAAATATGAAAATCCATCCAATTATTCAAACACATAAAATAATCCAATTTATAACATGTTCATGCATGAAAATAAAGATTACCAAAGGCTCTCATGCCAGTTATTAGGAAAACTTATACATGATCTTTATTTATTTTCATGTAGATCTAATATTAAAAAAATTAATATGAGATAACCTAGAACATGTTTCTAGAATTGAATTCAAAGAGAAACAAAGATAAGAATACTTACAGTATACGCAGCGGAATAAAAGAGTCATTCCTTCAGTTTCTCTAACTCTTGTATCATTTCTGTCGCAGAGTATTATCAAGAAACTAAACTGTTCTTCTAATTTCTTCATAGTCTTCCAATGTATCCTTAGAATCACCTAGACTAGTGTGCGAAATTCTCAACACATAAGATAGATACAGAGAGAAGAAGAGAAAATAACAAAGAAGCTTAGAAAATGACTTGTGTTTAGAGAGAATCTAAAACTATAAGAAAACTAGTGATTAAACTTATTTGTCTAGACTTATCTTTTCAACTCTCTCTAAGCACTCCTTTTATAGACTCAATTAGACCATTTAATTTAATTAAAAAATCAATAAAATAATAGCCAATTTGAAGCCCTAGGTCAAAATTATCATGGGCTTTAGGCCTGTGAAATTTCCCATTAGATTATAAGCCCATTAGACTTAAAATCAAGACCTATATTATTTTCTATTGATTTAATTAATTAAATAATCATTTAAATCCTTTATCAAATTAAATATTTATAATTTGAACATTGATTTAAACTTATTTATTAATTTCGATATCAATTTATCTTAATTAATAAATCTGCCCTAAATTTTATTTTCTTTTCAAAGTTACATAACTTTGTGAAACTATCAAAAATTGACCTGGTCAACTTTGATAATTATAATTGATAGTTAAATCGATTAATTGAGACTATCTAGATAATTTTATCCAAGGTACAATGGGGACCATGGGCTTATGAAATCAAGCTCTCATAAGTTATCATAAATTTAACAAATAAATTTACTAACTTATTAAATCCTCGTGACTCCACTATAGACTCGGAATTGCACTCTTGAATTCATAGAACAATCTATAACAAATATAGATACGCTATTAATTATCCATTGTTACAACCACAATTGTCACTCAATCCTCTATAGATGGTCTACAATGAGATAGGACTAAAATACCGTTTTACCCCTCATTGTATTTTATCCTTAAAACACTTAGTTCCTTGTAAATGATATTTCAGTAAACTAATTTAATTACTGAAATGAGATCTCTATCATTTAACACTTTGAACCAAACTAAAAGGAAACCATTATTTCACTTCTTCATCAGAAGCTATAGATGTTCATATCTATGATTAACACTCCCACTCAATTATACTACCGAGTTCCCAAGATGTAAGTATGAGCTAGTCCGTAGGGTAAGCTGGTAACAAACAAGTCAAAGAACTCAAATAATGCAATCAGTTAGAACACTAACCACTCATAATTGAGATTGAATTGACCTATGGTCAACTATATGATATGACTAGAATAGATAATAACAATTTGTTTGCTTATCTAATCAACTGTCAATATCTGTCATGTCCGATGTAACAAATACATCCGATCTTATCTACTTTGCTAATGTTCTGGAAAGAACATAGCACCACAATGTATAAGTAGATCATATCGCAGATTGGCAAGTCAGTGTAAATCCTGTGTACTGACTAATCTTACGACTAACTTATTTTAAACATATAATCATATTTATATTACACTGTGATTACGTCACTATAAATATGATTAGCTATATGCTCGGGATTTAATAGAAGTTTATATTAAAATAACAATCATGAAAATAAAACATGTGAGCAAAGTGATTGACCAAGTCAAAAAATGATTTCTATTATTTGATTAATAATAAAATGAGATTACAAAGAATTTGAGTGTTAATTAGGGCATACCCCCCCCCCCCCCCCCCAAAAAAAAACCTGGGTTATCAAACCCCACCGCTGGGAGAGATGAGTGAGCGCTCGTCAACTTCAGGAGAGTCAAGCTTCATCGGCCACCCAAACCACCTCCCGTTAAGGCTATGGCCCTTCGCAGAGCCACAACATGAAAGTCTGACGTTGACCAAGATCTGGAAGTCTACCTTCCATGGCTAAGCTCTTGAGTCTCCGTGAAAAGAGAAGGAGAAAGAAAGGTAGAGATAGAGGGGAAAAAGAAAAAGAAAAAGAAAAAGAAAAGTGTGTGTTTTACTTTTATTTCTTATTATAATATATTTTAATTAATTACTTATTTGAGAGAAAGAAAAAAAAAATCTTAAATATATTTCATTTGTATTAAATTTATTTTTTAACTATATTTTTATTATAACAAGAGTATTTTGTGTATTATAAAAAATTTATTGACGAAAATCTATGAGGTAACATGTTTGACTGATTTTATAAATATAGAGTGCCTGATATGAATTTTTCATATCAAAATTATATTTCAATAAATAAGAAGGTACGAAATGAGTATATTAACAAAAAAAAAAACATTAGGATGAATTTGTCATGGGAATAATGGTATATTTTAAACTTAGTACGCGATTATGCATATAAAATCAAATTTCCAAAAAAAAAATAATAATAACTTAGAGCGGATTGTGATGACTGGTTGAATATGCTATAAATAAAATGATATATCCCATCGTTCCAATTAAACCGTTTCTCGCATTCTCTACGATTTTTAATTTTCATTCGTCTTCTTCGTCCAACTTCTCTGTCATATTCTCATGGCCTTTATAGAAGCCAACAAAAAAAGCTCTAACCCTAGCTAAGACTCATTATTAATTCCAACAAAACACCTCATGCATCATTATTAATTATTCTACAATCAATTATATTATAGAAACGATTAATAAGAATGAGTTTGACCTTCTTCAAGTCCAAGCCACGTACCCCGCCAGAGCTGGTTCGCCATTTTAGAGACCTTCTTCAGCTTCTTCACCGGAAGCCAGAGGCCCGAGAGCACATACGTCGAGAGAAGGTTTATATATTTATTTATAATTAATAATTCCTTTGTACATTTAGTTAAATCATTTGGATCATTCTTAATTTTGTTTATTTGTGAATATTTGTAAAATACTTTATTGGCATATTTGACAATATTGACAAAATTAATTAAAGAATATTTTTCGAAAGGGGCTGTTTTTGTTTATGATATGTTTTCTATAATCAGATTATTATATATATGTTAATAAAATAAATATATAATTTCCTATAAAAGAATATCTTTTATTGAAATGGAAATTATTGGTATTTATTTTTATTTTTTGATCTGATTTATTTGTCTAGAAATCGTGTATAGGTTGCAGAGATAATGTATATTTTGTTTCCTTATTTATTTAAGGAAACTGGGTTTAAAAACTGTCCAGGTTCAATGAATCTGTTTGAACGGATTGCCAGTCTGTTTGAATAGATTCTGACTTTCCTTTTTGGGAAGATTTTCCATTTATTGGCTTATTGGTTTCTGATTTATTTTCCACGACCTAAAGGGATTCTAAAGGGTATATAATCATCCTTAGGTCGTTGATTTTTTATAATCTCTCTTGGTGTATTATTTTCCAAATATTTTTCAAGTTTTAGAGAGACTTTTTATTATGTGAAGAACATGAGTCCAGCAAGTTCTTAATGGTTTATTACAGTGTACTTCTGTATTGTTTTCTTTGTGTTAATTGTGCAGGTCGAACACACTTGGAAATTGTTCATCAAGCTTCGGGAGAAGTCTTGTTTGTGAGTCACTTTTCGGGAGGAAAAGTGCAAGTGTTATGATTTGAAGGGAGTTCAAGATCTTAGCACTTCAGAAATTTGATTAGGAGTTTAGATTACAATAGTTGCGACAAATTAAAGAGGGAATCTTTATTTGTATAAGTCAATTTGGTTTTATAATCGTTTAGATATTCTTCTAATAAATTTCATTATCTGGGCGTGGCCCTGTGGACTAGTAGCAATCTGCAAAGATTGCTGATACCACGTATAATTTCGTGTGTTCTTTACCTTATGTTCGTTTTTATCTTCTAGTGATAAACTGTTTAAACATATCTGGTTTCTGTTCAAACAATCTTTGTGTTCGTTTAAACATTTCTATAACAGTTCAGCAATTAATTATTTAATTTGAATAATAAAGTTGGTAATCATAAAAAACGGATTTCAATTGGTATCAGAGCAGTTCACTAAACTCTTAGTGAGATCTTGTGGTTATTTTCCGTTTGATTTGTTTTGTGTGAAATGTCTCGACCTCCATTGCTTAATGACTCAAACTATCCATATTGGAAAGTTAGGATGAGAGCTTTCATAAAAGCTCAAGATGAGAAAGCATGGAGAGCAATTTTGTCTGGATGGTCACCTCCTACCGAAAAAGGTGAAGATGGAGGCACAAAGGTAAAATCTGAACTTGTTTGGGATACAGAAGAAGAAAAATTATCCAGTTATAATAATAAAGCTCTTCACGCCATTTTCAATGGTGTTGGAGAAAGTTTTATTAAACTTGTTTCCACATGTGTCTCGGCTAAAGATTCTTGGACAATTCTTCAAACTCAGTTTGAAGGAACTGTAGATGTCAAAAGATCTAGATTTATTATGTTACAAACTATGTTTGATGACCTTAGGTTGTCTGATTCTGAAACACTTTATGAATTTTATGAGAGATTATCTGATATTTCTAATGAGTATTTTGCACTTGGTGAGAAACTTGATGATTCTGTTCTTGTTAGAAAAATCGTTCGAGTTCTTCCTGATAGGTTCAATGTTAAGCTCACTGCTATGGAAGAGGCAAAAAACTTCAGTACTATGAAAGTAGAAGAATTGATGGGGTCACTTCGTACCTTTGAGTTAAATCAAAATATTCGTCAAAAAGACAAGCCAAGTACTTCCAAAGAGAAAGAGAAGACCATAGCTTTCAAAAGTACTGAAAAAGAAGCATCAGATGATGAAGATGGTGATAATGAAATGGCAATGCTTGCAAAGAATTTTCAAAAATATATGAAAAAGATAGGAAATAAGAAGTTCAATGGCAAGCCGTCAGAAGGTAATCATTCTTCTCTTAATCATTTTCAAACTAATAAAAAGGGTATTCAGTGCAGGGAATGTGAGGGATTTGGCCACATTCAGTCTGAATGTGCAAACACCTTGAAAAAGAACAAAAAATGTATGATTACTACTTGGAGTGATAATGACTCAGAAAGTAGTGAAGATGAGGAAGGTAATGTCGCTTTCACTTCTATTTTACCTGAAAATGAAAAAATTGTTTGCTTGAATAATGTTTCAAAAGATGAAGAAAATTCTGATAGTGATGAAGTTGAATTGAATGATGAGTCCTTGAGTGAATCTTACAAAAAGATGTATGGTTCATGGGTGAAAGTGTGTTCTGAAAATCGGTCATTGGTAAGCAAAAATAAAGAATTATCCTTTAAAATTAAACAACTTACTGACTTAAATGAAAATTTTGAAAAAGAAATAATTTCAAAAAATGTTAGAATGCTTAACACCGGTTCAACTATTTTTGAGAATATACAGAATGCAGGTCAAAGAAGTCATGTGGGACTTGCTGCTTCAAGTTCTCAAAAATCAAAGAAAACTGTCTTTATCTCGGCTGGGATGCCATCGTCTGATGTTCCTGTGTCATCCTCACTGAAATCTGTTGTATCCAATACTCGGATTGTTCCAACAGAAAGGACATAGTCAGCAGGTATATCCAATGGTAAGTTCAAAAAATTCATTCCAATCTGTCATTTTTGTGGTAGGAAGGGTCATCTTTGACCTAAGTGTTTTACTCTTATGAATTTTGCCAAAAATGAATATTTTGATAATTTCAAAAGAGTAAAAAAGAAAAATATTCAATCAAGAAAAATATGGATAAAAAAGAATAATTGTTTTGCTGGTTTTACTAGTAAATATGATAGATCTGCTTATTCATACTTTTGGTATTTTGACAATGGATGTTCAAGACATATGACAGGTGACAGGTCTATTCTTACAAACATAAAACCTATGCATTGTGGATCTGTTACTTTTGGGAATGGAATTGAAGGTAATGTTCTTGGAATGGGTACTCTTAACTTTGAAGGGTTACCTAAAATCAAAAGAGTGTTACTTGTGGAAGAACTTAAAGCTAACTTGCTTAGCATAAGTCAAATTTGTGATCAAGGTTATACTGTTAACTTTGATAAAGAGAATTGTTTTGTTTTAAACAAGAATGGTAAGAATGTTCTTGAAGGTTTTAGATCTAATGACAATTGCTATACTCTTTTTCCCTCTATTATGTGTCAATCTATTGTGAGAAATAACACTGATGTGTGGCATGCTAAACTTGGTCACATAAATTTCAAAGCCTTGAAAAAATTGTCACATGCAGGGATTGTTCGTGGTTTACCTAAGCTAGGTAAAGAATCTGATGGTAAGTGCAAGAGTTGTCAACTTGGCAAGCAATTAAAAATTACACATAAAAGTGTTTCTGACATATACACTTCGAAAGTCTTAGAATTGCTTCACATGGATCTTATGGGTCCAATTCAAATAGAGAGTTTAAATGGGAAAATGTATATTTTTGTTTGTGTGGATGATTTTTCTAGATATACTTGGGTGGATATCTTGAAAGAAAAATATGATACTTTTGATGCATTTAAAACTCTTTGCTTGAAATTAAAAGTTGAAAAAGATTGCAACATTGGAAAAATTGTTTGTATAAGAAGTGATCATGGTAAAGAGTTTGAGAATTCTGTCTATAATGATTTTTGTAAGTCTGCAGGTATTTCTCATGAGTTTTCAGCTCCCAAAACTCCTCAACAGAATGGAGTTGTAGAAAGGAAAAACCGCACTCTTCAAGAAATGGCTAGAGTGATGCTAAATAGCAAAAAATTGACCAAACGGTTATGGACAGAAGCAATTAACACTGCTTGCTATATCATAAACTGTGTTTTTCTCCGTCCAGGTACATCTAAAACATCTTATGAAATTTGGAAAGGTAAGAAACCAAGTGTGGCTTATTTTCATGTTTTTGGATGTGTTTGTTACATTTTGAGAGATAGAGAAAATCTTGGTAAGTTTGATGCTAAGAGTGATGAAGGTATTTTTATTGGATACTCCACTAATAGTAGGGCTTATCGTGTGTATAACATGAGAACCCAAATTGTAATGGAGTCGGCTAACGTTGTTATTGATGATGCCAGGGATTTTTCTGAGTTTTCTACTGGGTAAGAAATTGATAGGTTTGTTGATGAACCTACTGAAAAACACAAAGAAGCTTCTGTCAGTGATACTACTAAAAAACACGAAGAAGCTTCTGTCAGTGATACTACTGTTGCAACGTATGGTTCATCTGTTCCAACAGATCACGAATCCGATGAAATTGATTCTGGACAGACAGAAAAGAAATTTCCAGATATTATTTCAGATGAAGTCCAAAAGGAGCCATCA
Source organism: Humulus lupulus (assembly GCF_963169125.1). Classification (NCBI taxonomy): domain Eukaryota; kingdom Viridiplantae; phylum Streptophyta; class Magnoliopsida; order Rosales; family Cannabaceae; genus Humulus; species Humulus lupulus. The sequence goes on along the minus strand of NC_084794.1, from coordinate 115,335,268 downwards.
ACCAGAGTTAAATTAAATCATCTAGCAGATTTAATATTTGGAAATCCAAAAGACAGTATGGTAACAAGAAGAAGGTTTAGTAATGTTGTTCAATTTGTTTGTTTCTTATCTTTAATTGAGCCTAAAAATGTGAAAGAAGCTTTAACTGATGAAAATTGGATTAAAGCTATGCAGGAGGAATTAGAACAATTTTTTAGAAACAAAGTGTGGATCCTTGTGCCAAGACCGTTGCATACCAATATTATTGGCACAAAATGGATTTTCAAGAATAAATCTAATGAATTTGGTACAATTGTGCAAAATAAAGCAAGATTAGTGGCACAAGGGTACACACAAGTGGAAGGAATAGACTTTGATGAAACATTTGCACCTGTTGCAAGACTTGAATCAATTAGATTATTATTATCTATTGCTTGCTTGATTGGTTTCAGGTTGTTCCAAATGGATGTCAAATCCGCATTTCTCAATGGGATCTTGAATGAAGAGGTATATGTTGAACAACCCAAAGGGTTTGAAGATCCCCATGCACCTGATCATGTTTACAAATTGGAGAAAGCTCTTTATGGTTTGAAGCAAGCCCCTCGAGCTTGGTATGAGAGACTCACTCAATTTCTTGTTTCTCATGGATACAAAAGGGGTGGAGTAGATAAAACTTTATTTATCAAAAATATTAAATCTAACATAATTATTGCTCAAAATTATGTTGATGATATTGTGTTTGGTTCTACTTCTGACAATGAGGTGCAGGTATTTGTGAAACAAATGAAAGAGGAATTTGAAATGAGCATGGTGGGAGAATTGACTTATTTCTTAGGTTTGCAAGTCAAGCAGTTAGATGAAGGCACATTTGTTTCTCAAAGCAAATATGCTAAGAACTTGGTCAGAAAGTTTGGACTTGAAAGTTCAAAGATTACCAAAACACCAATGGGAACGACTGTGAAGTTATCCAAAGATGAAAATGGTGTCAATGTTGATCCTATACTGTATAGGAGTATGATTGGTAGTCTCCTGTATCTCACTGCTAGTAGACCTGATTTGAGTTATAGTGTTGGTGTGTGTGCTAGGTACCAAGGAAATCCCATGGAGTCTCATGTTGCAGCTGTCAAAAGAATCATTCGATATGTTCATGGGACTGTTGATTATGGTATTTGGTATTCAAAAGAAACTAACCCTAATCTAGTGTGTTTTAGTGATACTGATTGGGCAGGTAACACTGATGATAGAAAAAGCACTAGTGGAGGATGTTTCTACTTGGGAAATAATCTAGTCTCTTGGCACAACAAGAAATAGAATTCTATCTCTCTTTCAATAGTTGAGGCCGAATACATTGCAGCAGGAAGTTGTTGTGCTCAACTATTGTGGATGAAGCAAATGATGATGGATTATGGGTTTAATCTTGACATTTTAACTATTTTTTGTGATAATACAAGTGAAATTAATATTTAAAAAAATCTTGTGCAACATTCTCGTACTAAACATATTGATATTCGTCATCATTTCATAAGAGAATTAGTTGAAAATAAAGTTCTTGTCTTGGAATATATTGAAACACATAAACAGATTGCTGATATTTTCACTAAAGCTCTTGATTCGGTTCGCTTTGATTTCCTCCGAAGATCTTTGGGGGTTTGTTCTCTTTAAATTTCCTTGTTATTGTGTTGTCCTCTTGATCAAATGTGTGTTATTTAAGTCTAAGAAAATTGTCAATTAATTTGAAAATTTTGTTGTGTGTCAAGCTGGATAATCTGGCTTGAGTTTATGAGCCTTTGGTTGTATATTCTTGAGAGAAATTTAATCAATTCCTCCTAAGCATATTCGAGTAAATCAATCAATGTTTAATGTTTGAGCTTCCTTTTGTGTAGCATTGTTTCAAGCTCCTGTGAAAGAATAGAGCTACCTACATTAGTGTGTGAAAGCCGTCTTTTGAGTAAGTTGGAACTTTGTAATTCAGAGTTATGAAGAGGATACGCTACCATAGAAAAGGGCTACCACTGGTGTAGTGTGACAGCGTCTTCATGGGTTACAATTATTTATAATTTCGAAAAAGACTTATTTGTCATTGGGCAATGTTCCCTTGCATACACTGTCACACACTTATGCTTGAAACTATGCAAGAAAAATTGTACACAGTTTATATATAAAAAATATATATATATAAATGTGTGTAAGACACATACATGTTGATTGATTCACTTAATAATATGTGCTTGTGACTGAATTGTGGTTTATTTCTCTCGAATATTCTTTCTAATTTTTTATTTTCACAAGTGTTCTTATCCATGGTATACACTAACACTTATTTTCAGTTGCTTGATTTTATTCTTATCAGGATGACTCACATTGATCAAAGCAGAAATTTTTGGTTGAGTTTTATTTTTGTGCATTTATATATATATATATAAAATAAAAATTGTTTGACAATGAAATTCATGGTGGACTGAATCTTTGTGGTAATTATGTGACATTATGCATTTATTTTGTGTGATTTAATATATTCTTTATTTCCAAGGATTTTATTTTGTCTTCTTTCTCAATTTGGAATACCATGATTTGTATCTTTATTGTCTTGTACCTTGTTTATAATTTTTTTTTAAAAAAAAGGGGGAAAAGGTCAATAGGAAGATCGTGTGGGGTTATTTTTCTGGTTACCTTTTTTGTATTGACATTTTATATCTATTCTATTTCCTTTTATAAAATAAAATAAAATAAAAAAAGGTAAATTTTTATGTAGATCGTGTGTCTTAAAGGTTGTTTCCTTTTATTTTTTAATTAAAATAATTTTTTTTTTAAAAAAGGGGGAAACCTCTTATTGTCGTGGGTGTCCAAATTGGGTAAGTTTTGTCCTTAAAAAGCTTGCCATTACCCTTTTTCTTCTCACCCACGATCTCTCTAAGTCACCTCTTCTTCTTCTATTTTTTTTTTCTCTCATTATTTTTGTAAGTGTTTGTTGTTTTTCAGAGAAGGAACAATGGTGAGAACTCGTGGAGCTTCCTCTAAGAAGACCCCTGATTCTCAATCTAGAAAGGTGCCCTCTCCATCGCCTCCTCCATCTGTGTCAACGGTGCCTCCATCTGTTCCAGCACCTACCTCTTCTGTTGGGAAGACTTGCAAATCCAAGGCGCGCAAGAAGGTGTTCTCCCTCTCTAATGAACACCCCATGGTGTTTCCTGATATCACAGCTGATATTGTTGATGTTGCACCACCATCTGAAGTGGTGGTGCCCTCTCGAGCCAAGAACCCATCTCCTCTTCCGATTGATTCGTCTTTGACGGCTAGAGCAAAATCAAAATCGGTTTCATCTTCTTCCAAAGCTGTTGCTACTGGGTTACTCAAACTGCCCTTGAAGCCGAGCTAGTCCAAGAAAAATTATGTGGCTCCCAAAAGGAAATTAGGGTTGGACACGTCTTCTTCACCCTTGACTGCTGCCAAGAAAAGATTGAAGACTCATCCCCCTTCTCTGTCTTCCTCCGAATCTGACCCTGAGGAAGAAAAGTCTGAATCTAAAGCAACCCGTGATACCTCCTTATCTGATGAAACTGTTCCTGACAATGCAGAATCAGAGGTTGAGTCTGATGAGCCAGAACAAGAAGACATTGTCCCCTCTAAACAAGAAGTCGAATCTGACTCAGAGCTAGTTGGATCTCCTTTGTCATCCAAGGCTAAAGGGAAGAGACCTATTTCTGATTCTACACCTTCTCCAAAATGTTCAGGTGTAAATTTCAAACCCTATTCTTCAAATTTTTGTTATAATGATAATGCTCGTGATATGGTTCTCTATGCTCAAAGGAAATTTATCATTGAGAGAAATTATGTCTTGTGTGATCATCGACCTTATGGTGTGCTAACAATGCTTCAAGATCGAAAATGGACAGGTTCTTTGGTTAAATTTACTGGTTTTGTGGATAGAATAGTCAAGGAATTCTATGCCAATCTTACTAATGAAATTATTGAACCTAAATCTCCTATGTATTGTAAAGTGTTTGTTAGGGGCCATTGGTTCTCTTTTTCTCCTCAAGACATTGCCCATGCTTTGCATCTTCTTCTTGATGTCGAGGAAGATGATGATCTAGCCTCTCTTGACAAGGATATGGTTATCACTGAATTAGTAGGGCAAAAAATGGTATGGCCATCTAATACAGTCATCTCGGTCTCTAATCTCACCTACACTTATGCTGTCCTCCATAAGTTTGCCACAACGAATTGGAAGCCAAATTTTCACACCGCAACTATCTCATTTGACATGGCTTCGTTTTTGTACAAGGTGGGGACCGGTGTTGGTATAAATTTGGCTATGGTCATCCATGATCAAATAATTGGGTTTCGAAAAGGTAATAGGAAAAACTTGAATCTTCGTTTTCCTCAAGTTATTTATAAAGTGTTAAGTATGCAGAAAAGGGATCTCCAACGTGATCAAGAAGACTTGGTGGCTCCCACTATTGCTGCTTCCTACAAGGCCGCAGCTCCTCCTACTGAAGTCACTGACGCTCCATCAACCAAGAAAGTCAAGCCCCAATCTCTGAAGTTTGCCTCAGATCACATTCCTCATGCATCCTCCTCTGTTCCCACAGATTCGGGACTTGTTGCTACAGAAATAGCTGCTGTTCGAGCCTCTGTTGATTCTTTGGCTGCTCGAGTGATGTCGATTGAAGGACTGCAACGTTCTGTGTTGGATGTTGTTCAAACTCTGTCCAAGGATCTAGTCGTTTAGTTTTTCTTATTTTTATTTCTATTGTCCTAAGAACATTGATACTCTCTTTTGTTTTTTGTTTTATGGTTCTTTGGCTTATTTGAAAGACACAAAGGGGGAGAGTAGATACTTCCAAAAACCTGTTTGTTTGTTTTTTTGTTTAACTCTGGACCTTCTTATTTTGAGGGTCCAGTTTCTTTATATGTTTGTTATAAGTTGTTGACCCAAGATTTGGCCAACTGACACGGAGTCAAAATATGCTTGATACAAATGAATGTGTAGAGAAGAACGTAATGACAAAAAGCAATGACAACACGATATTTTTATAGTGGTTCGGCCCCAGGATCTGGTAATAACCTACGTCCACTTAGATTGTTATTGATATGAGAACCAAATGAGTGATCAAAGAATAAGAGTTCAATGAGTTTCACTAACCTCTCAAGGACAATACAATATTACTCGGAGAATTACTATATCTCTAATGATTCAAAAGCCAAAAGTCCCTTCCTTGAGCTATCTTTTGCAATTTATAGGCTCAAGGGGGATTACAAAAGATTGTTACAGATATTCTTTCCTGAATCATCGGATACTCAGGAGATTGTGTGAGATAAATTCGGGATTTACAAAGATCTTCTCATAAATGTTGCTTTGTATGCGGAACTATCGACCAGACTGGTCGCAGGTAAGACTGGGCCGCTTACTGCTTCTAATGTGTCTTCTGGTCGATACTCTAGCAGAACTTTTTCAGGTGTCAGCCACGTGTCCAAGGATCACTTGCCACGTCATCAATGCTAATTTTTTTAATAACGTAAGTTAATGCATGTTTGCAGGGGGAGTTGTTTCTCTTTACTTGTAACTAACATTTGTGTTGCAGGTTTTTTGAATTAATTTTGTCTATCAAATTGCCAAAATGGGAGATTGTAAAATCTTTTATTGGCATATTTGACAATATTGACAAAATTAATTAAAGAATACATTTTGAAATGGGTAGTTTCCTGTTTTTGTTTGTGATATGTTTTCTATAATCAGATTATTATATATATGTTAATAAAATAAATATATAATTTCTTATAAAAGAATATCTTTTCTTGAAATGGAAATTATTGGTATTTATTTTTATTTTTTGATCTGATTTATTTGTCTAGAAATCGTGTATAGGTTGCAGAGATAATGTATATTTTGTTTCCTTATTTATTTAAGGAAACTGGGTTTAAAAACTGTCCAGGTTCAATGAATCTGTTTGAATGGATTGCCAGTCTGTTTGAACAGATTCAGACTTTTCTTTTTGGGAAGATTTTCCATTTATTGGTTGATTGGTTTCTGATTTGTTTTCCACGACCTAAATGGATTCTAAAGGGTATATAATCATTCTTAGGTTGTTGGTTTTTGATCATCTCTCTTGTTGTATTATTTTCCAAATATTTTTCAAGTTTTAGAGAGAGTTTTTATTATGTGAAGAACTTGAGTCCAGCAAGTTCTTAGTGGTTTATTACAGTATACTTTTGTATTGTTTTCTTTGTGTTAATTGTGCAGGTTGAACACACTTGGACATTGTTCATCAAGCTTCGGGAGAAGTCTTGTTCGTGAGTCACTTTTCGGGAGGAAAAGTGCAAGTGTTATGATTTGAAGGGAGTTCAAGACCTTAGCACTTCAGAAATTTGATTAGGAGTTTAGATTACAACAGTTGCGACAAATTAAAGAGGGAGTCTTTATTTGTATAAGTCAATTTGGTTTTGTAATCGTTTAGATATTCTTCTAATAAATTTCATTATATTGACGTGGCCCCGTGGACTAGTAGCAATCTGCAAAGATTGCTGATACTACGTATAATTTCGTGTGTTCTTTACCTTATGTTCGTTTTTATCTTCTGGTGATAAACTGTTTAAACATATCTGGTTTCTGTTCAAACAGTCTCTGTGTTCGTTTAAACATTTCTGTAACAGTTCAGCAATTAATTATTTAATTTGAATAATAAAGTTGGGAATCATCAAAAACGGAATTTCAATATTTATGTATATATGTAATTCTTCTCTCATCATCAGTAATGGTACAACGTTTTAGTCATGTGGGTTTTCTATTTCATTAAATTTTTGGCAGTTGGAAGAACTTTGTAAACGAATATCAGAGATTAGAACAATTTTGTATGGGAATGAAGGATCGGAGCCTGGTCGAGAAGCATGTTCACAACTCACTCAAGAGTTTTTCACAGAAGACACTTTTCGTACTCTTTTACTTTTCATTCCAATGCTTAACTTAGGGGTATATATTGACAATTAATTAAAAATTTACTTTTAAATATGATCCTATACGTACTTCATTAATTTTCTTTAAAACTCTTCATTTAATTATTTTCAACTCAATTGTTTTATCTTGTCTTTATCTTCAAATAATTTGTGACTATAATTCAACTACTCAAGCTTTAAAATACATCCAAATTTATTATGTAATTATGGTTATTATCTGTCATCTTTTCTATCAATTTTTATGTGAATTTTTTACAGTCACGTCAAGATGCTACTCATGTGATCGCTAACTTACAAAGGCAACGAGTGAATTCGCGGTTGGTTGCTTTCGAGTACCTGGAAAATAATTTAGATATTGTGGATATTCTTATATCTGGGTACGTTCTTGTGTTTTCCATTGGTCTTAATTGCAAATTAATTGATAATTTACATATATAAACACTATAAACATAGCTAGCATTAATATTATAGTGTTATTGATTGTTGCTTAATTTTCTATTTTTAATTTCTTCAGTTATGAAGACGCCAGTGATGTTGCTTTATCTTATGGCTCCATTGCAAGGGAGCGAATTCGATACCAGGTTGTTGCCAAGTGAGTATAATTTATATATATATATAAATATATATTTGTATATATATAGTTGGAAGAAGAGTGCAATTCAAAGAAAAGTTACAAACAAAAATATGCTGTATAATGCCATGAACTTGAAATAAGTATGTGAATAAACCAGTCATTAATAGTGATTGTTTTCGCTCTTTATTTTGATTTTTGCCTTGTTTAAATGACAGGCATGTTCTAGAATCAGAGCACATGAAAAAGTTTCTTGATTACACACAAATTCCAATTTTCGAAATAGCAGCAGATGCTGCATTAACGTTTAAGGTGAATATATATGCTTAATTAATTATGATCATGCTTTTGCTTTCCTCAATTATATCTCAAGTTTAAGAGTGGCCAACCAATAATACAAATTGTTCAGTTACAGTGTGTGTGATGCAGTTTTACTTTAAGCATGAAGGAGCTTTTGACCAGGCATAAATCTACTTCAGCAGATTTTCTTGCTAAACATTATGAGTGGGTGAGTTCAATTTAACTATTTTTTTTCTTTTTCTTTTTTAATTCAACTTCTGCATATATAATTAATGACACATTAAAATTACCTAATAAGTTTCTTCAAATATAAGTTTTGAATTGTTTACAGTTTTTCCAAGAGTACAATTCTAAATTGCTTGTCTTCAAGTAATTACATCACCAAAAAGGCATGCTACCAAGGTATTTCATTTTTCATCATTCGTGAAGGTTTTTATGATGTAAAGTATTGTCTCTAACTTTTTCATTTCTTTTATTTTTTTTGCTCAATGCTATTTCAAGCTTTTAGCAGAAATGTTACTAGAGCGATCAAACTCTGCTGTGATGGTTCGTTATGTGAGCTCATTCGATAACATGAGAGTCCTAACGAACCTTCTCAGGGTACATAAATACATAACCAAATATGTAAATGAGAGTAATAACCTATTAAATTAAGCTTTATTAATTTTTTGAATACTAATTTGCAGGATTCAAAAAGAAAAATTCAATTAAAAACTTTTCATGTGTTCAAGGTATTGTAAAGTTAAATATATCCACATTTCCTTTCTTTTTTCAGTGACTAATTAAGTTCATATTTTTATTTTGGTTTTTAAATTATGAAAAGCTCTTTGTAGCGAATCAAAATAAGCCTGAAGACATATTACTCGTGCTTCTTTTAAATAAGAGTAAGCGCTTCGTTTTTTTGAAGACTTCAATGTGAATAATAAAGGTATTAGATTTATTTATGTAATTAATTATATTTTATTACAATTACTGTGATAATATTAAAAAAAAACCATGAAATTATATGCTTATTTAGTTGTTTGTTTGACAGTGTATGATGAGCAGTTTCTAGCAGACAAAGCTCGAGTGGTTAAGGAAATTTGTAACCTTGAACCCAGAAATCTTCCATGCAGAGCTAATAATAAAGATAGTGAGACTATCCCATGTCGATTATCTAGCCCTGTTCCACCTCAGGAAAGTTAATGTTCATTTTGCTCAATTTGTGTGGTTATGGGTTTTTGTTTTGTTTTTGAAAAGGTGGTTATGGGTTCTTTTGTAAATAAATATATTATAGTTGTTTTGTCTGTAATTGATTATTAATGGGTTTATTTTAGCGTCATTTTCTTTAGAAAAACTCGTATACTTACAAGACAATTCGTAGCAATTTAGTACGTACTTGTCTCAAACTATAGCAATCATAGGATCCAAGTATCAGAGAGACCCACTTTCACCCTTTCTCATTCTCAATTGTGCGAAAGGTGGGACAGCTTCATGGATTACAATATGGTAGAGGTAGGCCTTCTATTTCTCACTTGTTCTTTGCGGACAATGGCTTTTTCTTCCTCCATCGGGCCAACGGGTGAACTTAACCAAGTCTGCGATGTGCTTCTCACCTCAGATTGGAAGGGTAGAGTGTACTAGTCTTACTCAGCTCTTAGGCATGGCCATGGTGCTGTGCCAGGAGAAATATCTAGGCCTGCCTTATTTTGTGGGGCGCAAGAAAAGTTATTTGTTTGAGTTGATAAAAGGTATGGGGCGCAAGAAAAATAATCTGTTTGAATCGATAAAGGACCGAGTGTGGTAGAAACTTTTTGGGTGGACGTCTAAGCTTTATTCAGCGAAAGGTAGATTGACACACTTGAAAACTGTGGTACAAGCACTTCCCACTTATGCGATGAATTTTTTCAAACTACCTTCGGCATTGATTTGAGAGATACATCGTCTATGTGCTTCTTTTTGGTGGTGGGTGACGTGGACACAAGGAAAATGCATTGGAGTATTTGGGACAAGTTATGCTAACATAAGCTAAGTAGGGGTATCGACTTTCAGAAAAAATAAAATAAAATAATTGTTCAACCAAGTCCTTCTTACAAAACAAATCTGGCGTATGCATTGCTGTCTGACGACACTAGCTCGAAAGGTGATGAAAGAATTGTATTTTCCTAACTCGTCTTTATGTAGGCTAAACTCGCTTTAAAGGCTTCGTATCTTTGGCGAAGTATTCTTTGAGGTCGTGAGTTTTTTGAGGTGGGGTCCCATTGATGTATTGGTGATGGAAAGCTTGTGTCAATATATCATGATAGTTGGATCCCAAAAATTTAGGTTGGGGTGGCTCTTTCGGCTCGTGTACTTCCTTTGGATGATAAGGTTTGTACCCTTAAGTATCAGGGGGAGTGGAACGCCCTTTCGGCGTGTAATTCCTTTGGAACTGACAAGGCGAATGCAATTTTGTCTTTTCCATGCCTTATTCAGCCTACCACTAAGTGTCTGATATGGCACTAAGAGGAATCTAGAATGTGTACAGTCAATAATGGGTATTGGCTAGCTATTAGAATTAAGGGAATGGGTCAGACTATTACATAGCTAAGTCCATCTACGTGGTGGAAATTTTTGTGGTCCATGAATATACCGCTGAAAGTGAAAATCTTTATGTGGAAAGCATTTCTAAACTGGCTTCCTACAGGTGTGAACCTTGCATTGCACAATGTTCTTATGAGTAGGGAGTGTCATGTGTGACATGCAACTTTTGAGTCAACCTACCATGCACTTTGGAGATGTGTTGAAGTATCTTGTTAAAACATACCCCATCAAGAATCTTGGTAAGTTTCATCACTCCAACGATTTCTATGATTTTTTCTTTGAAGCTATGGTCACTTTATCCAAGGACAAAATGGAGAAGCTTGCAATTCTGATGTGGAGAGTTTGGTTCCGATGCAACTGTATTATGCATGATAAGGTGAAAGTGAGTGAGGCGTTTGTTGCAACTGGGCTTTGGATTTTCTTGATCGGTATCAACATGCCCAAGCTCGGATGTCAAGTTATATGCCTGGTTTCAAAACGGGTGCTCAAAACAGTCATCAAACAGGTGCCCAAAATTGTACCCCAGCGGATACTGTGATCCAATTGAATGTTGATGTAGTTTGGGTAGCAGCAAAAAGAAGATGGGGGACGGGATTGTGCTCCATGATAGCTACGGTACATGCTTGGGTTCGTCTGCACTACATTTTAATTCCACAATGGAACCGCAAGTGGCCCAGGCATTTGTGATCATGCAAGGAGTTCTTCTCTGTGGAAGATTGGGGTCGTTGGGTACTTTCTAATCTGAAAATCTGAATAATGATATTCATCAGAATATACTCATTTGTTACCTTAATATTTATAACTAATTTGAGCTGGTACCATCTTTATTCTGATTTTGCAAATTCAGATTATCTTATTAGTATAATTTATAAAACTATACTTAATAAGGTATCAAATGAGTAAATTTCCAAAAATAATTTAAAAAATTTTACATTGAAAAATTATTTAATTTTAATTAAACTAAGTTTTAATTCAATTTAAGTTGTATAATTTTTTTAAAACTTACTTTAAGTAAAATTAAATAATTTTTTCATGTTAAAAGTTTTAATTTATTTTTTATTTTTAACATAGATTTCAAATAATTTTTCAAAGTTAGACATGTATTTTTTTAAAAAAAATTTATTAATTAAGACAAAATTGGTATAAAATATAACTTTTGTAACAAAAAACTACTTAGTGACTTAAGTGCAACATTTCAAATTATTTAATGACTTATGTCGTAAAAAAAATTACTTAGTGATTTAAGTGTAACCTATTAGACTACTTACTACTTTTCGCCACTAGAAAAACTATTTATTAATTTATGTACAGTTTTTTAAACTATTTATAAATTTTCGCCGCAAATTTTCCTTTTTTTATATCATTCTGACCGCTGTTATAGTGTAATTATCAAACTTCAAATCAAGCTATTTTAGAGAGAAAATGATGAACTCACAGGGAAGGAAGAAGGAAAAGGAACGTAACGAGAGGAAAGTTTGAGAAAAAGAATCAAATTTTATTCAATCATCCTTTGACTACACGTAAAGGTCTATTTATACATTTTGACCAAAGGCTTAACTAATGAATAAGCAGCCACTAAAGTTAAAATACAATTTAAAGGCTAAGACTAAGTTGATTAATTGAATTGAGTACATCAATTATCCTCCACGACAGAAGGAACTCGTCCTCGAGTTGTATTTGAGAGTTTAAATTCATCGGGTGGATGGTAGTCAGAAAGATCAGCGATGTTGAAGGTTGAGTAAATAAGCATTGTCATTAATTTTTTTGAGAAATTGACAGGGACCGAATTTCTTATTATGGAGCTTGCTGCAACTACCAGGAGGGAAGCAGCCTTTCTGCAAGTAAACCATGACTAAGTCTCCTTCTCTGAACTCTTTAAATCGCCTCTTAGAATCAGCTACGGCTTTGTATTTGTCGTTGGAGTCTTGTAGGTGCCTGATAACTTCTTCATGTATACGAGTGATTTTTTCGGTAGCTAATTCAACTTCTACATGAAGACCAGGTGTTGGTGGTAATTTAACGAGGTCCAATGTCATTTTTGGAGGACTAAGATACACAACATCAAAGGGTGCCTTGCCCGTGGACCTATTTTGCTTATTATTGAATGCAAACTCAGCTTGAGCCAAAGCTACATCCCATTGTTTTGGATGAGATTCATTGATGCATCTGATCAAATTACCAAGAGTACGATTGGTTACTTCAGTTCGGCTATCCGTTTGGGGATGACTAGTGGTGCTTAGCCGAAGGTCTATTGTAAATTTCTTCCATAAAGTACGCCAAAATTGGCTCAGAAATTTAACATCACGATCAGATGTTATAGTCTTTGGTATACCATGAAGTCGTACAATCTCCCGAAAGAACAAGTTTGCGATATCGATGGCGTCTGAAGTCTTTTTACAAGCCAAAAAGTGACTCATTTTGCTAAATTTGTCAACTACAACACAAACGAAGTCGAAACCACACTGTGTTTTGGGGAACCCGAGCACAAAATCCATTGAGAGGTCTTCCCATATGGTAGTCGGTATTGGAAGAGGTGTGTATAGGCCAGTGTTTTGAGATTTTCCTCTTGCTACCTGGCAGACAGGGCAACGCTTGACAAAGTTAGTGACATCTCGTACTAGTTGAGGCCAATAGAACCTGCTTTCAATTTGTTGTTTCATCTTATCTTGTCCCAAATGGCCACTAAGCCCACCACTGTGAGTCTCACGTAACACACTTTCTCTTAAGGATGTGCGTGGCAGAGTCAATCTATTATCCTTGAAGAGAAAACCATCTACAATAAGGAAAGGTGGAGAGCCTAATGGTGTGTTGCATTTGGCCCAAATGGATGCAAAATCTTCATCTTTGGCATAAGAGTCTTGGATCGTATCAAAATCAATAATTTGTGTTGATAGTGTGGTTAATAAGGTGGCTTTACGACTGAGGGCATCGACTACTCTGTTGGTACTACCTGATTTATGTTTAATGGTGAAGTTGAATTGCTGAATGAAGGAGTACCAGCGAGCTAGCATACGATTGATAGTCTTTTATGAATCCAAATACTTGAGGGCTTGGTGGCCAATGTATAGGACAAAGTCTCAGCTGAGTAGATAGTGTTCCCATTGCTTCAAAGCACGAACCAAAGCATAAGATTCTTGTTGATAAGTGGACCATGTTTGCCGGCTTGGACAAAGATTTTCTAAAAATATTCGATTGGTCGTCCCGCTTGACTCAAAACTGCGCCAACTCCTACTCCTAAGGTGTCAACTTCTACCTCAAAGAGCTTGTCAAAATCAGGTAGAGCAAGGACTGGAGCGCTGCAAAGTTTCTATTTGATGGCATCAAAACTGGTTTGTTGTTCCAGACCCCATTTAAAGTAGTCTTTTTTCATGCTAATTGTTAGAGGGGCTGTAATAATGCTAAAATCCCTTATAAACCTTCTATAAAATGTTGCTAACCCATAAAAGCTTTGCAATTCCTTAAGTGTTGTTGGAGATGGCCAATTAACAATGGCTTGGACCTTTGAAGAGTCTACTTGTAGTCCATCAACGCCTACAATAAAACCAAGAAAGAGCAGCTTAGTCACCATGAAAATACATTTCTTCAAATTGAGAAATAAATTGTTATCCCTCAAAACTTGAAAAATAGTTGTGAGATGAGTGAGATGTGTATTGGTGTCTTCACTAAATACTAATATATCATCAAAATAAACTACAACAAAGTGACCAATGTAGGGTTGTAACATTTGAGTCATCATGCGCATAAATGTGGCAGGGGCATTTGACAACCAAAATGGCATAACTAGCCATAAGAATAAGCCTTCATTTGTTTTAAAGGTTGTTTTCCATTCGTCACCGGGTCTAATTCTGATTTGATGAAATCCACTCCTCAAGTCCAGCTTGGAAAAAGCACATGCTCCAACTAGTGGATCGATTAAATCACTCATTCTAGGAATGGGAAACCTATACTTGATTGTGATTTTTTTGATAGTGCGGCTGTTGACACACATGCGCCAGCTACCGTCTTTCTTCGGAGTGAGTAGGGATGGTACAGCGCACGGGAAGAGGCTCGGCCTAATCCTTCCTTTAAGTAATAAATCACTTATTTGTTCATGCAAAGCAATGTATTCTTTAGGACTCATGCGGTAATGAGGAAGATTAGGAAGAGAAGCCCCCGGGATAAGGTCTATTTGTTGAATGTCCACAATGGTGGTAGAGTACTAGGTAGTTCATCCGGCGTTATATCAGAGAAGTCTTCCAAAAGAGCACTCAATAATGGGTTGTTGACCGATTATTGATTCTCCACAACACCTTTGCTCAAAAGCACCGAGTTACATGCGTTCAATTGCATGTTAGTATAGAATAAGCAAGGTGTATCAATGACCCCGTTGAACTTTGTATGATTCAAATGATGAAAGGTTGTTTGGACGGGCAGAAAAGTGATCTTCTTATCACCCCATTGCACTTCATAAGTATTGCAAAATCCATCATAGGTGGCCTTATTATCATACTGCCAAGGTCTTCCTAAAATTATGTGACACACATTCATGTCAAGGACATCACAAGTCACTTGGTCAATATAAGTCTTACCAATGCTAAAGGTAAAGGTGCTGGTCTTAGTAACTTCCTTGAGTGTGTCATCCATGACCCAAGTAATATTGCGAAATCCATCATAGGTGGCCTTATTATCATACTGCCAAGGTCTTCCTAAAATTATGTGACACACATTCATGTCAAGGACATCACAAGTCACTTGGTCAATATAAGTCTTACCAATGCTAAAGGTAAAGGTGTTGGTCTTAGTAACTTCCTTGAGTGTGTCATCCATGACCCAAGTAATCTTGTAGGGAGTAGGATGATTTTCAACAGGTAATTTCAAAGCTTTAACCAAATGCCAAGATACAATATTGTCACTACTACTTGTGTCAATTATCAATTCACATACTTTGCCCTTTATAGTGCATCTAGTCTTAAAGATGGCATGTTGCATGGGGTGTAGTTCCTGCTTTGGGGTGAGCAATAGGTGTTGTAGTATTAAGGCCACATTGTCACCAACACCATGGCCAACTTCTTCGTTATCCTCACTTGAAAACACATTCAAATGAGCATAGTCGTTTGGGTAACAACTCTCTTCATGTTCTCCAATATATCTGAGTGGTTTGATTCGTTCTTGACATTCATTCGACCTATGGCCTGGTCCTCCACATCTGTAACATTTCAAAGGCATCGGCTTAGCATAAGGGTTTGTTGTTTGACTGTTGTATGGTGGTTGTCGACGAAGAGGGTGTCTGGATGGTTAAGTGTCGTGTTTAGTTGTTGGAACAGGTGGGGAAAAATGGTTAGTTTTAATGTATGGGGAGGAAGAAGTAGATGGTTTAGAATCAGAATTATAAGTATGGAAAGGGGTAGAAGACCTTTGCTGGGAAGTAGATGGAGTCATAGAGCTATTTCTTTGGGATATAAACTGATGGGGAAGACCTTGGTGCTCCTCAGCTTTAGAGGCCATAGTAACAGCATCATTGAGGGTGTTCATGGGAAACATTTCAATTGCCTCTTTCAAACTTTTCTTGAGACCTGTTAAATATCGAGCTATTTGGTAATGGGTAGATTCCACAAGGTTGGTTCTTGCTTGGAGCCTATAAAAGTCGTTAGTACATTGCGATATTGTTCAATTTCCTTGAGTGCATTGATGGAATTGTTCATACAATAATTGTTCATGATTGAAAGGAAGGTACCGATCTTTTAGCATCGTTCGCATACGAGGCCATGTTTGAACAACTCTCTTGCCACATCGTAATCGTTGGGTCTGAATTTGATCCCACCAAGCAGAAGCACCTCCATAAAGTTTTTAAGCAACCAATTGAACTCGTTGTTCTTCCAGCACTTCTGCGTATTCAAAATAATTTTCTACTTTTCTGATCCAATCAAGAAAATCTTCCATCTCTAGCTGACCATCAAATTGAGGGAGATCGACTTTGAGCTTCAAAATTGGTTGTGAGGTCTGATATCTTAGGTGATGTCTCCATTATTGGACTAAAGTTTTTTCCTCATCCGAACCATCAGAATCCTCAAAGTGCGGATGTGATGGTTGCGGAGGCAGTAAAGCGGGATGTCGCAAAAATGGCATGGATTTTTAACGAAGGTCTGGTAGGAAGAGTGGTAGGGGTAGAGGTAGGGAGATGGGAGGTAGAATCTTGGGTATCTTGGAAGCATACAGAGGAGTTATGGGAGGGGGTAATGCTAGGTAGGTGGACAATGGGATCTTGGGTTTCTTGGAAACGGACAGAGAAAGTGAGTGTGTTGACATTTTTTGGAGCCATTGATGCATGAGCTTTCATCAATGGAGAATTGGACTGGGGTATGCCGATCCCCAATCCACCAAAGTTCTAGATGAAACTCGTAAGAGTATGCTCAAGGTTGGAAATGGATCCTTCCATGGCTGATAAACGAGTCTCGACAAGAATGAGTCGCTGTTCGATTGTGTGCACAATGGCAAGAGGCATATCATCACCGACGGAGGACTTTGCGCCGTCGTCGGGAACCTTCTTGCAGGAGTTAGTCATCGGAACGGTGCCAGGAGAGTAGGCTTCTAATACCACTTGATGAACTCACAGGGAAGTACGAAGGAAAAGGAACGTAACAAGAGGAAAGTTTGAGAAAAAGAATCAAAATTTATTCAATCATCCTCTGACTACACGTAAAGATCTATTTATACATTTTTACCAAAGACTTAACTAATGACTAAGCAGCCACTAAAGTTAAAATACAATTGTAAGAACTAGAAGCAACTAAAGCAGCCACTAAAGTTAAAATACAATTTAAAGGCTAAGACTAAGCTGATTAATTGAATTGAGTACATCAGAAAAACTATCATCCTAATTTTTGGATTTTTTTTCTTTACTTATTTATTCTATTCGTGAGAAGAAGATAAGGTTGGATTAGTCCAAATATCATCTCGCTAACACAAAGTGTATTTATGTATTATTCTCTTAAAATAATTTCATGTCACAATGTTATTTATTTTTGGACAACAAGGCAAGAGAATGACATTTTTCTAAATTTTATAATGCAAAAAAAAAATTGAGTCATATTTTGGACAGCTATTTATTATTGCTATTATTTATTGTACTTGTGAATATTTATGCTCCCATTGTATAAACACAACAACAAACATATCACTAGAACCTGCTCATTTTAACATATCTATTGGAAAGATCATGTTAGATTTGCAACATAATTATGAGCATAATAACCATTAATAACTCATCCATCATCTTAACTTTAGCCTCATTAGAACTTGAAACATACCAATCTAGTACATAGGAGAGATACAACCTTTTAACCTTGTAGATGATGATTGACTCTTGCTCCTCAAGAAAATTTTCCAAGAGAAGAAAGAAAACAAGAAAATGGTGCAAGGAGTGTCTATGGACACTACTCTTCTCCTTCTCTCTAAACACCTATGTATTATCATCACACCACAATGAAAAGGGTATGTGCCCTTTTATGAGTCAAAATGGGCCTATTGGGTCTAGATACACAATGAGAGAGAATTATTTGTCTTGGCCCAATGGCTGACCAAAGGCATTTTAGAGCGTGTAGATGGGCCCCTAGCGTGTTAGTATGTTATGTCCATCTCATTATGGCCCGATAGTAATATTATGCAATACCAATTATGCAGTCATCCTTATATACTAATAATGACACTACATGAGCAACACTTAATTATGTTAGTCCATATAAAATATTCTTACATTCTCCCACTTGGAATACATAATTACATTGATAAGTGCTCATTGAACAATAGTATCTATACACAAGAATCTCAAGAATCATAAATGTCTTAAAACTAATTATGCATCATATTGTATCGATAAGATACAAATGTAATACACAACGAGATATCAAAGATTCACAAAGCATGGAGATGACTACCAGTATGGATCCACTTGAAACATAATATCGAGACTAAGCCATAGGCTCGCATCAACAAATGTGCATACACAATATCAAAGAGTGATCCAAAGTATGCATGTATTTAACAACAAATGGCAATCCTTTCATTTATATTATACATGATAACGATGACTCCCGCTAACTAAATACACTTTAGGCACATAACAATCCACATAAAAAATGTGTTTTCAATACACACAATTAGGTAAGCCTTGTTAGTGTAGTCATTGACATGTGATCTATAAGTGCGTGTCATAGTGCTAATAGAGGACTCCACTACTTTCTCATCACAAGTTGAACATCATCAATACTATCTGAGTAACAAGACTTCTCAAGTTTCGAGAGAAAGATATTATGCGATATTTATCACATACGTTCAGTAAATTCATAATAGAGTTAGCAACTCTTAATCCTGAAACGAAATATGGCAGTTACACTATATAATTAATGTCCTCGTAACACGCCACTCACTCTACCTCTATGAATGAGGATGTTGTAAGTTTCCATAAAACACCTGATCACAAAATAACTTCTCTTACCAATATACCTCTATGTATGAGAGAGGAAGTTGTAGGTGTTCATTTGATTTGATACTTAATCACAAAATAGTTTCTCCTACGATCATGAATGCTTATTAATGGACTTTATCATCCATGCATCCTGTCTAATCGATGTCACATAAAAATTATTGTATGTCATGATGTTGGTTTGTCGATTACTAACACATACTTGGTACCATAAGGATGGTAACTCAAGTACTAATCCAGTACGCCCACAACAAAATATCAAGGGTGCGTGTACTTGAGTAAACATGAGGCTGCCTTCAATAATCATATATGGGACAATCTCAAATCTAATCTCTCATCATTATCAATACACATGGACTTCAGGACATTAGACTATTCAAAAATTCACAATGAAATTGAAGCATTAATCTCAACAAAAGTTAGTCAACGCAAACTATGAGACAATTCATCCTACCGTTGATCTCATCATGAAGAATCTAAATACTTAGATTATGTGAGGTCTCCCAAGGATTCTTTATTTGGTAGAGATTATCTAAAATGATTTATTTGTCCCTTGAATAGATCAATATCATTACTCCCAGTGATCTATCACATAATATTGACTGACGGTAATGTTTCGAATTGACCCTCTTAAGATTTAATAGTCATTGTCTTGATGTCTTTCCATGCAATGGATTCAATCCCTTGAACTTGGGTGTCTTTGTTGGTCACCATCTCAAGGCTTAATTGAGCCATATGATATTTTTAAATAAGAATTTGGTTCTCACATCCTTGAACATTGTTTTCCAAGTCATCCTTAAATAATAGTGCAAAATGAACAAGTCCCTTCTATCAGAATAGTGGCTAACTATAGGCTTTAATTCACCTTAATTTGATCCTCAAATAGTCTGATCTTAACATGAACTTTTATCAGAATAAAAAAACTCCCAATTATCATGTAATTAAGCCTAAGCTTTCAAGATTGAACATAGCTTGGAAAGTTGTGATATTATTATATCATCTGCCCAATAAGGATTAAAAACTACTAATGGCTCTCGATTAACAATTTAGAGGTATATGTCATCAACCTTATTTCCTGCTTAGAATTGCAACTTTGTAAAACTGTTTTGATACTTTATATGGAGTTTCTTATCATATTCTAGCTAAGGGTCAACAATAGTAACAACGGAAACTAAATAAAGAACAATAACATAATCTTTTGAACCCTCGCTAACACCAGCATAAAACTCCAACTTGGACAATTTTATTTACTTGTTATCGATGGTGGCTAGAATAGACAAATGTATAAAAAATAGCACTCTCAAAAGTAACATTTGAAATAATCATTTTCTCTTACACGATTAAACTTCGAGATTTCCAAACACAAGGTCCTATGTTGCCTCGTAACTCTAAAACTCCCGAAAAAGTCATAAAAAATGAAATCATATTCAATCGCAACCTACATAAGGCTATTAGGAATGAATGACTTAATCTAAATCTTTTTGAGAGCTTGACCCATAGTGTCTCTTCAACGCACCTAACTTGGTTGTGAATATGGAATTATGTTTGTGATTATATTAGTCCATACAAAATTCCAATATATATCCTTCTTGGACCAATATAATCAACAAACACCATACTAATCACCATTATCCAATAGGCAATCATATAAATCATGTATAACATCATACAGATAGAATACATATATTACATATGATTTGGCCTAGGAGATATTCAAATATAATAACAACCATTAAAACAACATGCATGTAGTACAACAATTGAGACTATATATACATCTCGTTTTGTAGTTGTCACTTCGTCAAACAATACATATAAGAAGTGACTGCATAACATTATGCATGTTTGTATTAATCGCTTTAGGTGTTTTCCACTTTAAAGTTTCCAAGACACAAAAGCATTTTATTTTATTTTTTAAAAAAAAAACCTTAACGAGTCAAAACTTTGAGAAGATTATGCCAAAGATAGCCATGCTAGAGATATCTCATAAAAAAAAAAATCATATTTTGCATCTCTTTCAAAACTCATATATGGTATTATAGATCAATCTTTATGGATAAACGAGTAACAAATCCATTATCACTAACTTTGACAGCCATTGGTGGTCATTTTGTAATCAACATGTGTACTAACCTTGAATAAGTCAAAGTCTAATGCTCTCTAATCTTTTCCACCTTTCCTCCAAAGTTGTGATTAAAACTGTTGGGAAAACTTATTGATAACTCAATTTTAGTGTTGTTTTAGGATGTGTTTTTGTGGTAATCTTGAGTATTTATGTTTGTTTTGTGCAAGATTATGCTTGCTTTTGTCTTTGTTGTAGGTTGGTGCGTTGAATCATGAGATAAATGTGAAAAGAAGAGGAAATGGTGAAAACAGGAGCTTTCAGTGGTTGCTTTAATCAAAATGGTGCTAGGGATGAGTTATAATACATTTTTTATGAAGGAAGGATGTTGAAAGGCTTAAATTTGAAAATAATGGAATTAGAGTTGCGACATGGGCTTAAGGGCTGCAACTCTAGTCAAGTCAGAAGCTCAAGGTTGCTGAGGGAATTAGAGCCGCGACTTGCAATTATAAGTCGCAGCGCTAGTGGAAGTTAAAGGCGAACCCAGGTGGGCATCAACAAACGGGCTGCGACTGGGGTTTAGAGAGTCAAGACGCTTGAAGACCTGAATCAGAATTTGAAGGGCCTTAAAAATGACAAGGGCCATGACCTAGGAAAGGTCAAGTCGTGACCCGCCTATAAAAAAAAGAGGAATTCGTGTTTTCTTTAGTATAAATTCAGACCTTATGTTTTAATTAGGTTTAGGTCAGATTTTAATTACGAATTTAGAGATCAAATTTGATTCTGAGATTAGTTTTTTTGCACTTTCATATTTTTTATTTCTTCTTCAAGTTTTTGAATTTTATGTTTATGAATAATTATTTTGTTGTTTTAGTCATGTCTGATATGAACTAAACACTTCTATCTAGGGTTTAATGTAGTCACTTAGATTTTCATATAATCTTATTATGATGTTCTATTGATTCTTCTTCTTTATTCTAATACATATAATGTTTGATTAATGCTAGTAAATACCTGATCAATATTTGCTTGAGTTATGATTTTGATTCAAAATTCGAAAGATGAGAATTGAATATGCTATCTTTATATACACCTAGGTTACATATTGGACGAAAGTACCTGTATGACTTATGTAGTAATTAGGTTTCTATGCTTAATGCCTGCTATATGTTTAAGTTTATCACAAAGATGTAGAAAACCTGCATATAGGGTGAGATCTTATATCTTGAAAAAGAATAGGAATCGATTTAGGCTAACCTGCTATTAGAATAGGAAGAAAGAAATTTAGAACTGATTAATAAAATTAATAGAATGAAAAGTTGATGAAGTTAACACCTGGGGTTTTTAATTATTGAATTAATCTTTATTCTTGCAAAGTTTATTTTAATTTTAAGTCTTAGTTTTAAAATCACTCTATTTTCAACAGCCAAATAAAAATTTAAAAGTATTTATTGGCAACTGGTTGATAGTCCTTGTGGGAACGATACTTTATTTACTATCTATATTGCTTGAATCGATTACGTGTACTTGCGTATCATATTTTCATGATCACTTATCAGGATCTTGTTTATTTTCATGCAAATCTTATATCAAACATATTAATATAAGAAAACCTAGAACATGTTTCTAAAATTGAATTCATACAAAGATAATGATAAGAACACTTACATTATTGTGCGGCGGAATGATTGAGTCATTCCTTCAGTTTCTCTAATCATTGTATCCTTTCTGTCGCAGGGTATCATTAAGAAACTGAATCATTCTTTCAATTTTCTTCACAGCCTTCCAAAGTATCATTAGAATCACGTAGACTAGAGTGGACAATTCTCAACACATGAGATAGATACAAAGAGAAGAAGAATAGAAGAGAAAAATTGAGGCTTAGAAAAGGACTTATGCTGTAGAGAGAATCTAAAACCTAGAGCATTAAGACTAGATCTTCAGATCTTCTAAAAAAACTAGTGATTCAAAAATCTAAAAAAGACATATTTTCAACTCTCACTTAGCATTCCTTTTATAGGCTCAATTAGGTCATTTATTTTTAATTAAAAAATCAATAAAATAATAGATAATATCAGCCTAATGGTCGAAATTCTCATGAGCTTTAGACACGTGAAATTTCTCATTTAATTATAAGCTCATTATACTTAAAGTCAAGCCTTGTATTTTTTTCTATTGATTTAATTAACTGAATAATTATTTAAATTCTTTATCAAATTAATTATTTATAATTTGAATCTTGATTTAAACTTATTTATTAATTTAGATACCAATTTATCTTTATTAATAAATCTACCTTAATTTCTCTTTTCTTCTCTAAATTACATAACTCTGTTAAACTACCCAAAATTGAACTGGTCAACTTTGATAATTCTCGTTGATAATTAAATCAATTAATTGAGACTATCTAGATGATTTTGTCCAAGGTACAGTGGGGACCATGGGCCTATGAAATCAAGCTCCAATAAGTTATCATAAATCTATTAGCTTATTAATTTTTCGTGACTTCACTAAAGACTTCGAATTACACTCTTGAGTTCATAGAACACTCTATAACAAATATAGACACGTTATTAAATATTCATTGTTACAACTATTTTGTCACTCAATCCTCTATAGACGATCCACAATGAGATGGCACTAAAATACTGTATCCTTAAAACACTTGGTTCCTTGTAAATGATATTTTAGTAAACTAATATTAATTACTGAAATGAGATCTCTATCATTTAGCACCTTGAACCAAACTAAAAGGAAAACATCGTTTCACTTCTTCATTAAAAGCTATAGATGTTCATATCTATGATTAACATTCCCACTCAATTATACTAGTGAGTTCCCAAGATGTAAGTATGGGCTACTCCATAGGGTAAGCTAGTAACGAAAAAGTCAAAGAACTCAAATAATACAACCAGTTAGAATACTAACCACTAAGAATTGAGATTGAATTGACCTATGATCAATTATATGATATGACTAGAATAGATAATAACGATTTGTTTACTTATCCTATCTACTGTGAATATCGGTCCAGTCCGATGTAACAAATACATCCGATTTTATCTACTTTTCTAATGTTCTAGAAAGAACATAACACTGTGATGTGTAGTAGATCATATCGTAGATTGGCAAGTCAGTGTAAATCTTGTGCACTAACTAATCTTAGGACTAACTTGTTTTGAACATATAATCATATTTACATTCCATTGTGATTACGTCACTATAAATATGATTAGCTATATGCTCGGGAATTAATAGAAGTTTATATTAAACAAATAATCATGAAAATAAAACATGTGAGCAAAGTGATTGACCAAGTCAAAAATTTATTTCTATTCTTTTATTGATAATAAAATGAGATTATAAAGAAATTGAGTTTTAATTAGGGCATTAAACCCCCAACAAAAACAACAATGTCACTATGTGAAAACTCTCTATCCTTTTAGACTTTAATAAATCAGTATATCCCAAAAGGCATAGCTTAACTTATTGGGAAAACTTATTTAGGATCTTGTTTATTTTCATGTAAATCTTATATTAAACAAATTAATATGAGACAACCTAGAATATGTTTCAAAAATTGATTCCAAATAGAAATAATGATAAGAACACTTACATTATACGTAGCGGAATAATTGAGTCCTTCCTTTAGTTTCTCTAACCCTTGTATCCTTTCTGTCGCGGGGTATCACCAAGAAACTGAACCAATCTTCAATTTTCTTCGTAGCCTTCCAAAGTATCCTTAGAATCACCTAGACTAGAGTGGGCAATTCTCAACACATGAGATAGATACAGAGAGAAGAAGAGAAAACAATATTAAGGCTTAGAAAATGACTTATGCTATAGAGAGAATCTAAAACCTAGAGCATCAAGAATAGATCTTCTGATTTTCTATCAGATAGTCTTTCTGTAATCTATTTTCAACTCTCAATTAGCATTCCTTTTATAGACTCAATTAGGTCATTTATATAATTAAAAAAATCAATAAAATAATAGCCAATTATCAACCCTATGTCAAAATTATCATGGGCTTTAAGCCCGTGAAATTTCTCATTTAATTATAAGCCCGTTGGACTTAAAATCAATGCCTGTATTATTTTTTATTGATTTAATTAATTAAATAATTAGTTAGATCCTTCATCAAATTAATTATTTATAATTTGAACCTTGATTTAAACTTATTTATTAATTTTGATACCAATTTATCTTAATTAATAAATCTGTCCTAATTTCTCTTTTCTTCTCTAAATTACATAACTCTATGAAACTATCCAAAATTGACCTGTTCAACTTTGATAATTCTCATTGATAATTAAATCAATTAATTGAGACTATCTATATGATTTTATCCAAGGTACAGTGGGGACCATGGGCCTATGAAATCAAGCTCCAATAAGTTATCAAAAATTTAACAAATAAATTTACTAACGTATTAATTTCTCGTGACTTCACTAAAGACTTTGAATTGCATTCTTGAGTTCATAGAACACTCTATAATAAATATAGATACGTTATTAAATATTCATTATTACAACCATAATTTGTCACTCAATCATCTATAGACGGTCTACAATGAGATGAGACTAAAATATTGTTTTACCCTTCATTGTATTTTATACTTAAAACACTTAGTTCCTTGTAAATGATATTTCAGTAAACTAATATTAATCACTGAAATGAGATCTCTGTCATTTAGCACCTTGAACCAAACTAAAAGGAAACTATCATTTCACTTCGTCATCAGAAACTATAGATGTTCATATCTATGATTAACACTCTCACTCAATTATACTACTGAGTTCCCAAGTGATAAACGAGTTTTAGGCTCGTTTATGGTCTAGTTTTTAGGAAAGTTTTCATTATTTTAGGGCTATTTTATTGCAGAATTATGCTTGTATGTTCATGTTTCAGGTTTTTGATGCTAAGATTGTAAAAATAGTCGAATGAAGTGAAAGTGGAAGAAAATGGAGTTATTTCGAAGAAAATCGAGTCTTTCGGGAGCAATAGATTTCTGTGGATAGAGCTACAGCGCTATCATAGTGGCGCTACAATGCCAGAAAGGTAATTTTAAATCTTTTGTTTCTGTCAATAGCGCCCCAGCGCTACAAAACAACCACCACAATGCCTAAAGGTTTTGAAGAGTAGCGCCCTAGCGCTACAATACTAGCACTACAACTCTAGTACCTCAATTTTTTATGCAATTTGACTCTGTTAATGGCGCTACAACGCTATCGATGCGGTTTTGAGATTTTTTAGCCACTTTTAGAAGGACAAAACGGTCTTTTCACTTGAGAGCATTGGAAAACTATTTAAGGGACATTAGTATGCAAATTTAGGAGGCAGTTTTAGCTGTACAAACCCTAGATCTAGAAAAGACTACTGTAATTAGTCCAGCACAAGAAGAGGTTATTGAAGACCTTCCAAAGACAAAAAATCCAAAATACACTGAGTCTACACCAAAGATTCCTTATCCTCAGCGGCTCCGAAAGGCAAATCTTGACAAGCAATTCTCCTAATTTCTTGAAGTATTTAAAAAACTTCACATTAACATTCTCTTTGCGGAAACCCTTGAACAAATGCCTAGCTATGTGAAGTTTATGAAGGAGATATTGTCTAATATGAGAAAAATAGAGGATTATGAAATTGTGGCTTTGACAGAAGAGTGTAGTGCAATAATTCAAAAGAAACTTCCTCAAATTTTGAGAGATTCGGCAGCTTCACTATACCTTGCACCATTGGGAATTTTCATTGTGAGAGGGCTTTATATGATCTAGGTGCAAGCATTAATCTAATTCCACTGTCCATATTTAGAAGACTCGGTTTGGGGGAAGCTAGATCCACTACGGTTACTCTACAACTGGCCGACTGTTCCTTGACACACCCTCGAGGTATTATCGAAGATGTTCTTGTCAAAGTGGACAAATTCATCTTTCTCACTGATTTTTATTGTTCTTGATATGGAGGAAGATGAAGATGTTCCAATTATTTTGGGAAGACCATTTTTAGCCACTGATCAAGCCTTAATAGATGTTCAAAAAGGAGAATTGAGGCTAAGAGTGCAGGGTGATGAGGTTGTATTTAATGTGTTCAATGCTTTGAAGTATCCTAGAGCAAGTGATAGTTGCTTTAGTGTGAATGTAATTTAGGAACAATTGTCAAAGAGAAAACTTGTTGAAGATCCGCTTGAGATGAGCCTTATTTCACAAGGAGTGGAAGACTGTGATGGCATTGAGGTTATTGAATATGTGAATTGGCTAAACTCTGCTGGACCTATTTATAAGAAGAAATATGAGGAACTTGGACAAGGGCTCGAGAGACCACTACCATCTATAAAGAAACAACCAGTACTTGAATTGAAAACTTTACCAGATCATCTTAAATATGCCTATTTGGGTAAGAATGATACACACCATATTATAATTTCTGCTTCATTATCTACTGTTGAAGAGGAAAAATTATTAAGAGTACTTCGAGCTCATAAATTTGCCATTGGTTGGACTTTAGCTGATATAAAGGGAATTAGCCCCTCTACTGTTATGTACCGTATTCTCATGGAGGAGGACAATAAGGCTAGCATTGATGCTCAAAGTAGGCTAAATCCTGCAATGAAAGAGTTTGTTCGAAAAGAAATTTTGAAGTGGTTAGATGCTGGTGTTATTTATCTAATCTCGGATAGTTCGTGGGTAAGCCCAGTACAAGTGGTTCCGAAAAAAGGGGGATTGAGTGTAGTAAAAAAATGAGAATAATGAGTTAGTTCTAACTCGTACAGTGACGGGGTGGAGAATTTGTATTGACTACAGGAAATGAAACAAGGAAACAAGAAAAGATCACTTCCCATTGCCTTTTATTGATCAAATGCTTGATAGACTGTCAGACCATCACTTCTATTGTTTCTTAGATGGGTATTCTAGTTATCACCAAATACCTATTGCTCCCGAAGACCAAGAGAAAATGACTTTTACTTGTCCTTATGGTACATTTGCTTTTCGTAGAATGTCATTTGGATTATGCAATGCTCCTGCTACTTTTCAGAGATGCATGATGTCATTATTTTCTGATATGGTGGAGAAGAGCATTGAAATATTTATGGATGATTTCTCGGTCTTTGGCCCTTCATTTGATATGTGTCTGCAGAATTTGGAAAAAGGTGTTAAAGAGATGCGAAGACTCTAATTTGGTCCTGAATTGGTAAAAATGTCACTTTATAGTGAATGAAGGAATTGTTTTGGGCCATATGATTTCGAGCAAAGGCATAGAAGTAGATCGTGCGAAGGTTTCAACTATTGAGAACTTTCCTCCTCCAATTTCAGTTAAGGGTGTTCGGAGTTTTCTTGGCCACGCTGGATTTTATAGGATATTTATTAAAGCATCCTTCAAGAAATTCCACCATACTTTACCATCTTCCTTCTTCATCCTTTCTCATTTCTCAGCCCTATTACCCATTAATATATTCCTCTTCATCAAAACCAATTTTAAAAATCAAATTTTTGAACCCTAAAAATCAAAATTCCAAATTTCTTGAAGAAATTTCAAATTTTCAAGGGGCTTTGGTCATTCAAGTACGTGGAAGGCCATTTCAAAGGCTAGTAAGTGTTTTCACTCCTTTATATTTCAATATTCTTTCTACATTCAGGGGTGGGTTCAAATTTTGCTTGTCTTTGGGTAGAAATTAGTTTTTGCTGCTGTGATCTGTGGTGTTTGGGTATTTTGTTTTGTGATATTGGATTTATAGGGTGATTTAGAAGAACGAAAGTATATAATTTAAGGAGAGGTGTTGCCGAATTTTTTTTTTTTTTTGGGTTTTGTGGTGTTGAGTGTATAGATACTATGGCTCCTAAGAGTAATGATGGGAAGTCTAAGGATAAAGGTAAAGGCAAAGCTTCTGCATCTCAACAAAGGGAGGACACACCGGAGCAGGAGTTTGATGAAACAAGATTTATTGATTTTTCAGCTCAAGAACAGTATGAGAGGTTTGTGAGAAAGACTTTGATTCCTAAAAGAGAGGTGGAATTTCAATCTGAACCCTTTGATCATCAAATTTGTAAGTTGGTTAGAGCAAATCTAGCGGCTAGGAAGTGGGACAAATTTGTTACTAAACTGGCCCAGGCGAATGTATCATTGGTGTATGAATTTTATGCAAATTTGAAGGTTAATCACAATGATAAAGTATTTGTTAGAGGCAAGAGGGTTCCTTTCACCGCTGAATCAATTAATAAGGTGTTTAATGTGCCACATATCAAAGAGCAAGATGAGGAATATTCAAGATTTTTGGAAGGATACATAGACTATGCTGCTGTGGCTGAGAAGTTATGTTTTGAGGGAGCTTCGTGGAATTTATCTGGTTCCTTACCCAAGAGTATTTCTTCATGTTAGTTGAACATTGAGGCCAAGTTCTGGGCTTTCTTTGTATGTGCTCGGTTTATGCCAGTGAGTCATGTGTCTGACATGACTAAGGATTGAGTACTTTTGATGTATGCTCTGATGACGGGTATGACTGCAACATGGGCTCGTGGATTAAAGAGAACATTGAGTACATCAAAAAATGCCATACCACTGGAGGATTTGGTCATGGGTCTATGATCACTATGTTATGTTACAAAGCTGGAGTGC
This sequence comes from Humulus lupulus, assembly GCF_963169125.1. Taxonomy (NCBI): domain Eukaryota; kingdom Viridiplantae; phylum Streptophyta; class Magnoliopsida; order Rosales; family Cannabaceae; genus Humulus; species Humulus lupulus. Next base: position 115,305,772 of record NC_084794.1, on the reverse strand, counting down.
TCGAGTTCGTAACAGATATTTATCAGTCATTGTAGTAGCCTTTATCTATTTCTTTAATGAAGGATTATCTCGCACCTACTCTTTATGTGCTGCAGATGGGAAAGAAAGGTAAACGCCGTGTCAAAACTGAGGTGGAAGAAGATGTTGAACTGGTGTAGATGGGGGGTAGTATTGACCCTAGAATGCAGAACGTCAATGATAGGTTGGATTATCTTGTTCAACAAAATCAATACATGGTTCAGCAACATTAGATGATGAATCAGTATATGGGACAGCGGTATGAGTACGAAGTAAACAATGTGGCTCGCTTAAATAATTTAGCGAGTTAATGGTCTTTGAATGTGCGGATCATAATTATTTTGCTCCACCACCACCACCATATCCACCGTATTCTCCGCTATTCTCTCTGCCTCCGCCTCCGCCATTTGCTGGATTTCAACAACCACAACCTCCGCCATCTCAACCATTTGAGGGACCTTCGTCCCAGCCTCCACAACCGCCATACTGATGTCGTAGTTTAGGTAAGTCTCTTTTCTCATTCTTTATGCACTTTTAAACATTGGGACAATGTTAGGTTTTAAGTTTGGGGGAGATATTTATTTTTATTGTTATTTGTTTTTATTAGTTAGTTGTATTGAGTGGTGTTTTAGAGTGTGAATTAAGTTGGTGATAATTTCCATTTTAATATGACTGACTCTGATGTAGTATAATCCAAAAGAAAAGTTGATGTGCATATTAAACAATCTGTGTGCTTGGTTAGATTACTTTGTTTTTTCACTATGATCTGTTGATATTAGCGATCTATTGCTCATAAATTGCAAATGTTATAATTGATCATTTTTATGCATGTCAAATTTGGATTGTGGATTGAAAAATATTGAAAAAATTTCTAGAACTTGTTTGCTTACTATTTGAGATGAAATTTGAAACAATGCACATTTAGGAAAAGGATATAGGAAATTTTTGGATTGGTTGTGCCTTTCAAGTTATCTCTATTAAATTTTATCCTTAGTTAACCCTTTTTTAGCCTTATAACTATATTCTTGTTAACACATTCGTTTGAGCCTAGTTGTGAATTGGATTGCCATTTAATCTTTTTGACCCATACCGTGAGCATGAAAACTATTATATGAGGGGAGTGAATGTATAATGGGATGCATGTATCATGTGTTATTCAGAAAATTCCTTGTGATTGAGAAAAGTTTAAAAAAAAGTACAAAATTATTACACTCCCTAACATTTATCTCTTGAAAAATCAAAGTTTGGGGGAGTGTATTATGAGAAAGAAAAATAAGAATGAGCTGGTTTTGCATAGTTTTCTCAAATGTTGAAAAGAAAGAAGAAAAATTTCTCAATCCTTGCACAGAAAAAGGGGTAACAAGGGATGAGTGGTTTGAAATTGATGGGAAAGTTTGTTAGTTGGAATGCTTGTGGTATGATTAAGCTTAAAATGTTTCTTTATCTACCTGTACCTAAGCCTTCTATTACAACCTTTGTAAAGCCCTATTGATTCTTATTTGTGCATTTTTTTATATTAATGGAGAATAGTAAGTAGTGCACGCATATGGAAATAACTTGGTTATGTGGTTAGTTGGTGAGAGTTTGATGTGCATAAAGTGGTTCAATTATTTTATTTGCGAGTTATGAGTAAATGAGCTTTGGCGTTAATATATTGCAGTGAAGGGGTGAAGTATTTTGACTAAAAATCTAGATTAATATTTTTAATAGCATGATTGTTTTTCCTCAGAATTATATATGCATAGCAGTCTTGAGTGTTGGAATTGGTTGGTTATGTAAACTTGGTTTGTTTAGGTTTGAGTCTGGTTAGATTCTTTACTCGAGGGCAATTAAAGGATTAGTTTGGGGGAGTTTGATAAACGAGTTTTAGGCTCGTTTATTGTCTAGTTTTTAGGAAAGTTTTCATTTGTTTAGGACTATTTTATTGCAAAATTATGCTTGTTTGTTCATGTTTCAGGTTTTTGATGCTAAGATGGTGAAAAGAGTGGAATGAAGTGAAAGTGGAAGAAAATGGAGTTATTTTGAAGAAAATCGAGTCTTTCGGGAGCAATAGGTCCGAGTATTGTTTCTGTGGATAGCACTACAACGCTATCATAGTGGCGCTACAGCGCTAGAAAGGCGATTTTAAATCTTTTGTTCTGTCAATAGTGCCCTAACACAACAAAACAAGCGCCACAACGCTTGAAGGTTCTGAAGAGTAGTGCCCTAGCGCTACAATACTAGCGCTACAGCGCTAGTACCTCAAATTTTTATGCAATTTGACTTTGTTAATGGCGCTACAACACCCAAGACCTAGCGCTACAGCGCAATCAATGCGGTTTTGAGATTTTCTAGCTACTTTTAGAAGGACAAAATGGTCTTTTCACTTGGGAGCATTGGAAAACTATTTTAAGGGACATTATTCTTTGAATTTAACAGGCAATTTTAGTTGTATAAACCCTAGATCTAGAAAAGACAGTTGTAATTAGATTTCTTTTTCTGGTTTATGACTTTCTAGATTTCTTCTTCATCTGAATTCTTTAGGTTATTTTCTATGAACAATTATTTGAATTTTATTTTCATTATGTCATCTATGAACTAAATCTTTTATCTAGGGATTAATGTAGTCACTTGAATTTCAATTTAATTTTACCATGATGTTCTATTGATACTTCTTCTCTATTCTAATTATATGATGTTTGCTTAATGCTAGTAAATATTTGATCGCTATTTACTTGATTTAATGGTTTTGATTCAAAATTCAAAAGATGAGAATTGAATATGCTATCATTATATAGACATAGGTTGCATATTTGATGAAAGTACATATATGACTTGTGTAGTAATTAGGTTTCCATGCTTAATGTCATCTATATGTTTAAGTTTATCACTGAAATGTAGAAAACCTGCATGTAGACTGAGATCTTATATCTTGAAAAATAATAGGAATCGATTATGTTAACCTGCTATTAGAATAGGAAGAAGATATTTAGAATTGATTAGTAAAATTAATAGAATGAAAAGTTGATGAAATTAATTCCTAAGATTTTTATTATTGATTATTAATTCGTTGATTTATTATTCTGTTTACAGTTATTTAAATTGTGTTCATAGTTTAGAATTATTCATCTTTCTTTTAATCACCAAAGAGAAAGTGAAAAATGATTATTGGTAATTAGTTAATAGTCTCTGTGAGACGATCTATGTTCTTATAGACTTTATTACTTGACACGACTATGTATACTTGCGTACAAATTTCACAGATCACCAAGATGTAAGTATGGGAGAGTCCATAAGGTAAGCTGCTAATGAACAAGTCAAATAACTCAAATAATACAATCAATTAGAATACTAACCACTTGGAATTGAGATTGAATTGACCTATGGTCAACTATATGATATGACTAGAATAGCTAATAACGGTATGTTTACTTATCCTATCTATTGTCAATATCGGTCCAGTCCGATGTAACAAATATATTTCATCTTATCTACTTTGCTAATGTTCTGGTAAGAACATAACACTACAATGTGTAATTAGATCATATCGTAGATTGGCAAGTCAGTGTAAATCATGTGCACTGACTAATCTTACGACTAACTTATTTTTGAACATATAATCATATTTATAATCCACTCTGATTACGTCTCTATAAATATGATTAGCTATATGCTCGAGATTTAACAGAATTTTATACTAAACAAATAATCATGAAAATAAAATATGGGAGCAAAATGATTGACCAAGTAAAAAATTGATTTCTATTCTTTTATTGATAATAAAATGATATTACAAAGAAATTGGGTTTTAAATAGGGCATAAAACCCCCAACAAAAACAACAATGTCACTATGTAGAAACTCTATATCCTTTTAGACTTTAATAAATCAATTTATCCCAAAAGGCATAGCTTAACTTGTTGGGAAAACTTATTCAGGATCTTGTTTATTTTCATGTAAATATTATATTAAACAAATTAATATGAGACAACCTAGAACATGTTTCAAAAATTTATTTCAAATAGAAATAATGATAAGAATACTTACATTATACGCAGCGAAATGATTGAGTCCTTCCTTCAGTTTCTCTAACCCTTGTATCCTTTCTGTCGCAGGGTATCACCAAGAAACTGAACCGATCTTTAATTTTCTTCACAGCCTTCCTAAGTATCCTTAGAATCATCTAGACTAGAGTGGGAAATTATCAACACATGAGATATATACAGAGAGAAGCAGAGAAAACAAAATTGAGGCTTAGAAAAGGACTTATGCTGTAGAGAGAATCTAAAACCTAGAGCATCAAGAATAGATCTTCTGATATTCTATCAGATAGTCTTTCTGTAATCTATTTTCAACTCTCACTTAGCATCCCTTTTATAGACTCAATTAGGTCATTTATTTAATTAAAAAATCAATAAAATAATAGTCAATTATCAACCCTAGGTCAAAATTATCATGGGCTTTAGGCGCATGAAATTTCTCATTTAATTATAAGCATGTTGGACTTAAAATCAAGGTCTGTATTATTTTCTTTTGATTTAATTAATTAAATAATTATTTAAATCATTTATCAATTCAATTATTTATAATTTGAACCTTGATTTAAACTTATTTATTAATTTTGATACCAATTTATCTTAATTAATAATCCTGCCCTAATTTCTCTTTTATTCTCTAAATTATATAACTCTATGAAACTATCCAAAATTGACCTGGTCAACTTTGATAATTAAATCAATCAATTGAGACTATTTAGATGATTTTATCCAAGGTATAGTGGGGACCATGGGCCTATGAAATCAAGCTCCAATAAATTATCATCAATCTAACAAAAAAATTTACTAACTTATTAATTCTTCTTGACTCCCCTAAAAAATCGGAATTACACTTTTGAATTCATAGAATGCTCTATAAGAAATATAGATATGTTATTAATTATCCATTGTAACAACCATAATTTTCACTAAATCCTCTATAGACAGTCTACAATGAGATGGGACTAAAATACTGTTTTACCCCTCATTGTATTTTATCCCTAAAATACTTAGTTCCTTGTAAATGATATTTTAGTAAACTAATATTAATTAATGAAATGAGATCTCTATCATTTAGCAGCTTGAACCAAACTAAAAGGATACCGTCGTTTTACTTCTTCATCAAAAGCTATAGATGTTCATATCTATGATTAACACTCGCACTTAATTATACTACCGAGTTCCCAAGATGTAAGTATGGGCTAGTCCTTAGGGTAATCTGGTAACGAACAAGTCAAAGAACTCAAATAATACAATCAGTTAGAATACTAACCACTCGGAATTGAGATTGAATTGACCTATGGCCAACTATATGATATGACTAGAATAGCTAATAACGGTATGTTTACTTATCCTATCTATTGTCAATATCGGTCCAGTCCGATGTAACAATTACATCTTATCTTATCTACTTTGCTAATGTTCTGGTATGAACATAACACTACAATGTGTAAGTAGATCATATCGTAGATTGGCAAGTCAGTGTAAATCCTATACACTGACTAATCTTAGGACTAACTTATTTTGAACATATAATCATATTTATATTCCACTGTGATTACGTCACTATAAATATGATTAGCTATATGCTCGGGATTTAACAGAATTTTATATTAAACAAATAATCATGAAAATAAAATATGGGAGCAAAGTGATTGACCAAGTCAAAAATTGATTTTTGTTCTTTTATTGATAATAAAATGAGATTACAAAGAAATTGGGTTTTAATTAGGGCATAAAACCTCCAACATAACTATCCTCAAATGTCAGTAGCAACAATGGTATGATATTGAGTACACATGCATTATCCCATTAAATTCAGATTCATTGTGTTTACAGGCATCCACAATTAACACGATTATCACCTCGAAATAGACACTGACCATCACACATCCATTGTCATATTCATCCAAAAAAAATTCTTTTATGATCTATGTCGTATCTTGAGCCTCAATTGTAAGAAAATTAAAACAAATGACTCACTAGTTCCACTGAAACTATTTCAAAGCATAAAACCAAAACACTAGTCCTTTGAACTCATCATTATTGTAAAATATAAGAATTTCACTTCTAATACCTTGGAAAATGCCTAAGCAATCTCATCCTTATAAAAACAATCATAGTAGGATCGATCGATATATATATACCTCACTATAGCCAATTGACACCCATCTCAATACTTCCACTGATTAAGGAGTAACTTGGCATTTTTTAAAATAAAACAACTATGACATTGAGATTAATCAATTCTAAGGCCTAGTCCATTTTTATAATGAGAGATTGATATGTCAAAAACATATGAATTATCGTCCCGTCCGATAATAAAAATGGTAGAGATTTTAAGATTTCTTGAAGCTAAAGGAAATATCCAAGAGCAATAGAAATAAGCGTGTAAGAACAAAGATTATGCTATGTGCTTGTTTCCTTAGCTCTCTCAATGTTCTATCAGTAGAAACGATCATATCATGCTAGAGTCATTCTAACAAACCATATGACTCATAGGCAGGTAAAGACAACCACACCAAGTGTCAAGTATCACAACAAATTGCATCAATCTACTACCGACATGATAGAAAAATTGTGCGATTTCTTGACATCTAATGTGTTTCCTTCACCATCTAAGCATCCTACCCAACAATAAAATCATCGACAGGATGACTAAATTATTTGTATGGATCTTAGTAATAATTGTGATTGACATGGGAGAAAAATAATTATAAATCACAATGTTCAATAATTGACATGTGAAAGCTTACGATAGGTAAGCATAACACATTCAATCTATAATTTTATTCTCATAATCATCAAATAAGGTCAAATGTGCATCTAATTATTTTTAACAAAATTTATTACCAAAATAGTCATAAAATATTAGGTAATAATAATCATCATAATTAATGCGCCAACAACAATCAATAATTTATCACAAATTATCCATACTATATGCACAAATATTACAATACAATGATTCACAAAATCACAAATGGCATATATAACAAAATTATGGAAAGAAAATCAAGATTGACCTTGTATGAGATTAAAATAATCAATGAAATTTCAAAATTTTGTTAGCTTAGACTCACGATAGGTGAGTACATAAGCATCCAAATTTGTTCCAGCCTCACAATTTTCAATATCTATTGTTGTCTGTGTTTTCATCCAAGGACACAAGATAATCCGAGTAGGAAATGTGCCTCTTTTGACAAGGCAACGCCCCCGAGGATAAGTCCTTGGGAGGTCGGTTTACAGTTGGAGATCATTCTCCTCGGATAGAGGGAGGACGTCAATATATCTCCTGCCTATGAATGTCTTCCCAAGGTTATATCTTGAGGATGCTTGGTAGTCCACGGGTTTCCTTGCCATCAGTTATATTACAGGCCGAGGACCTAGTCCTCGGGATCTAAAGGATAAGCCAGGTGTCAGGCAATGCGGGTTAGCAGCCTTAGAGGAAAACCTGACAACCTTTTCTGGGCGATCTGCCTATAGTGTTGTCGATGGTACGACTCGACAATTAGCACTCCCACTACGCTGCCTGACACGGAAAAGCATACAACATGCCCTGACAGCACCAAGGGCATGTTCCCCATAAAGTGGTTATCTTTCTGTAGTGGGCCCCGCAAATATCGCTTGGGACATGGTCTCTATTCAATGCAACCCAGTGCATTGAAGTGTATTAATCCCCCAATAATGGAAAGAATGTGTATTAATTACTTATGATTAATATTAATGACCCCAGCCACTATAAATAGGGTTGGGAGTTTCATTGTAAAGGATTCAGTTTTTTAGAGAAAAAACACCTTGTACTCAGAGCAATCTAAACGCTGCTTGACAATACTTCATTGAAGCTTGCCCTCACAAGCTCCCAATCCTCTTAATACCAGAGACTCGTGGACTAGGGTTCTCTTATAACCTATACCACATAAAACTCCTTGTGTTCTATTCATTTATTTCTTTAATCTCTCTTTTTAGAGTTGATTGTGAAAAAGGAAGTCAACATTTTGGTGCTTTTATTGAGAGTCTGAAGAAAGCATTTGAAACACTCATAGCCATGGTAACTACACAAAGAAATGTTATTGATGAAGTGCTCTCTCCTACCGGAGTTGAAGGATGAGAACCTAGTAGGCAACCACCTCAGGACGTGCCTGAGATGATGGAGGACTACAACGAATACGCTGAATATGACGGCGAGGATAGTGTCGACCAGGGGTATTATGAGGAAGAATACCCTCAATACATGAATGTGGAAGAGATACTAGAGGTGGTGGTGCTCCGTGAGTAGGTGGCCACCTAGCAACAAAAGATTGATGCTCATGAAGGTAACATCGCCGCCCTTCAGGAGATAGTACTTGCCATGAAGGCCACTCTTGCAGCCCAGGGGTTGCGAGTGGACCCTAATGACAACGTACCAGCTTGGCATCCAACTGGCATGCCACCTACACACCTTGCTGGAGTTCCACCTGTCAATGCGGCTGGGGTGCCTCCCGAGCACCCAGTCGCTGAGGCACGAGATCCGCCAGCTGATCCGGTAGGAGCTGGAACCTTGATGCCACCACAGGACTGTGGTAAGGGAAAGGCTGATGATAATCCTACTCCAAAGTAGAAGATAGCTCGTCAAGAAACTGAAGGCCACCATGTTCCTCAGCAGGCTGGAAAAGATAATGACCAGGGGCTCAAGGACACCGCCAGGTAGCCAGGGCATGTGGAGCTCGGGGCGTTCTGCCCCGACGTGCCCATACAGATTGTGCAAGGCATGCAGCTAGTGTCCCCTTGGGACCTACCTAGACCCGTAGGAATAACGGTCTAGGGACTCGCCGGAGGAACGCCCCACAAAACTAAGAACATGACATCAGTATCTTGGTAAATGAAAACGTCGAGTCTGATGGAGAGACCGAAGTGGATTGTCCAGCGGATAATGGTGCCTTTCGGGGACAGGTCAACCTGTGAGACAACCTCAATGCCCGGAGGTGCAATAAGGCAGGAAGACGCGGGCCTGTTGAGAGAAGTCTATTAGATCCCGACTCCGAGCATCAACCGGGATCGCGACCCATCACCTATCATTGGGAAGACTCTTGAAGTGGTCGGTGGAGCTAAGTCAGTTTGACATCACCTATCATCCGAGGACTGTCATAAAAGCTTAAGCACTCGCTGATTTCATTACCGAGTGCACCAAGAATCAGGAGAGGACCAAGTGCACCCCAGTGGTCGGACTAGCATGGAAGCTGTTCGTGGATGGGTCTTCGAACAAAAATGGCACCAGGGTGGGACTTATTTTGGTTTCCCCCGAGGGGTATAGGGTGCATAGTGCCCTCCACTTTATGTTTAGCGCCTCTAATAATGAAGCGGAATATGAAGCCTTAATCGCTGGGCTTCGCATGACACTGGAGCTCAAGGCCGAAAGACTCAAAATATTTAGTGATTCATCAACTCATGGTGAACCAATTTCTCAGAGAGTACCAGGCCCGGGGAACAAAGATGGCAGCGTATTTGGCAAGGGTTCAAGAAATGTTGCATAACTTCCGAAGATTCACTATTCGGCAAGTACTGCGGGAGCAAAATTCTAATGCAAACTCCCTGGCTAAACTGGCCACGACCAAAGATGCTGAATTAATCAATGTGTTCCCCCATTTCCTACTTGGAGTCTCTGAGTATCTCAACTCCAGGAGAGGTTGAGTCAGTACAACCCTAAGATGGGTGGATGGAGCCAATAGTTAAATACCTCATCTCCGGTGAGTTGCCCCAAGATAAGAAGGCAGCTCGAAAGTTTTCGTACCAAGTACCAAGGTACATAATCATGGATAGTAGGCTTTACAGACAAGGTTATTCTTTGCCCTTTCTTCGGAGCGTGTCCAAGCAAGAAGTCGGTTTAATACTACGAGAGGTACACAAAGGTTTCTACGGAGATCACGCTGAGGGGCAAAGCCTCTCCAAGAAGATATTAAGGCAAGTGTATTTTTGGCCCACCATGAATGGAGATGCGATGGATTACGTCAAGAAATGCGACAAGTGCCAGCACTTCGCCATTATCCTCCGAGCGCCTCCAAATAAGCTTACGCAGATGACTGGCCCATGGCCTTTGGCTGTCTGGGACATCGACCTTATCGGGTCCCTGCCTACAGGGAAGGGAGGGGTGAAATATGCCATAGTGGTCACCGATACTTCATGAAGTGGGTTGAGGCCGAGCCACTCGCTACAATTACCTCCAAAAAGGCTTAGGATTTCATCATTAAAACCATCATTTGTCGGTATGGCTCCCGAGGAAGATAGTCTCCGACAATGGATTGCAGTTCGACAACGAAGTGTTCACGGACTTCTGTCAACGGCATGGTATCATCAAGAGATTATTTTCCGTGGCCCATTCGCAAGCCAATGGCCAAGTGGAATTAGTTAACAAAACACTCAAGTCCACTTTGAAGAAAAGGCTGGAGCAGGCAAAAGGAGCATGGCCCGAGGAGTTGCCTAGGGCACTGTGGAGCCACTGCACCACTACCTGGACCTCCACCGGCCATTCTCCATTCTCTATGGCCTACGGGTATGAGGCTATGCTCCTGGTTGAAGCAGCAATCTCCACACACTGACAGGATACGTATGATCCGATCACGAACCATGCTTTACTTCGGGAGTCCGTGGAGGAGCTATGTGAAGCTTCTTAGCTTCGAGTAGCGTCCTACCAGCTGAAGGTGGCCAGATATTTTAACTCCAAAGTGAAAGATAGGAAATTTGGGGTCGAAGATCTGGTGTTGCGAAGAGTCTTCTAAACCACCCGAGACCCCGGTGCAGGAGTACTGGGACCCAACTGGGAGGGCCCATACCGAGTCGAGAGCGTTGTATGTCCTAGAACATACAAATTAGCCCAACTTAGTGGGGAGCTGATTCCTCACGCCTGGAATGCCGAGCATCTTCATTGGTATTACCAGCAATATGAGCAGTAAAACATTGTCTATTTCTATAATCCCCCGGTAGCCTTCAGGCACATGTAATGGAAACCGTGTATATAAAATGCGGTAAGAAATTTAGTTTTGTTTTGCTTATGTTCTTTGTTTTCTTATATATTTTGTTAATGTTGTGTAAGAGCACCCGCTCGCCTGGACAAGTGACCGCAGACTAGTCTCCGATCACTTGGGGGGCATGGAGTTAGGGCAACACTATGCCTCACAAAGAAAATCCTAGGAAACTAGTTAAGTCTAGCCTAAAAGGAAGCTTGTTCCTGGAAGAACTAATCTTAGCATCTAGGAGCTAGATAACCTAAGTAGCGGGATATTAGACTATTGTCACCTCCCATGGACACCGGGCCCGACGAGCTCTGCCTAAGTCTCTTGGTCTCGAGATGCGAAGGGAAGGCCAAGTAGCCCATACTTGGCCTCTGGAAATTCGTGACATGGGGAGCTTGGCTAGTCGACGAGCAAAGTGCTCCTAATGTCACTATCCCATATCCAAAAAAACCAAGTATAATGCATACTTAAGAATTTAGGTTACCTACTGAGGACAGCGCGTGCCTAGAGAGTAATAACCAAATCTTGATTTGTGCGGTACGGACGGATACCCAGGCAACCTACGCCTAGGCGCTTCGTTAACATCACCTCCTGAGGAGAGCAGTGTTGAAACCCCCGACCTCTCGAGTAGTTCATACCCAGGGGGCAGGTGATTTCACATGCCAGGACCCCTAAAAGCCTGAATCTTTGGATTGCAGGGGCATAGGACTCCAAGTGAAGACCAACGGTAAATTTCACGTCAAAGTTACTTCTAGGACTATGGGTCTACAAGAGACTAAACATGGGAACTACTTGTAAAATAGCTTGAGTTCTTGTTCTCATGACATTCATGTTACGTTGAATTTATAGAACCAACTATTTAAAACAGTTTGAGTTCTTGTTCTCGTGACATCCGTGTTATGTTGAATTTATAGAACCAAATGTTTAAAATGGTTTGAGTTCTTGTTCTCGTGACATTCGTGTTATGTTGAATTTATAGAACCAAGTGTATAAAATGGTTTGAGTGCTTATCCTCGTGGAAATTTAAGTTACGTTGAATTCAGAGAACCAAATCAAGTGAAAGGAAATATGCATAATTAAACAGGAAAATAAGTACAAGTGTGCTCGGGGGCTCGAACATTGAGTGTTTATACCCCTAAAAATTATGGCACGCAGGCCTGTTCTACTTAAGGAATTACTGGGGGCCTTTGCCTGATGACACCTCTGTCACTAGCTCGACCACTGGGTTCTCTTCAGGAATCTAGCCCGCCGCCGAGGCCTCTCTCTCTTGAGCTGTGCAGGCAATGTCCGCCTCGAGACACGCCTCGAGTTTCATCCTCATGTCAGGATCCTCTGTGAAAGAGAGGTCCATGTCCTTGTTGCTCTGCCACGCAATAAAGATCATGTCCTCAGCCATCATGTCGAGGTCTTTGGAAAATTCCCCGTTGGATTTTTCCAGCTCACCGACACAGGTTTCAAGTTCCACTCGGCTCAATCGAAACTCCTCCCAGACTTTGGCCAATTCCTCCTCCACGGTCCGTGTCCGGACCGCGGCATCTTCCAATAACTTGGCAGATGTTTCCTCCAAGGCGGACAGCTTTGACCTCTCCATGACCAGTTGATCCTCCACCTCTCAGACGCGACCCCTGGTGTCCTCCACCTCTTTCTGAAGCTGTGAATGTTCCTCCAGAAGAACTACAATCTCTTGGGTTTCAGCAAGCTCCACCTGGACGCGAGCCAGCTCCTCCCGAGTCTTCTTTAGCTTAAGGGGCCGCGTCATCACCAGGTCCCCAAGTCATTGATTTAAGGCAGCAATCTGTAAATTCAGGATGATGAATCAGCCAAAAAGACAAGATATTCATTGAACTTAAACAGAAATCAACACTTACTCTAGTGGCAGCGTGACAGATGGTTGCCACTAGCGCCACCTCGTTGTCACCACCACAACGGGCGAAACTACCTGCGGTCATCTCACACAAGGAGGTCGTTAATCCCTATAGAATTTCCGTGCTGAGTGGTATGGCCCTCTCTCCTATTCTCCCCGCAAGGAGAGGTTCAAGTTCTTCATCATGAGGAGCAGAGACAGGTTCCTTCAGCCAGTCCTCATGCAGAAATTCGGTCAGCAGTCAGACACTCTCGTTGCCTTCGCTGATGTGAGCATTGTAGTATTCAGTGACCTCCCTATGTAGACCCAAGCTGTCATCATTGTAATACTCCAAAAAGATGACCAACCGGGGATCCTTGGCTTGGCGGGATTAGGAGGATTTTCCTTGCCTTTCCCGGAGAATCCCCCATCTTGGGAAGAGGAGGCCTCAAGGTCTATGACCTCGCCTGCTACTGCTGCGCTCAAGGTAAGGGCCATTGGAACAGCGGTTGAGGGTGCTGGAATGGATGAAGGGGGCATGAGCACTGGTGTCGAGGCCGTCAGGAGGTCGATCTCAGAGGGGCCCGACACCCTTTGACGTTTCTAGCGCACCAAATATGAAAGGCCCATGCTATCTGCACAAAGGAAACACCCTGGTTAGTCTCGATAAATGAAAAGAAAACCATAACAGGATAATACATGCATAAAAGAAAGATAAAACTCCTCGGGATCCCAACCACGATCAGGCTCCTTGGAATGGAGGATGGTACAAGAAAAATCACGTACAAGATGACCCATCTCTTATGTACAGACAAAACCAAGATGCATGCATGGTCGTCGATTCATCAAGAGGTACGAAGCCGGGAGGGTGCCTTTTTCTCTTTAGGTTGTGGAGGAACGCGTCGATGAGATCCTGGTAATCTTGGTACTCTTCCGCAGACTAGCAACGCTCTGAAACTTGGCCACATTCAAGAAGAGAGGGAGAAAACAAGATATGGTCGGGACTGGTTCCCTCCCCTACGCGCCTAGCATAGTGAAGAATGATCGGAGATTTACCTTGATGCGCAAAGGACGATTCGATCCCTGCTTCTAGCTCCGCCTCAAGCTCCTTGTCTTCTTTCACCTCCACAACGACTTTGATAGCAAGAACACTCTCCGCGCGCTCCTCGCGAAGTTGATGCTGGCATTGCTGGAGCCCCTTGGCCGCCATGAAATCCGTGTGTAGCTTCTCTTCCATCCGAGATCTCTTCGAGCCCGAAACTAGGTAAGGACCATCAAATTTACACTTTTCCCCGCCTACAGCAGCCCACACTATCGAAGACGGGCATTGGTGATGAGACAGGGGAGCTCTAGCTCTTCATTGGGAAGAGATCCTATCGCCCAAAGCCTCTCGTCGAAGGAATCAACGAATGGGGTACGACGATACGAACCTGATTAAGGCAATATGTACACATATCAGTTACGAGCTAAGGGCCATCGGGCTAACTTACGCGTGTTTGATACTTATCAACGGTTGTGAAGTCTAGGAGTAAGGTGGGATTAGTCCTCATTGGGAAACCATCTACCAAAAATAATTGAGCTCTATAATCCCGAGCGTCATTCTCGTTGCCGCACGGAGCTTTATAGCCTTTCCTCGGACTTGTGTGTTTCATCAGGGTGTAATATCCCCCTTTCTCCCCCTTCTTCGAGCATCGCTGAAAACTGTAGATATATAGTATCTCAACGGGGGATGGAGTAGGCCAATTTTGGGTCTTGTATAAGACGTAGAGTCCAGCCAATACCCGATAGTTGTTAGGAGATAGTTGAAACGAGGCTATGCCGATGTATTTGAGGAAGTCAACATAGTATTGGTGTAGCGGCAGGGCTGCACCCGCTTGAAGATGTGAGGCGCTCCAAGGCCCAAGCCCCTGAACGCTTTCGTGTACCCTCTCATCCTCTCAAGCCAGGCGCGCTAGTATCTCGTTGTCGTTTACCCCGTAGTTGGCAAGTATTTTATTCAAGGCACCCCGATGTCATAGCTTGCTCGGAAGGTCTTCTGCTTCGAATCCTATGGCGGGATACGGGGTAGTTGATAGCATCGGACTAGCATTGGCCTCCTCCTCTAAGAGGCCAGCTTTACGAGGTCTCATCGTAGTTGGTTCTGAATTCTCCTGTACGGTAAGAGCCTGGCTACTGCCAGCCACTTGTTTATGCTTCTCGAAACATTGTTCTTTCTATCGAGCCATCTGGAGGATTTCGTTGTCGAAGGCGTAGAATCCTTGTTGGTGGAGCTGATGAAGCTCTTTGGACATTTGAAAATAAACACCAAGCAGTTAGCGCTTTGACCCGAAGGAAGCTAGGCCAAAATAAGATCCCCTAAGACAACTGCTTTGGGAAAGAGAAATAAATAGACTAATGGCTCTAGGGTGTCCTCAGAACCAAGTACTTGACATCAGAGACACCACCAGAAAATATGAAAACCATCAGAGATGATGAACATCGCCTTCTAGATTCCGGCCGAGGACGCAGACTAAGGAAAAACACCCCAGAACACTACAGAGCGGTTAAATGGGACATTTATGATCGCAAATAATGCAAAATCAACCTCGGAAAGGCTAACAAAAAAACTCTTAAGCATGCATCCTAAACTCTCAAATACACATGAAAACAGGAAATCACAGTTTAGGGATACTTACTTGAAATGAAGCTTCAGATTGTGCTGAACTGAGTGCGAACTTTGAAGAACAATTGGTCGTTCACCCAGAAGTACGAAGCCTCGCGCCAGTCGTCCAAAGTGACGAAAGGAATTGGAGAGGAGGCAATGCTAAAAAATGGTTTGAGAGAGTTTGAAGGCACGAAAAATTTGAAATGAGCTAAAGTAACGTTGGGGATTTGATTCTCTGCCTTTTATAGACCCAGTGCTTGGGGGCGAAGTAAGTTCACCCTAACCGTCGGATTATCTAGGACATGGGTACTCGAGAACCTAAGATCAGAGCCTAAGATCAGAGTGGCGCAGATCATGATCATTAGCATGGGAAAAGGGAAATCTCGAGTGTAAACTGAAATGACTCTTAGGGTACAGAAAAGACGTTTCGGGCCGCAGAATTGACCTGTCATTAATTGCACGGATTGATGGCCTAGCAATGGGGTTCCAACACGTGGTAGAATATCTCATAGTGATGTCAGCAAAAGTCCAAACATTTCCTGTCTGAGGACGACTAGAGACTTGGGGGGAAAATGTTGTTTGTGTTTTCACCCAAGGACACGTGATCATCCGAGTAGGACATGTGCCTCTTTTGATGAGGCAACACCCCCGAGGATAAGTCCTCGGGAGGTCGGTTCTACAGTCGGAGATCATTCTCGGATAGAGGGAGGTTGTCGACATCTCTCCTGGGCCATGTCCTGAGAGCTATGGACGTCTTCCCAAGGTTATATCCCCAAGGATGCTTGGTAGTCCACGAGTTTCCTTTCCATCAGTTATATTCCAAGCCGAGGACCTAGTCCTCGGGATCTAAAGGATGAGCCAGGTGTCAACCAATACGGGTTAGTTGCCTCAGAGGAAGACCTAACAACCTTTTTTGGGCGATCCGCCTACAGTATTGTCGATGGTGCAACTCGACAATTCGCACTCCCACTACACTACCTGACACAGAAATACGTACAACATGCTCTGACAACACCAGGGGCATGTTCCCCATAAAACGGTTATCTTTCTATAGTGGGCCCGTGAATCTTGCTTGGGTCGTGGTCTCTATTCAATGCAGCCCAGTGCATTGAAGTGTATTAATCTCCCAATAATGGGAAGAATGTGTATTAATTACTTATGATTAATATTAATGACCCCAACTACTATAAATAGGGCTGGGAGTTTCATTATAAAGGGTTCGATTTTTTAGAGAAAAACACCTTGTACTTAGAGCAATCTAAACACTGCCTGATAATACTCCATGGAAGCTTGCCCTCACAAGCTCCCAATCCTCTTAATACCATAGACTCATGGATTGAGGTTCTTTTATAACCTGAACCACGTAAAACTCCTTGTGTTCTATTCATTTATTTCTTTAATCTCTCTTTTTAGAGTTGACTGCGAAAAAGGTAGTCAACATCTACGAATATGAAATATTATTTCAACAAACTTTAGAATATTCGAATTATAAATGTTTCATATTCTCAAGTAGGATTTTATTCAATAATTGTGAGAGCATGAATGGTTATAAAATATGAGAATAATTATGTGAACAAATAATCAAGAGTTTTAAACCCAAAGAATCACATAATTAAACTAAAGATAAATATAATATAAGTCATGCATTTACAAAATATTGTGATAATAATACCTGAAGCAAATTAGAAAATTAAATTTGGTGTCAAATGGTCCCAAAAATTGGCCCAAAGCTGTCCAAAATAGTAGAAAAAGACATGTAGTTTGGAAGAAAACGACATGTAGTTTTGGAGTAAACGACATGTCGTTTGGTTGCTAGAAAAATGACACTTAACACTAAAAACGACATGTCATTTTCTCATGTCGTCCCTGACCTTTAGACGGGTTGACCCAACCCATTTTGGACCCAAAAGTCGTACCAGTCGTATTTTGAGCCCCGGAACTCCATTTACGACGTTGTTTTGGGGGGTTTTGCTTCAAATTTCATTTTCTATTGAACCAGAACAAGTTTTTGGCCTAAAAAACACAAAAAAAACAGTACCATTTAAAACTCATTTCTAACTCAAAAAGTTTAAAAGAAACTCATTGACATGGCCAAAAACTACCACAAGTCATATTCATCTTAGTAATGATTAATGTAACATTTATTTAAGCTAAAAGAATGTATTTCGAAATTTGGATTTATCAAACCCATAATAACATAGAAATCCGAAAATGCCAAAATTATTTTTCACAAACAAAAAACTTGATAGTCCCAAATCCATAATGAGAAGGCTCTTGATACCATTTGTTAGATTTGCAACATAATTATGAGCATAATAACCATTAATAATTCATTATCATATTCACTTTAGCCTCATTAGAACTTGAAACATACCAATCTAGTACATAGGAGAGATACCAACATTTTAACCGTGGAGATGATGATTGACTCTTGCTCCTCAAGAAAATCTGCCAAGAGAAGAAAGAAAACAAGAAAATGGTGCAAGGAGTGTCTATGGACACTACTCTTCTCCTTCTCTTTAAACACCCATGTATCATCATCACACCATAATGAAAAGGGTATGTAACCTTTTGAGTCAAAATTGGCCTATTGGGTCTAGACACCAAATGAGATAGAATTAGATGTATTGGCCTAATGGACTCACCAAAGACGTTTTAGAGCGTGTACATGGGCTCCGAGCGTGTTAATATGTTATGTTCATTCTATTATGACCCGATAATAATATTATGTAATACTAATTATGCAGTCATCCTTATATACTAATAATGACACTACATGAGTAACACTTAATTATATTAGTCCATATAAAATAATGTTAAAGATTATACATATTTATTCCTTTGATTCCAGATTTAGTCTATACAAACACACTGACTTCCCGGAGCAATTGGAATAAGTAGTGTTAGGTCAGCTGACTTTGATAGATCGATAAGAACAAGTAGTCTATGGTTGCTGATCCTCTTTGGACACGACTCGCTTTGATTGATTGACGCTTGGTATGGTGAGTCTATGTAAGTATATGACTACATAACGTTAAATTTTTGTTTTCTTCAAATTTCAACCAAAAATACAATAAATTATTGTATTTGTCATTCCATCTAAACATGGATAACTCTACACATTAACATTTCTTTACTCTTTTATTATAAACTACGTGGGGGCACGTGTAGAAAAATTAAGTTATTTTAATTAAAATTTTATTTAGTTAAAATTTTAATTAATTTAATTGTAATAATGAAAAGTTGTATATATTCATATATATATATATATAACTAAAAAAAATACATTATAATTTTTTCATCAAGTGTAATTAATAATATTGAAAAAAATAAAAAAGGATATATAACTAAAATATATTCTCTGCTGTAAAATAATATAATTTGATCAAATTTACTAAACTAACTTACTATTTAAATTCACTCATTTTTAAATAAAAAATAAAAATAATTATCAAACCAAGATAAAATTTATGTGGATCAAATGTCTATTTAAGAATGATACGAAAGTGCTACGTGTTTATATAAATCTCATTCCTATCATAATTAATTGCTATTTTTTAGTATATTAGACAAATTTTGTGTAATAAAATATTTTATATAATAACAACTTATAGTTTTTATATGGAAATACTTTCAAGAGAATATTTCAATTTATGTTAACTTTACATTTCTTTGCTCTTAGAATAATATATTTCTATTAATTAAAATTTTAATCATAACTTTTTTAAATAAAAATAAATAAAAAATAGAGTAATTTTCATGATTTAAAATTTTATAATGTAATGCATTTTACTTTTAATAAGTTGTAGTATAAAAAATATTGAAAAAAATACTAATTATACTTTACATTTCTTTGTTCTTAAAATAATATGTTTTTATTAATTAAAATTTTATCTATAACTTTTTTTTAAAAAAATAATGAAAAATAGAGTAATTTTCATGATTTAAAATTAATGTGATGCATTTAATTTTTAATAAGTTGTAGTATAAAAAAATAAGAAAATGAATAATTATATTAGTGGGGTGAGATTATTACTTTAATCTTGAATAAGGCATAACAAATTTATTTACAAAAAGCATAAAAAACAAAATACATGAACCAAACAAAAAGACAAAATAAAAAAACTAAAAAAATGTGGATAAGTTGAGACTTTTATATATGTTATAGACATATATCCCTTTACAAAAATTCACAAAAATAACACCGGACTCACTAAAAGTCTCAAATACCCTTAACACAAACTAGGGTTCTCTTCTCTTCTTACCTTTTCTTTCTCATCTCCTCTCTCACTTTTTGTAGCAGCCACCTCTTCCCTGGTCAGCCTCCAGCGATCAAGAGAAAAAAATCTATTGCAGCAACTATATTCTTTTGCTCATTTCTTCTCCAAATCATCCTAACAAAATCTAAATCACAAAAGAAAGATAAAATTCAATTGATAAGAATTCGTGCTTTATAGTTTTAACATCATTCTTTTGTAAAATTCATCAAAGTTGAAGGAGAAATAAGTATTTGAAGCAATTGATAATAAGTAAGTTATTTTGTTATTTATAAGTTATGAATGTATTATAAAATAATTTATGTGTATTTTTTGCACTAATCTGGGCTTAGAAACCAACCAAAAATATTAATTTTATGTTGAGATTATGAATTTATATTGAAATCTACGATTTATGATTTTTTTAGTTCGAACCAAGTTTGAACATGATTTGGACCAAGTTCGTACATGGTTCGAACCAACTTCGGACATGGTTTGGACCTTGTTCGAACCAAGTTCGAACATAGTTCTGACCTTATTCAGACATGGTTCGGACCTAGTTCAGACATTGTTCGGACATGGTCTGAACCTAATCTAAACCATATCCGAACTAAGTCCGAACTAGGTCTGAACTTAGTCTGAACTTGGTCTGAACCATATCCAAAGGTCTGAACCTAGTCTCAACTAGGTCTGAACCATGTCTAAACCAAGTCCTGACTTGGTCTGAACATGAAAACCCTAAATAGCATAAATCACATAAAAATTCGTCATCTTAAATCAAATTTATTTTTTTGGCAAGGTTTTTAGCCCATAATAGTTCAAAAAACAACTATAAACTATTATATAACATACCCATAAACTATAAACGACAATATCACTTAACAATTATCAAAACGCTTTCTTCCTTCAATTTTGACAACTTTTGAATGAAAAAACACAAATTCGAAATAGAAGAAGGTGGTAGCTGCGCTTCGTGAGTGAGATGAGAAGAAAGAAAGAACAAAAAAATTGATGGTGGTTTGTGATTGCAAAATTGTTAAGAGAGGAAAGGAGAAAAAAAGGGGAGAAGAAAAAGAGAGAGTCATAATTTGTGCTAAGGGTATTTGGGAGTTTTCAAGTGTGTTTAGGGTTATTTTGTGAAAATCTTCTAGGGTATTTGGGACTTTTTAGGTGGATTTAGGGTTATTTTTGTGAAAATCTTTGAAAGGGATTATATGTTTATAGCAGTGGAGTAAATAAATGTTAATATGTGGCTTACCCTCTAAACATTCTCTATATTTTATTCCCTTCATTGTCAATCACACACATCAAACATTCTAAAACAAATTTCTTTGGTCAATTTATTATTATTTAATTTAAACCACCTGGAACAAGTACTATACAAATAAAAAATAAAAATTTGATTTCGTCCAAGTAGCTATTGTATTTTGACCAGATGTTAAACTTAAATTAGCTCTCTAAAATGGATATCTAGCAAAGCAATGAGAGACTGACTCGTAATACACTCATTTACTTAGAGAACTTTAAAATTAAGGAGCAAATGCCCGTTTCTTTTTATTATTATTAACATATTTATTTGAGACTCACTTGAGGCAAGATTTGTATGAAGTCCTTGTTAGTTTAACAAACAACAGCATTCCTTGAACGAGGTTGTCTTACATTGGCGGTAGGTTGGAAAAAGAAGTTGCATGGTATGTTACAAGAAGAAGAAGACCGAAGTATTCTTATAAGAGATTAAAGAACTAGCTTATATTTATGTCTAGTTTTTGTGTAATAAACCTCAACCTCTTCTCTTATAAAACAGCCCAAGTGTTTTATGATTTCCTCTCATTAAAACTCAGCATAATTCACTTGAGTGAAATAGCTTAATGCTTCTCATAACAAACAATCTCTGGTCCTAGATCTCTCAGCTAATCTTTTAGTTCAACACAGCTCCTTGGAAATGGCTACAATGTCAACACAATTCTTAATAATCTGCCTTCTTATTCCTCAAGTGCTTACTTCTTTAGCTCAAACCTGCTCAAATCATACCTTCTCAGACAACAAACTGTTCACTTCTTGCAGGGACCTTCCAATGCTACAAGCTCACCTCCACTGGAACTATATACCATCCACCAAAAGTGTCCATGTTGCTTACAGAGCTGTTCAAGAATCTACAGGATGGATTGCTTGGGCTATAAACCCAACTGGAAAGGGCATGGTTGGATCACAGGCCATTGTCGCCTTTCACAGTTCTAATGGGAGCATAACTGCCTATCCAACAGCCATAACCAGTTACAGCCCTTCTATGCAGCCAAGTTCTCTTAGTTTTCAAGTTTCAAACATCTCTGCAGAATATACCAAAGGTGAGATGACTATCTTTGCTGTTGTTGGTCCATTAGCTAAAGGAACCTCTGCCAACCTTGTCTGGCAGGCCGGAACTTCAGTTTTGAATGACATCCCTCAGGGCCACCCAACCTCAGGGCCAAATGTTCAATCAATGGACACAGTTGATTTTCATTCAGACTAAAATTCAACCCAAGTACCTATCCTATGTTCTATTACGAGTTAGAAAGAAGTTTATCAGTTCAGTCCTACATTTGGTTGTTACAAAGGGCGGGATGAGTGTTATCAACTTATTAAATATTACAAGCGTTTACATGTATGTGATCTTGAGTTCCAACTTCATGTAATTGGAATTACTTATGTTATATATAATATATTTTACACATACATGCCAAATAACACTTGCTGATACATTACAAAATAGTGAGCGCTTTCTCAAGTTAACAGAAGGCCACAATAGGCATAATACTCGCGAACTAGTTTGGATATTTGCCAA
This sequence comes from Humulus lupulus, assembly GCF_963169125.1. Classification (NCBI taxonomy): domain Eukaryota; kingdom Viridiplantae; phylum Streptophyta; class Magnoliopsida; order Rosales; family Cannabaceae; genus Humulus; species Humulus lupulus. Next base: position 115,283,189 of record NC_084794.1, on the reverse strand, counting down.
GAAAAGGAAGTAGTTCTGTCAATAAGGATATTACTCAAGTAGTCTTTAAGTAGAGGTTATGATTGTCCAACAAGCAAGAATCATCATCTGCCATGGTTTTAAATATTATTGTGATCCGTATTCTAATAAATCTATGTTGATACATGTTTAAGCATATATCTAAGGTCAAACAACTCTAAACCTCTGAAGGAGAAGATGCAGAGGTAGATAGAAAAATCAGAAAGGAACTTCAAAGCTACGAATGTGTAACCACATCATCCATCAGACGTAACAGCTCAATGCTCTTGGCCTCTGTTAATTTTAGCTCTAAAGTCACCTGCCAAATATGTTATGAAAAATAGAAAATTTAAGCAGATAATATAAACAGAAATAGTCAAATTCCAAGTGATTTTACTCCAATGCCCCCTGGAAAATACGTAGAGAAGGGCAAAGCTAAATTTGGATGGCACAGTTTGTATATATGGCACGTGTTATGGTGATCGAAAGATATATTATGCTCACCTCTTGGAAGATTTCACTATGGGAGATCTCTTCAAAACCCTATACAAAGCATATTAGACTTTTGTCAGCTAAAATGCTTGGTTTAAAAACTTTATGCAAATTTAGGCCACAAGAGATACCAATTTTCGGAACATAGTAAGGGATGGTGTATTTGAGTCTCCAATTTTGGCTCGAAAGATGTGGATCCCCAAGTTCTTAATTGCAAATGCCATCATGATTAAAACTGATTCCTTTCCAATTCCTTTACCACGGCTATGCTAGCAAAAGAAATTGACGAAAAATAAGATTTAAGTGGAATACATACAAATTTATCAAGTTGATATCAGAACTAAAGAGCTGAGGATGGGAGAAGAAAGGATTCAATCACAACAAAACATCTAGAAAATAGGAGTTCAGTTGGACAATAGTGTGAAAATGGACAAGAAATGCAGGGGCACTCCCAAAAAGATTTTGGTGATCACTAGATTGAAGTTAAGAAGAATATACATACACATTTCTGAAAATGATTCACATCATTCACTAGCAACTTTCCACAATGCAAGCAAATACTTATCTAGTTCTCTGTGATAAAGAATCAAAATAAAACAATGCAAGAAAATATGTACTGCATTATAATTGCAATAAAAGGAGCACTTAAGCTATTTTTATTGTCAGAAGAAAGTAGGGAAAAATACCATTTGGATTCGGCTATCATTATTTCAATCTCTGCCATTTGAGGATCATCTGGGTCATTCATATAGATATTCACATCACCCACCATGGCTGGCAAAAGGGAAAGTGCATATTATTCATAATAGTTGGTTTCAGGGAAGGCAAAAAGATTAAGTCCACAACAGGTCGGCATTGAATACAAGAAATTCCCTATTTCTAAAGCACTCCCCCCTATCCCACTTCTTACAGTTTAAATAATCTTTAATAAAATAAAGCAACTCAATTTAGGACGCCGTTCATATATTTTACAGATACAAAGACAAATTAAGTCATCAACATAAAAGACCACCATTCATGAGAAAAAGATCAAATGCTTTCTTGGAAAAAATTACATTATTATGTTTCATTCTTAATAATGAATGATGGGTGATGAAGTTCTCAACAAATTGTTAGAGAAAAGCTCCATCTTCATTGTCCATATCACCTAAGAATATATATATATATATATATACAAAAATACTGACACGTATTCCTGTCGTGATCCAAAAGTTGACAACAAAAGAAAATCCTTTCAAAAACGAACTAAACAAGAAATAATGTTCGATCGTTTAAATGCAGGTAAGAAATAATCTTTTTCCTACAAAATCACATCGCTTTCACGGGCCACATCAAAGAAATAATATTAGAACTAGAAATTGATTACACAAATTCAGGATGAAAAAGTGCGAAAAAATCAGCGAACTTTCCAAACCTTCAACATGAGGATCTCCATGAAAAAACTCCCCCACAACCGAATGCTTCTCCAATACAATGAAAGTTTTTTCTGTAAAAAAAAAAAAAAAAAAGCAACCCACACCAAATTCTTTAAAGCTTCAAAAATATTTGATATAATCAAACATAATTGTTGGCATTGACGATCAAACAAGTGAATGACACCAACTAACCGTCGTAATAGATCAAAACTGAGGCTAACCCAATATTCAATCACGGTCAGGAAACAATAAAATCCAAATAAAAAAAACAGAAAATATAGAGTGAGCAGAGAGAGATAACTGTAGGGGTCTTGGTTCCATGAGAGCTGCATCTGGTACTCCTGATCAAGAGTGAGGGGCTCGGATCCAGTGGCTTGTAGCATAGCTGGGTCTTGCATCCATTCGTGGTATTTTGGCACGTGTTCTGCCATGTATGGAACCAGAATCACCTTCTTTCCCACCAGACTAACTCCCATTTTCGACGCTCTGAGCTTTGGGGTTTCACAGTATCGGATTCCTCCTAAACGCAACGGGAGAGAGAGGAAAGCGCGAGCGCGTACGAGTCGTCAATTGTCAAATATCATACCGCACTAGTTTAGTACACGTGCATTGCACGTGCTCTGCTCCTCTATTTTTCATAAGTGGCAAAGAAAATGTAATTTCACTTTTGTCAAAATAATAATAAAAATTATTTGTAGCAAGGATAACAACCCTATCCTATACCCCTACCCTATAATATTTCACAACTCTGTCCTATAAAAAAAATATATTTTTATTTGGTATCTTAAGGTGTCAAACACCACATGAGGTGACACCTCATAATTGGTTAGCGATACCCTATAATTATTATTAAATTCAAATATGCAGAACCCGATATTGAATTGTATCAATAACGATACCTCACCTCCTTGTAGTGTTGGACACCACTGGTGCCCCTTAGCAATTCTCTAAAAAAAAAAAAAATCAATTTTACCCTTGTCTTACAAATTTTTGCGGGTAGGGTATGAGTATTATATTAGATACTCATGGGTAATCCTACCTAATAAAATTTAAAATAAAAAATATTTAAAAAACAAAAATCAATAAAATAAACTTATAAAATAAAATAAAATGCAGTATGCATTAAGTATTAAGATAAAGAAAATACTAATAAGAAAGTATACATTATTTATACTAAAAAAAATTAAAAGGAATATAATAAAATGTATTAGAGGTTGTAAATATTAATATGATATAGTATCTATACTTGTAAAATTAATTAGAATATAACATAATCAAGTAGGGTAGGATAAGGTAATATGGTTGGGCACACCTATACCCGTACCCTACCCTATACCTGCATCATGTACATGTTTTGTACCCTCACCCTACCCTAGATCCTAATCTATTGGTAATATGGGTAGGGCACCCATGGATAAACGAGTTTACGGGTAAAATTATCATCCCTAATTTGTAGGTTTATTAGCAGCAAAAGACTCTAAGTTGCCCCATATTTTTGCAATCAAATCCCCAATCTCCATATTTTTGCAATCAAATCCCTAACCTCACTAAAATTTTGCAACTATCATATTTGTTGCCTATTTCGTTTATCATTACTGTGAAATACCCATGTGCCTCACGTGTGAGTTTTTAAGAGGGGTGAGAGATGGAAAGAAAGAAAAACATTTGACCTTTTATTTTCTCAAACCAATAAATTTAGAGAAATAGGTGGAAATGGCCTATTGTTATGATGCATTTTGCATTATGGCCTACTTTACATAGTTTTTAGTAAAATAGCATATTTTATTAATGAAACTTTGTTATTATCCTTTTTTTCCCTTAGGATAATATAATATTAAATTAAAACAAAAAACCTCTAAAACTATCTTCTTCTTCCTCACTCATCTCACCCACCCACCCACAACCACCCTTCCTCATCCCGTCGCCGTCACCACCACCACCACCTGGGATAGTCGTTGGGGACCACTGCCCTTCATAGCCGCCACCACGCCTCTCCACAAATCTGGCCAGCAAGGTTAGTTTATATGAGTTTTTATTAAAAATAAGATTTGATGTTGTTTTTGTAGATTAAATTGTAAAATGACTTTTTTAGTAGATTGAAAGTATTAGTAAGGAATTGAGTTTATTTCTAGAGTTTTACAGAGCTTAAAGCTTGAAAATCTGAAAATTTTAATGGTGGTCTCGGCCATTTTCGGGAATAGAGAAACCCAGAATTTTTCGACAACCTGTCTAATTTTTTGACAGGTTGTCTGATATTTCAGACTAGCTGTCTAAATTTCAGGCCAGTCGTAGTATATTTTCAACCACCAGTCTAAATTTTAGACCACATGTCGAATTTTCAGACAGCATGTCATTTATTTCGACCACTTGTCGAATTTTTAGACAGACTGTCGAATGTTTAGACAGACTGTCGAATTTTTCAGACAGGGCGTCGAATTTTCAGATTTTAATTTTCTTATATAATATTTTAATTTAAATAATACCAATAATTTATATTTATTTGTTTGTCGTATTTTTTATTCAGATGCCATCGAAAAACATTGTAATAATATGTGATGGATTATGGAAAAAGAATGAAGACTCATGCAAATGGATTTCAAATGGCTCACGATCAAGATCAAGTTTGGTACAAACTAACTTCACTTTTGAGGAGTTAGTTGAACATATTTATGAAGTTACAGAAATCGATCGCAACCTCTTTGATATAGAATTAACTTACAAGGTAACGGCGATTGTTGAAATTGAAGTGATTGCAATAAAGATTAGTAGAGACGTTGTTAGGTTCTTTACATGGTAAGAGTGTGATCTGATTACATTATGTGTGGGTTTGATAAAGAAGATGGAAAATGCACTCACTAAGGATAAACTTGTTACTAATATTGATTCTACTGCAAAGGTTGATTCTATTACAGACCTTTCCAGTGATGATGATTTTGATGATGCTGGTTTAAACAATGACAATGATGTTGGTTTAGAAGATGGTGATGGTGATGGTGATGGTGATGGTTGAAATTATATCATAACCTTTCTTAGTATTTTTACTAGGATATCCACCACTCAATCCTTAATCATCAAGTGATGGTTGGTTAATAAAATTTTATTTGAAAAATATTAATTATAAACCAATAATGACGATATGCACTTTATTTAGCTTTAATTATTGGATCTTTTTTTTGGACATTTTCACAATTTTAGATCGCCAGTCGAAATTTAAGACAACTTGTAGAAATTTTGAAATAGGCAGTCTAAATATCAAGCTTCCTGTCGAAATCATTAGATAGGCAGTTGAAATTTTGGACAGCCTGTTGAAATATTGATACAAGTATTCTAAATTTTAGATTGTATGTCAAAAATGATACAGAACCTCTCAAAATTAATAATAACCCGTCGAACTATAAGATGATTGAGTGTCATGAGCAGCTCCTAACATCAAAAAATCCCACCTTCTCTCAAGAAATTCCACTAACTTCAAAAGACCTTCAAGAATTTTCTTAAGTGTGTTCTTTACAGTGACCAAAAGTGAGAGTGAGAGGGGATGAACATGAATCTGCTAGAGTGTTTAGCCCAAAGCCCAATCTTGACTTAGTCCCAAATCCAAAAAGATATTTTTGCTCCTAAGCAAACTCAATCCCAAAACCAAACTCGTCTAAAATATCGATAGCTAGTCTCAAATATCGACAACCTATTTAAAATTTTTGACACCTTGTCTAAAGTTTTGACAGCCCTTATAAAACTTTCGACACCTTGTCTGAAATTTTGACAACCTGTCTTAAACTTTCGACAGGCTGTCTGAAATTTCGACAAGTTAAAATGTTTGAAATGTCCAAAAAGGCTCCAATAACACAATAAAACAACATATATCTTAATTAACATTTTATAAACTTAAACAAAACTTAATCTTAATGAGTGGTAAATATTTCATTCAAACTACTATGATGATCAACTATTATGATCAATGGATCTAATGGATTCAAATCTTTATCAAACTACTATGATGATCAAGGATTGGGTGGTAGATATTCTATTGAGGTACTACTATGATGGTTATATTTATAGTATTAGAACAACAATTTATCATGTAGAATTTGATCTTAATTATACCTTTTTGACAATTAGTCATAAGTTTCGACAACTTATCTAAACATTTCGACATGTAGTCTCAAATTTCGAAAGCATGTCTAAACATTTTCACAGATTGTCCAAAATGTTTGAAATGTACAAAAAGGCTCCAATAACTATATAATGATATATTTATATATATTAATTATAATATCCTAATTAACATTTTATAAAGTTAAACAAAACTTAATCTTTATGAGATTATGATGATTACAGATTGAGTGGTACATATTTCAATTAAACTGCTATGATGATCAAGGATTGGGTGGTAGATATCCTATTAAGGTACTATTATGATGATTATCTTCATAGTATTAGAACAACACTTTATCATGTAGAATTAGATCTTAATTATATATTTTTGACAATTATTCGTGAGTTTTGAAAACTTGTCTCAAATTTCGACAGCATGTCCAAACATATTCACAAGTTGTCCAAAAAGTTTGAAATGTACAAAAAGGCTCCAATAACTATATAACAATATATATTAATTATATTAATTATAGTTTTTCTCTCGGTTTTCTCCCTCTTCCATGGCGAAGAAGAAGAAGTCGGTCAGGAAACCAGTGACTAGATCAGAGGTTCAAGGTTTGCCTTTAATCCAAAATGCTGGGTGTGAGGCTGTTTGCGAAGAGGGTTGTAGTGAGGATAATGTACAGACACGGGGAAAGCTTCTATCTGAGTCCGATTTAGGAGAGATTGCTGCTGATGGTGTTCAGGAAGAAGATCTAAATGGAGATGGGGCTGCTGCTGCTAGCTGGGCGGACAAGGTGGAGACTGGAGATTTTCAATCTTCAGCCCAACAACATTGGAATCAATTTAATTCGGGTAATATCTCTTTCTACGAACAGAGTTTAGAGTTTACTGAACCATTAACTAAGGATGGTAAGAGGATAGCCCTAATTGATGAGGAGGAAGTGAGAATCCAGGCGGCTAATTGGAACACAACAGTCATCTGTATGGTTCTTGGAGCTAATCCTCCAATGACTGTGTTTGAAGTATTTATCAAGAGAGTATGGGGTCATCTAGGGATTGCTCAAATTTCTAGGAAGACTATGGGGCTAATAATGGTCAAGTTTAATGATGAGGCTACTAAAAATCATGTGCTGGAGACTGGTTGTATTTACTTTGACAGAAAACCTGTGATTGTTCGCCCATGGACTACGGATTTGAATGCAATTAGGTTGATTCGTTCAGTTCCTTTGTGGATTCGTTTGCATGATCTTGGCCTTCAATACTGGGGAAGCAAATGCCTTAGTGCCTTAGTGAGCACTATAGGCAAACCGATTATGGTTGACAAATTTACTCGGGAGAGATCTCGAGTTCAGTTTGCTAGGATTTTGGTGGAGGTTGAACTCTCAGATAATCCTACTAGGGTTATTCACTATTTGAATGAGCAAGGTCAACTAGTGGAGCAAGGGGTTGATTATGAGTGGCTGCCAGTCAAGTGCAAAAATTGTGAGGGATATGGTCATTCAATGTTTGAGTGCCGTAAGGAGCAGAGGCCACCAATGGGGCCGAAAGCTTCTCTTCCTCAACTTGCTGAAGAAAATGACAGGGGTAAAGGCAAGCAAGGAATACCATCAGATACTGGAATGGATAAGGAGAAGCTTGTGGATGCTGATGCTCGACAGGGGCAGTCTTCAGGTGCTAAGGAGAGGCTGGTGGATGTAACTGATGATGGGGGGTTGACAGCAAAGAATAACTAGCAAACTCCTAAGAAGTTAGGTTTTCAAAATAAGCATGGACAAAGAGGAAGTACTAGCAAGAATGGGCACACAGTAGGGGTCCATGGGAAGAAGTTGATAAATGGTTTTGGGGTCCTGCACGATCAGACAGAGGGGAGTGTTGGAGACAGGGGTATTTTACAATCTTCTAATGGATAATTGTAATATACTTAGTTGGAATATAAGAGGCTTGAATAGCCCGAAAAAGCATGGTGCTATGTTAGATATTTGTAGCAAAAATAAAATAGGGATTGGTGCTATCTTAGAAACTAAAATGAAGGGAGAAAAAGTTCAGGACTTAATGAGGAATAAGTTCAGAAACTGGGACTATTTTTCTAGTTCAGTGACTGAAGGAAGAATATTGTTAATTTGGAGGAAAGGTTTTGTCAAAGTTAGTTTGATAAAAGAGGATTCTCAATTTATTCACTGCTTGGTTAAAATGACAGGTCATAAACATGCTTTTTACATTACTTTTGTGTATGGGAGAAACACTTTGGAGGAAAGGAAGTGTTTATGGCAAGGCATTTCTCAGCTTGTTCAGCCGAGTCATTCTTGGATGATTTTAGGCGATTTTAATGCTGTTTTTACAGCGAAGGATAGGAGTGGGGGAAAGCCAGTTTCTCAGTTGGAAATGGTTGATTATGCTCTTTGGTTTGCCTCGAACCATTTGGAAGCTCTTAAGAGTACAGGTTCTTTCTTTACTTGGACTAACAATCAAGAGGGAGTGTCTAGAATATATTCCAAAATAGACCACGTGTTTATCAATGAGGTTTGGGCAGTGGACTTCCCCAATACTACTGCTGTGTTTAAATGGGAAACTAGCTCTGATCACTATTCTTGCACCATTTCTGTTTTGCCAATTGAGAACTTAGGGGTTAAACCTTTTAGATTATATAATTTTAAGCAGCTGGTTTTGGAGTGTTGGAAGCAGCCGATGAAGGGATCTGGTTTGAAATCCATTTTCTTGAAGACAATGAGGCTTAAGCATAAACTTAAAAGATTCAACATGGACTGAATTGGAGATATAGGGGTTCAATTTCAAAAAGCTAAGGATCAATTTCAGAATGCTTTGTATTATGCTCAACTTTATCCAAGTAATATGGTCTATCAAGAAGAAGTTAAAACAACAGCTGCTAACTTCAGAGTTCATGAAAAAAGCTATTACAGCTTTTTAACACAAAGGAGTAAGATAAGGTGGCTGCATCAAGGGGATATGAATACTGCGTTTTTTTCCGCCTATATGAAGAAACGCAAAGAGGATAATATAATAGCCACGTTCATCAATGAGCAAGGTAGGGTGGTGGACAACTACTCGGGAGTTGTTTCTCATTTTCTAAACCATTTTCAGGGTATTATGGGAAGTCCCGATTTGGTTTTCAAGGGCTTAAACAGTAAGATTGTGGATATGGGAGTTAAACTGAATCTAGACCAGCAACTTCTGTTATTGAAACCGTTCACGCATAAGGAAATTCGAGATGCTATGTTTAGTATTTCTAGCATCAAGTCGCCTGGTCCTGATGGTTTTGGGTCAGCGTTTTATAAGGTGATGTGGCCGGACATAGGGGGTGAGGTTTGTAGAGCGGTTCTCCAATTTTTTGAGACAAGTTTTATTCTAGAAGAATTGCTGAATACTTCATTATCTTTGGTCCCTAAAGTTGATACTCCTAATCGGGCTGTGGATTTTAGACCTATTGTGTGTTGCTAAACTTTGTACAAATGTGTTTCAAAGCTACTTTGCTCTCGGTTAGCCAAAGTCCTCCCTTTTTTAGTTCACTCTAATCAGGGAGCGTTTATTCAAGGTAGATAAATAGCCCATAATGTTCTCATTTGTCAAGATATCGTCAAGAATTACAGAAGATCGTCCATTTCACCACGGTGTGCAATTAAAGTAGACATAAGCAAAGCCTATGATACAATAGATTAGAGATTTATTGAGGATCTCCTTTAGGTGTTATGCTTCCCTTCTAGATTCATTGGCTGGATAATGACCTATATTTCCAAAACTTCCTATTCTTTAATTATGAATGGAAGGATTCAGGGCAGGTTCAAAGGGGCGAAGGGGCTGAGACAGGGGGATCTTATTTCCCCTCTATTATTTGTCTTAGTTATGGAGTATCTTACTCGTAGTCTTCATTTAGCTGCGCAGAACTCAGCCTTCAAATTCCATCCTTTATGTAAGAATCTTAAGCTCATTAGCCTTTGTTTTCCTGATGACTTATTGATTTTTTGTAAAGGGGTTTTGTCATCAGTTAAAATCATCAAGAGTGTGTTGGGGGAGTTTAGTTCTGTGACTGGTCTTCATATTAATGAGAGTAAATCTCAGGTTTTTTATGGGGGAATTTCAGCTTCTGACCGAGAGCTTTTGTCTGCTGAGTTGAACCTTTCTGAGGGTGTGTTCCCTCTGAATTATCTTGGAGTCCCTATGAGACCTAAAAAATGGAAGCATGAAGATTGTGATGTCATCATTCAAAACATAAAAATGAGATTACACACCTGGGCTAGTAGACATCTATCATTTGCAGGCAGAATGCAACTTATTCATTCTGTTTTGTTTGGTCTGAGGAATTATTGGATGAGCATTTTTGTTCTACCTCAAAGTGTTATCAAGGAAATTGAGAGGCTATGTCGTGGCTTTCTTTGGGGTCTCAATGGTAATAGGTGTAAGATTCATATGGCTTCTTGGGACAAAGTTTGCTTGCCTAAGGCTTTTGGGGGGCTCAGTTTCAGAAATGGCCAGCGTTGGAATCATGCTATATTAGCTAAGTATATCTGGGCTGTCTCCGAAAAGCATGATGTTTTGTGGGTAAAATGGATCAACTCAGTTTATCTGAAAGGCTCTGATTTCTGGTCCTATAGATTACCTCAGGATACCAGCTGGTATTGGAGGAAGTTATGCAATATCAGAGGTAAATTCAGTAGGGAGGATATCATTGCTGCTGGTTTAAATGGGATGTTTAACTCTGCCAATCTATATATTCAGTCCTTGAATCATGTTCAGGTCGGATACTACAAAGCTGTATGGTGTAGATTATCCTTGCCTAAGCATAGATTTCTGTTATGGCAGGTCATAAATGCTCAGTTACTGACTTTTGATAATCTGTTGAGGTTCAAAGTGCCTCTTGATTCTGTCATGTGCCCAGTTTGTGGTGTTAGTGAAGAGAGCCACTCTCACTTATTTTTGCATGTTCTTTATCAGTTAAGGTTATGGAGATCCTAGCTGAGTGGCTGAATATCATGTTATGGCCTTATGAATTTGACAGATGGAGAGATTGGCTTTCTAGTAGGAACAATGGGTTACTATCTCACATTTATAACATGTTGTTTGCTGATGTTGTGTACTGCATTTGGAGGAATCGAAATTGCTGTATTTTTTATCTCTATTCTCGGACTGCATCCAGTATAGCTGCTGAAGTTAGGCTTTTAATGCAGAACAGGCTTATTAGTATTAGTAAGAAGAAGTTATCTGTTCAGGGAGCTTGTTTAATTGCTCAATTTACTATGTAATTTGCTAGTTTTTTGCTCTGTTTTCCCTGGTTTGGTTCGGCTGTAGCTGCTATGTTCTTGTTTGTTGGGGCTTGCTATTGTTAGCTGGTTTTGAGCTGTTTGTATTGTATTCTTGGTTGTTTGATTAATGAAGTTCATACTTTCTTCTTGATCAAAAAAAAAAAATAATTATAATATCTCAATTAACATTTTATAAAGTTAAACAAAAGTTAATTTTTATGAGATTATGATGATTACAAATTGAGGGGTACATATTTCAATCAAACTACTATGATGATCAATGATTAGGTGGTAGATATGTGTAACGACCCAAATTTACTAATAAGGCTTAATGGCCTTGATTAGTGTACCGAGAGGGCATAACTATATTATATGTGATTTAAATGATTAAAAGCATGTTTATATGATTATTTGGATATATGTGATGCATGACTATGTGTATTAGTACGCATGAAGGCCTTGATTAGGTTATAAGGGTATATTCGTAATTTTGGCCCGTTGAGGGCACACATGTAAATATTTGTGATAAATTGTTGAGACCACATTATTATGTGGATATATTTGTAGCATATGACTCGAGGCGATCCTAGTAAGCGGTTTAGCGGAAAAGTCATGTCTGGGATTTATAACCGACTCGTAGGAGTCCGGGGGTATTTATGGGAATTTGAGAAGTATATTGGAGATTATTTGATATTGTGGAATATAATTGGTGATTAGTTAGGTGTCGGGATGTAAGTGGTAAATATTAGAAACACTCGATGAATTAGCGGGAATTGGGAACAAATGACCAAAATGCCCTTAGAATGACTTAAAGGTTTAGGATTTATTGGGAGGGAAATATGGTCATTTGGTCTATAAGAGGATAAGTCATACTCAGCCTTTATGCACTTAGTGGAATGTTTAGAAACTAAAGGCAGCTGAAAAAAGAAAAGAAAAGAAGAAGGAAGGAAGGAAAGAAAAACAGAACACTTGGAGCTAACCCTTCTCTCTCACTCGGTTGGCTATTCTTCTTCATTTCTTGAGGATTTTCTAAAGCTGTAACTCAGGGAGAGCTTGGGCTAGAGCTTGGAGTTAAGGTCTTTGATTAAGCTTGAGGATTAGCAAAGGTTACTCACCCAATTGAGGTAAGTTTCAAGGTTTTCTTTACTTTCTGGTTTTGATGTTGAAATGGTTTTCTAAGCTGAGTTTTGATGGGAATTCTAGGGAGTTAAGCCTGGGGATTTGAGGAGCTGAAAGCTGAGGAGGTGTGGAAGATAACCTTGGTCAAAATTCTCCATTGAAGGTATGAAATTCTGGCTTTAAAGTTCTGAAGTTTCTGATGTTCTGTTGAGTTTGAGCTTCAAGCTCGATCATGGCATTTTCTTCATTTTGGGGTGCATGTGCTTAAGTTTCATATGGTTGGGTAATATGGGGGTGATTTATAGGTGATGGTAGGCTTGTTTTGGTGTTTGGTTGAAGTTTGGAAGGATTTTGGAGAGTTTTGGCTCGAGGAAGTTCGAAGGGGAAAATCAGGGTGTGTCTGTGTTGTGACTAGCGCTGTAGCGCTAGCCTTAGGGCGCTACAGCACTAGGCCTATTTGTTTGGGAGCTTTTTGGCTCTGCTTGTAGCACTATAGCGCCCTCTTTGTAGCGTTGTAGGGGGTTTTTGAGTTATTTCCTAGGGTTTTTGCCCGGGGGCTCAGGGTTTGATTCCACCACCCCGTTTGGTGGAATTAGTCCCGAGGGTAGGTTTTGGAATTGAAGTTTGGTATGGTTCTAATTTGTGGTTGTGACTAGGTGTATGCTAGGGCTTGGAAGGGATCGTGCTTGAGGGTCGGTTTCATTGATTAAAGCTAACGGAATCAAAGGTTAGAAAACTGCACCCGGTTATGTGATTATGTTGGGACTAAGAGCTCCCTATATCTGTATGATGTCATAGATGGTATTATGCCATGGGACATGTGATAAATGGCCTAAGAGTGCTGGAATCAATATTTGCGCACAGGGCACAGCTCGGCCACTGGTAGTTGAGGACAGCTTGATATTCACTGAGCTCGGTTTAAGCGAGCCGGAGTCAGTGGGATAAATAGGGGTGCGACCTAAGGGCATCGACCCTGGTTATTAAGTGTGAATTGATTGTTAATGTTAATTGATAAGCTTGGTATGGTGAATGCCTGATTATATGGATGTTTTGGACTTTTGAGTATATGATTATACTGCATGAATTATCTGATTGTTTGATTGATGATTATGCTCTGTTATTGTGTTTTCTTGCTGGGCCTTGGCTCACGGGTGCTACGTGGTGCAGGTAAAGGCAAGGGTAAAGTGGACCAGTCTTGAGTGGGAGAGCTTTGAGGCTGAATGTACATAGTCAGCCGATCAGTTGCCATGGCCGAGGAGTGGTACAGGACGGGAAAAGCCTAAATGTCTGGTTTTCCCTTAGAGCGGCTAGTAGTTGTACTTTTATCCGGAAATTTTATAAAATGTCTTTTAACGTTATTACTTTTGGAATCCCATGTAAAAATGTTTGATTATAAGAAATGAAACTTTTGTGACCGAAATCTTTTAACTCTTGTTCAACTGTAGTTTCAGTAACACGTTTCTAACTAAATGACTTGATTAGTAAGTCTTGCACTTTTATAAGCACACAGTGTAACTGTCTTGGCTATCCAGGGCGCTACAATATGCTATTGAGGTACTGATATGATGATTATCTTCATAGTATTAGAACAAAACTTTATCATGTAATTGGATCTTAATTATACATTTTTGACAATTAGTCGTGAGTTTTGACAACTTGTCTACATATTTTCGACCACCTGTCTATATATATCGACATGTTGTCTTATAATTCAACAACCTATCTAAAATTTTTGACCACCTGTTTGTATATTTTGACAGGTTGTGTTATGTTTCGACAATTTGACTAGTATAAAATATGACTTTTGCAACTAAAAAACTACTTAGTGACTTAAGTGTAATATTTCAAATTACTTACTAACTTTTACCACCAAAAAATCTATTTAATGGTTTAAGTGCAACCTTTTAGCCTACTTATTGACTATTGCTGCCAAAAAAATTACTTAGTGACTTAATTGCAACTTTTCAGACTACTTAATGATTTTCGCCGCAAACTTCCCTTTATATTTTTTATTCAATATATGTGATTTTAAAGTTTATACATTCAAGTAATTTATGTTCTTCTATCATCTTCTTTATCCTTATTTATTTTTGCTCATTATTTATATAGAATTAGCGATGTTTTTCTATATATTTTAAATTAGTATAAATAATATTAATGTCTTGTTTTATGTTCAATCTTTTATTGCATTATGAACTAACAGTATAATGTTATTCTTAGATTTTTCATAAGATTAATATATTGCTTCTAAGATTAGAACATAACTACTCAAATACATTTTGTGAAATATAAAATAACTTCAATGTTAAATCATTTGTGCAAACTTTGTGAATAAAAAATATAAAATAACTAAATAAAGCATATGAGCGATTCTTGAAACATTTCTATTCAATAATCTTTTATTACAACTTATTTTTATTTGCTTTATTTTACCATCAAATTCTTAAAACAAAAATCCCAAATCTATTTACATTACTTTTTTAACATTTTTGTGTTTATTTTTTCTACTAATCTTTTTGTTCTTAGTTATCTTCTTGTGGAATCGATCGTCCATCTATGCTACAACTATTGCTAGTGAAAGTCACATTTTGGACGTTAAAATTTTTTTGGCGTCGTTGCCGGGGAGGTAGTTTTTCAAGAGTTTAGTGGAATTTTTACCATGATGTTAGTAACTTTTTTTATTTATTTTTTGTTATTATTAATGTTGTGTTAGCTTGGTGTTCTTCTTCTTTGGTGTGTTTGTTATATTATTTTATATAATATAATGTTTAGATTAAATAATGTGACAAACATGTTTGTCACATATTGTAACATAATATTGAGAGTTACAAATTAAATAGACAAGTGTGTATATCTAAATTTGTAACACGTTTAAGAGTTACAAATCTTACAAAATCAGTAACTATTTTGTAACTCTCAAAAGATCACTTCAAATAATGTGTAGATTGAGACTTACACATTTCTAAAATTGGATTTCATAAGCCATAATGTGATACGGTTGTTGAAGATACGATTTTAACTTCCATTAGGTGTATGTAGGTTACAAAATCAATTGGGAAGTGTTTGGAACATTTTTGTGAAAAAAATGCGAAATTTGGAGGAGACAAAACACTCCAGACCGCAACCTGTGGTGTTAAAAGCCAAATCTCATTTTGCACATTGATCAATTTGAACATTTTGAATAGCTTAGGTAACTCCCAAATCTTCATATTGATTCCATAAACACCCAATTTAACATTGGTAATAGTCAAGGGAGTTGGTGGAATTTAAAATTCAAAGGGTGTCTCAAAATTCTATAAATAGGAGTCTAGTGATCACTTGTAAGGCACACCATTTTTATCCACTAGAGCACTTTGCTAGAAATTCACCAAAGCTTTGATAATTCCATAGAGATATTTCAATTTTGAGAGTTCCTTTAGTGCTTAGAGAATATGTGGAAATAAGCTTTTGGACAAAGGTCTTGAACCTTGTTCATGTTAGTGATCCCCACTACTTTACACTTAGGGTGGTGTGAGTGTAAGAGTGATCTTCTTATTGCTAGTGTTCTTCTTATCTTTTGTTCTTATTTCTTTCTTCTAGTTTATTTATTTATTTTTTTATATTGTATATGCTTTGAGTTGTATTTTCTATATATCTATCATCAACTATTTTTATTTACTTGTAATATGTATGCTTTGAGTTGTATCTTTCTTCCTCTACATCATCATCTTTTCTATTTATTTGTATCTTTTGCAATTGAGTCGTAACACTTATTTTATCTATCATCTTGTGCATTGTAATATTTTTTCTAGTGTTGTATTTGGTTTTTCATTATTTCCAATGGAACATATTATTTCTCTAACAATCAAAAGGATTTTTTTTTGTTTGTTTCAATGGAAGGAGAGACCGTCAAGATCATGAACCAAGACTGTAACATCCTAAATTTACAAATAAGGCTTAGTGTCTTGATTACTGTACTAGGAGGGCATAACTAGATGCTTATGTGTTAATATGATTTAATAGTGATTATATATGTGAACTATATGAGTTATATATCATACTGCTTATGCATGTTTAAGTGTATTAAATGTGGTTATAGGCATGCTTCTATTAAAAAAAGGCATTTTCGTAATTTGACCTGCTGAGGGTATACTTGTAATTATATATGATTTGTGAGTGGGATCAGATTATCATGTGGATATATTAGAGATATTCGACACGAGGCAATTCTAGTGAGAAATTTGGCGAAAAAGTCACAACAAGGATTAATACCCGACTCGAGTATTTAGCTAATTTTGTGAATTACCAGGAATTATTGGAGGTATAAGTGTTGGTATTTAATGATCAAATAAAATGTTCGCAGTGGAATATATGGACCCATTTTAATAAATATTAATACCAGCCAGGATCATATACATATATAAATATTAAATCACATACAAATAGATTAGAGATTACCTCTTGTAGCCTATCAACTATCCTTGAGTCTTTTTGTATAAATCAACGATCTTCCTATACAGTGTTCTCAGATCTCACACCCTGATCTTCCAATCCAATCATCAAACACACAAGGACGTGTGTGGGCACATAGGATTCAAAATGTTAATTTATGTGACTCTCTAGATGTACTCAACAATAAGATCTACAGAGTTTTGACAAAGAGAATGTTTAGAATAGTTTTCAGGTTTAGAGAAAACTATCGCTTTAGAGAGAGAGTCTGATTATCCATTATGTTCTGAACACATCAGTTTATAAAGATATTTAATCTATTTAAATAAAATATAATTCAAATTAAACTGATTAGATACTTTCCTTCAATTATCTATTTAAATTATATTTAAAAAGAATAATTAAATAAGTGATTAAACAAATTTATTTGAAATTCAAAATTCAAATCCCAGGAATAAAAATCCATGAGTGAGGCGCCACACACTGTACTGTACATTGTGTGTCGCCCAACCCTATTAGGGTTCCCCTAATTTTCTCATTTGTTTATTTAATCAACTTTTAAGACAATATATTTATACCAACATAAATATCAGTTAATTTGAATTAACATTATCTTAAAATATCAATTTTAAATTAAATAAATAAATATCATATTATAAATAAGATATTTATTATTTTCTCTCTTTATATTAATCCAAAGAAGATTAATATTAATTCTAACCTATAGTTTTTCAAAATAAAAACTATATAGTTAAATAATTAATTAATTCACAATTAATCAATAACCCATAATTATCAATTAATTATTTCCTTGCCCTGAAAAATTAATTCCTTTACAATTTAGTCATTTCTCTTAACAAATCTTTCTTTTGACATCCTTACCATTGGCAGTGTAGGACAGATGTGATTTGGGGACCATGGTCCTATAATACGAAGCTCCAATAAACCAGATTATTAATTAAACTCTTTAATCTAATAATATTATTTATTAATTCCTTGATTACTCTACTATAAATATGGAATTACATTCTAAGTATTTATAGAATTATATTTACAGAGTTTTCTCTAGTAGTCTAATGATATAATCAATATATGTAGTTCCGTCCTCCATTACTGGTTTGTTAATTAGAGCTGGTCAAAATTACCATTTTACTATTCTAATTACCTCTTGATCCTTAAGTACCATTAACTCACTAGTGAATAATTAATCTATAATTTAATTATAGATTTGAGCTCAATAACTATTTAGTTCCAGAATCAACCCTTAAGGGGACCAATATTCGATCCGTTAGGAAAGCATTGATTCCAATATTGTAATTCATGTTCTCATCCATCCATGATATTAAATCTCCAAAACAAAAGTCATTAGCCTCATTATTCTAAGAGACCTTAACGAGTGAATCAAAAGATGCAATAAACATAAACAAGAGTTCATGAATACTCAAGATTTAGACTGATCTACAAATGATAATCTATTATGATAATAATCAAATCTTTACGTCAAACAGCAAGTTTATAAAGATAATTAATTCTCATCAGTCCTGTCATATATAATCTCTATTATATACAACACCTTTACTAAGATGTCTATCCACATCAGTAATTCGAATCTAAATCACTTGTATCTTGTATGTTTAGCAAACCGTACTAGCAACCATTCATTAAAGATTCTTTGCTTTAATATGTTACTGACTATTTTATTCATTATGTATGATCTTAATTCTATCGTACTAATACAAGATCATATTCTCATGAATGAATAAGGAATTTTCTTGATATTATTATATAATTAATTCAAACAATAATTATAACATTCAAATATAATAAATTTGTACTTTTATTTAAAACCAATAAAACGTCTTTACCTGCTTTTAGCGCTTTAATCCTAACAATCTCCCACTTGCCCTCAAAGCAAGTGAGAAATTTCCTTTAACCCCATATTGCGCATGTGACCCATGAACGACTTTCCAGGAAGTGTCTTGGTTAACGGGTCAGCCAGGTTCTGTTCTGACACTATCTTCATAACAGTCACATCACCTCGGTGTACAATCTCTCTTACCAGATGGTATTTCCTTTCTATATGCTTCCCTTTCTTGTGGCTTTGATCACTAAAATCTACACGCAAGTATACATGGTCGTGTCAAGTAATAGATTCTGTAAGAACAGAGATCATCCCACAGAGACTATTAACCAATTACCAATAATTGCTTTTCAATTTATATTTGGTGATTAAAATTAAGGTGAATAATTCTAAGCTACGAACACAATTTAAATAACTGTAAACAGAACAATTAATCAATAGATTAAAAATCAATAACAAAAAGCCTAGCAATTAATTTCATCAACTTTTCATTCTATTAATTTTACTAATTAGTTCTAGATCTCTTCTTCCTATTCTAATAGTAGGTTAACATAAATCGATTCCTATTCTTTTTCAAGATATAAGATCTCAGCCTATATGCATGTTTTATACATCTTTGTGATAAACTTAAACATATAAAAGACATTAAGCATAGAAACCTAATTACTACACAAGCCATACAGGTACTCGCCTAATATGCAACCTATGACTATATGATGAGAGCATATTCAATTCTCATCTTTCGAATTTTGAATCAAAATCATTAAATCAAGTAAATAGTGCTCAAGTATTTACTAGCATCAAGCAAACATCATATAGATTAGAATAAAGAAGAAGTATCAATAGAACATCATAATAAAATTAAATTGAAATTCAAGCGATTACATTAATCCTTAGATAAAGGATTTAGCTCATAGATAACATAATGACAATAGAATTAAGATAATTGTTCATAGAAAATAACCTAAAGAATTAAGATGAAGAAGAAATCTAGAGTTTATAAAACTAAAACCTCCTCCTCAAAATCATAGATTAATGTCACTTAAATAGTTTTTCAATACTCCCAAGTGAAAAGACCATTTTGTCCTTTTGAAAGTGACTTAAGATTTCAAAAACCGCGTTGATAGCGTTGTAGCGCTGGTTTTGTAGCGCTACTTAAAGAGCCAACTTCTATCAAGAATTCTCTTACTAGTGTTGTAGCGCTAGTTTGGTAGCAATGGGGCGCTACTCTTTAGGATTTTCAAGCGTTGTAGCGCTATTTACAGAAACAAATGCTTTGAAGTCATCTTTCTAGCACTGTAGCGCCATTATGATAGCGTTGTAGCGCCATTAACAGAAATATTACTTGAACTTCTTGCTCCCGAATGACTCGATTTTCTCCAAAATAACTCCATTTTCTTCCACTTTCACTTCATTCCACTCTTTTCACCATCTTAGCATCAAAAACCTGAAACATGAACAAACAAGCATAAATCTGCAATAAAATAGCCCTAAACTAATGAAAACCTTCCTAAAAACTAGACCATAAACGAGCCTAAAACTCGTTTATCAAACTTCCCCAAACTAATCCTTTACTTGCCCTCAAGTAAAGAAACTAACTAGACTCAAACATAAGTAAACCAAGTTGACATAACTAACCAATTCCAACACTCAAGACTGCTATGCACATTATTCTCAGGAAAGCAACATGCTATTTAAAATATTAATCTAGATTTTCAGTCAAAATACTTCACCCTTTCACTGCAATTTATTAACGCCAAAGCTCATTTACTCATAACTCACAAATAAAATAATTGAACCACTTTATGCACCTCAAATTCTTACCAACTAACCACATAACCAAGGTATTACATATGCCTGTGCTACTTACTATTCTCCATTAATATAAACAAATGCACAAATAAGAATCAATAGGACTTTACCAAGGTTGTAATAGAAGGCTTAGGTGTAGGTAGATAAAGAAACATTTTAAGCTTAATCATACCACAAGCATTCCAACTAAACAAACTTTGCCAACAATTTCAAACCACTCATCCCTTGTTACCCTTTTTTTTTTCTTTCTTTTCAACGATTGAGAAAACTATGCAAAACCAACTCATTCTTATTTTTCTTTCTCATATTACACTCCCCCAAACTTTGATTTTTCAATAGATAACTGTTTGGGAATGTAGTCATTTTGCACTTTCTTTTTCTTTTCTTTCTTTAACTTTTCTCAATCATAAGAAATATTCTGAATAACACGTGATACATAACATCCCATTACACATTCGCTCCCCTCACATAATATTTTTCATGCTCATGGCGTGGGTCAAAAGAGTAAATGGTAATCAAATTCACAGCTAGGCTCAAAAGAATGTGTTAACAAGAAAACAGTTATAAAGCTCAAAAAGGTTGACTAAGGATAAAATTTAATAGGGTTAGCTTGAAAGGCACAACCAGTCCAAAAAAATTTGCCTATATCCTTTTCCTAAATGTGCATTGTTTCAAATTTCATCTCAAATAGTAAGCAAACAGGTTCTAGAATTTTTTTCAATCTTTTTCAATCCACAATCCAAATTCAACATGCATAAAATACTTCAATTATAACATTTGCAATTTATGAGCAATAGATCTCTAATGTCAACAAATCACAGTGAAAAAACAAAGTAATCTAACCAAGCACACAATTTTTTTTCAGAAGCACATCAAATTTTCATTTGGATTATACAACATAACAGTCAATCATATTAAAATGACAATTATCATCAACTTAATTTACACTCTAAAACATGACTCAGTACAAACTAACTAGCAAACCAAATTGAAAAACACATAAAATAACATAAAACTAAAAATAAATCCCTCCCCCAAACTTACAATTTAACATTGTTCGCAATGTTAAAGTACAAAAAGAATGAGAAAAGAGACTTGCCTGAACAGCCACGTCAGTATGGCGGTTATGGAGGCTTGGACGAAGGTCCCTCAAATGGTTTAGATGGAGGAGGCTGTGGTGGTCGAAATCCAGCAAATAGCGGAGGCGGTGGTGGTGGATACTGTGGTGAATAAGGTGGATACTATGGTGGTGGAGAAAAATAGTTTTGATCTGCCTCATTCAAAGACCAACGACTCACCAAACTATTCAAACGAGCCACATGGGTTTACCTCATGCTCATACCGCTGTCCCATGTACTGATGCATCATCTGATGCTGTTGGACCATGTATTGATTTTGTTGAACAAGATAATCCAACCTATCATGGACTTACTCATTCTAGGGTTAAGACTACCCTCCAGCAACAATGGTTCTGCAGTCTCCTCCACCTCAGGTTCAGCACGGCGCTTCCCTTTCTTTCTCGTCTACAGCACATAAAGAACAGGCTCGGGATAATCCTTCATTAAGGCAATAGATAAAGGCTACTGCAGTGATTGATAAATATCTGTTATGAACTCGGGCATTCTAGCTTTGTAACACATCATAGTGATCACAGACCCATGGCCCAATCCTCCAGTGGTATGGCCTTTTTCGATGTACTCAATGTTCTCCTTAATCCACAAGCCAATGTCGACAGTCATACCCATCATCAAAGCATACATCAAAAGCACTCTATCTTTAGTCATGTCAGAGACATAACTAACTGGCATAAATCTAGCACACACAAAGAAAGCCCAAAACCTTGCCTCTATGTTCAACTGACATGAAGAAATACTCTTAGGCAAGGAACCAGATGGATTCCACGGAGCTCCCTCAAAACATAATTTCTCAACCACAGCATCATAGTCTATGTATCCTTTAAAAAATCGTGAATATTCCTCATCTTGCTCTCTGATATGTGGCACATTAAACACCTTATAATCGATTCAACAGTGAAAGGCACCCGCTTGCCTCTAACAAATACTTTATCATTGTGCTTAGCCTTCATATTTGCATAAAATTCATAAACCAACGATACATTAGCCTGTTCCAGTTTAGTAACAAATTTATCCCACTTCCTAGCCGCTAGATTCGCTCTAACCAACTCAAAAAGTGGATGATCAAAGGGTTCATTTCGAAATTCCACCTCTCTTTCAAGAATCAAATTATTTTTTCCAAACCTCTCATACCGTTCTTGAGCCAAATAATCAATAAATCTTGTTTCATCATACTTCTGCTCTGGTGTGTCCTCCCTTTGGTGAGATGCAGACGCTTTGCCTTTGCCTTTATCCTTAGACTTGCCCTCTTTACTCTTAGGAGCCATAGTAACTATTCACTCAACACCACAAAATCTTAGAAAAAAAATTTGACAGCACCTCCCCTTAAATTATAAACTTTCCTTCTTCTAAATCACGCTACAAATCCAATATCACAGAACAATATACCCAAACACAATGGATCACAGCAACAAACACCAATTTCTACCCAAAGACAAGCAAAAATTGTACCCACCCCAAATGTTGATATAATCTTGAGACAAAAAGTAGTGAAAACACTTACTAGCCCTTGAGATTGCCTTCCACGTGCTTGAATGACCAAAGCCCCTTGAAAATTTCAATTGTCTTCAAGAAATTTGAATTTTTTTATTTTTAGGGTTCAAAAATTTGATGTAGAAATTGATTTTGGTGGAAAGGAATAAATTAATGGGTAATAGGGCTGAGAAGAGAGAAAGGAGGAATAAGAAATATAGTGGAATATATTGGAGGATTCTTTAATGGAGGATATAGGGTGGTAGGGAGTGGTTTGAGTAGAGAGGAAGAAGAGAAAACGGAATGGGAGAAGAAGAAAATGAGGTTTGGGGAATTTTTTTTCGAAATGCTTACTTTTTAAAATTTTTGAAGGCTTAGGGCATTGTAGCGCTACTAGGACATTTGGCCACCCATTGAATCTGGAACTAGCGCTGTAGCACTATTTGTATAGCGTTGTAGCACTATATGCTAAAAAGAAATATCTGAAACCCTCTAGAATAAGCGCTGTAGCACCACTTTGATAGCGCTTCAACTTAAAAAAAAAAAAAATCCCTAAGTCTCTGCTTGTAGCGCTATAGCACTTAGAATGTGGCGCTGTAGCGCTGCATCCTCCTACAATTCAAATTTTTCATGTTTTTCACGGTTTATGAGTTACAACACAATTTTTCCAAAATAAAACTACAAACAACTAAAACAAAATCTCTAAAAACATTGTTCCAAACAAAAAGAAACAAAAACAAAAACAAATAACCTAAAATTAAAAATTAAAAATAAACATAGGAATGCCTCCTAAGAGCGCTGTCTTTAACATCTTTTAGCTGGACTGTGAACACCCAATTCAGAGTGGTTCCATAATGACCACAAACTTGCATTTTTCTACCAGGCCTTCTAAATAATCCTTCAATCTCTGACCATTCACCTTAAAGTGTCCTGTTTTCTCGCTATGAATTTGCACCGCTCTATATGGAAAGGAAGCAACAACTGTATATGGTCCTGACCATCTCGACTTCAATTTATCAGGAAAGAGCTTAAATCGAGAATTAAATAGCATCACCTTGTCTCCTGGTTGAAAATCCTTCCTAAGTATCCGCTTATCATGAAAGGCCTTCGACTTGTCTTTATAAATCCTCGCATTCTCATAAGCTTCATTCTGAAATTCATTGAACTCGTTCAACTCCATAAGCCTATTTTTTCCGGCCATAAAGAGATCAATGTTTAACCTTTTCACAGCCCAGTAAGCTCTGTGCTCAAGTTCCACCAGTAAATGACATGCCTTACCAAACACCAATCGATACAGTGACATTCAGATCGGAGTTTTGAAGGATGTGCGATATGCCCAAAGTGAACCATCAAGCTTTTTCGACCAATCCTTCCTTGATGTATTTACAGTCTTTTTCAAGATGCTTTTAATCACCTGGTTTAAAATTTCGGCTTGACCATTTGCAAGTGGATGGAAGAAAAAATCTTTTCAATGATGAACTCCGTAACGAGCGCATAGAGCAGTGAATGACTTGTTGCAAAAATGACTTCCTCTGTCACTAATAATTGCTCTTGGAGTACCGAACCGGGTAAAAATATTTTTGTGAAGGAATTTAAGTACCTCTTTCCCATCACAAGTAGGAGTTACTGCAGCTTCTACCAATTGAGAAACATAGTCCACCGCAAGTAGAATGTACTTGTTATTATAAGATGACAGGAAAAGACCCATAAAGTTTATTCCCCACACATCAAACAACTCAACTTCGAGGATACAAGTCATTGGCATTGTATCTCTTCTTGATATATTACCGATCCTTTGACAACGATCACAACCCTTGACAAAGACATTAGCATCTTTAAATAACATAGGCTAGTAAAACCCACATTGCAGAATTTTTGCCGTTGTTCTTGTTCCTCTGAAATGACCGCCATAATGCAAAGTATGACAATGAGTAAGAAAGGAATTCATCTCCTCTTCTGGGACACATCTTCTAATCACTTGGTCATCACAATGAAGAAAAAGAATGGGCTCATCCAATAATAATGCTTAACTTTCGAATAAAACTTTTTAAGTTGCTGCCTTGACATGTCAGGAGGCATAACCTTAGCTACCATATAATTAACATAATCCGCGAACCACAATAGCTTTTCTTCACTATCAATCAAAAATAGTTGTTCATCCAGGAAGTTATCATCAATTTGTACATTTTTCTTATTAGGATCTTCTTCTAATTTCAATCTAGATAAATGATCTGCAAATAGATTTTCTATCCCCTTTGTGTCACGAATTTCCATATCAAACTCTTGCAATAATAGGACCCATCAAATCAAGCGGGGGTTTTGCATCCTTCTTGGTCATAAGGTACTTAATAACAGAATGGTCTGTGTAAACAATAACCTTATTACCAATTAAATACGGCCCGAATTTTTCAAATGCAAAAACGATTGCGAATAATTCCTTCTCAGTAGTTGCATAATTTAATTGAGCATCATTCAAAGTCCGACTAGCATAGTAAATTGTTTGGAATACCTTGTTAACTCGCTGCCCCAAAACTGCTCCAACTGTATAATCACTTGCATCTCACATCAATTCAAAGGGAAGTTCCCAATTTGGTGGTACCACAATCGGTGCAGTGATCAATTTCTCTTTCAAAGTATTGAAGGAACTTTTACAAACAACATCAAAATTAAACTGTCCTCCATTCATTAATAGTGCAAATAGGGGTTTAGAAATCTTGGAGAAAGCTTTAATAAATCTCCTTTAAAATCCAGCATGCCCAAGAAAAGTCTGAACACCCTTAACTGAAATTGGGGGAGGCAAATTCTCAATAGTTGATACTTTTGCCCGATCTACCTCTATGCCTTTGCTCAAAATCTTATGGCCCAAAACAATTCCTTCTGTAATGCCCCAACTCCAGGGACCGTTATGGTGTGCCTTGTAAACAGTGCTAAACATGCTAATCGAGTTATTTGGCCAAAATCGTGTAACTAAGTGTGATTAGTGGTTTAGGGATTAAATTTTTTGGTTAAGATGTAACATTTCACTAGATCGTTTAATATATACATTGGGATCCCAAAAATATAATTTCAGTGTCTATTACAGAAAATATTTACAACTGGCCGTTCTATGCGGCAAAATGGGGTTTAACCCTAGTTCCTCTTTAAACCTCGGGCGTGGTGGACGAGCAGCTGCATATGTACACATCATCACCTAAGCTCTCCAATTCAAGGATGGTCTAGCTTTCTTTTGCCTTTACCTACACCACATAGCACCCGTGAGCCGAAGCCCAGCAAGAAAACACAATACAACATGATATAATATCAACAGTGATTGTATTACTTATTCAGGACCAACAGTCCAAGCAAATAGGTGACTATCACAAAAGTCACAAGTATGGGGACAACACCCTTTAGCCATGTGATGATAGGATCACCAAGGCTTAGCAGATATCAAAAGTCACTAATATGGGAACAACACCCTTTAGTCATGTGACGATAGGATCACCAGGGCTTAACTTATGAGTGAGCATCTCACTAGCTTCAACAGGATAGGTGCATGGTGACTGGTCACCAATGTAACCTTCCTCCCGACTCTAGAGTCGTAACTATGGAACAACGTTCCCTAGCCATGTGACAGACAGTCACCGGGGCCCTATGCCCTGGCTCTGAACATCTGGTCTTAGACCAGGCAAGCGTGTAGAGTCCAAGAACTTTACTTAGCTAATTGTTTAGTAGTATTATAGTATGTTTAGTGTTATATTTGTTACCATGGATTTTTGGTTCAGACCGGGAATTATTTGGACACTCGTAGTAGTACTTATAGATTTTCTAAGTTTAACCTATAGTTTAAGAATATTAAGTATAACCTAAGGTTTGATTATATGACTGATATTAAGGATAGTATTTGTTATATTATATGGTTTAGATATCAACCAATAGGATTTTAAGCACATGTTATGAATGGTAATTAAGGATTAAGTATTTTTGAGGATTAAATTAAATAAGGGTAAAGTTTGAATGTTTTAGGGTCAGTCAGCAGCCTTGAGTACGTTGAGGGCTTAGTCAAGGCTGTTTACTCCATTCAAACTTAGCTAAAAATGTGTAAATTCATGTTTAAATATTCAGCGTATGCCAATATATCTCAGCTATAGGGGGCGATATATCGCAGCACGTAGATACGGAAAACACGAATCGATGCACGGTCGCCTCGGGAACAAAGGTCCAGGCGATATATCGCCTATAGGGGGCGATATATCGCCTCCTCCAGCATATGTTCAAATGTTTTTGAATTCATTTCCTTTCAGCCATTCAAACTCCTTCAACAGTCCAGCATCTTTTGAACGAGTCTTCAGCCTCTGCTGAACGATTATTCAAATGATTTTCACCTAAAAAGCCATTATTTTTATTCAAGTAAAATCAAGATATTTTCATTCCCAAACTCTATAAATAGGACCTAGTACCCAGCCATTATTCACCATTTTCTCTAAGTTCAGAAGCTGCTAGTGTTAAGTGAGTGTGAGAGTGTAAACACTTGGTTTGGGGAAAAACTATAAGCTTAAACATCATAAGCTTATCAAACACTTTGGGAAGTGAGTTCTATAGTATTTCGGTGGAGGTTAGATTGATCTTGCAATCTTTGAGGTAAACCCAAAACTCTAGTTCCTTTCTGTATTTTATGTTATTTCCTTTCTCAAAACCTTCTACTCAGTCCCCTAACCTTATTCTTATTTTGGTTAGGGAATCCAAGCTCTTAAGCATATAAGTCGGTAAGCATGTTTATTTTATGGTTTAGTCTTTCCATCTCTTTCATTTCATCTCCTTTCTCTAGACTCACTCTTTCTTATGGTTTTAGGAGTGTTCCAAAAGTCCCAACTCAGTCCATAATCCCGGTAACTTTGGTAAGGAAAATAGGCTAGAATCAATATGTTATGTGCTTATGTTATCTATATGTTTTATGTTATTAAATGTGTTATGATATGTATGTATGTTTGTAGGCTTGGGCATATGACCCATATGGCTAACAAGACCCCAAATGGGTTATGGGCATATGACCTACTTAGCTAGTAGGACCCCACTAATTCCATGGGCATATGCTTGTTTAGTCTATGGGACCCCAAGTAATAATGGGCATTATAATAAGTGTATGTTATATGTATTATGTTAAGTCTTTATGTTTCTTATGAAATTATGTGTATGACTATGTGTTAGATTTTCCTTGCTGGGCATTAGGCTCATTCCTTTTTGTTTTATGTGCAGGAAAATAAGCTTTAGAGGCGGTAAGATTCGTGACGCTTGGAGGATGTGTATCGATGATGAATGGAGTCAAGGGGCCGAGCGTTAATCGATTCGAGGATGTAGTTTCGGTTTTATGTCTTTTTATATGTATTTTCCGCACTAATTATGTAATGTTTTATTATTTTAAATTATGTTTTTGTTTTAAAGACAATGGGATCCCATATCCTTTTTGGTATTTACTTTGTAAGTAACTCTTATTTTTATAAGTTACTTAATAAAATTATGGTATTTTCGCAAATGTAAGTTCTTTTAAGGATTTTATGTATAGTTTCGTTAATGGTCCAAATAGTCTAGAGTAGTGGGTCATTACAAAGCGCTTATAAGTTCATCGACTTTAGGGTCGGTCCAGCATTAATGCCATAGAGCCATTCAATGCTGATATCAATTAGATCTAATCTTCATTCGGCCCTGCGTCCTCGACGCTTATGCCGTTTCTGACCCTCAGGTCAGTGAAACACGACCAGTGCTCAACCCGTTGTGAGCTTAACTAATAAGTCACAGCCTCACAGACGGATCTGACACCATTGCCGATTCTGACTAATAAGTCAGTGCCATACACAAGTAAGACATGCCACCAAACATATATCACATGTCCAATATCCATAAACAAGGTATTCAACATGCTTACTTAACAGGTACTAGTAAATTTAGGACCATGCACAAACACAAAGGCTCAAGCTCTGAACGATATCATACTCAGTACACAAAGCATGTCCTAATCACATGTTTCTCGTGCATCACATGCATCATATTTAATAATCCAACATGCATCAATAATAGCCATGCATGTCACGTTTAATAATTAACCAACATGCATCAAGAGTAACCATGCATGTCACATATACACAGGGTGCGATTTTCTTACCTCAAATTCGAGCTATAATGATTAAAAGAACGACCCTTGAGAATGATCAACTTTTAGTCCTTTAGCGGTCACCTAGTCATAACCAAATATAGGATATCATCAATAAAAATGATCAACATAGGTTCCCAAACCAATATCTAGCCTCCGGGACATCAATCCATACTTAATCGGGTAGTAGGATCAACCCCGAGGCCTATGGCTAGCATCCCCAAGTCAAAAACCCATTTCTGGCAAAAAATGCCCTGATGGGCCGCGGCTCACTAGAGCCATGCCATGGTCACCCCTCTAACAGAACCATTTCCCTCACAAAAACGCACGTAGGCCGCGGCTCACCATAGCCATGCCGCGACCCTTTACCAAAACCAGCAAGCACCAGCTTGCTTTCCCCTGCGTTTTTCCTCGAAACCAAACCCTCAAACCAGTTCCAAACCTCAACTTAACACCCAATTCAACCACTAAACATCATCTACAACTCACCCTCATCAAAACCCAAGTTAAACATCAATCAAAACTCCCATTAATCCAAACTTTCCACAAAGAATTCATAAGCTGAAAACTAAAACCCAAAACAGAGGACACCATAAAATTAATGGCTGGAACTTACCTCAAGCTTGATTTTGAATCCCCTTAAATGGCTGAATCAAGTCCCTAATCTCCCACCTTTGATCTCCTAGCTTAATTTCTCAATTTGAGCTCAAAAACTTCAAAGGGAGAAAGAGGGAAAAAGATGCACGGGAGAGAAAGAAGGAGATGAGGATGATGCTCTGTTTTGTTCTGTATTTTCTACAGCCCTCAAGTCAATATAAATCCAACCCAAATGACCTAAATACCCCTAGGTCACTTAAGGTTCCTAAAGCCACCCCAAGGGAAAAACCGTCCTTTCCCGCTTATCTCGTTAATTATAATTAACGCTCTCCAATTCCTGCTATTCTCAATATTCTCAAATGCCAATAAATCATATCACATTACCCTTTAATTCCCGGTAATGTTCTAATCATCAAAGTGACCCCGAGACTCACCCCAAGCCCCGAACTTAAACCCGTTATGACTAGACCGAACACTTACATTTCATGATCATCTCATGCCGAATAGCTCGAACCAATCCACCTTATAATGTGGCTATATTAATTAATCACAAACATGCACCCAAAATACACAATTACGCCCACAGTGGCCAAATTACCAAAATACCCTTATAATTATAATTACTCCCATATGCACGCATTACCATCATATTATAATATAATTCACATAAACAGGCATATGATCATTAAATAGCATCATAACTCAATTATGGCCCTCCCGGCCTCCTAATCAAGGTCCTAACCCATATTAGGAAATTCGGGGCATTACACCTTCACTCACCATAAAGTGGCATTTTTCCCAATTTAGGACCAAATTAGATTCTTCGCATCTCTGTAACACCTTTTCCAAATTATGTAGACACATATCAAATGAAGAGCCAAAGAATGAGAAATCATCCATAAATATTTCAATGCTCTTATCCACCATATCAGAAAATAATTACATCATTCATCGCTGAAAAGTAGCAGGAGCATTGCATAATCCAAATGGCATTCTACGAAAAGCAAACGTACCATAAGGACAAGTAAAAGTCATTTTATCTTGGTCTTCAGGAGCAATATGTATTTGGTGATAATCAGAATACCCATCTAAAAAGCAATAGAAGTGATGGCCCAACAGTCTATCAAGCATTTGATCAACAAAAGGAAATGGGAAGTGATCTTTCCTTGTGGCCTTATTTAGTTTCTGGTAATCAATACAAATTCTCCACCCCATCACTGTATGAGTTGGAATTAACTCATTGTTCTCATTTTTTACTACTGTCAATCCCCCTTTTTTCGGAACCACTTGTACTGGGCTTACCCACGAATTATCCGAGATTGGATAAATAACACCAGCATCTAACCACTTCAAAATTTACTTTTGAACCACCTCTTCCATAGCAGGATTTAGTCTCCTTTGAGCGTCAATGCTAGCCTTACTGTCCTCCTCCATGAGAATACGGTGCATAACAGTAGAGGGGCTAATTCCCTTTATATCAGCTAAAGTCCAACCAATGACCAATTTATGAGCTAGAGGTACTCTTAATAATTTTTCCTCTTCAACAATAGATAATGAAGCCGAAATAATAACCGGGAGAATATCATTCTTACCCAAATAAGCGTATTTAAGATGTTCCGGTAAAGTCTTCAATTCAAGTACTGGTGGTTTCTTTATAGATGGTAGTGGTCTCTCAGGCCCTTGTCCAAGTTCCTAGTATTTCTTCTTATAAATAGGTCAAACAGAGTTTAGCCAATTTACATATTCAATGACCTTAGTGCCATCACAGTCTTCCACTCCTTGAGAAATAAGGCTCATCTTAAGCGGATCTTCGATAAGTTTTCTCTTTGACAATTGTTCCTCAATTACATTCACACTAAATCAACTATCACTTGCTCTAGGATACTTCAAAGCCTTGAACACATTAAATACCACCTCATCGCCCTGCACTCTTAGCCTCAACTCTCATTTTTGAACATCTATCAAGGCTTGACCGGTGGCTAAAAATGGTCTTCCCAAAATAATTGGAACATCTTCTTCCTCCATATCAAGAACAATAAAATCAGTGGGAAAGATAAATTTGTCCACTTTGACAAGAACATCTTCAATAATACCTCGTGGGTGTTTTAATGAATGGGTGGCCAGTTGTAGAGTAACAGTAGTGAGTCTAGCTTCCCCCAAACCAAGTCTTCTAAATATGCACAGTGGCATTAGATTAATGCTTGCACCTAAATCGCATAAAGCTTTCTCACATTGAAAATTCCAAATGGTGCAAGGTATAGTGAATCTGCCCGGATCTCTCAACTTTTGAGGAAGTTTCTTTTGAATTATTGCACTGCACTCTTCTGTCAAAGCCATGGTTTCATAATCCTCCATTTTTCTCTTATTAGACAATATCTCTTTCATAAACTTCACATAACTAGGCATTTGTTCAAGAGCTTTCGCAAAGGGAATGTTAATGTGAAGTTTCTTAAATACTTCGAGAAATTTGGAGAATTGCTTGTCAAGATTAGATTTTCGGAACTGCTGGGGATAAGGAATCTTTGGTGTAGACTCGATGTATTTTGGCTTTTCTATCTTTGGAAGGTTTTCAGTAACCTCCTCTTATGCTTGACTAGTTACAGGTTGATTTTCAATCTTCTTATCCTTGTTTTCTACTGTAGGCTCCTCATACTTAGTCCCGCTCCTCAAAGTGACAGCTTGACATTGCTCCTTGGGATTCACCACAGTTGAACTAGGTAAAGCCCCTTGATTACGATCTGCCATTAACTTTGCAAGTTGGCCAACTTGTGTTTCTAAGCCCCGAATAGAGGATCTAGAGTCTGTCATAAATTGGCTCAATGAATCCGCGGATACCTCTGGTTTAGTCATTTGAGGCGGTGGTTATTGATTTTGCGGCATTTGAGGCCTTTGAGTGTCATACTAGGGTCTTGGATTTAGCCCATAAGATGGTCTATTGGGAGGATATGGAGGTGGATTTGGATGATACTGTAGTTTGTGCCCTTGATTATTATTCCATGACAAATTCAGATGGTTCTTATTCGCTGGAGTATAAGTGTTAGAGTATGAGTTGTTATTCGGTTGCCTTGGGAAATTACCAATAACTTGAACCTTTTCAAGTGGAATATCATCTACCAAATAAGAACTCATCCCTGGACATTGCTCAAAGTGATGAGGGCTTCCACATGTCTCATAAATGATAGGAGTGGGTTGTAGTTGCGTCGCTTGAGCTGAAATGTTGTTTTGTTGTTGCATTTGTTTAGTTAGCGAAGCAATTTGAATAGTGAGCATAACAATAGGATCAACTTCTAGAACTCCTGCCACCTTCTTATTTTCTCGCTGAGCTGGCCAATTATAATTATTCATGGCCATCTCCTCTAAAAGCTAATAAGCTTCATTAGCGCTTTTGCTCATAAATGCTCCACCAGCTGCTGCATCTATTATAGTCCTTTTGTTTCCCCTCAGTCCATTATAGAAAGTGTGCACCAACATCCATTTCACTATACCATGATGTGGACATTTTCAAAGTAGCTCTTGAAACCTTTCCCAAGCATCATATAATGATTCCCCCTCAAATTGACATAAATTATTAATTTCACCTCTAATTCGAGCTGATTTAGCGGCAGGAAAATACTTAGCAAGAAATTTTTGAGCAAGATCTTCCCATGTCACAATGGAATTGGCTTGTAGTGAAATCAACCAACTTTTAGCTCATTCTCTCAAATAAAATGGAAATAGCCTCAAATGGATTGCATCATTACTTACTCCATTCATTTTGAAAGTATCACATAACTCCAAAACGTTGGTGACATGGAGGTTTGGATCCTCATTAGGTAGTCCCCCAAACTGAACGCAATTCTGAACCATGTGGATAATCAAAGGCTTGATCTCAAAATTGTTCACCTCTACAGTAGGTGGGTGAATACTATAATGTACCCCTCTAACAGTAAGGAGTACATAATCCCTTAAGGCTAGGTCTGCCTTAGCTGCAGCGTTACCCGCATTACCTTGATTCAGATTGTTGTTGGCAACATTATTGACGTTCTAGGCCATCCTTTCAAGTTTTTTCTGTTTTCTTTCTCTTTTGCAGGTCTTCTCAATCTTAAGATCAACAGGCACTAGTATTTTCGAACCCTTACATCACATAAAATAAATCACCTGAAATTGAGAAATTTAAAAGCAACTCGAATTAGAAAATGTTAGAATAAAACCAAGGTAGATCGAAAAACAATTAGTTTTGATATTGGTTATTAGTCCCCGACAACGGCGCCAAAAACTTGATTGTTAAAATCTACATGCAAGTATACATGGTCGTGTCAAGTAATAAATTCTGTAAGAACAGAGATCGTTCCATAGAGACTATTAACCAATTACCAATAATTTCTTTTCAGTTTCTATTTGGTGATTAAAATTAAGGAGAATAATTCTAAGCTACGAACACAATTTAAATAACTGTAAACAGAACAATGAATCAACAGATTAAAAATTAATAACAAAAAGCCTAGGAATTAATTTCATCAACTTTTCATTCTATTAATTTTACTAATTAGTTCTAGATCTCTTCTTCCTATTCTAATAGCAGGTTAACATAAATCGATTCCTATTCTTTTTCAAGATATAAGATCTCAGCCTATATGCATGTTTTCTACATCTTTGTGATAAACTTAAACATATAGAAGACATTAAGCATAGAAACCTAATTACTACACAAGCCATACTGGTACATTCGCTGAATATGCAACCTATGACTATATGATGATAGCATATTCAATTCTCATCTTTCGAATTTTGAATCAAAATCATTAAATCAAGTATATAGTGCTCAAGTATTTACTAGCATTAAGCAAACATCATATAGATTAGAATAAAAAAGAAGTATCAATAGAACATCATAATAAAATTAAATTGAAATTCAAGCGACTACATTAATCCCTAGATAAAGGATTTAGCTCATAGATAACATAATGACAACAAAATTCAGATAATTGTTCAATTAAATAACCTAAAGAATTAAGATGAAGAAAAAATCTAGAAAGTCATAAACCAGGAAAAGAAATCTAAATACAACAGTTTTTTTTCTAGATCTAGGGTTTAAAAAACTAAAACCTCTTCCTCAAAATTGCAGATTAATGTCACTTAAATAGTTTTTCAATACTCGTAAGTGAAAAGACCATTTTTTTCCTTCTGAAAGTGACTTAAAATTTCAAAAATCGCGTCAATAAAGCTGGTTTTGTAGCGCTGGAGCGCTACTTATAGAGCCAACTTCTATCAAGAATTCTCTTACTAGCAGCGCTAGTTTGGTAGCGCTGGGGCACTACTCTTTAGGATTTTCAAGCGCTGTAGTGCTACTTACATAGCATTGCAGCGCTATTTACATAAACAAATGCTTTGAAGTCATCTTTCTAGCACTGTTGCGCCATTAACAGAAACATTACTTGAACTTCTTGCTCCCGAATGACTCGATTTTCTCCAAAATAACTCCATTTTCTTCCACTTTCACTTCATTCCACTCTTTTCACCATCTTAGCATAAAAAACCTGAAACATGAACAAACAAGCATAAATCTACAATAAAATAGCCCTAAACTAATGAAAACCTTCCTAAAAACTAGACCATAAACGAGCCTAAAACTCATTTATCAGGCTTCCAGGTTATTTGGAATTAGCTAGTGCTCCATTGTTGTCATAGTACAGGATTAGTGGCTTATCCATGTCTGGAACAACTTCCAAATCAGTGTAGAACTTCCTCAACCAAACTACTTCCTTAGCTACTTCACAAGCCGCTATGTATTCGACTTCCATGGTTGAATCAGTTGTGCTGGATTGCTTAATGCTTCTCCAGACCACAGCTCCTCCACCAAGAGTGAACACTGATCCATATTTCAATTTTTGACTGTCTTTGTTTGATTGGAAATTAGAATCAGTGTATCCAGTAGGGTTTAGCTAACCCCTGAATATACCAACATATAGTCTCTCGTTCTCCTAAGATACTAGAGAATGTGCTTTACTGCAATCCAGTGTTCCAAACTAGGATTTTATTGATAACGACTTACAATCCCAACTGCATAACATATGTCAGGCCTAGTACACAACATATAGCATACATTAGGCTCCCAATTGTTGAAGCATAGGGATACTTTCTCATATCCTCTTCCTCCTAAGGTGTCTTGGGACATTGTTCCTTGGAGAGAGCAATTTCATGTCTTGTCGGTAATTGACCTTTCTTGGAATTCTCCATAGAGAATATTTCAAGCACCTTATCTATATAATTAGCCTGAGAAAGTGCCAAGAGCTTGTTCTTCCTATCCCTTACAATTTGGACTCCCAGAACGTACCTCACCTCACCCCATTTGGAACTTTTGAGCTAACCATTTCTTTACGTTTGAAAATGTCTCTACATTGTACCCAATGAGAAAAATGTCATCAATGTAAAGAAATAAGAAAACCACCACTTTTTCTTTGATGTATTTATACACACATGCTTCATCGACATTCTGTTCGAAGTCATATGTTTTAATTGATTAATCAAAAGTGATATTCCAAGATCTAGATGCTTGCTTTAATCCATAAATGGATTTCAGAAACTTGCACACCTTTTGATCTTCCCCTTTCTTTATGAACCCTTCTAGTTGTACCATATAGATACTTTCATCAAGATAGCCCTTCAAAAATGTTGTCTTGACGTCCATTTGCCATATCTCATAATCATTGGCAGCTGCTATGGATAAGAGGATACGAATGGATTTGAGCATGACCACAGGAGAGAATATTTCTTCATAATCAACACCTTCTCTCTGAGTGTAACCTTTGGCTATAAGCCTCGATTTGAAAGTCTCTAATTTTCCAGCTACACCTCTTTTCTTCTTGTATATCCACTTACACCCTATAGGCATGACATCTTCAGGTGGATCCACAAGTTCCCAGACATAATTGGAATACATCAATTCTATTTCTTGGTTCATGGCTTCTTTCCATTTCTCCTTTTCAGGATTATCCATTGCCTTTTTAAAGGTTAATGGATCGTCCTTGTCTATATCAGAAACAAGGACATGTGCCTGATGTTCGTAGCGTACATGTTGTCTCACAATCCTCCCACTACGACGTTGCACTAGGGTTTCTTTTCCAGGAATCACGGTTTCCTCAGTTTTTTGTTTATCATTTAATGATGAAGATGATTGTGATGGAATCTTATCACCTGTGAGTTCCTCCAATACTACCTTGCTCCGAGGTTTATAGTTATTCATATAGTTGTGTTCAACGAAGGTCGCATTTGTTGAAACAAATACCTTTTGATCCTTGGGACTATAGAAATAACCACCTCTTGTTTCTGGAGCGTAGCCAACAAAAATGGACACTTCTGACCTTGATTCAAGTTTTCCTGATTTAGGTCTAAGAACATGAGCAGGACAGCCCCAAATGCAGAAATGGTGTAAGCTAGGTTTGTTTCCATTCCACAGTTCCAGTGGCATTTTGCTAATGGTCTTAGATGGGACTACATTCAAAATGAACGTCGTTGTTTGAAGTGCATATCCCCAGAATGAGAGAGGAAGTGAAGAGTAGCTTAACATAGACCAGACCATGTCCAACAAGGTCCTGTTTCTTCTTTCAGAAACACCATTTTGCTATGGCGTTCCTAGTGCTATGAGTTGGGATAGAATACCATGCTTCAGCAAGAAATCTTTGAATTCTAAATCCAAATATTCTCCACCTTGATCAGATCTAAGTGTCTTTAGAGTCTTACCTAACTACTTCTCAACCTCAGCTTTGATTTCTTGAAACTTACCATTGGTTTCAAATTTCCTAAGCATTAGGTAAGTATGACAATATCTTGAGTAATCATCAATAAAAGTGACGAAATACTCATACTCACCTCTTGCTTGTACATTGATTGGACTACAGACATCGTTGTGTACAAGCTCCAAAGGTTCTTTGGCTCTATTGTCTTTAGTTGAGAAAGGACGTTTGGTCATTTTTCCTTCTAGAAAAGATTCACAAATCAGAAGAGTTCCAACTCTTAATTCTATCTGTTGACAGTGAGAACTCATCAACCAAGCTAAGTTAGAAAAATAGAAATGTAGAGATTATCAAAAGAAAAACTTCAAAGATCTAATTAGGAACTCAAAGAACAGTTGCAGAAAGAAAATGGTGAAATGAACTTGTATTTCATATGGTGTAGTGCTACAGTATTTTTTCCAACCCCCTTCCAAGTGGAAGTGGAATTCCTTTTATAGTGGGCTCTAATGGCCCCGATACATTGTGGTCCAGGGGACCAGATAGTACGCAAGTACGGTGTCAGGAGAGTGGTATCAGGTGTAGTGGTGTCGGCTCTAGTAAGTGGTCAGATATAGTGAGGATGTCCCCACTACCTATTTTGTACGAATGTCAGAGGAATGGCACCAGGCGTAGTGGTGCTGGTGGTGGTGTCTACTCTAACATCTGGTTAGACGTATTCAGGCCATGTCCTCTCTCCTAGTACTCCCACTACTTGTGTAGCATGAGTATATGGATTAGGCATACGGGGTCTTAAAGGTTGTGCCCCGTACAAGATTGTACTAGCATGATCTTGTTGAATTGTACTTGTTCTTTTGCCTCTAAATGTTGGGGTCTTGATAGGTCTTCATAGGAGACATCCACTTAAGGTGTAGGGTGCGAGACGCCGGGGATGCCTCGAGCGTGCGAGGCGCTGGGCGCGAGATGCTGGGGCGCGAGATGCTGGGGCGCGAGATGCTGGGGTGCGAGATGCTGGGGGAGAGGCGCTGGGGGTGAGGCGCTGGGGCGAGACGCTGGGGTGAGACGCTGGGGGCAAGGCGCTGGGGTGAGACGCTGGGGGCAAGGCGCTGGGGTGAGACGCTGGGGGCGAGGCGCTGGGGTGAGACGCTGGGGGCGAGGCCTGCCGCGGGCGTGCGCGGGGATGCGAGGCAAGCGCGGGGGTTATTTGGAGTAGGGTCGATTTGAGCACTAATTTGAGGGTTCAAATGGACTTCAAACATGGTTGCTTTGGACCTTCCAGGGACCTTAGGCATGAGATGTGGGTTCTTTACTAGTGTTGAATTTTGAGCATCCACACTTGCCCCCCAGTCTAGGAAGGGACCTTTAGGTGCTCTGGTAGACTCTTCTCTTTGATTCTTATAAATAGGTCTTCATACCAGGCCTATACCGTGGCTCAGCGGTTTGTCGACTCGGCTCACAACCTTTCCACGTCAAATGCCGAGAGGGACCGTCTTGCAGTTCGGGTCCAGGAGCTCGAGGGGGAGCTTGCTGAAACCAGTTCTATGCTAGAAAAGGCTTTGGCGAAAATTTCTGCCTCATTGAAAAAGAAGAAGAGGGCGATTGCCAAGGCCACGATGTTGCAGGAAAGGGTCACCAGCCTAGAGGTCGAACTCCAGGGTGCCAAGGCTACCACGGCTGTGTCGCAAGAGAGGGTCGCTTCCTTAGAGGGCGAACTTGAGGGTCCTCAGGCTGCTGTAGTCACGTCGCAGGAGAGGGTCGCTTCCTTAGAGGCAGACAGGGAAGCTATTGAATATAGGTCCATAGAGCGCGCCCTTTACGGTGTATGGAGGCAGGATCCAAACTTTGATTTCTCCTCCTTTGGCGAGCATGCCGTTGCCCAGGGTAGTTGGGTGGAACGCCCGTAGCAGGTGCTGTGGCTGGTGCTTGAGGCAAGGCAAGGTGCACGCGGGAAGCCTAGCGAAGTGCCTTGCATAGCGAGAGGGTTCAGGGTCCTTAGAGTGTCTCGCATAGCGAGGCGACCCTTTGAGACCTATGTTCGGATGCATGCGTCTATGCATGCAGGACACGGGAAGTCTAGCGAGGCTGCACCCCATGTGATCACTTGGAGGCAGGACGTGATGTCTCACGTAGACACGATGCGCGTAGGAGGCCAGTCGTGGGCCTCGCGTAGCGAGGGTGGTGCCTCGGGGTACCCTTGTCCGAGTGCTGAAGCGTGTGTGGGAGGCCAGCCGTGAGCCTCGCATAGCAAGGGTGGCTCTCTTGGATGGAATTCACAAGGGAAGAATTCCTACATTCACAGCTCCAGTGCCCTTGACATCTCTCAGTGTCAAGACAAGTAGGGCCTTGCTATGCGAAGGCCTCGTGCACCTGCCCTCTCGTGACAAGTAGCTTGGCCTCTTAGCCTAGCAAGGCCATACTTCATGGCTCATAAGGTGATGCTTCCCTTGGGACAATCTCCCGGTTTCACAAGACTTACAGGTCTGAGCCTGATAATGTGACTAAGTGACCTTTAGCCTTGTATTTTAACCATGTACTGGAGATTTTTTTTATGGTGGATTTTTGGTATCCACACTCTCAAAAGGTCCATCTTTTGTTAACCGGTTTATCCTATCTAGACCTATATGACCAAGTCTAAGATGCCAAAGATATGTGTCATCCTCGTTTGAAACTTTTTGTCTTTTGTTTTCTTGTGGTTTTGCTACTTTAAATAATTCTGAATTATTGAGCGTTCGTTCATTTGGTTTAAGCATATACAATCTGTTATTATGTTCTGCTTGACATATTTTGAAACCATTCTTTGAAATAACAATCGCATTATTATTAAAATAAATATAAAAAAAAATGTTCATGCAACATAGATAAAGAAACTAATTTTCTAGAAAATCCAGGAATAAAATAAACATTGTTCAAAACTAAATAATTGTTACCAAAATTTAAACAAACTGTTCCCTTTCCTCTTGCTGAAACGAACGCTCCACTTCCAACTCGCATGGTCACCTCGCCATCTGCCAGCTCCCTTGATGACTCAAGTATCTGCATGGATGAACAAACATGGTTAGTGGCTGTTGAATCTAAAACCCAAGATGACATATCGTCTTCCACTACACAAGCTTCAAGTACAAGCACATCTTATTTACCTTTCTTTTTCAGCTTAGAGAGATACTTCTTGCAGTTTCTCTTCCAGTGACCTTCAACTCCACAGTGGAAATATTTTCCTTTTGGTTCTTTCTTCTTGAATTTGTTGTCATTTTTGTTCTCCTTGGCTTTTGGTGCCTTCTTGCCTTTATTGGACTTTTTCCCCTTTCCTTTGTCTTTATTATTGTTCTTCTTTCTCTTTTTGGATTTCTCCTTAGAGTTTGAAGGTTTCTCCTCTACCACATTTTCTTCAGTCTCTTTTGTAATGGATTTGTTAAGAGACTCAAATGTCTACAGTTCATTCAATAGTTGGATCATGTTGAATTCCAACTTATTCATAATATAGTTGGTGGTGAATGCAGAAAAAGCAGGAGTGAGCGATTCCAGTATGATGCTTACTTGTGTACGCTCATCAATAATGGCCTCATGTATTTCTGCTTCATGCATCACATTAATCATGTGTAAAGCATGTTCATGTACAGAAATACCTTTCTTCATCTTAGTAGTCATGTAGGTTCTAGTAGCCTCATGTCTAATTTGATCAGATTACTGCCCAAACATGGCCTGTAGAGAATCCATTATCTCAAACGCAGTTTCCATGGTTTCATGCTTTGTTCTCAGAACATCATTCATGATCACAAGCATGTAACACTTTGCCTTATTATTGGATTGAATCTAGGCATTATACTTGTCTCGACCATTCTTCGGGGCAGTGGCAGTGGACTATTCAGGACATTCCTCAGTCACAACAAATTTATGGTTCTCACAGATTAACATAAGATTTAGATTTGATTTTTATCTTATAAAATTATCACCATTAAATCTTTCAAGTGATAGTAAAGCGGTTATTGGATTGCCACAGTTCGACATTACTGAAATAAATAAAAAAACAATAATATTATCATTTGAAAAAATATGAATGTTTTGGAAAGTAAACATGATGCATGAATGCAACAATTAAAACACATAAATTAACATTTACATTTCCACGATAAAACTACCCAACAAATAAAGTGCTGCCTTGGGGTCGGTCAAGTTAAATTAAGATAGATTATAGGACAATCTTATCTTTATAATTTAAAACTTAAAATGACTCTTTATTTTCTCTTTTAAATATAAACTACCGTTGGTTTGGTCAAGATGTAATTATCCACTGCAAAAGCTTAATTACATCTTTGTAAGTGTAACCCATTATTTCAAAATTCATGACTTAACTTAGAGAGTGTCGCCTTAGGGTCGGTCAAGTTTAAAATATATCACTTCCTCCTATCTTCGTAGAAAGCTAACCTTGGTATTGATATGTCTAGAAACCTTCCTTAGGGGGACGGAAACAAAGCCGCCTTGAGGCCCTATTCATATCTCATGGTGTTGTACTAATAATGGAGACCATTGGTCACATTGAGATGTTCACCTTCTCCCATTTATTATTTTAGATTAAATGTGTTTTATTAAACTAATCAATTAATTCCAAATTAATTACTAGTTTGTTAATAACCCTATGAATGTAATTAAACTAATCAATTAATTCACCTTCTCCCATTTACTATTTTAGATTAAATGTGTTTTATTAAACTAATCAATTAATTCCAAATTAATTACTAGTTTGTTAATAACCCTATGAATGTAATTAATTACAAAAGAGCCCATTTCTATAATTAATGCGATCTAAATAATTACCCATTACATTCATCTAAATATACTAAAACACTTTTGACATAAAGTTGGTTATCTTAAAAGCCTATAAAATCTATTACATTTATTATGGTGAGAGTTACCAAATTTTAACTAATTTAATACTTAGTAGTTTATATGCAATTGATTTCACCAAAAATAATTCATATAAACAAATAGGACAATCCTAGATAATCATGTTTCTAAAAAAGGCATGATTAATGAGAAAATGTGTGGGGTTTCATGAATGGCATGTAATTGACTAATGCATGATCATGTTATCAATCAAACATCAATGAACATTTATTTAAATAAATACAATAAATAAATAAATAAACAATAAATGATGAATTGAGTACTAAAGAGTATTTCTAAGGTTTACAACCCTTTGAAAAAATTAGATATAAAATTGCAATCTAAGCCTATGTAGCTTTCAAGACTCTCCAAGAATGCTCCTCCTCTCCTTTAGGCTTTCTTGCTAATCTTTAGGAACTTTGTTTTGCCAAACTTATTAATTAGAAACAAATTTTCTAATTAATTTATTTAATTAAAACTAACTTTTAATTAAATAACCATTTTGTCATCTTTTTAATTCAGTTGAATTTAAATAATTAAAGAATAAAATTCAAATAATTGTTTAAACTTAAGATATTAAAATATCTTAACCAACTAAAAGATATTTTATTTCCTAATAAAATACAATAAGATAATTAA
This sequence comes from Humulus lupulus, assembly GCF_963169125.1. Taxonomy (NCBI): domain Eukaryota; kingdom Viridiplantae; phylum Streptophyta; class Magnoliopsida; order Rosales; family Cannabaceae; genus Humulus; species Humulus lupulus. Next base: position 115,240,156 of record NC_084794.1, on the reverse strand, counting down.
ACTTTTAAATTCAAATAATTTAAAATTTTAATTAAATAAAATATATTTTATAACAACTTTAGGATTTAGGGTTTTGGGCACCAAAATGGTGCCCTAGGGCCGGCGGCACAAGGTGCCAAGCTCAGAATGGGCGGCTAGGCAGGGGTGCGCAGGCACACGCACAAGCAGGTAGCAAGGGCTCGGCGTGGGTGCGTAGGGGCGCGTGCAGGCTGGGGAGTGGCCATACGTGGCTGGGCGCAGGTGGCCGAGAGGGCTTGGGCTGCTGCCATGACTAGTGGCTCAGGTCCTCTTGTTTTTCTTTGTGTGCGGATTTTTCAATTTAAATTTCAAGAAATAAAATTACAAAAAATTCTATGCCCTTTATGCCTTTCACAAGATCTAGAAAAACAATAAAATTCCTAACCCAACAACACCATATAATTAACGATCCATCATTCAACCACACATTCAAAAAACATATCCATCCATTCAATATACATATCAACATACATATAACAAATGAAAGAAACCCACACAGTATTTAATATATATATATATGCATAAACTACTCTGATACCAATTGTTGGTATTAAATTATCAAATCAAAGGTACGCAGCGGAATATATGGACCTATTTTAATAAATATTAATACCATCGAGAATCATATACATATATAACTATTAAATTACATACAAATAGATTAGGGATTACCTCTTGTAGCCTATCAAGTGTCCTTGAGTCTTTTTGTATAAATCAATGATCTTCCTATTCAGTGTTCTGAGATCTCACACCCTGATCTTCCAGACCAATACTCAAACACACAAGGACATGTGTGGGTACGTAGGATTCAAAAGGTGAATTTATGTGACTCCCTAGATGTACTCAACACATGAGATCTAGAGAGTTTTGACAGAGAGAATGTTTAGAATAGTTTTCAGGTTTAGTGTAGTGTCCCAGAATATTTACTTAGCTAGCTAGATAGTAGTAGTAGTTAGTAGTATGTTAGTTACTGTGGACTTTGGTTCAAACTGGGACTTAGTTGGAAACTCATAGCAACAGTTATGGATTTTATAAGTTTAACCTATAGTTTAAGAATATTAATTATAACATAAGGTTTGATTAATATTGTTGGTCATAGATATATATCTATTATAACCTATGGTTTGGATAGAGCTAATAAGAGTGTGACACTTGTCATAATTATGATTATTAAGGAATTAAGCATTTTTGATGGATAGTTTTAATAAAAGAAAGATCTAGAAGCTCTAGAACCTTCCAGCAGCTGTTAGGATCGTATTATGACGCAGTCAAAGCTGTTTATCCAATGCAAAATTATACTGAAAAAGTGCAAATACGTGTTTAACATATGCCGATATATCGCAGCATAGGAGCCGATATATCGCCTACGGAAGATACCGAAAACACGTTGACTTTGCACGAGCGATTGAAGGAGGTTTGGAAATACAGGGGGAGGCGATATATCGCCTATAGGAAGCGATATATCGGCTCCATGTATGTATTTTTTTAAAGTTTTATTTTTGAATTTTAAAAATACCCTTAACCACTTAGACTTGCCTTTGAACGATTTTGACCGAGTTCTGGGCGTCTGTTGAACGAAAATTCAAATCTTTTTTCATTTTATAATCATTTATTTATTCAAATTAAAAGGGGTTAGTTTCACTTATTGAAATCTATAAATAGGACCTAGTGCTCAGCCATTTTCTTCATTCTTCAAGCATTTGATCAGAGCCTCCAAGGTGCTAGTGTTATTATAGAAAGATACACTTGGGATTTAGGTTAAAGCTTTATCATTCTAAGCTTTTATAAACACTTGGGAAGTGAGATTTAGTGTGATCTCGGTATTGAGGTTTAGACCAAACCATAAGATCATTCAAGGTATTTCTATTCCTAAGTTCAGTTCTATATGGTTCTTTAGTTTTCTTTTATTCAGATCCTAACTCTTGTTTATGATTCTTGATTAGGTATTTAAGTTCTTGAAACTTAAGGTTATTCTTGGTAAGTTTCTTCTTGGATGGTTTAGTATTCTTTTTCATCTCTTTTTCTTTAGATTCTCACCATTTTACAGTTGGTTTATAGGAGTGGTCTAATCCCATTCTTGTTCCCAAATATCCTTGCTTTTGGTAAGGAAAATAGGCTAGATATATGTGTTTATATGTTTATGTTATGATATGTTTATTTTAAGAGATGTATATGTATAGTATGTTTTATAGTCCTTGGGCATATGACTTTTTAGATAACAAGGCCCAAGAATATGTTTTATAGTCCTTGGGCATATGACTTGTCTAGCTAGCAAACCTAAGAATTTATGGGTATATGACTTGCTTAGCTAGCAAGCCCCAAAAATTTATAGGCATATGACTTGCTTAGCTAACAAGCCCCAAGAAGTATGATGGCCATTGTAGTCCTATATGATATATACGTTTTTATAGTATATGATATAGACTTATGCTTATGAATTATGATGTACGTGTTAGTAAATTTTCCTTGCTGGGCATTAGGCTCACTCCTTTATTTTTAGTGTGATGCAGGAAAATAAATATGGAAGGCGGAAGGATTCTTGGCAGCATGGCTTGTGTGTTGAGGATGAATGGAATGAATGGACTACGTGTCGATCGAGGATGACGTTTATTTAGTCTTTTGAATTATGTTTCTTTTGTAATTTCGCATTTAGTTTTTGAACAATTGATTTATGTTTTATTAAACAATGGGTACCCATAGCATATTTTATATCTTATTTTGTAACTTGCACAATATTTATTTTGGGGTTTTAATAAAATTATGATTATTTTCTTATGTATGTTTTCTAAAAAATAGTAGCTATGCCTAGTAGTTTTAATGGTCCAAGGTCTTAGAAATAGTTGGATCATTACATTTATAGAAGACTATCACTTTAGGAAGATAGTCTGATTATCCATTATGTTCTGAATATCACGTATATCAGATTTATAAAGATATTTAATCTAATTAAATAATCTTCATTTAATTAAAATATAATTCAAATTAAAACTGATTATATATTTTCATTTAATTATCTATTTAAATCATATTTAAAAGGAGTAATTAAATAACTGAATAAATAAATTTATTTGAAATTTGAAATTCAAAATTCAAATCCCAAGGATAAAAATCCCTAAGTTAGGCGCCACACACTGTATTGTACAATGTGTGTCGCCCAGCCCTATTAAGGTTTCCCTAATTTTCTCATTTGTTTATTTACTCAACTTTTAAGACAATATATTTATGTCAACATAAATATCAATTAATGTAAAATTAACTTTATCTTAAAATATCAGTTTTAAATTAAATAAATAAATATCATATTATAAATAAGATATTTATTATTTTCTCTCTTTATATTAATCCAAACACGATTAATATTAATTCTAACCTATAGTTTTTCAAAATAAAAACTATGTAGTTAAATAATTAATTAATTCACAATTAATCTATTACCTATAATTATCAAATAATTATTTCCTTGCCTTGAAAAATTAATTCCTTTGCAAATTAGTCCTTTCTCTTAACAAATCTTTCTTTTGACATCCTTACCATTGACAGTGTAGGACAGAGGTGATCTGGGGACCATTGACCTATAATACGAAGCTCCAATAAACTAGATTATTAATTAAACTCTTTAATCTAATAATCTTACTTATTAATTCCTTGATTACTCCACTATAAATATGGAATTGCACTCTAAGTATTTATAGAATTATATTTACAGAGTTTTCTCTAGTAGTCCATTGATATAATCAATATATGTAGTTTTGTCCTCCATTATTGGTTCGTTAATTAGAGTTGGTCAAAATTACCATTTTACCCTTCTAATTACCTCTTGATCCTTAAGCACCATTAATTCAATAGCGAATAATTAATCTATAATCTAATTATAGTTTTGAGCTCAATAACTATTAAGTTCCAGAATCAACCCTTAAGGGAACCAATATTCGATCCGTTAGGAAAGCATGGATTCCAATATTGTAATTCATGTTCCCATCCATCCATGATATTGAATCTCCAAAATAAAAGTCATTAGCCTCATTATTCTAAGAGACCTTAATGAGTGAATCAAAAGATCAAATAAACATAAACAGGAGTTCATGAATACTCAGGATTTAGACTGATCAACAAATGATCATCTATTATTGATAATAATTAAATCTTTACGTCAAACAACAAGTTTATAAAGATAATTAATTCTCATCGGTCCCGTCATATATAATCTCTATTATATACATCACCTTTACTAAGATTTCTATCCACATCAGTAATCTGAATCTAGATTACTTGCATCTCGTATGCTTAGCAAACTGTACTAGCAATCATTCATTAAAGATTCCTTACTTTAATATGTTACTGACTATTTTATTCATTATATATGATCTTAATTCTCTCGTACTAATACAAGATCATATTCTCATGAATGATTAGAGAATTTTCTTGATATTATTATATAATTAATTCAAAAAATTTTTAACATTCTAATATAATAAAATTGTACTTTTATTTAAAACCAATAAAATGTTTTTACATGCTTTTATGGCACTAATCCTAACAATAAGTTATAACAGGGGAAAAATATTTGTATTTGGGGGATTAGTGGATTTAATTGAGATTTTAAGTATAATTGGAGGCTTAGTGGGAATTGGTGTCAAATGACCTTTTTCCCCTTAGTGGACTTTGGTGGGAGACTTAATAGGTAGGGGTTATTGAGTCTTTTGCCCTTAGGCAGCTAACACTAAGCTGAAACTCAAGCCTTCCACACTATTCACGTTCTTAGCCTATAACTCTTTCTTTCTCTCACTCTTTCTTGTTCCAAGAAGTTTTTGGGAACCTTAATCATATAAGCAATCTTTGGTGGGATTTGGAAGCTTGCTCTTGGGGATTAAGTGCTGCTAAGTTAGGGAATCCAATTGGGGATCTCGGATTGTGGGAGGTAAATTCAATTCTTGAAACTTTTGAATTGTTCTTAGAGTATCTTTGGTAATTTTTGGGTGTTGGGGTTTTGTTAGGTTTTGGTGTATTTTAATGTTGTTTTATGATGCTTGTGGGTGGTATGACTAATCTTTGGTCAGGTTTAGGCTCATAAGTGGTTGAAATTGTGTTTGGGATGAGTTTTGGTGAGGGTGTCGCGGCCTGCATGAACTCAACAAGGTAGGAGGTGCCCCGAACTGACTTAGCGCCACGACGCTTAGCGGGTTGTGTTGCAACGTGTGTGTAGGGCTTTTTAGGCATGGAGCTATCTACCTAGTTGAGCATCGCGACCCTTTTAGGGGTGAGCCACGACTCAAATAGGGGAAAAGGGGGGAATTGTATTTTGGGTTGCAGGAACCCAAACCTAAGGGCTCGGGAGTGGTTCTACTACCTGGTTTAGTAGAGTTCAAGGTCGCGGAGGCTAGTACTTGGTTCGAAAGCATTTTTTGGTTCATTTCTTGATAGTTATTCCCTTTATTATGTTGTGACTAGAGGTTACCGCAAGGCTCGAGAGGAAAGGATCATGCTTGCGGTTGCTTTAATTTTTCGCTCAGGGCTTGAGGTAAGAAAACTGACACTTACACCGAGTGTAGGGAATGCGCCCTAATTATAGGGCACATGGATGACCATGTCATGAATCTGTTTAAAGTTAAATATCTAATTTGTATAAACCTTTGTGGTTATAACTGCTTATATTAATTGGTTGTGATTGTGATTGATTAGCTCTTGATTATCGAACACAAGTATGACGTGTTGTGAACCTGTTTAAAGTAAATATTTTCTCTATATTAGCATATGTTGTTATAAACATTGGTAATGATTGGTTGCTGGGGGTTATTGATCGGCTAGGAGGTTGTTGTCGGCACTACATGCGTAATGTAGGCTGTAGTGGCGGGGCTATTATAGGGGTGCGATGTGCGCTGTAGTGGCTGGGCCATTACAGGGGTACGATATGCATCCATTCGGCATGAGCCGTTATACTGGTTGGAAAATTAATGTGAAGTTGTTTATGATTTTATGTTTGAAATGAATGCATTTATTATCTGTGAAGCATGTTGTTTATTACTTATGATTATTTGGATATTTGTTATGCCATGTGGGATTTTCTTGCTGGGCCTTGGCTCAAGGGTGCTCTGTGGTGCAGGTAAGAGCAAGGTGACTGATGATCAGCCATGAGTTGGAGGGCTTTGGAGCGGTGCATACTTGTTCGGCCTACTCGGTCGTAAAGGTTGAGATTTATTGAGGGACTCAATGTAAAAGTCTGATTTTTGTCACTTAGGTTGACTTTTTGTAAAATTACATTTGTAATTATGTTTTTAATCAGTTTTTTTTGGGGATCACATGTAAACTCTTTTACAAACTTAACGAAAGGTTAAATATTTCTATCTAAATTTTTTACTGCCTGAACGTTTATGTTATTTAAATTACACTTTTGAGTCTAAACAACTCGCTTAACGAGTTATGCACAGTTTTAAACACATAGTGTAACAACCCTAGATTAGTAGGGCATTACAAATACCTAGTGAGGTTGGATAGGTTTGATGAATCAATTTTAATAGGTGGCAAGATAAGGTGAGATTCCTCTAGACCACACTCAAGATTGCCTATATCCTTGAGTCCACCTTAGAACCTCTCATGAAGCCAACCGACAAGGACACACCCGAGGTGAAGAAGGCTAGAACCAAGAGGGAGGAGGACAATCTCTTGTGTAAGGGTCATATCCTAAACGATCTTTTCGATAGGCTCTATGAGCTCTGTACTGAAACCAAGACAGCAAAGGAGATATGGGATGCTCTTGAGACTAAGTTCAAGGCGGAAGAGGAAGGTACCAAAAAGTATTTGATTTCTCAATACTTTGATTTCAAATTTTTTTGGTGATAAACCAATTCTTCCTCAAATACATGAGCTTCAAATTATTGTTGACAAATTGAAAGTACTAAAGATTGAGCTTCCCGAGGCCTTTCAAGTTGGTGCAATAGTGAAAAATTACCACCAGATTGGAGAAGCTATAAGAAAAGAATCATTCATAAAAATGAGGATTATTCTTTGGAGGAAATCCAAAAAAAGATATTCAAATCGAGTTGGATCAATATGTAGAGACCAACTTGAGGATGGGTCTAATGGAGAGACTTCTAGAGCAAATGTGGTTTCACAACCAAAACATCCCAAAAAGAAAGGGAAAGGCAAAAAAGGGTCTGGAGAATCCTTTGGGTCCAAAAGTCAACCCAAATAAGTTTAAGAGCGAGAAGGATCCTTGCTTTGTGTGTGGGAAAAATAGTTACTATGATAGAGAGTGTAAGCATAGAAAAGACCAACAAGGACCTAAGGTAAATGCAACTAAAGAGGAAAATATTGTTGCCACCCTTAGTGAGGTGAATGTGGTCCAAGGCAAAGTGAAAGGGTGGAGATATGACACACGTGCTGTTGGGTTTTATGCCCTTATAAAACCATGTCGGACATGTAGCACGATTTCATATTATCAATAAAAGTAGTAGAAATCATTTAGTTTGACAACTGTGTTGCTTGCTTGTTTTATTACATGATTATTGAAATAATACAAACATTTATAAAATCCTGAACATATGTATAGTTACAATTATCGTGACTAGGTCACAGTGGATTATAGTTGTAATTATATGTTCAAAAGAATGAGTCCTAAGATTAGATCAGTGCATTGGATTTTCACTGATTAGGCAATCTACGATATGATCTACTTACACATTCAGGGTGTGATGTCTTGTCCAAGGCATCGACCAAGTAGATAAGATCGGATGTATTTAGTTACATCGGACTAGGACCGATATTGATTATTGATTGATAAATAAGTATCGTTGTTATCAAATCTAATCAATGTCACAACGTTGACCATAGGTTAAGTCGATCTTAATTCTGAGTGATAATATTCTGCTAATTATATTATTTAAATATTTTGACTTGTTCGTTACCAGCTTACCCCACGGTCTAGCCCATACTTACATCTTGGAGATTTAGTAATGTAATTGAGTGGGAGTATTATTCATAGATATGAAATCTATAACTTCTATATGAGAAGTGAAAAGATGATTTCCTTAATTGCTTTGTTCAAAAGGTTAAATGATTGAGATCTCATTTCTGTGATTAAGTTCATGGAAATATCATTTATAAGGAACTTAGTGGGAGTTAAGGATAAAATACTGATGAGGGGTAAAATTGTAATTTGCACCCAGCTCGTTAGTAAGTCATCGATAGAGGATTGACTGATTGTAATTGTTATAACAATGGATAACGTATTTATGGTTTTGAAAATACGTTCTATGAATTCAAGAGTTCAATTCCGAGTCTATAGTGGAGTCACGAGGAATTAATAAGGTAGTGAAATTATTCGTAAATAAATTCACGGTAACTTGTTGGAGCTTGATTTCATGGATCCATGGTCCCCGCATCACCTTTGAGTAAATCATCTAGAATGTCTCAATTAATTGATTTAATTATCAATTAGGATTTTTAAAGTTGACTAGGTCAATTTTGGAAAATTTATAGAGATATGAGATTTAGAGAATAAAAGAGAATCTTTGGGTAAATTTATTAATATTGATAAATTGGTATCAATATAAATAAATAATATTAAATCAAGTTTCAAATTATAATTAGTTAATTTGAATAAGGATTTAATTAATTAATTAAAAATAAAATAAAAGGTTTTGAATTTAGGCCCAGTTGGGATTTAAATTCAAAACAAAGAGATTGGGCCCAAGTCCATTTATGGCAGCCCAAGGCTTTTATTTTTGTTTATTATTTTTAATTAATTTAAATTTAAATAAATCCCATTAAGTTGCCTATATAAGGAATATGATATCTAGGGTTTTCATAAGAAAGCAAGTCAGTCTCAGTTGATTTGGGTAAGTGAAAACCTAGACACTCTAATCCTTTCTTAGCCACATTCTCTTTTTCTTTTCTAGATCTCTATCTCATGTGTTGAGAACCAGCCCACACTAGTTCTAGGTTGATCAAAGGCTTGGTGAGGAAGACTGTGTTGCTGATCATGTTCAATCTCTTGATAATACTCTGGTACAAAAAGGAATCAAGGGTTAGAGAGATTGAAGGATGGAGTTGTTCCAGTTCTGCTGCGTAATGTAAGTTTTTACTTTACTCTGTATTTGTATCAATTTCATAGGAGCATGTTCTAGGAATTTTCATGTTTGTTTGATAATATGTAAATTGCATGAAAATAAATAAAGATCCTGCAAAGAGTTTTTTCCAACACGTGCCACCGTCCATGTCGCTTATGATAGATCTCTTTTCAAAACCTTTGAGACTTCAAAGGATTGGCATAAAATCCAAATGGGAAATGAGAGAAGGTCAAAGTTTGAAGGCATGGGAACAATTGATCCATTCTTCACTACTAGCAAGAAGTTTCTATTCACTAATATTTTGTATGTACTAGATATGAGTGAAAACCTAGTAAGTGGCAATTTGCTTGGCAAACCGGGAATCAAGGTGGTGATTGATGCTGATTCTTGGTTAGACAAAGTAAGCTTGTCAGAATCAATAACCACCTTGATTCTCGGTTTGCCAAGCAAATTGCAACTTACTAGGTTTTCACTTCAATTTGGTACATACTGAACATTAGTGAGTAGAAACTTCTTGTTGGAAGTGAAGAATAGATCAATTGTTCTCTTGCCTTCAACCTTGGACCTTTTCTCATTGACCATTTGGATTTCATGCCAGTCATTTGAAGTGTCAAATGTTTTGAATAGAGATCTATCATAAGTAACATCGATGGTGGCATAAGTATCATATCACCAACCTTTTACCTTTCCATGTATGACAGTATTCTCACTTAGTGTTGCCACTAATTCTTCTTCAGTTGAATTTATCTTAGGCTCATTATTGTGGCTCCTCTTGAATCTACAATCCCTTGCAAAATTTCCATTCTTGCAACACACAAATCAAGGTCCTTTGGAACTCTTGAATTGACCTTCATTGCTCTTAGATGCCAAGGGTTTGTAACCCTTGCCTTTAAGCTTACCAATTCACTTTCCTTTGTTGTTGTTGGAAGGTTTAGCCACCACATTAGTCTAAGAAGTACATCCATTAGACTCTTCCACGTTCTTATCTCTAGAACGGGGATCCTCTTCAATCCATAAATATTTGAGATTCTCCTCCAAGGAAATCTAGTCATTCTTATGGAGGATTTTCTTTCTATAGCCCCTCCAAGATGGATGCAACTTGGCTATAATAGTACCAACAAGGAGTTTTTCCATAAATACAATATTTAGGGTAGATATTTGTTGGGATCATTTTAGGTTAGTTTTAGAGAGTAATTCAAGATGTTATTTGAGTGTTTTTACTTTAATTTGTGAATATTCACCCTTGTTTTCTTCTTGTTTCAGATTTTAATGGTCAAGCAGATAGTATGAAGTGAAATGAGAAGAAACATGTTAAATACGATGGATTTAGTGTTGAATGTGGAGTTTCAATGTATCATGGGTGGAAAATACTAAGTTGAAGATGATCAATACGCTTCCTTTATGCTCAGTCACACAAGTCTGAAATTTTCAGCCAAATTTTGACCATGATTTCTTTATTTTTTGAAAACACACTTAGAAATAGAAGTTTTATATCTTTCTCTTAGCCTTCCATAGATTTTTGAATCTTCAAATTCCAAGTTATATTGAGGGTGTTATGGTCAAAATACTCTCGCTAGTCGCTGTAGATTTTTTACGAGGTGAATGCTTTGTCCATCGCTGTCGTGCCTAAACACTAGTGTGATCGCGCTCGATGCTGACTAAGGAGAAAAATCATGTTGTTGAAGGATATTATTGGTATTTCATCACTCAAAGGTTGGGGCACTAGAAAAATATCTTAATAGAACGTTTTAGGTTAGTTTTGGGAGCCATAGAGACTCATGACAGGCTAGAGAAGAGTAAGAGAAGCATATCTAAACTTCATTCTTATTCTTATTCTTCTTTTATATTTCTCATATGTCATTAATGGTTTCCTTTATCATTATCAACTAATTTTCTTTTCTAGGGCTTTAATGGAGTCTCTTGAAACTTTTTATTGATTTAATGCAATTTCTATTATTTCTTCTTCTATATTATGATCTATTCAATTTATATTTAATACTTGTGAATGATTGACCACTATTTGTATGATTCATATGTTTTCAATTCAAAATATGAGAAGTGAGAGTTAATTATGCTATAATTGCTTAGACACAAATTGAGAGGCTAGAGAAGAGTAAGAGAAGCATATCTAAACTTCATTCTTATTCTTATTTTTATTCTTCTTCTTCTTTTATATTTCTCATATGTCATTGATGGTTTCCTTTATCATTATCAACTAATTTTCTTTTCTAGGGCTTTAATGGAGTCTCTTGAAACTTTTTATTGATTTAATGCAATTTATATTATTTCTTCTTCTATATTGTGATCTATTCAATTTATATTTAATACTTGTGAATGCTTGACCACCATTTGCATTATTCATATGTTTTTAATTCAAAATCAGAGAAGTGAGAGTTACTTATGCTATAATTGCTTCGACACAAATTTTGTTATTGGACGAGAGTACCTGTATGGTTTATGTAGCTTTAGAATTGTTGTGATTAATGCATGCTATGTGTTGGAATTTATCATAGAGATATAGAAAGTTCACATATAGGTTGGGGTTTATATATCCTACTATGAATATAAATTGCTTTCGCTAATCCGCTATCACAATAGAGAGAATATTAGTAGAAATTGTATTGATAAAATATTAGAGTGGATAGATGATGAAATTAAATGTCTACATCCATATAATTAAATGGTATTATTTGTTTTTTGTTCTTTATATTATTGAAATTTGAATTTTATTAACCAAATAGAATTAGGAAGTTAATTTTTGATAGCTAATAATTCAATCCTCGTGGGAACGATCTTAAGTTAATCACTTTATTACTTGTAACTATTACGTATACTTGCGTAGCAAAAAAAAATCTCACAAGAAGTTTTTGGTGCCATTGTTGGGGATTGAAAATTATTAATATCAAAATAATTAATTTTTATTCTAATTTGGTTGTTTTAACTTCATAATTCTAACTTGGTTTGTGTCTTAATTTTCTAACTTTAGGTAGTATTGGCTTATGTGAAGAAAAGGAGTTGATAGTTTGAAAAATAAGGAGTTTGCAACCTAAGGAGGACAACAATGAAAGTCACTACAATGGAGCAATGCATTGGATTACAGAAAAGTTTTCTTTTCTTTTTCTTGTATTTAAACATTGGGTACAATGTTTAGATTAAGTTTGAAGGAATGAATTTGATTTTTATTGATTTACACATTGTATATATATATATATTATTTTTCTATGTTTGGTGTTTGTTTAGCTTTTCTTTAGGATGTTAGTGTGAATCAAGTTGATAATGATAGTCGATGACAATATGTTGAATGATATATTATATAAATTGGATGGAAATGAAAGCTATAAAAATTTGTGTGCTTGGTTGAACATTTCTTTTGGTTTACATGTGTCCACTTAAATATTTGAGAGTTTGATCATCCTAAAACTTGTTTGTTTGCATTTTGAGACGAAATCCTAGATGATACATTCTTAGGAAGATGATTTAGGGAAAAAAATCTCTAAAACGATTGAGCATTTCAAGCCAACCTTAATTAATTAAATCCTTAGTTACCCATTTTTTTAGCTTAATGTTAAATTTTTGTGGTTTGACACCTATTTTGAGCATATTTGAAACTTTGTTATTTTTCCTTCTCTTTGATTGTACCATGAGCATATGAAAAGTGATTGAGAGATTGGTTTGCAATGGAGTTTATATTTGGGAATTTGTGTCATTCGAATAACAAAAAGATTGAGAGAGAAAGAAAAAAATATTGAAAATGAACTACACTCCAATTGAAAATGCAAAGAAATAAGTTTGGGGGAGTGTAGTCTCAATAGAAAACAATGAAAATAATAATATTATAATAATAAAAAACCTTGTTTATGAGTTCTCTCTCAAAATAAGGAAAAAAAAAAGGAAATTTGGGATTGTATTTGTGTTTGTAAATTTGATATCAAGTTTGGATTGTGCAACGCCCTACTAATCTAGGAGTGTTACACTATGTGTTTAAAAATGAGTCATTGGGGCTCAAAAGTGTGATTAAAATTAAATAAAGGTTTAGGCACTAATTTATTTGGCCAAAGAGTATAAAATTTTCCATTAAAACTTTAAACATTTACAAGGGATCCCAAAAGAGTTTAAATAAAATATAATTTCATTTAATGTTCTCAAAATATTCGGTCTAAACGACAAAAGTGAACTTTTACTCTAAGCCCCTTAAAATATCCCGACCGTGGCAAATCATGGATGATCAACTTTCCTTTTCCCTTATCTGCATCATAGAGCACCCATGAGCCAAGCCCTAACAAGAAAACCCAAAAAAGCATAATAAATATCCAATTAAACTTAAACATCAAACAACATGCTTCACAAATAATAAATGAACTCATTTTAGTATACAAATAGTTTACACGGCCTGTGTCGAGCAAGGCACATCACTAGGGTGCCAAGCCTACGGCCTGTGCCTGGCTAGTGTGTACAACACCCCCATAGTGGCCCTGCCATCACGACTTCATTCTGCATGATTATCGCCGAATACGACCCATGCCGATCAACCACAAACAGATATAAGGAACAAAATGCAGCAGATACAAACATAAAAACGAGGGTACATAACCATAGCTAAACATTCAAGTATACGATTATAATCATTTTCATATCAATATTGGGGCCAATGCCCTGCTTTATGTGTATGTAGCACTTTTCTTACCTTAGGAGCGATGCGGTGCAAGAATTAGGTCGACCTCGAGTGCGATCCTCTTGGAAACCTTAGTCACAACAATATAATGTAGGTTTAGTTTCCCATAAGCCACAACCCATCATAATTTTTCTATAGACCTCACTAGGCTCCAAATACTCTTTAAACATGTCCAACTATGTCTTAGGAACCTTAGTTTATGATCTCCTAAGGTTACCCATCAAGACCCATTAAAAATGACCCCAAAACTAGGTTGCCAACACCAGCCACTCGACCGCCTGGCATAGGCCGGTCGACCAGGTGGCCAAAATCCCTGGCCAACCCAAACCGTAAGTCGGTCGACCGACTCAAGTCAAAGAGCATATTTCTACTATTTTAGAACTTTGAACTTAGCCAAAAACTGACCCAAAAATGCATTTTACCATAAATCTATATAGAAAAACAAATATAAACATCATAAGACATCCAACAACAACAATCAAATGCCAAATTTCATGTTTCAAACCACAATTCAACCATCTAGGTCAAAAATTCCCAATTCTTCTCAAATTCTATAACTCAATAAAATTTCTGGTTTTTGATTAAATTTCAAAGCTTAATTTAGTTGCTCAATACATTTCCACCACCCACAAATCCATCTAACAACCTAGAATTATCTAATTTCAAAAATTAAACCAAAGTCTCAAATTTCCTTCAAGAACCATATGAAGAACATTAAGAAAATTCATACCTCCTGAATAAGAGGGATAAGCAATATGCTATCCTGAGTCTTTTGAAGATAAATAAAGTTGGTATTGGTGCCTTACTAGAGAATAAATTGAGGAAGGAAAAAGTTGAAGATATGATGGATAAGTTGTTTCTTGACTGGGATTGTCATAGTAGTAATGCCACTGAAGGAAGAATCTTAGTTATTTGGCAGAAATCAATTATCCAAGTTCAGATTTTGAAGGAACACCAACAGTTTGTTCACTGTTTGGTTAAGATTACTGATGTGCCGACAGATTTTTTGATCTCTTTTGTCTATGGCCTAAATACCATGGAAGAGAGATTGGAGTTATGGAAGGGTCTTTCATGTGTACCTCTACCTGAAAAACCTTGGTTGATTGTTGGAGATTTCAATGTTGTTTTTCACTTTGATGACAGAGCTGGTGGGAAGTCAGTTAGTGCTGCTGAGATTTATGACTCCACTGCCTGGATAGCTCAAATGCAGATGGCTGGTCTCAAGAGTATTGGTTCTAAGTATACTTGGTCTAATAGGCAGGATGGGAAGGATAGGGTGTACTCGAAGATTGATCATGCTTTTATCAATGAAAATTGGGTGGATGCTTTGCCTAACACTATTGCTGAGTTTCAGTGGGATGTTAACTCTGATCACTGTTATTGTCTCATCAATACTCACAAACATGGAAATCTGGGCACAAAACCATTTAGATTTTTTAATCTATGGATTGGTCACCGAGGGTTCAAAGAGGTTGTTCGAAGTAGCTGGAACAAACCTATGGCGGTGAGGGGATTACAGGGTGTGACAAACAAGCTGCTCCGGCATAATCATGTATTGAAAGCATTCAACAGGGAGGAAATTGGAGATGTAGAGAAGGAATATCATCAAGCTAAAGGTGAATATGAATTGGCACTAAACAGAGCTCAGGCATCCCAATTGGATATCTCTGTTCAGGAAGCTGAAAAAGCTACAGCAGCCAACTATCAATATCACTCTGCAATGTACAGAAGCTTTTTGATACAACGAAGTAAAATCACTTGGCTGCATAAGGGAGATGACAACAACTCTTACTTTCATGCTTGCATTAAAAAACGAAGAGAGGAGAATAGAATTGTGTCATTTCAGAATGAGCAGGGGGTTATTATTGATGATTATAGTCAAGTTGTTAATCATTTTCTGGACCATTTCCGCGGGTATATGGGAAGCACTAGTTCAGCAACAAGTACTATTAATTCTCACTGTATTGGTCTTGGTCCTTGTCTTGATATTGAGATGCAGCTGAAGCTTATCAGGAAATTTCGAAAATCAGATGTTAGGAAGGCTTTGTTCAGCATTCCGGGTACTAAGAGTCCAAGGCCTAATGGTTTTGGCTCTGAGTTTTACAAGGCTATGTGGCAGGACATAGGTGATGAAATATCTGAGGCTATTATTGAGTTCTTTAACTCTGGGAAGATTCCTGCTGAGCTTAATAAAACAGTCCTCGCTCTGGTTCCTAAAACTGATATGCCATGCAGTGCGATTGACTACAGGCCCATAGCTTGCTGTAGCACAATCTATAAATGCATTTAAAAAATGATATGTAGTAGGCTATCAGAGGTTCTTCCTAAATTAGTCAGTCCGAATCAAGGTGCTTTTATTAAAGGGAGATTACTAGCTCATAATATTCTAATTTTTCAAGACTTGATCAAGAATTACAATAGGAGGAATGCTTCCCCGAGGTGTGCTTTGAAGATCAATCTTAGCAAAGCCTATGATACGGTGGACTGGTGTTTTTTGGAGGGACTGCTGATCAGTATGCGATTTCCTACCCGGTTCATTTCTTGGGTGATGGTGTGTCTTCGTGGCACTTCTTATGTACTTATGATGAATGGGAGATTGCAGGGGGGATTTCAAGGTGTTAAGGGTCTACGTCAAGGAGACCCTATCTCCCCATTACTGTTTGTCCTGGTAATGGAATATCTCACTCGGTTACTTCAGCTAGGAGCTACTCAGTATAATTTCAAGTTCCATCCTCTGTGTAAAAGCCTTAAGATAATTAACCTCTGCTTTGCTGATGATTTAATTATCTTCTGTAAAGCTAATAGAGACTCAATTCAATGTGTTAAAAATATTTTTGAGGACTTCTATAGTAGTACAGGGCTGAAGGCTAATCACAGCAAATCACATGTCTATTTTGGAGGTGTTCCGAATATAGAGAAGGGTCATTTGCTTCAGGTTTTGCATATAAAAGAGGGAACATTTCCTCTTAATTATCTTGGGGTTCCTATGAGGCCAACAAAATGGAAAGCGGCAGATTGTGATGTGATCCTAAAAAATATTAAGCTTAGGTTTCACACATGGGCTAGTAGGCACCTCTCTTATGCAGGGAGGACCCAACTCATTACTTCTGTCCTTTTGGGTTTGCGTAACTATTGGATGAATATCTTCATGCTCCCACAAAGTGTAGTTAAGGAGGTTGATAAACTTTGTATGTGGTTCCTGTGGGGTAACAATGGAACCCGAAGTAACTTCCATCGTTCTTCTTGGTCCAAAGTCAGCTTGCCAAAAGCTTATGGGGGTTTGGGTTTTGGTGAAGGAGCAAAATGGAACAAGGCTATGCTTGCTAAGTATATTTGGGCAATAAGTCATCAACCAGAGGCGATGTGGGTGAAGTGGATAAATGTTGTCTATTTAAGAGGCCAAAGTTTCTGGAAGTATCAACTCAAGGCCGATTCTAGTTGGTATTGGCGTAAGCTGTGTCATATCCACGATGCCTTTACTAAAATGGACATAGATGCTGCTGCCAGTCAAGGGACATTCAAGATTGGTACGTTCTATAAAAGAATTATCCACCAAGATCAAATCAAATATCATCATTTTGTGTGGAAGAGGATGAGTGTGCCAAAGCATCGTTTTATTATTTGGCAAGCGGTGAATGACAATTTGCTAACTTGGGACCACTTGCAAAAGGTGCTTCTGCATCTTGACAGCAGCCTTTGCCCAGTTTGTTGTCAAAATGAAGAGAGTCATGACCATCTATTTTTTAATTGAAAAGGTTCTCAGCAGGTGATCTACCTTATTCAAGCTTGGGTTGGCTGTAACTGGCCTCTTCGGTTCAAGGATTGGACCCATTGGATTGAAGATATGAGAAATGGTGTTAAGGCAGCAGTTGTGGCAGCGGTGTTTTCAGCTACAATATATCATATTTGGCAAAACAGGAATTCATGTATTTTTAATAGTTGCTCATCTAGAGTGAATGTTATTGTAGACATGATAAAAAGAGATATAGTGCATAGAGTTAGATACTTTTCTCAAAAGAAAATGAAAGCAAAAGAGAGACTCTTTGTGAGGAATATATGTTCCTTGTAATGTTGTTGGAGCCTTCTCCTTGAGGGAGGTTTTTGTTTGTAATTGGGTTTGTGATTAATGAAATATTTCTTTCTCGATAAAAAAAAATTCATACCTCCTTGCTGATTTTCGATTCCCTATGGTAAAAATTACTCCTAGCAACTGCCAATTTCCACCTTAAAGCTTGAATTTCACTTATAAACTTTGAGAAATTGATGAATTTGAAGGAAACTTAGTTAAACTTGGTAGTGAAGGGGAGAAGAAGTAACTAGAAAGAGAGGGAGAGTTTAGAACGTGAAATGAAAAAACCAAGGAAGCTAATAGTCCTCTATTACTATCTATACACCCAAAAGACCAAATTTCCCCTCCCTTTAACTTTCCCCCTTAACCATCCACAAGGATATTTTAGTAATCTTACCATTATTCTAATTATCCCACTAATTTCCCATTATTCCACAAATATCAATTAAACATAGAAATTCCACAATCTATTTTAATTAACTCACTAATATCCACCAATCATAATTTTATTTTCTTATATTCCCAAAATAGGAAAATCTACAAAATACCCTTAGGCTCGACCTAAGCCAGGCATTTTTCCCCGTTGTGACTTTTCCGCTAAAACCGCTCAAAAGGATCTACTCATGCCGAAAACCACATACATCCACATAATAATGTGGTCTCAAGCACATAGCACATAATGATTACGAAAATGGCCATTTTTAACAATAGAGGCTCTTTAAACACATTTAATATACATAATCATGCATACTCAATTATACAATAATTTAATTCACATAACTGCCCTCGTGCCCTCCTGACACGCTAATCAAGGTACTAAACCTCACTATAAGTTTTGGATGCTACAAATTATTTGATTTGTGTGCTTATGGTATAATTGAGCTTAAATGACTATTTCATCTACCTTTACCTAAGTCGTTCAGTTATAATCCATGAAAGTCCTATTGATTTTTAAGCATGTATTGTCTACATTAGTGGATATTAGTAAGTATAGAGAGCTTATGAGATAATGATATTGATCTATTTTTTTGAAATATTCAGTGAGTAGAAATTCCCAAACACTAGTGTGATCACGCTCGACGCCGACTGAGGAGAAAAATCGTGTTGTTGAAGGATATTATTGGTATTTTATCACTCAAAGGTTGGGGCACTACAAATACATCTTAATAGAACGTTTTAGATTAGTTTTGGGAGACATATAGACTCATGAGAGGCTAGACAAGAGTAAGAGAAGCAGATCTAAATTTCATTCATATTTTTATAATGCTTCTCCTTTTTATATTTCTAAAATGTCATTAATGGTTTCCTTTATCATTATTAACTAATTTTCTTTTCAAGGGCTTTAATGGAGTCTCTTAAAACTCTTTATTGATTTAATGAAATTTCTATGATCTCTTCTTCTGTATTGTGATCTATTCAATTTATGTTTAATCATTGTGAATGCTTGAACACCATTTGCATGATTCATATGTTTTTAATTTCAAAATCTGAGTAGTGAGAGTTAATTATGCTATAATTGTTTAGACACAAAATTTGATATTGGACGAGAGTACCTGTATGGTTTGTGTTGCTTTAGGATTGTTGTGCTTAATGCCTGGTATGTGTTTGAATTTATCACAGAGATGTAGAAAGTTTGCATGTAGGTTGAGGTTTATATATCCTAGTGTTGACTGGGTTTTTAGCCAACTGACATGGAGTCAAATGAATAATTAGAGAGCTTTCAATTAGACAATCAATGAACCATAAATGAAGTAAGAACCTGGTAATGATGAGCAATAAATGATAAAGAACACCAAAATTATAGAAGTTCGGGTCAAGAAATGGTAACGACCTACTTCCTCTCAAATTTGTATTGATCTTAAAGGTTTACACAAGATAACCAGTGAATAAGTTAGATTTTTAAGTGTAAATAACAATGCAGAATGGCAGGCTCGCTGCTAAGTACCAAGCCAGGCTTCTCGATATGTTTCTAGTACTGTTCAGTCAGCAATTTTTGTGAACCCCCTCCACTGTGGTGGAGGGTGTGCATTTATACTATCCCTCTCGTCCGAGGTTTGTCCCTGAGCATAACTGATGGGAAAGAATCCCTATATTCTTGCAAGTGGTTGCTGCCATGTCCTTCAGTAGCCTTGACCGAGTTTTCTGGAGACGCTCTTTGCGGATGGTTGGGCGATTCCTGCAGAGAGGTAACAGTGACTGTAACTACTTTCAGCTG
Source organism: Humulus lupulus (assembly GCF_963169125.1). Lineage (NCBI taxonomy): Eukaryota > Viridiplantae > Streptophyta > Magnoliopsida > Rosales > Cannabaceae > Humulus > Humulus lupulus. The sequence continues at coordinate 115,220,117 of NC_084794.1, read as the reverse complement.
ACAGGAATATCTGTCTATCATACCAACCAATAGATAGGCTGGTGGTCCTGCCGAGCAATATTAAAAAGACTTCCCCTCAAACCTGGGAAAGGCGTAAATATTTACTGTCTGTAAGTTGCTTACCCCACAGAGCCATATACCCTCCAGGTATACACCAACCAACATGTCGGGGGGTCTGCTCAGCCTACTCCACATGTCCACTTTTGGTGCCACGTCAGACATGCCAATTTTTGGGATAACATTTGCGCCCAAGTTTGCAATTGTGTAAAGGTAGCATGGAAACTTTTCTTCTAGGGACCATACCGTTCAGCCTGGTCAGGGGTATACACCCCTTGCTAGTGGCATAACACCTGGTGTAGTTAAAAGCCTTAGTATTTCCAAGAAATGTCCTTTCAATTTTTTCTGCCTCTTTTTGGAACCATAAAGCTCCATAATGTTCCTCCACTAATTATATTGTACAGTTACCAAAAATTGGCTGACGTACTTGGCAGTTGAGGCGAAGTGATTGGAAGGATGTGCTGATGTGTATAGGGAGGTGTGCCTACAGCAGTTAAGGGGGCGACTCATCAATGTTGTGTGGGGAGAGAAGGTGATGCACCTAGCTTAGAAATAGTCTTCCCCTTCCCTGTTATCACTTTACACTCTCCTTTTTCCAGACATTACCAATACTCAGAGCTCTTTGAATCTTCAAACTCCCACTCTGACCATCGCTCAGTCGTGTCCTACCGAGGCTCTTCGCACCGCACTTGCTCCAACCGCTTGCTACCAGTAAGTCTTCCATTTTCCCTTTTTTTATTCCTTTAACTCATGCAAAATGCTTTCTTTTTTCATTGCGTTTCTTTGTTGTGACAATGGGTAACATTCTTGATAAATCCCTTAGATTTCTTGAATGCATGTTGCTTGACCCTATAAATAGATGACTATTTTGAGTAGCCCCCAACCTGGGTGTCCTATTTGAACCTCTGATTTTGTAAAAACTGAGTTTTAACATCCCCTTTTTGTTGATTTCTGTTCGGTGTTCTTGAAGAACACCATGAACAACTCCTGAAAAACTTTTTTGGGGAAAACCTTTCACTTTCTCAGTTTTACATGCTTTTGATATGATCTGCCTGTTGTTCGGTATGGCATACCATGTTTGTTCTGGGCTTGTCAGTATAGTCTATGACATCCCTACTGACCAGTACTGTTCGGTGCTCCCGCCTCACCTTTCCCCCTTTTCTTGTGTGCGCAGACTGTTGGGGAAGGTGATCACCGAACTAGTTTGTAACTCATCATTTGGAAAAACCTTGGCATGAATCAAATAAAATAAACGTGGCATGGAAGAGGAAGACAACCATGTGGCATGCCGTGCCACCGCCGGGGATGCGCAGGAGGCCCCACCTCCTAAGGAATAGCTGAGCCCCTCAGGGCAAGAAAGGGAGATCAAAATAGACTACGCAACGAAGATCTATACCGAGGCCATTCTCAACCCTTCATCTGAGACCGAGAAGGCCCCTCTGAATGTAGCTCCTACCAACACCATTTCTAAAACATAGTTGCAGAACATCAAAGAGAATTTTAAGCTCGAAGATGTTTCCATCCTTAAACCTACTACCTCACAAACTGCCGAGCAACCCTGGCCCAATTTAGTGCCTGGAACAGATTTCACATTAATGCTAGCACCACCCTTCCGCTTCTGCCATACTTCTGCAGTGTGGCAAACTATTTTGGGCTTTGCCCCACCCAGATCAGTCCTAAGGGTATCCGGTTCCTCTTGACTGTCTATGTTTTGTACAAATCCTTAACCTGGCTAGTGCCGACTGCACACGAAATAAATTATCTTTTTGACCTCAAGTACAACCCTCGAAAGGTAGGTCGGGGTATTTTTACTTTAGCCACCGAGACTCCAACATTTATGTAGAAACTACTGACAGTATCTCCAAGGTTGGGGAGATGCCAAACAATACTTTATCACAACAGAAATTATTGCTAATCACCTGTCCTTTTGTTGCAATGACCCTTTTAGCTGGCCTGTCCCCACCAGAGAGATGGAGAGAGGGGCCAGAGAACTAGCTGCCATGGAACCCAGCCGCAAATATTTGGTGGCCTTGACCACCACAGAAAGACTTGCATCTGTCGGACCCTACCCTGATCCCAAGACAAGGGCCAAGGGTGCCACCCCAGCCTGGAAAGGGCAAGCAGGTTGCAGTAAAGCATATAGATTTAGACTCATCAAGCAGTGATGGGGATTTTCTGCTCGGGGCAGCCGACTGCTTGGGGGGAGCCGAAGAGGGTGGTCTGACTCTCTTTTCACAACTTGTTTTTACTTTTGCTTATTTATGATATTTTTCTTGCTTTGACCCTGCTCGGCACCTTTACTAATCTTTTGCTTTTATTTTGCAGATATGTCAGCCGTCTTTTTTAAGAAGTTTGCCTATAAGCATATGAGCAGTCCCAGAAGTGAGGCTCCCCCAACCAAGCATTAGAAAGCTGACTCACCTGTTGAAGCTACCGATCAAGTCGAGAATACTCCCGATAAAACTCCCTCTCAGAAAAAGGCGCATAGACTGTTGTGCAAATCTGGCAAGAGCAGAGGACTCCATGCTGAGGAGGTTATCTGTCCGACCACTACACCAGAGCTAGCCACCCTGAGCAGAGCCCAAGAAGGCATTGTTGAGGACCCTATTGAGGAGGTTCATGGGCCTTTGAAGAAAGCCATGGCCATCCAACAAGGACATATACAAAGGGTGTCCTCCTCCCAAGATGAATTCATGGATGCCCTCGGTACCAAATCCCTGGAGTACATCACTAGTACCGGTCTCTAGGATGTTTCTAGGGTAAATAATTGATCTGCTCGGAGATTAACTAATCTTTCTTCTTTGTTACTTGTTCTAAATTCCTTCATTTCGTATTGCAGGGTATGCTGGCTCTCAGCTACGCTCATCACTGAGCCAAGGTGGTGAGCAATCATGTGGTTGGCTTGGTGAAAGAATCCGAGGACAAAGCCTCTCAAGTTACCCAGTTGACTGAGCAAATCTGAAATCTTCAGCAGACCTCCGAATAGATTTCCAAGTAAAACGAGGGGCTTAAGACTGCTGCCGAGTAGAGGAATCTTGACGTCAATCGACTGGAGAGGAGGGTGGAGGAGTTGAAGGACATTGCCATGAGAAATGTTGCCAACGGGATATACGTCCAAGAAGAGAGGGACAAACTAGCAAAGGCCCTTGAAAAAGAGAAAGCTAGCAGGGCTGCGGATGTCGCAACCTACAAGGCTTTTGGCATGAGCACTTTCTATGACTTCTTGGTGCGCAATAAGGGGTGGATTACAGCTATCTGGGGGAGGCTTTCGATGAGCTTATGCAACACTGTACTGAGCAAGAACAAGTCGAGGACCAGATTGTGTCCACCAAACAGGTTCCGGTTGTCCAAGAACCTGCTTTCTCTGTTGTTGAACAAGACAACCCTCCTGCTCTTGAGGATTCTACTCTGCCCTTCAGTCTGAATACTTCAGCTGACACTTTTGTTCCTACCAACCAACCTCAAGACTTGCTTGCTGCCCAGCCTCCAGACCAACCAACCAACCAGCTTCAAGACCAACTAACTCCCTAACCTCAAGACCCTTGAAACTCTTAATATTTTTAGCTTTTCTTTTATTCTTGCAAATAGAAAAGCTGTCTAAGTCAACCTGCCTTTAATCTTGAGCAATCTTTTACTTTGGTCAAAACAACATGGTAAAGCCGAGCACCCTTTAATCTCGAGCAATATTTACACTTTTGTATAAAATGCTTCTCATTTTAATTGTATATCTGCTCATGTCTTATTTTTTCTTACTACTCGGTGTATACATTTTTTTTGGAGTTGTGCGGCTCTGTAAATTGGAGTTGTTCATTTATTTTTCGAATGGGTTGTAAACAAAAACTATTCAACACTATCTACTGAAATTTTTTTATGGATCTTTTTGTTGCTTGGTATATACTGAGCAACACACAAGCACTTTAACATTAATAAATATTATCGTTTCTAAGTCCTTTTAATTATGCGTGTTTTCTTTTGTTTGTCCATGTATGACTATGGTGGCCCCCAAGTGACCGAGCAAGATTCATAGCACGTGGGTTATCCTCTTGGTCACTTGCTAATTGACCAGAGTTTCTCGTAATAACCTGCTCGGGACAACTTGGGTTTGACAAAACCTAAAAAGGTTTCATACACTGTTGACAATCCGTGACATAAATCACTATTTAGCAAGGTAATCATTGTAAAGTAGTGCTTGTAAAATGGACAAAAATCGGTTTTATTGATTAAAAATTAACCATACAAGCTACGTAGCTACACCGTAACTTACATTCATAAATATTAATTATTACAATAAATGGGCAAATCGTGACTGTGCATAATTAATAAAGCTAACTTTAGCTGGTCGGTGGTAGGGGCAATTTGTGCCTGCATCGGCTAGTCAACAATCACTTAAAAGTAATATTTATTGGTAGTACTTCTTTAGGTGTTCCCCATTCTAGTAACGGGGGATAGGAACTAACTGGAGATCATGGTCATACCGTGCTAACTTATATTTATCGGGCGGTACTATCTCTGTAACCTGGTAAGGACCTTCCCAGCTTGGACCAAGTACTTGCGCCGATGCATCTTGAGTTTCTGGGAATACTCTTCATAGGACTAAATCACCTACGCCAAACTTTCGTTCCTTAACTTTGGAATTGAAGTACCAGGAAACCTTTTGTTGGTGGGTAGCCAGGTGAATGTTGGACTTTTCGCGTCTTTCTTCTGTATGGTCTAAGGACTCGACCAAAAGTTGGTAGTTATAATCTTGGTCGCATGCTGTACGCTAGTGAGATGGTGGAGTTACCTCCACTGGCAACATTGCTTCATATCCATATGCAAGAGCAAAGGGGGTATCACCAGTAGCTGCTCGCTCGGTAGTCTTGTATGACTAAAGTACTTCAGGCAGTTTCTCTGGCCAATTTCGCTTAGCCTTTTCTGGACGCTTCTTAAAAGTGTCTTTGAGAGTTTTGTTAACTTCTTCTACCTGCCCGTTTGCTTGAGGGTACGAGACTGCTGAGAAACATTTTTTGATGTCATGCTTGGCACATAAATCAGTAAACAGTTGGTTGTCAAACTGGGTGCCATTGTCGGACACTATCTTCTGGGGTAGACCAAATCTACAGATTATATTCTTCACTACAAAGTCCAGTACTTTTTTGGAAGTGATGGTTGCCAGTGGCTCAGATTCCGTCCACTTGGTGAAGTAATCAACTACCACTACTACATACTGTACCCCCCCCCCCCCCCCCTTTTTCCCTTTGGTAACAGACTAATAAGGTTAATTCCCCAAATGGCGAAGGGACATGGACTTTGCATTTGAGTAAGCTCGTTTGGGGTTGCTTAGGGTATCCTGGAAAATCTCTGGCACTTGTCACATCTTCGAACATACGCAAAGGTATCATCGTTCATAGTTGGCCAGAAGTAGCCTTGCCTTAAAATATTCTTAGACAAATTTTGCCCCTGCATGGTTCCCATAGAAACCTTCATGTACCTCCTCCAGCAGCCGTCCTAATTCTGTTTGGTTGACACACCTGAGTAATGGCATGGAAAACCCCTTTCTATAAATAACCCTGTAACGCCCTGGTTACCCCAGAACAGTTACGGTGAACGGTGGACCGGAAATTTGACTCGCTACTCGAGTCCTTTGGTCAAAAATGTGCTCTACGTGTAATTAACAGGTTAAGGTATAAAACCAGTAAAAAGGAAATGGAGATTTTCATTACAAACTGCTCTGCAGAGCTAAATAAAACATTTACAAGTTGTTCTCAGTACAAAATGGTCACTACTGTTTAAAATTTACAATCCCGCCGACCTAAGCGGCAAAAATAGGGTAAACCCCCTAGTTCCTCTGAGAACTCCTTGGCCGTGGTGGTCAAGCGGCCGCATATGTACACATCACCACATCAGCTCTCCACTCAAGGCTAGGTGAGCTTCTCTTTCCCTTTACCTGCACCACATAGCACCCATGAGCCATAGCCCAGCAAGAAAACATAACACTTTGCATAAACATTATGAAATGATTATCATTATAATCACACTGAGCATAAAGCTTTCAAACAAATGAGTGAACATCACATGAGGTTCCGATAAACCATACTGAGTGATTGTCTAGCATGTCACTAATTCAAGTGGAAGAGTGGCTGTTGGGTAAGCCTCTAGCCTTCAACAGGTTCTGGTAAACCATACTGAGTGATTGTCAAGCATGTCACTATTTCAAATGGGAGAGTGGCTGCTAGGTAAGCCACTAGCCTCCAAGCGCTTATTTCATTCATCGACCCTCGGGGTCGGTCTGGCATTAATGCTCTTTGAGCCATTCAATGCTAATAGTTGATTAGATCCAATCTTTGTTGGCTTGCATTACACGCTAAGGCCGTCCTGACTAATGAGCCAGCGCAGTGTGACCAGTGCCCAATACCACTGCTGAACCTGACTAATAAGTCACAGCTTCACAGTTGATACTAGCACCTTTGCCAAATCTGACTAATGAGTCAGTACCATGCGTAAGTGAGCAACATATGCTAAACATTCTTTATTCAATCCAAGTCCATATTAACACAACCAACATGCCTCATGAATATCCATGCATGTCACACTTGGGGTGCATTTTTCTTACCTCTGGTTCAAGCTAGAATGAGTAAAAGAACGACCATTGAGAACGATCAACCTTTAGATTCCTTATCGGTTACCTAATCATAACCAATTATAATCCATTAATAAAATAAATTAATAAATGGTTCACAATCTAAAATCACACTCCCGGGATCAATCCCCCACTCTTGGGATGCTTAAAATACTCAAACGGGGCAAAGGAACCAAACCCCGAACCTTAAGGATCATTCCGAGCCCTTAAATGTGCTTGCTGAAAAATGGACTAGCGATGCAACCCCATCAGAAGGGGCTGCAGCCCTGTGAGTGGCGCTGCAGCCCTAATAAATGGCGCTGCAGCCCTATTTCCAAGCCAGAGAGCCCATCTCTGAGCCCTGAATAGCGCTGCTGCGCCCCAAGTGGCGCTGCTGCGCCCAGAACAGACCAGAAACTTTCTGGTTCATCTTCTTTGCGATTTTTCTTGAAACCAAACCCTCCAAACCAATCCAAAACCTCACCAAACACCCAATTCAACCCCTAAACCTCATCTACATCACACCCTCATCAAAACCCAATCAATCTTACACAAAAACTCCCATTGATTCCAACTATCCACACCAAAACTATAAGCTGAAAACTATAAAGTAAAACAGAGTATGGCTTGTTTTTCATGGATGAATCCTTACCTCAAATGGAATTAAAGTCCTTTTCAATGGGTGAACCGAGTCTACAACTCCCAAGCTTTGATTTCCTAGCTTGTATCTTCAAATTGAGACCAAAAACTTCAAAGGAAGAAAGAGAGAAATGGATGTACGGGAAGGGTAATGAAGTTGCTCTGTTTTTCCTCTGTTTCTACAGCCATCCAAAGCCATATAAATCCAAACCCAAATGACTAAAATACCCCTAGGTCTTTAAAAGTTTCTAAAGCCTTCCCAAGGGCAAAGTTGGTACTTTCGAACCTATACCGTTAATCATAATTAACGCTTCCCGATTCCCGCTACTCTCAAAATTCCCAAACACCAATAATTCATGTCCCGTTACCCTTTTTACTCCCGGCAACGTTCTAATCATTAAAACATCCCGAGACTCACCCCGAGCCTCGAACTTATTCCCGTTATGACTAAACCGCTACTTAAACACTTAAAGATCGTCTCATGCCGAATAGCTCGAACAAATCCACATTATAATGTGGCCTTAAAACATATCACCAACATGCGAACAAATAATCAATTTACCCTCAACGGGCCAAATTACCATCACACCCCTGTAATTAAAAACATGGACTCTCATGCATGCATTTCACATCATATCATAATATAATCAACATATACATGCATTTTATCAATTAATAACATAATTAAGCAAGTACGGCCCTCCCGGCCTACTGTTCACGCCGTTAAATACATCGGAGAATTTGGGGCATTACAAACCCCGTCCAGGATTAGGTACCGAGCAACTTTCCTCAACAGTTTCCTGGATTCATTGTGATTGTTTTCCAAGACTCTGTGTTCTAGATAAGCTACAATCGGGGTCATCCAGGATGGAGTGTTGACTATCTGAAGGACTAGTTTGGGTAGGTTGATACTTGGCTCAGTCAGGTATTCAATAAGGACTAGGTTGGCCTTGTCCATCACAACACTCCCGGCCAGTCTAGCCAGTGCATTTGTTGTGGCATTTTGCTCTCTTGGTATTTGTTGGATGGTGTACTTCTTGAGCTGAGTGAGCAGGTCTTTGATCTTATCAAGATAAGTCATCATTTTTCCTCCTCAAGCAATGTACTCACCGAGGATCTGATTGACAAAAAGTTGCGAATCACTGTATATGTCCAAGACTTCAGCCTTCAATTCTTTAGCTAACCTCAACCCCACGATTAATGCTTCGTACTTTTCTTGGTTATTAGATGCTTTAAAAACAAAACAGAGTGCATAATTGATGTGTTGCCCTTCAAGTATTATGAGGGAAAGACCGACCCCAAACAGCTGGTCGGTAGATGTGCCATCAACGTGCAGCTTCCAAACTTGGGGTTCTCCTTCGGAATGATCAGTGCTGGATGCTGAGAGCTTGGTGTTCTGCTCAGTACCTATACTAGATGGTGTTCTAGACTCCAATGACTACTCGGTCATTTCCTCATCTGCCCCTGGTAACCCAGTACATTCAGCTACAAAATCTGTAAGAGCCTGGCCTTTAATTGATGTTCGGGGTTGGTATGTGATTTCATACTGCATGAGCTCTATAGACCATTTGAATAACCAGGCAGAGGTGTTCAGATTTTGCAGGAGCTGGCGCAATGATTGGTCGATAAGAATCTTTATGGGATGAGCTTGGAAGTATGGGCGAAGTCTCCTGGAAGACAGGAGCAGGCAGTAGGTTAATTTTTCAATCGATTAGAGGATACATGCTTTCAGCTTTGACTAGCCTTTTACTGACATAGTAGACTGGGTGTTGGACTATGTTTTCCTCTCTGACCAGGACCGCATTGACATCATATTTCGTTACTACCAGGTATATGCACAATACTTCTCATTCCAAGGGTTTTGAAAGGATTGGGGTTGTGCCAGATGCTGCTTTAGAGCTTGGAAAGCTTGTTTGCACTCCTCGGTCCATTCAGATTTCTTTGTACCTCTAAGGATATTGAAAAACAGAATACATCTATCAGTGGATTTGGACACGAATCTACTAAGTGTTTCTATGCATCCTGTTAGGCTCTACAAATCCTTTATCTTTTCGGGGTTTGATTCAATTCCCCTAGAGTTCACTATAAACCCCAAGAATTTTCCTAATCCCACACCAAAGGAGCATTTCAGCGGGTTCAATTTCATTCTATACTGCCTCAAGATGTTGAAGCATTCGTTCAAGTCCTCAATAAGCTCCTTAGCCTTTTTGAATTTCACTAACATATCATCCACGTAAACTTCCATGTTATTTCCTATTTCATCTTTGAACATACAGTTTACGAGCCGTTGATATGTGGCTCCAACGTTTTTTAGGCCGAATGAAATAACTTTATAGTAGTATAGCCCCACATCTGTGCGGAAGCTGGTGTGCTCCTGGTCGGGTAGATGCATACTTATCTGGTTGTACCCAGAGTAGGCATCCATAAAGGTTAAGATCTCATGGCCGGCTGTAGCGTTCACCAGCTGGTCAATTCTTGAAATTGGGAAGCAATCCTTTGTTGGGGTTTTAAGCCCTAATTAAAACTCAAATTCTTTGTAATCTCATTTTTATTATCAATAAAAGAATAGAAATCATTTTTTGACTTGGTCAATCACTTTGCTCACATGTTTTATTTCATGATTATTTGTTTAATATAAACTTCTATTAAATCCAGAGCATATAGCTAATCTTATTAATAGTGACGTCATCACAGTGGAATATAAATATGATTATATGTTCAAAATAAGTTAGTCCTAAGATTAGTTAGTGCACAGGATTTACACTGACTTGCCAATCTACGATAAGATCTACTTACACATTACAGTGTTATCTTCTTTCCAGTACATTAGCAAAGTAGATAAGATCGGATGTATTTGTTACATCGGACTGGACCGATATTGATAGTTGATAAGATAAGTAAACATACCATTATTATCTATTCTAGTCATATCATATAGTTGACCATAGGTCAATTCAATCTCAATTCTGAGTGGTTAGTATTCTAACAGATTGTATTATTTGAGTTCTTTGACTTGTTCGTTACCAGCTTACCCTACGGACTAGCCCATACTTACATCTTTGGAACTCGGTAGTATAATTGAGTGGGAGTGTTAATCATAGATATGAACATCTATAGCTTATGATGAAGAAGTGAAATGATGGTTTCCTTTGAGTTTGGTTCAAGGTATTAAATGATAGAGATCTCATTTCAGTAATTAAATTAGTTTACAGAAATATCATTTACAAGGAACTAAGTGTTTTAAGGACAAAATACAATGAGGAGTAAAACAGTATTTTAGTCCTATCTCATTGTAGACCGTCTATAGAGGATTGAGTGACAATTATGGTTGTAACAATGGATAATTAATATCGTATCTATATTTGTTATAGAGCGTTCTATGAATTCAAGAGTGCAATTCCGAGTCTATAGTGGAGTCACGAGGAATTAATAATTTAGTAAATTTATTTGTTAGATTTATGATAACTTAATGGAGCTTGATTTCATAGGCCCATGGTCCCCATTGTACCTTGGATAAAATCATCTAGATAGTCTCAATTAATTGATTTAATCATCAATTAGAATTATCAAAGTTTACTAGGTCAATTTTGGATAGTTTCACAGAGTTATGTAATTTTGAGAAGAAAAGAGAAATTATGGCAGATTTATTAATTAAGATAAATTGGTATCTAAATTAATAAATAAATTTAAATCAAGGTTCAAATTATAAATAATTAATTTGATAAAGGATTTAAATAATTATTTAATTAATTAAATCAATAGAAAATAATACAGGCCTTGATTTTAAGTCCCATGGGCTTATACTCAAATGAGAAATTTCACGGGCTTATAGCCCAAGATAATTTCGACCTAGGGCTTCAAAATGGCTATTATTTTATTCATTTTTTAATTAAATTAAATGGCCTATTTGAGTCTATAAAAGGAGTGCTTAGAGAGAAGTCAAAACATAAGTCACAAGTCAGATTTTCTAATAGTTTTAGATTCTCTCTAAACACAAGTCATTTTCTAAGCCTCTTTGTTATTTTCTCTTCTTCTCTCTATATCTATCTCATGGGTTGAGAATTGTCCACACTGTTAGGAAAAAATGTTTTGCCTCAATGGAATTTGATAATAATATTACAACTCTATGCAATATATTACAAATAAATAATGATTGATTAAATAAGACTACAACTCTATAACTGAAAATACAAACAAACTAAAGAACAAGAATAAGAGAAGAAGAATAGAATGGTGAAAATACAACTTAAAGCAAAATGTTACAAGTAAAGTAAAATGTTTGAAATAAAGAAAAGAAGATTACAACTCAAAACAAGAAATACAAATAAACAAAAGAGTAGAATATGAAGATGAAGAGAAATAGAATAGAAAGAAAGAACAAACAAACTAAATAGAAGCAACTCTCACTCACACTACCAAAGTGAAGAGTGTTGGGAATCACCAACTTGAACAAGGTTTGAAACCTTTGTCCAAAAGCTTATTTCCCCCTAACTCAAACACTAAGGGATCTATCACAGATTATAGGAAATGCTTTATGGAATTATCAAGCCTCAAGGTGTTTCTAGTCAAGTGCTCTAATTGATAGAAATGTTGTGTCTTACAAGTGAGCTATAAGCTCCTATTTATAGAGTTTAGAGACACCCTTTGGATTTCAAATTCCACCAACCCCCATGGCTGTTACCAATGTTTAATTGGATTAATATGGAATTAAAAAAGAGATTTGGGAGTTATTTGGGTTTTTTGAGCCGTTCAACAAAGATTGAAAAAACTGAAAATTGGTTAGTTTTTTGGCCTGTGGCCGCAGCCCGGCCAGAGACATTTAGTGGCCTCGGCCACTGGTCTCTGTCCCACAGGCCGCAGCCACCAACATTCAGTGGCCGCGACCACCGACCAATTTCAGCACTTAAAAATATGCTGTTTTTCCAAACGGTTCCAAACCCTCCCAAATGATTTTGTAACTCCCAAAACACATTATTGGGGTTAAAATCATATCTCTAACAGCCATATCACATATGGCTTTATGAAATTCATCTCAATATTGTGTAACAACAATTTTACACAATAAAGGGTAATATTTAGAAGTTACAAATTTGTAACACCAAATATGTTACATTATTTGGATATATCTCATATATCTAAATATTGTAACTCTCTATTATATGTTACAATATGTGACACACTTTGTCACATTTATTTAATCTAAACATTATATTATAATATAATATAATATAATATTACATTATATTATAAAATAATATAACATTCCCCCACTAGATTAAATAGTCATCTATTGTAACACTTATTTAATCAATCATTATATTTTGTAATATAACATATCCCCCACTTGATTAAATAAGAACTCTCTCTTATAGGAGTCATTGCATTAGTGCATAAAGCAAAGTGTTTTTTGTTGGACCCAAAACGGGTATGTTTTAAATATTTATACTCGCAAGCGCACGAATCGTATTTATAGAATAGTGTTCGCGTAAGCACGAGGTCAAACCCAAATGAGTTGACTTAAATCAAAAGAGAAAACTATTTTTACCAAAATGAAATAAATTTCTAACCTAGTTCCAAAGATTGATGTGTTTTGTTTTAAAATAAAGAAAGAAAATACTAAAAAAAATTAAAATAAATAAACTAAAAAGATTTGTTTTTAATAGTTATTTATAAAATTATTAAGATTTTAGAATCCACAAAATATAAATAATAATATTTATTAATATGTTGACTTCCCAATTTTTAGTGATAATTGAAATCAATCTAATTACCTTTTCCAAAACATTATACTTCCTTTAAGCTCTCTTTAATTCAAAAATATAGATTTTCCTTCACTTCAATAGTATAACTTCAAAGCATTAGTTGTGAATCAATTTAATGAAACTACAAAAAAATCAAATAATGTTATTTCTAAAGCAAAATATAGTATTTTTGTTCTAAGCATTGGATGTGAACAATTTAATGACACATCTTAATTAAAGAATACTATGTTTTTGCACAATTAAGAACCAAGTAAAATATGTTCTAACAATCTAAAATACATGATATTATAGATGAAAGAAATATTTAGAAGAAGAAAAATCATAAACTTTATTGCTTATTTTGGGAGGTCAACATAAAATAAACACTATGTAGTTATATCTTGGTTCATCCTCCACCTTAATAATTTTAAGTGGATTAGAAACCCATAACTATCAAAAACAAAATAAAAATTACAACATAAATAGGAAAATTTGGAGGAGGAGCCTCCAAATTATTCCTCTAAAAATACATAAAAAACTTAATCTAAGAAAAGAAAAAGATGGAGAGAATAGAGAGATGGAAAAAGTGGTGTAAGAGAAGGTGTGCTTGAAATGTTGAAATGAGACTCCTATTTATAGATAAATTCTTTGGTAAAGGATAACACTCCTATTGGTCTAAAAAAAAAAGCAAATGGATTCATGCTCAAAATTGTCATCTTTTCCTATAGTTACAAATCCAATGGTGGAGAAAGAAGCACATGGATTGATGACATGGCATTGTCAAGAATTGGATTGGGCCTTTCATTTTGGACTTGATTTCTTCATTTCTTTATACCAACATTTTATCAACATTTCATTTGCTCCCAACAAATACACCTACATAAAGAAATTAAACACACATAAATTAGTAACAACATAATTAAACAAAATAAATACAAAAAACAAATCAAAATACATAAAATCAAAATAAACTAATAAATTCAAAATTACTTAAAAAATTGATAAATTAATTAAAAACTCAAGAACTAAGCAACATTTGGCTTATAAAATGTGGTAAAATAACTCTATTTTGTAGAGTTATCATTTTTCAACTTGAACTTTACTATGGTGTAATTATCACAAAATTTGTTGAAAATTAGGTTGCACTAGGCATTGAACCATTTTTTCATGATGAAAAATCGGTGATAACACACACACCTTTGCGATGTTCACTTGAGACTTCTATTTCTCGCTTTGCACCGTTAATGGCCATGTGCACTTTCCATTCATGGACGTTCTTGAGAATACTCCCAATTCTCATGAGAGGCGGCACCACCCCTAGGTCCATATAGGTAGAATTCTTACAGTATTTTGTTACCAAAAATACTTGTCTTTACAAGACTGAATTCTATTAAAAAACCTTTCGGTTTTAACCCTCCACTTGGTAACACACAAGTACTCAATATCTCAGATGGGACTTGTTTTGAGTACAACTAATATTCACTTGATTGACTTGTTATTACCTATTGAACCTAACACTAGTTGAATAACTAGTGTTAAGATAGGTTACCATCAATTGTGAATCTCTTTAGGGAGTTTAAGTCCCATCCCTCGAGATGATGCAGCCACTAAATCCCTCGTTAGTGGCTTAGTGAAAGGATCCGCCAAATTTTCACTTGTTCACACATAGGATATTGAGATGACTCCTCTTTGAATCAATTCTCTTACATATCCATGTCTTAGACTAATGTGTCTAGACTTCCCATTATACACTCTGCTGTATGCTCTAGCCAATGTCGCTTGGCTATCACAATGTATCGATATAGTAGATACATTATCTTTGATTAGGGGAATCTCTATCAACAGATCCCTTAACCATTCAGCCTCTTTGCCGGTAGCAGCTAGAGCTATGAACTCTGCTTCCATAGTGGAATGAGATATACAGGTTTGTTTCTTGGAACCCCAAGAAATTGCACCTCCACCAAGTGTAAATACCCAACCAGTTGTGGACAAGTTGTCCCCAAGATTGGATATCCAACTTGCATCTGTATATCCTTCTAATATCGAAGGAAATTTGGAGTAGTGAAGGCTTAGTCCTTTGATTTTCTTGAGATAACCTAGGACTCTTCCAATTGCCTTCCAGTGATCCACACTTGGATTACTTGTAAACCTACTAAGTTTACTTACCGCAAATGCTATACCAGGTCTAGTACACTGGGCAGCGTACATTAGACTCCCTATAGCACTAGCGTACTCCAATTGAGCCGCCGCTCTTCCTTCATTCTTCTCTAGTTTTACACTATGATCGAATGGAGTATTGGCATCTTTAACCTTGAGAAGGTTAAATTTGTTCAATACTTTCTCAGCGTAGTGGGCTTGCCCTAGCGCAAAACCCCCACTATGTTTCTTTACTTTGATACCGAGTATGGTACCAACTTCTCCAAGATCTTTCATCATGAAGGTTGATGATAGAGACCTCTTCGTTTCTTCTATCCCTTTCATGCTATTACTTAGAATAAGCATGTCATCCACATATAAGCAAACAATGATCACATATCCCTTACAAGTTTTGGAATACAAACACTTGTCTCCATTGTTATGTCTAAACCCATTAGACATGATGTCTTGATCAAATTTCTCATGCCATTGCTTAGGAGCTTGTTTCAATCCATATAAGGATTTTACAAGTCTACAAACTTTATGTTCATATTTTGGTAGGACAAACCCTTCGGGTTGTTCCATATAGACCTCCTCATTGAGGTCACCATTAAGGAATGCCGTTTTGACATCCATTTGATGAACATATAAGTTGTGTATAGAAGCTAAAGCGAACAAAATTCTTATAGAAGTTGTTCTTGCAACAGGCGCATAGGTATCGAAATAATCGATACCCTTTTTTTGCCTAAACCCTTTAGCTACTAATCTAGTTTTAAAGGTTTGGATAGTGCCGTCAGTGTGGTATTTTCTCCTAAATACCCACTTACACCCAATTGGCTTAGACCTCAGTGGGAGGTCTACCAATTCCCAAGTGTTATTGGAAAGAATGGAATCCATCTCATCATTGATGGCTTCTTTCCAAAATGCACTATCTCTCGATTGCATAGCTTCTCTATAAGTCTTAAGATCATCCTCAACAAGAAGTACAATAGGAATTTTCCTAATGACTTCCTCTCTATTTCCTTCTACCATGTAGAATGAAATTCCTTGAGAATCTATCTCATCCACTACTAGACTTTTATGATTTTTAAGCCTTTGACTTCTTCTAGGTTCAAAGGGTTGCTTTACATCCTTTTGAGAATTCTCCTCTTGAGAATCAACTTTGGATGTAGAAGCTTGAGAATTGTTCTCATATAACAAATTCTCCTTTAGAGATGTTGAAGCTTGAGAATTGTTGTCACATAACATATTCTCAAAGAATTCAACTTCTCTTGATTCAATCATAATATTAGACTATAAGTCTAATAGCCTATAAGCTTTGCTATTGTTGGCATAACCAACAAAAGCACACTTTATGGCTCTTGAACCTAACTTTGTTCTATTAGGTTTGTTTTTCTTGAAATATGCAAGACACCCCCACACATTGAAGTACCCTATGTTGGGTTTTCTTCCTTTCCATAACTCATATGGAGATATCTCATTTTTCTTCATCATTATTCGATTAAGAATGTGACAAGCGGTTAAAAGCGCTTCACCCCATAAGTTGAAGTTCTACTTAGAAAACACCAACATAGAATTTATCATCTCTAGATAAGTCCTATTTTTCCTTTCGGCAACACCATTGTGTTGTGGTGTATAAGGTGCAATGCACTCATGAATTATACCATTTTCTTCAGAAAATGTATTGAATTCATTAGAGAAGTACTCTCCTCCTCTATCACTTCTTATCACCTTAATCTTTTTATTTAGTTGATTTTCAACTTCTAATTTATACAATTTAAAAGCATCAAAAGTTTCATCTTTATGCTTTAAAAGAAACACATAGGTATATCTACTAAAATCATCTATAAAAGTAAGAAAATACCTTTTACCACCTCTAGTTAAAACACCATTTAATTCACAAAGATCACTATGGATTAAATCTAGTAAATTAGATGATCTTTCTACACTAGGAAATGGTTTCTTAATCATTTTCGCCTTAACACATGTTTCACATTTACCATAGTTTTTAATATTGCATGCAATCATACCACATTTTACTACTCTTTTCATGGTAGAAAAACCTATATGCGATAGTCTAAGATGCCACAAAAATAAAGAATCATACTCAACAATATAGGCGGAATTAGCATTTTTATTGATAACATTGAAAGTTACATCATTGGTGCACAATTTAACCATACCCTCACAAGAGTATCCCTTTCCCAAAAATACATTTGATTTGGTAAGTATAAGTTTACTGGACTCAAAAACGGCTTTAATGCCGGGCTTGCCAAACAAATCACCACTTACCAAGTTTCTACTCATTTCGGGAACATAAAGTACATTCACTAATGTAACTTTCTTGCCGGAGGGGAAAAAGACTTCAACGGTACCTTTGCCAAGTACCTTGGATTTGCCCTCATTGCCCATTTGTATCTCATGGTTGCCCTTTGACTCTTCAAAGGTCTTGAACAATGATTTGTCATAGGTGACATGGACGGTGGCACATGTATCATACCACCACCCTTTCACCTTGCCTTGGACCGCATTCACCTCACTAAGGGTAGCAACTATGTTTTCCTCTTGAGTTGCGTTCACCTTAGGTCCTTTTTGGTCTTTTCTATGCCTACACTCTCTAGCATAATGACCTTTTTTTCCCACACACAAAGCAAGGACCTTTCTCGCCCTTAAACTTGTTTGGGTTGGTTTTTGGACCCAAAGGTTTCTCATTACCCTTTTTCCCTTTGTTTTGGGATGTTTTGGTTGTGACACCGCATTTGCTTTGGGAGTCTCTCCATTAGACCCCTCCACAAGTTTATCTCTACATATCGATTCCTCTTCGATTCGTATATGCTTTTGGATCTCCTCCAAAGAATAATCCTCATTTTTATGAAGGATTCTTTTCCTATAGCTCTTCCAAGTTGGTGGTAATTTAGCCACTATAGCACCAACTTGAAAGGCCTCGGGAAGCTCAATCTTTAACACTTTCAATTTATTAACAATAATTTGCAATTCATGAATTTGTGGAAGAATAGGTTTATCACCAAAAAATTTGAAATCGAAGTATTGAGATATCAAAAACTTTTTGGTACCTTCGTCTTCTGCCTTAAACTTTTTCTCAAGTGCATCCCATATCTCCTTGGCCGATTTGGTCTCGGTGTAGAGGTCATAGAGCCTATCGGATAGGGCGTTGAGGATATGACCCCTACAAAGAAGGTTGTCCTCCTTCCTCTTCCTTTTCTTCTCCACCTCCTCGGGAGTGTCTTTGTCGGATGGCTCGGCTAGAGGTGCCAAGGAAGACTCAAGGATGTAGGCAATTTTGAGAGTGGTTAATAGAAACCTCACCTTGTCTTGCCACCTAGTAAAATTGGATCCATCAAACCTATCCAACCTTACTAGGTCTTGGTTCATGATCTTGATTGTCTCCCCTTCCATTGAAACAAAAAAGAAATAAGCTTTTGAATGTTAGGAAAAAATGTTTTGCCTCAATGGAAATTGATAATAATATTACAACTCTATGCAATATATTACAAATAAATAATGATTGATTAAATAAGATTACAAATCTATAACTGAAAATACAAACAAACTATAGAACAAGAATAAGAGAAGAAGAATAGAATGGTGAAAATACAACTTAAAGCAAAATGTTACAAGTAAAGTAAAATGTTTGAAATAAAGAAAAGAAGATTACAACTCAAAACAATAAATACAAATAAACAAAAGAGAAGAATATGAAGATGCAGAGAAATAGAATAGAAAGAAAGAACAAACAAACTAAATAGAAGCAACTCTCACTCACACTACCAAAGTGAAGAGTGTTGGGGATCACCAACTTGAACAAGGTTTGAAACCTTTGTCCAAAATCTTATTTCCCCCTAACTCAAGCACTAAGGGATCTCTAACAGATTATAGGAAATGCTTTCTGGAATTATCAAGCCTCAAGGTGTTTCTAGCCAATAGCTCTAATGGATAGAAATGTTGTGTCTTACAAGTGAGCTATAAGCTCCTATTTATAGAGTTTAGAGACACCCTTTGGATTTCAAATTCCACCAACCCCCATGGCTGTTACCAATGTTTAATTGGATTAATATGGAATTAAAAAAGAGATTTGGGAGTTATTTGGGTTTTTTGAGCCGTTAAACAAAGATTGAAAAAATCGAAAATTGGTCAGTTTTTTGGCCTGTGGCCGCGGCCACTAGTCTCTATCCCACAGGCCGCGACCACCAACATTCAGTGGCCGCGGCCACCGACCAATTTCAGCACTTAAAAATATGCTGTTTTTCCAAACGGTTCCAAACCCTCCCAAATGATTTTGTAACTCCCAAAACACATTATTGGGGTTAAAATCATATCTCTAATAGCCATATCACATATGGCTTTATGAAATTCATCTCAATATTGTGTAACAACAATTTTACACAATAAAGGGTAATATTTGGAAGTTACAAATTTGTAACACCAAATATGTTACATTATTTGGATATATCTCATATATCTAAATATTGTAACTCTCTATTATATGTTAAAATATGTGACACACTTTGTCACATTTATTTAATCTAAACATTATATTATAATATAATATAACACACACTAGTCTAGGTGGTTCTAAGGATACATTGGAAGATTGTGAAGAAAATAGAAGATCAGTTCAGTTTCTTGATAATACTCTGCGACAGATAGGATACAAGAGTTAGAGAAACTGAAGGAAGGACTCTTTAATTCCGCTGCGTATACTGTAAGTATTCTATTCTTTGTTTCTCTTTAATTCAATTTTAGAAACATGTTTTATGCTATCTCGTATTAATTTGTTTAATATTAGATATACATGAAAATAAATAAAGATCATGTATAAGCTAATTTAAACCGCGAATGACATTCTCAATGTCGTGCCGTAAAAATCAATCCCCAAAACACCTTTAGAACGTTGGAATGGTCGTGAACCTAGTTTACGCTATTATAGAATCTGGGGGTGTCTTGCTCACGTCCTAAGGAAAAAGGAGGGACAGCTAGAACCGTTAACTGAAGTTTGCATGTTTGTTGGCTATCCTAAAGGTACTCGGGGTGGACTTTTCTATAGTCATTCAGAAAAGAAAGTGTTTACTTCTACAAATGCTACTTTTCTGGAAAATGACTATGTCCAGAACTTTAAAACTCGCAGCAAAGTAGTTTTAGAGGAGATGGTTAAAGAATTGACTCCAACCAATGTTCCATCATCATCAACGCAAGTTGATGATGAAACTCCCACTCTTCACGTCCAACCGACGCAAGTCGGTTTAAATGAAGAAAGTACCACTGTTCCTGAGCAAACAGTCACGGAGCCTCGTCGTAGTGGGAGGGTTTCTAGGAACCCAATTCGCTATGGTTTGGATGGTGAAACCAATACGATTGTTGTTGACACTAGTGATGATGATCCGTTTTCTTTCAAACAGGTAATGGCTAGCCCTGAAAAGGAACTATGGCTCGAAGCCATGAAACAGGAAATGGAGTCCATGTACTCAAATTCCGTCTGGGATCTTGTGGAAGCACCTAGTGACTTTAGGGCCATTGGGTGCAAGTGGATCTACAAGAAGAAATGAGGTGTTGATGGAAATATCGAGACTTATAAAGCTCAATTAGTGGCAAAGGGTTATACCCAAAGAGAAGGCATGGACTATGAGGAAACTTTTAGTCTAGTAGCCATGCTCAAATCCATTCGCATCCTCCTATCCATAGCAACCGCTCTTGACTATGAGATTTGGAAAATGGACGTCAAGACAACTTTTCTTAATGGAAAACTTGACGAAGTCATTTATATGGATCAACCAGAAGGATTTAAAGTATCTAGACAAGAAGGAAAAGTTTGCAAGTTGAATAGGTCCATCTATGGACTTAAGCAAGCTTCTCGTTCCTGGAATCTTAGTTTTGATGAAATAATCAAAACCTATAGCTTTGAACAAAATATTGATGAGCCCTGTGTTTACCAACTGAAGGCAAATCAAATAGTGGTATTCCTGGTTCTTTATGTAGATGATATCTTACTCATTGGAAACAATGCTACGAAATTATCATATGTAAAGAATTGGCTGAGTACTCAATTCCAAATGAAGGATTTGGGTGAAGCAAGTTATATTCTAGGTATCCAGATCATCAGGGATAGAAAGAACCAACTTTTAGCTATATCTCAAGAAGCTTACATTGATAAAGTGCTTGAACGTTTCTCAATGAAAAATTACAAGAAAGGGCGTCTACCGTCCCGCCATGGAATTCCTCTTTCAAAGAAGCAGTCTCCCCGGACTCCTGAAGAGGAAGATGCAATGAGAAAAGTTCCTTACACATCTGCAGTTGGAAGTCTGATGTATGCCATGTTGTGTACTAGACCAGATATCTGCTATGCAGTGGGAGTAGTGAGCAAGTATCAGTCAAACCCAGGACCAGAACATTGGATAACAGTTAAGCATGTCCTAAAGTATTTGAGACGGACTAGGGATTATATGTTAGTCTACAAGGGTGGTGTTTTGAACCCTGTAGGCCACACTGATTCAGATTTTCAGGCTGATGTCGATGATAGGAAGTCTACTTCTGGAATGGTGTTTACTCTTGGGGGTGGAGCTGTGATTTAGAGAAGCGTAAAGCAGTCTACAATCTCAGATTCCACCATAGAGGCTGAGTACATAGCCGCATCAGAAGCAGCTAAGGAAATAGTCTGGCTAAAGAAGTTCTATTCGGATCTTGGTGTTATTCCAGAAATGGATAAACCGCTTGTGTTGTTTTGTGACAATACATGAGCGATGGCCAACTCGAAAGAACCTCGAAGTCACAAGAGGAGTAAGCATATAGAAATGAAGTATCACATTATTCGAGAATATGTGGCTAGGGGAGATGTGAACGTTATGAAGATTGCAACTGAAGACAATCTTGCAGATCCGTTTACAAAGGCAATACCAGAAGCTACATTTGATAAGGATATCAAGGAGATGGGATTAGTAGAATTAAGGCATTAGTTTCAATTAGTGCAAGTGGGAGTTTGTTGGGGTTTTATGCCCTAATTAAAACTCAATTTCTTTGTAATCTCATTTTATTATCAATAAAAGAATAGAAATCATTTTTTGACTTGGTCAATCACTTTGCTCACATGTTTTATTTTCATGATTATTTGTTTAATATAAACTTCTATTAAATCCCGAGCATATAGCTAATCTTATTTATAGTGACGTCATCACAGTGGAATATAAATATGATTATATGTCCAAAATAAGTTAGTCCTAAAATTAGTCAGTGCACAGGATTTACACTGACTTGCCAATCTACGATATGATCTACTTACACATTACAGTGTTATGTTCTTTCTAGAACATTAGCAAAGAGATAAGATCGGATGTATTTGTTACATCGGACTAGACCAATATTGACAGTTTAAGATAAGTAAACATACCGTTATTATCTATTCTAGTCATATCATATAGTTGACCATAGGTCAATTCAATCTCAATTCTGAGTGGTTAGTATTCTAACAGATTGTATTATTTGAGTTCTTTGACTTGTTCGTTACCAGCTTACCCTACGGACTAGCCCATACTTACATCTTGGGAACTCGGTAGTATAATTGAGTGGGAGTGTTAATCATAGATATGAACATCTATAGCTTCTGATGAAGAAGTGAAACGATGGTTTCCTTTTAGTTTGGTTCAAGGTGTTAAATGATAGAGATCTCATTTCAGTAATTAAATTAGTTTACAGAAATATCATTTACAAGGAACTAAGTGTTTTAAGGATAAAGTACAATGAGGGGTAAAACAGTATTTTAGTCCTATCTCATTGTAGACCGTCTATAGAGGATTGAGTGACAATTATGGTTGTAACAATGGATAATTAATAGCGTATCTATATTTGTTATAGAGCGTTCTATGAATTCAAGAGTGCAATTCCGAGTCTATAGTGGAGTCACGGGGAATTAATAAGTTAGTAAATTTATTTGTTAGATTTATGATAGCTTAATGGAGCTTGATTTCATAGGCCCATGGTCCCCATTGTACCTTGGATAAAATCATCTAGATAGTCTCAATTAATTGATTTAATCATCAATTAGAATTATCAAAGTTGACCATGTCAATTTTGGATAGTTTCACAGAGTTGTGTAATTTTGAGAAGAAAAGAGAAATTATGGCAGATTTATTAATTAAGATAATTGGTATCTAAATTAATAAATAAATTTAAATCAAGGTTCAAATTATAAATAATTAATTTGATAAAGGATTTAATTAATTAAATCAATAGAAAATAATACAGGCCTTGATTTTAAGTCCAATGGGCTTATACTCAAATGAGAAATTTCACGGGCCTATAGCCCATGATAATTTCGACCTAGGGCTTCAAAATGGCTATTATTTTATTGATTTTTTAATTAAATTAAATGGCTTAATTGAGTCTATAAAAGGAGTGCTTAGATAGAAGTCAAAACATAAGTCACAAGTCAGATTTTCTGATAGTTGTAGATTCTCTCTAAACACAAGCCCTTTTCTAAGCCTCTTTGTTATTTTCTCTTCTTCTCTTTATATCTATCTCATGTGTTGAGAATTGTCCACACTAGTCTAGGTGGTTCTAAGGATACATTGGAAGATTGTGAAGAAAATAGAAGATCGGTTCAGTTTCTTGATAATACTCTGCGACAGAGAGGATACAAGAGTTAGAGAAACTGAAGGAAGGTCTCTTTAATTCTGCTACGTATACTGTAAGTATTCTATTCTTTGTTTCTCTTTAATTCAATTTTAGAAACATGTTTTAGGCTATCTCATATTAATTTTTTTAATATTAGATATACATGAAAATAAATAAAGATCCTATATAAGCTAATCCAACATCCTTTGGGCAAGCCTTATTTAAATTTGTGAAATCTATGCATGTAACGACCCAAATTCACTAATTAGGCTTAATGGCCTTGATTAGTGTGCCTGGAGGGCATAATGGGAATTATGTGTGATTTTAATGATTAAGATGCATGACTATGATTTAAAGCATGTTACATGTAATGCCCCGGATTCCCTATTATGGTTAATGGCTGGATTAGTAGGCCGGGAGGGCCATAACTGTTTAATTATGCCATTAAATGTGTTTATGCATGTTTATGAGAATTATATTATAATATGATGTTAAATGCATGCATGTGAGTCCACATTTGTTTACAGGGGTATTCTGGTAATTTGGCTCGTTGAGGGTATAATTGAATATTTGTTTGTATGATAATGATATATTGTGAGACCACATTATAATGTGGATTGGTTCGAGTATTCTGACATGAGACGATCGTTGAACGGGATTTATCGGTTTGGTCATAACAGGTTTGAGCTCGGAGCTCGGGGTGAGTCTCGGGGTGATATTAATGATTATAGTGTTACCGGGGATTTTAGGGTAACGGGATATGAATTATTGGTGTTTGAGGATTTTGAGATTAGCGGGAATTGGGAAGTGTTAATTATAATTAACGGGATAGGCGGAAAGTACCAATTTTACCCCTAGAGTAGCTTGGAAGGCTTTAGATGACACAAGGGCAATTTGGTCATTTTAGGGGTGGATATATGAGACTTAAGTGGCTGTAGAAGGTGGTGGAATAAACAGAAAAAAAACAGGGGTTTGCCTCCTCCATTCACGTACATCATCTTCTTCACTTCTCCTTTGAGGGTTTTGAGTTCTTGGTGGAGATTCAAGCTAGGGAAACTTAAGGGCTGGATTGGAGACCTGATTTAGCTTGTGAGGGAGGTCCAAAACCGGTTCCAAGGTGAGCTTTAGCCACTGGTTTTTATACATGCTCTGTTTTGATTGTTAATTTCAGCCTTAGAGTTTTGATGTGGGAAGTGTGAATCAAAGAGGGTTTTAGTGTTAGATTGATTGGGGTTTGATGAGAGTGAGCTAAGGGTGTTGTTTGGGGGTTTAATTATATGTTTGGGAGAGGTTCTATGAAGGTTTGAAGGACTGGTTTGAGAGGGAATCGCACAGGGGAAAATTGGTTCGTGCGTGGGCGTTCTTGCTGTTCTGGGCTGGGCGCCGCGGCCCTTGGCGTTTGGCAGGCAGGGAGCCCTCTCTGTTTGAGGGCGCACTGCAGTGTAGCAGGGGAGGTCCGCGGCCCTTAAGGCCAATTTTTCTAAAATGTGATTTTTAGCTTGGGGATTCAAACCATAGGCCTCGGGGTTGGACCTAGTACCCAGTTGGGTAGTATTTGATGTCTCGGGGGCTGGGTTTTGGTTTGGGAACCCTCAGTTATCATTTTTATTGATGAATTCTATAATTTGGTTATGACCAGGTGACCGTCAAGGAATTTAAAGGTTGATCGTTCTCAGGGGTCGTTCATATAATAATTCTCACTTGAACCAGAGGTAAGAAAACAGTGTATGAATACAGTTGCACCCTGTATAGATATATGACATGCATGGTTTGATATTGGGGCATGTTGGTTGGTATATGTGGACGTGGATTGTATATTAAATGCTGATGTACGTTGATTACTTGTTTAAGACACTGACTAGTCAGGGACCGACTCTAAAATCGAGAATCTCGCATTGAATGGCTCTATGGTATTAATGCTAGACCGACCCTAGGGTCGAAGAACTTATAAGCACTTGCCTGGTCTACGACCAGATGACTATAGCCAAGGTATATGACCCCAGTGACCGTTTGTCACGTGGCTAAGGGACGTTGTCCATAGTTTCGACTCTAGAGTCGTGAGGAAGGTTATGTTGGTGACCAATCACCATGCACCTGTCCTGAACAAGCTTATGAAAGAATCACCTATCAGTTAAGCCCTGGTGACCCTATCGTCACATGGCTAGAGGGAGCGATGCTCATTATTGTGACTTTTGGCTATTGTCACCTTTTTGTGGGACTGATAGTCCTGAATGGTTATTATGATCGTCGTTGATATTATATCATGTTTTATTATGTTTTCTTGCTGGGCCTTGGCTCATGGGTGCTATATGGTGCAGGTAAAGGGAAGGAAAAGCTTAACCAACCCTGAGTGGAGAGCTTAAGCGATGTGGTGTACATACAGGGCCGCTTGACTGCCATGGTCAAGGAGTTCTCAGAGGGACTAGGGGTTTACCCTACTTTTGCCGCTTAGGCCGGCGGGGATTGTAAATTTGAAACTGTAACGACTCTTTTGTATTATGAACATCTTGTAAACATTTTAAAAGGCTCATGAGAAGTTTATTTACTTAATGAAATGTACCCTTTCTCTTTTTATTGGTTTTTCACCTTAACCTGATAATAGTACCTAGATCATGTTTTTAACCAAAGGACTCGGGTAGCGGGTCAAATTTCCGGTTCACTGTTCACCGTAACTGTTCTGGGGTAACCAGGGCGTTACATTATATGACTATGTGTATTATGTTATGTGATAATTATGCTATGTGATTTGTACCACGTGGGTGTGGTGATATCAATGTGATGCATGTGCCGAGACGGTCCTAGAAAGCTATATAATGGTAACTGGTGATTTGGTAACTTATGTAACTGTTAGTAACCATAGAGAGTAACATGTTTTGTTGGAGAAGTGGTAGAATTGTAATGTTAGTAAAAGGACAAGTGTGCCCTTGAGGTTTAGTTAGGAAGGGGTATTAGTGGAGGGATAAGGTGGTCTTTTGGCAGTGGTTTAGATGAGTTTCAGCTGAAGGAAAATGTAATCACGTATAACACTTTGGAAATTAATTTATGCTGAATTTTGGAGACCTAGAAATAGAGTAAAAGAAAAGTAGAAGAAGGAAGCTTAATTTGAGTCTTGGAAGGAGAATCAAGGGGTTTGAAGTAATCAAATCAAGCCTAGGCCAAGATTACTCAGAGGTAAGGATTTATCTATGATTTGTTTAAGTTTCAAGTCTAGTTTTTAGAGGATAGGCATGAATTGAAACAAGTTAGTGGCTGGTTTTGCATGAATTCAGAGTTGGAATAATCAAAAGAGAAGTTGATTTGAAGCTAGGGTTGAGGAGAATTCAAGCTGGGTTCTTGACTGAGGTAAGAGTGTATCATGTTTAATTTTCGTAATTGTTATGGTTTAAGAATCTAAAGGTCTGGTTTGCACTTTTCTCAAGCTTTGGTTCAAGGGTTTGAATCTGAAATTTAAGTATGAATTATGTGAGTGGTTGTGTAATTGAGCTAGATTATAATGTTTATAGGTTGTTGAATGGTCTATTTGGGGTTTTGAATTGGTTTTGGGGCTTAGGTATGAATTTGGGATTGTTTGGAGTGATTTGGGTTCGGGAAAAATGTAAGGGAAAACCCAGAAATCTGGGTTCGCGAAGGAGCGCTGCGACACTGTTCTTGGGCGCCGCGGCGCGAGGCTGTTTCTGGGCAGAGCAAGCTCTCTGACTTGCTGGGCGCCGCGGCCCTATAGGGCAGCGCCACGGCGCTAGGCCAATTTCAGAACATGGGATTTTGCAATTTTGAGCCTTTGCTCCGGGGGTTCGGGGGATGTCTTCGGTGCATTGTTTTAGGGATTTGGGGGATTCCGAGAGTGTGGGATTGGTTCCGGGAAGTAGTTTTGGATTGATTAGTGACAAAGGATGTTTCATTTGTGTTGTGACTAGGTCTTTGGAGAGGCTCGGGGTAGAGGACCATGCTCGCGGCTTTGAGGCATCAGAAACTAGTGAATTGAAAGGTAAGAAGACTGCACCCGGTTGTATGATTGTGATGGGACTAAGTGCTCCCGAGAGTTGTATCGTGTCAATGTTGGTATTACGCCATGGGACATGTAAAAGCGGTCTAAGAGTGTCGTACATGATTTTAGCGCACAGGGCGCGAATTGGCCACTGGCAGCCAAGAACAACGGGATAACGGAGGGAGCAGCCTGAGGGCGCTAGCCCTAGTTATCATTTGTGAACTGTGTATGTTATGAACTGATATGCCTAGTATGTGGAATACTTGATTATACTGACTGATGATATGTCTGAGTTTATGTGATGCAATGTGACATGTTGACTTGTCTGCTAATTGTTTATGCTCTGTTGTTGTTGTGTTTTCTTGCTGGGCCTTGGCTCACGGGTGCTACGTGGTGCAGGTAAAGGAAAGGGCAAGCTGGACCAAGCCTGAGGTGGAGAGCTCCGAGGTGGAATGTACATAGCCAGCGGTTCGACCGCCACGGTCGAGGAGTGGACCAGGACAGGGATCACCTAACTGCTTGTTTTTCCTTAGTATGGCTGGTTGTTGTACATAAACCTTGTGTCTTTTGTAAACGGTCTTTGAACTTAATATTTTTGGGATCCCATGTAACAGATGATGCTTTTTAATGAAAATGTGGCTTTGGAGACCAAAACGCTTTTAACCCTAGTTCCATTATAGTTCCAATAACACGATTTTATTTAAATGACTTGATTAGCAAGTCTGGCACTTTATAAACACACAGTGTAATGGTCTTGGCTATCCAGGGCATTACAATGCACACCCTCCACATGTTATTAGGCTTTGGGACCAATACGGGATTGGACACCCATACTGGGTAGAAGGCTTCCCTAATGAAGTTGTTATTTCGAAGCTTTCCACCTCCTCCTTCTATGCTCTCGCCCTTGTTGGATCCAGAACCTCATTTTCTGATGTACAGGCTTGCAGTGTTCAGAATCGATGTTGAGGGTGTGGCTTATAATGGTTGGGCAGATCCCCACCATATCATTATGAGACCAGGCGAATACATCTTGGTTGTTCCATAAGAACTAGATCAAGGTGGATCTTATGTTCCCAGACAACCATTTCCCTACCCTGACCTTCCCTACCCTGACAACCCTGGTCAGGTGTCTTGGGTCAAGTGGGACTTCTTCTAATTCTTCGACTAGACCCACCCCTGCATCAATATCCCCAAAACGAGGGTCTATATCCTTCCCCCTGTTTTGGGCTGCATCCTATTTCTGGTGAATGGGCCATACAGGCTGTGCGGTGCAGACTGCCTTCCCTACCTTTTTTTACTGATGAATTAAAACATTCTCTCACCACCAGTTGGTTCCCTTTGAGACATCCTATACCTACCCGGGTTGGGAATTTGACTAGCAGATGGACGACTGAAGTGACTGCTTGGAGGTCATACATGGTTGGTCGGCCTATCATGGCATTGTATAGAGATGGGATGTCGATTACTACAAAAAAAGCCATTACAGTGTTGCTTGTAGGTGTCATCCCCACTGTCAAAGGTAGTCTTATGCTCCCTACCAGAGCCATGCCATTCCCTGTAAACCCATACAATAACTGCTCGCATGGTTCCAGATCTCTGATTCTTAAATTCATCCTCTCCATGGTACTCTTGAACAGGATGTTGGTAGATGACCCATGGTCAATCATCATTCGGACCACGATCATATTAGCGATCTATACTTCTACCACCAAAGGATCATTATGCGGATGTCACTTGTGTCTTCCTCGCTAAATGTGATGGGCTCACACTCGTAACGAGGCTATTTGGGAGTACACTCCTAGACAGCCAGTACATCTTCCTCTTGTTCGTACTTAAGGGAAAGAGTGTATCTTTCTCGAGCTTTGCCAGAGTTGCCGGCCAAATGTGGTCTGTCATAGATCATATCTAGCCGACCAATAACTGGTGGTGGTAGGAGAGGTTGATTGTTCTAATACTATTGGGAGTGTTGTTGAGGATGTTGGTCGATAGTCGGTCGTACATACCTCTTCAGATGGGCATTGTTTTGTCTAATGAGGAATTATATCTCCTCCTTTAGGTGGTTACATTCATTGGTTTCATGACCATAGTCATTGTGAAATCGGCAGAACTTGGTCATATCCCGTCTATTAACATCCTTCCTCATTGGTGGAGGTTTTCTGTACTGTACGATTGACTGTGTGGCGTTAAAAATGTCTGCCCGAGTCTCTAACAGGATGGAGTAAGTAGTAAATTTAGGAACATAAAACCTGTGGCTTGGGTTGTTCGTCGGTCTTAGGCTTCTTATTGTCATTCTGGTTACCGCTACTTCAAGCCCCATTACTGCGTTTGCCATTCTTAGCCCCATTATTTCCTCCCTCTGCAGGGTTAGTGGTACTCCCAACATCTGTTTTCCCCTGCACAGTAGTTGTCTGAGTTGGATTATCCACCTTCCAATCAGCCTCTTCAATCTTGATGATTTCCTTTGCCCGATCAAGGAACTCCTGGGTGGTACATGCAGACTTCCTTTTCGAACTGCTCCAGAAAAGACTCTTTACTTTGGCTCTTGAATTGATGGCTATCAATTTACTATCATCACTAAGGAATTTCACCCTGGTGGCCTCCTGCATAAAACGTTGAATGTAGTCCTTTAAAGGTTCATTATCTTTTTGTTTTATGTCCACCAAGTCATTTGGCTCGGTCAAAAGGGGCATTGTCGAGGAGAATTGGGAATAGAATGTGCATACAAATCCATCCTATGATGTAATTTACCCTAGTTGTAGCTTGAAGAACCATTGCTGGGCTATTTCTAACAGGGTGGCTGGGAAGATCTTGCACTTGGCATCATCCCGAACCCCCTGCAAATCAGTCTGCAATTCAAAGTTGTGAACATGAGATACTGGGTCCTCCAGTCCAGTGTACATCTTCCATGACAGCATTTTGAATTGGAATGGTATGGGTAGTTGAATAATACATTCAGAAAATAGGGAACCTCTCTGCCTCTCCATTTTAATATCTGTTAACTTGGGGGTTGTCAACTCCTTTACCAGTCGGGTTAACAGATCTAGCTGGGCCTAGATGTTAGGGTCTACAGCTGCCTGGGGCTGTGCTGCATTACTGTCCTCATCTATTCTTGGGTTCCGAATAGGCTCAGGTGGAGCTATGTTGTTCGAATCCCCATTTTCCTTGCTACGATTAAAAGCATCCCGAAGGTATTCACCTCCCATGGGACCCATTCGGTTGAAAACGAAGTTTGGTCGAGGCCTGCCCCCAACATTCTGGCTGTCTGCTCAGCCTGGTACTAGAGGTACTCCCTGAACCCTCCACCTCAAGGTGGTTGGTTGTTTGGGATATCCTACCCTTGTGGGACAAATGACCATTTGGGTTGGTTACCTCTCTGAACTTGATTATTCTGTTGGCCTTGGTATTTTTGCTGGTGAACTTGGCATGCTTGCTCGTCATGGTCATACCCATCAACATAATGGGTTCTGTATGCGCTACTAACTTTTGGCTCATCCCTTCGGAATCTTGGTTGGTATTCTTAATGTTGTCTGTACCGGCCAGGTTGTTGCTGGTAGTTTTGGGGATGATTACTCCTATTCGACGATTGAACCCGGGGGTTGCCGTCCCGTCCTGCAGCACCAGGATTCCTGACACAGCCACTGCCCTTATATCCTGGCCGAAAGTTTCCTGCTTGGTCCTGTCCCATGCCGCGCCTTGGTAGGACATGTTCATCAGCTGGTAAGGGTCGCCTATTGTTGTTGGCTTGAGCACCCCGACAAGATCTATGAATCTTGGTTGGACCCTGATTCCCATTCTGAGGTTGAGCCTCTGATCCATGCATGACACCCTCGCCGAACCAAAAACAGGAGGATGTTGTTGGTTTTGGGAAGTAGTTCCAGCTGCAGTCCCCATGCCTTGGGGTTGCTGTTGTTGCATATAATTATGGATGGATTCAGCAGCCTCTCTAGTTTGGCGCTCCATGTCCTCCTAACTGGCCTATACCTCCCAGGCATGTCGATCCATCCATTCTTGGAAATCTCTCCTTTGTTTTTTTTAAAGCATCATTAATGGCTTCCTGAGTAGTAGGTCGCCCCTGGTTTATGGTGGCAAGCTGATCTTCCATCTACCCCACGACTTCCCTTATCTGCTCAATTTCATGGTCAAGTCCTTCAATATCTACGTGGGGCTCATACCGTCCAAGACCTCCAGCTCTGGGTCCTTGTTGGCCGGTACCCCGTGTAGCAACTCCACTTGACATTCCTGCATGGGTGATTCCAGCAGAGGCAGCAACTTTGCATCCTGGTGCAGTGGGCCCAAAAATTTTTCCCCCGACACTAGATGGATTCCTAGGCGGCAAGTCACTTTGCTACCCATTGAAATTGCTCACTACCGGGACATGGTGAGAGACTTCAGCCTCAGGCTCTGAAGGCTCTTGGCTTGACCTTCAGGTTGAGACTACCATCCTTGCAGCAATAGAATCCAAATGTGATTGTCTTAGGCTCTCAATGAAAGCACCAAAATGTTGACTGGGTTTTTAGCCAACTAACGCAAAGTCAAATAATTAATTAGAGAGCTTTCAATTAGATAATCAATGAACCATAAATGAATCAAGAACATGGTAATGATGAGCAATAAATGATAAAGAACACCAAAATTATAGAGGTTCGACCCCAAGAAATGGTAATGACCTACTTCCTCTCAGATTTGTATTGATCTTAAAGGTTTACACAAGATAACCAGTGAATAAGGTAGATTTCTAAGTGTAAATAACAATACAGATGGTAGAATCACTGCTAAGTACCAAGCCAGGCTGCTCGATATGTTATAGTACTGGTCAGTCAGAAATTTTTGTGAACCCCCTCTACTATGGTTGAGGGTTTACATTTATACTATCCCTCTTGTCCGAGGTTTTTCCCTGAGCGTAACTCATGGGGGAAAATCCCTATATTCTTGCAAGTGGTTGCTGCCCTGTCCTTCAGGAGCCTTGACCGAGTTTTCTGGGCTATTAGACGCTCTTTGCGGATGATTGGGTGATTCCTACAGAGAGCTAACAGTGAGTGTAACTACTTTCAGTTGACAGGAATATCTGTCTATCATACCGACCAGCAGGCAGGCTGGTGGTCCTGCAGAGAAATATTAAAAAGACTTCCCCTCAAACCTGGGAAAGATGTAAATATTTACTGTCTGTAAACTGCTTACTCCACCGAGTCGTATACCCTGTAGGTATACGCCCGACCAACATGTCAGGGGGTCTGCTCAGCCTACTCCACGCATCTACTTTTGGTGCCACGTCAGACATGTCAATTGTTTGGATTACACCTAGTACGAATATAAATTACTTTCGTTAATTCGCTATCATAATAGGCAGAAGATTATTAGAAATTGTATTGATAAAATATTATGGTGGATAGATGATGAAATTAAATGCCTTAGTGTTACATCCATATAATTAAATATTATTATTTGTATTTGTTTTTGTTATTTTTATTAATTCTTGGTTTTGTTCTTTATATTCTTGAAATCTGAATTTTATTAACCAAATAGAATTAGGAAGTTAATTTTTGGTAGTTGATCATTCAATCCTCGTGGGAATGATCTTGACTTAATAACTTTATTACTAGTAACTATTACGTATACATAGCAAAAAAAATCTCTCAACAAGTTTTTGGCGTCGTTGCTTAGGATTGAAAATTATTAATATCAAAATAATTATTTTTTATTCTAATCTGGTTGTTTTTCCTTCATAATTCTAACTTGGTTTATGTCTTAATTTTCTAATTTTAGGTATTATTGGTTTATGTGAAGCAAATGAGTTGATAGTTTGAACAATAAGGAGGACAACAATGAAAGTTACTACAATGGAGCAATGAAAGTTACTAAATCATGGGACTAACCTATTGGGCTTGCATGTAAATAATACAAATATAGTTGTATTTTGATAAATGGTGACTCTGCCATTTGTTGCTAATTCTGTTAGTGTAGATAGCTTGTTAAGAGCGAAAAAGAATGAACTTAACAAAGGTTAGCGATCAAGGGACGATCAGGCATATCTATTAGCATTCCATAGGAACTATAAATGAACAAGAACAAGAGTGTGTTACTGGGCGACCAGAATCCTCTTGTTAGCGTGTGATGGCTTGCCTTGTGCAAATAGAGGTGGAAGAACTTGCTTGTTAGCACATGAAGACTTGATATACAACAGACACACTATACTTTCCTATTGGTGCATACATGCATAATTTGTGAGAACAAATATGCTATAAATTATGTTCATATTTTCTTTGAAGAAAATAACTAGTAGGTCCAAAATCATTAATATTGCTACTCTTTGACATGTCATCATGACCAAAAAAATGGGTATAACATGTTTGTCATTTGAATTCCTGTAAGTTGATATGCCTATCTTGTGATCAATACTTCTTCAAATTGTTAATCCTAAAAAGTTTATCCTCTCTCATTTGAGTGTCAATTTTTACATTTCCAACTTCAAGAGTGTTATCCTTTGCACATAAATATTTTCAATACATGTGAGGAATTTAGAGTTGAGATTTTTATACTTTGAGATTTTTCGATACTATTTGTGTTATGGCTTGTGATAAAAATAGAAATGTTTGGAGCACTCAAACATGACTCTGGAATTGCATAGTAATTTATGACTTCTTGCTTATACTTTGAAAATGCTTAGATGGAAACCCAACTCTAAACATGTAAACATCAAGGGAAATAGTTCAATGGCTAAGAACAAGTCATTGATAAGTGGATAGTTTTCAACACTAAATAATTGTGAGTCTTATCCAAGATGGTTAGTGTTGGTTGCTACTGAGTGAGGGTTAAGCCTAGGGTTTTTAATGAACTTTAGTTGAGTGCAACAAGCGTCTCTAAATGTAGAAAAGATGTTGTAAGAACTTCACCTATGTTAACTTAGAGGTGGTACCGCCTCTAATGGGAGTTGGAGTTTCTCCCCAGAAAGTTCATGAATTGATGAGCACATGACCATGTTAGTAATAAATGAGGAAATTGGGAAAATCAATGATCAAGTAGAGGTGTGTGAGGTAATTTTATCACGGGGATACTTGGTTTAAGATTTTAAGTAACCAATGATTTCAATAAGGCTTTGTGGTACTTTCACTAAGGTAAATCTCAATTCGAAAGACACTTTATTTTAGGCACCATTACCAATTCTGAGATAGAGGTAGAGGTTGTATTTAACAAAGTGGGGGAATGTTAGGATTACTTAAAATACAAAGCCTAAGTGATATTACACAAGCTAGGTGTAAAATCCTAAAGACTCGCATAATGTAGGTGTGAAAGATGACTTTTTCTTGTAGGTATTTAAAAATTATAATTTTTGCTCCAAAGTGATACATTGAGGTATCTAAAGATGCCCAAAAAGTTTGGGAGCATTTGGAGGTGTTTAAGGTAACTTTTGAGAAGTTTGACCTACCCAATCTGGCATTGCGTTGCCTCTTTGTTGGCGACACGTCGCCTAGAAATGGAAACCTAGACGAAACACAACAGTCGACGTATTGCCTGCCCGTAGGTGACGCGTCGTCTATCTGATTCATACAGTGTCATTTTATAAGCTCCAAATGATGTGTCTAAAAGATCTATTCCTATTAGTTAGACTCAATAATGGTGCGTACACTATAAAAGATGTCTTTTAGAGTTTTGAAGTCTTTATCACACTTCTCAATTTCTCTCTCTCTCTCTCTCTCTCTAACCACTTTCTCTTTAGCTCTCCAAGATCATAAATTTTCTCCAAGAAATTCATCAAGAAAGTTCTTGTCTTGAGAATTTCATATGCTTGTTCAATCTCAATTCCCTTCCTCTTAGAAAGGGCCTCAAGCATCAATGGTGGACTAGGAAACAAAAAATTTGGACAGTGATACTCCTCGTGTATGAACTTTATGGTGTTTCTCCCCCATCTTTGATGTTTTCAAGTGGCGTTCTTTTTCTCATCTTAGATTGGATTTTTTCGATTCGCCCTTGTTTTCTTCCTAAATTTTTTGGTTCTCTACATAGTAAGTGTCATCCTCAATCTATCTAGATAGGTGGTGTAAACTCACTCTACCCTAACAATTGGTTTTGGTGATCAACAACCAGCCCTAAGTGACTAGGAAACTAAAGGTGTAATGCCCCGAATTCTCCGATGTGTTTAAAGGCGTGAATAGTAGGCCGGGAGGGCCATACTTGCTTAATTACGTTATTTATTGATAAAATGCATGTATATGTGGATTATATTATAATATGATGCGAAATGCATGCATGTGTGTCCATATTTGTTATTACAGGGGTGTGATGGTAATTTGGCCCGTTGAGGGTAAATTGTATGTTTGTATGCATGTCGGTGATATAGTTTGAGACCACATTATAATGTGGGTTTTTTCAAGCCATTCGGCATGAGACGATCATGGTATGTTAATTATTGGTTTGGTCATAACAGGCTTAAGCTCGGGGCTCGAGGTGAGTCTCGAGGTGTTTTTAATGATTAGAATGTTACCGGGCATTAAAGGGTAACGGGATGTGAATTGTTGGTGTTTGAGAGTATTGAGATTAGCGGGAATTGGGAAGCGTTAATTATGATTAACGGGATAAGTGGAAAGTACCAATTTTACCCTTGAAATGATTTTAGAAGCCTTGAATGACCTAGGGGCATTTAGGTCATTTGTTTGGATATATGTGAAGCTTTAGATGGCTGTAGAAAACAGAACAAAAACAGAGCAAGAACCTCCATTCCTGTACATCATTTTCCCTTATTTCTTCTTAGGAGTTTTTGAGCTCAAAGTGAGATTTCAAGCTAGGAAATCAAGGGGCTGAGTTTGTAGACTTGGTTCAGCCATTGAAGGAGGTCTAATCTCAGATTTGAGGTGAGTTTTAGCCGTTGGTTTCTGGTTATACTCTGTTTTAGCTTTGAGTTTTCAGCTTGTAATTCTTTGGTGGATGGTTGGAATTAATGGGAGTTGGGTTGATGTTTTACTTAGGTTTTGATGAGGGTGAGTTATAGATGAGGTTTAGGGGTTAAATTGAGTGTTAGGTTGGTGTTTTG
Organism: Humulus lupulus; assembly: GCF_963169125.1. Taxonomy (NCBI): domain Eukaryota; kingdom Viridiplantae; phylum Streptophyta; class Magnoliopsida; order Rosales; family Cannabaceae; genus Humulus; species Humulus lupulus. The sequence continues at coordinate 115,183,314 of NC_084794.1, read as the reverse complement.
GATTGATTTGAAGGGCTGGTTTCAAGGGAAAATGCAGGGGAAGTCGAGCTGGTGCGTGCTGGTTTCTGGGCTGATTTGTGTAATGAGCCGCGGCATGGCATAGGTGAGCCGCGGCCCATGGTGCTTGATAGGGTAAGGCCTCCTTTGTTTGAGGGGCGCGTCGCGGCGCAGCTGGGGAGGGTCGTGGCCCTTAGTGGCTTTTTGGCCATAAAAGTGTTTTTAGCTTGGGGATTCAAGCCTTAGGTCTCGGAGTCGATCCTACTACTCGGTTAAGTAGTGTTTGATGTCTTGGAGGCTAGGTTTTGGTTTGGGAACCTTTTATGATTTATTTTATTGATGGAATCCCATAATTGGTTATGACCAGGTAACCGCTAAAGGACCAAAAGGTCGATCGTTCTCAGGGGTCGTTCTTTATTCATTCTAGCTCGAACCAGAGGTAAGAAAACTGCACCCCAAATGTGACATGCATGGCTATTCATGAGGCATGTTGGTTGTATAAATGTGGACATGAATTGAATGTGAAATACTTAGCAAATGTTGCTCACTTGTGCATAGTACTGACTCATTAGTTAGATTTTGCAAAGGTGCTAGTATCAACTGTGAAGCTGTGACTTATTAGTCAGGTTCGGCAGTGGTACTTGGCACTGGTCACGTTGCGCTGACTCATTAGTCAGAACGGCCTTAGCGTGTTAACGCAAGCCAACAAAGATTAGATCTAATCGATTATCTGCATTGAATGACTCAAAGAGCATTAATGCCGGACCGACCTCAAGGTCGATGAACATTATAAGCGCTTGAAGGCTAGTGGCTTAACTAGCAGCCACTCTTCCATTTGATCTAGTGACTCGCTTGTCGGTCACTCAGTATGGTTTACCAGAACCTATTGAAGGCTAGTGGCTTACCTAGCAGCCACTCTTCCACTTGAATTAGTGACCTGCTTGTCAGTCACTCAGTATGGTTTATCAGGACCTCAAGTGATATTCACTCATTTGTTTGAAAGCTTTGTGCTCAGTGTGGTTATAATGATAATCATTTGATAATGTTTACACATGATGTTATGTTTTCTTGCTGGGCTTTGGCTCATGGGTGCTATGTGGTGCAGGTAAAGGGAAAGAAAAGTTCACCCAGCCTTGAATGGAGAGCTTAGGTGGTGATGTGTACATATGCGGCCGCTTGACCACCACGGCCAAGGAGTTCTCAGAGGAACTAGGGGGTTTACCCTATTTTTGTCGCTTAGGTCGGTGGGTTTATGATTTTGGAACAGTAATGACCTTTTTGAGTTGTAAATAACTTGTAAATGTTCTTGTGGGCCCATGAACAGTTTTATGTATCAATAAAACATATCCTTTCCTTTTTATTGGTTTTCACCTTAACCTGTTAATAACACTTAGAACACGTTTTTAACCAAAGGACTCAGGCAATGAGTCAAATTTTCGGTTCACCGTTCACCGTAACTGTTCTGGGGTAACCAGGGCGTTACAAAAGGTCTTTGATAGCATGTTTAATGACCCCCTTTTGTGGTGAGGTTGTCATTAAGTATTCCTCTAGTGTCTGCAATAGATTTTACAAATTAAAGACAAATCACTTGGGTTTATCCCTTCACCTGCAATTGGCTTTAATTTTTATACGACGAGAGCTGAGGTCAAGTCGCAACCCTTCTTAGGCCCTGTATAAAATGTCACTTCTTATAGGTCTCTAGGCAACCAAGCCTCGACTTATAGCGATCAACCTATACTTGGCTACTGTCGCTGCCTTCAGGCTTCTCTTGTAATTGAATGACCAAACCTTTCTAGGTTTGTCATCAATCACCTGTGGGATAATTGTGTGTCTTACATGAATAAATTCGTGGCTTCTAGCAAAGGACCTTAATGGCCTTGTCACTGCATTTTTAGCTTCTTTATAAAATGATATTTGAGAAATACGACAGTCCTGAGGTTGCCTCCATTAGTTCCTGTAATGATATTATATTCGACGGTAATGAGAACGTCTCTTTTGATTTGAGCAGAAAGCATGACAAATGCATTGGATCGCTCAAGATTGGCGACTAAGATATGTGTCACTTGTTGTGACCTGGCTAATTTCTTTGGGACCACCTCTCCATTTGACTTATGGGTAACCCCGCCTCGACAATTGAAGCATTATAGCTTTAAGAATTGACCTCACCTACCTTTTTCACTTCAGAACTTCTTAACTATTTTAGTTTTAGTTAGGCTCGCCCACCTGGCTTTGGTGAGCTTGCCTATAGGCTTACGACATTGATTTAGCTAAACATGCTAACCTTGTCGGTTAAAGGAGTTGGTCTCGGTATTCGTCGTTCACTCATGACCTGGCCTCGCCACTATTTTATCACTCAGATGTTAGCCTTTGACTAGGCTCGCCAAATTAACTAGTGTGACCTCGTCCATTACCATTTGACGAAGGACCCCTCACTAATTTATTTAAGGCATATTTAACTTGGTGTCATTTACCTCTGTACGTAGTTGCTTATCTTTAATTAGGTTCTTATATTATAATTGTGAGTTGTCCTTGCCAACTATGTATGTGAGTTAGCTTTACTGCTGGTTTAGAAATGGGGGCAACCTCACCCACATATGTAAGCTAGCCTCGCCATTTAGTCATGACTTATATAGCCTTAATGACATGGTAACATTTTAGGCCTCTCCACTTTTAGTTTGACCTTGTCGAGTGTGGCACTTATTCTTGTCCCTGCTAGTTTAGTATACATATAGCCTTGCTTCTCACTTTAAGGTTGGGTTTGACTAGCCCAGATACTTACTCAAGTTGGTTAGTCAGGATTCACTTAGTCAAGCCCTTTTTTCCAATCATCTTGTAGGACTAGCCTTACCTAGTTCCTTAACACTAGTTTGGCGTGACCTCAAAAACTTCGTATCTTTTGTTTATCTATCTGTTACTTGCTTCGCCAACTAATTTTGTATTTGGCAAGGTTGTATGTTTTGATTTTTGTGACTTTCAACTGTAATGAGTGGTGTGGTTGTCAACTTCTTTTGACAATGATAGTATGGTTTTGACCTCCCCTTATTTGATCCCTTTAGGTCCTTAGGTGGAGACAATCATCGGGGGTCATCGACCTATCCTCAACGCCTCACCATTGTTTCCACTAGTGATGGTCTTTAGCCAGATTCGCGATATAGGCATCATTTTTCTAAGTGATAGCTTTAGGAAGTGATATTGGTGCTAATGAAGCCCTTCTTTGAGAAGTGATCTATTAACAACTCAAAGATGAGCGACCGCCTTAGGAAGAGATTTTACTGACTCGACATGAGAGACCTCTTTATGAAGCGACCTCTAATAGCGACCACCTTAAAAGGCAGTTTTATTACACAACTCACAGATGAGCAGTCCCTCTAAGAAGAGATCATACCAACTCATCATGAGCGATCACTTTAAGAAGCGACCTTCACAGCAACCACCTTAAGAGGTGATCTTATTACACGAGCCATAGATGACCGATCCCTGTAAGAAGGGATCTTACCAATTCATCATGGGTGATCTCTTTAAGAAGGGACCTTTTATGCGACCATCTTAAGAGGTGATCTTCTTACACAACCCATAGATAAGTGGCCCCTTTAAGAGGAGATCTTACCGACTCATCATGAGCGATTGCTTTAGGGAGCGAAATTTATGGAGACAACTTTATGAGGCGATCTTCTTAGCGATTTCCTTAAAAGGTGATCTTATTGGCGACGACCTCAAGGGATGTTCTTATTTGCAACCACCTTAAAAGGTTATTTTCTTCGTAACTCATAGATGAGAAACCCATTTAAGAATATCTTACAACCTCATCTATGAGCGACCACTTTAAGAAGCGATATTTGTCAATTACCTCTTTAGGAGGTTGTCTTTGGTAGGGGTGCTTTAGGAAGCGACCTTTGATAGGCCTTTTTGTCCATTAGGACTATGCTTATGGTTTGTCCGAGAGGATAACTCTTATTATGCACTTTGCATCTTTTGTTAGACATAAGTGAGCTTTGAGACCTTATATGTCTTCTCTTGATAAGTCCTTTTACTTTAAGGCTCGTTTTTTTATTGGCCTCACCAATTTATTTGGGGTGATCTCACCAATCGTTACCATGTAATGCTTTGATTTTCCTCACCAAACTATTTAGGGGTGGCCTTGCCAATCATTTCATTATAATTCTTTGATTGGCCTTGCCAATCATTCTAGCTAATGCTTTGATTGGCCCCACCAATTTATTTGGCGGTGGCCTTGCCAATTTCCTTGACACTCTAGCAAGGCCATGTGCTTTAATTTTGGAAATTTTTCCTCATGATAGATGGTGGAGTTGCCACTTTCCTTTGAGAGTGACATTTTTGTTCTGTCCTCCCCCTCTTTGATCCTTTTAGACATCTTTTATGTGGAGACGATCATTGGAGAGGATCAGCTTCATATGATAAACATCTTGACTACTCGATTGAACGATGATGGGGGAGCACCCCACCAGTAGTGATGGCCTTTCTCCAAATTGCGAGACTCACAGTCGGAGGAAGGAAAAATCTCTTGCAATCAAGGAGAAAGAAGATAATGACTCTTCTACCAGTATAGATCTTAACAAAATACGCAAGGAGACTGGCAACCCTGTCTTTACTTTGGTGGCGGGCGCTTTTGGGATCTTCGCCTTGGACATAATAGATCTCACCATGCGACGCATGATTAAGCACAGTAGCATGTATGATAACCCAAGGCTTAGACTTCCTGGTCCTAAGAAGTGACCTGATTACCCTATAGAGAGGTGACGAGCTTGGAGCCTAAGGCACTATGACGCGTGGGGTGTGGGGAGGGGCATCTTTGGCATCACCAATTACTTTGGGGTATCTTCTCAGTTTAACTAAAATCTCATGGATAGGATCTCAGCAGGATCCTGATGGCTTGTTTTATAGCTGGGGTTCGTCAAAATGATGAATCTTTGTGAATTAGGTATCGTCTTCTTGAGTTTAACTCTCAATGAAGGCACCAAAATGTTGACTCATTTTTTTGTCGAATTCATCAAACACCCAAAAAATAATTATGTGAGAGTGACTCAACTATGTGATATGTGATTAATTTGTAATACTTGCTGAAAAGAGTAAAAAATGGAGATAGGGTTTATAATGGTCCGACCCAAAAATTGACCTACGTCCACTTAGTCATTTTTATTGATGATTGAGCTTGCAAGTTTTGGTTACATTTGTTTACATAAGCTCTCTAGAGTGGGGAGTTCCTAAGTGTTTGGCACTAAGGGGTGCCTCTAGCATTTGATATCTTTCCATCATTCTTTTTCCTGTACCCATCCTCATTTTATTTATAGTGAGGATTCAAGTTACGTTTGGGTTGTGGGCCTTTTCTACTTGCTTGGCCTAAATAATACATGTAAAGTTACAAGTAACTGTCTGGGTCATATACCATAGTTGAATGGCAAACTCATCTATTGGCGACACAACTGAAGTTGGCGATGTCCCCATAGATGGGATATGCTCCGTAAATGGCTATGTGTGTAGTGTCCCAAAATATTTACTTAGCTAGCTAGATAGTAGTAGTAGTTACTATTAGTTTGTAGTATGTAAGATTCCGTGGATTTTGGTTCAAGCCCGGACCTAGTTGGACACTCATAGCAACAGTTATGGATTTTATAAGTTTAACCTATAGTTTAAGAATATTTATTATAACATAAGGTTTGATTAATATCGCTGGTTCTAGAAACATATTTATTATAACCTAAGGTTTAGATAGAACTATTAAGAGCATGACACTTATCATAATCATGTTTATGAAAGATTTAAGTATTTTTGATAAATAGTTTAAATAAAAGAAAGATCTAGAAGATCTAGAACCTTCTAGAAATTGTTAGGATCGTATTATGACTTAGTCAAAGTTGTTTACTCAATTGAAAATATGCTAAAAAAGTGCAAATACGTGTTTGATATATCAACCTACGGAAGATACGGAAAACACGTCGACTTTGCACGAATGTTCAATTGGGGCTCGGGAAAATGGACCAGCCGATATATTGCCCAAGGTAGGCGATATATCGCTTGTGGTACTTTAATTTTTGAAAGTTTGGATTTTAACTTTTAAAAATAGCCTTAACCACTTGGACCTGCCTTTGAATGATTTTGACCGAGTTCTGGGCGTCTGTTGAGCGGAAATTCAAATCTTTTTCATTTTATATTCATTTATTTATTAAAATTAAAAGGGGTTAGTTTCACTCCATGAACTCTATAAATAGGACCTAGTACTCAACCATTTTCTTCATTCTTCAAGTAATTGTTCAGAGCCTCCAAGTTGCTAGTGTTACTATAGAGAGAAACACTTGGGTTTTGGGTTAAAAGCTTTATCATTCTAAGCTTTTCTAAACACTTGGGAAGTGAGATATAGTGAGATTTCGGTATCAAGGTTTAGATCAATTCATAAGATCATTCAAGGTATTCTTATCCTTAAGTTCAATTCTTTATGATTCTTTAGTTTTCTTTATTTTCTTTCTTTCAGATCCTAAGTCTTGTTTATGATTCTTTGTTAGGTGTTTTGGTTTCTTGAAACTTAAGGTTCTTCTTGGTAAGTTTCTTCTTGATGGTTTAGTTCTCTTTTCATCTTTATTCTTTAGAGATACTCACCATTCTTACTGTTGGTTTTTAGGAGTGTTCGAATCCCGTTCTTATTCCCAAATATCCTGGTTTGTGGTAAGGAAAATATGATAGATTATGTGTGTTTATATGTTTATGCTATGATATGTTTTATGTATATGTTTTGTAGTCCTTGGGCATATGCTTGCTTAGATAGCAAGCCCCAAGAATATGTTTTATAGTCGCTTGGGCATATGACTTGCGTAGATAGCAAGCCCCAAGAATTTTGATCATTTCGTGGGTTTAGAGTTATGATTTACCCTACCTCGATTAGTAGACAGAGGACCTAGATGGTTTTGTCACATGCCACATTAATGAGTTAATGGCCATTAATATTGTAGTCCTATATGATATATGTTTTTTAGTCATATGTTTTATAGTTATATGTTTTATAGTCTTATGTTTATGATTTATTATGTATGTTGTTAGTAGATTTTCCTTGCTGGGCATTAGGCTCATTCCTTTATTTTTAGCTTGATGCAGGGAAATGATTTATGGAAGTCGGAAAGATTCATGGTAGGTTGGCTTATGTGTTGAGGATGAATGGATTGAATGGCCTGCATGTTAATCAAGGATGACGTTTTTTTTAATTTATGTTTTGGTGTACTTCCGCATTTAGTATTTAAAAAATTAAAGTTTATGTTTTATGTTTTATACAAAATGGTATCCCATACCATATTTTATATTTCATATGTTACTTTGTATTTTGCACAATATTTATTTTGGGGTTTTAAATAAAGTTATGTTATTTCCTATGTATGTTCCCAAAGTAGTAGCTATGTCTAGTAGTTTTAATGGTCCAAGGTCTATATCGCAGAACATCGAATTTTGAGGAAGAACACCAAAAGGCTTATACACAAGGAATATCGTTGTCTAAATTCTCTCTTTTTAAGTCCACTATTCATGAATGAGGCTTTTTCTAAGAGAAAAAACAACTAAAATTGAATAAGTCTTTGAAATTCACAAAACAAGCTAGAGAGGGAGAGGTTGAAGAGAGCGTTGAGAAGTGTGATTAGGGCTTCAACTTGACTTGGATTTCTAAGAGCTTGAGCCCCAAATGTAATGTTGTTGCTTGGAAGACTGAAAACACCTGCATATCAAATAAACTTGATAAGTAATAGAATCTTTTGTTGTAGAGAAAGACAAGTAATTTAAGCGACTCTAAACTCTACCAAAGAGACTCTATTGGATCCCTTTAGATAATATATGCTTAGAATTGAAAAGCTTAATTACATTCTTCCAAGATTTTTGATATTCCAAAGATATTTTGTCAATGTTAACGCCGTTTTTCGTCAACTTAATTAAGTAGAGTAATTAAACAATTAGTAAGGAAGAAAAGAAAGAGATTTTTTACGTGGTTCAGCAGTTAAAATCTGCCTACATCCATGAGTCACTTTTATTATATTCTGCGTTAAAGCTTCAAGAAAAAGAAATTTCTACAAAATGTTTCTCAATGCCCAATTGCGGATGATTATAAATGACTAAATCTAGGCTATTTATATACATGGTTACAAGAATATCTTCCCACAAATTTAGGGAAGTTACAACATAATATTCAAATGAATATCTGAATAATACAAATTAAATGCATTATTAAATAAAAGATCCCTTAAAAATAGGGTCGTACACGATGTTAACCAATCCCACATAAATAGGGATTTCCTAACAACAACTTTGTATCACTTTAACGTGTATTTGAACCAGATCACTGCCTCAACGTGCTTTTGAGATCACCCAAAGCCTCAGCTCACCATTCCAATTATTACCACCTACTTGTTTAGTCGTTTGAACTCATCTCTTGGAGGAGATTGACACTTTCGATCCTACAACTCATGAATTTTTTTACAAGTATAATGCTAACACTTGTTAATTCTGAGCTTACTCTTTATGAGCCTAAATTTCGAGGTTGTTTATTTATTCTTGAGTGTGGACATGTGTCAATACAGGTTAGATATTGAGAGTACTCAAACAATCTTTTCTTTGCGCACATCCTTTCCTATTCCCTTTTTTTTTCTTGCCAATTTTCGAGATCAAATGTGGTCCAATGGATCACGTTTTAACCTGAATCAAGGGCTCAGATTTCCCTTCGAATGTCACTTTTTTTTCCCATTTAAACCTTTTCTTCCTCTTCGCTTTTGCTTTTCAATCTTTAGAAGAGAAAAACACAAACCAAAGCCCTCAATCCCTTGCATGTTTTCCAATCCAAAGAAGCAAAGCAATCGTGGTTCTCTCGGTTCCACCACCTCATTCTTGCTCCTGATCTTCCAATCTGTGATCTCTACATTCTCATGATCAACTTTGTGTAAGTTCTTAAACCATACTTTTTTTTTTCTGTACATTGTATTTTCCTTTTCATGCACAAGAAATAAAGAAAAACATTTCCTGGTTCTTGATGTATTCTTGAGATTTTCATTGTAAAAGGGAGTTTTTGGTTTGTATGAGTGCACATTTTTTTGGCGAACAAAGACATATTTAGGAAAAAAATTGGTAAATTTTTTGCAAAAATAGAATCTTCTTTAGATTATGGGGTAATAGGTTATAGGTTTCATGTAGTGCAAGGAATAAGGTTTTGAATTAGGGTTTTGATACACATAACTTGATGACATCTATTTTTGGGTAACTATCCATTTCTCCCAAGAAATTTGGGATACCCCAAGTTAGAAGTAACCGTCCCACTCTCATATGAACCTACTCTCGGTGCCTCGATTTTGCCGCTTAGGTCAGCTAATTCTATAATTATGATGAATTTGTATTTTTGATTTAAAACATTTGGGATCCCTTGTGTTTAGTAAATCCTTTTTAAATGAGGATTTCAAGTTTATTGACCAAACTTTTTAGTACCTAAACCATCATTTAGTTAATTACACTTTTGAGTCCAAATAACTCGCATACCAAGCTAAACACTATTTTAAATACATGGTGTAACTGTCCTGGATAAATAGGGCGTTACAATTACCGCAAGGCTTGAGGAAAAGGATCGTGCTCAGGATCATATCACTAATGCACAGGACTCGAGGTAAGAAAACTAGCACTTGCACAGTGCTTAGGGCATTGGTCCCGACATGTGAACGCGGTTATGATCGTGTACTATGTATGATTAAACTATTATGTGTTTATCTATAAATGTGGTTAATCCATCTGTTATAGTGCACTTATTTATGAATGATCAACATGGGCCAGATTTGGCGATAATCATGTGTATTGTAGGACGTGATGGCTGGGCCACTATAGGGATGTGGTGCGTACTGTCGCGACACATGCCGTATAAATAAGTTAATTTATATTTATGGAGCATGTTAATTATGATTTACATCTTATTGAATATCTATTTTTGTTAAATTGAGTTTTCTTGCTGGACCTTGGCTCACAAGTGTTATGTGGTGCAGGTAAGGGCAAGGGTAAGCTGGACCAGCCATGAGTTGGAAAGTTTTGGGGGCACTGTTTACTTATTCAGTCTGCTCGACCACCACGCCCGGGATTACTTTTGAGGGACTAGGGTTGAGTTTAGTTTTGCCGCTTAGGTCGGCCATTGTTGTAACCCCAAACATGTTAATGAAAAGTTTAACTCTTTCGACCAAAATTTTAATACATAAATCGTTACTTAACTTTAATTACATGTTTAAAGTCCAAACGACTTTCTTAATGAGTTAATCACAATTTTAAATACACAGTGTAATGGTCCTTGATTAATAGGGCGTTACATTTCAACTCTCTCTCTCTCTCTCTCTCTCTCTCTCTCTCTCTCTCTTTAGCTCTCTAAGAACATTCATTTTCTCCAAGAAACTCATCAAGCATTGCTTGACTTTCATGATTTTCAAGACTTGGTAAATCTGACTTCTTACCCCACTATTGTAGAAGCTTCAAGCAACTTTTGGAAGGCTTGGAATAGATATTTTGGTAAATGATGAAGATCCTTTATGTGCAAGCTTTATGGTTTTACTTGTAAGGGTTTTGTCTTTCTAACGCTAACTTTGTGTTTTGATTAATTAATTGTGTTTTCATGTCTCATTTTGTATTAATTTATTATAATATTTATGATTCCATGTGATAAAATTATATTATGATCATTCTCTCTTTTTATCTTTAATTTACTCAATTAATTTTTTATTAGCAAGATTTTCCTTCAAACTTTGAATATAGTTCTTTAATTATCAAGAAAATTTTCCTTTATAATATGAATATGGTTCTTGATAAATCTCTAGGGTTTGTATTATTGAACTAATTCATTTAGCCATTGTTGATATATATTTTTGTGAGCCTTAAATTCCCAACAACTGCCATCTCAGTTCTCTTGCAAGGTATTTCTTCAGCTACTTTGATGGAGGTTCGTGTTATATCTTATGCTATTTAGTGGTGTCAAGTAGTTCATTTGACTACATCTTGTATTAAGTCAGACTCCAAAGTTGTTGATGAAAGAACTATGAAGGGTCTTAAGGATTTCTCTTCTAAGTGATGTAATTAATGACATTCTATTTTGACTTTCTTTATTCCTAGGGTCTTTATTGTGCTTGTTCTTAGACAAGCTAATAGTTTAGCTCATATGCTTTAGCGTTAGATTGTGAACTAGTGTGGAATGGTAAAGATTCCACATTCTTTAGTTTCCTAACTTCCTCTACTTAATGTTTTTTTCTCCTAATGGAAGTGTTTATTCTCAAAAAATAAATTAATCAATTAAAAAAATAAATAGAATTTTTTTTTATGAAAATTAAAATCAACTAGCCAATGGAACATTTTTATTGTTGTGATTTAGATTATCCTAACAAGAACAGAAAAATTTCCAAGAAATTAACAGCAAAAAATATGAAAAGAACACAAAAACTTAATCATCAAAGTAAAGGAAATAAGAAAACACTAAATCTATGTGGTTCAACTCAACTAGTGAGTCTACATCCACGGAGGAACAATCTTTGTGGCGTTTGGTTCATATTGATTTCTTTGAATCACTTTATAGCTCTAAACTTTCTGCACCAAGGAGTCTTGATTCAGTTACTTGAATAAAATTGAAGCATTTAAAATAAGTATGTTCCTCATTACCTCAAAGGAGGACTCATCGACAACTATCAACATTTAGTAAGTTTAGGGAGTGCCTAAACTTTTCTCTAGTTACACTCTTTGTAAGCATATCAGCTGGGTTGTCATGGGTACTTATTTTCTTGACATCAACTTCTTTTCTTGCAATGATGTCTATAATGAAGTGTAGCTTTATATCTACGTGTTTTGAAATTTCATGAAACATTGGGTTTTTCATGAGGTGTAAAGCACTTTGATTATCACAGTGAACATCTATTTTTTCTAAGTTGAACCCCAGTTCCTTTGTGAATCCCTTTAACCATATTGCCTCTTGTGTTGCTTCTGTAGCTGCCATATACTTTGCCTCAGTAGAAGAAAGAGTCACTACTTTTTGTAGATTTTATTTCCAGCTAACACTTCCCCCAAGTACTGTACAAATATATCTAGTAAGTGACCTTCTTGTGTCTATATTCCCAACATAATCTTAGTCTACAAAATCAGTACCTCTTCTTATATGTGAACATTTTTACTGAACACTAAACAAGTATCTAGTGAGCCTTTTACATACCGTAATATCCATTTTAACACAGACCAATGGATCAACAAGAAATCGACTTAGAACACTCATGGCATGAGCCAAGTCAGGTCTTGTACAAATCATGGCGTACATGAGACTTCCCACACCACTTGCAGATGGAACTTTACTCATATACTTCTTTCAACATCACTTTTAGGTAACTGCGTTTTTGAGAGCTTAAAATGTTGAGAAAAGGGAGTGACAATCGGCTTGGCTTGATCCATGCCAAACTTTTCTAACACGTTTTGAAGATAGCTTTTATGTGATAGAGTAATAGTGTGTGGCCTTGTGCTTTTAATATCAATACTAAAGATTTTTTTAGCAGCCCTAGATCCTTCATTTCAAATTCATCTTCCAACTGTAGCTTCAATAAGTCAATCTGAGATCTATCTTTCCCAACAATTAAGATATCATCAACATAAAATAATAGGTATATTTGATTGTTAAAGTAGACACGAGCAACATAATCACCCTTAGCATATCCAATTTTCAACATGAATTCATCAAATCGTAGATTCCATTGCCTTGGTGCTTGTTTAAGACCATAAAGTGATTTCTATAATAGACATACCTCATTTTGATCTTTGCTCTCAAAACATTTTGGTTGCATCATATATATCTTCTCCTATATATGGGTTGTGGTATAAGAATAGTTGTCTTATGTGTGCATATGTAGTACAACCAAAGACCTTAAGATGCTCATAAGACGGTGCATGACCAGTCCAAATTTATTGGGGAGTTTTGAAGTTTAGAGTTGTAGAAGGACATCTATTTATAAGATAACATATTGTTTTTATGGCTTCACCCCAACAATGTTTCTCTAAGCCAGCACCATTTAGCATGCATCTTACTCTTAACAATAGTGTCATATTCATTCTCTCAGTAAGTCCATTTTGTTGAGGAGTATTAATAACAGTGTGATGCCTACCAACCCCTTCACTACTGTTGAAATCATCAAATTCATTATAACATAATGCAAGGCCATCTGCAGTTATAATCTTCTTAACTTTCCTTCCCCTTAGATTTTCTATTAATTTCTTTTAGATGAAAAATGTATTGAAGGCTTGATCAATAGATTTTAGTTAGAAAAGTCATCAACAATACTCATAAAATAACTAGCTCCACCTAAAGTCTTCACTTTTGATGCACCCCAAAGATCTAAGTGAATGTAATCTAGTTTTCCTTTTGTTGTGTGTTTTCCTGTACTGAATTTCACTCTACAGCTTTTACCAAATACACAATCTTCACAAAAATCAAGCTTGCCACTGAGTCTACCTTTTAGAAGCCCTTCTTTCTCAAGCTCATTCACACCTCTTTCACTAACATGGCCAAGTCAAAAATGCCACAATTTTATAGTATCTGAATAATTTGAATGAATTTCATGTGATGCCTTCCCATCTACTGTTTTGCCTTCTAATAGATAAACACTATGCTTAAGAGTTCCTTTCATAACCACTAATGAACCCTGCAATACCTATAATGAGTTTTTGCTAATTTTAACATGACATCCCTTTGCATCTAGAGAACCAATTGATATCAAATTTATTTTTAGATCAGGTATATATATAACATCTCAAATTGTTCCTTGAATGCCATCATGCATTTGTATCACAACTGCCCCAATGCCATTTAATTACAAGCCTTATTATCACCCAAATAAATTGTACCACCACAAATTTCTTTGAAAGAACTAAATAATTTTTTGTATGGACTAATGAAAAGAACACCCTGAATAAAGAACCCATTCATCACCTGGTTTTGAGTCAAATGCAACAAGGGCATCTGGTAAGTCATAGCCCTCTAAAACATTGCTTGCTTCACTCCTGTCTTTATTCATATTGTCCCTGCTAATCTTAGCATTTAATGCATAACACTCATCCTTGAAATGTCCCTCCTTATGACAGTAATAACATTTATTCCCAGTTCTAGAATTTGATCTTGAATGATGACCATTACCACAGTTCTTATGATTCTTGAATTCCATCTTCTCTATTCTGCCCCGAATAAACAATCCATCACCACTTGATTCACCCTTATCTGACTCCTTTTGAATCTCCTTTGAGTGTAAAGCTTCCTTTACTTCAGACATTGTTAAAGTCTCCTTGCCATAGAGTATTGTGTCAACAAAATGCTCATATAGAATTTTGGCAAAGAACTAAGCAAAACAATGGCTTGGTCTTTTTCTTCGATTTTGACACCAACATTGTTCAGATTAAGAACAATTTTGTTGAAATCATCTAGGTGTTTTCTCAGTTCTTTGGTGTCGTCCATCCTCATCATATAGAGTTTCTTCTTCAAATAAAGTTTATTGGCTAGTGATTTCTTCATGTAGATAGAAGTCGGCTTGTCCCACAGCCCCAACACCGTTGTCCATCTGAAACTTCTCTCAAAAGCTCATCTCCTAAACTAAGCAGTATAACACTATGAGCCTTTGTCTCAACTTCTTGCTTCTTGTTATTCTTATCGTTTCCAAACTCCTTAAGGTTGTAGCATCAATTTCCTCTACAATCCCTTGAAGCACCAAAAGTGCCATCATTTTGATCCTCCACAAGCTAAAATCGTTTGCAACGGTAAACTTATCGACTTCGAATTTTGCCGATGCCATTCTTGAAGGATTTCTTTGAACGTAAATCATTGGTTCTTGATTCTCTGATCACAGCCTGAGCTCTTGATAGCAGTTGTTGTGATTTAGATTATCCTAACAAGAACAGAAAAATTGCCAAGAAATTAACAGTAACAAATATGAACAGAACACAAGAACTTAATCATAAAACAATAGGAAACAAGAAAACAACAAATTTACGTGGTTAAACTCAACTAGTGAGTCTACATCCATGGAGGAACAACCTTTGTGGCATTTGCTTCATATTGATTTCTTTGATTCACTTTATAGCTCTAATCTTTCTGAACTAAGGAGTCTTGCTCTAGAAAAACAAAAAATTCATAAAGAAAAACTTCTAAGAACAATGCACAAAATCTCTCTAGAATGATTTGAAAAATCTCAACACTCTCAAACGAGAGACACCAGTCTTCCTTTTATAATGCTAGTCAAGAGAAACACTTGCCGAGCTATATGATATAACTAACTTGACGACTTGAACTTGAGAGAGCCACATTTAATTGTTTACGTGTAGCTTAAGTGAATTCAAGTGGCTGAATCATATCCCAACAATTTTCCAATTATAATAAAAATAAACTCATATTTAAAATTATCATTTTCAAGTTGAAAGCCAATGAACTCATAAATGACTCCTCGACTTTGCTTGAATTTAAGAAGGAAAATAGAATAAATTAGAAGATATATTCGTTTTGATTTGAATTCTAAAATATAAATAAAATAAAAAGAGGAGATATATTTTTTATAAACGGAAAAGTGATAATTCAATTCAATGCAATCTAACAGAATTAAGAAGTTTCATAAATAGGTTAGAAAAGAAGGGAAAAAACCCTAAGAATGATTTTCATCAAAAATAAAAAATAAAGTTTGAAAAGTGGAAAAATAATATTCTGTGTTAGAAAGAGTACAAAGACAACTAATATATAGTTGGCGTTTGATTATAACAGTATTACACAGCAGTACCACAAAATGAGCTAACAACCTTTAGATAAACATGACTAATTAACCACTGGATATAACCACTCTTAATACTCCCCTTCAACATGGAATGTACAGATTTTTAACACCCATCTTGGAAAGAAGTTGATGAAAAACAATAGGATAGAGAACTTTAGTTAACATATTGTTGGTATTAAACGATCAAATCAAAAGTACACAGCGAAATATATGGACCAATTTTAAGAAATATTAATACAGTAAAGATCATTTATATAAATATTAAATTACATACAAATATATTAGGGATTACTTCTTGTAGGCTATCAAGTGTCATTGAGTCTTTTTGTATAAATCAACGATCTTCCTATCCAGTGTTCTAAGACTCACACTCTGATCTTCCAGACCAATCTTCATACACACAAGGACGTGTGAGGACACGTATGATTCAAAATGTTGATTTTTGTGACTCTATAGATGTACTCAACAAGTGAGATCTAGAGAGTTTTTGACAAAAAGAAGATTTAGAATAGTATTCAGGTTTAGAGAAAACTATCACTTTTGAGAGAGAGTCTGATTATTCCTTTTTTCTGAATATCCCCTATATAAGATTTATAAAGATATTTAATCTAATTAAATAGTATTTATTTAATTAAAATATAATTCAAATTAAAACTAATTAGATATTTTTATTTAATTATCTATTTAAATCATATTTAAAAGAATAATTAAATAACTGATTAAACCAATTTATTTGAAATTCAAAATTCAAATCTTAGGGATAAAAATACCTCATGATAGGTGCCACACACTGTACTGTACAGTGTGTGTCGCCCAGCCCTATTAGGGTTGCCCTAATTTTCTCATTTGATTATTTAATCAACTTTTAAGACAAGTTATTTATCCCAACATAAATATCAGTTAATTAAAAATTAATTTTTTCTTAAAATATCAGTTTTAAATTAAATAAATAAATATCATAGTTAAATAAGATTAATATCAACTATGTGACACAATTGCCCATGACGCAAACCAGAGTGTCATTTGCGTCAGTGGGGCACTGCCACAAACTGGCATTTGTGGCAGTGCCCCACTGACGCAAATGCCAGGAGTTTGCGTCAGTGGGGCACTGTCACAAATCTAGCATTTGTGGCAGTGCCCCACTAACGCAAACGCCTGGCGTTTGCGTCAGTGGGGCACTGCCACAAATTCCAGTTTGTGGCAGTGCCCCACTGACGCAAATGACACTCTGGTTTGCGTCAGTGGGGCACTGCCACAAATGTAAAAAACGAGTATTTTTTGCGTCAGTTGGGCACTGTCACATAAAGTATTAACCAGGGAAGTTGCAAATGTTTATGCCAATTTCCATGGCCTGTTTTGATAAAAATAATCAGCAGCAGAAACAGAAAAAACAGCAGCAGAAACAGAAAAACAGCAGTATGAACAGAAAAACAACAATATAAGTTTTTATAAACATTTATCTAGAGTTAACATTTGTGATCAAAACTATAAAAGTAATTCAAATATCAAAGTTAATATATGTACTCTTGTGTTCTAAATTTCTAAGTGTCAAACCTACTTAAACTAAAATTTCCTCACCCACTTGCTCATTTGCTAATTGAGATACGCCATAATTGATTCAGTCCACTCATCCGGTATCTCGTTGATTTCGTCAGCCGAATATGGACTCATATTCGTAAACTAATTAGAAAATATTTAAAATAATAAGTTACAAATAATCATCCAAATAAAATCATGAACGATAGTTTAAATGAAAATTAAAAAGCAAAACAATACCTCATTTTTCAAGTAGGCCTTCGGTCTAGGCTGTGAAATCAAGTCTCTAGCAAATTTCATAACGTAAAAGCCACACTCGGTTGGCCCAGTCTAGTTTCGACACTATTACAACATAGTTATCCAAAGTTAAGAATTATATTTAGTAAGTTATTATAATAGAAATATGTCAAAAAGTTGAATACGATAAATAATATAATTTACTTACCTTAGGAACACAAACTTTTAGATTGATTGACTCTTTTAGTCTTCGGTGTGTATCATTTTGATCCAACGCCCTGCACATAATATTAATATTTACCCATATATGAGTTTGAAATAAAATCATAAACTAATTAAGTAAAATGAAAAAACTTACATGATAATTATTTCCTTGATTTCCGGACGGAAATGTGAGTTTACAGGATCCAAAAAAGCTACCGAATGACCCAAACGAATATTCCTCGGTTCATTCCCAAATTCCGGCC
Source organism: Humulus lupulus (assembly GCF_963169125.1). Lineage (NCBI taxonomy): Eukaryota > Viridiplantae > Streptophyta > Magnoliopsida > Rosales > Cannabaceae > Humulus > Humulus lupulus. The sequence goes on along the minus strand of NC_084794.1, from coordinate 115,165,295 downwards.
ATTTAACATCTACTGTTTTCCAAGCTGGCGAGTCACCTGGATGTCTTAGCTTGCCATCCTTTACTCTATCTTTAGCATGCCAAATTAAATTTTTAGCATGATCATCATTTCGGTACAACCTAACCAAACGAGGTATCGGTGGAAGATACCATAAAAACTTTGCAGGGACACCTTTTCTAACTGCATCTGAATTTTTTTCTTTTGCCATCTAGACTCGCCACATGTCGGACATGCAATTGCGTCAAAAAATCTCTTTCGATATAAGATGCAATCATTAGGACAAGCATGTATTTTTTCATATTGCATGCCTAACGAACGCAATGTCTTCTTCGCTTCATAAAATGAAGACGGCACTTCATTACCTTCGGGTAATAATTCTCCTAAAAATGTTAACAACTCTGTCATTCCCTTATCACTCCACCCATGTTTGGCTTTTAAATTATACAACCTAAGCAGTGCTAATAATTTAGTGAACCTTATACAATTAGGGAAAATGGGTTTCTCAGCATCTTCTAAGATTGACTGAAATTTAATTGGATCCACATGTGATTCATATTGTGCATCATCAATCATCTCTGCAACATCATCAACTTCGTAATCAACATCAAAATACTTATTATTCTTAGATGGTCCCTCATCAGCTCCTTTCATTCTTTCACCGTGCAAAAACCATACTGTATAACTTTTGTCTATTCCATTCCTAAATAAGTGGTCTTTTATTTTAAAAATTGGCATCCTCACAACGTTACCACACTTAACACATGGACAAGGAATACTATTAGGAGATTGAGTATTTCTTGCACAAAATTCCAAGAAAAACTCAACTCCATTCCTATATTTCATAGATAACCTATCCGCTGACATCCAATCTCTATCCATTGTCAAACTTCACACAAAAAAAACAAACAAACAAAGCAACAAACATTAACAATTAAGTTCGTGGATTACTTAATTGAAAAGTAAATAAAGGAAACAATATGTCCTAAAAAAATTGGGCAGCTTTTCCCCTATTTCTATCACATTTCCCAAATTTAAAATGTGCATTTATACAGCACATGGTATACACAAAAATATTCAACTAATCAATCAAACATGCATAATTCTAAAATTACTAAATTCTAAAAAAAATTGACCAGCATTTCCCCTATTTCTATCATATTTCCCAAAATTTAAATAAACATATTTCATCACATAAACACAACAAACCAATTAATCAATCAAACATGCATAATTCCCAAATTACTAAATCTTAAAAAAAAATTGGACAGCATTTCCCCTATTTCTATCATATTTCCCAAAATTTAAATAAACATATATTCATCACATAAATACAACAAATCAAGTAATCAATCAAACATGCACAATTACAGCCTTATATCACCGCAGCACACAGTCCTAGATCCTATCTCCACTATTTTATAATTCGTACATGCTACTAAGTTCAATATATTAATTATACATTAAGGTTTAAAATATTACCTCTAATATAAAATCCTCCAAAGCTTGATCTCACCAACAAAGTTGTCAACAAAATACCTACTCAAATATAGCAATATACAAAAAAATAATAAAAAAGTTAACAAAATATAAAGAAAAATATCATAAAGCTATATTGTAACTAAATAAACAATAAAATGCTTAAAGAAAACAAATAATTTGTTATATGTAAACATTTGTTTACTTAAACCCGAAATAAATTTTTTTTAAAAAAAAAGTTAACAACTCACATAAATAAAAATCGACTATAAATATCCTAACTAAATCAATAATAAAATATAACTTAAAAAAACAAACAATTTTAATATAGACCTATTTAACCAATTAAACCCAAAATTTAAAAATAATTTTAAAAAGTTAACAAAATATAAACAAAAATTTACTAATAATAATCAAACTAAACATTTAATAAAATGAAACTTATACAAAATATATACATTAATCTATATATATACTCATTTACATAGTAAATTCGAAATTAAATTTAAAAAAAAAAGTTAATAAAACTATCTAAAAATTAAAAATCTGAAATATAGTCAATTTATAAAAAAAAATTCACAAAAATTATATTTAAATCATAAAAATTAATAAAATTACACTTACTTGTGGTAATTGTGCAATGTGGGTTCTTGATGTAGAAAACCCCAAAAATCCAATGAAGATTATGGGTTTTCAAATTATATCTTCAAAAAACAAAATCTATACAAAAAAATCCAAAAAAAACTATATATAAGTTTCATAAACATATATAAATCATTATTTTAACATTAAAATTGAAAAAAAAATGGCTGAAAACGTACCTAAATGGGAAGAACCTTGGTTGGGCGCCGCTGGTTTGGGAGGAAAACGGTCTGAAATTATGGTATGAGTGAAATGGGGCTCGGCTGGGACGCTGAGGGTTTTATTATGGGAGATCCAGTTGCGTCAGTGGCCCACTGACGGTAATGGACGTTTGCGTCAGTGCCCCACTGACGCAAACGCCCATTACCGTCAGTGGGCCACTGACGCCGTTAACAGCCCGTTTACGTCAGTGCCCCACTGACACAAACGGTTCCATTAAACAGCGTCAATGTATGTTATGACGCAATTGGGTCCTCATTTGTGGCAGTGTCTAACTGCCACAAATGTTAATTCTTGGTCAACAGCGTCAGTCAACTGCGTTGACTGACGCGTTTGGCTGACACAATTGCCTTTTTTTGTAGTAGTGTATCATATATAATCTCTATTATATATAACACATTTACTAAGATGTCTATCTACATAAGTAATCTGAATCTAGATTACTTGCATCTCGTATGCTTAGTGTGGCGTGCTGCCCCTTTGGCACACCCACATGGGGCCATTTTGTAATGAGCATGCCTTGGTGCTTGATCATTAGTCAAGTCTTGCACCAAGCAACCTCATGGGATAGGGTAGTGGCAGTTTTGTAATATTGCATATGTCTCCCAGACAAAAATCATATATGTTCCTGGGAAGACTTTATTTCCCTAGAAGGCTCCTTAGGGGGAGGTGACCTGGTGACTTAGGGAAGCACCATGGCCATCAGCAGATAGGGGCCAAAGCTGTGTACTCCCTTGCCCTATCAAGGCTATATATTAATGAAATAACATTTATCCATACTTGCCCCTGTGTGCTTCCTTGTTGCTTATGTGTTACTTGTTTGTTACCTTCGTTGGGCCATTGTGTGCCACTTGCCTTGTTGTGTGCTTTGTGTTGTGTGGATGTTCCTAGGAATGACTTGCTTTGTGCTTGCTCATACTTTGTTATCGCCCGTTGCATGTCCGAGATGTGTATGTGGCTAACCGCTGAGTTTGTTTGCCTGTAGGTGTGTGTTGTAGGCTGACTTGCTAGCTTGAAGAGTCTGCAAGTGCCGCACGTTCCGTCCATTTGGAATACCCAAATAGCCGGCCCGTGACACTTAGCAAACCGTATTAGTAACCATTCACTAAAGATTCCTTACTTTAATATGGTACTGACTATTTTATTCATTATATATGATCTTAATTCTCTCATACTAATATAAGATCATATTCTCATGAATGAATAGATAATTTTATTGATATTATTATATAATTAATTCAACCAATAATTATAACATTGAAATATAATACAATTGTACTTTTATTTAAAACCAATAAAATGTATTTACATGCTTTTAGGGCATTAATCCTAAAACATATCAACAAGGTTGTTTTCGGAATCAACATGAATCATCTTCAAGGTTCCATGTTGAACCTTTTCACAAACAATGTGACAATCAATGTTGCATGCTTAGTGTGCTCATGAAAAACAAAGTTTTGTGAGATGTGAATAGCAGCATTGTTGTCACAAAAAAGTATAGCTGGGTTGTTGTGTATAATGATGAAGTCTTTGAGTATAGCTAGCAACCAAGTTATCTCACAAGTAATGTTGGCCATGGTGCGATACTTTGCTTCAGTTGAGTATCTAGACACAGTGGTCTCCTTCTTAGACTTCCAAGAAACTAAGGAGAGACCTAAGAACACACGGTAGTCGAAAATGAACCTGGAAGTGTCTATGCAACTCCCCCAATCTGCATCAGCAAAGGCAGTCACTTGGAGTGCTTTAGAGATGTTTCCAGGAGAAGAAGAGGCAAAGAGTAGGCCCTGCCTTGGTGTGGCTTTAAGATACTTGAGAATGTGATAAGCAGCTTGAATATGGGGTGTCCATGGAGAATAAAGAAACTAGTTGAGATGGTTGACAGCAGAACAAATATCTATCCGAGTTATGGTTAGATAAATTAGCTTGCCAATGAGACTTCGATAGGGAGTATGATCTTCAACTGGGTCACCCATATTTTTGCTTAGTTTGACATTTGGTTCCATAGGTGTAGTAGCAGCCTTGACACCTAAATATCTTGTATCAGAAAGAAGTTGTAAAGTAAATGGGTGTTGGGAAACAAAGATGCCATTTTTGTTTCTTCCTATTTTAAGGCCTAAAAAAATCTGATTAGACCCGTGTCTTTTAATTTGAACTTGCTATCTAAGAATATTTTAAAATTTTTGACATATTGATCATTATTACTTATAATCACAATATCATCAGCATATAAAAGAATTGATAAGAAAACACCAGATTTGGAGCATGTGAACAAGGTATTGTCAGAGTGTGATTGCTAAAAGCATTCTTGAATGAGGGTTTGATTGAGTTTTGCATACCAATGTTGCGATGCTTGCTTTAAACCATATAGACTCTTTCGTAATTTGCAAACTGCATTGGGAGGTAAATGCCTTCTATGCATGTATCCTTGAGGAATTTGCATGCAAGTTGTTTCATCCAAGCCACCATGCAAGAATGTGTTGTTAATGTTAAATCGATGCAAGGTCTAATTATGTGTGGCTGCAAGAGCAAGCATGTAACATCCCAAATTTTCTAATAAGGTTTAGTGCCTTGATTAGTGTGCCAAGAAGGCATAATTGGATATATATATATATATTTGTGTGTGTGGAATTAATTGATTAAATGTGACTACGTGGCATACATGATTTATATGGTAATATGAATATATGTGCATGTTTATGTCTATTAAATATGCATGTGGGCCCGTCTTTGTTAATAAGGGCATATTTATAATTTTTACCCATTAAGAGTATAAATGTGATTATATATGTTGTATGATTGAGACCACATTATCATGTAGATTTATTTGCGATATTTGGCTCGAGGCGGTCCTAGGGAGCGGATTAGTGGAATAGTCACAACGGGTTCAAATGTTCGACTCGGGGAGAGCCTAGGGGTATTTTGGGTACTTAGTGTGCATTTGGGATTCATTGGGTAACAGGTAGTTATTTGATGATTATTTGGGCACGTCGGGATTAATTGGAAATTTATAGGACCACTTGAGGATTAGCGAGAAATGTGGTAACTGACAGGTTTGGCCTTAAAAGAATTAGAGGCTAAGGATAGGTCTAGGGGCATTTTGGTCATTCTCTAGAATTAGGATAAACTTAGGAGACCTGAGAAACAACTAGATACCAAAAAACAATCTCTCAGCCCTCTCTCTCTCATCTCTTCTTGGTGCTTTGGAAGATTTTGGAGTTCTTGAGAAGTTGGGCTTAGGAAATTGAAGATTGAGGCTGAGTTGATTGGGGATTTTTCTCAAGGATCGAAATCCTTTCTAAGGTAAGCTTTACAACTTGATTTCACTGTGAATTTCCCTGGTTAGCATAGGCTTTAACTAAGTTTTTTTCTAGCCTTGGTTGTTTAGATTGGATAGGATTCTTGGTTAGTTTTAGGGGTAATGATGCTGCTTATGTTGTGTGATTGGGAGTTCTAGACTGAATTCTAGGTTTAGTTGTTGTTTAGGTAGAATTTTTAGTAAATTTGGCTTGGGAAAACGCAGGGAAAATGCTGAAGTTTCTAGGTTCGCAGGGTCGTGCTGTGGCGTTGTTCTTGGGCACCGCGACCCGCATGAGCAAGGTGCGTTGCAGTGTGTGTCCAAGAAAACACCTAGGTTGCTCTCTGACTTGTAGAGGGCAGTGGCACCTCTGAGGAGGGCCGCAACTCAAATAGGAAATGTTGGACAAATAGGGTTTTTAGGCTCGAGAACTCAAACCTAAGTGCTCGGGAAGGATTCTACTACCCGGTTTAGTAGAATTCGATGTCCCGAAGGCTACAATATTATTTTGAAGCTTTTAATTGGTTTAGGTTTTAATGGTTATACATTATCGCTTTGTGACTAGGTTATACCGCTAAGGCTCGAGATTAAGGATCGCTTTGTGACGAGGTAAGAAAATTGCATCTGGGTTGTGATTGGGGCTTGGACCCCTATTAATGAATATGATTATATGTGAGATTGTAATTATATATGTATTTGAGAATATCCAGATAAGCATGCTTGTTTATGCTGTAATTGATTGCGTGTTCTAAAGTCTATTTGTTTGTTATATTTGATCTGAAAGTTTGGCCTAAGGGAGTCGGGGCTGACTGTAATGCCCCAAATTTCCTAATAAGGTTTAGGACCTTGATTAGGAGGCCAGGAGGGTCATAATTGATTTATTATGATATTTCATTATTATATGCATGTTTATGTGAATTATATTATTATATGATGGTAAATGCATGCATATGGGTTCATTTTTAATCATAAGGGAATTTTGGTAATTTGGCCCGTTGAGGGAGTGATTGTGTATTTTCGTGCATGTGGGTGAATTATAAATAATGCCACATTATATGTGGATCAGTTCGAGCCATTCGGCATGAGACAATCATGGAATGCAAGTTTTCGGTCTAGTCATAACGGGATTAAGTTCGAAGCTCAGAGTGAGTCTCGGGGTAATTTGGTGATTAGAACGTTGCCAGGAATTAAAGGGTAACGGGATGTGAATTATTGGTATTTGAGAATATTGAGAATAATGGGAATCGGAGGGTGTTAATTATAATTAACGAGATAGGCGGGAAATGACGATTTTACCCTTGGGAGTCTTTAGAAGCCTTTATTTGAACCCTAAGATTTTACTCTAGGGGAAAAATAGTATTTTCAACCCTAAGATTTATATAAACTCAAGGCTATAGAAATCCTCAGACCAAAACAAAGCATCATCATCCCCATCTTTCTCCCTCACCCGTACACCATTTCTCCTCTTTCTTCCTTTTGATTTTTGAAAGCCAATTTGAAGGAACAAGCTAGGAGATCAAAGGTGGGAGCTTAGGAACTTAGTTCAATCATTGAAGGGGGTCTTAATCCAGCTTGAGGTAAGGAAATTCAGCCATGAAAATCTTATATACCCTATTTTTCTATTAAGTTTTCAGTTGAGGATTTTGATGTGTTAGTTAGGAATTAATGGGAGTTTTTGAGTAAGATTGATTGGCTTTTGAAGATGTTGTGACATGTATGAGGTTTAGGGGTTGAATTAGATGTTAGGGTGATGTTTGAGTTTGGTTTGAAGGGTTAGTTTCAAGGAGAAACGCAGAGGAAGAAATCTAGTTCCTTGCTGTTTTGCGTAATGAGCCGCGGCATGGCTTTGGTAAGTCGCGGCCCACGCTGGTTGATAGGGAAGGGCCACCTCTGTCTGAGGGGCGAGCAGCGGCGCGGCTAGGGAGGGCCGCGGCCCATAGAGGCATTTTGGCCAAAAATGAGTTTTTAGCTTGGGGATTCAAGCCTTAGGCCTCGGGATCGATTCTACTACCCGGTTTAGTAGGATTTGATGTCTTGAAGGCTAGGTTTTGGTTTGGGAAACTTTGTCTTCATTTTCATTGATGAACCCTATATTTTGGTTATGACTAGGTGACCGCTAAAGAACTAAAAGTTGATCGTTCTCAAGGGTTGTTCTTTTAACCATTCTAGCTCGAATCTGAGGTAAGAAAACTTCACCCCATGTGTGACATGCATGGCTATTATTGATGCATGTTGGATGTTTAAATGTAAACATTGATAGCATAATGAATGCTTAGCAATCTTGCTCATTTGCATATGAATATTATTATTGAGGCATGCTGGATGATTAGGTGTAATGCATGTGATGCACGAGAAACATGTGATTAGGGCATGCCATGGATATTGAATATGAGATTGGTCAGAGCTTGAGTCTCTGTGTTTGTGCATGATCATTATTATGCTCACAGTTGTTAAGTAAGCATGTTGAATGCCCCATCTTTGGATGTGTGACATATGATATATGTTTGGTTGCAATGCTTACTTGTGCATGGTACTGACTCATTAGTCAGAATTGGCAAAGGTGTTAGTATCAACTGTGAAGCTGTGACTCATCAGTCAGGTTCGGCAGTGGTACTGAGCACTGGTCACATGGTGCTGACTCATAAGTCAGGACGGCCTTAGCGTGTTTAAAGAAAGCCAATAAAGATTAGATCTAATCGAAAATCTGCATTGGATGACTCAAAGAGCATTAATGTCGGACCGACCTCGAGTTCGATGAATATTATAAGCGATTGTGTGACTTACCCATCAGTCACTCATCTATTAAGTTAGAGACTTACCCATCAGTCTCTCATCTGTTAAAGCTAGTGGCTTACCCAGCAGCCACTCTTCTGTTTAAGCTAGTGACTACCCATCAGTCACTCATTATGGTTTAACAGGACGTCAAAGTGATATTCACTCATCTGATCAGAGCTATGAGCTCTATATGATCATTTTGATCATCATATGCATGGCTTTGGGTGCTGAGCTCCATAGTGACTTGCTTGTTGGTCACTCAGTATGGTTTATCAGAACCTTAAGTGTCAAAACACTCATCTGATTAGGATTAACTTAATAGTCCTCCAATCAGAAGGGCAGGATTTCTTATCCTGGATACCCCAGCATTGTTTGAACTCATTTGCATGCCCGAAAAGAATTATGTTTGTTAGGCATGCCAGATATGATTTGATATCATGATATGACTGTTTATGAGCATATGAGTTTTCTTGCTGGGCTTCGACTCATGGGTGCTTTGTGGTGCAGGTAAAGGCAAAAGGAAGCTAGACCATCCTTGCATTGAAGGGCTTAGGTGATGACGTGTACATATGCAGCTGCTCGACCAGTACTTGGACGAGGTTTGAAAGAGGAACTAGGGTTAAACCCTGTTTTGCCGCTTAGAACGACCTGTTGTAAATATTTTCTTGTAATAAACCTTTAAATTATATTTTTGGAATCCCAATGTATATAATAAATGTTCTAATGAGACGTTATATCTTAACCAAAAATTTTAATCCCTAAACCGCTAATCATACTTAGTTACACCTTTATGGCCAAATGACTCGATTGGAAAGTTTAGCACTGTTTGCAATGTGCACTGTAGCGGTCCCTGGAGTTGGGGTGTTACACTGACGTTAAGCGTTCGAAACACAGCTCGACCTAAGCGTGCTGGGGTCAACTATATAACCAAAGGACTCGGCCTAAGGGCGTTGGGCCTGAACTTCACTAAATAAACAAAAGTGTTGTTTGCACTTAGTTGGATGTATTAAATGCTATGATTGAATTACGTGTTGGATTGAGCTGACTATCGTTTCCTAGCTTATTGCTTCTGTTATGTTGTTATTGAATTGAACGATTTAAGTTTATGGTTTATATATTGTTGTTCATTTGTATTTGTGAATTAATTTTTCTTGTTGAGCCTTGACTCGCAGGTTCTATGTGGTGCAGGTAAGGGAAAAGGAAAGCTGGACCAGCCGTGAGTTGGAGAGCTTTAGGGGTGGTGTGTACATTTCCAGTTGCACGACCGCCACGACCAAGGGATCAATAGGGACTAAAGCCAAACTTGATTTTTCTGCTTAGGCTGACTTAAGTTGTAATTATTTTTTAGAGTTGTAAATGCCTTATAAACACTCATGTTTTTGGGATCCCATGTACAGACTTAAACCTTTTAATGAAAACAATTATTTCTACAATCAAAATCTTGTAACCCTAATCCATTAATTAACCTTGGTAACATGTTTATATCCAAACAACTTGATTATCAAGCCCAACACTATTTAAAATACACAGTGTAATGGTCTTGGCTATCCAGGGCATTGCAACTTAGTATTAGAGTGGTCTAGGTTTAAGGGTTCATGAAGACTGGCTGGGTATGTACACTCGCCGCTAAAGACAAGCTCGACTCAGAGTTTGGTAACTATATATGTGATTATATGTTTGATTTTTTAAATGAAATATGAATGTCTTATCTGCTCGTTTATTAGGAAACATGAGATATACTGATAGGGCCTGACCCTTGACTACTATGTGTATATGATGAGGCATGATTATTAGCATTGCTACTGCTTGTGGATAATAGTTGAAATGCATGTTAGCATTGTGATTACATGCTACTGCTTGATTGTTGGCATTAGACTGTGGAGTGATTTAAAAACCCGTTATCATTGCCTGATCAGCCGAGTCATTGATTACAGATAGTGCCACCTTTATGTTCTGAAATGATGCCCGCATTTGGTGGGAGGTGGCATCCCAAATTCGAGATGTTTCTGCTATGAGTTGGGATGAGTTCAAAGACCTGTTCAACCATAAATATTACATCAATGTCGTCAGGGTGACGAAGGTGAATGAGTTCACCAGTTTGGTACAAGGGTGCATGATAGTTACTTAGTATGCCCTGAAATTAGACAGGCTAGCGAATTTTGCACTTGATCTAGTACCTACAGATGCAGCCAAGCAAGATAGGTTTGTTTGGGGGCTGAATGCTATGATAGCCCGGGATGTGTGGATTACATCAGTACCTGGGGAGACTACTTATGACCAAGTGGTGGAGAAGGCCCTCATATCTATGGAAGCAAAGAACAAGATATGGAGGGAGAGCGCTGCAAGACAGGATGTTCAAAAGGCAGTGCCTTCACTTACACGATCTGGCAGAGGTGAAGGCCCCAGTGATCAGAAGAAGAAGACCCCTGACACCTCAACCACTGCTGGTCCTGATAGGAGGGGTCGGGGTGTCCAGGGCAGTAGTGAGGCTTGGAGAAGTTACCTAGAATGTGCTAGATGCAAGAAGCGCCATCTGGGTGAATGTCGGGCAAAAGCATGCTACTTGTGTGAGGTGATTGGGCATCTCAAGAAGGACTACCCGACTCTAAAGAATGAAGAACCAAGGAAGCTTGAGTGTTCACATTGACTCAGGCAGAGGCTAAGGCTAGTCCTTCGGTGGTGATAGGTCAGCTTTCTAGTGTTGGCACCTCATATAATGTATTGATTGACTCTGGTGCTACACAAACATTTGTTTCTAGCAAAGTGATTGATAGATTGTGTAGGCCTTATGAATATTATACTGCGGGGTTTGGGACCATACTACCTACAGGAGAACTTATAGTTTCTAGGAGATGGGTTAGAGTACTGCTAGTGATGGTGGAAAATAGGGTACTATCACTAAACTTGATTGAGTTGGGTTTGGAGAAATTCGACATGATTTTGGGGATGGATTGGTTAGTCAGGTATGGGGCAACTAAAGACTGCAAGAAGAAGATGATGACATTTGAGCCTGAGGATGAAGACCCCTTTGTTTTTATTGTTATTGTGTATGGACCTCGCATTCCCATGACATCAACATTGAGGGCTAGAGACCTATTACAAGGAGGTTGTATAGGTTCCCATATAGTGTGGTGGAAACCACTAGGGTCATGCCGATGGGAGTGGGGGAGACCAGAATGGTATGTGAGTTCTTGGATGTGTTCCCTAAGGACTTACTGGGACTGCTGCCACACTGAGATATTGAGTTCATCATTTAGTTAGCACCAGGTACAGAACCAGTGTCGAGGGCACCATACAGAATGGCTTCGGTAGAGTTGAAGGAACAGTTACATGAGTTATTAGACCTGGGATTTATCAGACCTAGCTTCTCACCATGGGGTGCTCTTGTTCTATTCCTAAAGAAGAAGGATGGGACCTTGAGGATGTGTATAGACTACAGGGACTTTAACAAGTTAACTATCAAGAACAAGTGTTCAGTACCAAGGATAGACGACTTGTTCAATCAGTTGCAGAGTAAGACAGTATTCTCAAAGATTGATCTTTGATCTGGTTATCACCAGATGGCGATCAAGGAGGAGGATATCTTGAAGACAGCCTATCACATGAGGTACATGCATTATGAGTTCATGGTCATGTCATTTGGATTGACTAATGCCCCAACAACGTTTATGGACCTGATGAACAGGGTGTTCAAGGATTATCTATATCAATTCGTGATTGTCTTCATCAATGACATCCTAGTTTACTCTCATTAAGAGGCAGAGCATAAACAACATGCTCGATTGGTATTGCAGAGATTAAGGGAGCACCAGTTAGATGCTAAGTTTAAGAAGTGTGAGTTTTGGCTACCACAGGTGACATTCCTTGGTCATATTGTCAGCGGAGATGGGATTAAGGTAGATATGACCAAGGTGGAAGTAGTTAGAGATTGGTCGAGGCCAAGGAATGCCTTGGAAGTTAGGAGTTTCCTTAGGTTTGCGGGATATTACAGGCGGTTCGTGGAAGGGTTTTCGAAGATTGCCAAACTATTGACCGAGTTGACGCAGAAGAATATGAAGTTCTAATGGTTATACATATGTGAGAATAGTTTCTAGGAACTGAAGTGACGATTGATTACAGCTTCGGTGCTTAGTATTCCTTCAAATGGGGATAAGTTTGTAGTGTATTGCGACGCATTGAGACTGGGGTTAGGATGTGTATTGATGCAAAGTGGGAAGGTTATTGCCTACGCATCACGACAACTAAAGGAATATGAGCAACGGTACCCTACTAATGATTTGGAATTGGTAGCAGTGGTATTCACACTGAAAGTTAATTATCCATTAGCTATATTTACTATTAGTATGAGACAAAGACATTGGCTAGAGTTGGTAAAGGATTATGACTGTGAGATCCTTTATCACACAGGAAAAGCCAATGTAGTGGCAGACACTTTGAGTCGGAGGGGCCCAGGACAAATGTTCAGTTCGAAGCAAATATCTAAGGAATTAGCAGAAGACATGACCAGAGCAAAGATAGAATTGGTAGTGGGCTAGTTGGCCAATATTACATTGCAATCCACCCTCTTTGAGAGAATAAAAGAGGGCCATATGAGTGATACATGGTTGAAGGAGATTAGAGGGAATTTCCTGGCTAAAGTAGCTAAGGATTATTCCATTTCGAAGAAGGGTTTGCTGAGATATAAGGATTCGATCTATGTTCTGATGGACATGGGTATCAGACAAGAGATCCTCAATGAATCTCATATCACGTCGTATTCCTTACATCCGGGCACCATGAATATGTATCAGGACCTAAGGTCATTGTACTGGTGGCCTGGGATGAAGAAGTACGTGGTAAATTACATAGCGAAGTGTTTAACCTGTCGGCAGGTGAAGCTTGAACACTAACGGCCAGCGGGGTTGTTACAACCTTTAGGTATTCCCGAGTGGAAGTGGGAAGACATTACCATGGACATTGTAGGAGGCTTTTCCAAGATGGTGGGGCAACAAGATTCGGTATGGGTGATAGTAGATAGATATACCAAGTCAGCTCACTTTCTGTCAGTGAGGACAAACTATATTGTGGACTAGTATGCGAAGCTATATGTGAGGGAGATCGTACGTCTCCATGGAGTTCCAAAGTCTATAGTATCGGACCGGGATCCCATATTTACTTTCAAGTTTTGGGGTAGCTTACAGAAGGCTATGGGGACTCAGTTGAAGTTCAGTACAACCTTCATCCTCAAACAGATGAGTAGTCTGAGAGGACAATTCAGATATTTGAAGATATGCTGAGAGCATGTGTGCTAGACCTCAAGGGGTCTTGGAGTAAGTACCTCCCATTGATTGAATTCTCATACAATAACAGTTACCAGTCAATGATTGGAGTATCTCCATATGAGATGTTGTATGGAAGGAAGTGCTAGTTGCCCATTCATTGGGATGAGATAGGGAAAAGGAAGCATTTTGGTCCAGAGATGGTTCAGAAGACTAATGAAGCTATTGAGAAAATTTGAGTTCGAATGCTTGCTTCACAGAGCAGACAGAAAAGCTATGCTGACCCTAAGCGTAGGGGCGTGGAGTTCCAGATAGGGGACCATGTGTTATATTATTTTAAAATATAATGTAATAGATTTAATAAATGTGACAAAGAGTGTCACATATTGTAACATATAATAGAGAGTTACAATATTTAGATATGTGTGAATATCCAAATATGTAACGTATTTGGTGTTACAAATTCAGTCACAAATTTGTAACTTCCAAATATTGCCCATTATTGTGTAGATTTGATGTTACACAATATTGAGATGAATTTCTTAAAGCCATATGTGAAATGACTGTTAAAGATATGATGTTAACCCCAATAATGTGTTTTGGGGGTTACAAAATCAATTGGGAGTGGATTGGAACCATTTGGAAAAACAACACATTTTTGTGTGCTTAAATTGGTCAGTGGCCGCGACCACAAGATGTTGGTGGCCGCGGCCACAAATGCTTAACTGACCAACTTTTTTCAGTTTTTCCAACCTTTTTGAACGGCTCCAAAAACTCAAATGACTCCCATATCTCATTTTTAATTCCATAAACATATAATTAATCATTGGTAACAGCCATGGGGGTTGGTGGAATTTGAAATTCAAAGGGTGTCTCTAAACTCTATAAATAGGAGCCTATTGCTCACTTGTAAGACGCAACTTTTCTATCCATTAGAGCACTTGGCTAGAAAACACCTAGAGGATTGATTATTCAAGAAAGCATTTCCAAAATCTATGAGAGATCCCTTAGTGCTTGAGTTAAGGGGAAATAAGCTTTTGGACAAAGGTTTCAAACCTTGTTCAAGTTGGTGTTCCCCAACACTCTTCACTTTGGTTGTGTGAGTGAGAGTTTTGTGTTATATGTTCTTGTTCTTATATTATTATTCTATTTATTTTCTGCTCATTATTCTTGTTCTATTTACTTGTATTTTTTTAGAGTGGTGATCCTTTTATTTCTTTTGTTTAAAAAACTTTTAGTTTATTTGTATCATTTTGCTTAGAGTTGTATTTCTTCATTCTCTTCTTCTAATTCTTATATTATTTATTTGTATTTTCAGTCATAGAGTTGTAACAGTATTTAATCAATAATTATTTATTTGTAATATTTTGTCTAGAGTTGTAATTTTCTTACCAATTTCCATTGAGGGAAATTACATTTTTCTAACACCACGTATTTATGCGAGTTTCGCCATTGCGGGGAGTAAAGAGATTTGGAAAGAAGAACAAGTTGAGCTCCAGATTTGTAGGACCTTTTAAGATCCTGGAGAGGATCGGGCAGGTAGCCTATAGATTGGCTCTGTCCCCGTCATTATTAGGAGTTCATGATGTGTTTCACATCTCAATGCTTTGGAATTATGTGTCAGATACAATCGATGTATAGGGATTTGAGGATTTGGAGCTACAGACAGACTTGTCCTATGAGAAGTGACCAGTTCAGATCCTAGACAGAAAGAACAAGGTTCAAAGGAACAAGAAAATTCCTCTAGTTAAAGTCTTATGGAGGAATAGCAAGGTCGAGGAAGCGACCTGGGAGCTAGAGTTGGTTATGTAGGATCAACATCCCGAGTTATTCAAGTAAATTTTGAGGACAAAATTTTAAGTAGGAGGGGATAGTTGTGACGTCCGAAATTTTCTAATAAGGCTTAGTGTCTTGATTAGTGTGCCGGGAGGGCATAATTGGATATATATATATATATGTGTGTGTGTGTGTGTGTGTGTGTGTGTGTGTATGTGTGGAATTAATTGATTAAATGTGTGACTACATGCATACATGATTTATATGGTAATATGAATATATGTGTAACGCCCTGGTTAGCCAAGACCGTTACACTGTGTATTTTAAATAGTGCTAGGCTCGCTAATCAAGTCATTTGGCCATAAATGTGTAACTAAATGTGATTAACAGTTAAGGGTTAAAAATTTCAGTCAAAATGAATAGTTATTTAATTAAAACGTTAAGTTGTACATGGGATCCCATAATAAACGTTTACAAAGTTCTTTACACTTCCAAAAGGGTAATTACAATTCAAAAGTTACAACCTGCTGACCTAAGTAGTGAAAATAGGGTTTAACCCTAGTTCCTATGATCAACCATGCCTGTGGTGGTCAAGCAGCCGCATATGTGCAAGTCGCCACCGAATCTCTCCAACTCATGGATATTCCAGCTTCCCTTTTCACTTACCTGCACCACATAGCACCTGTGAGCCAAGGCCCAGCAAGAAAACTTAACACATGCACATAAGTAGTGAATAATACATTACCAACCCATAATAAGCATGCCTAGCAGTAATAACCTTACTCATGAATGCATACTGTTCATATAAATGACTGAGTATCAGATGGGACCAGCTGCCCTAATTAAATTATTAATGAATCATATCAGGGCCCATTGCCCAAAATACATGATTGATGAATCATACTAGGACTCAGTGCTCTAGGATATGGGACTAATAAGTCACCCAATGGCCCATTGCTTTATCACCTGTGTAACCAGCCTTAGAGCTGGCCCAGCGTACCTGGCGCTTAATTTTCCACGACCAGTGGGTCGAGTAAGCATATGATGCGCTCCTGACTAGGTCTAACCATATCGACCAGTGCTCAGTGTACTATTGCCACCCTTGACTGATAAGTCAATGATTTCGACCAGCGCTCAGCACTATTGCCGCCCTTGACTCGTAAGTAAATGTTTTTCAACCAGTGGTCAATGTTATTGCCGTCCTTGACTCATAAGTTAATGCTTTTCTCAATTAGATAATGCAGACAGACGCAGAGCATTCAACATTCTTAATCAACAATCACATGCATAATCATAATCATGTGCATTTAGAGGGGCCCAAGCCCTAATTAAATCTAAATTCAACATTCGAGGCAAGCCCTAATCATGTACATCACGTATTGGGTGAAGTTTTCTTTCCTAAAGTTTGAGTGCAATGTATATTAAGAAATACCCTCGACCACGATCCGTTCCCGAGCCCTAGCAGTAACCTATTCATAACCATACTAAATGATATTCATCAATATCGAGTAAATAAAGGCTTCAGAACCGAGTCCTAGCCTTCAGGACGTCAAATTCTACTAAACCGGGTAGTAGGATCGATCCCAAGCCCTTAGGTTTGAGTCCCCATCACATACAACCCACTTTGGCCAAAATTACTATTTTGAACCGCGACTCCACTCAAGTCAGAGGGCCCAGCTCTCTTTTTTCTGAACATGGGCCGCAGCGCAAGGGCGGATCACAGAACCGCCTAGGCTCTTGGGTTCATTGGGGTCGCAGAATGACCCCGTGAACCTAGATTTTTCCCACATTTCTTCGAGCCACAACACCCAAAATCACCTCCCAAAGTTGTTCCAAACACACAATTGAATCCCAAAACACTTTCAATACACTATAAACATCATAACCTAACTTTAAACTCAACAAATTGCCCACCTACTACAAAATTCAACTTAAAGTTTCAAAACTCAAAAACCACAAAAACTCAAAGCTTAAACCTTAAATTACAGCTTACCTTAACTAAAAATGCAATTCTAGGTCGGCCCTTGCTTCAATTCCCAGCTCAAAATTCCTTCCTAGCTCACCAAAAACAAGCCTTTACTTCGAAATTCCAAGAACTTCAAGGCACAACAAGTGGAAGAGAAGGTAACGAGAGAGAAAAGGGAGAGAGTTGTTGAGTTATTGAAACACTCTATTTTTGGTTTCCTTCAGTTTAAGGGAAGAGTGACTAAGTCACTAATTCTACACACAAAGACCTAAATGCCCCTATGCCCAAATTACTCTCTCAAAGCCCATCAAGGGCGATTCAGTCCTTTACCACTTTTTCCATTAATCATAATTAACATCTCACAATTCCCGTTACTCCAATATCCTCGAATAGTTACCAAATAATTTCCCATTACCCAATCAATCTCGGTATTGTACTAAATTATTAAATTACCCCTAGGCTTACCCCGAGCTGGGTATTTGACCCAGGTATGACTAAACAACTAAATTGCTATCTAGGATTGCCTTGTGTCAAGTAACTCAAATATATCCACATAATAATGTGGCCTCAACCTATAAACATACAAATATGCCCTCAATAGACGAAAATTACTAAATTGCTCTTTTAATAAGAAACAGACCCACATGCATGGAAATACAGTCATATAATAATACAATCACATAATCATGCATATTATCACATAATAATACAATAAACCAGTTATTGCCCTCCTGGCCCCTTAATCAAGGCACTAAGCCTTATTAGGTAATTTGGGACGTTACAACTATCCCTCCTTATAGGAATTTCGTCCTCAAAATTTTACCTGAACAGCTCAGGATACTGATTCTACATATCTGACTCTATCTCCCAAGTCACTTCCTGATTACGCCCAAAACTTGTCTTCACAAAGCGGTTGTTGTAGTGTAGTATGGGCAGTCACGTCCACAGAGAGATATCTTATCAAAAAGTGATTAGTAGAACTTTAAATGCAAAAAGTAAATAAATCGTTGGTGGTTTTTGAGAAAATGTTGAAAATAAAATTAAAGCAAATAAAATTGGTAGAAAAATTCAATAACAAAAGTGATAAGGTTTCAAGAATCACCTATATGTTTGGCTCATTTATTTAGATTTTGATTCACACATATAACACAATTAAATCGTTCACTTCCCAACAATTTAATCGAAAGATAAAACATGAAGAACATATATAATAAAATGTATTTGAGTAATAACAATTCTCACATTAGGAACTTAGAAAATAATCTTATGAAAAATCTAAGAATGACAATATACCTTATTGGCAATGATGCAATAAAAGACTAATCATAAAATTACAATATCAATATATTTGTACTAATTATATTCACATAGAAAAAAGCATGACTATTTCTATATAATACTAAATAGATAAATATATTGATATAGAGATAGAGAAAAATAGAAGAAAAATATATTACTCAAATGTATAAACTTTAAGCATTTGGTGAATCAAAACACAAATAATATTTTACCTCACATATAGGATCATCTTTTACCTTATCTAGGAAATTAGCCTAGAAAACTAGTCATTCTCACAATAATCTAGAGAGAAAATATGAGAAGAAATAGACAAAATGAGACTAAATTTTACTATATTATTTGCCAATGAAAAATTACATCCTCTAAAGATAAAACATGCTCTTATTTATAGTGTTTTAAAATACCTAAATTTTAAAGGAAAATAAACAACTAATTTAATTCTAAATAACTTGGCTTAATCGATAATCCCTAAGAAAATGGATCAAATTTAAATTGCAATCTTCTAATAGCCTTCAATTTGTGATTGGAATCAATTTGGTGGAGAACATATTGCTGTGAATGTTGACCATGGAATCCGCGTGAATCAACACAATTAATATTTGATTTGGAGTATTTGTGTGTAATCAATTCTCCCAGGAAGTTGATACACATCATATAATATCCAAGTGAAGAAAATAAAACAAATGGCTATGCACCAAAGCTTGACATGTGGCATCTGAAAATAGAAAATGAGTCACGACTTGGCTCATGCATGGAGTAAGGTTGGCGGACAAGACTCTTTTACAAATGCCTGGGCTCTTCTTCATGGGCTTTCCTTTCTTTGAGCATCTCATTTAATTCCTTTGTAATTTTGCCACATTTTTCTACAAAATCAAACAAATTAATTAAAATCACATATTTTCATGTCAAATAAATACTTTCTAATAGTTTCATGAAAATATATAATTAAAATGAAA
Source organism: Humulus lupulus (assembly GCF_963169125.1). NCBI lineage: Eukaryota > Viridiplantae > Streptophyta > Magnoliopsida > Rosales > Cannabaceae > Humulus > Humulus lupulus. The sequence goes on along the minus strand of NC_084794.1, from coordinate 115,145,633 downwards.
TTTATTTAGACATTTTTACTTGCAAAAGTGCATTTTCATGTACTAATCACTTCCTTAACCTTGTTGTTCCTCCATAATACCTTAACCAAATGTATAGTTTTGTTCCACAGGACCTTGTCCTTTCTGTCTAGTATCTGGACTGGTTGTGTCCTCATAGGAGATGTAGTGGAATAAATTTCTCTACAATTAAAGTCCAACTAGTCAACAGGCCCAATAAGCCAGTAAGGCCCCAAAACAATGTAAATGGGCCCGCACATATTGAATAATCCATCCAAACGAGCCAGCTAGCACCCAGGCCTGAGTCTGGATGCACTCAGTTAGCCAGATACGTTGAAGCAGTCGAAATACCTGCTCCTCTTCCCATGAAAATCGGAGTGGAACCACGGAGAACGAGTCAGATGGGCGAGATAGATGAGAGGAGAACAGAAAGAAGAGGACGACTATAAAAAAGACCCTCAAGGATTGAGAGTGAGAGATTGGAGAATCACTTTACTCTCTTACGGAAGCGAAGACTACTATTTCTAAGCGATCTAGTCAAGCAAGTCTAATTAGTCAGTCTGATCTAACCTACCAGACTTGACCCAGTCGTTCAATTCTGTCCTCGTCACCACCGTCACTCTGAACATTCTACTACTCTTCCATCCATCACTATTTCATTATTTACATCAAAGTTTTATTACTTTCAATTAATTTTTGTTACAACCTAACTAACTTGAGCATCAGAGTCCTTTTGGCTAACACCCCAGGTGCTCCCAATTGAACTCTTGTCTCTTTCTTTGTTCTTGACAGGTTGCTGGTGCCCATTTAATCAACTGTAGGAAATCACCTCTATAGGAGAGATATGTCTGAAGCTCCAGATCCTCGTAACTCAACACATGAGTCACATCTAATACATATTTTTGAAGTATCAAAACATAGAACACATTGTGTACGGCCAACAGTGCCGGAGGTAAGGCCAATCTATAGGCCACCTGACCGATCATCTCCAGTATCTCAAATGGCCCCACAAATCTAGGGCTCAACTTGCCCTCTTTCCCAAATCTCCTCACCCCTTTCCATGGTGAGACTCTAAGGAAGACATAGTCTCCCACTTGGAACTCCACGTTCTTGCATTTTGGATCAGCATAACTTTTCTGCTTGCTTTGAAAAGCGAGCATCCGAGCCCTGATCTTCTCAATAGCCTCATTGGTCCTCTAAACTGCCTCAGGACCCAAGTATTTTCTTTCTCCTATCTCATCCCAATGAATGGGTAATCTACATTTCCTATCGTACATCATCCCATAAGGAGCCACTCCAATGGTCGACTAATAGTTGTTATTGTAGGAAAACTCTATTAAAGGAAAAAACTTACTCTAGGACCCTTCAAAGTCTAGCACACATGCTCGCAGCATGTCCTCTAATATATGTATCATTCTCTTAGATTGTCCATCTGTCTTAGGATGATAAGCAGTACTGAACTTCAGTTGCATACCCATAGCCTTCTGCAAACTTCCCAAAAACTTGGACGTAAATGTAGGGTCCCAATCTGACACGATCGACCACGAATCCCCATGAAAGCGCACTATCTCTGTCACATAGAGAGTTGCATACTGGTCAACTGTATATGTCATCCTCACTGGTAAGAAGTGAGTTGATTTGGTGTATCAATCCACGATAACCCACACTGAATCATGTTGACCCACAGTCCTGGGTAACCCCACCATGAAGTCCATCATGATGTCCTCCCATTTCCACACTGGGATGTCCATAAGCTGTAATAGCCCTTCCGGTCTCTAATGTTGAACCTTGACCTTTTGACATGTCAAGCACTTAGCCATATATTCTATCACATCCCTCTTCATCCCAAGCCACCAATATAGTGATCTCACATCTTGAAACATCTTTGTGGTGCCTGGATGCAAAGAGTAAGGGGTAGAATGAGATTCATCCAGAATCTCCCGTCTAATAATAGTGTCCATCAGAACATAGATACAACCCTTGTACCTCAGCAAACCCATATCTAACACCGTATAATCCCTAGCCACTTCTGCTAGGACGTCCCCTTTGATCTTTGTCAGTTGCGGATCACCCAACAAACTTACCTTTATCATTTCCAACAGTGTAGAATGTAGTGTAATGCTGGCCAACTGACCCACAACAACTCTATTCTAGCTCTGGTCATATCCTCTGCCAACTCCCTAGATACCTGTCTCGCACTGTATAACAGTCTCGAACCCTTCCGGCTTAAGGCATCTGCCACCACGTTGGCCTTCCCTGGGTGATATAGGATTTCATAGTCATAATCATTCACCAACTCCAACCAACGCCTCTGTCTCATGTTCAGGTCTTTCTATGTGAAAAAGTATTTTAAGCTCTTGTGGTCAGTGTATACCTCAAACTTCTCCCCATAAAGGTAATGCCTCCATACCTTTAATGCAAAGACCACTGGTACTAACTCTAGATCATGAGTGGGGTATCTCTGTTCATACTCTTTCAACTGATGTGATGCATAGGCAATCATTTTCCCTGTCTGCATAAGAACACAACCCAAACCCTGTCTTGAGGCATCATAGTACACCACAAAATTCTCCTAATCTATCGGAAGACTTATGTGGATGCTCAAAATTCAACACCGGTAAAGAACCCACACCTAATGCCTAAGGTCTCCGGAAGGTCCAAGGCAACCATGTTTGAAGTCCATTTGAACCCTCAAATTATTGCTCAAAATGACCCTGCTCAAATTGACCAAAATGACCCAAGCGTCCCGCGCACGCCGCCCGCACGCCGCCCGCACGCGCGCATTCCGCGCGCCTCGCGCCCGTGCCGCGCGCGCCTCGCGCCGCCCTCGCGCCCGCACACCCCGCTCGCACCTCGAGACACCACCAGGAGGCAAGCATCTAGCGGTCCCCAAAAAAAAGCCTCACACAACAGTCATGCCGTGGTCCTTGTGGTGGCCTCCTCTCACATATCAGCCTCGTCCTTAAGGGTGTCCACGTGGTGACCATGGAGCAAGGAGAGTTTGAATACGGTTGGTACGGTGTCCACGCCAGACTGGTAGTGGCAGTACAAGGATGGTACATGGTCAGGACTTCCTCAGCACGCTTATGAGGTCAGTACCTGACAAGTCGTGGAGGCATAATATGGTACCAAGACAATAGCACTTTTGCAGGCCCTGACACGTACTAGAGCAGACCACCACTCTCCCAACACCACTACCACCTGTACTGATATCCTGACAGTGTACTCATGTACTATTTTGTCCTGAGGGACCACTATGTACAAAGGAGCCATTATGTCTCCAATATAAATAGATGATCACCCCTCCAGAGGAGGGGTTGGAAAATTGATTGTATGCAGAGGCTATTAAGCAATATACATTTTTCACTCCATTGTTCATCTGTGTTCATCCTTCCATGAGTTCATTCTAAGTTTTTATTTAAACATCGTTGCATTTACCTTTGAGTTTTCCGACTTAATTTCGTTGACGAGGTTTCACCGTCAACAGTTTGGCGCCGTCTGTGGGAAGAACTAGCATCAAGCCAGTGTTCTTCCATCACTTCCAACAAAGAAAGATGCTAAGACGTTCAAAACGCCTACGGCAAGTACAAGAGGTTGAGGTTCGCCAAGATGGAGTAGAGCGGAGGGCTTCCAAGAAAGACCCCCCTCTGCCCGAGCATGGAGGCGGACCGGAAGAACCTCTTCCCCCAGGGGAGGAGAGGGAAGCATCGTCCCCAGCTATCCAGCCCAACGGAGGTCATTCAGAGCCACTAGTGTATCCACTTAATCGGCCCCGGTTGACCCCACGCTCAGGCCACCAGGACCCCGGTCCCTTGACGCACTGGCCAGGCAAGGGTCCCGGGGTACGCCCGGTAAGTTCCTGCTCAAGGACGCGCTTCTACAAGGACGAGATTCATGAGTTGCGTAAAAAGACTCGAAGGCTGGAAACCATGATAGAGAACATGCAGGAGGTTTTAAATGACCTACTGCAAGGGAAGTCAAGCATACCCCTCCCTAAGCGTAAAGGGAAGGAGTATGAAAAAGGGGAAAGCACTGTCCCCGTAGACGATGGGGGAACCAAAATTTCCACCAGTAAAACCCCCCAGACAAAGTACCAGGAGGGACCTAGGCCAATGAAATGTCCCCAGGAGCCAAGGCGGAGGGAAGATGATGGTCGTAGGAACGAGGCCGAAGTCCCCTCAAAAGAAGCACCCCCTGGCCTAAGAAAAGAGCCCCATGGAGAGAGGTCAGAAGTAAGAGACGTACCCCCCGTGGTTCCCCCGAGGGACACAACCAAGGCAAGGGATCAGCCCGAGAACACGCAAAACTCCTTATGCAAAAAGAGGAGGGGACTAGACACCAAAATGCGAAGCCCTCGGGGCAAGATCACCACTGCACTTGGGGGGCACATGGATGATGAAGAATTTGACCGTGAGTCACCCTTCACAAGGGAGATTCAGGTTGAGCGAATGCCCACTGGCTTCAGAGAGCCTCGCATGACTCCGTACGAGGGAACTACTGACCCTAAATATCATTTAGACTCCTTCAATAGTCTGATGAGGTTAAGGGGGGTCAATAACAGGGCAAAGTGTCATTGCTTCGTCGTTACGCTTAAAGGAGTGGCGTATAAGTGGTTCAAGAGGCTAAGGCTAGGAACAATCAAATCATGGCAACAATTCTCTGATGAATTTCTCCAACAACACCATGCAGCCTGTGATTACGTCATGCCAACTACCAGCCTCGCTAACATAAAACAAGGCGAGAATGAAAGTCTGAAGGACTACATCCATAGGTTCAGTATAGAAGCTACAAAGGTGAGAGGTTTAACCAAAGCGGAGCACAAGATGGCTATTACAGCCGGAGTTCGTCCAGAAAGCAAGTTGTGGGGTAGCATGCTCAAAAGAGAAGTTTCGAAATTGGAAGACTTCTTCAAGAGAGCACAGAAGTACATACGTGTGGAAGAGGGCCATAAGAACTTATATGTGGAAGAAAGCGAACCTTCCTTCAGTTGCCCTACTACCAATACGTCTGAAGATTCCATATAGAAGGGGGCGTCGTGCTAGAGGGGTCGCTAACCAAGCTTGAGATTGAACGAAGACCATCTAGCCATGAAAAGTCCCGACCCGAGGGGAGATCACCTCAAAAATTGAAAAAGGATCTCCAAGGTAGACGCCTGCAAAAAAGGTCTCCAAAGTAGACGCTTGCAAAAAGGGTCTCCAAAGTAGACGCCTGCAAAAAGGGTCTCCAAAGTAGACGCTTGCAAAAAGGGTCTCCAAAGTAGACGCCTGCAAAAATGGCCTCCAAAGTAGACACCTGCAAAAAGGGTCTCAAAGAAGACGCTTGCAAAAATAGTACTATGCCTAATGACGAGAAGGACGCTTCTCGCAAGATATAATAAGCGCGCGCAAAAACATATAAAAGGATAACTAGAACCCAAGGGGTCAATATATCCTTATAGATACGATCAAGGTCCACCAAAGAGAGACCTATCGAACCACCTTTCGCAAGGCCTCCAAAGGACCTCGAGCATGACCAATATAAAAAAAAAAAAAATCTCAGTGCATGGTTAAAATACAAGACTAAAGGTCACTTAGTCACATTATCAGGCTCTGACATGTAAGACTTGTGAAACCAGAAGATTGTCCCAAGGAAAGCATCACCTTACGAGCCGTGAAGTATGGCCTGGCTAGGCTAAGAGGCCAAGCTACGCGTCACGAGAGGACAGGTGCACGAGGCCCTCCCATGGCGAGGCCCCGCTTGTCTTGACGCTAAGAGATGTCGAGGGCACCAGAGCTGTGAATGTAGGAATTCTTCTTTTCTGAATTCCATCCAAGAGAGCAACCCTCGCTACGCGAGGCTCACGACTGGCCTCCTACGCGCATCGTCTCTATGCGAGACATCGCGTCCTGCCTCCAAGTGATCGCATGGGGTGCGACCTCGCTAAACTTCAAGTGTCCGACATGCATAGACTCACGCATCCGAACATAGATCCCAAAGGGTCGCCTAGCTTTGCGAGACATTCTAAGGACCCTGAGTTCGGCACCCTGGAGTTCGGCTGCTAGGCTGGTGACCTATTCTCGCAACATCGTGGCCTTGGCAATTGCCTTCTTCTGCTTTTTCGATGAGGAAGAAATTTTCGCCAAGGCCCTTTCTAACATAGACCTGGTTTCAGCAAGCTCCTAGACCCGAACCACAAGACGGTCCCTCTCGGCATTAGACATGGAAAGGTTATGAGCTAAGTCGGCAAATCGCTAAGCCACAGTATAGGCCTCGCATGGAGATATAAGAATTAAAGAGAATAGTCTACCAGAGCACCTAAAGGTCCTCTCCTAGACTGGGGGGCAAGTGTGGATGCTCAAAATTCAACACCGGTAAAGAACCCACACCTAATGCCTAAGGTCTCCGGAAGGTCCAAGGCAACCATGTTTGAAGTCCATTTGAACCCTCAAATTATTGCTCAAAATGACCCTGCTCAAATTGAGCCAAATGACCCAAGCGTCCCGCGTACGCCGTGCGCACGCCGCCCGCGCGCCCCACGCACCCCGCGCGCCCCGCGCGCCCCACGCGCACCTCGAGACACCACCAGGAGGCAAGCATCTAGCGGTCCCCAAAAAAAAGCCTCACACAACAGTCATGTCGTGGTCCTCGTGGTGGCCTCCTCTCACATATCAGCCTCGTCCTTAAGGGTGTCCACGTGCTGACCGTGGAGCAAGGAGAGTTTGAATACGGTTGGTACGGTGTCCACGCCAGACTGGTAGCGGCAGTACAAGGATGGTACATGGTCAGGACTTCCTCAGCACGCTTATGAGGCCAGTACTTGACAATTCATGGAGGCATAATATGGTACCAAGACAAGAGCACTTTTGCAGGCCCTGACACGTACTAGAGCAGACCACCACTCTCCCAACACCACTACCACCTGTACTGATATCCTGACAGTGTACTCATGTACTATTTTGTCCTGTGGGACCACTATGTACAAAGGAGCCATTATGTCTCCAATATAAATAGATGATCACCCCTCCAGAGGAGGGGTTAGAAAATTGATTGTATGCATAGACTATTAAGCAATATACATTTTTCACTCCATTGTTCATCTGTGTTCATCCTTCCATGAGTTCATTCTAAGTTTTTATTTAAACATCGTTGCATTTACCTTTGAGTTTTCCGACTTAATTTCGTTGACGAGGTTTCACCGTCAACAACTTAGTACCGGAGCTGTGATCAATCGCCGCTTCAACTCCTAGAAGTTGTTCTCACATTTATTTGACCATGCAAACTTCTTATTCTTGCGTGTCAGTTCTATCAATGAGGAAGCAATCCTTGAGAACCCTTCCACAAAATGCTTGTAATAACCTGCCAATCCAAGGAAGCTCCTGATCTTTGAGGCATTCCTTAGCCTTGGCCAATCTTTGACTGCCTCAATCTTGGCTAGGTCCACCTTGATCCCATCCCTACAGACAATATGACCATGGAAAGTTACCTAAGGTAACCAGAATTCACATTTCTTGAACTTCGCAAGCAGTCTGTGTTCCTTCAGCCTTTGTAGAACCAACTTGAGATGTTGATCATGTTCTAACTCTGACTGAGAATAAACCAGAATATTGTCAATGAAGACGATCATAAGCCGATCTAGATAATCTTTGAACACCCTATTCATCAGATCCATAAAAGTAGTTGGGGCATTAGTCAACCCAAAGGACATGACTAAAAACTCATAATGCCCATACCTAGTATGAAAGTAGTCTTCAGTATATCTCCCTCCTTAATCCTAAGCTGGTGATAACCAAATCAAAGATCTATCTTTGAGAATACCGTCTTACCCTGCAATTGATCAAACATGTCATCTATCATTGTCAAAGGATACTTGTTCTTAATTGTTAACTTGTTTAATTCCCTGTAGTCAATACATATTCTTAGAGAACCATCATTCTTCTTTACAAATAGGATTGGTGCACCCCATTGTGAGAAACTTGGTCTAATAAAACTCAAGTCTAACAGCTCCTACAGTTGTATCTTTAATTATTTTAATTCTACTGGGGCCATTTTGTATGGCGCCCTAGACACTGGATCTGTCCCTGTAGCCAGTTCAATAACAAACTCTATCTCTGTGTGTGGCAGAAACTCTGGTAAATCCTTTGGAAACACATCCAGAAACTCATAGACTAGTCTAGTCTCCTCTAGTCCCACGGGCATGACCTGAGTGGTATCTACCATAGTGGTTAGGAATCCTATGCAACCACCTTGCAATAGATCTCTAGCCCTCAATACTGATATCATAGGTAGACGGGGTCCATGCACAGTGCCAACAAATACAAAAGGGTCCTCACCCTCAGGTTCAAAGGTTACCATCTTCCTCCCACAGTCTATGGTTGCCCCATATTTCACTAACCAGTCCACACCCAGAATCATATCGAAGTCAGTCATCACCAACTCTATCAAATCAACTGACAACTCTCTACCCTCCACTATCACTGGCAATGATCTGACCCATCTCCTGGACACTACTAACTCCTCAGTGGGCAATAAGGTCCCAAACCCCACAACATAATAATCACATGGCCTACATATTCTATCAATAATCCTACTAGCAAAAAAAGAGTGTGTAGCACCAGAGTCAATAAAAATTGTACAAGAGGTTCCAGCACTAGAAAGCTGACCTACGACTACTGAGGGAAGCCTCAGCTTTTTCCTGTGTCAATGCGAGCATTCGAGCTGGGGTTGAGCTGTCTGCCTTTCTTGGTTCTTCCTATCTTGCTTTTATGCAATCTTTCTTTAAATGTCCCACTATCCCGCACAAAAAGGAGGCCTTTGCTCGACATTCTCCTTTATGGCACCTCCTACATCTGGCGCACTCTGGAAAGGTCCCCCAGCCCTCATTGTTGCCCTGGCGGCCTATCTGTATACCACGTGGTCTCCTATCGGGGTCTAGAGCTGGAAAGGCATCTGGAGCCTTCCTTTTTTTATCATTGGGGCATCCGCCCCTGCCTGAACTCATAAATTGAGGGTCTCACCCTCCTAGTGTCTCTCCTTGCAGCGTTTGCGCACCAGATTTTATTCTCTGTGCTCTCAATTGTGAGTGCCTTCTAACCAACCTGTGCATAAGTAGTCACTCCTGGCACAGTAGTGATACGAACATCCTGTGTTATCATAGGCAGTAGCCCCTGGAGAAACATCTCCCTTCTGGTCCCATCAGTTGGCAACAGTTCCCCAGTAAACTTTGCCACTATAAAATTTCAAGGCATAATCGGTAACTGACATATTGCCCAGAAGTAACCTGCTGAACTCTTAAACTTTTGCAGCCCTGGTGCCATCATTGTAATATTTCTCATTAAAAAATTTCCAAACTCTACCCAATCTAGGGTATTAATGTTTCTGGTTTAGGATATCACCTCCCACCGAATTCGGGCATCCTCCCGAAACATGTATATGGCACAGGCCACCCTTGCATTACCAAACACACTCATGAAATCTAGGATGGTGGTAACTGTAAGACCTTACTTCCTTAGAGCCGTTACTATGTGAGTTAAAAATGTGCCCTTTGCTCGCTAATCGAGGTTATAGGTTAAAAGTGTGACTAAATTGTAATAAAACTCGTTTAATGACATTAATTATAAAAATTTGGACATTCATTCAAATCATAAAATGTTATATAGTAGGGATCCTAAAATACTTTTTAAAAAATATATTACTCAAAAATACAATTACAGTCGACCTAAGCGACAAAGCAGTTCGTTACAGTACATTCCCCAAAATAACCCTGGTCATGGCAGGCAGGTAGGTCGAACATGTTCCCTTCACTCCACGCTCTCCACGCCCTTACCTGCACCATAGAGCACACATGATCCGAAGCCCAGCAAGAAAAATCAACATATATATCACATAACATAACAATCCACAGTATGCAGCAAAATAGCCAACATGCTAAACACATAGCGGCCTACGTCGTCCTAAGCGCTTTACCAGGTCGTGGGTTTGCAGTCTTCACTGAGTGGGTAGATTCAGCACCCTAGGAGGGTCTTGCCCTAGTGGCCTGCACTCAACATGCTTAACATCGATCCCGACCCCTTTCCTACCCGACTTCATGCCATTCTCGACCTTCGTCGTTCCCGGCCTTCGATGTTCATTCACAAACATGCATAACATAGCATAATAATCACAAATATCCACACATATATTAAGCATAAAAAATAGGGCCGCACCCTAAAACACAAGCAATAGGGTCGTGCCCTGCTCTACGGGTACAACAATTTTCTTATCTGTGTCCTGAGCTCATAAGCCAATGCGATCCCGAGCACAGTCCCCTAATCTGAGCCTCGTTGAAAACCTAGTCACAACGCATTCATAATAACCATCCATCAAGTCCTAAACCAATAAATAACTTCAGAATATTAATCTAGCCTCTTGGACCTTAGATTCTACCTAACCGGGCAGTAGAATCTTTCCCAGGCCTTAACATTCGAGTTCCCGAGCTAAAAACCTCCATTTACCCTTTCATTCCATTTAGGGTCGCCACATGCCCTCTAGGGTCACGGTGCACCTACAGGTCAGAGAGCATAACTCTCCTTGCTGAAGGACGCGAGACGCGGTGCGCCTCGCCTGTGCCACGACTCCTAGATAAACTTAGAGGCTCCTCCAGCATCTTCGAACACGCTGGTTGCGGCTCAGGCCCCAAAAACCCAGAAATCCACCATTTTCCTGTGTGTTTTCCTCAAGCCTAAACCACTAATTGACACCCCAAACATCAATTAAACCTAGAATTTAGCCCATATTCCCAATCCATACAGCCTAAACATCCTAACAAACCCATAAACGATCCATAATCCTCACCAACACTCAAAATCAAACTTAAAGCTTAACTCTCATGCAACTTCCAATCCATGGCAGAATTCAACAGAAAAGATTAAGTTTAGGATCTTACCTCTGAGATGTGTTCAACTTTGAGCTAATCCCAAAGCACAACAAGTCTAATCCTTCAATCTTTTACCCTAGAATCCTCCAAGTTTCATAAAAAATTCTCCAAGCTTCATAGCGAGGGAGAGAGAGCCAAATGTGAGAGAGAGAAAGCTGAGAACTCTTGCTTTTCTTCCAAGTGATTCTAGATTCTAGCTGCCCAAATGCTTAGGTCTATCCCTTAGCTAAAAAGTCCAAAATACCCTTAAGTAATTGCTAAATTGCTATCCATTGCCCGGTAATTTCCAAACATATAATGTATCCCAAAATACCCCTAGGCTCTTCCCGAGCCGGGTATTCGACCCTGTTGTGACTATATATCTCTTCCGGTCCCTAGGACTATCTCGAATCGTGCATCACAATTATAGCACCACACCCACGTGGTCTCAATCACAATACACACATATATCACATTTTGCCCTCAACGGGCTAAAATTATAGACTTGCCCCTAATAAACAAATAGGCCCCACATGCATATTTAATTCACCTAAACATGCATTTCTAATCATTTTATTCACATATTAGCATAATAAAATCAATTATTGCACTCTCGGCATGTTAATCAAGGCCCTAAATCCTATTTGCAAATTTAGGATGCTATAGTAACCATGCTCATCCACTGTTCGGCCTTAGCCGGATCTGCACTGCCTCAAAGACTGGAGGGTGTTGTTTCCTGAACCTTTCATAAAGAGGTTCCCATCTGTTCCCAGACTCTAGCGGTTGTTCTATTGTTGGCACCATCATAGGTGGTACCTCTAGCAAAATGTTCCCTGCAGGAACTTGTTATTGTCTCAGAAGGCAGATTTCTTCTTCCTGCCTCAATAGCCTAACTTGCATATCAGAAAGCACTTGTTGCCAGTTCTCCAGAGCTAGTGGAAGGTTATGACCCTGATTATCATTCTGGCCAATTCTATCATTCTAGCCCTGATCATCCTGGCCAACTAATGACTCTATCTTCCTTAGAAGCATACTAGCAAGCTTGTACTTTACTACAATAATCAATTCGGCCAGTTATGTAGTAATTGCTAAACCTCTTGCTGCCTAACGGTCCAAGACCAAACAAACACACAAATGCAATGCTAATAAGCATGCCAACACATACTATATTCAATTATAGCGCTAATAAGCACTTCCTAATATTCATCAGCAAATAACGATGCTAATAAGCATTTTACGGCACTCATAAACAATTTTCAGTGTTAAGAAACATTTTCTGGCATACATGTATCTATGACAACGCTAATGAGCACGTCCTGACCTACATGTCCATATAACAACGTTAATGATCATTTCCTTTGCTTTCACAAGTAATATCAGTGCTAATAAGCACATTCTAATCATTCATGCAATAGCCAAGGGCAAGGCCCTATCAGAATATCTCATGCTACCTAATGACGGAGGCAGATAAGGCATTTATATCCTATTTAAGCAGTTAAACACATAACCACATAAATAGTTACCAAACCCTGAGTCAAGCTTGTCTTTAGTAGCGAGTGTACATGCCCAGCTTGTCTTTAGAAACCCTTAACCTTGGCACGCTCTGATACCAAGTTGTAATGCCCTAGTTGTCCAAGACCATTACACTGTGTATTTTAAATAGTGCTAGGCTCGCTAATCGAGTCATTTGGCCATAACGTGATTAATGGTTTAGGGTTAAAAAATTTGGTCAAAAGGAATAGTTATTTCGTTAAAATGTTAAGTTTTACATGGGATCCCATAATAAACATTTACAAAGTTGTTTACATTTTCGAAAGGGTAATTATGATTCAAAAGTTACAACACGCCGACCTAAGCGGAAAAAATAGGGTTTAACCCTAGTACCTCTGATCAACCTTGGCCGTGGTGGTCAAGCGACCGCATATGTACACATCGCCACTGAAGCTCTCCAACTCAGGGCTGGTCCAGCTTCCCTTTCCCCTTACCTGAAAACATAGCACCCATGAGCCAAGGCCCAGCAAGAAAACTTAAACATGATCATAAGTGTTGAATAACACATTACCGAACCATAATAAGCATGCCTAGCAGTAATAACCCTATTGCTAAACCGATCATAACCATAATCTGGGTAGTAAGACAATTCATTCCCGAGCCCTAGAGGTAACCTAGGCATAACCATATTAAATGATATTCATCAATACGAGTAAATAAAGGCTTCTGGACTGAGTCCTAGCCTCTGGGACGTAGAATTCTACTAAACCGGGTAGTAGGATCGATCTCGAGCCCTTAGGTTTGAGTCCCGTCACTTAAAACCCACTTTTGCCAAAATTCCTATCTTAAGCTGCGACGCCTGTCAGAGAGCCCAGCTCTCTTTTTCTGAACACGGGCCGCAGCGCAGCCCACAGGCGTCACGATGCAAAGGCGGTGCAGGGAATTGCCTAGGCTCCTAGGTTCATTAGGGCCACGGTGTGAACCCGCGAACCCAGCTTTTTCCCACATTTTCTGAACCACAACACCCAAAATCACCTCCCAAAGTTGTGCCAAACACACAATTGAATCCCAAAACACTTTCAATAAACTATAAACGTCACAACCATACTTTAAACTCAACAAATTGCCCACAAAAGACAAAATTCAACTTAAAGTTTCAAAACCCAAAATCCTCAAAATCTCAAAGCTTAAACCTTAAATTATAGCTTACCTCAATTGAAAATACAATTCTCGACTAGCCCTTGCTTCGATTCCCAGCTCAAAATCCCTTCCAAGCTCACCAAAACAAGTTTTTACTTCAAAATTCCAAGAACTTCAAGGCACACTAAGTGGAAGAGAAGGTAAAGAGAGAGAAAAGGGAGAGAGCTGCTGAGTTATTGAAATACTTTGTTTTTGGTTTCCTTCAGCTGAAGGGAAGAGTGACTAAGTCACTAATTCTGCACACAAAGACCTAAATGCCCCTAGGCCCAAATTACTCTCTCAAAGCCCCTCAAGGGTGATTCAGTCCTTTACTACTTTTCCCATTAATCATAATTAACATCTCACAATTCCTGTACTCCAATATCCTCGAATAGTTACAAAACAATTTTTTATTACCCGATCAATCCCGATATTGTACTAATTTTTCAAATTACCCCTAGGCTCACCCTGAGCCGAGTATTTGACCTAGTTATGACTAAACCACTAACTTGTTACCTAGGATTGCCTCATGCCGAATAACTCAAATATATCCACATAATAATGTGTTCTCAACCCATAAACATACAAATATACAAATATTCCCTCAACGAGAAAAAATTACTAAAATGTCATTCTAATAAGAAACAGGCCCACATGCATGCAAATACAATCATATATAATAACAAAACTCACATAATCATGCATATTATCACATAATAATACAATAAACCAGTTATTGCCCTCCTGGCCACCTAATCAAGGCACTAAGCCTTATTAGGTAATTAGGGACATTACAATACGTTTATGTGTATTAAATATGCATGTGGGCCCGTTCTTGTTAATAAGTGCATATTTGTAATTTTGACTCATTGAGGGTATACATTTTATTATATGTGTTAAATGATTGAGACCACATTATCATTTGGATATATTTGCAATATTCGGCTCGAGGCGATCCTAGGGAGCGGATTAACGGAATAGTCACAACGGAGTCAAATGACCAGCTCAGGGTGAGCCTAGGGGTATTTTGGTGACTTAGTTCGCATTTGAGATTCATCGGGTAATAGGTAGTTATTTGGTGATTATATGGGCACGTCAGGATCAATTGGGAATTTATGGGACCACTTGAGGATTAGCGGGAATTGTGATAAATGAGGAGTTTTCCCTTAAAGGCATTAAGAGGCTAAGGATAGGTCTAAGGGAATTTTAGTCATTCTCTAGGCTTAGGATAGACTTAGGAGACCTGAGAAACAACCGAAAACCAAAAAAATATCTCTCAGCCCTCTCTTTCTCTCTCTCTCTCTCTCTCTCGTTTCTCTCTTCTCTTCTTGGTTCATTGGAAGATTTTGGAGTTCTTGAGAAGTTGGGCTAAGAAAATTAAACATTAAGACTAAGTTGATTGGGAATTTAGCTCAGGGATTGAAATCCTTTCTAAGGTAAGCTTTACAACTTAATTTCTTTGTGAATTTCCTTGGTTAGCATAGGTTTTCACTAAGTTTTGTTCTAGCCTTGGTTGTTTAGATTGGATAGGATTCTTGGTTAGTTTTAAGGGTAATAATGCCACTTATGTTGTGTAATTGGGAATTCTAGATTGAATTTTGGGTTTAGCTGCTATTTAGGTTGAATTTTTAGTGAATTTTGCTTGGCAAAACGCAGGGAAAATGTTGAAGTTTCTGGGTTGACATGGTTGCGCCGCGACACTGTTCTTGGCCATCGCGGCCCGCATTAAGCTAGAAGGGCTAAGGGGGTTGCTAAACCGTCTTAGCACTGCGGTAGTGAACAAAGCGCACCGCAACGTGTTTCTAGGAAAATGCCTAGGGTGCTCTCTGACTTGTAGAGGGTCGCGACGCCTCTAAGGAGGGCTGAACTCAAATATGAAATGTTGGAAAAATAGAGTTTTTAGGCTCGGGAACTCAAACCTAAGTGCTCGAGAAGGATTCTACTACCCGATTTAGTAGAATTCGATGTCCTAGAGACTAGCATATCATTTTGAAGCTTTTAATTAGTTTAGGTTTTAATTTTTACCCATTATCGCTTTGTGACTAGGTTATATCACTAAGGCTCAAGATGAAGGATCTTACTCGGGACCTCCTTATACTTTCAGTCAGGGACTCGAGGTAAGAAAACTGCACCCTTGTTGTGATCGGGGCTTGGACCCCTGTTAATTAATATGATTATATATGAGATTATGATTATATATGTATTATGAGAATATCTGGATAGGCATGCTTGTTTATGCTGTAACCAATTGCGTGTTCTGCAGTCTATTAATTTGTTTATATTTGATCTGAAACTTTGGCCTAAGGGAGTCGAGGCTGACGTTAATCGTACAAGACGCAGCCTGGCTTAAGTGTGTTGGGGTCAGCTATATAACCAGAGGACTCGGCCTAAGGGCACCGGGCCTGAACGTTACTAAATAAACAGAAGTGTCGTTTGCACTTAACTAGCTGTATTGAATGCTGAGATTGAATTACATGTTGGATTGAGCTGAGTTTCATTGGCTAGCTTATTGCTTATGTTCTATTGTTATTGAATTGAATGGTTTAAGTTTACGATTTATGTATTGATGTTCGTTTGTGTTTGTGAATTAAGTTTTCTTGCTGAGCCTTGTCTCACGGGTGCTATGTGGTTCAGGTAAGGGAAATGGAAAGCTGGACCATCCGTGAGTTGGAGTGCTTTAGGGGCGATGTGTACCTTTGCAGTTGCTCGACCGCCACGGCCAAGGAATCAACAGGGACAAGATCCAAACTTGATTTTTCCGCTTAGGCTGGCTTAAGTTGTAATTATTTTGAGAGTTGTAAATGCCTTGTAAACACTTATTATTTTGGGATCCCATGTACAGACTTAAAACTTTTAATGAAAACAGTTATTTCTACAATCAAAATCTGTTAACCCTAATCTGTTAATTAACCTTAGTAACACATTTATGTCCAAACGACTTGATTAGCAAGTCAATCATTATTTAAAATACACAGTGTAATGGTCTTGGATATCTAGGGCATTACAAAGCATTAGTTTGAAAGTATTATACTTAGCGACAAGTGCATAAGTGTCTAAATAGTCTATACCAGAAATTTGAGTATAACCCTTTGTCACTAAACAGGCTTTGTACCGATTAATAGTACCATTTGAATAATACTTTATTTTGTATATCCATTTGCTACCTACTTTATGATAGCCATGAGGTAGTGAAACGATGTCCCAAGTGTCATTGGATTCAAGGGCATTGAGCTCTAATGTCATGGATTTCTACCATTCAGTTAGTTTAGAGGCTTGAGAAAAACTTGTAGGCTCAGAAATGGCATTAGTAGCTACAATAGCAGCCTGAAAAAAGGTGTGCATTGCTGATATGATAAATAATTGGCAATGGGATGAGCTGTGGAAGAGCTTACAATGTTATTTATATGTATAGACATGATCAGATAGATAGGAATGTCGATTAATTGAGCGACCTGCCCTTGTGGTGTTGTGGTTGTCATTAGGCTGAGAGCCAACGACAGAAGCTTGAAAATATGCTTTGTGAAATTGTTGATGATCATTAGGCCGAGGAACAATTGGTTCATTTTTATCACTTGTAGCTACTTGAAAATCTGTCAAGGATTGAAAACAAGATAAGATAGTGTTAGGAAAAAGTTCATCAGTCAAATTGGACTGATTATTATCCTTGAAAGGAAATATATTTTTGTGGAATATTACATCACGAGATTGGAACTTTTGATTTGTGTGAATGTCAAGTAAGGTATAAGCCTTCATGCATTAAGGATATCCAATGAATACACAAGCACGCGATCGTGGTGTGAATTTGTGTCTTTGACCAATTAAGGTTGAAGCATATGCTAAACAACCAAAAACTTTTAAGTGGTCATAAGAGGGCATTTGCTTGTAAGGTTTTTCAAAGGGACTCTTGTTTTTCAGCAACTTAGAAGGTGTGCAATTGAGTAAATAAACAGTTGTCTTAACAAAGAAACTCCATAAAACCAAAGGAAGATTAGATTGAAGAGAAATAGATCAAAAAATATTTAAAATATGTTGGTGTTTTCGTTCCACAATAGTGTTTTATTGAGGAGTGTCAACATAAGAGCGATAATGTGTGATACCTTTAGTAGCATAAAATGAAGTTAGATTAAGTTCTTTTGCATTGTCAAATCGTACCACCTTAATGTTTGTGGAAAATTGATTTGTGACTAAAGCAAAAAAAATTGGTATGATGGTACCAACATCAGATTTTGATTTTAATAGGAACATCCAGATAAATTGGGTACAATCATCAACAATAGTTAAGAAATATTTGTAACCTTCAATGCTAATAATATGAAATGGGGCCCAAATATCTAAATGTATGAGATATAAATGGGAGCCTTTTTTCTTTAGCTAGATGAAATATATTGCAATGTTTATCATAAGGAAGATAATGACAGTGAGAACTCGTCGACTAAGTTGAGTTGGAAAAATTATCAAGTCAAGGTCTCTAATGGAAAAGTTGTAGAAACTTAAACAATCACTCAAGAACAATGATAGAACAATAATGGAGAATTCAGTCTTTCATTCACACTCAAGCCTTTGCTATAGTAAAATTTCCAACCCCCTTTCAGGTGGTGTTCAAGTTCATTTTATAGTAGGCTCTAATGGCCTTAGGTACATGGTGGTCCAGGAGACCAAGTGGTACATAAGTACTATGTCAGGGGAGTGGCTTCAGAGGTTGTGGTCGTACCCCCAGTACAGGAGCAGGTGTCAGGAGGATGTCTCCAATACTTGTCTGTACCCATGTTTGATGAGTGGTGGCAGGCATAGTGGCGCAGGTGGTAGTGGTGTCGACTCTGACCCTTGGCTGTAGGCGTACGGGCCATAACTCTTATCCCAGCAGTCCCACTGATACCGGTGTCCGTACTCAGTACTAGGTCGTACAAGTATGTCCCATTCGACTTGTACTGGAGCCTCTAAGCATAGGGGTCTCAAGGTGTAAGGAATGGGACCCTTGGTGCATGGCTCTACTCACGTGGCCACTAGGTGACGTAGCTCTCATTCCTTCGCGAGGCCCCCTTGGAAGGCTTATTGATGGCGCGGCTCTCTTGGCTGTTCACGAGGCCGAGTGTGCTGCGGATGTGACCTCCATGAGGCCATGGGCGAGGCCATCATTCGGGCCTAAATGGCGAGGCCACTCTGGAGCCATGGGCGAGGCCATCACGGGGCCTAGATGGCGAGGCCACTCCGTGGGCATGGGCGAGGCTACCACGGGGCCTAGATGGCGAGGCCACTCCGTGGGCATGGGCGAGGCCACCACGGGGCCTAGATGGCAAGGCCACTCCGTGGGCATGGGTGAGGCCACCACAGGGCCTAGATGGCGAGGCCACTCCGTGGGCATGGGCGAGGCCATGGCGGGGCCTAGATGGCGAGGCCACTCCGTGGGCATGGGCGAGGCCACCACGGGGCCTAGATGGCGAGGCCACTACGTGGGCATGGGCGAGGCCACCACGGGGTCTAGATGGAGAGGCCACTCCGTGGGCATGGGCGAGGCCATTCGGGCCTAGATGACGCATGCCCATATTTGCGAGGCCACCTTGTGCGTGCGGGCGTGGCCGAGCAAGGCCACCTGGTGTCTGAGCGTGGCCAAGCGAGGCCATGGCTTCTATGTCGTGTAAATGGGGGCTTCATGGCATCGATCTCATATTTTCCCTTGGTGAGATTTTGAGCATCAACAGAAGAGATGTTGAAAAATCAAGAGTTTTATTGATTTTGAAATTGTCATTGAAGAATGTCCGAGCCGTGAGTGCCACTGGCTCATCAACAAAGAAGTACAAGTAATTGGTTTGTGAGAATGAGAAATGTGACCAATATCTTTTTTGATGTAGTAAAGATTTTCGTGCCTTTCAGCTGTCCCAATCTTCAAAGTCTGCTCCTGAATAATGCAAGAAGAAATGTTAAAAATGAATGTAATGGACTTGTTTTGAATGAATGGGTTATGAAGAATATATTATAATTGAATTAGGGAGCATATAAAACATTATGTAATGTAATATATGTATTAAAGTTAACAGTTCCTATACTTTCAACTTTAACAGAGGTGCCATTAGGGAGATTTACCTATTTAGGAAAATGTTTTGTATCAAAAGAAGTAAAGCAATGCTTGTTATAGCAAACATGATGAGTTGCTCCACTATCAAGGATCCAAAGGATCGATGATGATGAAGCTTTGTTACCAGAAAAATTGGAGCCAGCATACTGAGTTGTAGCAATGGGAGGAGCTCCTCTTTGAAGTTGTTGAGAAAGTAGATACATTAATTCTTTACACTGAGTTGTGAATTGACTCGATGAACATGAATCTAAGAAAGTAGAAGGTTCTTTGGAGGTCACAATATTGTGAATGACTAACTGAGAAGATGATTGAGCCTTTCTTTTATCTCCATATCCTGGTGGAAAGCCATGTAAGAAAAAATATTTGTCAACTAAATGACCAGGTTTGAGACAATGAGAGCAAGTGGGTCAAGGCCTTTTGTTTCTTGATGGTTGTGTTGTATTCAAGGGAGTTGGAGTGGATGATGGACCAGTTTTGGATGTAGAATGAGTGGTTGCGGTGATGGCAGTGGTAGATGAGGAGCCTAAGGTTCTTTGCCTTTCTTCTTGGATGACCATAGAGAACACAGTGTTGAGAGAAGGCAGGGGCTCAATAATGAGGATCTGAGCCAGAATGGGGTGAAAAGATTCATTGAGTCCAGTGAGGAAATGAAGGACTTGCTCTCGATTATGGTAATCCAGATTCTTTTTTGCAGCTCCACAAGTGCATTCAATAAGTTGTTGAAACTCATTCAAATCATCCCAAAGTGCTTTAAGCATGGTAAAGTATGTGGTAACGTCATTAAAACCTTGAAGATGAGAGGTGATTTGTTGTCGGATTTGAAAGAATTGGGGGCCATTGCCATGATTGAATCATTCACTCAAGTCTCTCCAACTCGCAACAGTTGTATCTCGTACATGATGCTCTCTGCAATGAGTTTTGAAACAGAGTGGAAAATCCACGACATAACCATACTGCTGCAAGGTAACCAAGCAGAGAAGAGAGAGCTTTCAGAAGATGGATGAATCATAGAACCGTCAATGAAGGACATTTTGTTCTTGGTTGCATGGGAAATAGAGATTCCACGTTTCCATTGATAGTTAGGGTCATTAATAATTGAAGAAATTATAATCTGACCTGGGTGATCTCCAATGCCCAAATAGAAAGGACTTGAAGAGTCTTCATGGAGAGGTTGTTCACCTTGATGCATAGCTCGAGACTGAGTTGTAGCAGAATCACCATGGAAATGAGCATCACGGGAAAGAGGAAGAACACGCGAATGAGAAGTGGGAGGGAGACGAAAATCTCAGACATGGATGGAGGAACACAATAAGAACTTGGTTCTTGGACTAGTTTGACGCCATGAGGAAGAGAGATTTGGGTTCTTGGTCTTGCCATGGAGGAGCATAAGCTTTTGAAGAAGGAGAAATTAGGGTTTCTCTGATACCATAGGAAATATAGAAATCAGAGTTTGAAAAGAGGAAAAATAAAATTCTATGTATTAGAAAGAGTACAAAGACACATAATATATAGCTGGCGTTTGACTGTTACGGTATTACACAACAGTACCACAAAATGAGTCACTACTACAATAATAGCCTTTGACTTCGGTTTTTTAGGCTAATAGACTTCGGTTCTTGCTGTAATAGAAACCGAAGTCAATCCATGCGAAGTTAAAACCTTGCAATAACTGAAGTTAAAAATTAAGAATATACTTCGGTTATTAAATGAAAACCGAAGTCTATTCTTACCTTTAACTTCGGTTTTTATGTAATAACCTTAGTTAAAGAGTTCTAGCGTGAATATAAAAACATTTTAACTTCGGTTATTACATAAAAACCGAAGTTAAAGGTATGAATAGACTTCGGTTTTTATGTAATAACCGAAGTTAAAGGGTTATTTAAAAATATTATTTTGTTTTATAATAATCGAATTGTATGTATATTTTTGTTTTGTAATAACCAAAATATATATATATTTGTTTCATATTATATAACCAAATATTTATTTTAAATTTAATATTTAAAAAACTAATTTAGTTTAATATAAATATTTTTTTTTATTTCCTTTACTAACATTATTATGATTTAATTAATCATTTGCATAAATAAAATTCAACAAGTTTGTAATCTTATAAAAATATTCATATACTAAACATTCATTCTTTTGTCTAAAAAAAAGACATAGTATTCATACAAATTGATATAATTATAAGTAGCTATAAAATTAAATTCACCTAATAATAAATAAAAGTTGTCAATCTTGCTAACCATTTATGTTATATTGGGAGAAGGTCATCGATCTCACTGTACACATTTTTCCCATCAAACTGTAAAATTGAAAAATAAAAATTAATGAGCATACTAATTATTTTATAGTTTATCATAAGCCTGAATAAATTATAAAAATATAAACAAACCTACTTTATTTTTTTAGGACTCCCACCGCATTTGCTACCCTTACAAGATCCCGGATGTATTTTAATACATAGAAACCACATTCATGACTCTTTGGCTATTTTGGGCATTGAATATTGCATATCTTTGTAAACTTCCCAAGCATGGAATTTGAAGAAACTCTTTCGTGTGCACTACATTAAGAAATCAAAGATGTACAAAATTTAATAATTTAAACTTGAAAATTTAAGAAACATAATTTTAAAAATAAAATTTATCTCATCATCAATGCATCAATTTGTGGAGGTCGTTCATGTACTTTTAATGGGTCCAGAAATATGACATTTCCTTGTGGCATAGCGATCATTAGCATCCAATGTTGACTGAAATAATAATTAAGTTAAATTAATTAAATGATTATATGAAAAAGAGTACTTAAAGTAGTTTTAGGTAGTTCTTACTTCTCGTTCCAAGGAATACAGTACATTTGTTCTGGTCTATCCATTGTCATCAACCATTTGGCCATAATTGAAGTTGTACGCTCTGCATCTTGTGCATTGTTATTAATAAGAAGCTCAGTATAAAAAATAAAAATAAAAACTTGAAATAGACACATGTATTTTCGTAAAGGTTCTCCCAAATGCATCTGTAAAAACTTCTCAAGTATTAAATATTTTTTAAACATTTCGGCAGAGTTTCCCCAATAAATAGGACTACATAAATCTATTAACATTCAATTTACAACTAAAATATTCCACAGTTAGCAGAGGAGATAAGCAGAATCATGTCATATTTATCTTAAATTAAAAATTAAGTTGAAGTTGAAGGGATACCTCATGCCAAAAAACATGCCTGAGCCTCCAATATTATCCAAAGTTGTTACTTGCTCTACTTCTTCTGAAGTGATGAAGATGGACTCGCGACTCATAAATGATTGGTCAACGGGAATTACTACGACTCATGTTGTTCCTTTAATCGAACATTATTCATTCACAATAAATCTAAGACTAATGTGGATGCGATTCATTATGTGAGCATTAAATAGTTGGGGTTCTATTTCAACTTCTCCTACATTGATGTGAGATCCAGCTGATGACACATGTGGGCTACACATGTATTTATGTTTTGCCTTGGACACACTTCTTAACATTGCAGGGTTCTTTTGTAGGGACCTTGTATAATATAATTTAAATCATTAATACTATATACATATATATGACAAATGAATAAAGTGATGAATTATTTTATACCTCATAAGTCATAATTAAAAGTTTCGGCCAAGGAAGGAATGTATCGGCCGTATCACGAACATATCGTTTCACAAACTGCAATTGGGATTTCGTAATAACTTAATTATGAGCGCCAGACCAAAAAGCAAAGTTAAAAGTCTTTTAAAAATTTTAACTTTACTTTTTATGTATTTCCCAATATCCTTATGTGTAAAAACCAAAGTTAAAACCTATTTTTGTTGTAGTGAGTTACTAACTTTTTGATAAACATAACAAATTCACCACTGAATATAACCACTCTTAATAGAAACTACAAGTTTATAGTGAGTTAATTTTCAATTGATGATTAATTACATTTAACACAACTATTTAAGGGTTATTTTGCACGCATCAATACTGGCAAATGATAACATTTCGTACATTAGGTATATGTAATTTTAAGGCACTACTAATTTAAAATGAGTAGTCCCACTAAGTCACTAGATTTCAAGATGCAATTAGTATAGTTTGGTTTCCTTGGGTGAGGATTCAATCATTATGTTACTTTGAATTTCACTTCAGCTTTCAAACCAATGCAGATCGACTAGAGAGTCATTATTATAAAAATGTTTCAACAACAACACAAGAGCGTCAAGATGGCCGAGTTGGTCTAAGGCGCCAGTTTCAGGTACTGGTCCGAAAGGGCATGGGTTCGAATCCCATTCTTGACAAATGTAATTTTTATTTAATTTTAATTTTTTGCTTTGCTGGGTATAAATACGAAGAATATTATCCCAAACTATCATCAAATGGTAAACATTAACCAATATTGACTTATTAAGAATAACATTGTAACAGAATGTACTTATATATCCTTAGCTGCAGTTTGCTTGTTAAAATCACCCCCGAAAAAGAAAAATATTACACAAACTTCTCAAGTCCTATATATATAGATTCCTTTACCAAAAAAAAACACTACAATATCCTTAAAAAAAATAGCAACTTTAATTGAGTCAATTATGGATCCCACTCCCCTTATCGGATCCCCCAATTAAACCTTCCCTCCTCATCTTCTCCTCTTTAGCTTTCCTGCAAAACACCACCCAAGAATTGACCTCAAGAGATATACAAGCGCCGATCAACGTAGCCAAACACAGGCAGTACCCCAGCTTAGCGTACGACCTCCCTTGACCCATTACTTCAAACCCTTGGAAAACGTTGATCACTCCCAAAACGACACACGCGTACCCAACAAAGTGGTGATACGACTTCCAATACTTCCTGAATTTGTTTGTCGTTTTTGGACGAAACAGCAGAGCCAATGTCTGAAGCGCTCCCAGTAAGAACGCCGCGAACCCCAGCTTCCGGTGAAGCCCGTACTGGACTCCTGGTGAGAGATCGCCTAGCCGTATCCCCACGGCAAATCCCACCGTTCCGAGCACGAACCCCGAGAGCTGAATCCCCATGTGGACGTAGAACCAGGTTGGCCCGATTGACTGTATGTGTCTCAAGTACCGCGCTGTCACGGCGCCGGTCGGGAGTAAGATACCCCAGGCGATGGCATTAATGATGCCGTGGAATGTCCTTAAGGTTACGACGACGCCGTTTCGCTGGCCTCCGGCAGTGGATCCGGATTCGACGTCGATGGTGGCGGTGGAAGAGAGGTCATCAGCGTTGGTTGGGTGGATCGTCGGGGAGTAGCCCTGGACGTAGAGGCCTCGGTTCCAGACGTGATGAATCCGAGTCCGATTCGGAGCGAGCTTGAGGGTGGCGAAGATCTGGACGGCGGCACCGGAGTGAACGGTAGCCAATTTTCCGCCGTAGAGGGTGGCGGATGAAGAGAGGAGGTGGATGTCGAGAGGGCGAGAGAGGAGTGGGGTGCGCTGGAGCTTAACAGTTGGGTCGATTACGTAAGGAAGTAGGACGATCTGGCCGGAATTCGGATCGGGAAAGGCAATGAGAGCTCGGGTTCCCGTCATCTCAGAGGAGGCGGGGTTGATGCCCCAGCCGACCCAACCGGAGGGAGAGATGAAGTTGCCGAAGAAGACGAGGTCAAGAGTGGCGTTGTGGGGGTGGAAGGTCCAGGCTATGGAAGCTTGTTGGGATGGGAGTGTCATACATTTTTGGAAGGTTTTTGTTGGAGTTTGGGTGTTGCAGTGGGACGAAACTGCATTGTTGGGGAAAAAGATGAATACAATTATGGTGATAGTGATGAAGAGATTCATATTGGTAGGGAGAAGTGAATGAATGAGATATGAGCTTTTTTGAGATTTTATGTGTTGAAGACTTGGAGTTTTTGTGATTAACAAGTGTTTAATAATATTATTGGACGGTCGTGAAGATGATGATTACTACGTATAATGATGATATAGTGGAGGAATGTTGAGAGTGAACTTAGCTTTGAAGTAAAGCTTATATTATTTCCTTTTGTTTGGTGGTGAAAATACAAAAATAAGATGTGATAATGAAGCTCTCTCCTTTTTCTTATACAATTAAATATAAGATTAAATAGCATTTTAAATAGCTAATGTTGTAAAAATACTTTTTTTTTCTTTTATAATAAAACTTCTTCATTAATTGGAAATATCTTCCAACAAAGTAGATAATACATTATAATGAACATCATCCCCTCTAAAAATACTATCTTTTATGAGTCAAGTTTACCGCACGCTTGACAAACTCGATGTCAATCTCTTAACTCCGAAGTTATATATTGTAAAAATACTTAAAGTTATGAAGATGTAGCATTTTAATGTCTAATTTTTATTTTTAGAAAAATACTTAAAATTTTTAAAATGTAGTATTTAAATACTAGGACAGTTAAAAGTAACTTTATTCAATTCATTTTCTCCAATTTTAAAATTTCTTAGCTATGTGAATTTTTTGACAGCATGATCACTCGCCAGAAAAGAATTAGTGTAGGAAAGGTGGCATCACCTTCTCCTTATATGAGAAATGAAAACAAAAAGACGAAGTATAAAAAAGAAGGACGGACTAATATCTCTTTTATATAAAAAATGTGTACATATCAGTTTGTTTCGTTAACTTTAATCAAATAGAATATATTTTAAAAATTAATGAAAAATAAATATTTATTAATTATATTAATATAAATTCAAAATTAAAATGTTATAAAATATTATTATTATTATTATAATAATATATAATACAAAATTATGTTTTAATAATTATATTAATAATATAAATTTAAATGTTATAAAATATTATCCTATATTTTTTACTAATTATATTAATATAAATTTAAATATTATAAAATATTATTATTATACTTGAATTTAGTATAAATGAGAAATGTGTATAATTTTATAGAAAGATGCTTTGTTCTCTCATACATACTAAATAAAGAGCATGACCACAGTATCAATTGCTTCACGTAATCTTAGTTAGATATAGCTAGCAAATTTAAACGCTAGAGTTACGCTCATGCATGGTTATTGGCTATTATGGGGCATATATAGTGAAAAAAAATTAAGGAACTTCAAGTTTACTAGTGCCAGCATTACGTACGGATAAGATATATAATAGTAACTAATTGAATTAGTGTAGACTCACACTCTTTCCTTTCTAAAATATATGGACGAAATATATAAATAAATAAGTAGATAGATTAAGAGCTATAATAGTTACCAGAAATTAAAATAGGAACAAAATTACCAAATTAAATTATTAGGATGAGTTGTGGATTATGTAGCTCTCTTTAAAACGTTTGTGATACTTCTCAAAATTGTGCAAGTAGATTATGAGTCTTGTCATCCCTAGGATAAATAACTCAAATATACTTCTATCTTGGACCTCCTATACATTGTAGAAGAATGGAAATACTAAACACCTTGATAACACTGCTGCTCAAAAACTATATGGAAAATAATGTTTTTTTTTTAAATAAAAAAAGAGATGTTTCTCTCCCATTGGTTCTGTTGCATTGTATAGAGACAATTGATAGAAAAAAAAAATAGGGAGAAAAAGGTTGATGGAGACGTGGGAGGAGAGTTTGAGTTGTGTCAATTAAAACAAAGGAGAAAAAGTATCGTTTACTTTTCTTTAAACATGTTTTATTTGACTTAAATTACTTAATTAAATAAAAATATTTAATTTATTAAATGAATTTTCTTCAAAAAGAATAAAGTGTCACATCACACCAACCAGCTAGCTCAATTCGGACGAACGGCAGTGACACACTCATTTGTGGTGGTCAAGTGAGTTATGGTGTGTCTCCTCCCTCTCCCACATATAAGGGTACCCTTTAGGGCACAACCCAAGGCTAGAGTCTCCACCTTCTATACACCTTCAAAGAAATGCTTTCATTCCATGTGGAACTCTTTCACTAAGGAGACAAAAGGACACTTTTTCTATTTTTAATAATTCACTACAAGAAGTTCTACCAATCCCCCACTTGAATTTCAGAAAATATTTTCATTGAGCAGTATCGTAAAAAAATAAAATATTATGCATAAACAAATGTATCTTTCGACTTGAACCTTTGTGTAGTGAATACAATTTAGAATATACTAGAGTTACTTATAGTCTAGAACTCTATTTCTAACATCGTACTACGCACAACCTTTCTAGGGTGTAGTAAAAAAGTATGTGCTTTAATGGGCATGTACATATATCCCATTATAGTGAACACTTTAGAAATTTGCCCAAAATTTCATACGAAACAACCTCGCTTCCACATTCACATAGGTGGGTCTTGAAGTAGCTGGGTACTCCACTCCACTTGGAGTATCAATTTTTGGAAATTTATGAGTTTATACTTTCTAAATCAACAATGAATAATGAGAATAATTCAATATTACAAATTCTAGATGCTAATCAAGAACCTTATTCAAAGTATGAATGCAAATCTTGATAATCAAAGACCCATATTCAATGTATGAATGAAAATCTTGATATTTAAAGGTTATACAATTAAATTATTATAACATAGATCAAGAATCATTTAATCATCAAAAATAACAATAATGAACACAATTAAAGAGATAAAGCACAATGGAAGAACACAATAACAAAGTTAAGTATTAGAGAGACACACCTTGCTTTGAGCACTGGAATCTTCAATTTGGGGAACATTTAAGGCTTATACATGAATTAGCATCGTTGTCCAGAATCTATATTCCAAATCTTCCCTTTGTTGCTTGAAGCTTCACTGTAACGTCCTCCTAATCCAGGACCGTTACACAGTGTACTTTAAATAGTGTTGACCTGTGAAATTGGCCAACGGTTGTATGTACAGCATACGACACATTTTGAATGAAATAAATATAATATACAACATAGTACAAATATCTTAAACAAACGCACATAAATTTTATAGTGGTTCAGCCCTATTTTGATGAACAGTAATGTTGACGCCGTTTTTCGTCAAACAGTGAAAGAAGAGCACATAAACAATAGTTGATAATGGCCAATTGAAATAAAACAATGTAAACACACGATTTTTACGTGGTTCAGCAGTTAAATCTGCCTAGTCCACGAGTCTTTGTTATTAAACTCAAGATTATCTCTAGGAATTCTTCAAGAATGAATTCTCCAGAGTTTTCTCTCAATGATCAGAATTTCGGTCCTTTACAATGGTGCATGGCCTCTCTATTTATAGAGAAGGCTGCAGAATACTATCCCACATATTTTGGGTAGTTACTCTTTTTGTATAAATAAAATAAATGGCTTTAAATGCCTATAATCAGATATAAAAGGAAACGTCCCCTGAAGACCAGGAGACGTATAACTGACCAAATAATATCCCACGATTCTAGGGGATTTACAATAATAAATGAGGATTACATCTCATATTTATAACACTTGTAGATATTCAAGGTGGTTATCGCGTATCTCTAAGGCTTTAGCTTCCCAGGTTTCCCGTCATCTATCGAGCTAGAAACATCTCCCGATGCCACATGGCTTTCGAGATCGTACGTGCGTCAAGCTCGGGACCCCTGATCCGAAGTCATCCCTGAAGATGAGTGCGTTCCCGGAGCTATTTTTCGAGATCATGAATACTTCGAGGTCACCATACTCAAGGTCGTCTATATCCTGCAAGCTCGACATGCAATCCTGGAGCATGTTTCCAACCTTATGAGTCCACTTATTTGCGAATCCAACTTTCGAGGTCATAATTAACATAGCTCGAAATCTGGGTGTAACATCTTGCCCCCTCAAAAGTATTTGTTCGAATCCCAATAGAAGGAAACTTTTGAACTACTTTCTTTGAGAACTGTACCGTCATACACTCTTGAAAATGGACACGCGTCAATTGGGTATTGCTCATTTTTGGTACTTGAGTACCTTGGAAACACACCCACGATCGTCCGTCTGACACCTTTTCGGCGCCATCTTGTCATTGATCCCTGACCATTGGATTTTGCAAGGATTTTGTTCAACGTTCCAGATTAATTCCTTTTTCCCACCTATATATACAAGACCCCACTCTTCATCTTCTTTTTCACTTTTGTTCACCATAAGCAAGAAAAGAAGAAAAAAGAAAACCAGAGACCTTCCTAAAAAGCTTCTGTCCCACGCATGTTTTCTCGGCCAAAGAAACAAAGAAATCCTGGTCTGTTCGAGTCAGTGAGTTCTTATTTGCTACCTCTTCTTCAATCGACAATCTCTCTGCCGTCGCCATTATTGTGTAAGTAAGCAATCTTTGTTTCCCATTTTGTCAGTTTTTATGCAAACTGTTCTTGCTGTGTATGTGTATATACTAGTTTACATCCTTAGCATAATACGATAGGAGGTTTTGATTCGATAGACTCTTATGCTTTTTAGACTTCCGTACTGGATTTACATCACTGGCTTATACCCAGTTTTCATATTTGAGTGAGGTTCCAATTTTCTGGGTTTTGAAAATTTTCTTAGGCGACGTTTCTTGTACACTAATTTTTCGGGTAAAAAACATGGGCCTTGATAAATGCACGAAACCCAAGGTTGCCTTTCCTGGTTAACCGCCACTTTCTTTTCCCTTGACTTTCGGGATTTTCAAAAAATTATCCACGCTCCTTTCTTTTTTCGTGGAACGCACGCCCTGACTCTTCAATAAGGGTCTTGATATTTAGCTTATTTCGCTCCTAAACCCCGAGCTCGTAAGTTCGAGCTCAGACTCTTGCATGCCTGGCCCTCACCATTTTTTATTTCTCGCTAGATGTCACAGAATCTGGAAAGACGGTGGGGGTCGTTGCTGGCACTCCCTTACGAGCCAAAATCTTCGAGCCCAGAATCGTTATTCGCCCGTAATCAACGTCGGATAAGAGAATACGAGCTTGCGCGCGAGCAAGAGGACATTCGAGCTCACTACCGCCGCTTGATTGACGAGGTCATAGAGGGGAAGAGGAGAGTTCTTCGAGAGGCCCTCTATCCGGAATCCAATTCAGGACCTAGGCCGATTCCTCTCGACCCTTCGTTAAAGGTTACTGTCGCGTACCATCCGGGAGAGCTCAAATTCTCACTAATGGGGGAACCTTCCTCCTCGCAGCCGGGGTGAGAAATATTTGAGGCCGAACACTACTGGAGCTCGGTTACCACAACTAGCCAGATAAGTGACATCCTGGCTTTCCACGGCCTTAGCCTGTCGGGCTCCCTGAAGTGTCGACCTCCGGCCAACCATGAACGAAGCTGCTTCGCCCCTGGGGGCTGCGACGCCAGTGTGAAATACGCGGCCTGGAGCCAGGAACATATGAGGGAAGGAGCTCTGTTGCCCTTGAAGTCTTTTTTCAAAGACTTCACGGATTTCGTTGGGTTGGCTCCGTTCCAACTCAACACCAACTCTTACAGGGTACTGTCTGCCCTGAGGTCCTTATACCACGAGATGGGGTGGAAAGGACCTTCGCCTCAAGAGATCTTGTATCTCTTTTGTCTGAAAAGTAACCCCTCCCGAGCTCGGGGAGGGGATGGCTTTTATTACCTTTCGAGCTATCTCAAGGAGAAGAAGGTCTTTGAAGATCTTCCCAATCATCCGCCCGATTTCAAAAGGGCCTTCTTCTGGACAGATGGTCTGCCCCCGTCTCGACACTATTCGTTCAGGCGGATTCGTAAGTATTCTTGTTATCTTTATTTCTGTGCTCGTGATTTTAGCTCTTAGACCCGTACTTAGTAGAAATATGTTGTCTTTCAGCCAATTTTCAGCGTCCCACTCCCGACGATACAATGAGGGAGCAAAGAGAGACCCTGCTCCAACTCCCACATGGCAGGAGGTCCCTCTTATACCTTCTACACGAGGATAAGCTCCGAAAGTGCGGACTTTTGGGGGAGGGCCAGTCCACCTTTGACTGGTCCAATATAAAATATGAAAACTGGGAGCAGGTGCCAAAGCCCACAGGCGCCCTTCCTTCGAGGAGAGAAACGAGGCTGCCACTTCCAGTTCGCCCAAGGAGCCCGCTGTCTGGGAATGAGGCTAATGATGAAGCCTCGAGCTCGGATTCAGATGAAGGTAAAGTCCTTCCTACCTCGAGAATGTGGTCCCCGACCTTACTAAAACACAAGCCCAATAGGTTAGTCTCGTGCCCACAAGATAGATACCACTTATACATATGGAGTTGGGTAGATGACTGTGTCCATAGGTTTGATAGTGGGCTCGGGAAATACGACACCATGTACACCACGGATGAGATGTGGAACGGGATAGTCGTTCAGTATGGGACCAACGATTATAGGGACCTCTCGAGGTTATCACCCACATATAGGGAAGGCACTCCCCCCGCCTCCTCTAAAGACGGGGGAATTTCATGGTCCCCAAGTTCGAGCTCGGGGGAGAGTTCCAGTTAGGTTTTTTCTTTACCTGGTTTCCCTCTTTTTCCAAACTTATTATCATTGTCTAACTTATTGGAACTGCGCAGGTGCCATGAATCCCGACCTCGACGCTGTGCTCTTTAGCGATGGGGGAGCTGGCGCCCAGAAGAGCAAACGTCCGAGAATACTGCGGAGGTCCGACCGACCATCAAGGTACCCAGACGCCACGAGACGACCCCCACGGCCCAGACTACTGCGAGCACAGCCAAGGAACCGACTGTCCAGGTTAATGCGTCTGGCTCGACCGCGCCCATCTCGCTACCTCCGACCGAAACTCAAATAACAGTTGTTCCGCCCCCGAAGAAACCTTCTATCTCCAAGGTTCAGCTGCCAACGGCCCGAACTCATATTGAGGAGTTCGTGCTCGATGGCGCCGCTGAGACAGAAGGGGCTGTGCTCAGCTCGGATGTCCTTTCTCGAGTGGGTCAGAGCTTTTCTGGCTTCGGCGCCGACCACTGGGACCTCGTGCGCAAGGCCTCGGACTGCAATACTCTTTATGATAAGAGTATCGAACTCACCGCCGCGGTAGCCTTCGCAACTCTATTTTAAATATTTGTGCCTCAGTTCGCAATTCTGATTCGTTCTTTGTGTTTCAGGCCCTTGTCGTTTCAGCACAGCTCAACTATAAGCTGACCAACGAGGTGCAAACGAGCATGTCTCTGGCCCAGAAGTCAAAGGATCTCGAGCTTAAGATGGCTGACGAGCTCAAAGACTCGAAGTCTGAACTTGAAAAAATGAAGACCCGTCTCGAGGAGCTGTTGAAGTCGAATGCCGAGCTTGAGCAGGCAAAGACTTGTCTCGAGAAGGCCAATGCCAAGCTCGAAGAGGAGAAATCTGCCACCTTCGACTTCATGGAGAGCGAGAAGGCCCGCCTCTTGGACGAGTATAAGGAGCAGAAGGAGAAAGCGGTCGACCAAGCCATGTACAAACTTTGGGCTGATAATGCCGACCTCGATACCAGCTTCCTGGGCCCTCTCGAGGCAACATATGTTGAGCGGTGGAATGCCCGGCTTGAGGCAAGTGAAGCTTCTCGAGAGGCGGCTCAGAAGGATAGTCATGCTATTCGTCCTGGGGGTCCGGTGCTACTGATGCTGAGAAGGCCAAGGAGACTCCTCTTCCTTAAATCTGATCTCGGGGAAATCATTTATTGGGGCTGCGTCCCCCTATTTTTGTAACTATCTTAATTTATGCCCACGGGGCTGATACAATTTCTTTAAATATTACTTACATGTGCTTTACATTTCTTGGCTCGAAATATTTTGCACATTTTTTATGGATGAATCATTTATGTTTATTTATTCATACAAACATATCGTGGATTTAGGTTTGAAGCTCAATGCATTCATGCATAGTTTGTTCAAATTATCCGCTTCCGACCTCGTTATTTTTCAAAGTCGGGTATTACTTTAACCATGAACCCAAAAGTACTTATATGGTATGTAATGTGAATGATTTGGTTATATCTTTTTTTTTTTGTTTAGTCACTTTTACTCATCCTCAGTTTTTGTTCCGAGGTTAAGAGTTCGAAACTAATTTTCTTTAAGATATTCCAGCCTCGATCTCGACTTGTTTCGCAATATGTTTAGGTTCCTACTTATCATCGATTAATTTTTTGGTTGGTTTGTTCCAAACCTGTTAAGTTTGCACATCTGGTTAACTCCAAACGTTTTAGGTTTTTGGTAGTTCGGCTATGTCCGAACTATCTAAGCTCGCATACTTGGTTATCTCCAAATACTTTATGTTTTTTGATAATTCGGTTATGTCCGAACTATCTCAGCTCGTGTATTTGGTTATATCCAAATACTTTATATATTTTTTATAATTCGGTTATGTCCGAACTATCTAGGCTCGCGTGGTTATATCCAAATGCTTTTTTTTTTTTTTTTTTGCATATGTTATTTTATTTTTTAAGCTGATGGTATATGTACCAATGATGCCCCCTTAATATCCTATGAGTGTGACCATAGTTTATTAAATTAAGAGAGATTGCATAAATGAAAAGAAATAACATATTTGAACGAAATGGAACTTTTATTTGATGACATTCAAAAACAAATAAAAATCTCATGGTTATAGGCAACACTTTTCCTATACTACTGATAGTAATGTCTAAGGTGTTCGCCATTCCATGCTCGCGGTACTAGGCTCCCGTCCAATCTCGCAAGTTTGTACACACCAGGTCGGATGACTGACTCTATCTGGTATGGTCCTTCCCAGTTCGGCCCGAGCACTCCAGCTACCGGATCTCGAGTAGCCAAGAATACGCGTCTTAACACCAGATCTCCCATTCCGAATTTTCGATCTCGAACCCTCTTGTTGAAATATCTGGTAGTTCGTTGCTGGTAGGCAGCATTTCTCAGCTGGGCCTCTTTTCTTTTTTCTTCGATCAAGTCTAAGGTTTCCTCGAGCTGAGTATGGTTTGAACTTTGGTCGTAGGTCTGAGTTCGGATCGTTGGGATTTCGACTTCTATGGGCAACATTGCCTCGCAGCCGTATGCTAAAGAGAACGGGGTATGTCCTGTCGAGGTTCGGGGCAATTCTTCGAGCCACCGTCCCTTCGCTTCCTCCAACTTTTTCTTTAGTGAACTCTTGAGAGTTTTGTTCACAGCTTCGACCTAGCCATTCGCTTGAGGGTGGGCCACTGATTAAAAACTCTTTATTATACCGTTCTTCTCACAAAAATTGGTGAATAGGTCGCAATCGAACTGAGTTCCGTTGTCGGATACGATCTTCCTCGGTACTCCATATCGGCACACGATGCTCTTTACAACGAAATCAAGGATTTTCTTTGAAGTTATAGTTGCCAATGGTTCAGCCTCCGTCCATTTTGTGAAGTAATCCACGACGACTACAACATATTTTAATCCGCCTTTGCCAGTCGAGAGAGAGCCTATGAGGTCGATGCCCCATACTGCAAAAGGCCATGGGGATGTCAACATGGTCAGCTCGGATGGTGGAGCTCGGGGTATCGTGGCGAATCTCTGGCATTTGTCGCATTTCTTCACATACTCGAAAGAATCCGCTTTAATGGTTGGCCAGAAATATCCCTGGCGTAAGATCTTCTTGGACAGGCTGTGCCCCCCAGTGTGATCTCCGCAGAACCCTTCATGAATTTCTTCGATGATTTTCTTAGCCTCGGGAGGGGTTACGCACCTGAGTAACGGCATGGAATATCCCCTTCGGTACAGCCTTCCATCCAAAATTGTGTAACGGGGAAGTTGGTACATCAACTTTCGAGCTTGGTTCCGATCTTTTGGAAGAACTCCGTTTTCGAGATAATCAACTATCGGGATCATCCAAGTCGGCTTTGTTTCGATCATACACACATCATCCTCTTCTGGCTCATTTATGCTAGGTGCTGATAGGTGTTCTATGGGTACAACATTCAGCTCTTCATTTTCGGTGGATGTGGCGAGTCGAGCTAAGGCATCTGCATTTGAGTTCCGTTCTCGGGGGACTTGTTCGATTGCATAAAACTCAAAATACTCTAGTGCAGATTTTGCCTTCTCCAGGTAAGCTTCCATTCTTGTGCCTCGAGCCTGGTATTCTCCCAAGATTTGATTAACCACGAGTTGGGAGTCACTGTAGCAATGTATAGCTTTAGCCTTGAGCTCATTTGCTATTCGTAGTCCCGTGAGTAGAGCCTCGTACTCGGCCTCATTATTCGATGCTTTAAAGCCAAACCTTAAAGCGGAATGAAATTTACTCCCTGCGGGGGTGATCAGAATAACCCCTACCCCTGCTCCATTTTCATTTGACGAGCCGTCGACGTAAAGTTTCCATAGCTCGTGGGCCGTGGTTGTTACCTCGTCGTCGGCTATTCCAGTACATTCCACTATAAAGTCCGCCAATGCCTGTGCCTTAATGGTCATCCTCGGGTGGTAGGTGATCTCGAACTGTCCGAGCTCAATAGCCCATTTAAGAAGTCGACCTGAAGCCTCTGGTTTGGATAGGACTTGCCTAAGTGGCTAATCAGTCAGTACATGAATGGGATGTGCCTGAAAGTAAGGGCAGAGTTTACGGAATGAATGAACTAAACTGAGCGCGAGTTTCTCCATCAGTGGATACCTTGACTCTGCCCCCAGTAATCTTTTACTGATGTAGTAAACGGGTCTCTGCACCCTCTCTTCTTCTCGAATGAGCACTGCGCTTATCGCGTGTTCGGTAGTTGAGAGGTATAGGTACAATACTTCTCCTGTTTCAGGTTTTGATAGGATGGGCGGTTCCGCTAGGTGCTTTTTGAGCTCCTGAAAGGCCAGCTCGCACTCCTCTGTCCATTCAAACTTCTTACCTCCTCTCAATAAGTTGAAGAAAGGGAGGCCACGATCCGTTGATTTCGAGATGAATCTGCTTAGGGCTGCCATCCTGCCAGTCAAGCTTTGGACATCTTTGTGCTTCCAAGGTGATGGCATGTCAATCAGGGCCTTTATTTTGTCAGGATTAGCCTCGATTCCACGGGAGTTCAGAATAAAGCCCATAAATTTTCCCGAAGATACCCCAAAAGTGCACTTTTGAGGATTCAGCTTCATGTTATACTTCCTGAGCACGCCGAAGCACTCTTTGAGATCATCAACATGGTTCTTGTTGAGTTGAGACTTTACAAGCATGTCATCAACATAAACCTCCATGTTGTTCCCTATTTGCTCTGAAAGCATCATGTTTACGAGCCGCTGGTACGTGGCTCCAACATTCTTGAGCCCGAATGGCATGACATTATAGCAGTAAAGCCCTTTATCTGTGATGAAGCTCGTATGTTCTTGGTCAGGGGCATGCATGGGAATCTGGTTATATCCAGAATAGGCATCCATGAATGACATCAGGCCATGCCCCGCCGTGGCATCCACGAGCTGGTCAATCCTTGGCAGTGGAAAGCAGTCTTTTGGGCAAGCTTTGTTGAGATCTGAGTAGTCAATACAGGTTCTCCACGTCCCATTGGGCTTTGGGACCAACACCGGATTGGCCACCCAGTCAGGGTAAAAGGCATCCCTAATGAAATGGTTTGCTTTTAACCTGTCAACTTCCTCCTTTAATGCTCTCTTTCTATCTTCGTCCAGCTGTCTTCGCTTTTGTTGCTTCGGGGGGAAGCTTTTATCTATGTTTAGTGTGTGGCTCGCTACATTCGGGCTTGTCCCCACCATGTCTGAGTGTGACCATGCAAAGACATCCTGGTTTTTCTTCAGAAAGCAAATTAATTGCTATTTTGTCTCATCTGGGAGGTGTTTCCCGACCTTCACCTTTCTCAAGGGTTCAGCTTCCTCGAGCTGAATTTCTTCGAGCTCCTCTAGAGGTTCAAGGTCAACTTTCTCCTCAATCCTTGGATCAATCTCCTCGTCGATTTCTAAGACCGTTTCATCTTTATTTTGTATGATAACGAGTGCCTGAGCGCTCGTTTGCTTCTTTCCCCTCAAAGAGATGCTATAGCACTCCCTCCCTGCCAGTTGGTCCCCTTTTAATGTCCCGACTCCGCTAGGGGTCGGGAACTTAAGGGCCAGATGCCTTACTGATAAAATTGCCCCCAGCCCGACCAGGGCGGGTCTCCTGAGCAGCACATTGTAGGCAGATGGCAAGTCTACCACCACGAACTCCAATATCTTGGTCACCGAGACTGGATAGTCTCCCAAGGTCACGGGGAGCTCAATGGATCCCATGCAGGCAGTTCCTTCTCCTGAAAAGCCGTACAAAGTAGTTGCACATGCCTTCAGGTCGCGAAGGGAGAGTCCCATTTTCTCGAGGGTTGCTTTGTAAAGAATGTTGACTGAGCTCCCATTATCTATGAGAACTCGGTGGACTCTTTTGTTGGCGAGCTGAAGAGTAATACTCAGCGGATCATGATGTGGGAATTGAACATGGGAGGCGTCCTCCTCAGTGAAGGTTATGGGTTGTGATTCAATCCTCTAGCTTTTAGGTGCCCTAGGTTCGGGTTCATAAGGAGACCCGTCCCCTGTCTTAAGCTCGTTAACATATCTCTTTTGGGCATTCCTGCCCCCTTCTGCGAGATGAGGCCCTCCCGAGATGGTTATTACGTTCTCTCCATCTATCGGGGGGGGGGGGGGGGGCTGTCCTCTTCCCGAGATCGGGAGTTATTATTTTGTGTCGTCGGAGGCGCGACTACTCTCTGGCTTGCGGCCGTCTGACCAGTATTCTGGTTTTTGACATACTGCCGGAAGTAACCTCTCGAGATCAACCCTTCGATCTCGTCCTTCAGTTGTCGACATTCATCAGTTGTGTGCCCGGTGTCTCTGTAGAACTGGCAATACTTACTGGAATCCCTCTTGGATTTTTGATTTCTCATTGGGTCCGGACGCCTGAAGGGGACCTGGTTTTCATTAGCCAGGTATATGTTTTCCCGAGACTCGTTGAGCTCGGTGTGCACTTTATACACGGAGAAATACCTCTCTCCTTTCTTTTTCTTTCCTCCCTTAGCTTCGGGATTACTTCCTTCGTTCTTTTTCCTCTTGGATGGGTTCTCCGAGGCAGTCTTTGGTGCCGCTGGGTCCGCCGAGGTTGAGGCAGAGTTGATGTTTATTGTTGTATTTTCGGACTGGGAGGTCGCTTTGAGGGTCGACCTCGCTTCCTCTACATTGACAAACCTCTGCGCTCATCTGTTAAACTCGGTTATTGACCTTACCGGTTTCCCATGCATATCGTCCCAAAGGGCACTTCCCGGTAATACGCCAACTCGGATTGCCATTAGGTGTCCACTGTCATCCACATCCCGAGCTCGGGCTACTTCCAGATTGAATCTTGTTAAGTAACTCTTCAATGTTTCACCCGGTTGCTGCCGGACGTTAGTTAAGGTGGATGCTTCTGGTCTGACCCCTACCATTGCTCTGAACTGCTTCTTAAAGTCTTTAGACAACTGCTCCCATGAGGTTATTGAGTGTCTCTTGTACTTTTCAAACCAACTTTTGGCGGGTCCTGCCAATGATGTTGGAAACAACATGCACCTGAGCTCATAACCCACGTTACTGGCTCTCATGATAGTGTTGAACGTGCTCAGGTGACTACATGGATCGGTCTTTCCTTCAAACGTTGGGACGTGAGGAATCCGAAACCCTTGAGGAAATTGAGTGTCAGAAATATGGGGAGCAAACGGTTCAAGCTCCTCATCAGAGTCCTCATATCGACTCAATCCTCGTTCATTCTTCAAAAGCCTAAAGGCTCTTTCGAGCTGATCGATTCTTTCTTGGACTGGGTCAGTAGGAGGTGCTGTCTGGAATTGACTGTCATTGATCGTGATTCCAGGCTCGCGTCTCCGCGAGGGATCTCTACGCCTATTCAAGCGATCCCTCAGGTCCAGATTTGTTTGATCTCCATTCCCCCGACTCTGATTCAGATGATTGCGTAGGTCGGGACGATTCTTGCGACTTCCAGTATTCTTACGACCTCGGTCGTGTTTGCTGACGGACCTGGTCTCTCCGGATTCGTCACTGGTGAGACTCATTGCTCGGTTGTTTCGCGATGGATTTTTTCCACGTCGCCTCGTCTCTGCGGTGCGAGACCGAGACGTTTGAATTCTCTCAGATGGAGCGCCTCTCCGCTCCTGGAAAGTCTCCCTGTTTCCTTGTCCATCCCCTGCACGCCCTTGATCCTGATCTCGAACAGGTTGAGCGTTTCTGCGGGGTGGCGAAGGATATCTTATGGGTGACGGAGGGAATCATATAGGCGACGGTGGCTGCCACCCTTGTCGCGGCCTAGATGGTCCAGAATTTTCCCGAGATGGGTCAGTCGCGTTCGGTGCGCTCCCAGGTACCTGAGTCCGAGCCTCTACAGGGGTTCGGTTTTTCTCAGTTCCTGCAGGCACTTCCACAGGCGGGTTAGACGGGACCCGAGCTCGGGTACTCCTCTGGGGCCTAGGAGGAGCAGATGGCTCTGCTGGCGCCGAAGGTTGAGTCGGCCTCCTTGTGGCAGCATCCTTTCGTGGACGTCCACGGGGCCTCCGGGGAGGAACATGCACGTCCCTTGGAGGGGGGACTTGGTTTTCGCGCGGAGGCGAGGGCTGAGCCACCTGCGCCTCTGCGGCTATCCTAGTCAACTCCTCATTCCGTTTGTTGGCCTCTGCCAACAGCTGTTTCAACTGCCAGTTTTCCAGTTCTACAATAGGAACGTAACGCTCAGGATTGTAGTACATATCCTCATCCCTTGGTGGAGGCGGTGGTCCCTGGGAATCAGAAGACCCACTCCTCTCCTCAACATCCGGGTTCTCCATTGGTTGTTTTCCAGGACGTCTTGGGTGATTTTCTTCAGGGGTGTTCTGATTGTTTGTGGCAATGATTTTCTCAGGGATGAATGCTTAAGGCTCTCAATGAAAGCACCAAACTGTTGACGCTGTTTTTCGTCAAACAGTGAAAGAAGAGCACATAAACAATAGTTGATAATGGCCAATTGAAATAAAACAATGTAAACACACGATTTTTACGTGGTTCAGCAGTTAAATCTGCCTAGTCCACGAGTCTTTGTTATTAAACTCAAGATTATCTCTAGAAATTCTTCAAGAATGAATTCTCTAGAGTTTTCTCTCAAGGATCAGAATTTCGGTCCTTTACAATGGTGCATGGCCTCTCTATTTATAGAGAAGGCTGCAGAATACTATCCCACATATTTTGGGTAGTTACTCTTTTTGTATAAATAAAATAAATGGCTTTAAATGCCTATAATCAGATATAAAAGGAAACGTCCCCTGAAGACCAGGAGACGTATAACTGACCAAATAATATCCCACGATTCTAGGGGATTTACAATAATAAATGAGGATTACATCTCATATTTATAACACTTGTAGATATTCAAGGTGGTTATCGCGTATCTCTAAGGCTTTAGCTTCCCAGGTTTCCCGTCATCTATCGATCTAGAAACATCTCCCGAGGCCACATGGCTTTCGAGATCGTACGTGCGTCGAGCTCGGGACCCATGATCCGAAGTCGTCCCTGAAGATGAGTGCGTTCCCGGAGCTATCTTTCGAGATCATGAATACTTCAAGGTTACCATACTTGAGGTCGTCTATATCCTGCAAGCTCGACATACAATCCTGGAGCATGTTTCCAACCTTATGAGTCCACTTATTTGCGAATCCAACTTTCAAGGTCATAATTAACATAGCTCGAAATCTGGGTGTAACAAGTAATAACCTAATCCACTTAGTCTTTAGTATTGAATCACTCAATAGATAATTACACGGATGAACTGAAGTATTCACTCGTCACTAATTTTCCCAGAGTTTCTCCCCAGAAAATATCTCTCTCAAAATCGATCCAAAAAAAGATCACTTTATGAAGCCCTGGGTCCTTTCTTTATAGTACTCAAGGGTTGTTACATGATCAATAATACTAGGGATCGTGGTTTGGCACACGATCATTGTGAGTTGAGATATGTGTTATATTATTTATAATGTAATGTAATATTATATTATTTTATAATATAATGTTTTAGATTAAATAAATGTGACAAAGAGTGTCACATATTGTAACATATTTCGTGTTACAAATTTGTAACTTCCAAATATTGCATATTATTGTGTAGATTTGTTGTTAGACAATATTGAGATGCATTTCTTAAAGCCATATGTAAAATGGCTGTTCGAGATATGATTTTAACCCTAATAATGTGTTTTTGGGGTTACAAAATCAATTGGGAGTGATTTGGAACCGTTTGGAAAAACAGCACAATTTGGTGTGCTGAAATTAGGCAGTGGCCGCGGTCAGGAGCACTAGTGGTTGCAGCTTGGGGGACAGAGAGCCACGGCCGCAGCCAGCAATGCCCGTGGCCACGACCACAGTGTCTGACTGACCAATTTTCAGTTTTTTCCAACCTTTTCGAACGACTCCAAAAACACAAATAACTCCCAAATCTCATTTTTAATTCCATAAACATCCAATTAATCATTGATAACAACCATGGGGGTTGGTGGAATTTGAAATTCAAAGGGTATCTCAAACTCTAAAAGTAGGAGCCTAATGCTCACTTGTAAGACACACTAATTTTCCATCCACAAAGCACTTGGCTGGAAAATACACCATAGAGGCTTGATAATTCCAGAGAGCTATTTCCTAGAGAGATCCCTTAGTGCTTAGAGAATACGGGGAAATAAGTTTTGGACAAAGGTTTGGAACCTTATTCAAGTTGGTGATCCCTACTACTCTACACTTTGGTTGTGTGAGAGTTTGTGTTTTTCATTGATTTTTCATTCTTTTGTTCTTCTTTGTTCTTATTTACTTGTATTATTATTGTTTTGAGTTTGTAATCCTCTTCTTCTATTTTCTATTTACATATTTATTTGTAACATTTGTTTTAGAATTTTAGTTCTTATAATTATCTTCTTTCTCTTATTTCTACATTTACTTGTATTGTTGGTCATTGAGTTGCAAAATTATTTATCTATCATCTTGTCCATTCTATTTTTTGCATAGAGTTGTAATATTTCTTACCATTTCCATTGAAATAAAATATATTCTCTAACAATCAAAAGCTTATTCCTTTTTGTTTCAATGGAAGGTGAGACCATCAAGATCATGAACCAAGACCTAGTAAGGTTGGATAGGTTTGATGGATCCAATTTCACTGGATGGATAGGTTTGATGGATCCAATTTCCCGTAGTAAGGTTCTGCCAACTGTAGAAATTGTGATGGAGGAATGACTTGTTGCGCTACTTGTTGTTGTTTCCCTGAGTTTATTTGGAACTCTACTTCCCTTCTCCTCAGCTCTGCCCTAAGACATATATTTTCTCTTTCCAAATTTACTCGAGTAGCAATAGTTGTGTTTAATGCCCAAAACATGCATCCACTAACCGGTGGTTGTAGTATAGATCGGGCGGTCAATTCCACAAGGAGGCAAGGAATTAAAGTTAATCAATAAATAAAGTTTAGAGATAAATAATATGAGGAAAATATAACAAGTGATATTTTTGTTGTTTTTTAGATTTAAAGATTAGAAATAGAGATAGACTAAAGTGTGATGTAACAATAGGTAACAAGTAGGAATGATCAAAAGTCACCAATATGCATACTTATTTATTTGGATCTTTGATTTACAAGAATTACACAAATGGATAGTTCACATCCCAACTATACATTTGAAAGATTTAACATTAAAACACAAATATATTTCAAAAAAATGTATTCAAGTGATTACTATTCTTTACGATAGAAGGATGAGATAAATCTTATGAGAAATCTAAAAATGACATTATACAATTGGCAATAATGCAATAAAAGATTGGACATAAAACCTAACACAAATATTACTTTTACTATTTATAAATACATAGAAAGAGCATGACTAATTCTATATAGATTTAGCAAAAGTAAATATATATGAATGAGATGGAGAAAATGATAAAGATATTATATATATTATTTTCCCTAATTTGATAGTACATAGAAAGTGCTTGACAAAATCTATATACTATTAGTAAACATAAATATAGATAACAAGATGAAAGAAAATAAATCACTCAAATATATAAACTTTAAGCACATGGTGAATCAAAAATACCAAACAAAGTCATAGTGCATATAGGATCATCCTAACCTTCCTAAGAAGGTTAGCCTATTATGCTAGACATTCTCATAAAACTCTAGAGAGAAAATATGAGAAACGAGACTAAAATTTGGTAGAATTTTTCTACCTAAAAATTACATTCCAAATGTGAAAGAAGAGTCTCTATTAATAGAAGAAGAAAATGACTAAAAAGAAATTAAACTACAAATAGGGTTTACAAAATAAATCTGAAATATTAATAATAAAATATGATTTAAAAAAATCAAATCTTATTATTAATATTAACCTAGCTTATTTTGGTGAATGGTCGTTTTTTCTTTTTCTAAAATACCACAAAAACATGAGCTTTAAAGCTCAAAAAGGAAAGGTGCAAGGCCCAAAATGCATAGGGGAGTGGGTTGATGGCACTATGGCAGCTGGTGGGTTTGACCCATTCCCAACCAATGGGAGCGCGCCACGTGGGCGCTGGCCGGGGAAGAGAGGGGTAGGAGCTTCGGATTGGGCCGCTGGATGCTGAAGGAGGCAAGGGCTACTGGGCTGGTTGGCGTGGGCTGGGCTTGGAGGCTCGCAGACAAGTGGTAGGCGAGGGTGCGGACAGGTGGCGCACTGGGGAGAAAGGAGGCTGGTGGGCCTGGGTCTTTGGGCCAAATTCTTGGCCTATTTTTGGGCTTCCCTCTTACAACAGTGCCACATTTCCTTTTCTTTCTTCAAATTTTTTATTTTTTTATTTGTTTCCAAGTGCCAAAAATACCAATTAAATCCTACAAAATAAAAAAAACTAAATTAAAATTAAATATCTTCATTTATAAATTTAATCATATTAATTCGATAAAAATATTAATTAAAACTTAATTTATTTTGACTATTAAAATCAATAAATGTGTATTTTTGGGCACTAATCAAGCTACCGGTTCTTCCACTACATTGGGTGCTTCTGGCACTCTCGGGGCTACTGGAATTTCTTCATATTTGGGGGTGGCGGCTACTCCTCTTCCTCGCCCCCTTCCCCTTCCTCGGCCTCTGCCTCGACTTCTTCCCTGGCCATTTAGTCTTTCAGATCTTC
This sequence comes from Humulus lupulus, assembly GCF_963169125.1. Lineage (NCBI taxonomy): Eukaryota > Viridiplantae > Streptophyta > Magnoliopsida > Rosales > Cannabaceae > Humulus > Humulus lupulus. Next base: position 115,101,078 of record NC_084794.1, on the reverse strand, counting down.
TTGGTTCCTACTCCATGTGTCTTTTCTGTTTCCCAAAAAGAGAAAAGTTGTAAAAACTAAGACAAAAAAAAAAAAACAAGTAGAGGTTATAACTTAGCCTATTGTACTACTGTCTAGTAGGTCCATCTATCTATTAAAACTACCTTATTATAATTAAGTCCAACTCGGGTAAATGGGCCTTAACAATTGAATCTTCCATGGAGGGGGCTGGGTTTAGTATATCGTACCCATTATTAAGGCCCACCAACTTCCATTTGAACCCAAAAGATAGGAATTTGAACCCTTGCTTTATTAATTGTTATTCATTTAAATTGGACCCAATCTAATAATGCAAAGCAAATGGGTCTTCACAAATGGGCTAACCCATAAGAGAGGAATTTAAACTTTACACTTTCAATTGAATCCAAAATTCTTAACAATTACTAAACAATGAAACAATAACAATAGCAAATAACATGTTTTATTAAAACAAGAAATTAATTACAAGCTAGTGAAAAATTCTAAAACAGCATAAAATAAAATTTAACGATGTGTTCTTATATACATCTAATCCTCCACATCGGATCCTTCTTCTAACATATCTTGAGTGAATTCCTCATAATCCTCTCGAGTTTAGATAAACCTTGAAGTAAAAGGAACTTGATTAAGAAATCCTTCCCCAAGGTTATCTGATAATTGATGAACCCTTTCTCCTATTTCTCCATTTGGTAATATAATATCCTCGAATATTTTAAAATTTCGTGCAAACCTATCCATAAATATGTCATATTTATCTTCAATAGGTACATCATTATCAAATAAAACTTCATTTCATTATGTCCTTAAGCTTGGTTCTGCTAACGGTAGTTTGACTGAGTGCATGAGAACTATGAACTTCTCATGTGATTTTAAAAGGGCAGTATGACTATCAATAATTTTTTTCTATTTCCTTGTGAATTTAGTTGATTCTAAGAAACACCCTCTTGAACTCATTATCATACTCAGGGTCTGGTATTCTTCTTATAGCTTTAACCTTTCTAACCACACTTGATTCCATTGAGCTAATTTATGAAAATAACACAAGAAAGGCATTACAAACATATTTCAAAAACAATGTGTATACTTGGTAACGAGTTGGCCCTTTGTAGCTATCGTGTGTATTTTTTTGGAATGTTCAGAACCAATATAGCCGTGGGCTCTGATACCACTTGTAACGCCCTAATTTCTCATAAATTATTGAGAACACAACATTGGATCATAATCATAAACATTGCTCTTTTATTGAATGAAAACTTAAAAAAAAAAATATATGGATCCATGGTTTTACAAAAATAAAATAAATGTCTTTAACATATTAAAATGAGCAACATTTAAATAAAATTTGTAAAGAAAACATTCTTTAATAAAAAGGCCCGCTTGATCTTCCTCGACTATATGGTCCCCGCAAGTACATCACGAAGCTCCTAGGTCCCACTCACCACCGCCTTTTTTTATCTTTAATTGTCTAAAATAACAACATCCTAAGGGGTGAGTTTCTAAGCCCAGTAAGGAAAATACAAACAAGAGTTAGTCATATAATCATTTAATCAACATATCATAAATTTCACAAGAGTCATAACAAAACTAATTTATACTAATCATACAACATCATAAAACCCTACGTCATATCATAGCCTAAGTAATAATCATAAATCATAATCTAAGCCATAATTCATAGTAAGTCATAGGTCATAAGTCACAATCGTTACTATAGGTCATAGATCATAATAACAAGTCAGATATAATAAAAAGATAATTGCTTATACAGGGGTGCCAATTAAGCCCCGGACATAAGTCTGTCATATACCGGACATCAACTTAGGTTCGTCATAAAATTTTGGCAACCAAGCCTACCGGAGATAAGTCTGTTGTGGATGCCAAAAATCCACCAAATAAAATCTCTTTAGTCCTGGGTTGGAACATAGGGACAAAGGTCACTTATTCATGCTATTGGGCTCGAGCCTGTAGGCCTTGTTGAATACAAGAGATCATCTCCTGAGAAACAACACATTATGAGCCACAAGGTTCGGCCCTGCTAAGCTAAGGGGCCACATTGAATACTGCAAGAGGATAGGTGCACAAGGCCCTCACATAGTGAGGTCCGACGTGCCCGCGTAAGGCTGACATGCTCACGGGTCAAGATGCACTCATACACGTAAACGCTGCCAAAGACGCCCAGGGCATACACCCGTGGATGCTCAATATTCCATGCTTATAAAAGACCCAAAGAACGCACTTAGACCCCCATACGCCTACACTCTCATTGGGTCCTCGGGCCATCAGGCACGCGCCACCAGCAAGGCCCTCATGCGCGTGCCCCCAGCGAGGCCCTCCTGCGCGCGCGGCCCCTAGCGAGGCCATCAGGCATGCGCCACCAGCGAGGCCCTCTATGGCCCCAAGGTGGCCTCGCCACTTAGGCCCAGCATGGCCTCGCCCATGGCCCCAAGGTGCCCTCGCCACTTAGGCCCAAGGTGGCCTCGCCCATGGCCCCAAGGTGGCCTCGCCCATGGCCCCAAGGTGGCCTCGCCACTTAGGCCCAGGGTGGCCTCGCCCATGGTCCCAAGGTGGCCTCGCCACTTAGGCTCAAAGTGGCCTCGCCCATGGCCCCAAGGTGGCCTCACCACTTAGGCCCAAGGTGGCCTCGCCCATGGCCCCAAGGTGGCCTCGCCCATGGCCCCAAGGTGGCCTCGCCCATGGCCCCAAGGTGGCCTCGCCACTTAGGCCCAACGTGGCCTCGCCCATGGCCCCAACGTGGCCTCGCCCATAGCCCCAAGGTGGCCTCGCCACTTAGGCCCAGGGTGGCCTCTCCCATGGCCCCAAGGTGGCCTCGCCACTTAGGCTCAAAGTGGCCTCGCCCATGGCCCCAAGATGGCCTCGCCACTTAGGCCCAAGGTGGCCTCGCCCATGGCCCCAAGGTGGCCTCGCCACTTAGGCTCAAAGTGGCCTCGCCCATGGCCCCAAGGTGGCCTCGCCGAATAGGCCCCATGGTGGCGGCCTCGCACATGGCCTCATGGGGGTCACATCCGCAACACATTTGGCCCCGTGAACAGCCAAGAGAGCCGCGCCATCAATAAGCCTTCCGAGGGGGCCTCGCAAAGGAATGAGAGCTACGTCACCTAGTGGCCACATGAGTAGATCCATGCACCAAGGGTTCCATTCCTTACACCTTGAGACCCCTATGCTTAGAGGCTCTAATACGAGTCAAATGGGACGTACTTGTACGACCTAGTGCCGAGTACAGACACCAGTACTAGTGGGACTGCTGGGGTAAGAGTTATGGCCCGTACGTCTACGACCAAGGGTCAGAGTCGACACCACTACCACCTGCGCCACTACGCTTGCCGCCACTCATCAGACATGGGTACAGACAAGTAGTGGAGACAACCTCCTGACACCTGCTCCTGTACTGATGTACGACCACAACCTCTGAAGCCACTCCCCTGACATAGTACTTATGTACCATTTGGTCCCCTGGACCACCATGTATCTAAGGCCATTAGAGCCTACTATAAAATGGACTGGAACACCACCAGAAAGGGGGTTGGAAAATTCATTGTAAGCAAAGGCTATTGATAAATATACCAAGACTTGCTCCATCATTTATCTGTGTTTACTTTTCCTTAAAGTTTATTCTCAGTTCTTATATAAACATCACCTGACTTACCTTTGAGTTTTTCGATCTAATTTCGTTGACGAGATTTCACCGTCAACATCTGTCATACATCATTGGATCCCTTAGGTGTAGACACACTTACCCCTTTATTGTACCTGAAATGTTAGGTCATACAAAACATAAACTAGATCATAAACTAAACTACCAAATTTTCCTTACGAAAAATCAGGATATTGAAGACAAGTGTGTGATCTAAACTACTAAAACCAAACATAAAGAAACCATAAGTCCTCTAGAGAAAAGAAGATGAATAAAAGATATAAACCATCAGAATAAGACTTCCCAAAAACCTTAAGTTTCAAAGAATTGAACGCCTAACCAAAAGTCATTATAACGAGTTAGGTTTTGAAATAAAAGGAAAGAATAAGAAGAATATAAATGGATTAAACCTGACGATTAAAAGTACCATAGACAACTCAGGGCTTCATTCTATACCTCAAACATCGAAATCACTCCAAAAGATTACTTCCAAAGTGTTTAGAAAAGCTTTAGAATTGAAAGCTTTAACCCCAAAACCCTAGTGTTTCTCTCTAGAACGAACTTAGCAGCTTGGAGGCTCTGAAATGTGCTTGAAAGATGATGAAAACGACTGAGTGAAGGGTCCTATTTATAGAGTTCAAGGAGTGAAACTAACTCTCATTTTAATGAATAAATAAATGATTAAAAATACATTTTTTGCTCCACAGATGCCCAGAACTCGCTCAAAAATGTTGAAGAACAAGTCAAAAATGCATAAAGGAGTCGATATATCACCCCCTACCGGCAATATATCACCTGCCTTATAATCCCGAGCCTTCGTGGTTTTGTTTGTGCAAAGTCGACATGTTTTCCATATCAATCATAGGCGATATATCGGCCCCTATAGCTGCGATATATCGACATACGCTGATATTTCAAACATGTTTTTGCACACTTTCAGCACACTTGAATTTGTTTAAACCACTTTGACTGAGTAAAACGTGATCCTAATAGCTGAGGGAAGGTTCTAGACTTATCGTTAATTAATGTATTCATCTAAAATCCTTAAATCCTTAATAAACATCCATATGACAAGTGTCACGTTCTTAATTATTCTATCAAACCTTAGGTTATTCCAAATATCATTTCTAGGATCAGCTATATTAATCAAACCTTATGTTAAAATTAATATTTCTAAACTATAGGCTAAACTTATAAAATCCATAACTATCTCTATGAGTTTCTAACTAAATCCCAACTTTGACCAATATCCACGAAAACTAAAATACTACAGCGTAAGCTACTACCATTTAATTAAGTAAAATTCTGAGACGCTACAAGCCTTCCTTGCCTACGCCAGTTCCTCCCAGCATCATTGATGCAGGTGCCTCCTCTTCTGTGCCTACTCCCTTATCTAAGCCACACCAGTTTGCCATACAGAATTTAGGTGCCATCATGGACCAAGCGTCCCATCTGGAGCAGACGACAATGACTTTTAATGGGATTAAGAATGAGGACTTGAGCATTGTCCTCATGAAGTCACTCCTTGACATTCAGAGTGTAAGTCCTCTACAATTTTCTTTTGTCTGGTTAGCTTGTGTGCTGACATTATCTAACACTTGTATGTTTTTTCCAGGCTCTGATGTTGGTCTCCCATGCTCGCGATAGGTCTTTAGAGTATACCTCTATGCTTTCCAACCTTCGTTCTGAGCTTGAAGCTGTCTGCCTGGAGGTGCTAGACCTTAGGCGCGTTCTTGGCTCTAGGGATGCAGACATTGCTTTGTAAGATGAAGAGATCATCACTCTCCATAGTACCAAGGAACTTAAATAGAAGGAAGTGGCCGATTTGACTCTCAGGGTAACCCAGATGGAGGGGAAACTTGTCGATCAACTCAAATAGTCTGAAGTTGAGAAAGAGAAGCTCATTGCCGACATGGATAACTATGGAAGGATGCTCTTGTATAGAAGGAGCAAGAGGTCAAGGCTACCCGAGAAGTATTCAGAGACAACTTTCTCTTGCTTCTACTTGATCTGGAAGGCCAACAAAGATCTGAAATTGGATTTCTGCCTCGAGAAGACGCAAGCAAAGGAGCTTAAGAAGTGTCTGACTTGTGAGGCTTCCCAGGCTCAGGGTGGTCTTTCGGAAAATACTCCTCGCCCTAGTTAGTCTTCCTTTGGTCTTTTACTCTGTCTTTAATTTTGTGCCATTGGTGGGACACCTTGTACTTGACAATTTTTACATATGACATTTTATGCCTTTATGCTTTTTTGTTATGAGTACTCAGTGTATTGATTGAAATTTTTTATTTCCAATGCTTACTAAGTATATCAGCTCACAACCCTCATTGGTTCAGGTATCAGTACACTCTGAACTCATGTATTTCACATGCCATACTAACCTTGCTCCTTTACATTTTTCATGCTAACAACCATGGTAATGTGAGTAGTACCGATACTTCACCAAGTACCATGAACAAAATGGTTAGGTTGACCACCCCTGGGTGATAGGCCGACCACCCTATAGGGTAGATGGACTGGCCGACCACCCTATAAGGTACATGGCTAGGAGTTTCCCTACCAATGCCTTCTTTGTTTTTGATTTTTACACTTTTAGAACATATGTTGAACAAATGTCCTTGAAAAACTTGAGCTTTCTTAGTACTTAGGGTCACATCCTTATTGCTTGTGTATACCTTGATTGGTATGTACTATATGCCCCCCATGTGATCATGGATTTAAAAGCCTTGGTCACTTGCTACTTGACCATGCCTTGCTTCGAGCGTTTAGACACATAGTACTATCCTTTTCACCCAATGATGCAACCATCAAATGCTTGTCCCTCATTGGTAGTCGAGTGATGGTTTCATACTTAGTAATAATGATACCTATACACAGATACAAATTGTGTAGCAAGTGTCGATCACGATTCACGAAATCTCTCGTGTACTCATTATAATGATTGTAGACAGAAGTGTCTAATTTGGACCAATTAGGTCATGATGGGCTAATCGAGCCTGTAACGAGTCTTAGATCAAACTATCGATTGATCCCTTAAGGACCAAATTCGATTATGATCTGATGATGGTGACTGGTCCTCAGACCAGTCTCTTTTATTGATCGTATAGGTTGATAGGTTCCTCAAGTACCAAGATCGAACATGATCAAATAATGGGGACTGGTTCTCGGACCAGTCTCTTTTGTTAATCGTATGAGTCTATAGTTTCTCAAGAACCAAGATCAAACATGATCAAATAATTTGGTGACAAGGTCTTAGGACCAGTCTCTTTTTTGGATCGTATGGGTCGATAGGCTCCTCACGAACCAAGATCAAACATGATCCATAATGGCGACAGGTCCTCAGACCAGTCTCTTGTTTGGATCTTATGGGTCGATAAGTCCCTCAAGGACTAAGATCGAACATGATCCATAATGGTGACAGGTCCTCAGACCAGTCTCTTGTTTAGATCTTATGGGTCGATAGGTCCCTCAAGGACCAGAATCAAACATAATCTGATAATTTGACGACAAGGTCCTAGGACCTGTCTCTCTTTTGGATCGTATGGGTTGATAGGTCCCTCAAGGACCAAAATCGAACATGATCCGATAATTTGACGACAAGGTCCTAGGACCTGTCTCTTTTTTGGATCGTATGGGTTGATAGGTCTCTTAAGGACCATTTGACGATAAGGTCCTAGGACCTATCTCTCTTTTGGATCGTATGGGTGAATAGGTCCCTCAAGGACTAGAATCGAACATGATCTGATGGGGTTGACAGGTCTAAAGTGACCAGTCCCTCGTTGAAAAAAATTTAAAGAATTAAGTGAAACTTAAGATATTAAATTCATTCATTCATTGAAGCACAACGACTGTTACATAGATAATTAAAAAATAATACATTCGCTTCTTGCTCGGATATGCTTCTTTACACCAAGTATTCGACGGGAACGACATTCAAGGTGTCTGCATCTTTGGCACTGGCAAGCTTGGCCAAGGCATCAGCATTGGCATTCTGCTCCCTTGGGACTTGTGTAATCGAGTATCTCTTGAATTATGTCAACAAGTCATTCACCTTGTTTAGGTATTGCACCATCCTAAGTCCCTTGGCTTGATACTCCCCTAGTACCTGGTACACTACTAGTTGAGAATCGTTGAATATCTCTAGGGATTGTGCATGCACATCCCGAGATAAGCGTAATCCTGCTAGCAATGCCTCATACTCAGCCTCGTTGGTTGAAGCGTTGAATCCAAATCTGAGAGTGCAGTACATTCGATGACTCTCTGGAGTGATCAGTATGATTCTTGCGCCTGAGTTGTGTTCATTGGATGCTCCATCAACATATAGCTTCCATATGGGAGTATCTCCTTCCTTCTCGGTATCTCCATTCTCTTATTGGTAGGAAAGGTCTTCAAGGTTGGTACCTTCGACTATGAAGTCCACCAATGCTTGTCCTTTTATCGTTGTCCTCGTATGATAAGTGATATTAAATTATCCTAACTCCACCGCCCATTTGAGTAATCGTCCCAAGGCCTCTGGTTTTCGAAGAACTTGTCGTAGCAGTCGATTGGTTAGGACTCGGATCGAGTGAGCTTGGAAGTATGGGCGCAACTTTCGAGAGACGATTACTAAAAAATAGGCTAGATTTTCAAGAGGGGGATACCTAGACTCTGCACCTACTAGCCTTTTACTGATATAGTACATAGTGTGTTGTGCCGTGTTCTCTTCTTTCACCAAAGCAGAACTGATTGCATGCTCAGTGATTGCCAAATAGATGAATAGTACTTCAACATCTATTGGCTTTGCTAGGATGGGAGGTTGAGCGAGATGCTCCTTCAAGGCTTGGAAGGCTTTCTGACATTCCTTGGTCCGTTGGATCTTCATGCTGGCCCTCAGTAAGTTAAAGAAGGGGACACACTTGTCCGTAGACTTTGATATGAACCTACTGAGGGTAGCCACTCTCCTTGTTAAGCTTTACACTTCTTCGATTGTGGTAGGTTGCTTCATGTCACTCAATGCTTTGATCTTCTCAGGGTTAGCCTCGATTCCACATGAATTAACTATGTATCTGAGAAACTTACCAAAACCAACTCCAAACAAGCACTTGAGAGGATTTAACTCCATGCAATACTTTCTAAGTATTGCAAAGCATTTTTCCAAGTCTTGGACATGCCATCCATCTTCTTTGGACTTGACCAACATGTCATCGACATATACCTCCATATTTTTGCCGATCAAGTCTCGGAACATGCCATTCACTAAACGCTGGTAGGTAGCGCATGCGTTCTTTAAGTCGAATGGAATTACCTTATGACAGTACAATCCCTTGTCTGTCTGGAAGCTGGTATGTTCCTCGTCGGGAGGGTGCATACTTATTTGATTATACCCAGAATATGCATCCATGAATGAGAGTATTTCATGTCTCGCAGTTGCATCGACCAGTTAGTCTATTCTGGGTAGTGGGAAGCAATCTTTGGGGTAGACCTTGTTCAGATTTGTGAAGTCCAAGCATGTCCTCCACTTCCCGTTTTATTTTTGGACCAACACGGGGTTTGATACCCAATCTAGGTAGTAGGCCTCCCTTATAAAATTGTTTTCCTTTAACCTCTCGACCTCCTCCTCCAAGGCTTGAGATTGGTATTTGTTAAGCAGTCTCCTTTTTTGTTGTACTAGTGCGTAGTTTTTGTCCACATTAAGGACATGGTTTATTACAGATGGAGAAATTCCAACCATGTCCTTATGTTACCAAGCAAAGACGTTCTGGTTCTTCTTCAAAAATTCTACCAATCGTGCCTTAATTTCCACCTTTAGCTCAATCCCGACTTTGATTACTCTAGGCGGGTCCTCCTCATCTAGTAGGACTTCGTCAAGATCTTCGACTGGTCCTACCCCCATGACGTCATCCCCAAAGTGAGGATTGATGTCGTTTCCCTCGCTTTGAGAAACTTGCTATAATAACAAATCTTCGTTAAAAGGAGCCCCCGACTTCAGTAGAATGTTTCTTTTAGCGTCAACTTCCATGTTGAGAACTTCATTGGCTCCTTCATTCCCTTCGCTACAGGTTATTATCATGTTTTTTACGCATGGTCCTTTCTTTTCCTTGACCACTGACGCATTATAGCATTCCAGTGCCTCCCTTTGGTTACCTTGTACACATCCTTGCCCTGCGCTTATGGGGAACTTCAAAGGGGAACTTCAAAGATAGATGCCAGATAGACACTGCTACATGTAATGCCATCAGGAAGGGTCTCTGAAGCACTACATTGTAAGTCGATGAGCAATCTACCACCAAGAACTCTGTCATAACAGTCTCGTGCCTATGGGCATCCCCCACCGTGACCAGTAGTCTAATAGTTCTTGCTGGTACTAGGCATTCTCCTGTGAACCCATATATCACTTGGGAACAAGGTGTCAGGTCCTTGACTGTGAGCTTCATCTTCTCAAGGGATGATTTATAGATGATATCTACTGAGCTTTCCGTATCCACCAAGCATCTCTTCACTCAGGCATTGGCAATTTGGATGGTAAGGACCAGAGGGTCATTGTTGGGGTACCTCACATGCCTGACGTCATCCTCTGTAAAAGTGAGAGTTTCACTTTCATACTTCAGATTTTTTGGAAGACTCCTCTACCTCATGTCTTAGGGTCCTTGCATATCGCTCACATGCATTGTTACTGTTGTCTGCTATGTGGGGCCCCCCACATATGGTATCCAATGTGAAGTCCACGGCTGCTGGCACCAATGGTGGACTCCTTTGCCTTCGGAAATTTGGATTCCTACTTGGGATTTCAGTCTTGACTCGGTATCTCGAGAGTTTTCCTGATCGGAGGAAAAACTCTATCTCATCCTTCAACTGTTTGCACTCGTTTGTGTTGTTCCCATAGTCATTATGGAAATGACAAAAATTGTTCTTGTCCCTCTTTCCTTCTGAGCGTAAGGGTGGTGGCTTTTGGTATGGTACCTCCTGGTATGTTTCCAAGTAAATATCAGCCCTTGATGTAGTCAAGACAGTATAGTTGGTGATCTTGGGCTGGTAGGGCTGATGCTTAGGCTGTTTGTTGGTTGGTGCTGACTTAACCTTCTTTTCTCCACTCTACTCGGCCCCTAAGGTACTTCTAACGACCCAAAATCACTAATAAAGCTTAAGGGCCTTAATTAGTGTGGCGGGAGGACATAATTGGTATATGTGTGATTTAATAGTTTAATGCATGATTATGTAGTATGCATGATTAATATAATTATATGACTATGTGACATGCATGTTTGTGGGTATTAGATATGCATGTGGGCCCTCTTTAGCTTATAAGGGAATATTTGTAATTTTGGCCCGTTGTGGGCATAAATGTGATTATATGTGATAAATTTTTGAGACCACATTATTATGTGGATATATTTGCAGCATATAGCTCGAAACGGTCCCAGTGAGCGGATTAGCGAAATAGGCACAGCGGGGATTAATACCCGACTCGGGGTAAGCCTAGGAGTATTTACGGGAATTTAGAGAATAATTTGGGAATTATTAGATATTGAGTAAATATTTGTTAATTATTTGGAATGATGGGATTGATTGGTAAATATTAGGAACATTTGCGGAATTAGCGGGAACTGAGGGAAAATCACCATTTTATCCTAAGGACAACTTGAAGGTTAGTAAACTTAGGAGGGGCATAATGGTCTTTTGGTAGGCAAGTGATATACTTAGTTTATACTTAGGATTAATTTAGACAGTGGCAGAAACTTCAGTACACTCCCTCATCTCTATCTCACGGTTTCACACTCTTTCTCACTTTCTCAATAGGCTTTGAAGCTAAGGAAGAAAAAGGGCAGTAAGCTTAGGCTTGAGCTGGTATTCCTTGAAGGAAATTGAAGGGAAAACAGAAGGAAAGCTAGTGGGATTCAAGCTGGGGATTTGAGCTAGAAAACAGAGAAGAATTCAATCATAATTGAGGTAAGAAATCTGGTTAAAATCTCTGTATTATCCTGATTTATATTAAGGGTTAAGCTTGTATGGGGTTTGGGATTATTGCTGGAATTAGACTGATTTGGGGTTGATTTTTAGTGTAAATTCTGGGTTCTAGAGTATGAAATGGATGGTGAATTTTTTGGTAGTTTGGATTGTGTTTTGTGCTCTAGAATGCTTGGAATTAGTGTGTTGAGTCTTGGTTTAGCTCAGGGAATTTAGTTGGAAATGGAGAGTAGGATTGGTTTAAATCCTAGAAGTTTTGGCTGGAAGGAGATGGAGAAAAACCGAGAATTTATGAGCTCGAAGAAGGCGCGTTGCAACCCAGGCCTAGGGCTCTTCAGCGCGTGTGGCCTTCTGACCCTGGGATGCTCTCTGAGATGAGGGCGCGCTGCGACCCACTAAGCCAAGTCTCAACCTACCTCCCCTTTAGCTTGGCTACTTGCTCTCTAACTTGGGGGCAAGTCGCGACCCGCCTAGGGATTTTAGCCTTAGAATGGTTTCTAGAATTGGTAAGGCTCGGGGGTTCGAACCTTGGCGCTCAGCACAATTTCTACTACCCCGTTTAGTAGGATTTGAGGTCCTAGAGGCTAGTTTTTGTTTCATAAGTATTTATATGGATTGGAAGTTAACAATTACCCATTGGAAACTATGACTAGGTTTATCGCCAAGGCTCGAGGCTAAGGATCGTGCTTGAGACCATTCCATTATCTCCGTTCGGAATTAAAGTTAAGAAAGATGCACCCTTGAGTGGTTGTAACGGGACTAAGTTCCCAATACTTGAACATGTATATTGTATGGCTAAATGAATAATTTGGCATATGGAAATGAACGGCCTAAGATAGTCAAGGGCTGATAATTTGCGCACAGGATGTGGCTCAGCCACTGTGAGCCGGGGTCAGCTAGATAAACATTAGACTCGACTTAAGTGAGTCGGAGTTAGTGGGTTAAACAGAGGGTGCGGCCTAAGGGCGTCGACCCTCAGTATTGCATATTGATTGAGATGAGTTATTGAATATAAATGTTTACTGTTGTTAGCTTGATGCTATGGCTTGTTGAATATCTGGTAAAATATCTTGTGAATAAATTGATTGTCATCATTGATTATGTGTTATTGCTATGGTTTTCTTGCTGGGCCTTGGCTCACGGGTGCTATGTTGTGCAGGTAAAGGCAAGGGTAAGTTGGATCAACCATGAGTTGGAGAGCTCTGGGGGCGAAGTGTACATTGTCAGCTTCTATCCTGCCACGGCCGAGGGATTGTACAGGGACAGAAACCTAAAATGCGTACTTCGCCATTAGAGTGGCCTCTGATTGTATATAACTTTTGAAAGATTGTAAATTTTTCTTTTAAACCTTGTTTTTTTGGATCCCATGTACCAAACAACTATTTTAATGAAAAGTAACCATTTATGATCAAAATCTTTTAACCCTAACTTGTTTATGACTTTAGGATCACACTTTTATTCAAATGACTTGATTAGCAAGTCTCGCACTATTTCAAATACACAATGTAACGGTCTTAGTTATCCAGGGAGTTACAACTTGGTATCAGAGCGATCTAGGTTTAAGGGTACCTGAAGACTGGTTGGACATGTACACTCGCTGCTAATGACAAGCTCGACTCAGGTTTGGTAATTGTATACATGTGATTATATGCTTAAGTGCTTGAATGAAATATGAATGCTTTACTACATGATTAATAGGGAGCATGAGATACTGATAGGGCCTGGCCCTTGACTGTTGTGTAATGATATTGAGGTGTGCTTATTAGCATTACTGTTGCATGTGAGTGAATACTTGAATGACTATTTGCATCTTGATTGCTTGTAGTTGGTTGAGTTCCAATGGTGGATCATGGAAAAATTGTTACCCTATCATCATTGCTTAACTGCCGAGTCGTTGATTATAGATAAACTTGGATAGCTATGTGTCCAAGGTGATCTATACGACTAGACGGCATATGGTCTGAGGTTAGAGATGATGACCAGGGCCAGAACCCTTCGCCAGTCCCTGAGAACTGGCAGCAGATACTTGCAGACATGCAAGCCTGGCTACAGAGCAAGAAAGAGCAAATCTGTCTTCTGAGACAGCAGGCTCTGTCAGGGAGTGCTACACATATTTTTCCACTTGTTGTGGCACCAATTGTACAGACACCTGAGGCTGGGAACATGTGGGAGCCACTGTATGAGCGGTTTAGGAAACAACATCTGCCAACCTTTGAGGGAGGAACAAATCCACTTAAGGTCGAACAATGGAAGGTAATGACCAGGTGGCCTGTGCCACCTACATGCTGAGAGGGGATGCCCGCATTTGGTGGGAAGTGGCATCGCAGACCAGGGATATTTCTACTCTGACATGGGATGGGTTCAGAGACTTGTTCAGCCAGAAGTACTATAATGTTTCCATTAGGGCAGCGAAGGTGAATGAGTTTATGGGGTTGGTGTAGGGCAACATGACAGGTATAGAGTATGCCCTGAAGTTTGATAGGCTTGTGAAGTTCGCATCTAACCTAGTGCCTACTGATGCAGCTAGACAGGACAGATTTATTAGAGGGCTTAATGTTATGATAGCCCGAGATGTGAGAATAACAATAGTACCTGGGGGGACGGCTTATGCCCAGGCCGTTGAGAAGGCTTTTACTGCTGAGGAGGCAGAGAATAAGATCTTGAGGGAGAACACTGCGAGACGGGAGATTCGTAGGGCGTTGCCTCCATATTCAGGGTCTAGTAGGGACGGAGGCCCTAGTGATCTGAAGAGGAAGACCCCTGACACTTCGACCCCTGCTGGTCTTGATAGGAGGGGTCGAGGTGCTCAGGGTGGACGCCAGGGAGGCGGCGAGACATGGAGAAGCTACCTAGAGTACACGAGGTGTAGAAGACGCCATCTAGTTAAATGTCGGGCAAAGGCTTGTTATGTATGGGGGGTGGTGGGACACCTCAAGAAGGACTGCCCAACAGTGAAGAAAGAGGAAGCATGGAAGGTGGATAGCTTGACTCCAACTCGAGTGTTCACCTTAACGCAGGTAGAGGTCGAGGCTAGTCCCTCAGTAGTGACAAGTCAGCTTTCTAGCGCTATGCTCCAATTTTGTTTGTGAAGAAGAAGGATGGGACTCTAAGGATGTGTATCGACTACAGGGAACTGAACAAGTTGACCATCAAGAATAAGTACCCCTTACCAAGGTTTGATGACTTGTTTGATCAGCTGCAGGGAAAGACAGTATTCTCGAAGATTGATCTTCGATCTAGTTATCACCAACCGAGGAACAAGGATGAGGATATACCGAAGACGACCTTCCAAACGAGGTATGGGCATTATGATTTTCTGGTCATGTCATTTGGTTTGACCAATGCCCCAGCAACATTTATGGACTTGATGAACAGGGTGTTCAAGGACTTCTTAGATCAGTTTGTGATTGTCTTCATCGACGACATCCAAGTGTACTCCAGTTCTGAGGCAGAGCATGAACAACATCTACGACAGGTCTTGCAGAGATTGAGAGAGCACTGGCTGTACGCCAAGTTTAAAAAGTGTGAGTTTTGGCTACCAGAAGTGACATTCCTTGGACATATTGTTGGTGAGGATGGAATTAAGGTGGATCCCTCTAAGGTGGAGGCAATGAGAGATTGGTCGAGGCCAAGGAACACCTTAGAGGTTAAGAGCTTTCTTGGACTAGCAAGATATTACAGGCGGTTTGTGGAAGGGTTCTTGAAGATTACGACTCCGATGACAGAATTGACACGGAAGAATCTGAAATTCGTCTGGTCAGATTAGTGTGAGAACAACTTTTAGGAATTTAAGTGACGGCTTATTACGACACTTGTGTTGAGTCTCCCTTCAGATGGAGGAAAGTTTGTGGTATATTGTGACGCATCGAGGTTGGGTTTAGGATGCGTGTTGATGCAGAATGAGAGAGTTATTGCTTATGCATCACGACATCTGAAGGAATATGAACAGCAGTACCTTACCCATGATCTGGAATTGGCAGCGGTGATATTCGCACTGAAGGTGTGGCGACATTATTTGTAAGGAGAGAAGTGTAAGATATACACCGATCACAAGAGTTTGAAGTATTTCTTCACCTAGAAGGATCTGAACATGAGGCAGAGGCTTTGGCTAGAGTTGGTAAAGGACTATGATTGTGACATCCTTTACCACTCAGGGAAAGCCAATGTAGTGGCAGATGCATTGAGCCAGAGGGGCCCTGGACAGTTGTTTAGCTCTGCTCAGATATCGAGAGAGTTGGCAGAGGAGATGTCTAGAGCGAGGATAGAGTGGTTGTGGGGCGGTTGGCCAATATTACTTTACAGTGAACCCTACTAGAGTGGATTAAAGAGGGTCAGATGGTTGATGCATTTCTGAGGTTGGTTTGCTACGGTATAAGGGTAGGATCTGTGTTCTGACTGATATGGGGATTAGACGTGAAATATTGGATGAATCCCATACTACGTCGTACTTACTCCATCCAGGCACCACGAAGATGTATTAGGATCTACAGACGTTGTATTGGTTGCCTAGGATGAAGAAGGATGTGGTGGAGTACGTGGCCAAGTGTTTGACCTGTCAGCAGGTGAATGTTGAGCATCAGCGGCCAGCGAGGTTGCTACAACCTTTAGGTATTCCCGAGTGGAAATGGGAGGATATTACGATAGATTTTGTGGTAGGTTTACCCAGGACAGTGGGGCTGCATGACTTGATGTGGTTGATAGTGGACAGATTCACCAAGTCAGCTCACTTTCTGCCAGTGAAGATGACCTATATTGTGGATAAGTATGCGGAGCTATATGTGAGGGAGATTGTACGTCTCCATGGGGTTCCCAAGTCTATAGTATCAGACCGAGATCCTATCTTTACCTCCAAGTTTCTGGGTGGATTGCAGAAGGCTATGGGGACTCAGTTGAAGTTCAGTACGACCTTTCATCCTCAGACTGATGGACAGTCTGAGAGGACAATTCAGGTATTGGAGGACATGCTCAAGGCATGTGTGATACATTTTGAGGGATCTTGGAGTAATTATCTCCCGTTGATTGCGTTTTCGTACAACAACAGTTATCAATCAGCGATTGGAGTAGCTCCATACGAGATGTTATATAGGATGAGGTGTAGATCACCCATTCATTGGGATGAGATGGGTGAAAGGAAGTATTTGGGACCAGAGATGGTTCAGAAGACTAATGAGGCTATCGAGAAGATCCGAGCTCGAATGCTCGCTTCGCAGAGCAGACAGAAAAGCTACACTGATCCTAAGCGTAGGGATGTGAAGTTCCAGGTGGGGGACCACGTGTTTCTACGAGTCTCACCACTGCGAGGGTTGAGAAGGTTTGGAAAAAAGGGCAAGTTGAGCCCTAGATTCATTAGGCCTTTTGAGATCCTGAGGAGGATCGGGCAGGTGGACTATAGATTAGCATTGCCACCGTCGTTGTCGGGAGTTCATGACGTATTCCACATTTCTATGCTTCAGAAGAACGTCTCAGATATGACTCATGTGTTGAAATATGAAGACTTAGAACTACAAACAGATTTGTCTTATGAGGAGTGACCGGTTCAAGTCTTAGACAGGAAAGACAAGGTTCTACTGAACAAGACGACTGCTCTAGTTAAAGTATTGTGGAGGAATAGCGGGTTGAGGAAGCGACCTGGGAGCTTGAGTCAGCGATGCGGGATCAGTATCCTGAGTTATTCAGGTAAATTTTGAGGACAAAATTCTCAGTAGGAGCAAATAGTTGTAACGACCCAAAATCAGTAATAAGGCGTAAGAGCCTTGATTAGCGTGCCAGGATGGCATAATTGGTATATCTGTGATTTAATGGTTTAATGCATGATTATGTGGCATGCACGATAAATATGATTATATGACTATGTGGCATGCATGTTTGTGGGTATTAGATATGCATGTGGGCCCTCTTTAGCTTATAAGGGCATATTTGTAATTTTGGCCCGTTGTGGGCATAAATGTGATTATATGTGATAAATTGTTGAGACCACATTATTATGTGGGTATATTTGCAGCATTGGCTCGAGGTGGTCCTAGTGAGCGGATTAGCGAAATAGTCACAGAGGGGATTAATACCCGGCTCGGGGTAAGCTTGGGAGTATTTATGGGAATATAAAGAATAATTTGGGAATTATTAGAAATTGAGTAAATAATTGGTAATTATTTGGAATGACGGGATTGATTGGTAAATATTAGGAACATTTGAGGAATTAGCGGGAACTAAGGGAAAATCACCATTTTACCCTAGGGACAACTTAAAGGTTAGTAAACTTAGGAGGGGCGTAATGGTCTTTTGGTAGGCAAGTGATATACTAAGTTTATACTGAGGATTAATTTAGAAAGTGGCAAAAACTTCAGTACACTCCCTCATCTCTCTCTCATGGTTTCACTCTCTTTCTCACTCTCCCAATAGGCTTTGAAGCTAAGGAAGAAAAAGGGCAGTAAGCTTGGGCTTGAGTTGGTATTCCTTGAAAGAAATTGAAGGGAAAACAGAAGGAAAGCTAGGGGGATTCAAGCTGGGAATTTGAGCTAGAAAACAGAGAAGAATTTAGTCATAATTGAGGTAAGAAATCTAATTAAAATCTCTGTATTATCCTGATTTATATTTAAGGGTTAAGCTTGTATGGGGTCTGGGATTATTGCTGGAATTGGACTGATTTGGGGTTGAGTTTTAGTGTAAATTCTGGGTTCTTGAGTTTGAAATGGTTGGTGAATTTGTTGGTAGTTTGGGTTGAGTTTTGTGCTCTACAATCCTTAGAATCAGTGTGTTGAGTCCTAATTTAGCTCGGGAATTTAATTTGGAAGTGGGGAGTAGGATTGGTTTGAATTCTAGAAGTTTTGTCTGGAAGGAGATGGAGAAAAACCCAGAATTTATGGGCTCGAAGGAGGCGTGCCGTGACCCAGCCCTGGGGCACCGTAGCTCTTGTGGCCTTCTGATCCTGGGATGCTCAATGAGATGGGGGCATGTCATGACCCACTAAGCCAAGTCGCAACCTGCCTCCCCTTTGGCTTAGGTACTTGCTCTCTGACTTGGGGGCAAGTCGCGACCCACTAAGTCAGGTCGCGACCCGCCTAGGGATTTTAGCCGTAGAATGGTTTCTAGGATTGGTAAGGCTCGGGGGTTCGAACCTAGGCACTCGGAACAATTTCTACTACCCGGTTTAGTAGGAATTAAGGTCCCAGATGCTATTTTTTGTTTCATAAGTATTTATTTGGATTGAAAGTTAACAATTATCCATTAGACACTGTGCCTTGGTTTATTTCCAAGGCTCGGCGCTAAGGATCGTGCTCGGGACCATTCCATTATCTCCGTTCGGAATTAAAGGCAAGAAAACTGCACCTATGAGTGGTTGTAATGAGACTAAGTTCCCAATACTTGAACATGTATATTGTATGGCTAAATGAATAATTTGGCATTTGGAAATGAACGGCCTAAGAGAGCACAGGATGCGGCTTGACCACTGTGAGCCGGGGTCAGCTAGATAAACACTAGACTTGACCTAAGCGAGCTAGAGTCAATGGGTTAAACAAAGTGTGTGGCCTAAGGGTGTCGACCCTGAGTATTGCATATTGATTGAGATGAATTGTTGACTATAAGTGTTTACTGTTGTTAGCTTGATGCTATTACTTGTTGAATATCTGGTTAACACTCTTGTGAATTAATTCATTATCATCATTGATTATGCGTTATTGCTATGGTTTTCTTGCTCGGCCTTGGCTCATGGGTGCTACGTGGTGCAGGTAAATGCAAGGGTAAGTTGGATCAACCATGAGTTGGAGAGCTCTGGGAGCGAGGTGTACATTGTCAGCTGCTTGTCCGCCACGGCCGAGGGATTGTACTGTGACAAAAACCTAAAATGTGTATTTCGCCATTAGAGTGGCCTCTGATTGTATATAACTTTTGAAAGTTTGTAAATTTTTCTTTCGAACCCTGTTTTTGGGATCCCATGTACCAAATATCTATTTTAATGAAAAGTAACTGTTTTTGATCAAAATCTTTTAACCCTAACTTGTTTATGACTTTAGGATCACACTTTTATTCAAATGACTTGATTAGCAAGTCTCGCACTATTTCAAATACACAGTGAAACAGACTTGGTTATCCAGGGCATTACAGTACTCATCTTCCCGTTGCCCTCATTGCTGCCGTGAGGGTTTGTGTCATTCTTGTCGTCCTTAATAGTGGTTGGATGGATAACGTCCCAAATTTTTAAGACTCAACAATGCGGAAATATAAACGTTTTCTTGTAACAAAATGTCTCAAAAACCCGTATAAAAAAACTATTTAAAAGTCGTATGGACATACTTAATATTTAATACAAACATATTTTATGAAGAGTAAATTTAGCCTAGTTTATGAAAATAAAACGACATTTCCAAAAACAAAACAGCTTCCCAAAAGGTCGGTTCACATGTTCATCCACAAAGTAGACTCCAGCGCTCACTGCTTTGCTTTGCCCTTGTATATACCTACAAAAAGAAACAACTAGGTAAGAAAAAATGCTTAGTAAGTTCAACTTTAAAACAAAAGCATACAGAGAAGACAGGTGGTCACTGACCAGGTTACTATCCACTGATAACAATTGCTCACAAAATTAGGGTTCCGGATCCATC
This sequence comes from Humulus lupulus, assembly GCF_963169125.1. Taxonomy (NCBI): domain Eukaryota; kingdom Viridiplantae; phylum Streptophyta; class Magnoliopsida; order Rosales; family Cannabaceae; genus Humulus; species Humulus lupulus. Next base: position 115,080,867 of record NC_084794.1, on the reverse strand, counting down.
CGGACCCTACGAAATCAATTTCAAGAATGCAAAAGTGTCCTGACAAACTTATGGTTATGCCTGATAACCAATGGCAAACTATTTCCTATAAACAGATAAATCCCTGCACTCAGAAAATCCCAAAGCAAGCAGATATAATATATCCCCATCAGTAGGGGAGAACCGAGTCTCAACACTAAGATCTAGCCAATAAATATCCCCATCAAGGGTAACTATCGAGTTACCTAGGGCATCGCTACTTATTTAAGAGTAAATCCCTCACAAGGGTAACCATCAAGTTACCTATGGCATCACTACTAATCCAAGAGTAAATCCCTCACAAGGGTAATCATCAAGTCACCTAGGGCATTGCTACTATTCAAGAGTGTAATCGAAGTTACACTGGTATACAGAGACTTCTATGTTAATCAGTGGTGTTGGTGAGCAGTTACCCCTAGGGTGTTCAGCCTCACTCAAACTTGGCAACCCGAGTATGTCTAGGCACTCTCACAGAATGGCCAATATTCATGGCTACAATTCGGGAATAACTTATTAGAGCACTTGCTCAGGTTCTAATTGTTCACTTATTAAGTAAGCATGAGGGCCCCTAGGTCCCATTCATTTTGGTGCCCCAAGGTTTAAAACAACAATCCTCACGTCTTGGCTACTCGTTGTGGTAGTGGACCGGACATAATAAAATCAAACAAGCAGTGTGACGGGGATCAGCTGTCTAGGATATGACGGATATCTACGTTCATATTTTATAATCATCACCTACTAGACAAATGTCTCTATGTAAACTTTCTACGACAGTGTATACATGTGCATGTATCTCTATACTAACATACATTCCATGAGTTGTTTCATGTTGTAGCCAAACAATAGAAGTTGACTTACTTGGAGTCCTTAGCTCTTACTAGGATTTCACCCTTCAACGTACAACCCAGTTATGCTTAGTCAATACTGTAATTATCCATACATTATACTCTAATTAATTATGGCACTTCATAATTCATTATTATTATTTTTGGCAGATAGGTCATTTTCAAAATCATTTGTAAGGATTAAAGATCCTTATTTGGTTTTAAACCCATTCAAGAAATTCATACGCAAAAATTTGAGACTAAACCCTATGTCTCGGAGAGACCTATCCTATGGTCTCGATACCTAGGCTCGGGTATCGCAATAGTTTTTCCCATAATCCGCTAAAAATCTTATTCTTTAAAAGTTTCGCTATTAACCCGTACTTTCAACAAGTCGATTAAATATATAAATATTTTTTTCAGTATTATATCCAGAAAATACTAATTAAATTCCTCACTTATTTTTCAAGAAAAATAATCTCTCAGTTTTCCTTTTATTTTTCTTAAGGTTTTCATCTCTAAAAATTGTTTTAAGAAAATAGTCTAATCTTAACTTAATTAGGAAAAACTGTTAATAATTTCTTATCTTGACTAGTTAATTCTCTGAAGTCAATTAATCAAGCTTACTTACTAGAAAATAATTTACTTAATTATTTTATCAAAATATAGGGCTTTAAACCCTCTTTTAATTTATTAACTTATTAATATATTAAATCTTTTATTTTTGGAAAGAATAAAAATTCTTTAATAAAAATAATTCTCACTAATCTCAAAGAGGTAGTTTAGGTCAAAATATTTTTTAAGACTTACCAAGTTTTTATCTTGCAATATGCACAAATGTACTTCTATCTTAAGTTCCAAAATCTCATTTTTGCACTAAGTGTGAAAACCTATATATTTTGTTAGGTCATAACTTGAAATTTACTTACCCAATTGTTACCAAAATTTCCCAATTCAATCTTTGGTATGCCACTTAGGTCTCTATAAATTCTTAGGTCAAAAGGAGTATTTTTTATTGGTGAAAACATTTTTCCAACATTAAGGTAAAAATGACCTTATTTTCAAGTCCTTATTTTTTTTCAAAATTTGGCTCTTAATAACTCTCAAACCGTTCAGTATTTTATTACCAAATTTTACAGAGAAATACTATGGTATGCCAAGAAAATATTTACCAAATTTCAGAAGAAAAAAAAACTGGATTCATTTTCCTTAAACAGTGACTGTCCAAACTTTGTCCCAAAATTAAGAATACGAAAAAAAAAAAAATTTACCTAAACTTTGAAATAGCATAACTCACTCATTTCTAAACATTTTTGAGTGTTTTAAAATCTCAAATTCATGTACTCCATCTCAAGAACATCACAGTATAATTTATTTTTTACAAAATCAGTTATATAGTAGATGCTTGATCCCTTGGAAGTCAAGGCTCAAAACTTTTTGGTTTTAGGGTATTCAACAAAACCCTTAGGGATTTTGGGTCCTTATTTACAAATCAACATACAAGCATCATAAAATTATAAAGCAACTACCATAGCCTTATTACATCACCAATAAGAAACTTTAAGCATTAAATACACAAAATAATGCTTAAAAAAACTATACAAAAACAACCATAAAAAGTAAACTTTTTACCTCTTGTTGTTCTTGTTTTGGGTTTTGATATTTCTCCTAGCTTTAGGACCTTCAAGACTCTTTCAAAACCTTAAACCAACTCCCCCAACAACATATATAATTAGTTATTGAAGAATCTATGGTTAAAAACTCTATAAAAGTCAAGTTTTTGAAACTTTTACCTTAGGGAAAGTCTTCCAAGATCAAAGCTTAAACTTCCAATGTTTTCTTAGTGTTCTTGGGAGTTGAAAATGGTGAGAACACTTCAGAGAAGTTTAATTTTTTTTTTTTTTTTTGAAGAAGATGAGAGTGAGAGAAGAGTGTAGGGTCGGTTGGGAAGGTGGAAAATAATGGTCAATCACACAAAAATATCTAAACAATTTGAGTGTTTTTTTACTTTATGTCTTTTGTGTCATTAACATTTATTAAATATGATTAAAAGTCTTAATCAATTTGAACCACCAATTTAAAACCCTCACATGGCCGGCCACCTCTTTTCTATTTATGTATTTTAATATATATATTTATAAAGGTTAATAACATTTCCTAAGAATTTTTCTTTTTTTTTTTCCAAAAATCGAAAAATGACTTTCTATAACCTTTTTAACTCTTATAAAGTTTTTTAAAAATAAAACTTAACAAATTATAATTAAATTAAATGTCTCTCACATTTAATTTAATTAATCACATAATACAATTTAACCTAAGGTCCATTTATGGAATAAAATTCCTTAATTCGGTAAAATTAAGCATTTAACACAAAATACCCTAAAATTTCCATTTCCTCTTAGGTTTATTATTTTTGACAAAACTATAATTTTTATTAATGTATTTTACGCCCAAAATATATTTTCCATAGTTTTTATTTTATTTTCTAAGATTTTTACCCAATTAGGATTTTTGTGTCGGTCCAAGACCGAAGTCTTATCTTGACTTTTAATCACAAACTTCATAATTTGGCTAGCAATAACTCATGGAAATAAATTTCAAACAAATATAATATTATTTAAAATAATATTCTTAACTCGGGGAAAACAATCCTGACTCGAGTCGTTTAAAGGTACCTGAAACGCAAGGCGCTACAATACCTACAATTTATAGAGATTTTGTCCTCGAAACTTCAAAAAAATGAGGATACAACTCCCTCATCTTGTCTTCTGTTTCCCAGGTCGCCTCTTCTATGTCGTGGTTACACCATTGCACCTTTACCAATGACACAGTCTTGTTTCTCAACACTTTTTTCTTCCGGTCTAGAATCATCACTGGCTTCTCCTCATAGACGAATTGAGGATCAATGCCCAGCTGCACATAGCTGAGTACATGCGAGGGATCGTGCACATATTTTCTCAACATGGATACATGAAACACGTCATGCACCTTAGACAAGGTAGGCGGAAGAACTAAACGATAAGCTACTTGTAATGCCCTGGATAGCCAGGACCGCTACACTGTGTACTTATAAAAGTGTAAGACTTGCTAATCAAGTCATTAGTTTAAAAATGTGTCACTAAACATGTATGAGCTAAGGTTAAAAAGGTTTTGGTCTCAAAAGTTTCATTTTATATAATTAAACTGTTATATACATGGGATCCCAAAAGTGACAGAGTTAAAAATAGGTTTACAGACTTCCAAATGTACATAAACAATTGTTAGCCATACTAAGGCAAAATAGCCAATCTTTGGGTCTCGCGTCCCTACCTAAACCTCAACTGTGGCGGCCGAGCAGCTGGTCATGTACATTCCGCCTACAGAGCTCTCCAATCAAGGCTGATCAAGTTTACCCTTGCCTTTACCTGCACCACGTAGCACCCATGAGCTAAGGCCCAGCAAGAAAACATAATGTGCAACACAAGCAGATATAACAGATAGCAATCTCATTAAGCATGAACTCTCATCATATAATCCATATTAATCATTCAGCATAAATTCAGAATCATGGATGCAATCAAACACTTATAACATTCATATCACATAATAATCAGGGTCGACAACTTAGGCCACATCCTCTGTTTACCCCACTAACTCTGGTCCGCTTAAACCGAGCTCAGTGCATATTAAGCTGTCCTTGGCTACCAGTGGCCAAGTCGTGCCCTGTGCGCTAGTGTAACCCTTGGCACCCTTAGGCCGTTGGTACACTAATTAGCTTGCATGGCATAATACCATCTTTTCAAGCATACACAATAGAGAACCCTTAGTCCCATTTCATATACCCAACCAGGTGCAGTTTTCTTACCTTTGATCATTGCAGTTATCGCTTACGAGCAACACTCCTCAAGCATGATCCGTTCCCGAGCCTAATCCGCTATCACGTAGTCACAAGCAAAGTATTAGGTTTCATTAATATCCAAATATAGGTTTTCAGGTACAAAACTAACTTCCAGGAAAATGAATCCCACCAAGCACGATGGTGAAATTGATCCCGAGCACTCTAGGCTCAATTCCCGACCTTAAGAACCCTAAACGTTCAAGTGCACAATTAAGGGCTGCGACCCTTGAAGCTTAGCCGCGACCCTGGCCTCAAAACAGAACCAAGGGCAGCCCTGGACAAAGACACGTGCTGCGTCCCTTGCATTGGGCGCCACGACGCTCACCCTTGGCCGAGCCTCCTCGGCTCATCTTCAACCTAGGGCTGCAGCGCTCTAGAACAGAGCCGCGCCCCTTCCCTTCGAACCCAGAATTCCCACCATTTCCAACATCTAAACCTCATCCAAATCCATCCCAAGGCTTCCTATTTCAACACCCAACAATCCCAACACTTTCAGAACAAGTTAAGCCACACAATTCAAATAGAAAAACTCAACTTAAACTCATAGAAATCATGCTTTTAATTTCTAAAACTTAAGAGCATAAACACTCAAAACCAACCAGTCAAAGCTTAGATTTAAACCTCTAATTTATAAATTAAGGCTTACCTCTTCAATGGAATCCTTTCTCTAATCAAAACCCATTTAGTTTCCAAAGCTTTCCAGCTCAAATTCCACCCTAAACATCAATGGTACAAACAACTCAATACCCAGCTGAAAACTCAGAATTTTTAAACCAAAGAGAGAGAAATCCCTGCTTTCCTTAGTTTTGATTCAAAGTTTTGATTCAATTCCTTAAATGAGTCTTGAACTAAGCCTCAAAATCCAGCCTCATTCCCAGCTATTCCCAGCTCCAAAGTCCCATAAATTCCTTGTGTTTCCCTTAGTGGTTTTCACCTAGTTTTCCTTGAGAGAAAAGAGAATAAGCTAAGAAATAAAGTCGGTTTATTTCTTTCTATGGGTTTCCTTAAGTTTTTCTTATTCGTTAAGTTAATCCTAAGGCCCGGGGTGTCGGAAACGTCCCCGAGGGAAAAACGGTAAAATCTCCCAATATTCCCGCCTAGACTTCCTAACCTAAAAAATATCTCCATCTATTTATTTTCATAACCCGATAGTCTAAATAGCTACCCGATACCTAAAATTCCCCCGGACTTATCCAAAGTCAACTGTTAAGCCCCGTTGTGACTTTTCTCTGCTTTCTAGCCTTAGGATCGCCTCGAGTCGTGCTCTGCAGACCCATCCACATAATAATGTGGTTCTCACAATTACCATATATAGATATCACATTAATACCAATATAATCATACAAGCATTATTAATCATATAATTATGCATTTAATACAATAAAATCATTCAAATCACATTAAACCCAATAATGCCCTCCTGGCACACTAATCAAGGCCCTTAAGCCTCATTAGCGAATTTGGGGTCGTTACACTACTTCCTCGATCCTCTGTAAGATTTTGAAAGGTCCAATGAACCTTGGCCTAAGCTTTCCTTTCTTCCCGAACCGTATAGCCCCTTGCAGCGGAGCTACCTTTAGTAGCACATTATCACCTACCTCAAACACCATTGGTCTCCTACGTTGGTCAGCATATTTGCGCTGTCGATCTACTAAAGTTTGTAAGCGTTGCCTTATCTGCCGGATGTCTTCGGTAACTTGATCAACCTCATCCAATCTGAGAAACTTTCTTTCACAGGCCTCATGCCAATGAATAGGTGATCGACATTTCCTTCCATACAAAACCTCATACAAAGCCATCTTGAAGGAATCATCATAGTTGTTGTTGTAAGAGAACTCTATTAGTGGAAGCTTCTCATTCCATAACCCTTGAAAGTCGAGCACGCATGCTCTTAGCATATCATCCAGGGTCTGAATTGTTCGTTCGCTTTGAGCATCTATTGCGGGTGGAAAGAGGTGCTAAACATCAGTTTAGTACCAAACCTCATTTGGATTCTATCCCAAAATGCCAAAGTGAAATGTCTGTCGCGATCTGATACGTTGGAGTTGGGTACACCATTTAGTCTCACTATTTCTGTAATGTAAATATCTGCCAACTTATGTGCCCCATAAGTTACCTTGATCGGCAAGAAATGAGTAGACTTAGTCGGCCTATCTATGATAACCCAAATGGCATCGTGCCCATTGGGAGTGGTTGGTAAACTTGTGACAAAGTCCATAGTGACCATCTCCCACTTCCATTCCGAAATTCCTAAGGGTTGCAACAATCTGGATGGTCGTTGATGCTTGACCTTTATCTACTGATAAGTCAAGTAGTGTGCCACATATTCTGTTGTCTCATTTTTCATCCCAGACCACCAAAAGTACTTCTTCAAGTCTTGGTACATTTTCGTGGTGCCGGATGCATGGCATAACGAGCATTATGTCCTTCAAAAAAGATCTGATTCTTGATCTCATCATCGTCCAAAACACATATTCTGCCCTTGAACCCCAATACTCCATCTTTGAAGATATGGAATCCTGGTTGCACCTCCTTCCTCACTTCGTACATCAGTCTTTGTACCCAAGGATCGACTAACTGCCCCCCTTTTATAGCTTCCATAATGGCAGGCTCAATAGAGTGGTTAGCCAAATGACTGAATACTATCACCAAATCCAAGGTAGCAAGGTCGGAACGTAGCTGCCGCGGTATCTCTTTCACTATCATCACGTAAGCCCTTGGCTGTCGACTCAATGCATCTACCACCTTGTTTGCTTTTCCTGGGTGGTACAAAATGCCACAGTCGTAGTCATTGAACAACTGCAGCCATCGATGCTGTCTCATATTCAATTCCTTCTGAGTGAAGAAATACTTCAGCCTTTTGTGATCAGTATAGATGTCGTAGTGTATCCCATACAAGTAGTGCCTCCAAATTTCAGTGTGAAAACCACTGCTGCCAACTCCAGGTCATGAGTGGGATAGTTCTTCTTGTAACTCTTTAGCTATCGAGAAGCATAAGAAATCACTTTTCTATGCTGCATCAACATTGCTCCCAACCCTTGGCCTGAGGCATCGCTATAAATAGTATATCCCTCTATGTCGTTAGGGATTGTCAGCACTGGGGCAATCGTCAATCTCATTTTTAGCTCCTAAAAACTCTTCTTGCACATGTCAGTCCATTCATATTTGATGTTTTTGTGGGTGAGGGCAATCATTGGTACGACTATTTTGGAAAAACCACCGGTAATATCCCACTAATCCAAGAAAACTTCTAACCTCATGAGCATTTTTTGGAGGTTTCCACTGCTTAACAGCTTCTATCTTTGCGGGATCTACCAAAATCCCGTCTCCCAACACCATGTGCCCCAGAAAACTAACTTTCTCTAGCCAGAATTCGCACTTCAAATACTTAGCGTAAAGTGTTTCATCTTGCAGACACTGGAGGACCAGTTCCAGATGCGTTGCATGCTCTTCTTGGCTTTTCGAGTATGTTAGAATATCGTCAATGAACACAACAACGAACTTATCCAAATACTCATGAAATACGCGATTCATGAGATCCATGAATGATGCAAGCGCATTGGTTAATCCAAAGGACATCATTAAGAACTCATATTGATCATAGTGCGTTCTGAAGGTCATCTTTAGTATATCCATCTCCTTAACATTGAGCTGATGGTACCCTGATCGCAAGTCTATTTTGGAGAATAGCGACGCTCCTTGCAGTTGATCGAAAAGATCGTCAATTCTAGGCAATGGATATCGGTTCTTGATTGTCACTTTGTTTAGCTCCCGATAATCAATGCAAATTCTCATCGAGTCATTTTTCTTCTTCATGAATAAGATCTCCCCACAGAGAATGGCTTGGCCTTATGAACTTCTTGTCTAGTAACTCTTTCAGTTGCGACTGCAACTCCTTGAGTTCAGCTGGCGCCATCCTGTAAGGAGTCTTTGAGATTAGCGCAGTTCCCGGAATTAGCTCTATTCCAAACACGATCTCTTGGTTTGGAGGAATCCTTGGGAGATCTTCAAGAAATACGTCGGGAAACTTGCACACAACCGTTACATCAGAAGGTTGTTGACCCGTCTCTTTATCCTTATCCACTATGTTTGCCAGAAAACTGATGCATCTGTCCCTCAACATTTTTCTCGCCTTCATCGTAAAAATCATGTGGCACTTCTTTTCTCTTGACGTACCCTTGAACTCGAATATTTCTTCTCATGTTGGGGTGAAGACCAATTTTCAGCGCTTGCAATTTATAACGGCTCCATATTTGGTTAACCAATCCATCAAAAATATGATGTCGTATTCATGTAGGTTCAAGACTAACAGATCCACTGTCAGCTCATGACCTTCTACCCAAACTGGTACGGCTCTAACCCATGTCCGCACCAGCATATCCTCTCCCGAAGGCAAGGATACCCCACAAATAACAGGCATAGGCTCAAGCATTCTACTTAATTTTTCCACAAAGGATGCAGATACAACAGAATGTGATGCATCAATATCCATGAATGCATAGGCTGAGGTTTGGGCGATAGAAATCTGACCTGACACCATATCAGATAGTTTAACTCCTTTGTTGCTTTGCGTAAGTGCATAAACTCGAGGCGGAGCTCCGATTTGTTTCTGCTGATCATTTATGTTGCCATTGGCTAGCATTCGACACTCTTTAGTAAAGTGCCCTGGATTTCTACAGTTATAACATACCCCACACTCGCCCCGATGGCATCAGTTACACTTGTTGCACAGTGGCCATTGTTCAAACTCACGTTTCGGCTGTTTTTTGGGACTAGCCATTGCCTGATTGAAAGGTCCCCCTTTTCTTTTGTTATTTCCCCCAACATTCGGCCTTGTGCCTCTTGGATTTTTTGTCCTCCTTAAGTTCTGGCCGAACCTTAGGTTGAACTTTCCTCTTGGGCCATTCTGATTGGCCTGAAATTGTCCGGGGTTGTTGGGAGTGTACCTCCTGTCTTTGTTCTTCTATGGTTCTGGTTTGCCTGACAGGACCCAAGACTCTTAGCAAAGAGCCCGTTCCACAGCTTTGGCATACGCAATCGGGCTAGTCCTACCAGTGTCTATACACTTGGAAATGTCTCTGCGCAGGCCCTTCATGAAACTCCAGATCATATTCTCTTCAGTGTTCGTCTGGTTCTTCACGAACCTAGGCAGCTGGTCGAATTTTCAAATGTAGTCCTACACGCTCGACGTTCCCTGCTTCAGATTAGTGAACTCATTCACTTTGTGCTTGATCAATGCCTTACTGAAGTACTTGCCATTGAACAAGGTCAAGAACTCTGGCCTTTCCATCTTGACAAAATTATGCCCTTTCTTGGTTGCATCCCACCAAATGCGGGCATCTTTTCTCAACATATAGGTCGCGCAAACTACCTTCTCTCTCTCGGTAGTTCCAACGAAGTCGAAGATCCTTTCCAAGTTACTGATCCATTCCTCTGCCACTGAAGGGTCAATGGCCCCTCGAACATAGTTGGATTATGGTTGCCGAACCTTTTTGATATAGCTTTCGCTCGGGCAGCTCTTAGTGCTTCTACTGGCGATACAAGCTGTTCAATGACAATCTGCGGACCAGGGTTCTATTCTTCATTGTTTTTAGGTGGTATTTTGTTGTTTTGAGCATTATTGGTTGGCATGGGGAGTCGTCCCAAAAGGGTGTTAAACCTTTTAGCTTGGAGGGCATTAGATTCCTCTTATCTCTTTTGCTCTCTTTCAATTTGGGATCCTTGCGTCTCCACTAGCCTTTGCAGATTATTCATCTGCTCGGCTATCTCACGAACTCTAGAAGCTTGGGTTGGAGCTCTAGCAGCAGGCGCATTCTTAGCTCTAACAATAGGTGCGGCCTGGCCTCAGCCAACAACACCTATTCCTCTCAGAGCTCTTGCCCTTGCCATTTGTCTGATTTAAAATAAAAAAGCTCCTAAGTGTATAGGGACGAGAAGTTAATACCAACGTAGATTACCTTTTCCCTTTTGGTAGCCGCCACAAAGCCAGATCCTCCATCTGAGTTGCCAGATTTGGTTCTGGCTGTACTATTTGTCCTCGGCCTCGGCCACGACTTTCATCTTGGTCAACAGTCACTCTCTCGGCTGGGTCTGGTTGATCAACGAGCACAAACATAGCCTTAATCACATTCATCCTCAGAGGTCGAAGCCCTATTCATAGTTACATTTAACAACCGGGCCAAGCCCTAATCACATATATCACGTATTGGGTGCAGTTTTTTTACCTCAGGTCTAAGTGCAATGTATATTAAGAACGACCCTCAAGCAGGATCCTGGTTCCAAGCCCCTAGCAATAACCTAGTCACAACCATATTATAGAATCCCATAAATAATGAGTGAATAAAGGCTTCCGGACCGAGTCCTAGCCTTCGGGACGTCGAATTCTACTAAATCGGGTAGTAGGATCAATCCTGAGGCCTTATGTTTGAGTTCTGTAATGACCCAACTATTTCTAAAACCTTAGATCATTAAAACTACTGGACATAGCTACTATTTTGGGAAACCATAAGGAATAACATAACTTTATTTAAAACCCCAAAATAAATATTGTGCAAAATACAAAGTAACATATGAAATATAAAATACGGTATAGGTACCCATTGTTTAATACATAAAAACATAAACCATAAACTTTAATTGTTTTAAAAAAAAACTAAGTGCGGAATTACAAAAGAAACATAATTCAAAAGTCTTTAAAAAATACGTCATCCTCGATCGTTCACGCAGTCCATTCAATCCATTCATCCTCAACACACAATCCAAGCTGCCATGAATCTTTCCGCCTTCCATAATCATTTTCCTGCATCAAGCTAAAAATAATGGAATGAGCCTAATGCCCTTCAAGGAAAATCTACTAAAACATATATGTCATATACATAAAACATAAGACTATATCATAAAGCATATACTATAAAACATATGACTATAAAAACATATAACATTTAGGACTACAATATTAATGGCCATTAACTCATTAACATGGCATGTGATAAAACCATCTAGGTCCTCTGTCTACTAATCGAGGTAGGTTAGATCACATGGTAGTATATGATAACCCATCTAAGTCCTCTGTCTACTAATCGAGGTAGGGTAAATCATAACTCTAAACCATGAAAATGATAAAAATTCTTGGGGCTTTCTTTCTAAGCAATTCATATGCCCAAGCAACTATAAAAAATATTTATACATATACATAGCATAGCATAAAACATATCATAACATAAACATATAAACATATATAATCTAACCTATTTTCCTTACCAAAAACCAGGATATGGAGACAAGAACGGGATTTGGAACATACCTAAAACCAACAGTAAAACCATGAGTATTTCTAATGAATGATGATGAAAAGAGAACTAAACCATCAAGAAGAAACTTACCGAAAAGAACCTTAAGTTTCAAGAAACTTAAACACCTAATCAAGAATCATAAACAAAAGTTAGGATCTGAAAGAAAATAAAAGAAAACTAAAGAACCAAAGATCTGAACTTAAGGATAAGAATACTTTGAATGATCTTATGAATTGATCTAAACCTCGATACCGAAATCTCACTATATCTCACTTCCCAAGTGCTTAGAAAAGCTTAGATTGATAAAACTTTTAACCCAAAACCCAAGTGTTTCTCTCTATAGTAACCTTAGAAACTTAGAGGCTCTGAAGACTGCTTGAAGAATGAAGAAAATGGTTGAATACTAGGTCCTATTTATAGAGTTCAAGGAGTGAAACTAACCCCATTTAATTTGAATAAATAAATGAATATAAAATGAAAAGATTTGAATTTTCGTTCAACAGATGCCCAGAACTCGGTCATAATCGTTCAAAGGCAGGTCTAAGTGGTTAAGGCTATTTTTAAATTTAAAACCACAAACTTTCAAAAAAAGTGAGTTGGAGCCGATATATCGCCTCCCCCATATTCTCGAACCCCGTTCGTGCGAAGTCAACGTGTTTTCTGTATCTTCCGTAGGTGATATATCGGCCCTTATAGCTGCGATATATCGGCATACGTTGATATATCAAACACGTATTTGTACTTTTTCAGCATATTTTGAATTGATAAAACAGATTTGACTAAGTCTAAACGCGATCCTAACAGTTTCTGGAAGGTTCTAGAGCTTCTAGATCTTTCTTTTAATTAAACTATTCATAAAAAATACTTAAATCCTTAATAAACATGATTATGACAAGTGTCATGCTCTTATTAATTCTATCTAGACCTTAGGTTATAATAAATAATATTTCTAAGAACCAACAATATTAATCAAACCTTATGTTATAATTAATATTTCTAAACTATAGATTAAACTTATAAAATCCATAACTGTTGCTATGAGTTTCCAACTAAGTCCTGGCTTGAACCAAAATCCACGGCAACTAACATACTACAAACTAATACTAAGTACTACTATTACTATCTACTGCTATCTAGCTAAGTAAAATTCTAGGACACTACAAGTCTCCTCTACTGAAAAGAATTTCTTCCCCGAAATTTACTTACCAAACAATTCCGGATATCGTGCTAACATGTCTTCCTCCAACTCCCACGTTGCCTCCCGTTCAGAACTATTACTCCATAGGACCTTGACTATCGGAATACTCTTGGACGGTAATTCCTTCATCCCTCTATCTAGGATGCTAACTGGACGTTCCTCGTAACTCAAGTCTTTCTGGAATGCTATTGTATCGTACTTGAAGACATGAGATGTGTCTGACACATATTTTCGCAACATCGAGATGTGAAATACATTATGGCTATCTGCTAGAGCTGGTGGTAGGGCTAATCTACATGCAACTGTTCCCACCTTGTCCAATATATCAAAAGGACCTATAAACCGGGGACTAAGCTTGTCTTTCTTCCCAAACTGCTTCACACCTTTCATAGGAGATATCTTTAAGAAGACTTGATCTGCGACTTTGAATTCCACATCACGCCGCTTGGCATCCGTATAACTTTTCTGACAGCGCTGAGCAGCGAGCATACACTTTCTAATCAGCGCTACTGCATCCTGAGCCTTTTTAACAGCGAAACGAGCATGGTGGGCCCATCTTTAGACCATCGCGTTTCAGAGCACACAGCGAAACGAGCATGGTGGGCCCATTTGGTAAAAAAAAAATTCATTACTCATATAAATAGTTTATATGAACAAGAAAACATCCAGACATAAACATTAACATCCAATATTATTAATCATACAACATATATATATAATTAGAGGTAAAAAGTGCACCTTTATTGATCTTAAATGTCAAAATAAATTAAGTTTTGATTATTATTTTCATTGAATTAATATTATAAATTTTATGGATGAAAATATTTGATCATGATTTAATTTATTGTTATTTTCTAGGTAATAATTAGTATTTTGGGCACTAGCAAAATGAAAGAGAAAGAAAGAATTAAATCTGAAAAAATATAAGAAAAATTGGAAAAACTGAAAAGAAATGGCCCAAGAGAAGCCCAAAAGACCCAGGCCCACCTGGTTTCTCTCTCCCACTCTCCTGTCACATGCGGCAGCCACGTGGCACTTCTCCCTCGCACCACACGTTCGCGAGCAGCCTAGCAACCCGCGTGACCCGACTCGCGAACCCATGCATGCCCGCCTAGAGCCCAAGCTCCCTGACCCACATACCCACCCACATGACCCGCTGCCTCTCCCCTTGCCTAGTCGCGCCATGTGTCACTCACTCATTGGTTGTGGCTGGGTCAAACCCACCAGCTGCCACCGGCCACTTTCCAGCCCACTTTGTGTGCTCCTTGGGCCTTGAACCCTCCATTTTGAGCTTTAAAGCTCACATTTTGTGATGTTTTAGAAAAAGGTTAAAATGACCATTCATGAAAATAGCTAGGTTTATATTAATAAGTAACGCCCTAATTTCTCATAGATTACCGAGAACACAGTGTTGGGTCATAATCGTAAATATTGCTCTTTGTTGACGCGGTTCTTCGGCAACAGGTAATTAAGAGAAGGAGAGAAAGGGATTAGTGCCAAACGTAGAACTGTAACAGATATAAGATCTTAGAGAATGAAATAGGTGACTCAAGACACGGTTTTTAAGTGGTTCAAAGGTTATAATCCTTCTACTCCACTAGTCAATATTATTGATATCTTTTGGATATTTGGTTACAAAGTATATATCTTTCCAGTGACTATTTTTTCCAACCGTTATCAACTCCCAGGGTCTCCATATTTATAGGAGAAGGCACCTAGAAGTTGGTAAGGAGGTCATCCCGTGACCTTCTTATTTGTCATATCAACTCTGTGACATTCATGATTAATTCCTAAACCTGACACATAAGTGTGGTCAAATCGATAGGTAAGGAGATAATGGGCCGCACGGCCCAACCCAGCCGTGGGTGTCTGAACACGCACGTTCCTGCTGCGTGTCCGAGAAGTCAGGGAGATATCGGACACGTGATGTCAGATATATGCACGTTTATCTTGCGTGTGTTGAATTTACAAGAAGTCATAGCCTCCATATCTAGCTCGTACCACGAGCTGCGCATTTGACCCGACCTTCAACCTTTCGATTCCTTGCTCCAGTCTTGGCGAGTCCTTGAGGATTCCTCGAGCTAAGGGGGGTACGACCTCAAGACAGGAGCTCCGGTCTGGGGGATGTTTATGGACTAACCATGATTAGTCCGAAGCTCGGCCTGCTAATCAGCCCGTGGGAAAATCAGGGCGTACACTCTTTTTATTTAATAAAAACTTAAAAATGAATACATGGATCCATGGTTTTTTAAAAAAAAAATACTTGTCTTTAACATAAAAATGAGCAACATTTAAATAAAATAAACTTTTTTAAAAAATAAATAAATAATTTGGCCTGCTTGATCTTGCTCGACTATATGGTCCCCAAGGAATACATCACGAAGCTCTTAGGTCCCACTCGTCACCGGCCTTTCTATCCTTAATTTGATGAAATAACAACATCATAAGGAGTGAGCTTCTAAGCCCAGTAAGGAAAATACAAACAAGGGTTAGTCATATAATCAAACATAACATATATTCACCAAAGTCATACAAACACAACATCTAGATCATATCATATCTTAAGTCATAATTCTAAATCATAATCTAAGCCATAAATCATAAATCATACTCTAAGTCATAAGTCATAGGTCATAAGTCATAGATCATAAATCATAGGTCATAAATCATAACTATAGGTCATATATCATAATCATAACTAAAAATAACAAATCAAATATAATAAAAAGATAAGTGCTTATATAGGGGTGGCAATTAAGCCCCGGACAAAAGTCCGTCATACACCGGACATAGGTCCGTCATAAAGTTTTAGCAACCGAGCCTACCGAACATAGTCCATCATACATCATTGGATACCTTAGGTCCAGACACACTTACCCCTTTATTATACCTGAAATGTTAGGTCATACAAACATAAACTATATCATACATTACATAAACTAGATCATAATACTAAACTATCTAATTTTCCTTACCAACACCGGGATAATTGAGAACAAATGCGGAACTTGGAACACTCCTAAAATCAGCAATAAAAATAGTGAGCATTTCTAAAGGACAAAGATGAAAGGAATAGAACTAAATCACCAAGAGGAAACTTACCGAAAAGACACCTTAAGTTCAAAGAACTTAAAATCCTAACCACAAAACCATAACAAAAGTTAGAACCTGAATGAAAACTAAAGAAACTAAGGAATCAAATAGAATGAAACTTAACAATAAGGGTACCTCAGTTGACCTTATGGATTAGTCTAACTCCAATACCGAAGCACTCTAACCTCACTTCCCAAAGTGTTTTATAAAGCTTAAGAATAGAAAAACTTTTTCCCAACCCAAGTGTTTATTACTCTTATGGTCTCACTAGCACCTTGGAGTCTGATCACAGCTGAAGAGTAAGTGAAAGGGCTGAGTCCTAAGTCCTATTTATAGAGTTCTAGCAATAAAAATCTTCTTTTTGGCTAGAATAAAAATAATGAATTTTATTGAAGATATTTGAATATTCGTCAATCAGAGGCTGAAGACTCGGTCAAAACTATCAGAGGTTGGTCTAAGGAGTCAAAGTTGGTTTTTAAAAATTAAAAAAAAATAGAATCCTAACTTCTAACTTCCTAAATCTCGTAACTCTAAAATCACCTATAGTAAAATTAATATAACTGGAGGTGTAGGACTCCAATTTAGACCATCTTTATACCGTTAGAAAGATAATTCAATTATCTACAAATTTCTAGAAATATTATTTTTCAAAATTCATAAGATAACTGGGTCAAAAATAGGTCAGAAGTTACAGTACCCTAAAGTTACGGGAAAATGTATTTAATAATTAAAATAACAATCTAATCCACAATTAAATAAAATCGTGACAAATGTCATGCTGCTAACAGAATCTGGTGAAAACTAAGTCTTATATTTCCCTTATTTTATCATTAAAAAAATAATTCCTTAATAATCATGCATATGACAAGTGTCATAATCCTATTGGCTCTATCCAAACCTTAGGAATAACCATGCTCATGACAAGTGTCATATTCTTATTGGCTCTATCTAAACCTTAAGTTATAATAATTATCATATTAATAACCAGCAATATTAATCAAACCTTATGTTATAATTAATATTCTTAAACTATAGGTTAAACTTATAAAATCCATAACTATTGCTAGGAGTTTCCAACTAAGTCCTGGTTTAAACCAAAATCCACGGAATCTAAAATACTACAACTACTACTATCTAGCTAACTAAGTAAAATTCCGGGACGCTACATAATAATAAGATTTGATTTTTTTAAATCATATTTTATTATTAATATTTCAGATTTATATTGTAAACCCTATTTGTAGTTTAATTTCTTTTTAGTCATTTTCTTCTTCTATTAATAGAGACTCTTCTTTCACATTTGGAATGTAAATTTTAGGTAGAAAAATTATACCAAATTTTAGTCTCGTTTCTCATATTTTCTCTCTAGAGTTTTATGAGAATGTCTAGCATAATAGGCTAACCTTCTTAGGAAGGTTAGGATGATCCTATATGCACTATGACTTTGTTTGGTATTTTTGATTTACCATGTGCTTAAAGTGTATATATTTGAGTGATTTATTTTCTTTCATCTCTATTTATTCATCTTGTTATCTTTATTTATGTTTGCTAATAGTATATAGATTTTGTCAAGCACTTTCAATGTATTATCAAATTAGTGAAAATAATATAGATAATATATTTATCATTTTCTCCATCTCATTCATATATATTTACTTTTGCCAAATCTATATAGAATTAGTCATGCTCTTTCTATGTATTTTATAAATAGTAAAAGTAATATTTGTGTTAGGTTTTATGTCTAATCTTTTATTGCATTATTGTCAATGGTATAATGTCATTTTTAGATTTCTCATAAGATTGATCTCATCATTCCATGGTAAGGAATATTAATCACTTGAATGCATTTTTGTGAAATATATTTGTGCTTCAATGTTAAAGTTGTTGGGTTTTATGCCCTTATAAAACCATGTTGGACATGCAACACGATTTTATATTGTCGATAAATGTCGTTGAAATCATTTAGTTTGACAACCATATTGCTTGCTTGTTTTATTACATGACAATTGAAATAATACAAACATTTATAAAATTCCAAACATATGGATAGTTACAATTACAGTGACTAGGTCACAGTGGATTATAGTTTTAATTATATGTTCAAAAGAACGAGTCCTAAGATTAGATCAGTACATTGGATATTCACTGATTAAGCAATCTACAATATTATCTACTTACACATTCGGGGTGTGATGTCTTGTCCAAGGCATTGACTAAGTAGATAAGATCGGATGTATTTCGTTACATCGGACTAGGACCGATATTGATTATTGATTGATAAATAAGTATCGTTGTTATCGAATCTAATCAATGTCACAATGTTGACCATAGGTTAAGTCGGTCTTAATTCTGAGTGATAATATTCTGCTAATTATATTATTTAAATATTTTGATTTGTTCGTTACCAGCTTACCCTACGATCTAGCTCATACTTACATCTTGGAGATTTAGTAGTGTAATTGAGTGTGAGTATTGTTCATAAATATTAAATCTATAACTTCTGTATGAGAAGTGAAAAGTTGATTTCCTTAATTGCTTTGTTCAAAAAGTTAAATGATTGAGACCTCGTTTCTGTGATTAAGTTCACGAAAATATCATTTATAAGGAACTTAGTGGGAGTTAAGGATAAAATACTGATGAGGGGTAAGACGGTAATTTGCACCCAGCTCGTTAGTAAGTCATCGATAGAGGATTGACTGACGGTAATGGTTATAACAATGGATAACGCATTTATGGTTTAGAAAATACGTTCTATGAATTCAAGAGTTCAATTCCAAGTCTAGTGGAGTCACGAGGAAATAATAAGGTAGTGAAATTATTTGTAAATAAATTCACAGTAACTTATTGGAGCTTGATTTCATGGATCCATGGTCCCCGCATCACCTTTGAGTAAATCATCTAGAATGTCTCAATTAATTAATTGGGTTATTTGCGGCAATAATGCCTATGTAGTTCATTTTGTTGTACTTAAATGCTTATGTAAAAAATTTGGCGGCAATAATGCCTACCGTTAATGTTTTGTTGCAGCCGTTGGTCCCCGAGCCTTTAGGAGTATATATGATACACGTGGCACGACCCAATTGAGTTAAATTATTAAATTTTAAAAAATAAATATACATATTTCTATTTTCTATTAAATATATAAAAAGAAAAAATAAATGAGAAAAAAAAATAATATAGGAAAAAAATTCTAGGTAGAGGTCGGGTCTGTTTTTAGGGATTTATCATGTTATCTTCTTCACAAAGTCCCCAGCCGCTGCCTCCAATCCGATCACCACCGCCCCTTGCACACCACTCCGGCAAAGCACGCCCACCATTCCAGGCACAAGAATCTGGCCACGCAACTCCAGTCATCGCTGGTTGGCTCGTTCTCCAGTCGCACAGCTACGTAGCTCCGGCGTCTTCTCCGTCGCGTATCAAGAACCCAGGCGAGCGTTGCGGGTGTCTTCTTCGACCACGGTACAGCTTCGACCACATCCCCATTCGCTCTAAGGGCACGCACATCTTCGGCCTGTGCTATTTCGATTTGAGCTTCGTCCCCCATTGATTCCGACTGAGTAAAGGTGCCAGATTTTGATTTGATTTTTCTGCTTGTGTGTTGTAATTTCTGATTGGTTAGGGAGCCAATTTGTGCAGTTTTTCTTTGCTGGGTTCTTGTTTATATTTTGGGCATTATTTTTGGTCAAAAATCTGGGTTACCGAGATGAAATTTTTAGTTTATATTGTTATTAGGATTGAGTTATATTCTGGGTAAAGAATTTTTAGATTTTTTTGTTTTAGATTAGTTTTATAAATGTTATTAAGATATTAAAAGAAATCAATTTTTGTTCGTGGTTAGTCTTTTTTTTTGTTTTAGATTAGAAAACAGAAATATGTATATTTATTTTTTAAAATTTAATAATTTAACCCAATTGGGTCGTGCCACGTGTGTCATATATACTCCTAACGGCTCAGGGACCAACGGCTGCAACAAAACATTAACGGTAGGCATTATTGCCGCCAAAAATTTTACATAAGCATTTAAGTGCTACAAAATGAACTACATAGGCATTATTGCCGCAAATAACCCTAATTAATTTAATTATCAATTATGATTTTTAAATTTGACTAGGACAATTTTGGAAAATTTATAGATATATGAGATTTAGAGAATAAAAGAGAATCTTTGGGTAAATGTATTAATATTGATGAATTGGTGTCAATATAAATAAATAATATTAAATCAAGTTTCAAATTATAATTAGCTAATTTGAATAAGGATTTAATTAATTAATTAAAAAAATAAAATAAAATGTTTTGAATTTAGGCCCAATTGGGATTTAAATTCAAAACAAAGAGATTGGGCCCAAGTTCATTTGTGGTGGCCCAAGGCTTTTATCTTTTTGTTTAGTATTTTAATCAATTTAAATTTAAATAAAGCTCATTAAGTTGCCTATACAAAGAATATGATGTCTAGGGTTTTCATAAGGAAGTTTGTCTTAATTGATTTATTTGGTAAGTGAAAACCTAGACAGTCTAACCCTTTCTTGATCACTCTCTCTTCTTCTTCTCTTCTAGATCTCTATCTCATGTATTGAAAACCAACCCACACTAGTTCTAGGTTGATCAATGGCTTGGTGAGGAAAACTGTGTTGCTGATCTTTTTCAATCTCTTGATAATACTCTGCTATAGAAAGGAATCAAGGGTTAGAGAGATTGAAGGAATGAGTTGTTCCAGTTCCGCTACATATATGTAAGTTTATGTGCTTAACTCTGTTTTGTGTCGATTTCATAGGAACATGTTCTAGGGATTTACATGTTTTATTGATTATATGTAAATTATATGAAAATAAATAAAGATCCTGCAATATGTATTTCCTACAAAAGCTTCCAAATGAATAGTTGGGATATGGAACTATTCATTTGTGTATTTTTTGTAAATCTAAGATCCAAATAAATTAGTATTCATATTGGTGACTCTTGATCATTCCTACTTGTTACCTATTGTTACATCACACTTTATTTTATCCTTATTTCTAATATTAAATTCTAAAAAACAACAAAAATATCGCTGGGTCTATTTTCGTCATATTATTATCTCTAAAATTTATTTATTGATTAACTTTAATTATTTGCCTCCTTGTGGAATCGACAGCCCATTCTATACTATAACCACCGCTTAGTGGATGCACGATTTGGGCATTAAACAAATTTTGGCGCCGTTGCCGGGGAGGTAATAGTGAAAAAAAATTCAATAAATTTTGCAAAAAAGGTAAGTAATTCTATCCTTTTCTTTTTGTGTATATTTCTCTAGGAATTTTTTTTTAAGATTTATCTTATGTACTCTGAAAAAAGGTAAAAAAAAATCACAATCATTAGTTTTTTATTGTTCCTTTTTAGTTAGTTCTTCTTTTTTTTTTTGTCATTGTTGTGCTAAAAGAAAAAAATTGCTATCCTTTGTTTTCTAGGATTTGTTAGGCTTTATTCTTAGTTTATTTTGTTATTATTATTTTTTTTGTTAATTTTCTTTTTCTCTCTTTTTATTTATCATTGTTGTTAAAAAAAAAAAGCTTATTGTGTGTGAATTTAGTTTTTTTTTCTCAAGTTAATTTATTTTTGGTAGCTTATTTTATTTTATTTTTGTTTTTATCTCTATTTTCTTTTATTGTAGTAGTAAAAAAACAAAACATAAAAAAAATTGTTGTTTATCTTTCGTTAGGTTAGTTTTAATTTATTTCTTTTGGTTTTTCACATCTAGATTAATTTTTTTTATTTACTATTGTTAGATATGTCTCTTCATTTAATTTTTTTTTTGTTATTAGTTTTGTTTTTAATTTTTAGGTTATAAATCTTTTAAAAAAATTATAAAATACAACCAAAAAATAATTAATAAAAATAAAGCTTGTTTTGTCGACATAAGAAATTTTTGCTTAAAGGCCAATTTGAGTAAAGTTCCATCCATGCTTACTTAGTAACCTCAGAGAGTTCTAGTAAGTTTAGGTTGTAAGAGGACCGTTTTTGTGAATTGTGACCCCTACACAATTATCTATGAACCTCATGGATTTCTAGATAAAGTGTGGGTCTTAAATGGGACCGTTCTAAAATCCTCAAATCGACCTGGAAACAAGTAAAACAAAAAAAATTCACAAAACAAAAAAAATAAAAAATAAATCATAAAAAAACAAAATACACAAAATGAATGAAGAAGAAAACAAACATTTCGAGATTTATTTTCCAATGTATTATTCTTTATTCGAAAACAATCATAATTCTAGTGCTACTGAGGGTACTAGCCATTTTAGGGGTCCATGCAAACTTAGTGTAAGAGAGTACTGAGAACTTGAGGTCTTAGAAACTAAGTTTGATAGAGAAAGTTACGAGGTTCCCGAGGCAGATTATGATGAACGTTATTGTGACTTTGCAAGAGTCGGCCATAGGAATCATAATTCTAGTTGGACCAACCCCGTAGATTTTAGTTGGAAGCCTGAGTACAACTACCATGCACCGCCTCACATGAATTTTGAGAACGATTTTTCTAACTTCCCCCATGAACCTCAATATAATGTTTGGACTAATGAGAATTCCTTAGAGAACACTTTGCACGCATTTATAGAGGAGCAAAGAGATTTCAATAGACAATTTATGGAAGAGTTTAGGGAAACTAGTGCTCAACTTTCAGAATTGACCAACGCTATTAATGCACATACTCTAAGTCAATTAGCATCTCAGCTTGACACCATAGCGCCATCATTTACTGTAATGACCCAACTATTTCTAAGACCTTGGACTATTAAAACTACTAGACATAGCTACTACTTTTGGAGAAAACATACATAAGAAATAAGCATGACTTTATTAAAACTCCAAAATAAATATTGTGCAAATTACAAAATAAGATATAAAATATGGTTTGGGTGCCCATTGTTTAATAAAACATAAAACATAACTTTAAATACTAATTGTGGAATTACATCAAAACATAATTTTAAAGACATAAAATAAATAACGTCGTCCTCGATCAACACGCATTCCATTCATCCTTAACACACAAGCCAAGCTACCAAGAACCTTCCGCCTCCATATCTATTTTCCTGCATCACACTAAAAATAAAGGAGTGAGTCTAATGCCGAACAAGGAAAATCTATTAAAACATACATCATAAGACTATAACATAAACATATACTATAAAACATATATCATATAGGACTACAATGACCATCATACTTCTTGGGGCTTGTTAGCTAAGCAAGTCGTATGCCCATAAATTTGTGGGGCTTGCTATCTAAGCAAGTCATATGCCCAAAAATTATTGGGGCTTGCTAGCTAAACAAGTCATATGCCCAAGGACTATAAAACATACTATACATATACATATACATATACATATACATATCATAACATATAAGCACATAAAATCTATCCTATTTTCCTTACCAAAATCTGGGATATTTGGGAACAAGAATGGGATTAGAACACTCCTATAAACCAACAGTAAAATGGTGAGAATCTCTAAAGAATAAAGATGAAATGAGAACTAAACCATCAAGAAGAAACTTACCAAGAAAAACCTTAAGTTTCAAGAAACTTAAATACCTAATCAAGAATCATAAACAAGAGTTAGGATCTTAATAAAAGAAACTAAAGAATCATAAAGAACTAGACTTAAGGAATAAAAATACCTTGAATGATCTTATGGTTTGGTCTAAACCTCAATACCGAAATCATACTATTTCTCACTTCCCAAGTGTTTATAAAAGCTTAGAATGATAAAGCTTTAACCCACAACCGAAGTGTATCTCTCTATAGTAACACTAGCACCTTGGAGGCTCTGATCAAATGCTTGAAGAATGAAGAAAATGGCTGAGCACTAGGTCCTATTTATAGAGTTCAAGGAGTGAAACTAACCCTTTATAATTTGAATAAATAAATGATTATAAAATGAAAAAGATTTGAATTTTCGTTCAACTGACGCCCAGAACTCGGTCAAAATCGTTCAAAGGCAGGTCTAAGTGGTTAAGGGTATTTTTAAAATTAAAAAAATCAAACATTCAAATATACATTCATGGAGCCGATATATCGCCCCCTATAGGCGATATATCACCTCCCCCTATATTCCCGAGGCTTGTTCGATTGTTCCTGCAAAGTCGACATGTTTTCCATATCTTCCGTAGGCGATATATCGACCCCTATGATGTGATATATCGACATACGTGAATATATTAAACACATATTTGTACTTTTTCAGCATAATTTGAATTGGATTACAGCTTTGATTGAGTCATAATACGATCCTAACGGCTGCTGGAAGGTTCTAGAGCTTCTAGATCTTTCTTTTATTAAAACTATCCATCAAAAATACTTAATTCCTTAATAATCATAATTATGACAAGTGTCACACTCTTATTAGCTCTATCTAAACCATAGGTTATAATAAATATATATCTATGACCAGCAATATTAATCAAACCTTATGTTATAATTAATATTCTTAAACTATAGGTTGAACTTATAAAATCCATAACTGTTGATATGAGTTTCCAACTAAGTCTCGACTTGAACCAAAATCCACGGTAACTAACATACTACTAACTAATACTAACCACTACTATTATCTAGCTAGCTAAGTAAATATTCTGGGACACTACATTTACTCCCATTCCTAAACATGATTAGGATGATGCTATTACCACTTGGAGTGAAACTCTTTCCCATACAGAAATTCTTCCAACCACTCCAAACAAAAATGAGAGCTATCATACTAATGTGATAGACTTAATCGTTGAGGGAATCATAAACATATTTCCAATAAAACATTCACCAAATTTTCTCCACGATTTTGAAACCAAACATTTTCTTTATTTTGAAAATGTTACTAATGCTTTGATTTTTGGGACGCGAAATAAAGAAAATTCATCTTTGAAACAGGATAGTACGCCAACATGCAGTTGGTAGACTTACCTGAGAGCGCTGCTTTTGTCTACCAAAGACTGATCAGGTTTTATCTTTCTTTTTAGTGTGCTTTATTTTAATTTGTGTCTTTATTTTATGTTGCGAATTTTAATTTTTGAGGTTTTGTTGTTTTTTTTGTTGGTTATCATATTCTCTTTTGCTCCCACAATGGGTTTAACGTTAGACACTGAGGACAATGTCTCATTTAAAGTTGTGGGTAGTGAGCATATTCACGCTTTGAAATATATTTTAATTACCATTTTAAAATTTTGAGTTAAATTTTTGAAAAAATCATGAAAACAAAATTTTTGTGAGATAGTTTTTGCTATTTTTACTATTAGGAAGTAATTTTATAGAGTAACTTCATGAACAACCAACCATGTGAAAAAAAAAGGTTTTAACACATTCAGTTGAGATAAATCCTAATGTTTAAAGCTTTTAATTTTTTATGAGTTCTGAGAATGAGAAAACAACTTTTAAAACTTTTATTGATCATTCGAGTTGGTAAAATTAATTTTTGAGAATTTAAAACATGGCATTTACTAGAGGGATAATTTTTGTTTTAAAGAGCCTATGTTGTATCCTTTTTAATTTCTTGTAAAAAAATTTCTATATTTTTATGTTGTCTCTTGTCAAAAAAAATATATAAAAAAAAAGAAAGAAAAAAATATATAAAAAATGAATGAAAAAAGGGAAGAAAAAAAAGAACAAGAGCAAAAAATTTCATCTTCATCTTTTGTAGTTTTGTTGAAGAAAAAAAATTGTCCAATAAAAAAAATCAACATTACTACATTTGTTTTCATTTTATGTCATAAAAAAAGTTTGTGTATTTTATTTATCTAATTTTGTTTTGTTCTTTATTTTGGCTCTTAATATCATTTTGTAAAATCCCGAAGGTTCTTATCTCATTTAGATTCCAATTAATTGATTAGTCTATCTTTTGATCAATATTCGTTAACATTGTTTGTCCTAAAACAATAACATCCGTTTTTAGTGTTAATTGATAAATTTCCAACTCTAAGAGTGTCAACCATCTTCCGTAAAAAAACTTCCAATACCTTTGTGAGGATTTGGAGTTGAGACTTTATTCTTTCATGATTTTTCGATACTGTTTGTGTTATAAATTTTGAAAAGAACGATATGATTTGGTGTACACACACACACAAAACTCTTGAATTACAACTTTGATAGTTTCTAGTAGCATTTTCTAAATTCTCACTAAACATTTTGTTAAGTAATTTGCATAATTTAGCTCACTAAGTCATCTTGGTAATAATTTGTATCTGCTTGAATTGCTAGGGACTAGCAATAAGCTAGTTAGGGGTTGTGATTAGAGGTGAAAAGTGCACCTTCATTGATCTTAAATGTCAAAATAAATTAAGTTTTGATTATTATTTTCATTGAATTAATATGATATATTTTATGGATAAAAATATTTGATCATGATTTAATTTATTGTTATTTTATAGGAATTAATTGGTATTTTGGGAACTAGCAAAATGAAAGAGAATGAAAGAACTAAATCTTAAAAAATAAAAGAAAAATTGGAAAAACTGAAAATAAAAGGCCCAAGAGAAGCCCAAAAGACCTAGGCCTGCCTAGTTTCTATCACCCTATCTCCTCTCACCTGCGACCACCACGTGGTGCTTCTCCCTCGCGCCACACATTCGCGAGCAGCCCACCTACCCGTGTGACCCGACCTGCGAACCCGTGCCTGTCCGCCTGGAGCCCAAGCTCCCTGACCCACATGCCCACCCACATGACCCGCTACATCTCCCCTTGCCCAGTCGTACCATGTGTCACTCGCCCATTGGTTGTGGCTGGGTCAAACCCACCAGCTGCCACCAGCCACTTTCCAGCCCACTTTGTGTGCTCTTTGGGCCTTGAATCCTCCATTTTGAGCTTTAAAGCTCGCATTTTGTGATATTTTAGAAAAAGGTTAAAATGACCATTCGCTAAAATAGTTAGGTTTGTATTAATAATAAGATTTGATTTTTCAAAATCATATTTTATTATAAATATTTCATATTTATTTTGTAAACCCCATTTGTAGTTTAATTTCTTTTTAGTCATTTTCTTCTTCTATTAATAGGGACTCTTCTTTCACATTTGGAATGTAATTTTTAGGTAGAAAAATTCTACCAAATTTTAGTCTCGTTTCTCATATTTTCTCTCTAGAGTTTTATGAGAATATCTAGCATAATAGGCTAACATTCTTAGGAAGGTTAGGATGATCCTATATGCACTATGACTTTGCTTGGTATTTTTGATTCACCATGTGCTTAAAGTGTATATATTTGAGTGATTTATTTTCTTTCATCTCTATTTCTTCATCTTGTTATCTTTATTTATGTTTGCTAATAGTATATAGATTTTGTCAAGCACTTTCAATGTATTATCAAATTAGTGAAAATAATATAGATAATATATTTATCATTTTCTCCATCTCATTCATATATATTTACTTTTGCTAAATTTATATAGAATTAGTCATGCTCTTTCTATGTATTTTATAAATAGTAAAAGTAATATTTGTGTTAGATTTTATGTCGAATTTTTTATTGCATTATTGCCAATGGTATAATGTCATTTTTAGATTTCTCATAAGATTGATCTCATCCTTCCATGGTAAGGAATATTAATCACTTGAATGCATTTTTGTGAAATATATTTGTGCTTCAATGTTAAAGCTTCCAAATGAATAGTTGAGATGTGAACTATTCATATGTGTAATTTTTGTGAATCAAATATCCAAATAAATAAGTATACATATTGGTGACTCTTGATTCTTCCTACTTGTTACCTATTGTTACATCACACTTTATTCTATCCTTATTTTTTAATCTATAAATCTCAAAAAAACAACAAAAATATCACTTGTTGTATTTTTCTCATATTTTTCATCTCTAAACTTTATTTATTGATTAATTTTATTTCTTTGCCTCTTTGTGGAATCGACCGCCCGATCAATACTACAACCACCACTTAGTGGATGCACGTTTTGAGAGTGTTTACCGAGTTTTTCGGAAACGAATAACTAACAGAATAATAAAAAGATAAGAACTGTAGAAATACTGAAATGTAACTAAACAAACAGTGTTTTTACGTGGTTCAGGCGTTAACAAGCCCTAGTCCACGAGTCGATGTTATTATACTTGGAAAAGATTACAGTAAGATGGCTGGTGCATAAGAACTTCACACACTCACAATGTTTCTCTCGGGTTCTCTTGAAGAAGATGAAGCTAGAGAGATTTTAGTAGAGTTTTTGCTATATGATTTGTTCGTCCCTCTTCTTGTAAAATGAAGGGGTCTTTATAGCTAGGGTTTTGGATTAGGGTTTTTCTCTACGTACATGAGTCTTAATTACACCAGCCATAAATAGGGATACAATTACTGTAATAGCATGGCTACAAGACTCTATGTGGGTATATTTACGTGAAAGTATGGGGAACACACAAAGTCAGCCGTCTTTTCCAAGTTGTCAGCGGAACAGTAGGCGAAAAGGTACCCTTAGGCGTGCTGGGATGTGTGCGGCTTTGACCTGACGGGCGTGTCAGGCGGGATCCTGTGTCAGGCGGATATCATTCCAAATATGCCTCCTCCAGGACTCGACCGTTTGGCTTTGTTCCGTGCGAGGCACGGAACTGCTTCCGCGGAGACCACTCGAAGAGCTTCTCCTGGAAGGAGCTTCCCCGAAGGATACCCCTTCGGGAGTCCGGGAGAGTTGACGAGTTTCCGTATTGTGTTTGCTTGGAAGAGTAATCCGGACACCAAGCGGGAGAGGTGAAGCCTTTCTGTATATCCGCGAGCTCTGGTCACCTATCGTGAAAGACATCGATAATTCTGCTTCCCCGAGGCCATCAATCTAAACGCTATCCGGAAATCTGGATAACATTTACCCCCCAAGGTCACGGAGCTTTGAGGGATCCGGGAGCTTGTACAATCGGTTTCTTAGATTAGGCGAGGGGGCACCTTCTGTGTTCCCGGAAGGGTTCCTTTTTCCCGCCTGAGTGTTAGTATGGAAAAGAAAGAGAATTTCTTCTGTTTGAGATCAAGTACTCAAGTGCGGCAAGGACCACGTGTCATTCTGGGAATGGTTCTGCGACCAAGACGTGTGCGTGAGGCGACTGGTTGAGTATGCGTGCGTCAGTCATCTAACTAATGATTTGACGGTTTTTAATGGTACTCCGGGCCCGAGGTGGTGTAATGATGGGAAATAAATACTTTATTCCCATCCGAGGAGTCATAAATAGGATCGTCGCTTCCTCTCCAGCCGTTGGATCTGATGCACACGGAATGGGAAGATCGGGACCGTCCACTTGAGGAATTCGAAACGGCCTCTTCCCTGCTATAAAAACGAGGGAAAGGACCTTTCTTCCTCTTTACGCTTTCAGATTCTCCATCTTTAGGATTTTCAGATTTCCAAACCTTCGAACTCTCAGGCTTCCCAGCTTACGTTCCCCCGAACTTGCCATTTCTTTTGGTAAGTATCTGGAAACTTTTCTTTTTGATTTGGCAGTGGGTTTATTCCCCGAAGTTCCTGGTTTGAATCGCC
Source organism: Humulus lupulus (assembly GCF_963169125.1). NCBI lineage: Eukaryota > Viridiplantae > Streptophyta > Magnoliopsida > Rosales > Cannabaceae > Humulus > Humulus lupulus. The sequence continues at coordinate 115,051,081 of NC_084794.1, read as the reverse complement.
GTTCGTCTTTGCAGCTTTTACTTCTCGCGATCGTGCTGTGCAGTGATCCAGTTACTCCTTCAACCTCCAACTACCCGAATATCAGTAAGTATTTCTACTTTGCTCTTTCCTCCCAAACCTTAGGTTGTTGGTAGTTGTTAGAGTAGAGGTTTCTGCCATTATTGCTTATGTGCATTTGTGAATAGGGCTTTGGTAGGCACGTGATTGATTGTGAGTCGATAAGTAGCCTTTTCTGCATGTTTTGGCGATTTGCGTTTGGAAAGTCGTCCCTTGTTTTGCTGTTTTAGGGCATAAGCATGAACGCCTTTAGGGTGTCTTTCTCTGGAAAAACACTTCTTTTGGTGGGCTTAGGCTCGGGGTCTGAGTCTGGTTCCTTGCTGTCCTTCGGGTGGCATGGTGCCAATCCCTCGGTAAGCTCGGTGGGAGCCTCTCCAAGCAGTTTTCGAGGAGGGTCTCCCCGACGCCTTTGATACCACTAGGGTATGACAAGGGTGCTGACTGCTTAGAGTGTTTTCTTCTTTCTTTTCTTTTGTCCAGTGACGAACATCTCGAAGGAACAACTCCTTGCTGCGGGGGAGGCTGATTCTGCCCAAGAGAAGGGCTCTCCTGTCGCTGGTGGAAAGGGGAAAGGAAAGGCGAAAGCGGTCGCGGCTAGCCCACCAACCTCCAATAGTTCCATCTGGGAGATGGACCAAAAACCGAACCTTTTCAGGAATTATGGCATGCTGGAGCTGTATTCCTCTGAGGCAGGCCTGAAGAACATCCCAGGTCTGATGTGGCACCGTCTGTCGGTGCTGGGCGAGTCAGCTAGCCAGAGCCACGAGGGCTTTGGTGCCTGGAGTTGGGCACACATAGTGTGCGGAGCGCACTTGCCCCTAAGGAGTTACTTCGCCAATTTCTGTGTGAAGGCGGGGATTGCCCCCTTCCAGTTAATTCCTCCCAGCTACAAGCTCTTAGCGGGGTGGTTCATCTTTTGCAAGTCCCGGAGACTGGAAGCTCCTACCCCGGAGGAGGTGCTGTACTTTTATGGGTTGAAGTCTCAGCCTATGAGGGGTCACTCAGACAAGGTGGGGTTTTACAGGCTAGAAAGGCACCCGGATGTGATGTGCCCCACTTGTCATACCGCGAGGGTTCCAGACCTCCGGGAATACTGGTTCCTGACGACTGGCTTCCCGCTGAAGAGGGTGCCAGCTCTATCTTTGGATTTCAAAATCCCTGGTAAGTGTTTCCTCTTTTCCTTTTCAACTTTGTTTCTTTGTGTTTGATTTGCCTTTTGGGAGGATCTCTAACGCTTGTATTTGATTTTTGCAGAAGTCGTTCCGCGGACACCTCGCTGCGCGGAGATGATAAGGAGGTCCAAGTTCTACGAAGGGCTTTCCGAGGAAGAGTTGAGAGTGGAGGGACTTGTGACCTCCGAATCGTTGAGGGAGTATGGGTTACTCGCCTCCTTCCAAAATATCGAGCCAGTAAGTGGTAGGGGGCAGACTCAGGTGTCGGCTGACATCCGGGAGCAGATTGCCCTGGAGCTGTCTAAGGTGATCACCCAAGCCGCTCGGGACGAAAATACTCTATCTCCTAGTTGGGCGGAGAGGTTCCCCGACCCCCAGCCGGAGGGAGAGGAGATCGAGGCTCGCCACGCCGCGGCTTACCCTAACGAAGGGGCTCCGGGGGCTAGTTCCTCCGGGAGAGGTAAGACTAGTTTTCGATTGATCCACACCCCCAGCCTGTCTGAAGTTTCCCAAACCTCTCAGATGGGGTTTGATCCTCGTTTCCTTAGGCTAGATCCGCGTAGGATACCTTTCGACAGGTACTGTGATAGGGTAGATGAGCTCCTCTGGTGTCTGAGTGATGGTAGTCTGCCAGAAGGTGTCATCATGGTTGACCCTTCTTCTCTCAGCATGTTCTTCCCGGACTTCAAGGAGTACGGGAGCTTCCTGGAGCAGGAAGCGATGTTTTGTTTTGCTCGGGGAAGGCCATCCACGTTTCTCGTGCATGGTCGTCCCTTTCAAACTTTTCTTTTTCTTGTTTCTTGTTCCCTGCTGGCGGGCTTGCTTGTACTTTTATGTTGCTGATTGTCTTGTCTTCCGCTTATCTTCTTTCTCATTTCTTGTTGGTTCGTTAACCTTGCTTTGTACGTTTCTTGCAGAGTATCCCGAAGCCAAGATGTTGGGGAGGGTTACTTTGCTTATTAAGAAGGCTGCCACCAGCCAAGACCCGCCCACGGGGAAAGGACGGAAGACCAAGGCTGGTAGGGGAGGTAAGGCTGCCTCCCCCAAGAAGACAAGCGGCGAGGCGCAAGCGTCTCCGAGGGTAGAGAAGTCCCCTGCTGAAGGGCCTTCCGAGACTATGATGGTCTCGAGTAGCAGTAGCGACGGGGAAGGGCTTGTGTTCCCCGTGAGGACAACTGGGGTGAGCAAGCGTCCCGGAGGAGATGCTGAGGGTGCTAAGAACAAACGCCTTAGACACTCTTCTCCTGGTCGAAGGCAACAACAACAGCAACGACAGCAATCACAACTACAACAACAGCAGCAACAGGAACAAGAGAGATAATCACCAACGCCGCAGCAGCAGCAACAGCAACATCCAAACCAGCAGCAGCAACAAGGGCAATTACTTCAGCTACCGCAGCAGCAAAAGCAACAGACCGGGGCCTTAATACCCCGGCTGCCTCCTCCTCCAGCCCAACGGGGGTCCACCCTTCCGGGATCTCCGTCTTCTCAGACAACCAATCTTCCCCTGCCTGGCCTGAAGTTCCACTTTCCGCGGAAGCCGACCAGTTTTCCCGCTGCCCTCCTGGAGGGTGTAAGACGGGCCGATAGTTTTTTGAAGAGGCGGCTAGAGGCGGAGAAGGCCGTTACTCAGGGAAGGGCAGATAACTTGTCTGCCGTGAAGAGGGCTGAGCTGGCCGAGGGGGTGAGATCTCCTCACCCGGCCGGAGCGGTTCTGGATGGTCCAGCCTTGGAGAAGAGGCTGGTGCCTAGGCTCGGACGTGCATTGGCGCCGTTCGGAGCTGAGATGATGGAGGACATGGCCCTGAGCTTATGCGAGCTCAATTCTGAGAAATGGGCCATCAGCAGCAGCAAGGATCCGCTGTTGCTGACACACGCTGTGAAGCAGCAACTGTCCGGGGTAAGCCGTCAGTTGTTATTTTTTTTTTTTTTTTTTTTTTTTTTTTTTTTTTTTTTTTTGGGATCACTTGTCTTTTGGTCCTGCTTTAACTCATCCTGTTGTCTTTTCTTGCAGGCCTCTATGATCGCGGAACGCTCGTTCCGGGAGGTTGGTGCAGCTCTGGTTCAGCTGGAGGAGAGCCAACTGGCTCGCCAGGCCTTGGAAGCGGAGAAACAGAAACTGACCCAACAGGCCTTGGGGGCTTCGGAGAAGATTGATCAGGCCCGGCGCACGGCTGAAGAAGAGGCGGAGAAGAAATATCTTGCCAAATATCAAGAGTACCGGGCCAAGGCGGAGAATGAGTTTAGACAGCGGTCGGATGGGATTAAGACCGAAAACTCCAAGCTCCGGGAAGAGCTGTCCCAAGCCAAGGTGGAGAAAGATACCCTGGAAGCCCGCTTGCAATCAAAGAACGATCTCCTCCTTAAGCGGCAAGAGGAATATTCCACTCTTCAGAGTAAGCTGCACGACGAGGAGCAACTCCATAAGAGGAGCAGGGATCTCGTGTCTATGCTTCAGTTGGGGCTCGCCGAGAAGGATAAAGAGATCGGGGCTTTGCAATTCACTGCCAGGGGGCATGTGACCGAGAAGCAATCCGTGCTGAACCAAAATAGGGAGCAGCGCAAGGCGATTGATTCTCTTAAGGGGGAGCGGGATGCCTCCAAGGCCGAAATGGAAAAATTGAGGGCCCAACTAACTGCCGCGGAAGCACAGCTGGCAACCTCCGAGGCGGAGCGGTTGAAGGAGAAGGAGGATGCTGAGGTGATACTGAACAGGACTATTAATATATCGCATGTGGTCCTCATGCATCAACTCTGGAAAGTGAACCCGGAGGTGTTAGGCTATCTGGGAGATGATGCCGAAGCCATGAGGGAGAAGCTACTCGTGTGGGATCAGGGCCCAGAGGCGTACGTCCAAACTTATAACATTGACGATCGTGCTGAAGCTCCTGAGGCGGGAGATCCCGGAGAGGCGGGGACCTCTGAACCTTCTCATGACCAAATTCCTCCTTCCAATGAGCCGACTCCGCCAGCCTCAGCTGAAACAGATGCCCCCGAAGCTGCGGTCGTGGACGCTGTAGTTACCCCCAATGCTTGAAGGGGTTTTATCTTTAATTGTTTTTCATTTTGAGTTTTTCATTGCGGACAATTTTGCCATAATTATAGCATTCTCCTTTCTTTTCTGCCGAGTTCTTTATTTATCTTTGCGCTTAGGGTAGACATTTATACGGTAGAAACTGTTGTAGGGGCGTATGAGGTTTTGGTTCCAACAGCCAAAACCTATGCACTTCCCACTTGAAGCTTTAACGGATGATGTCTTTTCCCACGTAGTTTCTAGGTTACGAAGGTTTCCTGGTTCCAACGGCCAGGCTCCTTTCACCGTATTTTAGCTTTCCTGAGGCAAATAGCTAATCCCGGGACTTGTAGTTATACTGTTCGCTGGGATTGCTAAGGTGAGCCGTTCCATGGTTTGGAACGGGAGTTCTTTTGGTGAGCGTTGCTAGACTTAAGGTTAGATCTTTGCGAAGCAAAACTAACTGTTGTTGCGAACCTCATGGTGGCTGACTTCAGGGACCTGGCATGGAGCCCTGCGAGGCAAGGCTCATTGCTGTCGGGGAAATCGCCACGCCCACCAGGTGTGATCCCGGAACAGGGGCTTTGCGAAGCAAGGCCGGCTGTGAGTGGGGGATCGACCATGTCTGCTTCTGGAGCTGAAACTTGCAATGGCCAAGGAGCTCGCCATGCATTATTTTGTGAGATCCGGAGTTGGAGCCTGCGAAGCAAGGCTTACAACGGTCGCGGATCTTGCCATCTTTCGCCTTGCGGGACCCGGAGCTGGAGCTTGCGAAGCAGAGCTTTACAGCGATCACGGATCTTGCCATCTTTCGCCTTGCGGGACCCGGAGCTGGAGCTTGCGAAGCAAAGCTCTACAGCGCTCGCGGATCTTGCCATCTTTCGCCTTCCGAGACCCGGAGCTGGAGCTTGCGAAGCAAAGCTCTATAGCGATCGTGGAGTATTCTGCAAAGGACTTGTCAGGGAGTTGGGGGTGTTTTGGCGTAGCTCTATGAACGTGCCTCAACCCCCAGTCCCGTCCATCGCTGGGCTACACAGGAGATAATTTTCATGATACATAATGGCAGGCATTTCCATGGCAATTTTCACATAAGCACATAATGCACATATGACACGTAATGCAAGCATGTTCATGGCAACAAATAAACCTAAGCTTAACAATTTAAACATTTCAAACAATTTAAAAATTTCAAACACAATGCTAGCACATAAGTGGTGTTCTGTGTACGTTTTGTTCAAGGGGCGTATGGCTATGCCTTAGCCATGTATACCCCCCAAGTGAGCGTGGGGTCCGGACGTCTCCGGACCGCGTGGTCACTTGTTAAAACGCAGCTTTGAACACAGGGATAAAAAGTGCAGTAAAAGCGGAGTGAATCTCTCCGCGTTTCATTAAATTAGCCTGCTAGGCGTGAGTTTTACAACAGGGAGGATTATTTCCACATTTTTCACTTTTGCTAATTTCACCAAGGACTTCCGACTGGATGGTCCGGGGCCTACTGGTAGTAACGGCGGAGGTGCTCCGCGTTCCAGGCGCGCGGGACTTTAGATCCGTCGAGTCTCTTTAAGTGATACGTCCCATGGCCCACTTTTTCTTGGACTTCGTAGGGGCCTTCCCAGTTGGGTCCGAGGACCCCTACTCCCGGATCCTGCGTAGCAGGAAATACTCTCCGTAGGACAAGATCCCCAACTTCAAATGTACGGCTCTTGACTCTCGTGTTAAAGTGTCGGGCTATCTTGCCTTGGTACATTTTTAGTTGGACCTGCGACTGCTCCCGGAGCTCTTCGATCATGTCCAAGGACTCCTGGAGAAGGTCATGGTTCCGGGCAGGATCGTAGGTATCTTGCCTGTGAGAGGGGATCATAGTTTCTACTGGGATGACGGCCTCGCAACCGAAGGTCATGGAATAAGGCGTGTGCCCCGTCGAAGTTCTCTCTGTTGTGCGATAGGCCCAAAGTACTCGCGGAAGTTCTTCCGGCCAGTGAGCCTTGCAGGCTTGGAGTTTTTTCTTCAACGTGGTCTTTAATATTTTGTTTACAGCTTCCACTTGCCCATTAGCCTGGGGTCTGGCGACTGCGGAAAAGCTTTTGATAATTCCATGCGAAGCACAGAAGTTCGTGAAGTGTTCACTGTCAAATTGCTTTCCGTTGTCGGACACAATTTTTCGTGGAAGCCCAAAACGACACACTATATTCCTGATGACAAAGTCCAGTGCTTTTTTAGATGTGACCGTGTTCATAGGTTCAGCTTCAGCCCATTTGGTGAAGTAGTCTACCGCGACTATGGCGTACTTCACTCCACCCTTTCCAGTTGGGAGGGAACCTACTAGGTCAATGCCCCAAACGGCGAACGGCCAGGGGCTGGTCATTAGGGTAATTTCTGTAGGCGGCGCTCGCGGAACCTTGGCGTACCTCTGGCACTGCTCACATTTCCTGACATAATCCACACAATCCTTCTTCATGGTGGGCCAGAAGTATCCTTGTCGAAGGATCTTTTTGGAGAGGCTCAGCCCGGAGGTATGATCGCCACAGAAGCCTCCGTGAATCTCATGGATGATGGTGCTGACTTCGGTTCCGGCAACACACCTAAGGAAGGGTATGGACAACCCCCTGCGGTAAAGCTTTCCATCCATAACCACGTATCGGGGAGCTTGATACTGGAGCTTCCTTGCGTCAGCTTTATCGGTGGGGAGTTCTCCGGTGGTGAGAAATCTGAGGATGGGTCCTATCCAGGAGTGGGAATGGTCGATGATGGCGTTTATCCTTCGCGTCTCAGTACTGGGGGCTTCTAAGTGCCCGATGGGGACTAAGCCATACTGTTCAATCTCCGGGTCCGTTGCAAGCTTGGCCAGCGTGTCCGCGAGTGAGTTCTGGTCCCGGGGGACCTGGCGGATTTGGTAGCCTTTGAAATGCTGCAGTAGGTCGCGGGAGAGAGACACGTAGGCAGCCATCCTTTCGCCTTTCGTCTGGTACTCCCCGGATATTTGGTTTACCACAAGTAGGGAGTCGCTGTACACTTCGATTTTTTGGGCTCCGACTTCTCTGGCCAGTCGTAACCCAGCTAACATGGCTTCGTGTTCTGCCTCGTTGTTGGATGCTGGGAATGCGAAACGGATGGCGCTCTGGAGCTGATGCCCTTGGGGAGATATTAGGATAACCCCCGCTCCAGCTCCTTTTTCATTTGAGGCTCCGTCTACGTAGACCTTCCAGGTGGGAAGTTCCGGGACAGGATCTTCTGGGAGGTCATTCATTCCCGAGCACTCCACAATAAAGTCCGCGAGAGCTTGACCTTTTATGGAAACACGCGGTTGGTAGTGGACGTCGAACTGGCTTAGTTCCATGGCCCACTTAAGCAATCTGCCAGAAGACTCGGGCTTCTGCAGGACTTGTCGGAGAGGGTGGTTGGTGAGTACTTTGATGGTGTGCGCCTGGAAATATGGCCTCAGCTTCCGTGAAGCGATCAGCAAGCAGAGGGAGAGTTTCTCGATCATCGAATATCTGGACTCGGCGTCCAATAACCTCTTGCTTACGTAATACACAGGGAGCTGGATACGGCCATCTTCCCGGACGAGAGCGGCACTTACTGCGTGCTCAGTCACAGCTAGGTATAAGAACAACGCCTCTCCTTCGACCGGCTTGGACAGAATGGGGGCTCGGGTTAAATGTTCTTTGAGGTGTTGGAAGGCCGCTTCGCATTCGGGGGTCCACTCGAACTTCTTGTTCCCTCGCAGAACATTGAAGAAGGGGATACACTTGTCGGTGGCCTTGGATACGAAGCGACTGAGAGCAGCTATCCTTCCGGTAACGCTCTGGACATCCTTATGCTTCCGGGGGGAAGGCATATCTATGAACGCCTTTATTTTTTCAGGGTTGGCTTCCACGCCGCGGGAGCTGACAATAAAACCGAGGAACTTCCCAGACGAGACCCCGAAAGTACATTTCTTTGGATTTAGTTTCATCCCGTACTTTCGGATCACGGCGAAAGCTTCCTCAAGGTCGTTACTGTGGTCCCCGGAGGTCTTGGACTTTACCAACATGTCGTCCACGTACAACTCCATGTTCCTCCCCAGTTGGTCCTTGAACATTCTGTTTACCAGACGCTGGTAAGTCGCCCCAGCATTCTTTAAACCGAAAGGCATGACCACGTAACAGTAGACACCCTTATCCGTGAGGAAGCTGGTGTGTTCCTGGTCCGCGACATGCATCTTGATCTGGTTGTATCCGGAGTACGCATCCATGAAGGATAAGAGTTCGTACCCGGAAGTAGCGTCCACCATCTGATCGATTCGCGGGAGAGGGAAACAATCTTTCGGGCAGGCCCTGTTTAGGTCCGTGAAGTCAATGCACATTCTCCAGGACCCATCGGGTTTCGGGACCAGAACTGGGTTGGCCAACCACACGGGATAGTGCGACTCCTGGAGAAAGCCTATGGACATCAATTTGTCCACTTCAGCTTTGACGGCTTCGGCTCTCACTGGGTCCAGCGGCCTCCTCTTCTGGCGAATTGGAGTTGCAGCTGGGTCTATGTTGAGTGCGTGGCACGCAACATTGGGATTAATCCCCGTCATATCAGCGTGGCACCATGCCAGGATATCCTGATTATCCTTCACAGTGGCCACGATCTTATCTCGAACGGCCGACGGCAGGTTTTTCCCCACCTGAATGACCTTGGTGGGTTCTCCCGGATTGAGGATCACCTCTTCGACTTCCTCCATCGGCTCTATTGCTTTCTCGATTCCCACTCTTGGGTCGAGTTCGTCAAAGTATGCCTCCTGAGAATCCCTAGTTTCTGGCAATACTTCCGCCAAAGGAATGGCAGCAAACGTCTCTCGGACCGTGTAGACGGCTCGGACGGAGACGTTATAACAGCTCCGTGCACTTCTTTGGTCTCCTCGGAGGGTGCCAATACGCCCATCGTCGCATGGAAACTTCAAACATAAGTGGCGTATTGAGGTTATGGCCCCACAATCGATCAGGACTGGTCGGCCTAAGATGGCATTATACGCCGTGGGGCAGTCGACCACCACGAATGTGCTATGCTTGAAGGCACAAGCGTCGCTTTCTCCTCTGAGGGTGACTGGAAGTTGAATTTTGCCTAATGGCATGAGTGCGTCCCCATTGAAACCTTGAAGCTGGATGGGGCATGGGGCCAGGTCCGTCTCGGTCAATCCGATCGCGTGGAAGGCCGCTTTGAAGAGGATGTTCACGGAGCTTCCGTTATCGATTAAGATCCGTGAGACCTTCTTATTGGCAATCTGGGCTTCCACTACGAGGGGATCGTTGTGGGGGAAGTGCACATGTCGAGCATCGTCCTCCGTGAAGGTGATGGGAAGATCCATCATTCGGGGACGTTGAGCAGGTGATTGGACCAAAGCGCACATCTCCTCGGCGTGCTCTAACTCCTTCAAGTACCTCTTCTGGGAGTTGCGGGTACTTCCGGCAAGGTGTGGTCCTCCGGAAATGGTGGCGACGTGTCCGTCAACGGGTGGCGGAGCAAGGCCGGGCGGATATGGGTTGCCTGGTCCTGGAGCCAACAAGGCAATGGGCCCCGGAGCGGGTGGAGCAGGAAGTGCTGGGAACTGAGACCCGGGAGCTTGGGGGTGACCGGCTCCAGGAGCGCTAGCGGCCCCCCTCTGTCCCGGTGAATATGCAGCTCCGTGAACTACCCCCTGTCCGGGATAGATTATGGGTATTCTCACCCACTGACCGAGGTGTCCCGCTCTTGCCAGGGACTCGATCTCATCCTTCAGCTGAAGGCACTCATTCGTGGTGTGCCCCACGTCTCCGTGGAACTCACACCTCTTATTGGAGTCTCGCGGACGCCTTCCTCCGTGAGACACTTTCGGGGGCTTCCTGTAGTTGACCATATTACAGGTCGCCCGATAGACATTCTCTCGCGAGTCTATCAAACTGGTATATTCTGTGAACTTGGGCTCATAATCCTTTCGGGGTTTCTTTGAATGGTCTCCCCGGTTGGAGTTTTTTCCGCTTCGTTTGCTCCGCGATTGGCTCAAACTTCGTTCCGGGGCTTCCGCTTGCGGCTGCGGCATGCTAGGAGCGATACTACATCCGGTTTGTACCGCTCCATACCCAGACAAATGGGTTTGACCCGGCGTCTGAGCAGACGCGGAAGGCCCATACACACTCGGAGTGAATCGGGCTCCTGGAAGCGTGAGGACTGGTGCGGGAGCTTGCGAAGCAAAGCTCGGCGCAGTCACGGAAGGGGTTGGAGCCGGGGGAACTCCAAAGGCTTGCTGGTAGGCATCCTCAAGGTTGATGATTCCCTGAGCTTTTGACATGAATTCGGACAGGGTTTCTGCCCGTCTCCTTTGCATTTCCCCCCATAGCAGGGAGCCGACAGTAAGGCCCGATTGGAGGGCGATCAGCTTCATGTCATCGCTGACCTTGGTTTTTGCAGCAGCTTCCATCATTCTCTGAATGAAAGCTTTGAGGTTCTCAGTGGGTTGCTGTTTGATGTTGGTTAAGGAACCAACCTCCATGTCGTGGTCGCGGGCAGCAATAAACTGCCTCCTAAACGCGGACTGTAGCTCCTTCCAACTGTGGATTGATCCGGGAGCTAATCTTTTCCACCAGTCCTCCGCAGACTTGGTAAGGGTGAGTGAGAAGCACATGCATTTGGCGTCCTCACTGACGCGCGCCACTTGCATCATTTTATTGTATTTAGCTAGGTGGGTACGCGGGTCTGTCCTCCCATCATATAATTCTATGTGAGGCATTTTGAAGTTATCCGGGAGGGACGTTTCCGCGATCCTCCTAATACATGGTTCCGGGTCTTCCTCCTCAGAATCTGACAGGGCCCCACTTTGCTTCCGGACCAGCTTGGTCAAGGCAGCAATCTGTTCCTCGAGCCTCTTCGTATCACTTTCCGGGAGGTCACGTCCCCGGAGCTTGTCATTAATATGATTTCGGAGGTCATCTCCGCGAGGCCGGGCTTTTTCCCCTTTGGCCTTCTCATACTTGGCCTCCAACCTTCTTCTTAGGTCCACCGTGGACCAGCTATCTTCGGAGTGCGAGTTCGCAGCCCGACCGTCCTGATTGACGGAATCACTGGGGCGGTTGTTCCTTCCCCTAGGCCTGGGGGCCTTAGCACCGGGCCCTTTAGGCACAGAGTGCCCCCTTGGGGCTGAAGGGCGTCTGGGCTTAGGAGCGCCAGAGACCTTCTGTGCGCGGGGGGGGCAGTCGGCCTGGTGATTCACGCCTTTAGGAGGTGCAGGGGCGTCAGCGCGCACAGGCTCTCCAACTTTTTCTTTGCCCTTGTTAGGGGCGGCTTTGGATGGTCCAGCAGCGGCTGGATCCGGCATGGGGGCATCAGCACCACCTCGAACAGAGGTATCCTCGTCCGAGTCGCCTAGATCTCCGAACTTACTTTGGAGGCGTTCCATCATGCGTTGCATTCTTTCGGAGACGCGCTCCTGCTCAGCAAGCTTGGCCTTAGTGGCCACCAGTTCTTCGGCTACTTGGACCAGTTCTGGGTCCTTCTCATAGTAGCAGCCGTCCTTGTAATAACCGTCTTGGACATACTCTTCTTCGTCTTCTAAGTATGTTGTATCTTCGGTACTGACCTGATCCTGGCGGGATGTCGGGTCTTCACCTCGGTAGTCTAAGGGTTCGCTCTGCACCACATCTTCCATCCCGGTATCGGGGTTGACCGTAGCATTTTTGTCAACAGCAGATTTTCGCGTAGTCACCATCTCTTTAGTACGAAGTGAATACAAAAAACGTACACAGAAAAAGAGCTGACTAACAACTTCCTACAGCTCTCAATGAAAGCACCAAAATGTTTACCGAGTTTTTCGGAAACGAATAACTAACAGAATAATAAAAAGATAAGAACTGTAGAAATACTGAAATGTAACTAAACAAACAGTGTTTTTACGTGGTTCAGGCGTTAACAAGCCCTAGTCCACGAGTCGATGTTATTATACTTGGAAAAGATTACAGTAAGATGGCTGGTGCATAAGAACTTCACACACTCACAATGTTTCTCTCGGGTTCTCTTGAAGAAGATGAAGCTAGAGAGATTTTAGTAGAGTTTTTGCTATATGATTTGTTCGTCCCTCTTCTTGTAAAATGAAGGGGTCTTTATAGCTAGGGTTTTGGATTAGGGTTTTTCTCTACGTACATGAGTCTTAATTACACCAGCCATAAATAGGGATACAATTACTGTAATAGCATGGCTACAAGACTCTATGTGGGTATATTTACGTGAAAGTATGGGGAACACACAAAGTCAGCCGTCTTTTCCAAGTTGTCAGCGGAACAGTAGGCGAAAAGGTACCCTTAGGCGTGCTGGGATGTGTGCGGCTTTGACCTGACGGGCGTGTCAGGCGGGATCCTGTGTCAGGCGGATATCATTCCAAATATGCCTCCTCCAGGACTCGACCGTTTGGCTTTGTTCCGTGCGAGGCACGGAACTGCTTCCGCGGAGACCACTCGAAGAGCTTCTCCTGGAAGGAGCTTCCCCGAAGGATACCCCTTCGGGAGTCTGGGAGAGTTGACGAGTTTCCGTATTGTGGTTGCTTGGAAGAGTAATCCGGACACCAAGCGGGAGAGGTGAAGCCTTTCTGTATATCCGCGAGCTCTGGTCACCTATCGTGAAAGACATCGATAATTCTGCTTCCCCGAGGCCATCAATCTAAACGCTATCCGGAAATCTGGATAACAGAGAGTTAAATAATATAAATTTACAATATATTTATATATAACATATAAACATACAAGAACATGAACTTTTACCTCTTGAAGCCTATCAAGTGTCCTTAAAACTTTTCGTATATTTATCGATCTTCCTATCTAAAGCTTTAAGCACTCAAACCACGATCTTCTGAAGTGTTCTCTACACCTCAAGATACGTGTGAGCATATAGAGAACATGAGTTTGCAATTTTAAGAATCACAAGTATTTCTCAACACATGAGAACTTGGATTATGGTCTGAGAATGGATATAATAAGAAAGAAAAAAAAAAGACTTTTTGTCTAACAAAAAAATCTTATAACTATTCTGAATTGTCTATGTATTGTGTTGTTGTGTTGTGTCTTTTTCTTCTTATTATTCTATATTATATATCTAGAGATTATTATATTACTTTATTATTCATAATAATAATAGTAATATAATAATGTTGATAGGATTTGATTTTAGGTAAATATCTAACTTACCAAATTTGAAAAAACTATTTTTAAATTATAAATTAATTAAATAAAATAAATAAAACAATACTGATACAATATCAATATATTGATACACGCATGGCACAGTCCTTGGACTGTGCCATGCGTGTACTGCTATATCCCTTTTCAGGGATATTGCATTTTTCTTTTATTTGTTTATTTAATTAAAATTAATCTTCCACAAAATAAGGTGTTAATCTTTTTAAGGAAAAGATGACAACCATATTTCAAATTTTAAATTTTAAATTCAAAATTCAAATTGATGATCATCATTATTATCATCTTTTAAAATTAAATAAATCAAAAACTATTTTTGACTTACTAATTTTATTTTCTCCCACTCAAATAAAATAATTAATTTAAAAAATCTAATCTATTTATTTATATATATGAGTTTCGAAAATTTATATATTTAAATTAATAAATATATTTTCAAAAATTCATTATTAATTCCAAATTAATTATTCAACCTTAATTATCATATAATTGTATACTTGAACTGAAGAATAAAATTCTTCTCAAACTCCCAAATTATATTTATACCATTGTATCAACTCTTACATTTATATGATGTTGATAGAGCTACCCTAGGGACCTATGGACCTATAATATCAAGCTCCAATAAATATTAGATTATAAATCAAAGCTCCTTGATTAGATAATCATATTTATTAATCTCATAATTACTCCACTATAAATATGAGATTGAACTCTTGATAATTATAGACATATATTTACTGAGTACTTTATTAAAGAATAAAGTGTCCATTGATATAATCATTACATACAACGTTAATCCTCTATTAATGGCTCATAATTAAAAGGGAATAAAATGATTGTTTTACCCTTTTAGCTATATCTTGTTCCTAGAGTACCGTTGACTTTACTAGTGAAGGTTGTGTCACAACAAGTTTGTGACGTGAGTACTCATAACCTTTTTAATTCCAAAAGTCAACCCAATAGGGAACCATTATTCAATCTATAAGAAGGTATAGATTTCATATCTATTAAACTATGTCCCTATCTGTTGACGCGGTTCTTTGCCAACAGATAATTAAGAAAATAAGATAAATGGATTAGTGCTAATGTTGAACCGAAACAGATATATGATCTTAGAAATGAAAGGGTGACTCAAGACACGTTTTTTAAGTGGTTCAAAGGTTAAAATCCTTCTACTCCACTAGTCAGTATTATTGCTATATACTGGATATTTGATTACAGGGTATTTTTTACAAGAGATAATCCAACCCTTATCAACTCCCAGGGTCTCCATATTTATAGGAGAAGGCACCTGGGAGTTGGTAAGAAGGTCATCCCGTGACCTTCTTACCTATCGTATCAACTATGTGACATTCATGATTAATTCCTAAACCTGACACATGAGTGTGGTCAAATCAATAGGTAAGGAGATAATGGGCCGCACGGCCCAACCCAGTCGTGGGTGTCTGAATACGCACGTTCCTGCTGCGTGTCCGAGAAGTCAGGGGCATATCAGACATGTGATGTCTGATATATGCACATTTACCTTGCGTGTGTTGACTTTACAAAGGGTCATAGCCTCCAGATCCAGCTCGTACCACGAGCTGGATACTTAACTTGACCTTTGGCCTTCAGAGTCCGGACTCAGTTCTTAGGCAAGCTTGGCGAACCCTTGGGTTACCTCGAGCTAAGGAGGTACAACCTTGTGACGGCAGCTCCAGTTTTGGAGATGTCCACAAGATAATCATGATTAGGCCGCAGCTCAGCTCGCTAAGCAGCCGGTGGGAAAATCAGGGCGTACATCTGCCCCCCAAGCCCCTGCTCGTGGCAAACGACGTCGTACAAGACCACAGTAGGGGCTTTTAGGCTTCCTCATGAACTCTTCACATTCCACATCTTACGCAGGCGCCTAATACGTGGAACATCGTGGTTGGTGACTGTACGTCTTACGAGAACCGCATTTAATGGCCTAGCCTATGCCTAGCCGTCGTTTTGTATTTCGAGTGGGGGGCCTTGGATCCCACATCAGGGCCATCCAACGGCCCTCTATACGTGAACCTTCACGTATATAAAAGGGGTGGCCACCCTACGCATGGGCCACCCTTTCATTTGAAATTTCTCAGAACTTCTTTCCTTCTTCTCTCTTCATCTCAGAAGAAAAAGAAACCCTCTTCTTTGCGACCGCCATTCTCAGTTGTTCAAGAAGCTCAGGCGTAAGGACTCCTTCAAAGCTTTGGAAACAAACACTCCGATGAAGCTCCCACCTAGGCGACACCTTCATCCACCTCCCAGCCAAACTCTGTAAGTCTCCTGACCATGCGTGTTTTGAAAATATTTTTCACTGTAGCTTAGGTAAATATTTACTGTAGCCACATGCAAGGGTTTACTGGTTTTTGTGGGTATGAAGGGTGAAAGCCTTTTAGGTTAGGGTATTTTTGCTGTAGGAAAACATTTGGGAGTATGGTTTACAGGATGCATTTTCTGGGGAAAATTTCTGGGTAGAAGTTTTGGTACTTTGGGTGCAAAACAGGGTAGCTTAGGGGACACGCTTCACAGGCGGTTTTGCCTTCCTTGCCTATTGAAACTTTCCCCCCAAGGAAAATTCTATCCTGACCCTCCTGACACACGAATTCTGAGTAATCTGGGTTCTGTTGGGAGCACAGACGCGTGTTCATAGAACCACGTGGTCTCACTCCACGGGCTGGGCTTACCGCAGCTCGAGCAAATAACACTTTGATTCTTCCCCATGCTTAGGTCACCTTTTCTAAAATATTTTCTTTTGTTCGCTAGGTGACCAGATGGCACCAAAGAGGAATGCCCCACAGAAGACCGTCGGTGGCTCGGCCTCCCAGCAGGACAAAGGAAAAGTGGTGATGCCCGACTCCCCGATCCCCTGCTTTGGGCCGGCAGTGGAGAAGGAGCTCGAGGTGGCTCCTGATGCATTTTTTGAGGCGGAGAGGATCGTCTCAAAGATTACCGCCCATACGAAGATTAACAAACTATTCCTCTCCCACAACATCGAGCTGGGGAGAGCATCAGTGGTTGTCCGACCTCCCGCGGAGGGCGAGCAGAGCTGCGCGCCGCTCGACGAAGCATTTGCAGCCTGGAGCGGCGAGCATTTCAAAGCGGGGGCCTTCCTCCCGTTGGATCAGTATTTTGCTGACTTCCTGAATTACGTGAGGTTGGCCCCATTTCAGCTCCCCCCCAACTCTTATCGGTTGTTGGTGGGGTTGAGAAATTTATTTTTGAAGCACGAGTGGGAGGTCCCCACTCCAGCAGACATTTTGTACTTCTTCTGCCTCAAGGCCAGCCCGGACCAGTGGGGGCGAGGCGACGGGTTTTACTACTTAACCCGATTTCCCAATACGGCTGCGGTCATTGAGCTGCCCAGCCACCCCAACGACTTCAAGGATTAGTTCTTCATGTCGATGGGGTTCAGAAACTGCGAGCTCCACTACTTCATTCGTCCTCGTAAGTGTTTTTTATCCTTAGCTCGTAAGTTAAGTGTCGTTTTAGCTCCTCCCGTATCCCTTTCTGACTTAGACTAATCCTGCAGCCATCTTCGCGAGGACAGAGAAATCTGTGACCCTCGGGGCCCAATACGAGACACTGGTGGGCTTGCCCCCCAGTGAGAAATATTACCGCGTGCTCGTAACAGACGAGACGATGGTGGCCTGCAAACTGATCTTCCCGAATCATACTTTGAACCTAAAGACGCCCCGGGGGCTTCCCCCAGCTCGCGACACCAGACCCATCATCGTGGACGAGGTCGTGGGAGATGAAGATGAGGAGGACGAGGACAACGAAGTTTCACTCGTGAGGAATAGGAAGTGGGCTTTGGAGGTCGTCCCGGGGACGGGCGAGGAGAGGACCCAGTCCGGAGCAGCCGCGAGTCCTTCTGGCCAAGGTAACCCTTACATGTTTAGGAGTCTAGATAGGGCCACAGCAGACCCCCGGCTGGCTAGGTTCAATCCTAGGAAGCTCGTCCATCGTCACCGAAGTGATCCGGACCTGAACACAACCCTACTCCATTGTGTCAACCGGCTTGTGCTGGACTACCAAGATAGCCGGCCTAGGGGTACCGTAGTAGTAGATAACACCCTAGCCTTTAGGTCGATTCAATTCGAGGAGTATGGGACCAACCTTCGGACATGGCCATCACTCCGGAAGGGTGCCGTAGCCCCGGGGCTTAGGCAATATGTAGAGGAATCTAGCCCTGAGTCAGCCTCGGACCCAGAACTTGTGCCAGCTCGGGAAGTAATCAACTTAGATTATTCTTCTAGCTCGGGGGGTAGGATTCCCTTAGTATTCATATACTCGAATTTCTCTTTACCCCTTTGTTTTTGTTTCTGTATGGCAACTAACTCGTACTAACCATGTTTTTGTTTTGACAGAAGGGATGTCTTAGCCTGAGGAGAGCCTGCGAGGTGCGGTCTTCGGGGGGAACCCCCCAGCTAGGGCCGCTGGGCCAAGAATGAAGAGGCTCTGGACGTCCAAGCACGCCGCCGGGACCCCCACCAAGTCTCCTGCAAAGGAGAAGGAGCAAGCCCCAGCTGCACAGGTCGCGGGAGCGGTTCTTCATGCTGCAGGGGGAAGCAACATGCCTCCACCCCCTCCGCGAGCTCCGGCCGCCGCCCGGGACGCAGGAATGGAGGTCGGGACTTCGGTCATTGTACCCTCCGATGTACGCATCCCAGTCAATCCCCAGGACCTGGGGAAGATCCCCGAGGCCTTCCGGGGAACGATGTATGAGTTGGCGAACTACGTCGTCAGCCATATATACAAGTTTACCGAGAAGGAGCTCCGGGCCATCGAGACAATGAACCCAGTGGGCATGCTGGAGTCTTCACTGGGCATGGCCATGACGGTAAGCTAACTAACTTTTTGTGGTTTTTATCATTACACTTTGCCCTGTTTTTTCTCTTTTTTCTAAGGAAATTGTCCTTTCACCTTCGCAGAGCGCCGTTGCCCTTCACTGGAGCATCGCTAGGACCAAAACTTAGCTCGAGGACATAAGGAGCGAGCACCAGACTACCCTGCAGGCGGCTAAGGATGCCTTGGTGGCCTCGCAGGATGAGTTGGAAAAAACCCGCTCGAAGGTCCAAGAGCTCGAGACCTCCCTCACCACCTCGCGGACAGACCTAGATGCCACGAAAGCTGAGGTTCAGACCACCCAGGCTGCCCTAGAGGCCGAGCGGAAAACTTCGGAAAAGTCCTTAGAAGATCTGTTCTACCATTGCTGGGCCTACAATCCAAACGCTGACTTCTCCTTCATGTCAGCGAGCCTCTGGGAGCGCTTGCTGGTGAAGTTCCAAGCTCGCCTTGATAAAGAGGCGCCCTCTGAGACCGGGGAAGGCTCTGGCGCAGCTGAGCAAGGCGAGACGGCGACCTCCAAGGGGCCACCTGGCGGAGCTTAGGGCGTTTCTTCTCTTGTGCCCTTCACTATCTTTTAATATTATATTTTTTTTTTTATGTAACCCTTGCATGAGGTGCTTCCACCTCGAGACAATTTGATTCAATGCTTTCAATTGATCCTCTTTCTTCCCTTTCGTTTTGGTTACAATTTCTTGAAAAACTTAGTTCGCGTTAACTTTTATCCATATCTCGAGCTCTTTAGGAAGAACAACGATCAATAGATTTAAATCAACTTCTAAGTGTTTATGACCCGGTTAGGACCAGGAACTTAATTTGAAAACTTAGTTCGCGTTAACTTTTATCCATATCTCGAGCTCTTTAAGAAGAACAACGATCAATAGATTTAAATCAACTTCTAAGTTTTATGACCCGGTTAGGACCAGGAACTTAATTTGAAAACTTAGTTCGCGTTAACTTTTATCCATATCTCGAGCTCTTTAAGAAGAACAACGATCAATAGATTTAAATCAACTTCTAAGTTTTATGACCCGGTTAGGACCAGGAACTTAATTTGAAAACTTAGTTCGCGTTAACTTTTATCCATATCTCGAGCTCTTTAAGAAAAACAACAATCAATAGATTTAAATCAACTTCTAAGTTTTATGACCCGGTTATATCCAGGATAGGACTTAGTTAGCGTTAATCCTTATCAATATCTCGCGTTTTTTAAGAAAAACAACGGTCAATCGATATGAATCAACTTCTAAGTCATTAAGGAGACCTGGTTATATCCAGGTACCATATGCCCCCCAAGTAACTGGGAAAGGGTCTTTCGTGGTTACTTTAGATCACACTTGAAAACATGTACAAAAATCTTGATTCTCCTTGCTTATTACATGAAAAATGGCCTTCCAGGCCTTACAAGTGAATCATTGATAATATTTCTTTAAATGGACGGTGTTCCAAGTCCGCGGGACTGCCCCTCCATCAAGCCGAGCTAACTTATAAGTTCCCTCCTTAATGATTTCGATGACCTGATACGGTCCTTCCCAGTTCGGTCCCAAGACTCCGTCTTTGGGATCTTTCCCGGCCAGGAAAGCTCTCCTTAGGACCAAGTCGCCAACGCTAAAGGCGCGCTTTTTGACTTTGGAGTTGAAATAGCGAGTGATCTTCTGCTGATAATGGGCGAGCTACAGTTGCGAATCTTCTCGCCTTTCATCAACTAGGTCAAGGGAATTGCACAGTAGCTCGTGGTTGCGGTCCTGGTCGTAAGATTGGACCTTATGCGAAAGCACCTTAATTTCCACGTGGAGGACTGCCTCACTCCTAAAAGTTAGGGAAAAAGGAGTATGACCCGTAGGAGTCCGATGCGAGGTCCGGTATGCCCATAAGACCTGGGGGAGCTGTTCCGGCCAGACCCCCTTCGCTTCATCTAATCTCTTCTTGAGGCTCGCCTTTAGAGTCTTGTTGACAACTTCGACCTGGCCATTCGCCTGAGGATAGGCCATGGAGGAGAAACTTTTCACAATTCTGTACCTTTCACAAAACTCGGTGAACAGGTCGCTGTCGAACTGAGTGCCGTTATCAGAAAAGATCTTCTTGGGCAGGCCGAACTGATAGATAATGCTTTTAACCACGAAGTCAAGCACTTTTTTGGACGTTATCATTGCCAAAGGTTCTGCCTCAGCCCACTTCGTAAAGTAGTCGATGGCTACCACAGCGTAACGGACCCCGCCTTTTCCAGTAGGGAGGGCGCCAACCAAGTCTATCCCCCAAACGGAAAACGGCCATGGGGACGAGATCATCTTTAGCTCGACTGGAGGAGCTCGGGAAACCGCGGTGAATCGCTGGCACTTGTCGCACTTCTTCACGTATGAAATCGAGTCCTTGGACAGAGTTGGCCAGTAATATCCTTGCCTCAGGACCTTTAAGGCCAAACTCTGCCCCCAGTGTGGTCTCCGCAAAAACCCTTGTGCACCTCCTGCAGGATGGCCTTTGCTTCACCTGGAAGAACACATCGGAGGAGAGGTAGGGAGTGCCCACGTCGGTACAACATCCCATCGACTATCGTATTTCTAGGAGCTTGATACAGAACTCGTCATGCATCATTACGCCCTTCAGGCAGCTTTCCCTCGATGAGATACTCAAGGATGGGGGTCATCCAGGTCGGCCTGGCATCGATCATCTTAACCTCCATCCTGACATCCACTATGCTTGGTTTCTCCAAGAACTCTATTGGCACTAGCCCCAAGGTCTCCGTTTCCCCAGAGGTGGCGAGCTTGGCAAGAGCGTCTGCGTTAGCGTTCTACTCCCGAGGTTTCTGTTCGATCGAGCCTCGCTTAAACGCGGACAGCTCAACTTTTACCTTTGCCAGATAGGTGGCCATCTTGGGTCCCTGTGCTTGATATTCTCCCAGAACCTGGTTTACCACGAGCTGGGAGTCACTGAAGCACTGGACAGAGCTCGCCTTCAACTCCTGGGCTATCCTTTGCCCGGCCAGCAAAGCTTCGTATTTGGCCTCGTTGTTGGAGGCTTTGAATCCGAATCTCAGCGTCGAGTGGAATCTATGTCCCTCGGGGGATATCAAAATGATTCCAGCTCCGGAGCCGCTCTCATTGGATGAACCATCCACAAAGATCCTCCATGACGACTGGGGCGAGGTGACTCGGGGTGAGTCTTCTGCGGGATCCTCCTGGAATCCCGTGCACTCTGCCATAAAATCGGCCAGGGCCTGACTTTTTATAGCAGTTCGCGGAGGGTACAAAATCTCGAACTGACTGAGTTCGATTGCCCATTTTAACAAACGTCCCGATGCTTCAGGTTTTTGCAGAACCTGCCTTAAAGGTTGATCGGTCATGACATGTATCGAGTGGGACTGGAAGTACGGCCTGAGCTTTCGTGAGGCTGTGGTAAGGCAGAACGCCAATTTTTTCGTCAATGGGTACCAGGATTCAGCCCCGAGAAGTCTCTTGCTGACGTAGTAGACTGGTTTCTGAACTCGATCTTCTTCTCGTACCAACACGGCACTAGCTGCATCCTCAGTGACAGCCAGGTAGAGAAAAAAAGGCTCTCCTGCTTTGGGTTTGGATAGTACAGGCGGTCCGGCCAGATGTGCCTTCAAGTCGAGGAATGCGCTTTCGCACTCTTCTATCCATTCAAACTCCTTGTTTCCTTGGAGCAGGTTGTAGAATGGCAAACACTTATCGGTGGACTTGGAAATAAACCGATTGAGGGCTGCCACTCTTCCTCTCAGGCCTTGGACATCTTTTCGCGACCTGGGCGAGGGAAGCTCGAGCAGTGATCTGATCTTGTCGGGGTTTGCTTCGATTCCCCGGGTATTGACTATGAAGCCTAGGAACTTCCCTGATGCAACTCCAAAAGTCCACTTCTGTGGATTGAGCCTTATGCCATATTCCCGTAGTATCTTAAAACATTCTTCCAGGTCGGAAACATGGTTATCGGCAGTCTTTGACTTGACTAGCATGTCATCAACGTAAACTTCCATGTTTTTCCCGATCTGGCTTGCGAACATTCTGTTTACTAACCTTTGGTAGGTGGCACCGGCGTTCTTCAGCCCGAACGGCATGACCTTGTAACAATAAATGTTAGTCGGGGTCATGAAGCTGGTGTGTTCCTGGTCCGCCGGATTCATGGCGATCTGATTGTAGCCTGAATACGCGTCCATAAAGGACATGAGCTCGTGCCCCGCCGTGGCATCTACCAGCTGGTCAATCCTTGGCAGTGGAAAACAATCCTTGGGGCAGGCTTTATTCAGGTCGGAGAAGTCTATGCAGGTTCGCCATTTTCCGTTGGGCTTCGGGACCAGCACGGGGTTGGCGACCCATATTGGAAACTTGGCTTCGCGGATAAAGCCGCATTTCTTGAGCCGGGCCACCTCTTCCTCCATGGCTTCAGCCCGAGCTGTTCCTAGGCGGGAATGCTTTTATCCAGATGAAGTGTATGCATGATGACACTCGGGCTGATTCCCACCATGTCCTCATGGGACCATGCAAACACGTCCAAGTTATCCCGCAGAAACTTAGTCAGCTCTGCCTTCCTCTTGCTATAGAGGTTTTTCCCGAGCTTGACCATCCATGATGGATTCTACGGATCAATGTTCACTTCTTTGAGCTCCTCAATCGCCTGGAGCTCGGATCTGTCCTCGCCTATTCAGGGGTCAATATCCTCACTTAAGACGACATTTTCCCCTTCGGCACTTTGAGGTTTTTCAATCGCAGGATCAGCTAAGGGTTCCTGAGATTCCTCTTCACCATCTTGAATGGCCATTGCCAGCTGCCCGGGTTTAGATTTTCCCTTCATAGAAATGTTGTAGCATTCCCTGGCAGCGAGTTGATCGCCACGAACAGTGCATATTCCCGTGGAAGTAGGGAATTTCATCATGAGGTGGCGAATGGAAGTGACGGCCTCAAACGCCATGAGCATGGGTCGTCCCAAGATCGCGTTGTATGCAGCGGAGCAGTCGATGACCACGAACTCAAGGAGCTTGGAGACTGTCCGAGATCCTTCTCCTAGGGTGATCACCAGCTCGATCATCCCTATTGCTGCTGATCCCTCTCCCGAAAAACCATACAACATCATGGAGGTCGCCTTTAGCTCGGCGACGGTCAAGCCCATCTTCTCCAACGTGGATCTGAACAGGAGGTTCACCGAGCTCCCGTTGTCGATCAGCACCCTCCTCACCCTCCGATTGGCGAGCTGAACTGCCACAACCAAAGGGTCATTGTGAGGGAACTGGACATGGCCCGCATCTTCCTCCGTAAAAATGATCGGTTGCCTCTCCAATCGTTGCTACTTTGACTGTCGCTGCTTCGGGACGAACTCTACTTCGTTATGAGTCTTTAGTTCATTCACGTATCTCTTATAGGTGCCTCTGCTCATGCCGGCCATATGCGGACCTCCAAAGATGGTGGATATCTCTCCTCCAACCACGGGAGGAGGGACGTCCTGATCTACCCGAGCCCGGGTTGACTGGCCGGGACTTCTGGAGCAGGTCGGCTTGCTGGAACCCTATTCCGTGTGTATTGAGCCAAGGGGCCGGCTCAGATGAGAGTCTCGATCTCATCTTTTAGATGCCTACAGTCGTCGGTATTGTGGCCAACATCGTTATGAAAACGGCAAAACTTGGAGGTGTCTCTCTTCCCCTTGTGGTGCTTTAATGGCTCCGGCCTCTTCCAGGGGACTCGAGTAGAGTTGGCTAGGAAGATATTCTCCCTGGACTGGGTGAGCTCTGTATAAGTCGCGTAGGTGGGCTTGACTTTATCTACTGACTTATTCTTCTTTTGGTCGTGCTGACTGTTTTCGCCATTCCCCTTTCTTTTGCCTCCACCGGGCTGGTTGTTCTGTGTGACATTTTGGGTCGCTGCCACGACCTCCGTCCCCACTCCAGCGGGCTGTTCGGGGACCTGGCTGGTTCCCGCAGCTGAGGCTTCAGCTTCCTCCAAGTTTATCCATTCTTGGGCCCTGTTAAGGAATCCGACGAGGATTCCAGTTCTCATGGCCATGAGCTTGGAGCTATCATCCGCGTCTCTGGCTCGAGCAGCAACATTCGCAAATCTGCTCAGGTAGGCCTTCAGAGTCTCACCGAGCTGCTACCTCACGTTAGCCAGGGAGTCGGCCTGAACACGGGCGGCCTGGGAGGCTCTGAATGCCCTTTTGAAGTCTGCCGAGAAAGTCTTCCAGGAGCTGATTGAATGTCTTTTACTTTGCTTGAACCACTGCCTGGCAGGTCCAGTCAGTGTGGAAGGGAAGATTAAACATCTCAGCTCGGGGCCAATGTTGTGGGCCATCATTAGGGTGTTGAACATCCCTAGATGGTCCGATGGGTCTCCGTCCCCATTGAACTTTGACAAGTGCGGCATACGGAAACCAGATGGGTACGCTGTTGCTGCTATACTGGGGGCGAAGAGTTCCATCTCGTCCCCTGAATCATATTCATCTTTTTCTTTTTCTGACAGGAGCTTCCTCATCAGCTCCTCCATCTGAGTCAGGCGCTCGAGGATTTGGTCTTGATGTCCTTGGTTATTCCGGGGTTGTTCAACAGCTCCGGATCCATTGTACATATTTGGTGGGTTATTGCCCCTCCTATCTTGAGATAGGTTATTTGGGACATTCCCTCCATTACGTACTTAGGACAGGGCCCCCCCTGAGCGAGCATGGCCATATCCTCCTGCTTGATCCCCTCTATGAAAGTTGAGGCGATCTCGCAGGTCGCCTCCCTGGGTGGTTTGATGACTTTGTGCCGAACTCAAACGTTGATGCAGGTCTCCCCCAGAGAGATCACTCCAGCGACTACCGGTCCAATGGCTCCTATTGGATACGCTTGGAGTCCGCCTTTGATGGTGAGGATCTGGGCTTTCCCTCGGCGCCCTGCTACGCCGGGAAGGCCCAGCTGATGGCGGGTTTCTCCTACTACTCCCATAGGCTGGGATATCTCGGACGGGCCGAGGAGGAGACGGATATCTGATTGAAGAAGGAGGATGCCTGACTGGAGAGGTGATCCTAGTTTCGTCAGGACGGATCAAGTTTGGTGGGGGCCTTTCGGCCCTGCCAACCTGCTGGTCCCGTGCCTGACGATCTGGACGAGGCGCAGGACGGTTGTTGGGGATGGGCTGATGCTGCGAGCCCTCCCCAGATCTCCTTCGGGAATTTCCTCGAGCTCCCCTTGGCGCTTGTGAGGATGGCTGGAAGCTAGGAGTTGACGTTCTGACCGAACGGCTGTATTGTTGTTGCCTGGCTTCAGGCATTTCTTCGAAGTTTGCCTCTCGGTGGTGTGATGAAGGAGTGGAGTTAGTTGTCGGAAGTCTATCCGAGCGGCTATGCCTGGACCGGTTACCCCGACGAGACTTAGGAGCCTCGCCTTGCCTCTCTCCAACATTGGCGTTGGTTGTGAGAGGGGGTAGTCGGGCCAGCACATCCTTGATCTACTGGTTAGCTATTGGCAGCTGGCTCCTCAGCTGAGCGTTCTCCAACTCCACCGCCGTGTAATAACACAGGTTTGGATTAGGTGGCCGGGGGGCCGAACTTCCAGTGTCATCTTGGCCCACCGGCTGCTTTATTGGCCGCTGCTGGGCCTCCGGAACTTGTTCACCAGGGGTGGCAGTATGATGAGCCTCCTGCCCATCAAGCTGTTCTGTCTCGTTACCGTGCCTGGATCGAGTAGTCACCATAGTTGGATGTTTGCAATAGCACTAATCGAACTTGCTCTCAATGAAAGCACCAAACTGTTGACGCGGTTCTTTGCCAACAGATAATTAAGAAAATAAGATAAATGGATTAGTGCTAATGTTGAACCGAAACAGATATATGATCTTAGAAATGAAAGGGTGACTCAAGACACGTTTTTTAAGTGGTTCAAAGGTTAAAATCCTTCTACTCCACTAGTCAGTATTATTGCTATATACTGGATATTTGATTACAGGGTATTTTTTACAAGAGATAATCCAACCCTTATCAACTCCCAGGGTCTCCATATTTATAGGAGAAGGCACCTGGGAGTTGGTAAGAAGGTCATCCCGTGACCTTCTTACCTATCGTATCAACTATGTGACATTCATGATTAATTCCTAAACCTGACACATGAGTGTGGTCAAATCAATAGGTAAGGAGATAATGGGCCGCACGGCCCAACCCAGTCGTGGGTGTCTGAATACGCATGTTCCTGCTGCGTGTCCGAGAAGTCAGGGGCATATCAGACACGTGATGTCTGATATATGCACGTTTACCTTGCATGTGTTGACTTTACAAAGGGTCATAGCCTCCAAATCCAGCTCGTACCACGAGCTGGATACTTAACTCGACCTTTGGCCTTTAGAGTCCGGACTCAGTTCTTAGGCAAGCTTGGCGAACCCTTGGGTTACCTCGAGCTAAGGAGGTACGACCTTATGATGGCAGCTCCGGTTTTGGGGATGTCCACGAGATAATCATGATTAGGCCGCAGCTCAACTCACTAATCAGCCCGTGGGAAAATCAGGGCATACACTATCCATATATATCATTGAGTCCCCAAAATAATTGTTCTTAGCCTGATCATTCTAACAAATCTTAATGCATGAATCAAAGGATCAAATGACATATATAGGAGTTCATAGCAACCTCGGGACTAAGATCATCGTATGATGTGTTTGATTAATACTATGAAACGGTATTTAAACAAGTATCAACAAATCACATCTAGTCCAGTTCTTTCTATCACTATATATAAAGCACCTTCACTAAAGTGTCCTACTACACTAGTGATCCGGATCTAGGTCACTTGTATTCATAATACTAGCAAATCGTACTAGTGGTAATTATTCTAAATATTTCATACCTTTATTTTACTACAAACTATTTTAAGTTTATTATCTTAATCTCGATCCTCTCATACCAATATGACATTAAGACCACATAGATAAACTTTGGAATTTTATGATATTCACTTAATATTATCAATATAATATCGAACATAGTTTATATATATAATAATTCAATTCAATTATTTATTTCATTTAAGACATTTGTCAACTACAATTGCTTTTAGGGCGTTATTCCCAACACTCAATACCCACAAAACCCAAGCTAAAACTTGGCCAAAATCTCATCAAATTTCCAAATTCATATTGAGTTTCTAAAACTCTAAACACAGCTTAAAACCTGTAACGACCCAAAATTACTAATAAGGCTTAAAGACCCTGATTAGTGTGCCGAGAGGGTATACTTGGAGGTTATGTGAATTAATGGTGTGAGATGCATGTGTTATGAGTATTGGATAAGCATGCGGCCCCTGTTTGGTTGGTAAGGGCATAATTGTAATTTTGGCCCGTTAGGGCATAAACGTGGTTATTTGTGATAAACTGTTGAGACCACATTATTATGTGGATATATGTGTTTACAACTTTTGACACGAGACGATCCTAGGGAGCAAGTAGTGGGAAAGTCACAACGGGATCTGATACTCGACTCGGGCTGAGTCAAGGGGTATTTGGGGTGTTAGACAGTTATTTGGGTTATCGGGTTATGGAAATAAATAATTGGAGATATATTTGAGGTTAGGAAGCCTAGGTGGGAATACCGGGGAATTTTACCATTTTTCCCTCGGGGATGTTTTTGGCACCCGGGCTTTGAGATTAACTTAAGTGAAGTAAATAAGGTAAAACAAAACAGAGGGAGGCAGCAGAAACACCTAGAACTGACTATCCTCTCTCTTTTCTCACTCTCTCAAGGGGAACTACAGAAAAGCTAAGGGAACTTGGCTGAAACTCAGTGATTTGAGTGAGGTTTGAGTGTCAAAAATGGTGGTTTTTCTGGGTTCGAAGGGGTCGGGTCGCGGCATGGTTCTTGGTGCGTCATGGCCCTCTAGAACAGTTGGTGCTGGAGAAGGAGGGCGGACCGCGACATGGAGTGTGTAGGGTCGCGACCTGTGTCTATTTCTGGGTGTGGTTGAGCCTCTGTTTGGGGCCATGCCATAGCATGGGAAGTTTGAGACGCGGCCCTTAAGGGCATTTCTAGCCTTTTGGAGTTTTTTAAGCATGGGAATCTAACCTAGGGTGCTCGGGATCGATTCCACTACCATGTTTGGTGGAATTCGTAGAACTCTATCCGAAAACCCTTATACAATTATTGATGGAATCCTTTATCATGGTTGTGACTAGGTATACGCTTGGGCTCGGGACAGGATCGTGCTCGGGGGTTGTCTTCCTTCATCAAAGCACTTGGAATTAAAGGTAAGAAAACTGTACCTGTATATGTGGATAGGATGGGACTAGGTGTTCCCTATACTTGTATGCACTGTTATATGATTGTGATAAACCATGTGAATACGTTGGGACTAAGAGTTCCCTATAATTGTATGAATCTCATTAGGTGGTATTATGCCACAGGGACATGTGATAAACGGCCTAAGAGTGCCAAAATCAATACTTGCGCAAAGGGCGCGGCTCAGCCACTGGTAGCTGAGGACAACTTAATAATCACTGAGCTCGGTTAAGATGGCCGGATTCAGTGGGCATAACACTGGGCTTGGCCTAAGCGAGCCATAGACAATGGATTAAATAGAGGGTGCGGCCTACAGGCATTAACTCTAGTTGTTGCTTAACGTGTATTCTATTGTTAATTTTTGTGTATGACATGTTGAATATCTAGAACTAGATCATTGGTTATTGACTGATGTGCTGTATTGAGTGAATGTTATGGCTTGTTGGGTAATTGATTAATGTCTTGTAAATCATTTGATTATGCTCTATGAATTACTTAGTTGTTAATATTGGTTATGTAATGATATTATGTTTTCTTGCTGGGCCTCGGCTCACGGGTGCTACGTGGTGCAGGTAAAGGCAAGGGTAAGATGAGTTGACTATGAGTTGGAGAGCTCTGGGGGCGAGGTGTACATTGTCAGCTGCTCGGCTGCGACGGTCGAGGGATTGTAAAAGGACGGGAACCTAAAACATGTATTTTTCCTTTAGAGTGGCTTGGTTACTTATTTGTTTTGACAATTCTGTAATTATGGTTTTTAAACCTTGATTTGGGATAACATGTACCAAATATTTTTTTTAATGAAATTTATTCGTTTATAACCAAAATCTTTTAAACCTAACCGGTTTGTGTCATCAGATTCACATTTTTAATCAAATGACTTGATTAGCAAGTCTTGCACTATTTCAAATACACAGTGTAATGGTCTTGGTTATCCAGGGCGTTACACTCACACTATTTCAAACACACAGTGTAAAGATCTTGGTTATCCAGGGCGTTAGAACTTGGTATTAGAGCGTCCTAGGTTTAAGGGTTCCTTGAGATAGGTTGGACGTGTACACTCACCACTAGAGACAAGCTAGACTCAGGGTTCTGTAAATGAATATATGAGACTTTATGCTTAAGTTCTTAACTGAGATATGAATGTATTCTGTTGTATGGCTGTAGGGAGCATGAGAAACTGATAGGGCCTGACCCTTGACTATTGTGTGATGAGATTGAGGCGTGCTGATCAGCATTGCTGTTGCATGTGAATGAATACTTGGATAATGGTCTGCATACTGAGTGTATGTTGTTAATTGCTTGAATTTAATTTATATGTTATATTTATTTATTGGCTTGTAGGAAGCATGATAGGGTGTGAATATACGTGGTAGTGATAATTTGGTAGCTAAATGCGTAGAGTTGCGGATTATGCTTTATGTGTTCATGAATATTGTGGTTATTTGGACCTGGATGTGATTTGTTTCGGAGTGTGAACCTCAGGGCCGAGGAGTTGGTCAACAGTGGCGGATGAATTCAAATTGTTTGCGTCCAGAATGGTTAAGTAGACCTGGCATAGTATTACAGGGGGTTGCAGATGATAGTTGGGGTTGGAAACCTCCATCCGCCCCTGAAAGTCACAGCAAATGTCACTAGTATATGAGTAAGCTGTGGGGTGTAATAGTTGAGACTAGATGGCAGAACAGCAGGCTTTTATGGAGAAGGAGTTGCTTTTAGTGTTTTGATAGTAAGGTTACCATTGTTGGTTTGATATGAGGATATAGACAAATAAGGGTATTTTATGGAAGGCGTAAAAGGCGTTATCCTTTGGTTTAGAGGAAAGTTTGGGTTGCCTAAGAATTGGACAGTGGATGGGCAAAGCTAATTCCATCCTTGGTTATATGAAGATGAGTGGTCATAAATAAGGAGTTGCACTAAGTATTTGCGGCAGAAGGATGCCAGGAAATGGTATTCAGACTGAGATATTGGCATGATGGATTGGAAAGGACTCAGATGGTGATTTGATAAAAGAGGTTATAAAGACATAGTTTAAGCTGCGGAGACTAATAGGTTTACGAGCTTGATTTGAAATGATAAGGGAACGACAGTGTATGTCAATGAGTTTTGTGAGTCGGGTAATTCATTTTGGGAAATTGGTACCGGAGGGTGTGGCTGGAAGAACGACCCAGTTAGGGATCAACCTCTGGGATGGGCTAGAGCGTCAGGGTCGCTCCAATGTATAAGATCTGTGGAACGAGGTATAGAGAAGAATGCCATAGGGCAAGGGATGCAAAAGACAGTACTTCCATTGGTAGAATTCAGCAAGGGTAGATTCCCAATTATCGGGGTAGAAGAACCCCAGACAGTGCTATGGCACCTAGTTTTTGACAGGAAAGGGTCTGATCTACAAGATAGCCATCAGGACAGTGATGGGAACCAGTGAGGTTATTTAGTATGCCCTGAGGCAGGAAACACCACCTGGGAAGATGCCAAGTGAGGGCACGACTTCTACATGGAATGATTTGCTATGCTAGGATGGATTTTCCATGGTTAGGGAAACGGAGAGCTGGAATGCCTTGTTACAGTTGAGCCCGAGGCTAGTTCCTCAAAGATGATTAGTTGACTAGATAGTTCATGTTTTTGGTTATATAACAAGCTGGAAGAGTTCGGTGTTGAGAATGTCTCAGGAAAGATTCAAACATAAAGGGTATGCCTCAAGGGTACTGTGCAAGGGGCTGAAGATATTAGTATCTGTTGAGGAGGAATTGGAAACTTCTGGAAGAGGAATTGGAATACAAGTAATTGAGAGGTTTATGGAGAGAACAATAGAGCTCGTCATATGGAAGTCTTGACATGAAACAAAGTGAGAGTTAATATGTTAAGAGATAACCATGGATTATAGGGGATATCACTGGAAAGACTTTAGTTGGACTGAAAGAAAACTAAGCTGACTTGTAAGGATTCAGATGGGTATACAGGGAAGATTGGATATGCTTCAGGGTCGGGCTATAGGTAGGTTCGGTACCAGGGACATTATGGAAGATGGTAATGGTTTGATAGGAAGAATTACTGAAGCAGTTGAAGAAGTTTGACCTCAGGGTGAATCAGATAGAGCGTCGTATTGTGGGAATTGTCGGCATCGTCTGTTAAGGATGAAGAGTTTAATGCCAGTTACAAGGCAAGACAATGTCTTCAGGAATAGATCTACGATCTCGTTATTACCAGCTAGAGATCAAGGAAAGAGACATTTCATGAATTACTACTTGTACCGAGTAGGGTGTAATGAATGAGTAACAAAGGTTCTTAATTGACTTAAGCTTCAGCAACACAGGTAAGTTCTTCAAGCAGAAAATATAAGCACGGCATGGACAAGTCTCCTTCAAGTTTATTGGTGGTATGTTGGACTACTCTCCAGTCAGAAGTGGAAAGCGAGCGAATACTACGATGGTGATGTTAGTACTAAGGAAGCAGGGTCATAGGTAAGGCTCCATGAAGTGTCAGTTTGGTCTCGCCAAGGGTATTCATAATAAAGCTACAAGAAGAAGAGGGAACATGTATGAAGAGATTTGATCTGAAGCCACAGAGATGCTACTGAAGAACATCTGAAGGATAGGGAGCACAACAAGACTGGCAAACACATCATCTACTACATAGGTATCTTCGCAGACAGCTACACTAGAGATTAGAGGGACAATAAAACTTGAAGTTAGACTGAATGGATAGTGTCAGATCAGAAGATTCAGAAGATAGAGTAAGAATTGATTGGCATTTGGTGATGTGAGAATATGCATGTTATGGTTGAATACAGAAGGGTAGCATAAAGGACCTAACTTTGGATAAAGATATGAAACTGTGAGGGGTGCACCACAGGTTGGGGCACGCCAAGGCTCAAACTGACCATAGGGCGGATCAAGCCTCGCAGGAGGTAAAATAAGAACATATTTGGTATACATAATACGATAGGTAGGCAGTGTATGCATAGCGTAAGGTATTGAGCATGTGGTCATTTGTAAGAAAGATAACCTTGAGACCGAGATTTGGTGAAATGTAATGGATGGATGATTGATGTTAGAAATACTCGATTGTGCAAAGGAAAGATTTAATTGGAAGCGGATCTCTTACTTGGCAGGTGTGTGTCAATTAAAGAGAACGTCACAGATTACAACGGACTAGACAAGGTAACGATTGAGATTGGTATAGCCATAGTGTGTGGTGATGAACAGGTACGTATTCCTTTAGACAACGGAATCCAAAGTGAACGTTTTGGTATAAACAGGGAAGAACCCTGTCAAGGTATTACGAGTTAAGGTACCAAGATCAGATGAATGATCCGATGAGAATTTGGTGTGGAGATGGGAATTCTAAATGGATATCGTTCCACCTCCTAGGGTATGTTGTACCGAGAGGTTTAAGCAGGTGACAGAATCTAATATTCTTGAAAATTGAAAGAAAAAGTGATATGGTGGTGGATTATAGGAATGGACCACATTAGACTACAAGTAAGGTAATGGTACGGGGAGTTGATAATACTAAGTTAAGACCCTATAAAATTTTCCAAGCTTTGGAAAGAAACGAGAGAACAAAGAGAATAGAGTGGGAACCTGGAATTATTGATTGGTTGCAGATGGAATAGCAATCTGAGGGCTTAACAGTTATGTTAAGGGATTAAACGTTAAGTATGTGAATACTTCAGATATTAAGGAAGATGTAATCCTTGATGAGGTAGTTACAGTAGTGAATGATGAGGTACAGTTAAGGTGACATGGCATAGGACTTGGTAAAATAAAAATCAAGGAGTACTATACAAAGTAAAAAAGTGAAAGATAGTGGATACTACGGTTCAGTACTAGTTCAGGAAAAAAAACAAAGAGGTTGTTGGAATTCTTAAAGCAGGAGTGTCTGCCTATCTGAGAAGACATAAGAGTTGGTAAATTGTTAACTTTGGAATACAAGGTTCCAGAATGGGAGATTTTTATCTCTCCGAATAAGAGCAGACAAGGAAAAGTATGTTATTCGGGGAAAGAAAGGTGAGTTCTACCTCCTGATTCAACAGGAATTCTGAGGTTGTACCAAGGATTAGGCCAAGGGCCTATAAGCTGATCTCACCTTGGTAGGGGTGATGACTCATAAGTATTTCTGGTATCAGATAGTGAAGCAATCATTGTGAACTAAACAGACTCAGGAGTTTCTGCAGATCTGATGTGCAAGCAAAAGTTTAAAAAAAAAAGTATAGTTATCAGACAAGATCTTGTGGAACAAGATTTTACTCACGTTTGAGTGTTATAGAAGATTAAGAGTAAAGGCGTTGGACCTTGGGAATTATAGTCAAAGGTATGAGTTTTACTATCTTATGTGTTCGACTAAATTTCGAGGACGAAATTATTATAAGGAGGGGATAGTTGTAACGACCCAAAATTACTAATAAGGCTTAAGGACCCTGATTAGTGTGTCGTGAGGGCATAATTGGAGGTTATGTTAATTAATGGTGTGAGATGCATGTGTAATGAGTATTGGATAAGCATGTGGGCGTTGTTTGGTTGGTAAGGGCATAATTGTAATTTTGGCCCCTTAGGGCATAAACGTGGTTATTTGTGATAAACTGTTGAGACCACATTATTATGTGGATATATGTGTTTGCAACTTTTGGCACGAGGCGATCCTAGGGAGCAAGTAGCGAGAAAGTCACAACGGGATCTGATACTCGACTCGGGGTGAGTCAAGGGGTATTTGGGGTGTTAGACAGTTATTTGGGTTATCGGGTTATGGAAATAAATAATTTGAGATATATTTGAGGTTAGGAAGCCTAGGTGGGAATACCGGGAAATTTTACCATTTTTCCCTCGGGGATGTTTTTGGCACCCAGGGCTTTGAGATTAACTTAAGTGAAGTAAATAAGGTAAAACAAAACAAAGGGAGGCAGTAGAAACACCTAGAACCGACTCTCCTCTCTCTTCTCTCACTCTCTCAAGGGGAACTACAGAAAGCTAAGGGAACTTGGCTGGAACTCAGTGATTTGAGTGAGGTTTGAGTGTCAAAAATGGTGGTTTTTCTGGGTTCGAAGGGGTCGGGTCGCGGCATGGTTCTTGGTGCGTCACGGCCCTCTAGAACAGTTGGTGCTGGAGAAGGACGGCGGACCACGACATGGAGTGTGTAGGGTCGCAGCCTGTGTCTATTTCTAGGTGTGGTTGAGCCTTTGTTTGGGGCCATGCCGCGGCATGGGAAGTTTGAACCGTGACCCTTAAGGGCATTTCTAGCCTTTTGGAGTTTTTTAAGCATGGGAATCTAACCTAGGGTGCTCGGGATCGATTCCACTACCATGTTTGGTGGAATTCGATGTCTCGGAGGCTAGAACTCTATCTGAAAACCCTTATACAATTATTGATGGAATCCTTTATCATGGTTGTGACTAGGAATACACTTGGGCTCGAGGCAAGATCGTGCTCAGGGGTCGTCTTCCTTCGTCAAAGCACTTGGAATTAAAGGTAAGAAAACTGCACCTGTATATGTGGATAGGATGGGACTAGGTGTTCCCTATAGTTGTATGCACTGTTATATGATTGTGATAAACCATGTGAATACGTTGGGACTAAGAGTTTCCTATAATTGTATGAATCTCATTAGATGGTATTATGCCACGGGGACATGTGATAAACGGCCTAAGAGTGCCAAAATCAATAATTGCGCACAGGGCACGGCTCAGCCACTGGTAGCTGAGGACAGCTTAATAATCACTGAGCACGATTAAGATGACCGGAGTCAGTGGACATAACACTGGGCTTGGCCTAAGCGAGCCATAGACAGTGGATTAAATAGAGGGTGCGGCCTACGGGCGTTAACCCTAGTTGTTGCTTGACGTGTATTCTATTGTTAATATTTGTGTATGACACGTTGAATATCTGGAACTAGATCATTGGTTATTGACTGATGTGCTGTATTGAGTGAATGCTATGGCTTGCTGGGTAATTGATTAATGTCTTGTAAATCATTTGATTATGCTCTGTGAATTACTTAGCTGTTAATACTGGTTATGTTATGATATTATGTTTTCTTTTTGGGCCTCGGCTCACGGGTGCTACGTGGTGCAGGTAAAGGCAAGGGCAAGATGAGTTGACCATGAGTTGGAGAGCTCTGGGGGTGAGGTGTACATTGTCAGCTGCTTGGCTGCCACGGTCGAGGGATTGTACAGGGACAGGAACCTAAAACGTGTATTTTTCCATTAGAGTGGCTTGGTTACTTATTTGTTTTGGAAATTCTGTAATTACGGTTTTTAAACCTTGATTTGGGATCCCGTGTACCAAATATTTGTTGTAATGAAATTTATTCGTTTATAACCAAACTCTTTTAAACCTAACTGGTTTGTGTCATCAGATTCACATTTTAAATCAAATGACTTTATTAGCAAGTCTTGCATTATTTCAAATACACAGTGTAACGGTCTTTGTTATCCATGGCGTTACACTCGCACTATTTCAAACACATAGTGTAACGGTTTTGGTTATCCAAGGCGTTACACTCGCACTATTTCAAACACATAGTGTAACGGTCTTGATTATCCAAGGCGTTACAAAACCAGAGAAACACAGAGATTTGAGGCTAGAAATCATTACCTATGCTTCCCAACATGTTCCCAAGATTTTCACCGAACAATCACGAGCCTAAGCTTTCTTCGATTCCTCCTAAATCGCAAGAATTTCCAAGGAAATTGAGAGAGTGTGTGTGTTGGGTTTTACACCCTTATAAAATCATGACGGACATGTAACGCGATTTTATATTGTAAATGAAAGTAATAGAAATCATTTAGTTTGACAAACATGTTGCTTGCTTGTTTTATTACATGATTATTAGAAATAATACAAACATTTATAAAATCCCGAACATATAAATAGTTACAGTTATAGTGACTAGGACACCGTGGATTATAATTGTAACTATATGTTTAAAAAAAATGAGTCCTAAGATTAAGTCAGTGCATTGGATTTTCACTTATCTGGTAATATACGATATGATCTACTTACACATTCAGGGTGTGATGTCTTATCCAAGGCATTGTCCAAGTATATTAGATCGGATGTATAAGGGTACATTGGACTAGGACCGATATTGATTATTGATTGATAAATAAGTATCGTTGTTATCGAATCTAATCAATGTCACAACGTTGACCATAGGTCAAGTTGATCTTAATTCTGAGTGATAATATTCTGCTAATTATATTATTTAAATCTTTTGACTTGTTCATTACCAACTTACCCTACGGTCTAGCCCATACTTACATCTTGGAGATTTAGTAATGTAATTGAGTGTGAGTATTAATCAAAGATATGAAATCTATAGCTTCTATATGAGAAGTGAAAAGATGACTTCCTTAATAACTTAGTCTAAAAGGGTAAATGATTGAGCACTCATATATGTGATTAAGTTCATGAATTTATCATTTACAAGAGACTTAGTGGGAGTTAAGGATAAAATACAAATAAAGGGTAAAGTGGTAATTTGCACCTGACTCGTTAATAAGTCATCGATAGAGGATTGACTGACTGTAATGGTTATAACAGTGGATAACGTATTTGTGATTTGAAAAATAAGTTCTATGAATTCAAGAGTTCAATTCCAAATCTATAGGGGAGTCATGAGGAATTAAAAAATTGTGAGAGAATAATTTATTGTAGCTTGTATTCATGGATCTATGTTCCCCACATCACATTTGAGTAAATCATCTAGAATGTCTCAATTAATATATTTAATTATCAATTGAGATTTTTCAAGTTAACTAGGTCAATTTTGAAAAAATTTACCAAGATATGAGATTTTGAGAATAAAAGAGAATCTTTGGGCAAATTTATTAATATAGATAAATTTGTGTCAATATAAATAAATAATATTGAATCAAGATTCAAATTATAATTAGTTAATCTGAATAAGGATTTCATTAATTAATTAAAAGATAAATAAATAAAAAAGTTTTGATTTTAGGCCCAATTGGGATTTAAATTGAAAACAAAGAGATTATACCCAAATTCATTTGTGGGAGCCCAAGGCTTTGATTTTTTATTTTTTATTTTAATTTAAATTTAAATAAAGCTCATTAAGTTGCTTATATTGATAAACGAGTTTTAGGCTCGTTTATGGTCTAGTTTTTAGGAAGGTTTTCATTAGTTTAGGGCTATTTTGTTGCAGAATTATGCTTGTTTGTTCATGTTTTAGGATTTTTATGCTAAGATGGTGAAAAGAGTGGAATGAAGTGAAAGTGGAAGAAAATGGAGTTATTTTGGAGAAAATAGTGTCATTTGGGAGCAAAAGGTCCAAGTACTGTTTCTGTGGATAGTGCTATAGCGCTATCATAGTGGCGCTACAGCGCTAGGAAGACGACCTCAAGCCATTTGTTTCTGTAATTAGCGCTTCAAAACTAGCGCTACAGCGCTTGAAGACTCTGAAGATTAGTACCCCCAATGCTACATAACTAGCGCTACAGCACTAGCACATCAATTTTTGATGCAATTTGGCACTATCAATTGCGCTACAGCACTCAAAACCTAGTGCTACAGCGCTATCGACGCGGTTTTGAGATCTGAACCCACTTTTAGAAGGACAAAACAGTCTTTTCACTTGGGAGCATTGGAAAACTATTCAAGGGACATTAATATGTGAATTTAAGGAAGAGTTTTAGTTTTAAAAGCCCTAGATCTATAAAATATTGTTGTAATTAGATTTCTTTTTCTGGTTTATGACTTTCTAGATTTCTTCTTCATTTGAATTCTTTAGTTTATTTTCTATAAACAATTATCTGAATTTTATTGTCATCATGTTATCTATGAACTGAATTCTTTATCTAGGGATTAATAGTGATGCACACAGGGCGAGGAATTGGCGGGGAGTGCTCCCCTCGTCCCCGTCCCCGTTTATACTTTTAGTCCTCGTCCCCGCCCCATCCCCGCTTA
Organism: Humulus lupulus; assembly: GCF_963169125.1. Classification (NCBI taxonomy): domain Eukaryota; kingdom Viridiplantae; phylum Streptophyta; class Magnoliopsida; order Rosales; family Cannabaceae; genus Humulus; species Humulus lupulus. Next base: position 115,012,647 of record NC_084794.1, on the reverse strand, counting down.
TTCCCCGTCGGGGGCGGGGTGGGGAATCCCCTATTGGGGCGGGGAATCCCCACGTGGAACCCATTTATTTAAAAAAATAAAGAAATAAAATTTTTAAATAAAAATTGTCAATTATATGTAAATGAAAATATTGCACAATATTTATTATTTAAAATATTAAACATTATCCTAAATAAAAGTTGAAATATTAAAAAAGTTACTACTATACTACAATAACAAATAAAGAAAGATATAAAATACATATAAAATATTACAAAAATATATAAAAAATTTAAACAGGGCCCCGTCGGGGCGGGGAGTGCTATCCCCGTCAGGGCAGGGAGTGTTATCCCCGCCCCCGCCCCATTTAACATTCGGGGATTGAAAACCATCCCCGCCCCGTTCCCCATTTAAACGAGGATTCCTCGCTCCATTAAGGGCGGGTCCCCGCGGGGCCCCGTCCCCATGGGGAAAATGTGCATCACTAGGGATTAATGTAGTCGCTTGAATTTCAATTTAATTTTATTATGATATTCTATTGATACTTCTTCTCTATTCTAATATATATAACGTGTTTAATGCTAGTAAATACTTGATCACTATTTACTTGATTTAATGGTTTTGATTCAAAATTCAAAAGATGAGAATTGAATATGCTATCATTATATAGATATAGGTTGCATATTGGATGAAATTACCTGTATGGCTTGTGTAGAAATTAGGTTTCCATGCTTAATGTCTTCTATATGCTTAAGTTTATCACAGAAATTTAGAAAACCTACATATAGGCTGAGATCTTATATCTTGAAAAAAGAATAGGAGTCGATTTATGTTAACCTGCTATTAGAATAGGTAGAAGAGATTTAGAACTGATTAGTAAAATTAATAGAATAAAAAGTTGATGAAATTAATTCATAGGCTTTTTATTATTGATTTTTAATTCGTTGATTCATTGTTCTTTTTACAGTTCTTTTAATTGTGTTTGTAGTTTAGAATTATTCATCTTAATTTTTATCACCAAATAGAATTCAAAAAGAAATTATTGGTAATTGGTTAATACTCTCTGTGGGATGATCTCTATTCTTACAGAATTTATTACTTGACACGACCATGTATACTTGCGTGTAGAATTTACAGATCAAATTTTTGGCGTCGTTGTCGGGGACTAATAATCAATATCAATTATAATTGCTTTTCGATCTACTTTGGTCTTAATTTAATGTTTTCTAAATCGAGTTGCTTTTAAATTTCTCAATTTTAGGTGACCTATTTTATGCGACGTAAGGGTTCGAAAATACTAGTACCTATTGATCTTGAGATTGAGAAGACCTGCAAAAGATAAAGAAAGCATAAAAGACTTGAAAGGATGGCCCAGAATGTCAATAATGTTGCTAATAACAATCTGAATAAGGGTAATGTGGGGAAGGCTGCAGGTGAGGCAGACCTACCCCTGAGGGATTATGTACTCCCTACTTTTACAAGGGTGCATTTTAGTATTCACCCACCTACTGTGGAGGCGAAAAATTTTTAGATCAAGCCTTCGATTATCCAAATGGTTCAGAATTGCGTTCAGTTTGGGGGGCTACCTAATGAGGATATGAACCTCCATATTACCAACTTTCTGGAGTTATGTGATGCTTTCAAAATGAACGGAGTAAGTAATGATGCAATCCGTTTGAGGCAATTTCCGTTTTTCGTTGAGAGACAGAGCTAAAAGTTGGTTGATTTCATTGCAAGCCAATTCCATTGTGACATGGGAAGACCTTGCTCAAAAATTTCTCGCTAAGTATTTTCCTCCCACTAAATCAACACAGATTAGAGGTGAAATAAATAATTTATGTCAATTTGAGAGGGAATCGTTATATGACACTTGGGAAAGGTTTAAAGAGCTACTTCGAAAATTTCCACATCATGGTATAGTGAAATGGATGTTGGTGCACACTTTCTATAATGGACTGAGGGGAAACACAAGGACAATAATTGATGCAGCAGCAGGTGGAGCATATATGAGCAAAAGCGCTAACGAAGCTTATGGGCTTTTAGAGGAGATGGCCATGAATAATTATAATTAGCCAGCTGAGGGAGAAAATAAGAAGGTGGCAGGAGTTCTAGAAGTTGATCCTATTTCTATGCTCACTGCTCAAATTTCCTTGCTAACAAAACAAATGCAACAACAAAATAACATGTCAGCTCAAGTGATGCAAGTACAACCTATGCCTATCAGTTGTGAGACATGTGGAGGCTCTCATCACTTTCGGCAATATCCAGCAACAAGTTCTTATTCGGAAGGTGATATTCCACTTAAAAAGGTTCAAGTCATTGGTAATTTCCCAAGGCAACCGAATAACAACCCATACCCTAACACTTATACTCCAGCGTATAAAAACCACCCGAATTTTATTATGGAGTAATAATCAAGGGCACCAACCACATTTTCATCCAAATCTACTTCAATATCCTCCAAATAGACCATCTTATGGGCTAAATCCAAGACCCTTTTATGATACTCAAAGGCCACAAATGCCGCAACATCAACAACCACCGCCTCAAATGACTAAACCAGAGGTATCCACTGATTCATTGAGCCAATTCATGGTAGAAACCAGATCTTCTATTTGGAGCTTAGAAACGCAAGTTGGCCAACTTGCCAAGTTAATGGTGGATCATAATCAAGGGGCTTTACCTAGTTCAAATGTGGTGAATCCCAAGGAGCAATGTCAAGCTATCACTTTGAGGAGTGGGACTAAGTATGAGAGGCCTATAGTAGAAAACAAGGGTAAGAAGATTGAAGATCAACCTATAACTAGTCCAGCACAAGAGGAGGTTACTGAAGACCTTCTAAAGATAGAAAAGCAAAAATACACTGAGTCTACACTAAAGATTCCTTATCCTCAGCAGTTCCAAAAGGCTAATCTTGACAAGAAATTCTCCAAATTTCTCGAGGTATTTAAGAAACTTCACATTAACATTCCCTTTGCGGAAGTCCTTGAACAAATGCCTAGTTATGTGAAGTTTATGAAGGAGATATTGTCTAATAAGAGAAAAATGGAGGATTATGAAACTGTGGCTTTGACAGAAGAGTGTAGTGTAATAATTCAAAAGAAACGTCCTCAAAAGTTGAGAGATCCGGGCAGCTTCACTATACCTTGCACCATCGGGAATTTTCATTGTGAGAGGGCTTTATGTGATCTAGGTCCCAGTATTATTCTAATGTCGTTGTCCGTATTTAGAAGACTTGGTTTGGGGGAAGCTAGACCCAGTACGGTTACTTTACAACTGGCCGACCGTTCATTGACACACCCACGAGGTATTATTGAAGACGTTCTTGCCAAAGTGGAAAAATTTATCTTTCCCACTGATTTTATTGTTCTTGATATGGAGGAAGATGAAGATGTTCCAATTATTTTGGGAAGACCATTTTTAGCCATCAATCAAGCCTTGATAGATGTTCAAAAAGAAGAGTTGAGGCTAAGAGTGCAAGGTGATGAGGTTGTATTTAATGTGTTCAAGGCTTTGAAGTATCCTAGATCAAGTGATAGTTGCTTTAGTGTGAATGTAATTGAGGAACAATTGTCAAAGAGAAAACTTATCGAAGATCTGCTTGAGATGAGCCTTATTTCGCAAAGAGTGGAAGACAGTGATGGCACTGAGGTCATTGAATATGTAAATTGGCTAAACTCCGCTGGACCTATTTATAAGAAGAAATATGAGGAACTTGGACAAGGGCCTGAGAGACCACTACCATCTATAAAGAAACCACCAGTACTTGAATTGAAAACTTTATCGGAACATCTTAAATATGTATATTTGGGTAAGAATGACACTCTCCCTGTTATAATTTTTTCTTCATTATCTATTGTTGAAGAGGAAAAATTATTAAGAGTACTTCGAGCTCATAAATTGGCCATTGGTTGGACTTTAGCTGATATAAAGGGAATTAGTCTCTCTATTGTTATGCACCGTATTTTGATGGAGGAGGACAGTAAGTCTAGCATTGACGCTCAAAGGAGGCTAAATCCTTCTATGAAGGAGGTGGTTCGAAAAGAAATTTTGAAGTGGTTAGATGCTGGTATTATTTATCAAATTTTGGATAGTTCGTGGGTAAGTCTAGCACAAGTGGTTCTGAAAAAAGGGGGATTGATAGTAGTCAAAAATGAGAATAATGAGTTAATTCCAACTCGTACAGTGACGGGGTAGAGAATTTGTATTGACTACGGGAAACTAAACAAGGCAACAAGGAAAGATCACTTCCCATTGCCTTTTGTTGATCAAATGCTCGATAGACTGTCGGGCCATCACTTCTATTGCTTTTTAGATGGATATTCCAGTTATCACCAAATACCTATTGCTCCTGAAGACCAAGAGAAAGTGACTTTTACTTGTCCTTATGGTACATTTGCTTTTTGTAGAATGCCATTTGGATTATGCATTGCTCTTGCTACTTTCAGCGATGCATGATGTCACTATTTTCTGATATAGTGGAAAAGAGCATTGAGATATTTATGGATGATTTCTCGGTCTTTGGCCCTTCATTTGATATGTGTCTATAGAATTTGGAAAAGGTGTTAAAGAGATGCGAAGAATCTAATTTGGTCCAGAATTGGGAAAAATGTCACTTTATGTTGAGTGAAGGAATTGTTTTGGGCCATAAGATTTCGAGTAAAGGCATAGAGGTAGATCGTGCGAAGGTATTAACTATTGAGAACTTGCCTCTTCCAATTTCAGTTAAGGGTGTTCAGATTTTTCTTTGGCACGCTGGAGTTTATAAAAAATTTATTAAGGATTTCTCCAAGATTTATAAACCCGTATTTGCACTATTAATGAATGGAGCACAGTTTAATTATGATGTTGATTGTCGAAGAGCCTTCAATACTTTGAAAGAAAAATTGATCATTGCACCGATTGTGGTACCACCGAATTGGGAACTTCCCTTTGAATTGATGTGCGATGTGAGTGATTATGCAATTGGAGCAGTTCTAGGGCAGCGAGTTGACAAGGTATTCTGAACAATTTATTATGCTAGTAGGACCTTGAATGATGCTAAATTAAACTATGCAACTACTGAGAAGGAACTACTTGCCATCGTTTTTTAATTTGATAAGTTCAGACCATATTTAATTGGCAACAAGGTTATTGTCTACACAGACCATTCTGCTATTAAGTGCCTTATGACCAAGAAGGATGCAAAACCCCGCTTGATTCGATGGGTCTTATTATTGCAAGAGTTTGATATGGAAATTTTTGACAAAATGGGGACAGAAAATCTAGTTGCATACAATTTATCTAGATTGGAATTAGAAGAAGATCCTGATAAGAAAAATGTACAAATTGATGACAACTTTTCAGATGAACAATTATTTTTTATTGACGGAGAAGAAAAGCTACTATGGTTCGCAGATTATGTTAATTATTTGATAGTGAAGGTTGTGCCTCCTGACATGTCAAGGCAGCAACTTAAAAATTCTATTCGGAAGTTAAGCATTATTATTAGGATGAGCCCATTCTTTTTCGTCATTGTGCTGACCAAGTGATTAGAAGATGTGTCCTAGAAGAAGAAATGCTTTCCATTCTTACTCGTTGTCATACTTTTCATTCTGGTGGTCATTTCGGAGGAACAAGAACAGTAGAAAAAGTTCTGCAATGTGGGTTTTATTAGCCTAAGTTATTTAAAGATGCTAATGTCTTTGTCAAGAGTTGTGATCGTTGTCAAAGGACCGGTAATATATCAAGAAGAGATCAAATTCCAATGACTGATATTCTGGAAGTTGAGTTGTTTGATGTGTGGGGAATAGACATTATGGGACCTTTCCCGTCATCTTATAATAACAAGTACATTCTTCTTGCGGTGGACTATGTTTCTAAATGGTTGGAAGCTGTAGGAACTCCTCCTTGTGATGGTAAAGAGGTACTTAAATTCCTTCAAAAAAATATTTTTACCCGGTTTGGTACTCCAAGAGCAATTATTAGTGATAGAGGAAGTCATTTTTGCAACAAATCATTTACTGCTCTCTGCACTCATTACAAAGTTCATCATCGAAAGGCGTTGTTCTACCATCCACTTGCAAAAGGTCAAGCCAAAGTGTCAAATCGGGAGATTAAAAGCATCTTGGAAAAGACTGTAAATACATCGAGGAAGGATTGGTTGAAAAAGCTTGATGATTCACTGTGGGCATATCGCACAGCCTTCAAAACTCTGATCGGTATGTCACCGTATCGATTGGTGTTTGGTATGGCATGTCATTTACTGGTGGAACTTGAGCACAAAGCTTACTGGACTGTGAAAAGATTAAACGTTGATCTCTTTATGGCAGGACAAAAAAGGCTTATGGAGTTGAACAAGCTCGATGAATTTCGGAATGAAGCTTATAAGAATGCGAGGATTTATAAAGACAAGTCCAAGGCCTTTCATGATAAGCGAATACTTAGGAAGGATTTTCAACCGGGAGACAAAGTACTGCTATTCAATTCTCGATTTAAGCTCTTTCCGGATAAATTGAAGTCGAGATGGTCAGAACCATACACAATTGTTGTTTCATTTCCATATGGAGCGGTGCAAATTCATAGCGAGAAAACAGAACACTTTAAGGTAAATGGTCAGAGATTGAAACATTATTTGGAAGACCCGGTGGAAAAATGCAAGTCTGTGGTGATTATGGAACCACTCTGAATTGAAAGAAACCAAGAGTCCGGCAAAAAGATGTTAAAGACAGTGCTCTTAGGAGGCATTCCTATGTTTTTTTTTATTTTAATTTTATGTTATTTGTTTTTGTTTTGTTTGGAACAATGTTGTTAGGGATTTTGTTTTAGTTATATATTAGTTTTAATTTGGAATAAATTTGGTTGTAATTTATAAACCGTGAAAAACGCTAGGGCGCAACAAGAAAATACTTTTAAAAAAAAATTCTAAGCAGAGGCGCTACAGCACGGGTGTTAGGGCGCTACAGCGCTACTTCCAGACAGTTTCAGATTTTTTTTTTAGCATATAGCGCTACAGTGCTATACAAGTAGCGCTGCGGCGCTAGTTCCAGAACCAAAGCTGGCCAGAATGGCTAGGTAGCGCTACGACGCTCTACACATAGCACCATAGTGCCCTAAGCCTTCAAAAAAATTTTAAAGGTAAAAGGGTTTCGAAATTTTTCCCCAAACCTCATTTTCCTCTTCTCCCATTTCGTTTTCTCTCTATTCAAACCAACCCCTACCACCATCTATCCTCCATTAAAGCATCCTCCAAGATATTCCACTATACTTTACCATCTTCCTTCTTCATCCTTTCTCTTTTCTTAGCCCTATTACCCATTAATCTATTCCTTTCCATCAAAACCAATTTCTAAATCAAAGTTTTGAACTCTAAAAATCAAATTTTCAAATTTCTTGAAGAAAGTTCAAATTTTCAAGGGACTTTGGTCATTCAAGCACGCGGAAGGTCATTTCAAAGGCTAGTAAGTGTTTTCACTTCTTTTTATTTCAAGATTCTTTCCACATTTGGGGTGGGTACAAACTTTGCTTGTCTTTGGGTAGAAATTGGTTTATGTTGCTGTGATCCATGGTGTTTGGGTATTTGTTCTTTGATATTGGATTTGTAGGGTGATTTAGAAGAAGAAAAGTATATACTTTAAGGGGAGTTGTTGGTGATTTTTTTTTTTTTTTTTGGATTTGTGGTGTTGAGTGCATAGGTATTATGGCTCCTAAGAGTAAGGATGGGAAGTCTAAGGATAAAGGAAAAGGCAAAGCTTCTGCATCTCAACAAAGGGAGGACACACTGGAGCAGGAGTTTGATGAAACAAGATTTATTGATTATTCGGCTCAAGAACGGTATGAGAGGTTTGTAAGAAAGACTTTGATTCTAGAAAGAGAGGTGGAATTTCAATCTAAACCCTTTGATCATCAAATTTTTGAGTTGGTTAGAGCAAATCTAGCGGCTAGGAAGTGGGATGGCCTAGGCGAACGTATCATTGGTTTATGAATTTTATGCAAATTTGAAGGCTAAGCACAATGATAAAGTGTTTGTTAGAGGCAAGCGGGTGCCTTTCATCGCTGAATCAATTAATAAGGTGTTTAATGTGCCACATATAAGAGAGTTAGATGAGGAGTATTCATGATTTTTGAAAGGATACATAGACTATGCTGCAGTGGCTGAAAAGTTATGTTTTGAGGGAGCTCCGTGGAATCTCTCTGGTTCCTTGCCTAAGAGTATTTCTTCATGTCAGTTGAACATCGAAGCAAGGTTCTGGGCCTTCTTTGTGTGTGCTCGGTATGCCGGTAAGTCATGTGTCTGACATGACTAAGGATAGAGTGTTTTTTATGTATGCTCTAATGACGAGTATGAATGTCAACATGGGCTTGTGGATTAAAGAGAATGTTGAATACATCGAAAAAGGCAATATGTAACGCCCTGGAAAACCAAGACGGTTACAATGTTTGTTAATAAAGGTGTAAGACTTGCTAATCAAGTCATTTAGTTGAACATGTGTCGCTAAACCATTACTGAACTAAGGTTAAAAGATTTTGGTCAGAAAAGACAAATTTTCATTTAAATAAATGTTTGTTGCAAAATGCTGCGATGGGTTCTCAGTCGACGAATGGCTTGTTGGATGGAACGAATATGGAGATGCCCTCAGATGCTTGGGCGGACAGATGTGAAGACGGTATTAGGGGCACGGAAGAGGATTTCCAGTCGGATTCGAAGATCCATTGGCAGCAATTTCGATCTAGCAATCTCTCCTTTTCTGAGCCAAAACTAGAGTACACAGAACCTATCTTTAGAAATGGTCAGAAGCTGGCACAAGTAGATGCTGAAGAGGTGAGAATTCAGTCTGCTAATTGGAGTTCTGCAGTGGTTTGCATGGTTCTTGGTGCTAACCCTCCAATGGCTGTATTTGAGGGTTTCATTAAAAGGGTTTGGGGCCATCTTGGTATTGCCCAGATTTCTAGAATGACCTTGGGGCTCACCTTAGTTAAATTCAATGATGAAGCAACTAGAGACCACGTCCTAGAGAATGGAGTGCTACAATTTGATCGAAAACCTGTTATTGTGAGGCCTTGGACAGCTGATCTTAGTGCGATTCGCTTGGTTCGTTCGGTTCCGCTGTGGATTCGTCTTCATGATCTTGGACTCCAGTATTGGGGGAGTAAATGTCTGAGTGCGTTGGTTAGTACGATCGGCAAACCGCTGTTAGTGGATAAATTTACAAAGGAACGTTCTCGAGTCCAATTTGCTAGGGTGTTAGTTGAAATGGAAATTTCAGATAATCCCCCTCGTAATTTTCAGTTTATTAATGAACATGGTCAGGTGGTTGAACAAAGTGTAGAGTATGAGTGGCTGCCTACTAAATGTAAAAGCTGCTCTGGTTTTAGACATTCTATGGCAGAGTGTAGAAAGGACCTTAAGGCAGTTTGGGTAGAAAAAGTTCCCCCCCCCCCCCCCCCGACTGAGGAGAACCAATTAGAAAGAACGGACAAGTCAGAGGGAACTAAGGGAGGACCTTTGAATACTCAAGAGGAGGGGTCTCAAGCTACTGAAGAAGCTAAATCTGCTGAAGGTGTTATGTCTACTACAGAGGGGAATTCTTCTGGGCAGACTTTAGAAAGGAACAAGGAAGGACAGTGGCTCACCCCTAGACGAGTCAGTTCTCAAAAAACAGGCCTGTCTACTGGTGTCCATAAACAGGCTGAGTCGGCTCAGAATAAAGGTAACCAGTTTGGAATATTGCAGGATCAGGAAGGGGGAGGTAAGATTGGGAAGTTTGTATCTAGCTCTTCTAATGGATAGTTGTCCTATATTAAGTTGGAATATTAGGGGACTGGATAGGGTAAATAAACAGATATCAGTCCAAGATTTATTTAGGAAGAATAAGGTTGGTATAGGTGGTTTGTTGGAAGCCAAATTGCGTGGAAAGAAAATTGAGGAGTTTATGGAACACAGATTTCCTAATTGGGACTATTTCACTAGCCCGAGAACTGAAGGAAGGTTACTGATTCTTTGGAGAAAAGGTATTGCTAGTTTGAGCATCCTAGAAGATTCTCCCCAATTGGTTCACTGCATGATCAGGTTGGTTGGTCACAAGACAAGTTTCTTTGTTACATTTGTTTATGGTCTTCATTCAATTGATACTAGGAGGAGTCTTTGGCATGATCTATCTCGGCTATCTCTGTCTGTCAAAGCTTGGTTGGTTCTTGGTGATTTTAATGCTCCATTTTCTGTTGGAGATAGAACTGGTGGAAGCTCTCTGGCTAGCTCTGAGTTGGTAGATTCAGTTGGCTGGAAAAATGATGCCAAAGTTGAGGCTATCAAGAGTATGGGTTCCTACTTTACTTGGACGAATAACCAAGATGGTTTAGCTAGAATTTATTCCAAAATAGACCGTGCTCTAATTGATGAGGATTGGCTGGATTTATTTCCTCAAAGTGTGGCAGTTTTTCAATGGGAGGCGGTTTCGGATCACTGCTCTTGTATTGTTTCTAATATCTCTTTGAATTCTATGGGAACCAAGCTTTTTAGATACTATAATTTTTGGTCCAACCACCCTGATTTTAAGCAAATAGTCTTGTTGAGTTGGGAAGCCCCTGTGAAGTCGTCTGGGCTGAAGGCTATTTTTACTAGACTGATTCGTCTTAAACATCAACTGAAAAAGCTTAACAGGGACTGGTTTGGGGATGTGGGATTAGGCTATCATCTGGCCTTGGAGGAGCTGCGAACAACCCGTTTTCAAGCTCAAGAGAAGCCTCTTGACTCTCAGTTACAAGAGGCAGTTAAAGTGAAGGTAACAGCATTTAATTATTATGAAAAAATCTATCATAGTTTCTTAGTGCAGCGCAGCAAGATCAATTGGTTAAGACATGGGGATATGAATTATTCTTTCTTCCATACTTTCTTGAAGAGAAGGAAAACTGAGAACTCTATTGTTTCTTATACTAAAGATAATGGGGTTCTGGTTGATGATTTCAAGGAGGTTGTTAGCCATTTTTCCGAGCACTTTAAGAGTCATTTGGGCACTCCTAGTTCGGCTTCAGGGATGGTTGATCAGAATTATATGGATTTAGGCTCTAAGCTCTCAGTGGAGCAACAACTGTATCTGTTGAAACCCTTCTCTCCTAAGGAAATAAAGGCTGCCTTGTTTAGTATTCCCAATACGAAATCGCCTGGCCCTGATGGCTATGGTTCCGGTTTCTTCAAATCAATGTGGAAGGAAATTGGTCAGGATATTTGCTCAGCCATATCTCATGGTTTCTCTTCGGGTTAGTTTCCTAAAGAGCTTCATGAAACAACTTTGTCCTTAATTCCTGAAGTTGCGAATCCAGCTAGGGCCTCAGATTATAGACCGATTGCTTGTTGCTCAACTCTGTATAAAGTAATGGCTAAATTGCTATGTTCCCGTTTGGTAGTGGTGCTTCCTTATCTTGTTCAATCGAATCAAGGTGTGTTTGTTCGGGGTAGATCTATTGCTCACAATATCATGATTCTTCAAGATTTAATTAAGAATTATGGTAGAGCGATAACTTCTCCTCGGTGTGCGATAAAGATAGACATTAGCAAGGCATATGATTCGGTGGATTGGCTTTTTTTGGTTAACTTGTTAAAGGCCTATTGTTTTCCTTCGAAGTTCACTAACTGGGTCATGATATGTATAAGAAGTACTACTTACTCTCTGCTGATAAATGGGCGGGTTCAATGTACTTTCAAAGGGGGCAAAGGTTTGAGGCAAGGGGACCCAATGTCCCCTCTTCTCTTTGTTTTAATCTTGGAGTACCTGACTAGAAGTTTGCAAACTGATGCCAAGTCCTTTTTCTTTCGGTATCACCCGATGTGTAAGGACTTGAAGTTGATAAATCTTTGTTTCGCTGATGATGTCATCTTATTTTGTAAAGGGACTGTTGCGGCTGTTTCTGTTCTGAAAGACTCCCTTCAGAAATTTAGTGAAACTACTGGTTTGTCTATCAACTCCAAGAAGTCCCAGGTGTATTTTGGAGGAGTTGCAGCAGGAATTAGGACTGAGGTTTTACAGGGGTTGAACCTTTCAGCTGGATCCTTTCCTATGCACTATCTTGGAGTGCCTTTGAGGCCTACTAAATGGAAACACACGGACTGTGAACTCATTATCCAAAAGATGCGTATTAAACTGTTTTCCTGGTCTAGCAAACACTTATCCTATGCAGGTCGTTTACTTCTCATACAAACGGTGCTGTCTGGTTTAAGGAACTATTGGATGTCTATTTTCACTTTACCACAAAGCATCATCAAGGAAGTGGAGAAGTTATGTAGGCAATTTCTTTGGGGGGCCTCGGGTACTCGCTGTAAGTTTCATTTGGCTTCTTGGAACCAAGTGTGCTTGCCTAAGGCCTATGGGGGTCTTGGTCTAAGGGATGGTACTAGCTGGAATAGGGCCCTTCTTGCTAGGTATATTTGGGTTGTTTCGACTAAACAAGACTTGCTTTGGGTGAAATGGATTCAGCATGTCTACTTATAAGGAGTGAACCTCTGGGATTATGATTTGAAACATGATAGTAGTTGGTACTGGCGCAAGCTTTGTCACCTCAGAACTCGATTCAATGAACAAGAAATTCTGGCTGCTGGTGTCTCAGGAACTTTCAGACCTTCAAAGCTTTATTATAGCTCTATACACCAGCAAAGAGTGGCCTATAAAGAAGGCATCTGGTGTCGCACCATTCTTCCTAAACATAGATTCTTGTTATGGATGGCTATTAATTCTTTCCTTCTCACCAGAGACAACCTGGCCAAATGCACCATTCCCATTGACAGCCATCTCTGCCCTGTGTGTGAAGATCAAGTGGAGAGTCACAGCCATCTCTTTTTCGACTGCTACCTATCTCAAAAGATCTTGCATTGCATTTTTTCGTGAATGGGTTTTCATGCCTGGGCCTCCAGCTTCTCGGCTTGGACTGTGGGTCTCAACCTTAGCCAGCATAACAGAATGAGCATGACTATCAATATGATCTTGGCAGCTTCTGTTTATCAGATTTGGAGGAATAGAAATAGATGTATATATGATGGCTTCTCCCTGTCAGCTAACTGTATAGCTAAAGAGATTGTTACTTTAGTCCAGTATAGAATTTACAGTGTCCATAGTAGGAAGTCTCTTCCGAATTTTAACATTTTCTTAAGGAAACTAGCTAGTATGTAAGTGGTTTTTTGGTGTAGTCTGGCTGTTTCAGTTTAGTTCTGGGCTATTGCTTGGTTGTATATGTATGTTTGTTCAATGAAGCATTTTCTTCTTCTTGACCAAAAAAATGTTTGTTGCACGGGATCCCAAAAATAAACAGGGATAAAGAACAGTTTACAAAATCTCAAAGGTTATAAACAACCATAAGCCAATATAATGGCAAAATAGGCATTTTAGGGTCCCTTGTCCCTGTATCACCCTTCGGTCGTGACGGCCGAGCAGCTGGCTATGTCCATTCCCCCCCAGAGCTCTCCAAATCAGGGTTGGTCCAGCTTACCCTTGCCTTTACCTGCACCACATAGCACCCGTGAGCCAAGGCCCGACAAGAAAACCATATAACAGAGCATAATCAATAATCATTAGTCAAATAATTCACAAATCATCAATCAGACACTCAACAAATCATATTGTTCACATAATCAGTGATATCAATCTGCAAACCAATAATCAATCATCCAGGTAATAAACATGCCATAATCATCAGATTAACATCAATAAACATATCATACAATATCCAGGGTTGACGCCCTTAGGCTTCACCCTCTATTTAAACCACTGACTCTGGCTCACTTAGGCCAAGCTCAGTGATTACATAATTAACCTCAGCTATCAGTGGTCGAGCCGTGTCCTTGTGCGCCAATATTAATTTCGGCACTCTTAGGTTGTTTATCTCATGTCCCCGTGGCATAATACCATCATATGACACTACATACAAGTATAGGGAACTCTTAGTCCCAACATGACCACATAACCGGGTGCAGTTTTCTTACCTTTGTTTCTGAGCGGAGAAGGTGAACTGAGTCCGAGCATGTTCCTTAGCCTTGACCCTTGGCGACAAACCTAGTCACAAGAGTTATCGATATCTATCAACTCCCAATTAGAAATAAAATACTTAGATAGAAAAACTAGCCTCCAAGACCTCAATTTTTACTAAACCAGGCAGTAGAAATTATCCTGACCCCCTAGGTTCAAACCCCCGAGCCCCAACAACACTAAGAACACTTCCAAGTTCAAAACCCCTAGGCGAGTCGCGACTTGCCCCAAGTCAAAGAGCAAGCTCTCACACCAAAGGGGAGGTGGGTCGCGACTTGGCCAAGCAAGTCGCGGCATGCCCCCAAGTCAGAGAGCTCCCATGGCCAGGAGGGTCACACCCGCCGCGGCACCCCCTGCGAACCCAGGGAAAACCTAGGTTTTCCTCCTTCTTCCTTAAGCCAAGAACATACCAAATTACCTAGATTTTTCCCTCAAACTTTTCCCAGTTTCAAAATCAATTAGCAACAACTCAGAACCAATTTACCCATATAAATATCTCAAACACCTTAACAACATCCCTAAATAACTAGCCCAATTCAACTAAAATCCTTACCCCAATCTAGCTGCTAACTTCACCTTGAATACCCAAAATTCTACCTAACAAACTCATTGACAATCTAGAGCTGAAAAGCAAGAATTCATACCTCAAACCAGCTAGCCTTTCCTCTGAACTTCCAGCTCCTACACCCACCTTAATTCTCCTTCTCATTTCCTCCAAAAATGCCCAGCCCAAGCTTAGCACAAGCCCTTAACTATGGATAGTGAGAAAGAGTGTGTGCGTGAGGGTGAGGGTGAGGGAGAGAGAGACTTCAATTCAATTCCCCCTTCTTTCTTTCTTAATTGTTCTATACCTTTCTGCATTACTCTACGATAAAGGCTGAGCATATCTCTAATTTAGCAATGTCTAATAATCTCCAATATATCTCCTAAATTCCTGAAAATACCCCGAGGCTCCCCTGAGTCGGGTATAAATTCCCCACCGTGACTAATTCGCCAAACCGCTCACTACGAACTTCTCGAGCCATGTGCTACAAATATATCCACATAATAATGGTTCTAAAAAATTTATCACATATAATCACATTTATGCCCTTAATGGGCCAAAATTACAGATATGCCCCTATAATCTAAACAGGGCCTACATGCATACTAATATTTATAATCATGCATCTCATATATCCATATAACCATATAAGCATGCTTATCACATAGTCATGCATTAAATCATTTAAATCACACATAAACCAATTATTCCCTCCTGGCACACTAATCAAGGCCCTTAAGCCTTATTAGTAAATTTTGGGTCGTTACAACTATCCCCTCCTAGTGAGAATTTCGTCCTCGAAATTTACCTAAATAACTTGGGATACTGATCTCGCATCTCTGACTCAAGCTCCCAGGTCGCCTCCTCGACCCTGCTATTCCTCCATAACACTTTAACCAGAGGAATTGTCTTGTTCCATAGAACCTTGTCTTTCTGGTTTAAGACCTAAACCGGTCGCTCCTCATAGGACAAATCTGTCTCCAATTCCAAGTCTTCATACCTCAACACATGTGTCGTATCTGAGATGTACTTCCGAAGCATAGAAACATGGAATACATCATGAACTCCCGACAATGACGGTGGCAAAGCTAACCTGTAAACCACATGTCCAATCCTCTCCAGGATCTCAAAAGGTCCAATGAATCTAGGGCTTAGCTTGCCCTTCTTCCCAAACCTCCTCACCCCTCGCAGTGGTGAAACTCGCAGAAACATGTGGTCCCCGGGAACTCCATGTCCCTATGCTTAGGATTAGCGTAGCTTTTCTGCCTACTCTGTGAAGCGGGCATCCTAGCTCAAATCTTCTCAATAGCTTCACTAGTCTTCTGAACCATGTCTGGCCCCAAATACTTCCTCTCAACCATCTTATCCTAATGAATGGGCGATCTACATCTCCTCCCATATAACATTTCATAAGGAGCCACTCCAATGTTGATTGATAACTGTTGTTGTATGAGAACTCAATCAACGGAAGGTACTTACTCTAAGATCCCTCAAAGTCAATCACACAAGCCCTAAGCATATCCTCCAACACCTGAATCATCCTCTTAGACTGTCCATCAGTCTGAGGATGAAAGGCTATGCTAAACTTCAATTGAGTCCCCATAGTTTTCTGCAAACTACCCCAAAACTTGGAGGTGAAGATAGGGTCCCAGTCGGACACTATAGACTTAGGAATCCCCTGGAGACGTACGATCTCCCTCACATACAACTTTGCTTACTGCTCCACCATGCATGTTGTCTTCACTGGAAGAAAATGAGCTGACTTGGTGTATTTGTCCACTATCACCCACACCAAGTCATGAAGCCCCACTGTCCTAGGTAAACCTCCCACAAAGTCCATCTTAATATCCTCCCACTTCCACTCGGGAATACCCAATGACTGAAGCAACCCTGTTGGTCGCTGATGCTCAGCTTTCACCTGCTGACAGGTCAAACACCTGGCTACGTATTCCATGACATCCTTCTTTATCTCGGGCCACTAATACAACATCTGTAGATCCTGATACATCTTCGTTGTACCCGAATGAAGTGAGTATGGTGTAGTATGAGATTCATCCAGTATCTCTCATTTAATCCCCACATCATTCGGAACACAAATTTTACCCTGATACCGTAGCAGACCAACCTCAAAAAGAGAATAGTCCTTAACTGCCTCCGCTAAGACATTCTCTCTAACCTTCTTTAACTGAGCATCCACCATCTGACCTTCGTTAATCTGCTCTAGTAGGGTCGACTGCAAAGTAATGTTGGTCAACTGGCCCACCACCAATTCTATCCTCGTTTATGCAATCTCATCAGTCAGCTCTCTCGATATATAGGTGGAACTAAATAGCTGACCCGGGCCCCTCCAGCTCAATGCATCTACCACTACGTTGGCTTTCCACTGATGGTAAAGAATATCATAGTCATAGTCCTTTACAAACTCCATCCAATGCCTATACCTCATGTCCAGGTCCTTCTGCGTGAAGAAGTACTTCAAACCCTTATGATCGGTGTATATCTCGCACTTCTTCCCATATAGATAATGTCGCCAAACCTTCAGTGCGAATACCATTGCTGCCAACTCCAAGTCATGGGTAGGATATCGCTACTCGTACTTCTTCAGCTGCCATGATACATAAGTTATAACCTTCTCGTTCGGCATCAACACACAGCCCAAACCCAACCTCGATGCATCACAATATACCACGAACTTTCCTCCCTCCGAAGGAAGACTCAGCAACAGGTGCAGTAATAAGTCGCTGCTTCAACTCTTGAAAATTAACCAGACAAACTTCAAATTCTTCCGTGTTAGTTCTGTCATCGGTATAGCAATCTTCGAGAACCCTTCTACAAATCGTCTGTAGGAACCCGCTAACCCAAGAAACTCCGAACCACTGAGGCGTTCCTTAGCCTCGGCCAATCTCTCACTACCTCCACCTTGGATGGATCCACCTTAATTCCATCTTCACCAACTATATGTATAATGAATGTCACTTCTGGTAGCCAAAACTCACACTTTTTAAACTTGGCGTACAATCGGTGCTCTCTCAACCTCTGCAAGACCTGTCAAAGATGTAGCTCGTGCTCTGTCTCTGAACTGGAATACAATAAAATATCGTCAATGAAGACAACCTCTGCAAGACCTATCGTAGATGTTGTTCATCTCTTCCTCAAAACTGGAGTACACTAGGATGTCATCGATGAAGACAATCACAAACTGATCTAAGAAATCCTTGAACACCCTGTTCATTAAATCCATGAAGGCTGCTGGGACATTGGTCAAACCAAATGACATAACCAGAAACTCATAGTGCCCATACCTCATTCGGAAGGTCGTCTTCGGTATATCCTCGTCCTTGATCCTCAGCTGGTGATAACCAGATCGAAGATCAATCTTCGAGAATACCGTCTTTCCCTGCAGCTGATTAAAAAAGCCGTCAATCCTTGGTAGAGGATACTTATTCTTGATGGTCAACTTGTTCAACTCCCTGTAGTCTATACATATCCTCAGAGTCCCATCCTTCTTCTTCACAAACAAAACTGGAGCAGCCCATGGCGAGTAGATATGCCTGATAAACCCTAAATCCAGAAGTTCCTGTAGTTGTAACTTCAATTCCTTCAGTTCTGACGGTGCCACTCTATATGGTGCCCTCGACACTGGCTCTGTCCCCGGTGCCAACTCAATAACAAACTGAATCTCCCTGTGCGGCAGAAACCCTGGTAAATCATCAAGGAATACATCCAAGAATTCACGAACCAATCTAGTCTCCCCCGGCCCTGTCGGCAAAACCCTAGTAGTATCCACCACACTAGCCAGAAAGCCTATACATCCTCCCTGTAATAATTCCCTGGCTCTCAGCGCTGATATCATGGGAATGCAAGGTCCACATACAGCTCCCACGAAAACAAAAGGATCCTCGCCCTACGGCTCAAAGGTCACCATCTTCTTCCTACAATCAATAGTAGCTTCATATCTAGCCAGCCAATCCATCCCCAAAATCATGTCAAAATCCTCCATACCCAATTCAATCAAGTCTACTAACAACTCCCTACCATCAACCATCACTGGCAGTGCTCTAATCCACCTCCTAGAAACTACCAGTTCCCCTGTAGGCAATATAGTCCCAAATCTCGCAGTACAATACTCACTAGATCTACACAATCTATCAATCACCTTACTAGAAACAAATGAATGTGTAGCACCAGAGTCAATCAATACAGTAAAAGGAGAGCCAGCGCTGGAAAGTTGACCTGTCACCACCGAGGGACTAGTCTCGGCCTCTGCCTGCGTCAAGGTGAACACTCAAGCTAGAGTCAAGCTGTCCACCTTCCCTGCTTCCCCTTTCTTCACTGACGGGCAGTCCTTCTTGAGGTGTACCACCACCCCGCACACAAAATAGGCCTTAGCCTGACATTCGCCCGGATGGAGTCTTCTGCATCTTGTGCACTCTAGATAGCTCCTCCATGTATCACCGCCTCCCTGACGACCACCCTAAGCACCCTGATCCTTTCTATCAAGACCAGCAGCAGTCGAAGTGTCAGGGGTCTTCCTCTTCAGATCACTGGGGCCTCCACCCCTACCAGACCCAGAATATGGAGGCACCGCTCTGCGACCCTCTCGTCTTGCATCACTCTCCCTCCAGATCTTGTTCTCCGCTTCCTCAGCGATAAGAGTCTTCTCAACAGCCTGGGCATAGGTCATCCCCCCGGGTACTGTTGTAATTCTCACATCTCGGGCTATCATAGCATTAAGCCCTCTGATAAACCTGTCCTGCCTAGCTGCATCTGTAGGCACAAGATCTGGTGCGAACTTTGCAAGTCTGTTGAACTTCAGAGCATACTCTGTCACCGTCATGTTGCCCTGAACCAACCCCACAAATTCATTAACCTTCGCTGCCCTGATGGCAACATTATAATATTTCTGACTGAACAAATCCTTAAATCCAACCCAACCCAGAGTAGTAACATCCCTGGTTTATGATGCCACTTCCCACCAAATGCGGGCATCCTCTCTTAGCATATATGCAGCACAGGCCACCCTGTCATGACCCTCTACCCTCATGAAGTCTATAATAGCAGTAATCATACTCATCCACTGTTCGGACTTTAGTGGATCTAGTCCCCCCTCAAAACTTGGAGGAAGATTTCTCCAGAATCGCTCATACAATAGTTCCCACCTATTCCCAACCTCCACTTATGTACAACTAGTGCCACTATATGTGGCATAATGGATGCAATAGTCCCTGACGGAGCCTGTTGTCTTAGAAGTCAGATATGCTCATCTTGGCTCTGAAGTCGTGCTTGCATATCTGCCATAATCTGCTGCAGTTCTTAGGGACTGGCGGAGGGTTCTGGCCCTGGTCATTATCTCTTGCCTCAGACCTAGTGTTGGTTAGTCGTATAGATCATCTTGGATGCATAGCTTTCCAAGTTAATCTGCAATCAATGACTTGACAGTCAAACTATGATGGCAGGGTAACAATCTTTCCATGCATCACCATTAGAACACAACCAATCACAAGCAGTCAAGATATAACAATGTATCCAAATATTCACCCACATGCAATAGCAATGATAATAAGCATGCCTTAATATCATCACACAACAATCAAGGGCCATGCCCTATCAGTATCTCATGCTCCCTATTAATCAAACATATATCAGCATTCATAATTCTTTCCAGTCAATTAAGCATATAAACATGTATACACAATTACCAAACCCTGATCCGAGCTTGTCTTTAGCAGTGAATGTACATGTCCAGCCAGTCTTCAAGAACCCTTAATCCTAGACCGCTCTGATACCAAGTTGTAACGCCCTGGATAACCAAGACTGTTACACTGTGTGTTAATAAAGGAGCAAGACTTGCTAATCAAGTCATTTAGTTGAAAATGTGTCGCTAAACCATTACTGAACTAGGGATAAAATATTTTAGTCAGAAAAGACAAATTTTCATTTAAATAAATGTTTGTTACACGGGATCCCAAAAATAAATAGGGATAAAGAACTATTTACAAAATCTCAAAGGTTATAAACAACCATAACCCAATCTAATGGCAAAATATGCATTTTAGGGTCCCCTGTCCCTGTATCACCCCTTGGCCATGATGGCCGAGCAACCAACTATGTCCATTCCACCCCCAGAACTCTCCAAATCAGGGTTGGTCCATCTTACCCTTGCATTTACCTGCACCACGTAGCACCCGTGAGCCAAGACCCAACAATAAAACCATATAACAGAGCATAATCAATCATCATTAGTCAAATAATTCACAAATCTTCAATCAGACACTCAGCAAATCCCATTGTTCACATAATCAGTGATATCAATCTATAAACCAATAATCAATCATCCAGGTAATAAACATGCCATAATCATCAGACTAACATCAATAAACATACCATACAATATCCAAGGTCGATGCCCTTAGGCCGCACCCTCTATTTAACCCATTGACTCTAGCTCACTTAGACCGAGCTCAGTGATTATATAATTAACCTCAGCTACCAGTTGACGAGCCACGTCCTTGTGCGCCAATATTAATTCTGGCACTCTTAGGCTGTTTATCTCATGTCCCCATGGCATAATACCATCATATGACACTACATACAAGTATAAGGAACTCTTAGTCCCAACACGACCACATAACCGAGTGCAATTTTCTTACCTTTGTTTCCGAGCGGAGAAGGTGAACTGAGTTCGAGCACATTCCCTAGCCTCAAGCCTTGGTGACAAACCCAGTCACAAGAGTTATCGATATCTATCACCTCCCAATCAGAAATAAAATACTTAGATAGCAAAACTAGCCTCTGAGACCTCAATTTCTACTAAACCGGGCAGTAGAAATTGTCTCGAGCCCCTAGGTTCAAACCCCCAAGCCCTAACAACACTAAGAACACTTCCAAGTTCAAAACCCCCAGGCGGTTCGCGACTTGCCCCAAGTCAGAGAGCAAGCTCTCACACCAAAGGGGAGGCGGGTCGCGACTTGGCCAAGCAAGTCACAGTGCGCCCCCAAGTCAGAGAGCTCCCATGGCCAGGAGGGCCACACGCGCCACGGTACCCCCAGGCTGGGTTGCAGCGTACCATGTGAACCCGGGGAAAACCTGGGTTTTCCTCCTTCTTCCTTAAGCCAAGAACATTCCAAATTACCCAGATTTTTCCCTCAATCCTTCCCCAGTTTCAAAATCAATCAGCAACAACTCAGAACCAATTTACCCATATAAATATCTCAAACACCTTAACAACATCCCTAAATCACTAGCCCAATTCAACTAAAATCCTTACCCCAATTCAGCTGCTAACTTCACCTTGAATACCCAAAATTCTACCTAACAAACTCATTGACAATCTAGAGCTGAAAAGCAAGAATTCGTACCTCAAACCAGCTAGCCTTTCCTCTGAACTTCCAGCTCCTACACCCAGCTTAATTTTCCTTCTCATTTCCTCCAAAAAGGCCCAGCCCAAGCTTAGCACAAGCCCTCAACTATGGAGAGTGAGAAAGAGTGTGTGCGTGAGGGTGAGGGAGAGAGAGACTTTAATTCAATTCTTCCTTCTTTCTTTCTTAATTGTTCTATACCTTTCTGCATTAGTCTAGGATAAAGGTTGAGCATATCTCTAATTTAGCAATGACCATAATGCCCTCCCAAAATATAACTAATATAAAACTTAATCTAGGGGCAAAGTTGTCATTTGTCCCCAATTCCCACTATTTCCTTAAGTGTTCGTAATATTTACCACTTAAATCCTATCATCCAATTGATCACCAATTATTTATCCAATGTCTAATAATCTCCAATATATCTCCTAAATTCCCGAAAATACCCACAAGTTCCCCCGAGCCGGGTATAAATTCCCCACCGTGACTATTTCGCCAAACTGCTCACTAGGATCATCTCGAGCCATATGCTGCAAATATATCCACATAATAATGTGGTCTCGACAGTTTATCACATATAATCACATGTATGCCCTCAACGGGCCAAAATTACAGATATGCCCCTATAATCTAAACAGGGCCTACATGCATACTAATATTCATAATCATGCATCTCATATATCCATATAACCATAGAAGCATGCTTATCATATAGTCATGCATTAAATCATTTAAATCATACATAAACCAATTATGCCCTCCCGGCACACTAGTAATTTTTAGGTCGTTACACCATACCATTGGAGGATTGGGCCATGGGTCTGTGATCACTATGTTATATTACAAAGCTTGAGTGCCCGAGTTTGTAACAGATATTTATCAGTCATTGCAACAGCCTTTATTTGTTACTTTAATGAAGGATTATCCCGAGCTTGTTCTTTATGTGTCGCATACAAGAAAGAAGGGAAGCGTCATGCTGAACCTGAGGTGGAGGAGAACGCAAAACAATTGTCACAGGAGGGTAGTCTTAACCCTAGAATGTAGTACATCCATGATCGGTTGGATTATCTTATTCAACAAAATCAATACATGGTCTAACAGCATCAGATGATGAATCAGTACATGAGACAGCGGTACGAGTACGAGGTAAACCATGTGACTCGTTTAAATAATTTAGTGAGTCGTTGTTCTTTGAATGATGCAGATCAGAATTATTTTGCTCCACTGCCACCGTATCCACCGTATTATCTACTATTTCCACCACCTCCGCCATTTGTTAGATTTCAACAACCACATCCTCCACCGTCTCAACCATTTGAGGGACCTTCGTCAAGCCTCCACAAATGCCATACTGATGTGGTTGTACAAGTAAGTCTCTTTTCTCATTCTTTATGCACTTTAACATTGCGGACATTGTTACCTTTTAAGTTTGGGGGAGGGATTTATTTTTAGTTTTATGTTATTTTATGTGTTTTTTAGTTTGGTTTTTTTTAGCTAGTTTGTATTGAGTCGTGTTTTAGAGTGTAAATTAAGTTGATGACAATTGCCATTTTAATTTGATTGATTGTTATGTAGTATAATCCAAAGGAAAAGTTGATGTGCTTCTGAAAACAACCTGTGTGCTTGGTTAGATTACTTTGTTTTTTCACTGTGATCTGTTGACATTAGAGATCTATTGCTCATAAATTGCAAATGTTATAATTGAGTATTTTATGCATGTCGAATTTGGATTGTGGATTGAATTATATTGAAAAATTCTAGAACCTGTTTGCTTACTATTTGAGATGAAAGTTGAAACAATGCACATTTAGGAAAAGGATATAGGCAATTTTTGGACTGGTTGTGCCTTTCAAGCTATCCCTATTAAATTTTATCCTTAGTTAACCCTTTTGAGCCTTATAACTATTTTCTTGTTAACACGTTCTTTTGAGCCTAGCTGTGAAATGGATTACCATTTACTCTTTTTGACCCATACCATGAGCATGAAAACTATTATATGAGGGGAGTGAATGTGTAATGGGATTCAGAAAATTCCTTGTGATTGAGAAAAGTGAAAGAAAGAAAAGAAAAAGAAAGTGCAAAATGATTACACTCCCAAACAGTTATCTATTGAAAAATCAAAGTTTGGGGGAGTGTATTATGAGAAAGAAAAATAAGAATGAGTTGGTTTTGAATAGTTTTCTTAATCGTTGAAAAGAAAGAAAACAACAACAAAAAAACAAGGGATGAGTGGTTTGAAATTGATGGGAAAGTTTGTTAGTTGGAATGCTTGTGGTATAATTAAACTTAAACTGTTTCTTCATCTACCTGTACCTAAGCCTTCTATTACAACCTTTGGAAAGTCCTATTGATTCTTATTTGTGCATTTGTTTATATTAATGGAGAATAGTAAGTAGTGCAGGCATATGGAAATAACTTGGTTATGTGGTTAGTTGGTGAGAATTTGATGTGCATAAAGTGGTTCAATTATTTTATTTGCGAGTTAGGAGTAAATGAGCTTTGGCGTTAATAAATTGCAGTGAAAGGGTGAAGTATTTTGACTGAAAATCTAGATTGATGTTTTAAATAGCATGTTGCTTTCCTGAGAATTATATGTGCATAGCAGTCTTGAGTGTTGGAATTGGTTAGTTATGTCAACTTGGTTTGCTTATGGTTGAGTCTAGTTCGATTATTTACTCGAGGGCGAGTAAATGATTAGTTTGGGGGAGTTTGATCAACGATTTTTAGGTTCGTTTATGGTCTAGTTTTTAGGAAGGTTTTAATTAGTTTAGGGTTATTTTGTTGTAGAATTATGCTTGTTTGTTCATGTTTCAAGTTTTTGATGCTAAGATGGTGAAAAGAGTGGAATGAAGTGAAAGTGGGAGAAAATGAAGTTATTTTGGAGAAAATCGTGTCATTTTGGAGCAATAGGTCCAAGTACTATTTCTGTGGATAGCGCTACAGTGCTAGGAAGACGACCTCAAGCCATTTGTTTCTGTAATTAGCGCTACAGCACTTCAAAACTAGCGCTACAGCGCTTGAAGGCTCTGAAGATTAGCGCCCCAACACCACATAACTAGCGCTACAGCGCTATCGACGCAGTTTTGAGATCTGAAGCCACTTTTAGAAGGACAAAACGGTCTTTTCACTTGGGAGCATTGGAAAACTATTTAAGGGACATTAATCTGAAAATTTAAGGAAGATTTTTAGTTTTAAGAACCCTAGATCGAGAAAAGACTATTGTAATTAGATTTCTTTTTCTGGTTTATGACTTTCTAGATTTCTTCTTCATCTGAATTATTTAATGTTATTTTCTATAAACAATTATCTGAATTTTATTGTCATCATGTTATCTATGAACTAAATCTTTTATCTAGGGATTAATGTAGTCGCTTGAATTTCAATTTAATTTTATTATGATGTTCTATTGATACTTCTTCTCTATTCTAATATATATAACGTGTTTAATGCTAGTAAATACTTGATCACTATTTACTTGATTTAGTGGTTTTGATTCAAAATTTGAAAGATGAGAATTGAATATGCTATCATTATATAGACATAGGTTGCATATTGGACGAAATTACCTATATGACTTATGTAGAAATTAGGTTTCCATGCTTAATGTCTTCTATATGTTTAAGTTTATCACAGACATGTAGAAAACTTGCATATAGGCTGAGATCTTATATCTTGAAAAAGAATAGGAATCGATTTATGTTAACCTGCTATTAGAATAAGAAGAAGAGATTTAGAACTAATTAGTAAAATTAATAGAATGAAAAGTTGATGAAATTAATTCCTAGGCTTTTTATTATTGATTTTTAATTCATTGATTCATTGTTCTTTTTACAGTTATTTTAATTGTGTTTGTAGTTTAGAATTATTCATCTTAATTTTTATCACCAAATAGAATTTGAAAAGCAATTATTGGTAATTTGTTAATACTCTCTGTGGGACGATCTCTATTCTTACAAAATTTATTACTTGACATGACCACGTATACTTGCGTGTAGAATTTACAGATCATATATAAGGAATATGATATCTAGGATTTTAATAGTGAGTCTCAGTTTATTCATTAGGTAAGTGAACACCTAGACAGTCTAATCCTTTCTTGGCCACTCTCTCTTTTCTTCTTTTCTAGATCTCTATCTCATGTGTTGAGAACCATCCCACACTAGTTCTAGGTTGATAAAAGGCTTGGTGAGGAAGACTGTGTTGCTGATCTAATTCAATCTCTTGATAATACTCTGCTATAAATAGGAGTCAAGGGTTAGAGAGATTGAAGGAAGGAGTTGTTCTAGTTCTGTTGCGTATTCGTAAGTTCTACATCTTCGTGTTTATGTTAATTTATGAATCTGATGTTCATATGTATGTCATGTTATTCTATGTTTCTATTATGTTTTTGGAAAAATAATAGGAAGCATGCATCTAGATTTGAATTCCAAGATCCTACAATTGGCCTCAAAGCCTAGATTGCCTAAATCTAGATGTTTTGAATGCATGATTATGTTTATAAACTTTGACATGTTTAGAAGCATGTTTAGGCTTTATGTGTTTTTGCCTAAAAAATGATTGTTTTGGTGTTTTTTTCATTTTTATGTGTGTTCTATTAATTGTATAAAGCACCTCAAATTTATTAGAAACAAGTTTGGAATGATTTTTGGCACAAAAAGTCGAATTTTTGCGTTTTTGGGCGAAAAGGCCCACTGGGCACGCGCTGGGTGTGCAGGCACGTGTGCGTGCGCGGTGTGCGCAAATGAGCACGCGACTGCATGCGCACGCACGTGCGCGTGGGTTCACATGTGGTGCTGAATTTTTTTTTTAAACCATAAATTTTGAAAATTGATATATTTTTTTTTTTGACATTGATATTTTTCTAAATTTCGAATTATTTATGGTTAATAAATTAATTATCTTTTTTTTTAGTTTTCTTATTTTGTGTGATATTTTCTAAACTTAACAATCAAGTTTAAATTTAATTAATGGATTGAATTTTTTCTGATAAATTCTTGTATTTAATTAATTATTTTCAAATAGATAAATTCCTAATAGGAATTAAGTCTATAGATGGACCTTCTATAGACTCATCCCTGCGGTGACTATAGAAATTAAGGCTATAATAATTGAAATTGTGGGTCAAACTCATAAAGTAAGAAATATTTGTGACTCTCGTCTACCAGGACACATGGGTTTTCGTTACTTTGATCGGGTGGATAGGTAGTTAATAAAAGTCTAGGACGTTTTATTAATTGAGATGTTTCTCTATTTAACTAAGTGAATATTTGTGACTCTCGCCTATCGGGACATATAGGTTCATGGCTAGTTAAAGTACCTAAGAAATAGAAGATAAGTGTTTTAGCATTTTGCTTATCTCAAAACATTTTGTATGTTACACTATTTCTAAAAATTTAATGAATAAATGTTTGTCAAGCAATGTGTTGATTTCTACTTAGTTGATAATCGTAGTTGTAGGCTTCCCACCCCATACTCTCTCTAATCTCTAAAATGTTACTCTATGGTGAGAACCTCACGAAATGTTTGTCCAACATCAACTTGGTGTTGATTATGGACAACATCGAATTCGTGATAATCAAAGATATTCCTATTTTTCCTATGCAATGATTACCAAATCCTTCAATGAGGATTGTTGATGGTGGTTTGAGCAAAGGAAATAAGGCTAATACTACTAAACAAGCTCAAGGAGAAGCTGTCTTGAGCTTCTTCTTCGATGAGCAAATGAGGAAGAAATTCAAACAAAAAGAACAAGAAGTCCACTGGCAATGCACCAAATGCTGCAAAGCATCTTGGAGCAAGGTCTGATTATAAGTACACAAAAATGGGAGTGTTTCCAACTGCAAGGAGACTGGGAATTAGCACAAGATTGCCCAGTACTCAAGGCATATGGAACCCAAGATAATGATATTTATCTTGGATGCATGTGATTTTAGAGGATGATTCTTCGATTTTAGATCATTGAATCAGGATCTACTAACACATGCATGAATTTTTTTTACAACATTTTAGTATTGGGAAAGCCGTGAAGGATGAAAAGCTAAAGCTTGGAATCCGACAAGGGTTGTTCGTATTAGACAAGGCAAAAGGATAAGCTTGAATGAATTTTGGAAATAAATATATTGTTTTAAGACAATGTTTATTTTATTCTGATTTTCAGTGGAAATTTTAATTTCAATTTTCCTTATTATATCAACAACAATTTGTAGTTACTTTCACAAGTAATAAAATCATATTTCTTTAAATGGATGTGAATTGTGGAGTGGATGTATGGAAAATGAGCTATATCTATTGCAACCAAACGAACCCTATATACTAAATAATGAGTTGTTTAAAATAGCTAAACATAGGACTATTAAACGACCAAAGGTCAATAACGTTAAAAATGACGTACCTTTGGCATCTTCGCTTAGGTCATATTTGCTATGATAGGAATCAAAGACTAACAAAGGCTAGGCCTTTGAGGGAATTCACCTAGGGTGACCTACCTTGTAACGTCTCTAAACATAATTTGCGAAAAACATAACCATTTTCTAAAATAAGGTAACCTAAAATCCATATAAAAAAAACTTTTCGACACATACAGTAGTTCGGAAGTATGCGCATACTTAAAAGTGACTTACAGTGTCATAATTTTAAAACCATTCAACGAGCCCAAAATAAACTATTAGTTATCATATGGGTTCTAATCCCTAGAACATAAATTCCCAAAAGGTCGGTCCACAAGTACATCCTCGCAGATAAAATTCAGCGCTCATTGATCTACTTTGTCTTTGTTCTTACCTACAGCACAAAATAACTAGGTAAGAGACGCTTAGTAAGAACAACTTAACAAACATTACCACATAAATAGAGCAAGAACTTAACTAACTGTAACTAGGCAGATAATCAACCAAGAATAGGATTCTGATGAAACTGAACCCTAATATACATTATAAGAACATGCGAACGTCCTAGCAAACTTATGGTCATGCCTCATAACCAAAATTTATCACCTAAAGGAACACATGCATCGGTGGCAAACCAGACTTTTTTATATATCGTGATGGCCAACCGACTTAGCCACACAGGCATCGGTGGCGAACCAGACTTTTACATATCGCGATGACCAAGCGACATAGCCACACAGGCATCGGTGGCGAATCGGTTTCTCACATAGTTCCCCGCTGGCTAGCCGGAGTTCATAATTATCATGGTAGCTAGCCGGACTGCTTACCTTAGTCATGAGAATGTGAATTCTCTAGGATCGTGGTCTTGAGTAACCTTCTAGGACTAGTTGAAATTATTAACTAATAACTCAGTTATCTAAACTAGTCATTAACGTGTTGTAGCCAAACATATCATAAGTTGTCTTACCCGGATTCCTTAGCGCTTGCTTGTGGAAACTTTCTATCCAGAAACGAGCCTTCACACTTAGATAACACTGTAGTGAAACCACACAGTGACTCGGATTAAACTATGGTAAATTCTTATAGTTAATATTCCACAATAGCTGCATGAAATAAATTCTTAGGGACTCTATACTATAATCTCTTATACACTTCACAGTGTATAAAGCCGGATTTCGTTTCAGTATTAACGGTATCATAGGAAGATCGGTCTCGCCGCAACACACTCACCGTGCCATGCATTTAATATTCTTTAAATGAAGAACTCACTTATCGGATAACTCGTATTTTGGTTTTAGGAAAAATAAGTTATACTCAACTCATATCTTTAGAAAATACCAACTATTCGTATTCTTATGAAAATTTACTGTTTTCTATCATTTACCAAAATACCGCTTATTCATCTGTTTCAAATAATATCTAACACTGTCATATCGCTCTCTTAAAGGTTCTACAAAACTCAAACTCCCATTCTTACCCATAACCTAGGATCTCTATTTATTTTGGTTTTTGAAAAGAAAGGAAATTGGACCCTTAACTTATAAAATGGTTAAAAAAATCAATTTTTCATTAAGGTTCGAAATTGCTACCTTTCGGTTTTTAGAGAAAACTTATTTCTCTTAAACCATTACATATTTTTCTCTAAAATTTTATAGGAGTCCTTGTACACATCTTAAATAATTCCCTTAAAAAATTTATAATTTTTGGGATGGTAAAACCCATTCGAAATTTTAAAGCAATCTGGACAGTGCCTGCTGCCCAAAAGTTTTTCCCAGTTTTTATGGTAAATTAGAAAATTTATTTCTCTTACACTGTAGCCAAGTTCTTTCTGAACATTTACAGGGATCTTTATAAATTTCTAAATTAGCTTCCTCAAAAATTTCATAATTTTTGGAATAATAAAACTCAACCAAATGTTTAAATCCATATGGGCAGTGCTTGCTGCCCATAAGTTTTGTTTCTAGATTCTATGGCAAACTTTGAAAAATCATATCTCTTATACCTTAACATGTTTTCCTTTAAATTTCACAGTGACCCTTAAAAATGTTTAAACTAACTTCTTTCAAAATTTCATAGCTTTTTTATTAGTAAAACTCGTTCAAAAGTCAAAACAATCTGGCCAGTGCATGCTGCCCAGAAATTTTCCAGATTTACATCTAGATGCCAAAAAGTTCATAACTTCAGTTTGAAAACATTTTTTTTCGATTTTCAAAAGCCTAAACTCAATTACTCGTCTAGAAATATGGAAAAATATAAATTATTTCCACAAATAGAGATAGTAGGGTATGATTTGACCTGTTGGAAGTCAGACCACGAAAACTTGGCAGCATGCATTTTTACACATTCTAGCAAAACTAAACACAACTAGCAAAACCCTAGCCACATGCATGCATGAAAATAAAAAAATCAATCAATCTAACCCTCAAGCATAAAATAAACTTCAAAAACCAACAAAACAACCTATACAACCAGATCTAACATCAATAACTAAAAACAACTCAAAACCAACCAAAGATCTACCTATGATGGTTCTAGCTTAGAGATGATAGTCCTTAGCTTGTCCAAACTTCCTTCTTGGATTCTATACCCTCAAACCGAGCCCCATAGGTTTCACATGCAGATTTTTAAGAGTGTTAGAGTAGGGAATTTTAGATGAATGGAAAAAACACAAAAACTCTAAAACCCTTACCTTTGTTTTCACTAGATAACCAAAAAGCTTCAAACTTTGAGATCCTCCTAGAATAACCTCCCTTGAACCCTAGAACACAAGATCCATGCCATGCATGGCTATTAGATCACATGCATGCATATTCCACCCCTTAGGGTTTCAGATTTGAAGAAGAAAGAGCTATGATCCAAAACTTACTGTAACGACCCAAAATTACTAATAAGGCTTAAGGGCATTGATTAGTGTGCCGGGAGGGAATAATTGGATTATGTAGGATTTAAATGATTAAATTAATGCTTATATGATTATTTGGATATATGTGATGCATGACTATGTGTACTAGTATGCATGTAGGCTCTGATTAGGTTATAAGGGCATAATCATAATTTTGGCCCGTTGAGGGCATAAATTTAAATAATTGTAATAAATTGTTAAGACCACATTATTATGTGGATATATTTCCAGCTTGTGACTCGAGGCGATCCTAGTGAGCGGTTTAGCGAAAAAGTCACGGTGGGAATTTATACCCGGCTCGGGGTGAGTCTAGTGGTATTTCTGGGAATTTATGAAATATATTGGAGGCTATTTGATATTGAGGAATATAATTGGTAATTAGATAGGTGCCGGGAGGTAAGTGGTAATTATTAGAGACACTCGAGGTTATAGCGGGAATTGGGAGTAATGACAAAAATGCCCTTAGAATGATTTAAAGGTTTAGTTATTATTGGGAGGGCAATGTGGTCATTTGTCTTAATAAGGGATAAGTTATACTCTGCTTTTTAGCCTTAGTGGAATGTGTAGAATATCTGAGAAGCTGAAGGAAAAGCAAAGAAGGAAAAAACAGAGGTCTTTTCTTCTCTCTCACGGTTTAGGTCTTCTTCCCCATTTCTTGAAGGAATTTGGAGCCAAAATTCAGAGAAGGCTTAGGCTAAGGCTCAACACTTGGCCTTGATCAAGCTTGAGGATTCAGTAGGAATTAGTCACCCAATTAAGGGAATTAAGGCTGAGGTTTTGAGAAGTGAAAGCTAAGGAGGTGTGGAAGATAACCTAGGTCGAAATTCTCCATCAAAGGTATGGAGTTCTGGTCTTGAAGTTCTGGTCTTGAAGTTCTGAAATATCTGCTATTCTGCTGAGTTTTGAGCTTTAAGCTCAATCATGGTAGTTTCTTTATTTTGAGGTGCATGTGGTTGAATTTCATATGGTTGGGACTTATGGGGTGAGTTATAGATGATGGTAGGCTTGTTTTGATGTTTGGTTGAAGTTTGGAAAGGTTTTAGGGGGTTTTGGTTCGAGGAAATTCGAAGGAGACAAATCTAGGCATTTTTGCTCTGAAAGTAGCGTTGTAGCGCTAGCCCTTGGGCACTACAGCGCTAGGATTGGGTGCTTGGGTCATTTTTGGCTCGGGTTGCAGCGCCATAGCGCCCTCTTCATGGTGTTGTAGCACTACCTTGTCTCCAGAAGAGGGTTTTTGGGTTATTTCTTAGGGTTTTTTCCCAGGAGCTCGGGGTTTGATTCCACCACCCCATTTGGTGGAATTAGGGCTTCCCGAGGGCTCGGGATTAGTCCCGAGGCTAGGTTTTGGAATTGAAGTTTGGTGATGATATTAATTTATGGCTATGAGGTGTACGCTAGGGCTAGGACGGGATCGTGCTTGAGAGCCGGTTTCACTAATCAAGCTAACGGAATCAAAGGTAAGAAAACTGCACCCGGTTTTGTGGTTATGTTTGGACTAAGAGCTCCCTATATATTTATGATGACATAGATGGTATTATGCCATGGGACATATGATAAACGGCCTAAGAGTGCCAAAATTAATATTTGCGCACATGGCGCGACTCAGCCACTGGTAGCTGAGAACAGCTTAATGTTCACTGAGCTCGGTTTAAGCGGGCCGGAGTCAGTGGAATAAATAGAGGGTGTGACCTAAGGGCGTCGACCCTGGTTATTATATGTGAATTGGTTATTAATGTTAATTGATGAGCTTGGTATGTTGAATGCCTGATTATGTGAATATTTTGGATTGTTCAGTATATGATCATACTATATGATTTATCTGAATTTTTAATTGATGATTATGCTCTATTATTCTGTTTTCTTGCTGGACCTTGGCTCACGGGTGCTATGTGGTGCAGGTAAAGGCAAGGGTAAAGTGGACCAGTCTTGAGTAGGAGAGCTTTGAGGCTGAATGTACATAGTTAGCTGATCGGCCGCCACGGCCGAGGAGTAGTACAGGACAAGGAAAGCCTAAATGTCTGTTTTGCCCTTAGAGTGGCTAGTAGCTGTACTTTTATCCTAAATTTTTGTAAACTGTCTTTTAAACGTTATTACTAATGGGATCCCATGTTCAAAATGTTTGATTATATGAAATGTAACTTTTGTGACAGAAATCTTTTAACCCTAGTTCAATTATAGTTTCAGTAACACATTTCTAACTAAATGACTTGATTAGTAAGTCTTGCACCTTTATAAATACACAGTGTAACGGTCTTGGCGATCCAGGGTGTTACACTTACAATGCTAGAACTCTTGAAGGTCTCCTTCCTTCGATGGAGAGTGAGTGTTCTTGCTCCTTGGAGAGAAAATGGCAGCCATGGAGGGTAGAGAGAGACTAGGCTACGGTTTTGCAGAGAGAAATGGAGAGAGTTATTTTTGTTTTCTTGAGGAAAAAGGAAATTAAAAGAAAAATAATTATTGGATATGTAAGAGAGAAATGATTGGAGATTTAGCCAATGGGTGAGGTAGCCTCTTACTCTTCCTAGGGTAGGTTTCATAGACACTTGAGTATACTAGGGCATAGCCTAGCTGCCCATCACACCCTCTCTCCTCCTTTGGAAATGACTAAAATGTCATTGCCTATTTTAAGTCACTTTTAATGCACTCAAGGGCCCTTTGGTAATTTCACTCTCTAAATTTAACCAAATTTTTACCCTATAGTTTTTAAATATCCCAATCTAAAATTAATCAAATAAATGT
The DNA here is from genome assembly GCF_963169125.1 of Humulus lupulus. Classification (NCBI taxonomy): domain Eukaryota; kingdom Viridiplantae; phylum Streptophyta; class Magnoliopsida; order Rosales; family Cannabaceae; genus Humulus; species Humulus lupulus. Next base: position 114,978,748 of record NC_084794.1, on the reverse strand, counting down.
GACCAAAAATAAATTTTGTCACATAACACATAATTTTGGTAATTTACTCAAATCGACCAAAATGCACTTAGGGGCTCGGGCAAGAATTTCCATTCTTAAACCTAGTCGATTGGAATTAAATCCTCAATCAATTTTTCATAATTTTTTTGGGTCGACTATAAAGTCCAAATGTCAGATAAAATTAATATTTTTATGCCATAGTATTTCCTATTTAATTAATCCGAGATTTTTACCCGATTAGGGTTTTTGACCCGGTCCACGACCAAAGTTCTCGGTTTCCAAAAAAAACCGTACTTACCACAGCATGGCAAGCATTCACACATCACAACTTCTTGTAACATAAAATGTTCACTTGACATAATACATAATACAGGGAATTAAAATACCCGAACTAGGTTTTTACCCGGTGCCCTAAACGTGGGGCGTTACATACCTATTTGTGAATCTAGTCTCTAGGGAAAAATGACAAAGTGTCCATTATTTGTTACAAAAGAAAGGGTCAAAGAATCACTAGGTTTAGTATATTCAAATGTATGGGGACAAATGAATGTTCAAGCGATGGGTGGTTATGAGTATCTCATCACCTTCATTGATGACTTCTCAAAAGACTCATGTAAGTACCTAAAACATAGGAATTTTGAAAATTTGTTAAGAAATTCAAAGCATTCATTTCTATGGCTTTAAAACCAAATTAGGTAAAACGTTAAATATCTTGCGAACTGATTGGGGTGGAGGATATTTAGATAATCATAACCAAGATCATTTAATTGAACTTTGAAAATTGTCTAAAGCAATTTCCCCAGGGACTCCGCAATAGAACGGTGTTGCTGAGCAGCATGAATCGTGCGTTTATTATGAAAGTATGTGCTCTATGATAAGCTATTCAACTCTACTGACTTCTTACCCAGATCTTTAATGGAGACATACTTCCTAGACCGCATGTGAAATTTTTAAATGTTGTTTCATCTCAAAGATGTCTCCAAGACACGACTAGAATTATGGAATGGTCAGGAACCTGGTTTACGTCATTATAGAATTTGGGGTGTCCTACTTATGTGTTGAAGAAAAAGGTAGGAAAGCTAGAACAACGAACTGAGGTTTGCTTGTTTGTTGGATATCCTAAAGGTACTCAAGGTGGTCTGTTTTATAGTAGACAAGAAAGTGTTTGACTCTACAAACGCTACTACATAATGAATTTCAAGCCTCATAGCAAAATAGTATTAGATGAAAAACAAAAAACTATTATTCCATCTTCACCGACGCAAGTCGATGAAAACAAGGTAGATTTAGAAACCACTAATCCAAGTTAGAAGGTTACGGTGCTTCGTGGTAGTGGGAGGGTTTCTCAAAACCTGGTACCTATGAGATGGATAGTGAAACCCACAAGTTGAGTGGGGACACAAGTAGCAATGATCAGTTGGCCTTTTAACAGACAATGGGTAGGTCTAAAAGAGATCTTTGACTCGAAGCCAAGTACTAGGAAATTGAGTCTAAGTGCTCTAAATTTTTCTGAGATCTTGTAGATGCAACATTGGACTTTATGCCCATGGGGTGCAAGTGAATCTATAAGAAGAATAGGGGAGCTGATGGAAAGGTCGAGACATAAGGCTTGACTTGTGGAAGAAAGACAAACTCGACTTAGAGAAAAAAAATTCTCCGTTAGCCATGATAAAATTCATTTATTATACTCTTATTCATAGCCACAACTCTTGATTAAGAGATAAGGCAAATGGACATCAAAGAATCATTTTTAATGGCTATCTTGATAAGACCATTAACATGGATCAATCAGAAGGATTTGAAGTAGCTGGACAAGAAATTCGGCAAGGTGAGTTAGTCAATCTATGGACTTAAACAAGCTTCGCGCTCCTAGAACTTAAGGTTTAATGGAAACATTAAGACCTATGGTTTTGAACAAAATGTAGTTGAGCCTTGTGTTTAAACAACTCAGGGAAAAAGACATTGTGGTGTTCTCAATCCTTTATGTAGATGATATCTTACTCATTGGAAACAATGTCAAGAAATTATCAGGAATAACGAAATGGCTAGAAACGAAATTTCAGATTTTGTTGTAGCAAGTCATGTTCTTGGTATCCAAATCATCAAGGATAGAAAGAACTGAACTTGGCTCTATTCAAGCAGCCTACTTAGGTGAGGTGCTTGGGCGTTACTCTATAACAAATTCTGAGAAAGGATGTTTAGCGTCTTGACATGGAATTTTTTTTAAGCAGCAGTCTCCACAGACTCCTTAAGAGAAAGAAAAGATGAAACGAATTCCTTATGCATTTGCAATTAGAAGTCTAATGCATGCTATGTTGTGTGCTTTGGATGGAGATCTGCTATGCAGTGGGAGTGGTGAGCAAGTGCCAGTAAAGCCTTGGACATGAACAATAGGTAGTAGTTAGTATCTTAGATGGACTAAATACTATATGTTAGTCTATTCGGGTGGATCTTTTAACCTGTTAGGCTACATAGATTCAGATTTTAGATTGATGTTGATGACAATAAGTCTACTTCTGAAAAATGTGTTTACTCTTGGGGGTGGAGCTATGGTTTGGATAAGTGTTAGGCTATCTACCATTTCAGATTCAACCTTGGAGGCTTAGTACATATTTACATCTGTGGTGACTAAGGAAATAGTCAAGCTGAGGAAGTTCTATATGGATCTCGGTGTTATTCCAAAAATGGATAAACCACTCATTTTGTCTAGTGACAATAATGAGGCAATAACGAATTCAAAAGAACCTCGAAGCCACAAAAAGAGCAAAGCATATAGAGAGAAATTATAACAGCCATGTATTTAGTCTATCGATGAACAATGAGAAATTCGTAGTATATTGTGATGCATCAAAACAAGGTCTTGAATGTGTGTTGATGCAAGCTGGAAAATTAATTGCTTACACGTCAAGGTAGCTGAAGGAGTACGAAAAGCGCTACCCAACACATGATCTAGAGTTGGCAGAAGTAGTATGTGTACTGAAAATATGGCGACATTATCTCTATGGGGAGAAATGTGAAATTTATACGAATCATAAGTGCTTGAAATACTTCTTTAACTAAAAGGAGTTAAATATGAGACAACGAAGGTGGTTAGAATTGGTAAAATATTACGACTGTGAGATATGATACCATCCAGGAAAAGCGAATGTGGTAGCTGACGCTTAAGTCGTAGGAACCAAGGGCAAGTAGTGGATATAAGAAATGCCTCCACTAAGCTGATCGAGGAAATAGAGTGAGCATGCATTGAGTTGATTGTGGGAGGACTATCTAATTTAACTCTACACTCCACTATGTTATAGAGAATTAAAAACGGATAAGACAAAGACCTGCCGATATTAAAGTATAGACAAGAAATTCAAGATGGGAGTATTAAAGAGTTTACTCTAAGTAATGGTGGGACATAGAGGTATAAAGAATGAATTTTCATGCCTGCGGATGTAAAGATTAAAAAGGAGATTATCGATGAAGCACATACTACTCCCTATTCATTACATTAAGGACTACAAAAATGTACCAAGATCTAAAAATGTTATATTGGTGACCCGAGATGAAGAAAGACGTGGTGGAGTATGTGGCTAAGTGCATTACATGTCAGAAAGTGAAAGCAGAACACTAGAGACCATCAAGATTGATGCAACCGTTAAACATTCCATAATGGAAATGAGTGGAAATTGCCATTGATTTTGTGGTGGGATTTCCTAAGGCCACAAAGCAACATGATTCAGTTTGGGTGATCATAGATAGATTCATGAAGTCGACACATTTTATAACCGTCATAACATGTATTCAGCATAATAGTATGCAGAACTCTATGTTCAAGAAATTGTGTGACTTCATGGAGTATCGAAATCGATAGTTTCGAATAGGGATTTGAAATTTACATGAAAATTTTGGGAAGGATTACAGAGGTTGATGGGCACTAAATTGAAGTTCATCATGACATTTCACCCTCAGACAGATGGACAAATGGAGAGGACAATTCAGATTTTAGAAGACATGCTTCGGGCATGTGTATTGGATTTTGGTGGGTCATGGAGCAAGTACCTTCCATTGATTGAGTTATCATACAACAATAGTTACCAGTCAACTATTAGAGTAGCACCGTATGAGATCTTATATGGGCAAAAGTGTAGATTGCCAATACATTGGGATGAAATGGGTGAAAGCAAGTATTTAGGTCTAGAGGTGGTTCGAGAAGCAAACAATGTTATTGTAAAGATTAGAGTGATACTATAGGGATTTGTGTAGTTAATTCTTTTATTCTAGGATAATCTATATATGGTTTGTTTGTTATTAATTTCCTAGAATAAGCTTTCAATTTTCGAAACTCTTGCCGTGTGTGATGGACAAGTTTAGGTAACTATAGATTTTCTTTAGTTTCGATAACTATAGCTTTTCTTTCTTGTATATATATGTTACTGTGAATCAATGAATATCTAAAGTTTATCATGGTATCAGGTTAGTTTTTTTAATCTAAAAAAAAAAGCCTAAACATGGCTGACAGAGACAAAACTCCATTACCAATCCAGATTGGTTCACCAATGAAGGTTGATCCCAGTTCGCCATTTTACTTCTCCCAAGATCGTCCTGGCGATTTCATTACTCCCATTTGTCTGAAGCTTGACAATTTCGATGATTGGTCTCATGCTATTTGTGTCACTCTTTCTTCTCGGCACAAGTTCAGCTTTCTTAACGGGACCATCACCGATGTTGTTCCTCCCCATACAAAAGATGATTGGGTCACAATTCAATGTATGCATGTCTCTTGGCTCACAAATACGATTGATCAAGAGGTACGGTCTATGTTATCAAATTAGGATGATGCGAAACGTTTACGGGATGACTTGCATGAATGATTCTCCATTGTCAATGGTCCTCGTATTCACCAACTTAAGGGAGATATTAATCATTGAGAGCAAAATAAAACTATGCCTATTGCTGTTTCTATTAGTAAATTAAATGTCTTATGGGATGAACTAGATAGACATGAGCCTTTGATCTCTTACAAGTGTGGTAAATGTACTTGTCAGGTTGGTAAACAACATGAAAAACAGTGTTCCGATGATCTGCTACACCAATTTTTTCTTGGTTTGTGCTCAGATTATTATGCACAATGGTGCTCCACTCTTCTCTCACAATATCCTCTTCCATCGTTGAATCGGACATTTCAACAAATTGCTCAAGATGAGCGGGTTCGTGGGATCACTCGAATTCATGAAGAAAAACCTGAAGTTGTTGGTTTTTCTGTGCATACCGACAATCGATCCAAGTCGCGTGTGGACAAGGCAACCTTGACCTGTTCTCACTGCCACAAAACAAGTCATGACAAAGCTACCTGTTTTGAGATTCATGGTACTCCTAATTGGTACTTGGAGAAATTTGGTTCCACTACTGAAGGTAAAAGTAATTTCAAGGGAAAATCACATGCACCGTCCCACAAGTCTTCGGTTGGTCGTGGTAATAACGAAGTACGCGTGAATTCCACTGTCCCCGTTGCTACTCCAAGTGTGTCCTCTGCTGTTCTTCCAGGCTTTACTGCTGAACAATGGGTGGCTTTAATAGTTGCATTTGGTTCTTCCTCTTCCTCCTCAAACTGATTGAATGGTAAGTTGACCATGGATGATTGGATAATTGATACCGGCTGTTCTCATCATGTTACCGGTAATGAATCTTGTTTATTGAATATTCACGCGGTTTCTCCATGTCCTGTGGGTCTTCCAGTTGGTCAAACGGTTGTTGCTACTAAAGAGGGTTTTGTGAGACTGATTGACTCCATTATCCTTCATAATGTTCTTTTTGTTCCTAAATTACAATGCAATTTAATCTCGGCTTCCCAATTGAATGATGATCTCCATTGTTTAGTTCAATTTAATTCTAACTTATGTGATATACAGGATCAACATTCGAGGGAGGTGATTAGGACGGGTGAGAGACGGGATGGACTTTACTACCTACAACAGAGTTTCACAGTACAAGTAGTTTTTGTTCCTAGTTCGAAGTCTTCAGAGCTATGGCATCATCGCTTGGGTCATCCTTCTGAGAACGTAGTGAAGTTACTTCCTTTTTTGAATAATTCTAGGGGCCATTTGAATTAAGGATGTGATGTTTGTCATCGTGCTAAACATTCTCGACGTAGTTTTTCTTTAAGTGAAAATAAGTCAACTTAGATTTTTGAGTTAATTCATTGTGATTTATGGGGTCCATATAATGAACTTTCTTCTTGTGGTGCTCGTTATTTTTTAACTTTGGTGGATGATTATTCTCGTGCTATGTGGGTTTATTTATTGATTGATAAGAAAGAATTTTTTCAGATGTTCATGTCCTTTATTGCAATGATTGATCGTCAATTTTCTGAAAAAGTGAGACTTGTTCGCAGTGACAATGGAACAGAGTATAATTGCATGAAAGATTATTTTGTGGCCATTGCATTTTGTTTCAAACTTCTTGTGTGGGTACACCTCAACAAAATGGAAGAGTAGAAAGAAAACATCAACATATTTTGAATGTTGCTCTTGCATTATGTTTTCAAGGGGGGTTGCCCATTTATTTTTGGGGAGAATGTGTTTTGGTCGCTACTCATATAATCAATCGAACTCCATCTAGTGTTCTCCTCAACAATACTCCTTATGAAATTCTCTTTTGTTGTGCTCCCTCTTTTAGTGACTTATGCATTGTTGGTTGTTTAGCTTTCGATCATAATCAACAAGCTAAAGGTAACAAGTTTGCTAGTCGTAGTCGTAAATGTGTTTTTGTGGGGTACCCGTTTGGCAAGAAAGGATGGAGTTTATTTGATCTTGAGAAAAAGGAGTTCTTTGTATCAAGGGATGTAAAGTTCTATGAAAATGTATTTCCTTTCTTGATTGTTGAAGTTTCCAATATTTCTCCTGCTCTTGACAGTGATGATCTTTCTCCAACGGGGTTCCTTGATGATATGAGCGATTACTGGATGAGTGAGGATGTCATTCTTGATCATCCAATAGTCTCACCCCCAACTAACACAACTCATCCTATTGAGACACCACAATAACCGTCCGCGTCATCTTCGCATGCCCAGGTTATCCCTCTGGATGGCGATGGGGTGGGTGAAGCACCTACTGGAGAAGGGGTTGGTGAAGAACGCTTGGGTCGTGGATTTTGTGAGAAGATTCCATTGATAAAATTGTGAGACTTTGTTACACATACAGTTATCAAGAAAAGTCCATCTCTTCCTCCACCTGATCCGCAATATCACACTCCCTCAGGTACACCTTTTCCTATAGCACATTATTTAGTTGTGATAAATTTACTATGCAACACCGAGATTTTCTTGCAGCTGTAACTGTAGGGGTTTAACCACAATCTTTTAACGAGGCAGTAAAAGATATTGGTTGGTGTACTGCTATGAAAAAGAAATTTTGCCTTTGGAAGACAATGGAACTTGGACTATGGAGAAATTACCTCCTGGCAAGAAAGTTCTGGGGAGTAAATGGGTGTACAAAATTAAATACAATTAAAATGGAAGTATTGAGAGATTAAAGGCCAGATTAGTTGTTTTTGGCAATCATCAAGTTGAAGGAATTGACTACAATGAGACGTTTGCCCCAATATCAAAAATGGTGACAGTTCGTGCTTTCTTGGTAGTTGCGGCATCAAAGAATTGGGAGTTGCATCAAATGGATGTTCATAATGCCTTCCTTCATGGTGATTTAGGTGAGGAGGTATATATGAAACTTCCTCCAGGCTTTAACTCAAATGATTCCACCATGGCTTGTCGTTTGCGTAAGTCGTTGTATGGTTTGTGACAGGCTCCTCGATGTTGGTTTGCCAAGCTTGTGACAACTTTAAAGGGGTATGGTTTTCTTCAATCATACTCTGATTATTCTTTGTTTACTTACACTAAAGGGTTTGTACAGATGAATGTCTTAGTGTATGTTGATGATTTGATTATTTCTGGTAATGATTCCACTGCGGTGACGAGTTTTAAAGCCTATTTGAGCAATTTCTTTTATATGAAAGACCTTGGTGTGCTTCAATATTTTCTTGGCATTGAAGTGGATAGAAGCACGTCCAGTTTGTTCTTATGTCAAAGGAAATATGCTCTTGATATCATTTCAGAGTCTGGATTGTTGGGCGCAAAGCCAGTTTCATTCCCAATTGAGCAGAATCATCAGTTAGCACGTGCCACGGGTCCTTATCTTTCGGATCCCAAGCCTTATAGACGTTTGCTTCGGCGTCTTATTTATTTGGCAGTTACCCGCCCTGAATTGGTATACTTGGTACATGTTCTATCTCAATTTATGCAGGAACCGAGACAAGAACATTGGGATGCTGCATTACGTGTTGTTCGCTATTTAAATAAATCTCCAGGTCAAGGAATTTTATTTCATTCAGACAGTGAGTTGTCTTTGAAAGGTTGGTGTGATTCAGATTGGGTAGCTTGTCCTCTTACTAGGCAATCTCTGACTGGTTGGTTTGTGTTTTTGGGGCATTCGCCAATTTCATGGAAAACAAAGAATCAACATACTGTAGCTCGTTCTTCCACTGAGGCTGAATATCGTTCTATGGCTTCTATTACTTGTGAATTAAAATGGTTGAAGGGTCTACTTTTGAGTTTGGGAGTTCAACATCCAAAAGCAATTCCTCTTTTCTGTGATAGTAAATCTGTGTAGCATATAGCACATAATCCGGTCTTCCATGAACGCACAAAACACATAGAAGTTGACTGTCATTTTGTTCGAGATGCAATTCAAGAAGGTCTTATTGCACCATCTTATGTACCAACGACAGTTCAATTGGCGAACATTTTTACCAAGGCTTTGAGAAAGAAGCAATTTGATCTTCTTCTTGAAAAGTTGGGCATTTTCGACCTACATGCTCCAACTTGGGGGGGGGGGGGGGGGGGGGGGTGATACGATAGGGATTTTTGTAGTTAATTCTTTTATTCTAGGATAGTCTATATATGGTTTGTTTGTTATTAATTTCCTAGAATAAGCTTTAAATTTCCAAAACTCTTGCCATGTGTGATGGGCAAGTTTAGGTAACTATAGCTTTTCTTTCTTGTATATATATGTTACTATGAGACAATGAGAAAATAATCAATACCTAAAGTTTATCATAGAGCCTGCATGATTGCTTCTCAAGATCGGTAAAATAGCTATGTCAATCCTAAACGTAAGCATGTTGAGTTTGAAGTTGAAGATTATGTATTTCTTTGTGTTTCACAAATGAAGGAAATTAGGAGGTTTGGTAAGAAAGTCAAATCTCAGACACGTCAGACCGTTTGAGATTTTGGAAAGAATTGGACAAGTGGCTAATCTATTAGCCATGCCCAGCACTGTCAGGAGTGCACAATGTCTTCCATGTGTCGATGCTACGAAAGTATGTTTCAAACTCGTCTCACATTCTTAGCTATTCAAATACCTATAAATTGAGCAGTTCTATTCAAAGTTTATCAATGATTTTGTCAAATTTTTTCTATTTAAATTGAAATTCAGGATTTTAGACAGTGTGCAAATGAATTTTTTTGATAAATTTCGATAACAAATTCGATAGAGTTTGATTGGAATTCAATGTATGTAAAAATTTAATATTGTTTGTGTTTTTCGATATTTTTTTTTATAACATTTGATATCTATCGAATTGAATTTGATGTTTGTTAATGCAATGTCGATAGCCACTGAATTAAATTGTAATAACATTAAAAAAAAAGGTTTATACATTTTTGGACCCTGTGTTTTTTTCCATTACTTGTTTGGACCCTGTGTTTTGACAAATTATTTTTTGGACCCTATGTTTTATAAAATAGTTAAAATAGAACCCTAAACCCGTTTTTGGTCAATGTTTTCTCAACTAAAATCACAAATAATTTACCAAATTAACAATTCAGAACAAAAATAAAATCATTCTGCTTAAAAACTGTGTTGTTATATTCAATTTTTTTCTTCATCAAAATTGAGTGTAGGGTTCTATTTTAACCATTTTACAAAACATAGGGTCCAAAAAGTAATTTGTCAAAACACAAGGTCCAAACAGGTAATGAGACAAAACACAGGGTCCAAAAATGTATAAACCCTTAAAAAAAAGCGTAAAAACTTTTGATTGTCATTGATAATCCATCGATCAAAATCAGATCTAACTTTTAAGATAGAAAAATAATATATTGAGTTATTCCACGAGATCAACAACGTCAAGTATGAATCGTCAAGCGAGGTCGATTGTCGACAATTGAAGTCGAGATTAGAGGGAGAGAGGAATGGAACCTTAATTTTTCTGTTAAAGGGTATTTTAATCCAAAGATAATTTTGAAGTATAATTTTCATAGTTTGGAATCATAGAGCATATATATATAAAGGGAAATTTCATGTTATATGCATGATAACTTAATAAAACTTATTAATATGCTAACATAAGTTACTATCCCAAATATATGACAATTTCAATTTTTAGACAAAAATACCCCTAACATTCAAATACCAATTTTCTCTCTCAATCCGAACTTTCTCTCTCTAACATCTCTCATTCTCTCACTCTCTCACTCTCTCTATCATTCTAATCTTGTAGATTTCGAAAAATACCAAAATTAAAAAAAATCATATGAAACCGTAATTTGAGTGAAAAAATATGAACCTCCAAAGTTTTCGTCAAATTTCAGTTCAGAGCATCAAAATTGCATCGAAAAGCATCGTTTTGGACAAAAATCAAGTTTTCATGATTGCGTCGCAACAACATTGAAACACCATCGATTTTGCATCGAAGCACCATCAATTTGGCATCGAAATTCCATCAATTTTGCATCAAAAAAGCATCATTTTGGCCAAAAAAATAAGTTTTCATGATTGCATCACAAGAGCATCGAAACATCATCGATTTTGCATCAAAATTGCATCGAAACACCATCAAAAAAGCATCTAAATTGCATCAAAACGATGCATTTTTTATGCAAAAGTGATGCAATTTTGATGCTTTTGTGATGTAATCATGAAACTTGATTTTTGGAAAAAATAAACGATGCTTTTTCGATGCAAAATCGATGGTGTTTCGATGTTCTTACGATGCAATCATGAAAACTTATTTTTTGGCCAAAACGATGCTTATTCGATGCAAAATCGATGGTGTTTCGATGTTGTTGTGGTGCAATCATGAAAACTTGATTTTTGGCAAAAACGATGTTTTTTCGATGCAATTTCGATGTTCTTACGATGCAATCATAAAAACTTGTTTTTTGGCCAAAACGATGCTTTTTCGATGCAAAATCAATGATGTTTTGATGCTATTGTGGTGCAATCATGAAAACTTGATTTTTTGCCAAAACGATGCTTTTTAGATGGTGTTTCGATACAAAATCGATGGTGTTTCGATACTCTTACGATGCAATCATGAAAACTTATTTTTTGGGCAAAACGATGCTTTTTCGATACAAAATCGATAGTGTTTCAATGCTATTGCGATGCAATTATGACAACTTGATTGTTGATCGAAATGATGCTTTTTGGATGCAATTTCGATGTTCTGCACTGAAATTTGACGAAAACTTTGGAAGATCATATTTTTTCACTCAAATGTTTGTTTCAAATTATTTTTTTTTAATTTTGTATTTTTCGAGATCTACAAAATTAGAATGAGAGAGAAAGTGAGAGAGTGAGAGAATGAGAGTTCGGATTGAGAGAGAAAATGGGTGTTTGAATATTATAGGTATTTTTGTCTAAAAAGTTAAAATTATCATATATTTGGGATAGTAACTTATGTTGTTATATTAAAAAATTTCACTAAATTATCATCCATATGATAAAATTTCCCAGTATAAATTCAAATAAGGAGTGTTAAAGCATAAAACATCAATTCTCTCTTTTCAAAACTAGTTTTCTTTTCTGGTAAGGAACTAGCTGGTTTTTTTGTTATAACATTATATTTTGTGAAGCAGCCCATGAGGAAAAGCCCATTGGATATTATAATGAAATGCCATATACGATCCAAAGCAAGTGACAACAATTCTTCTAAAATTTGACGTCTCTTTTTTCCACCTTATTTGACTATGGGAAATGGACTTAGAATAACCACCACCGCCAAATTGACATCATGTTCTAAGATATCTGGAAAGAGTTTGTATGGTCCAATCCATTTTGTCAGCATACATAAATGCGGAAGTAATATTAATATGTTCTTATGTCATAGTCAGTAAGTTCTCTTGTGGGCTTCCAAAAAATATTAATAATAATAATTGCTATTTCTTAAATAGGTTATGCAAATTGGGGCAACTTTGACGTGGGAATCTACTCACTAGTTTTTTCATGTCACTGACTTTACTTTAGTGTCGTTTGCTTGATCAACATTTGGAATTCACACTAAAAAAAAGTAGAGAGAGAACACAACAAGCACCTTATAGAAAAGCCAAAAAAATAAAAAGAGTCAACTTCCATGATCAATCTCCACACTCCACTTTTTTTTTCTTTATTTAATTTAACTTTCTGGGACAGTTAGATATTCGAGTGGCTTTCCCACCTAAAAATATCAAAAGAATACAAGAAAAAGCAAAAAAGGCACCAATGACAGCAGCATCCAAAATGGTCTCTCTTTCAGGGTTCTCTATCATACTACTACAACTACAACTACAGCTACAACAACGTTTTCTTACAAAACAAAATCTATTGCAGCTTCCGCCTATCATGCTGCTCAATCCATGCTTTGCCTGCTCTCTCTACACTTTTTTAACTCATTACAACAAGTGTTTTCCAACTCTTCACAAATCTACTTTTTCCATTTTTAGAAATATTTGGTGTAAAACCTATTAAGCATTGCTATATCAATTTTTTTTAGCATTACACATATACTTGCACAGGTCCCTGTACATAACAAAATCAAATTAGTTAAAATTGAACAGTAATGATCAATACAATGCTAGTGAAATTTAGTTTTATTTTTGGTTTATTCTTGATGTCCTACATGAACTTGAAACACAATTGAGAAAGAATAAGTATAGACAAATTATGTGTCAAAAAAAAAAAAAGTATAGACAAATTTTGGAAAAGAATAAATAGAAGTAAAAAAAAAGTCGATCTGCGCTAACTCATTAAGGTAATGAATGTGTAATGAGTATTGAAATTAATGAAGTATTTCTCACATTCATTTCTATCTCTATTTGAGACAATTTGGGCATTATTATTATTATTATTTGAGATAATTGTAGGTAAACTCCCTATCTAATAATTTTATTTATTGATGTCAAAAATACTTTAGTAAATTTTGTTGTGCACAAAGTAAAAAATTTGAATGCAAAAATACTTAGATTTTGTTACAATTAACTATTTATTTAAATTATTTGGAGTATTATATTAACACCCAAAATTTTTAACACACCTCGTTTTTTTTTCTTATTTTTCATATTCGAAAAGAATACATATAAACAAAATATATTTCAAACATATAGACATAAAAGAAAATTAAACCAAAATGATTTTTTAGGGAGAAAATATATATTTATGAAAACATGTTAAAGTAAAAATTAGAAAGCAAAAAATTATTCATCGTTTGTAAAAAAAATTATGAAGACAAGATAAAAAATTATTGAAATTAACCAAAATAAATTAAAGGATGTCATAAAAATAATAAGAAAAAGTGTAAAGAATAAAATTTAAAAACTAATTTAATTCATGTTTTTTTATATATAAATAGGGTGTTTATATATTCTGGGATGTAAATATTGCAACAAAATCTACTACTTAAATATTTTTGTTGTCAGTATTTTTACAGTTATCCCTTATTATTTTATTTGAACCCTCTCACATTCAATGACAGACATTCAATAATGTATGTAAAAAAAAAAATGTTACGATTCCCTACCACACAATATCAACCTGATGTATTGATAAAAGTTGCAACAAACCAAGAGAAAACTAGTGGATGTGATAATGCCAACTACATAGGAAGAAGTTAATAATAAAAGATTACATGGTTTAAGTATATTGAGATTTTTTCTTAAATACACATTTTTTTAAATTTTAGAAAAAATAACTTGAAAACAATTCAACTAAAGAATAAAATAAAACTATAAAAAAATATATAATATATATATATATCAAAACAACTAAATATCATCCAAAATAAAAACCTAAAAACTACTTAAAAACAACTTAAAAAAAAATGTAAAAATTTCCTTAAAACTATAAAATTGAAAAAATATATATATTTGACAGTAAAAACGTAATTATTTTAGTAAAAATAAGTATTTTATGTAAAAATCTATATTTACGTGACTATTTGGAAATAAAAAGTAACCTCCCTCATTCTCATCTCATGTAATTTTTTTTTTGGCCCCTCATTCTGACCAGACTTCCTAATAGTCACTTAGCAACTCCATCCTCAAAACACTCGATGGTAATAAATATGGTAAATGAAGTTTACTTGGTCAGTTCAGCATATTAAAAAAATCCCTCTATAGAAAATTTCACTCACTTCAAACCCAAAAACTTGAAAATCAAATGAAATGAAGAAAACACTGCACTTTGTGGCATAGAATATTTTACTAAGAATCAGAATATGAGATGACTTATTCATGGGGGGGGACCCTAGATGGGTATCCCTTCATTGTTTCACACTAGTAACATCAACAATAACCTGAGATACAATCTGCCAAAAGACAAACCAAAGTGATGGGACAACAAAATAAAAGTACTACTCACTGGAAGCCACAACTTTTTCCAGAGACATTACAGATAAAAATGTAAGGAAAAAAAATCTTAGTCTATCTTCTTTCTTTTTGTATCGCCGCCTCACCAGAGATGCATGATACACTTAATCTATATCCCGCAATCTGATTTTACATCTCACTCAAAAGAGAAAAACAAAAACCTAAAAATGGTAACTCAAAAACTCATTCCTTAAACACAAAATCCATTGTAACTTCTATCTCTATTTTTTTTTTTTTTTTCCATTTTTTGGTTCTTCAAAACACACACTCCAGTTAGCACTTACTAACCAAATATCTTTAACTGAAACATATAAACGAGGAGGGTGTGCAAAATTCACAATTCACCTGCTTCACCAGATTATCTCTCCTACAACATTGTCATATCCAAACGATCATCCTAGGCAGCAATTCCTGAAACAAGTAGGAACAGAAGTTTGTAAGTGTTACAGGATACATACATTTAATAAAACACAGCGAAATGCATGAAATTTGATACATTTTCAGTTTCAACATGCATGATATCATATTAATTCTACTTCCAATACATGATTTGCTAACAAAAACACACTCTGCAGTCGGAATTGCTGCAAAGGGTTTTCATTAAAAAGCTGAATATGTAGCCATATTTTCTATGTCATAACTTGTTCCTAAGCTTATAAGTTATCTTCATTGAGAAATTACAAACTTTGCCTCGGTTCAATGTACAATCAATTCATTTGACATATGATAAGTTCACTAAAAAAGTTAATTTCAGAATTAGTAAACTAAGTACAAGCT
This sequence comes from Humulus lupulus, assembly GCF_963169125.1. Lineage (NCBI taxonomy): Eukaryota > Viridiplantae > Streptophyta > Magnoliopsida > Rosales > Cannabaceae > Humulus > Humulus lupulus. The sequence continues at coordinate 114,963,309 of NC_084794.1, read as the reverse complement.
GCTAATATGCCTATCTAGAAATCCTCTCTAGGTAATGTTCACTGAGTGAACAGTATCATCTAAAAATTATGATGCTATAAAAGGTCCAATAACACTAACAAACTACCTTAGAATTTTGAAAAGGAAAAAGAAAAAACAGCTCTGGCATAATTAATTTAGGTTTCATCATAAGCTACATATGGCTAGGTATAATCTACATGTGATAAAACTAACACCATTGGCCTCTCATTCTCATGTTTTAGTAAGACATTTAACTGGAATGCATTTTGCATCATACCTCCAAAAAGATCATACTTTCTTAGAGCGCATAATTATCACAAAAAGAAGCATGAAATTTACTCACCAATTATACTACTTACATATGTATCCAAAGATTTAAATGTATCTACTCAAATAAACATGAGTGCACACATACATACACACATATACGCATACATACATATATATATATATATGTATGAAAATCCTTACCTGCAAACTGCTTACTAAAATTCTAGAATGACTGAGGAAAAAAAAAGATCCTAGGCGGTTATTATCCTACCAGAATCCAGAAAAAAAAAACGGCCTTACAAACTAACCATCTTTGAGGACTTAATTTTAAAAAAAAATTATAGTAACTAAATTGAATTGAAGTAAACAGGTGTTTGGGAAACTCATACCACAACTAGATCCATTATGGAAGCATCTGGAAGAGCCAAGAAATAAAGGGCTCAAGACCAATAGCCAAAATGATAAAACAATGTACTGGTTTCCATCTTCATCAATCTTTTACCATCCTCTTGCTAAAAATTGCTTCTTAACCTACCAGGCAAAACATAGACACAGGAATCCTACAATGCGTACTGCTACATTTGCTAAATGTTGATGTTCTAATATCGCGTGTCCTATATGCAGGCAAACAAACATGTTGCAACAGGAAAGAGGAGACAAGAAGAGAAGAAAATGACACCCAAACATAGAGGATTCTCTTAATTCAAAAAGTTCCAATACCATTCATGGCAACAACTCAAACCAAACACACAGATAAAGGAAGCAAGCAGTGCTTGGTTCATTGAGCTGCATAGCAAGCACAAAATACCTAGGTAGCAAACTGTAATGATATATTTGAACTATTAACTAGACAAAATTGCGTTCTTTTGTTAAATTCTGCTAACAAAAATTTGACATCACGTTTGCTCCAAAAACAACATTTACAAGTTGAAGGCACATTGATAATACTTGACATCCAAAACAAACTAATAAATGAATGCATTAAGAAACAGAAATGAAATAAAAAGAAGGGGGATTAATCATTAACATAAATCTCAACATCAAAACTTGTTTCACGGTTCTTACACTACGTAGAATCAGACAGGATAAAGCAACAACAAGAAACTATTTCAAAAATCCACTTCGGTAGCTAAAAGTTAACTTAAAGCGGCATAAAAGATTTGTATGGCCATTCATACCAGTTCCATAAAAGAAAAACATTTCCTAATAAAATTCACAAGAGAAATAAGTAGACAGTAGCATCAAGAAATTATTGAATGAACTCTCTTACCTCTATTTGGCTGTCTCTTGTTAACATTGTAACTACCAACATATCCAGGAGCACTTTTAGCAGAAACATCTGAGGCTGCATTTTCAAACCCATAAGCAAATGGACCAGACCCTTCTCGCTCAGAATTTGATGATCGCCATGTGGGATCCCCATAAACTGAACTACTACCATAAAAGTCAGAAAATGTCCCATCAAAACCTCCGTTTGATGCAGCAAATGATGATGTAGAGGCTGCACTTGTGCCACTGTTTCTACCATACCCTACACTTCCAAGACCATAACTGTTATCACCAGCTCCATAACCAAGATTTCCATTATTGTTGGGAACATTGTTTCCCCCACCCTGAGCTGAAATTGCTGAAGATCCCCAATTAACACCAGTATTACCATACACGTTTCCACCAATGCTTCCACTTCCTGACCCCATGTATGCACTAGAACTTGTAGAGTTTGATCCATGATTAAGTCCTCCATTTCCCCACATATTACGAGTCACAGAGCTGAAGAAGGAATTGTTTCCTCCATTAGGACCATTACCACCTTCAAACCCAATTGGATTAGCAAACCTGTTCGAATTGTTTAAATAATAAGGATTCAGTCCCCTTCCATAGCTAAGATTATTATTGAAATTTGCATTCACTCCATAACCTGCACCCACCCCCGGCTCGATCATATTCATTCCATATGCAGAATTGAATGAAGTAAACCCACTACGACCACTGGTGACTGGACTGAATCTACCAAGTCCATAGGCCCCAACATTGCTTGGATTATATCCTTGAGTGTATCCATTAAGGAAGCTATTGCTGACCCTAGCCAGACCATGGTTATATCCACCAATTGGGCTGCGACTTGGACCGGGTGATAACTCCTTAGGAACTGCCCTCTTAACCTCAACCATCTTACCGTTCAGTTCATGGAATGTCTTTAGCAAAACTTTATCAACTGCTTCTTCTGTATCATAAGTGATGAATCCAAACCCTCTGGGTCTCTGTGTGTTGTGATCATACATCACTACAACATCGGTGATTGTCCCAAACTGTTCAAAATATGTCTTGAAATCACTCTCTGTGACTGTGGATGCTAAACCACCTACAAAAATCTTTCTGGTTCGACCTGGACCTGGAGAACCATGCACACTGCCACTGTTTCTACTCAAAATGTTTTGTTCATCTCTAGGAACAGCCTTTTTGGCCTCCACCTGAGGATAAACAATTAAACTATGAAAGCTAAAGTCAAAAGCTTCAGGCTGCAAATTAATTCATCAAATTAAAACAGCCGTACTAAAATTAAGGAAATCAATATCAAAGAAAGGTATTTACTACACCCATGGTGGATCATTCTGAAACTTAATTCAATACAAAACCACTTAAAATGAATTCATCCCATTAAAGATTCAAACTCAAACTTCGATAAGTAACTGAATTAAACTTTCATTTGAAAGCATTCAAGCAAAGTCATTATAACACAATGCATGATCATGGAATGAATCAGGAGATGTAACTGAGCTCAAAACTTACCATCCTTCCATCAATGTTGTGCTTCTCCTTTATGACTCTATCTGCCACTGATGGATCAGCAAAAACTACAAAACCGAAACCACGAGCACGACCAGTGGTCCGATCCTTCATAATAACTGCTTCTACAACTTCCCCAAAAGCACTGAAATACTCCTTCAGTCTATCTTCATTTGTGTCCCAAGAAATTCCACCAATGAAAAGTTTCCCGTTATCAGATTGCATGTTTTTTCTTTTCTACATACCAAATCACTAAATCAATCTCAACTCAAGCAACATTAGCAAATGGGAATCCAATTTAAACACATTTCATAAGTACAATGCAAAAATCAAAACTTTCATCAAAATCAACACCCAATTAAATCAGTAAAAAGGATATACATTTAGTCATGGATCCAATCCTCAATACATAGCTCTCTGCCAACTCAATCCAATCCATTTAACCAGAATTATGTTCATATAAAGCAACCAATGAAATCTCACACTAAAAAATCATTTTCTTTGTCCTGAAATCTCCCTTTCATCGTAATCACAAAAGTTCTCGAAATCAACTGGGGATATATACATAAAAGGCACCGAACAAATATGAACAGAAAAAAAAATAATCAGTACCTTAATCAAATAAAAATGACAAATCCCAGAAATACTAGTCCGATGTAAAACTAATTTTTTTCAATTCAAATTAGAAAGATAGGATCCTCCACCGATCAAAAACTCAATCCAGAATCAATCACCCTGTAAAAGAATTCCCAAAAAGAAAAAATTTAAGCAAGATCCAAAACCCAAACCAATTCCACGAAGACCAAAAACCCAAATCCAGATTCTTACAAACCCACCAATTAAAAAAAAAAGGCCCAGATGATAAATCTATCAGAGAGCTAAGATCTGAGAGGAGGCACTGTAAGAAATGATAAGAACAGTGGGCATGGTTCAACCTCCTCTCTTTGGATATGCCCCTCCACCACCCCTTTGCTTCTTCTTTCAATTGTATTAAATTTGATTACCAAATGCAAATTCAGTTACCAAACCAGATTGGCAGACATGGAAATGTGTCTTAGAGAGATAAATAAGTTTAGAGAGAGAAAAGAGAAAGAAGGTTAGGGGCTATGGTGTCTGAATATATAGGGAGTCTAAAATAAAAATAAAAATAAAAAATAAAAAATCTCTTTTTTTTTTTTTGCCTATTAAATGAGTGAAAAATATGAATAAGTTTGAAATTTAGGGAAATCGTTTTGCAGTACAAGACCCAAAAAAAAAAGAAAATGCAAATGGAAAATGGAAAAGAAAGATGTTAATTTTGCTTGTCCTCCCATTTCAATCCATATATAATTATTAGGAAAATTTATTTATTTATTTTTTGTAAAATATTTAAAAAAAAATTGCATGAAGTTCCATGGTATTGAAAAATGTGGATGCGTGCATGGAATTTTATTAAGGCCCATTGAAGTAGATATCTTACAAAGAAGTAACAATGGATCTAGATGACTTTTCTAATGGTTGGATTGGAGATCATTTTATGTTGTTTTGTAGAGATTGTTATGTTAGTCCTATGTAGACTTTTTTTGTATTTGTTTGTTCAAGTAAACTCCCCCTGACTTTATGTTAGTTTGATGTATATACATAACATAATGCATAAGGTTGGTGACCCGATTTATGTGTCAAGTTTTTCTAACATAAATATTTGGGTCCAAAAAAACTTGAAAAATGATAAATGAATAACATTATAATGTAGTTGTATATGCATCTATATTGGTGGATTTGGGTCTTTTTTTTAAGGAAATGGATTTGGGTCTTTTAATCATTCCAAACATGGTCTTTTTTCGAATGATTTGATTTATTATGGTTGGTATAATTATTTAACTTCTCTTCTATATAAAATGTGTGTAGATATCAAAAATTATTAGTTTTAATAATTTTTTTTAATTTTAATAGAATATTCTAAATATTTAACGAAATATATCTTTAAAATTAACTTAAAAAGAAATATTTATTAATTATAATAATATAAATTCAAATATTATAAAATATAATTATTATAATAATATTTACTATAAGACTACATATATAATAATTATATTAATATAAATTTAAATTCAAAAGTTATAAAATATTATTATTATTATTATTATACAAGACTATATATAATAATTATATTAACATAAATTTAAATGTTATAAAATATTATTATGATAATAATATATAATTCTAATTTCAGACTAATTAATTTTATTAATATGAATTCAAATATTATAAAATATTATTATTATTATAATATTTAATACAATATTAAACATTTAATACTTATATTAATATAAGTTTAAATATTATAAAATATCATTATAATAATATATCATACATAATCTTAATTTTTATTAAAAAAATTATTATTTATGTTTAAAAAGTTATCATATTATATATATTTTTAAAAAAAAATTATAAATAGTGTTTTGGTTTAATTTTTCATTTAAAATGTATATGTCATTCTTTTATGTTGACGCAGTTTTTTGCCAACGATAGATTAAGAAATCTAATAGAGATATTAGTCATAAATTGTAAATTGTAATGAAATAACAATAATTCTTTCGTACACACACAATTTTTACATGGTTCAATGGTTAAAATACACCTAGTCCACGAGACAGTATTATTGCTTGTCTCTCACAATTTCTGCAAAGCTTTAGTAATACAAAAAGACAGTCTCATTCCCTGTCTATTATCCCTGATATTTATAGGGGAATTTCCTACATAGGTTTGGGTAACCGCGTGAATAAATAAAGTATACATTTAATACAAATTATTCTCATTTGCATTGAGATGTGATTTGATAACATAATAGAATAGAATATACTCCCGTTATCTCAGAAAATAAATGATAGATATGTAGTACAATCTAGGCATTAGTGAGCGTATAAGGAGCCTTCGAATCTTTTGGGATCCTTCAATATGTGTTCTGACCAGGCTATCCACAAGTTGAATATCTCACCCGAGCTGGTGTTTAAAGACTATCTGAACCTTAGCTCGTATTAAGCTCAAAGAGCTCAAATGTGGATCTGGCCACTATAAGTCTCGAACTAGATTGTTATCCTAAGAGGTGGCTTGATAGAAACTTGTACGTCGTGTACGAAATGGCTTGAGTCTTGAGGTGGTCACATCATTATTAAACAGATGTTCTACTTAGCCAGTTGTACCCGAGTTAAGTAATTGAACTCGTGCTAATTTTAAGGTACAACAATATATAATATTCTTTATTTATTTGAAATTTATATGTCAACGATATAAATTTAGCGTGCATTTCACGTTACTTGTATCAAGTATGTATATATATATATGTATGATTATTAATGCCAGAGAAAATTAGAGAATTTTGTTGTAAAGAATACATATTATTACGAGGTCTTTGTAAAATTTAGACGATCAAAAATTTTAAATTTACAAAATCTAATTTGTAATAAATCATTGATACATTTACATTTCAAATTTATTGTAAATGTGTTGTATAACTATTGACTTTATTGTTGAAAAAATAGTGTAATACTGTTCAAGAGAGTAACATTATAAGACATGATTTTTATTGAGACTCATTTGTTATAAGTGAGATGTTTTTAGAGATTTGTGTTTTCCCATGAGTACATACAAATTAAGTATTAATAAGTTCAAAATAGTTATGGAGTGAATGAGAAATTGTCACCTAAAATAACAAATAATAAGATTTGTATTAGTTCACATGGAAATTTGAATACCCTTTTAAATGAGTATATATAGAATTATATATCATGAGTTTGGTAAGTTGATAAGCATGGAGGTTCTTTCTTGCAGATGCAGGGGTGCAAAACATTGTCGGTAGGGCAAAAACGCATGCAACTTATATGTAGGCTCATAAAGCCTAGTTTGTATTGGGACTTGTTTTGCAACCCAAAATTAATTTATGTCTTAAATGAATTCTTGAAGATCTGCTCTTGCCTTGCATGAAAATTTCTTCATAATAATCAATTTTGGGTAGTTACCTGAAATTGACTTTTTGGGCAGTTTCCTAATTTTGTTTGCTTGATTATCAAGCTCTTGGTCCTCTTAAAGGATATAATTAGAGGGATTTACCTCATTGTTTGGCACACCATTCAAAAATTGAAGCTCTCTTAGTCCTCAGTCAAATCTTGGTGGTATTCTTAGACATTGGTCAGTCCGTTGGGAGTAGAAGCAAAGTGCTTAGCTGTTGCTCATAAACCGTTTTATCCTGGGAGACAAATGTCGTTAGCAATCATGTAGCACCTGGTGAGGGGGCGTAATTATTTTAAGGAGATAGTGTGGAATACTAGACTCAGTTTGACACAAAAACAGAATTTATAATACATGTGCTTTATTTTATTTTAATATATTTGTACTCGTTTCATCTCCCCTTCTCACAATATATATATATATGTTAATATCACATGTAACTTATTCTATTTATAAGCAATATCACATGCATGTATTAACCAACATTTATTATGAATTAATTGATAAAAAAATATTATTTAAATGCCAAAATACAATTATTTGGATTTAATCCATAATCTAGGCAAATATACGGAAGTAATAATAATAATAAAATAAGTCTTAATATCATCACTTGAGTAATTCCCCTTCAAAAATAAAAAACCTAATTCATGAAAAATTGAAAGTATGCTAATTCTAATGATAAATTACACTTGAATTTAAATATTAATTTACATAGATTGTTGAGTGAACTAGAAATGAGGTGTTCTATTTTTTCTTTTCTTTTGATATTATGAAAAATTTAGAACTTCTTACAATATCAATGGGGTTTAGGGAAAATATCAGTTTCGTGTGGTTTGCCTGAATACTCGACCGGTCACTATATTTTCATAAATGACAAATCAGACCTTGTGTTTTACAAACCAAATCAATTTAATACCCTGAATCCAATTTTAGTCAAATTATTTTCAAATATGACCAAAATGCCCTTAGTTTTTTTTTACTAATGAATTACATAAATAATTAAAATAGAAAATAAATTAAAATGATTTTAAAATACAAAATAATTAAAAACTTTAAAAAACTAAATATATCATTAAACTAAAGTTCAATCTGCCATAAATCTAATTACAAATCTAATGAATCATCTAATTAATCACTCGAAAAGAAAATTAATTGAAACAACCCTAAATCCCAACTATGCAACTTAAATTATAAAAAAAATCAGATTTTGTTCTTGAGTTCATCCTCAATCTAGATTTGAAAAAAAATCATAAACATCACAAAATCAATATCCAAAACTCATAATAAAAGTGGATTCATTTCCTTTCTTCAATAGCCTAGATCACATAATCATCAACTTCACAAAATTAATAACCTAGATCTACCATCCCTGAGCCTAGATCTATTGTTGAAGCCACAGCTGATGAGCCACAATCGGAGCTCTAACGACTGACCTTCTCTGCCTTAGCTCCTCGGTGTGTCACATTGAACTAGATCTGCACCTAGTAGCTCCGTCCAACAGTTTCGTCAACCATCGAAGAGCATATCTGCAAGCTGCTTCCCGAAGATCTGAGGCTCTGTTCGTGACCTCGGTTCAAAGCCCCACCACGACCCAGATTCGAGAAGGAGACAACCCCACTGCAACCCAATCCCATCGTCGTTTGAAGAACCCATCCCCATCGCCTACCTTCATCACCCAACAACTCTGACCTCGCAGCCCCATCGCTCTTTGAAGACCCCATCGCCATCGCCTACCTTCATCACCCAACAACTCTGACATCACACATGGAGCAAGAGAAAATAAAGAAGAAGAAGAAGAAGAAGAGGAGGAGGGGGAGGAGGAGGAGGAGGAACTGAAGAAGAATGGGAGGGGGAAAAAGGAAAACGATCATTTTTAGGGTTTTTGTTTGTTTTTAATTTTGGTTAGTTTTAGTTTTAATTAAGTTCGTTTAAGATTTTTAGTTTATTTAACTAAGTTTAGTAAGAGATTAAAATTATATTTTTGTTTTAATTTTTATTTTAATTTAATATAATTTTTAATTCATTAGTAAAAAAAACCTAAGGGAATTTTGGTCATATTTGAAAATAGTTTGACAAAAATCGAACTCGGGGTATTAAATTGATATATTTTGCAAAACACAAAATTCGATTTGTCATTTAACAAAACACAAGGATCGATCGAACAAAATATAGAGGTCAAACTGGTATTTTCCCTCAGTTTTATGACCACACGAAGTATTTAATAGCATCTTGTCTTAATTCATTTTTTTCGAATAATTTTCTCCTAATACGTCTAGAATAACACTTGTAAAATTAGGCTATTAATTTTGAAAAATTAAAGCTATAAAAAAATTAATTAATAGTATTTTTATGTGTATTATTATTATTTTAGTTAAGAATGAATATATCTATGGTAGATTAAAAAATAATTATTTAATAATAAAAAAGAAAGGCATCGAAAAATTTGAAAAGTGGGTAGAAAAAAAAAATATTTTTATAAATATTATAGATTGTTTATTTAGAGTGGGAGTAAGATGGAAAAAAAAATTGTCAATAGAACAACTCTTTTAGACACAAACATTACTTTGTTTTTTTGTTGTAACGTGCTAGTTCATCGAAAAAGAGCTAAAAGCCAATGTTGGGTACCACAAGAGGGGATTCCTCCCTTTGGAAAACAATGGCGTTTACGCTAGTAATCCTAGTATACTTTGCCAAACCATCAACTAGTAACTTAATAAAATTAAACTCACAAACAGAAAAGTTAGATATAAGATTCAACTGGTTAACCATATGCGCAGCGAAAAGCACGAAGTGGTGGACCTAAAGATTTCAAAAAAATTATTTAAACAATCTTTAAATAATCAAATCCATTAATATGCAAACATTAATCAAAGAGAAAGAAAAAGATGAGGATTTACCAGTTGTAGAATAATTAAGAATCCTCGCTATCTTTTAGTAACTCCAACGAACATCCAATCCAAAGCAACCTTGTGAATACTCATACCAAGATCTTCCAAGATGTATCTCTATACCTCAAGACGTGTGTGAACATGTAGAGTAATGGTGAGAAATTCTAATTTACAAGATGTACTCAACTCATGAGATCTTTGAATATTAGGTCTAAGACAGTTTTTAGAAATACAAAAAATATTACGATATATTTTTCTCTTTCTATAAAAGGCTTAAAATTTTCGATCTAGAATATTGTTTCACTTAAGCATATATATTTCTATGTGAAAACAATTTTCTATCTAATAGATTTATAAAAGAATAATAAATTCAAAATTTAATTTATAAATCAATTATTAAATAAATAAATACATAAATATCAAGATCCAATCTTGATTCTTGTTACACTAATGCACGCCAACTACAGTGCCAATATTGTAGCTGGCATGTAGCACATCTCTGATTTTAGGAATGTGTTTCAACTGCTTTCTTTTAATTATTATTTAATAACTATTTATTCAAAAATATATAAACCTGATAAATTATCTTATCACGTTTATTAAATAATAAATATCATTTCAAATTCAAATCCAAATTGAATTATCATAAATATATATTTTTACATTATTTAAATAAATAAAACTAATTAATTATCTTATTATTTAAATAGTAATTTTTAAAATGCCATTTTATTTAAAAAATAATTTTTGAAAATTCCTTTAATAAAAATAATAATTTCGAAAATTAATATACTAATTAAACAATTTATCTCATTTACATATTTGACCTTGTAGAATAAATTTCTTCCAAATATGTCATTTCCCTGATTTTTCCTAATTTCAACTCTTACCTTGAATAATGTTTGATAGAGTCATCTCAGGGATCTATGGACCTGTAATTTCAAGCTCCAATGAATTTAGATTATTAATTAAAACTCTTGAACATAATAATCTTTTATTAATCTCAATATTATTCCACTAAAAATATGAGAGTGCACTCTTGTAATTATAGACATTTATTTATTGAGTACTTTTAAATATAAAAAGTGTCCATCAATGTAATCACTACATACAATTCAATCCTCTTTTAATAATTCATAAATAAAGTAGAAATTAATTATCATTTAACCTCTTTAATTATATCTTATTTCCTTAAGCAACATTAACTTTACTAGTGAAGGTTAATTCATAAACTGATATATGAATTTGAGCTTAATAACCTTTCAGTTCCAAAAGCTAACCCTTTAGAGAACTATTATTCAATTCCTCTTAGAAAGGTATAGATTCCATATATGTATGTTGACGGTGAAATCTCGTCAAGGAAATTAGATCGGAAAACTCAAAGATATGTATGGAGATATTTAGATACGAACTTAGAATAAACTTTAAGGAAAAGTAAGCATAAATCAACAATGGAGTAAGCCTTTTAATATTGCTTAATAGTCTGAGTGTACAATAGGTTTTCCAACCCCTTTTTTGGAGGGGTGATCATCTATTTTTATTGGAGCTGTAATGGCTCCTTTGTACATAGTGGACAAAATAGTACATGAGTACACTGTCAGGATAGCAGCACATGTGGTAGTGGTATTGGAAGAGTGGTGTCTGCTCTAGTACGTGTCAGGGGCCTGCAAAAGTGCTCTTATCTTGGTACCATATGATGCCTCCCCTACTTGTCGGGTACAGACCCCATAAGCATGCTGAGAGGAACCTGACCATATACCATTTTTGTACTGCCACTACCTGTCTGACGTTGGCCTTGTATCCGTACTCTAATTCCTCTTGGTTAGTAGGTGCATTTCGTACCTGTACTAGCTCTTTGAGTCATAGGTGAGTTCTTACACTCACAAGGCACCTTATTCCCACGAGCTTAATGTATTGAAACCCTTATGCGCTGCCTCAGATGACATGGTTCTAAGATTCCTATGAGGGAAGTCCCTCACGACACCCCTAATGGGCTCGAGGCCCAGATGGGTGCGAGGCCCAGATGGGCGCGAGGCGCTGATGGGCGCGAGGCACTGAGGGGCTCGAGGCACTGAGGGGCTCGAGTCCCTAAGCGGTGTGAGGCGCAAGGCATTGAGGGGCGCAAGGCGCTGATGGGCGCGAGGCGTTCATGGGCGCGAGGCGTTGAGGGGCGCGAGGTGCTGATGGGCGCGAGGCACTGAGGGGCGCGAGGCACTGAGGGGCGCGAGGCCCTGATGGGAGTGAGGCGTTGAGGGGCGCGAGGCGTTGAGCTGCACGATGCACTGAGGGGCGCGAGGCGCTGAGGGGCGCGAGGCGTTGAGGGGCGCGAGGCGTTGAGGGGCGCGAGGCGCTAATGGGCGCGAGGCACTGTGGGCGCGAAACGCTGTGGGGTGCGAGGTGCTGAGGGGCGCAAGGCCCTGATGGGCGTGAGGCCCTTATGGGCGCGAGGCACTGATGGGCGCGAGGCGCTGGTGGGTGCGAGGCGATGAGGGGCGCGAGGCGCTGATGGGTGCGAGGCCCTGCTGGGCGCGAGGCCTTGAGGGGTGCGAGGCACCTGGGTGCGCGGAGGCGTGTCATCTCACGAGGCGCAGGTGGCGCGAGTCGCCTGGTGCATGGGGGCGTGCCATCTCGCGAGGCGCAGGTGGCGCGAGTCGCCTGGTGCATGGGGGCGTGCCGTCTCGCGAGGTGCAGGTGGTGCGAGGCACTTGGGTGCATGGAGGCATGTCGTCTCGCGAGGCGCAGGTGGTGCGAGGAACCTGGATGCGCGGAGGCGTGCCATCTCACGAGGTGCAGGTGGTGCGAGGCACCTGGATGCTCGGAGGCGTGCCATCTCGCGAGGCGCAGGTGGTGCGAGGCACTGGGCATGGCCAAGGCCCTTCACGAGACCTAGGCGCAAAGCATTTGATGCCTTGTGTGAGGGTCTTGCGACGCAAGTGGGCCTTATAGGAGTTTGGACTTGATTGCTTGGGAATTTTTTACTGGTGTGGAATTCTTGTCCCTTATTTGGCATAGAGTGACTTTGTGAGGCCTAGGATCTTGCAAATATGCGGCTTCTTGGGGGCATGTGATGACCTTCTAACTCTATAGTGTACTTGGCGCCTTCAGTGCCCCTTAGCTGTTCACTTCAATAAGGGACTAAAAACCTTTTTTTTTCTTGGTGGATTTTTGGTATCCACACTTGCCCCCCAGTCTATAGGGAGGCCTTTAGCCGTTCTTGTACACTCTTCTCTTTCTTTTTATTTATTATTATTATATTTTTTTTGTATTTATCATGCTCGAGGTCCTTTGGAGCCCACACAAAAAAGGGGTTCGATAGGTCTCTCTTTGGTGCACTTTGATTGTATCTATAAGGATATGTTGACCCCTTGGGTTCAAGTTATCCTTTTATATACTTTTGCGCGTGCTTATTATTTTTTGCGAGAAGCGTCCTTCTCGTCATTAGGCATAGTACTATTTTTGCAAGCGTCTTCTTTGAGACACTTTTTGCAAGTGTCTTCTTTGAGACCCTTTTTGGAAGCATCTACTTTGAGACCCATTTTACAAGCGTCTACTTTGAGACTCTTTTTGCAAGCGTCTACTTATGAGACCCTTTTTGCAGGCATCTACTTTTGAGACCCTTTTTGCAGGCGTCTACTTTTGAGACCCCTTTTCGTAAGTGTCTACTTTTGAGACCCTTTTTGTAGGCTTCTACTTTTGAGACCCTTTTTGCAAGCATTTACTTTTGAGACCCCTTTTTGTAGGCGTCTACTTTTGAGTCCCTTTTTGCAGGCGTCTACTTTTGAGACCCTTTTTGCATGCGTCTACTTTTGAGACCCTTTTTGCAATTTTTGAGGTGATCTCCCCTCGGGTTGGGACTTTCATGGCTAGATGGTATTCGTTCAATCTCAAACTTGGTTTGCGACCCCTCTAGCACAACGCCCCCTTCTACATGGAATCTTCAAACGTATTGGTTGTAAGGCGACTGGAGGAAGGTTCTCTTTCATCAACATGCGAGTTCTTACGACCCTCTTCCACCCGTATGTACTTTTTTGCTCTCTCGAAGGAATCATTTAAATTTAAAACTTCTTTTTTGAGCATGTTATCCCATAGCTTGCTCCCTGGTCGAACTCCGGCTGTAATAGCCATCTTGAGCTCCGTTTTCGTTAAACTTCCCACCTTTGTTGCTTCTATATTGAACCTATGGATATAGTTCTTCAAACTTTCATTTTCACCTTGCTTTATGTTAGCGAGGCTGGTAATTGGCATAACGTAATCACAGACCGCATGGTGCTGCTGAAGAAATTCGCCAGAGAATTGTTGCCATTATTTGATTGTTCCTGGCCTTAGCCTCTTGAACCACTTGTACGCAGCACCTTTAAGCGTAACAACAAAGAAATGGAATTTTGCTCTGTTGTTGACCCCTCTTAACCTCATCAAGTCATTAAAGTAGTCTAATTGATACTTTGGGTCCGTAGTACCCTCGTATGGAGTCATGTGAGGCTCTCTGAGGTTGACGGGGATTTTCTTAGACTGGATCTCCCTTGTGAAGGGAGAATCATGGTCAAATTCTTCATCTTCTCTGTGCCCCCCAAGTGCGGTGATAATCTTGCCTTGCGGGTGCTGCATTTTGATGTGTAGTTCCCCCCTCTTTTTGCTTAAGGAGTCTTGCAGGTTCTCAGATTGGTCCCTTGCCTTGGTTGTGCTCTTCAGGGGAGCCGTGGGGGTGCGTTTCTTATTTCTGACCTCTTCCCATGGAGCTTTTCTCTTAGGCCAGGGGGCGCCTCTTTTGAGGTGACTTCTGCTTCATTCCTACGACCATCGTCTTCCCTCCGCTTTTGCTCCTGGGGGCATTTTGTCAGTCTAGACCCCTCATGGTACTTTGTCTTGGGAGTTTAACTGGTGGAAAGTCGGGTTCTCCCATTTTCTACGGGGGCAGTGTTTTCCCCTTTTTCACGCTCCTTCTCTTTATGCTTAGGAAGGGGTATGCTTGACTCTCCTTGCAGTAGGTTGTTTAAGACCTCTTGCATGCTCTCTATCGTAGTTTCCAGCCTTCGAGTCTTTTTATGTAACTCTTGAATCTCATCCTTGTAGAAACGAGTCCTTGAGCAGGAACTTATCGAGTGCACCCTGGGACCCTTGCCTGGCCCGTGCATCGATGGACCTTGGTCTTGGTGGCCTGAGCGTGGTGTCACCGGGGGCTGGTGAAGTGGATGCACTGGCGACTCTGAATGACCTCCGTCGGGCCGGATAGCCGGGAGTGATGCTTCCTTCTCCTCCCTTGGGGGAGGAGGATCCTCAGGCCTACCTCCATGCTTAGGCAATGGGGGGTCTTTCTTGGAATCCCTCCTCTCTACTCCGTCCCGGCGAACCTCATCATCTTGTAGTTGTAGTAGGCATTTTGAACGCCTTAGCATTTTTCTTTGTTGGAAGTGATGAAAGAACGTTGGCTTGATGCTTGTTCTTCCCACAGACGGCGCCAAACTGTTGACGGTGAAATCTCGTCAATGAAATTAGATCGAAAAACTCAAAGATATGTATGGAGATATTTAGATATGAACTTAGAATAAAATTTAAGGAAAATTAAGCACAAATCAACAATGGAGTAAGCCTTTTAATATTGCTTAATAGCCTGAGTGTACAATGAGTTTTCCAACCCCTTTTCTGGAGGGGTGATAATCTATTTATATTGGAGCTGTAATGGCTCCTTTAGTGATCCCTCAGGACAAAATAGTACATGAGTACACTGTCAGGATAGTAGCACAGGTGGTAGTGGTGTTGGAAGAGTGGTGGTCTGCTCTAGTACGTGTCAGGGGCCTGCAAAAGTGCTCTTGTCTTGGTACCATATTATGCCTCCACTACTTGTTGGGTACAGACCCCATAAGCATGTTGAGAGGGTCCTGACCATATACCATTCTTTTACTTCCACTACCTGTCTCGCGTGGGCCTTGTATCCGTACTCTAATTCCTCTTGGTTAGTAGGTGCATTTTGTACCTGTATTAGCTCTTTGAGTCATAGGTGAGTTCTTACACTCACAAGGCACCTTATTCCCACGAGCTTAATGTATTGAAACCCTTATGCGCTGCCTCGGATGACATGGTTCCAAGATTCCTGTGAGGGAAGTCCCTCACGACACCCCTGATGGGATCGAGGCACTGAGGGGCGTGAGGTGCTGAGGGGCTCGAGGCACTGATGGGTGCAAGGCCCTGAGGGGCGCGAGGCGCTGAGGGGAGCGAGGTGCTGAGGGGCGCGAGGCGCTGAGGGGCGCGAGGCCCTGATGGGAGCGAGGTGTTGAGGGGCACTAGGCGCTGATCGGTGTGAGGCACTGTGGGGCACGAGGCGCTGAGTGGCGTGAGGCGTTGAGGGGCGCGAGGCGCTGATGGGCATGAGGCCCTTATGGGCGTGAGGCGCTGATGGGTGCGAGGTCGTGATGAGCGCGAGGCACTGAGGGGCACGAGGCGCTAATGGGCGCGAGGCGCTGGTGGGCGC
This sequence comes from Humulus lupulus, assembly GCF_963169125.1. Taxonomy (NCBI): domain Eukaryota; kingdom Viridiplantae; phylum Streptophyta; class Magnoliopsida; order Rosales; family Cannabaceae; genus Humulus; species Humulus lupulus. Next base: position 114,946,902 of record NC_084794.1, on the reverse strand, counting down.
GAGGCACCTGGGTGCGTAGAGGCGTGTCATCTCGCGAGGCGTAGGTGGCGCGAGTTGCCTGGTGCGTGGGGGCGTGCCATCTCGCGAGGCGCAGATGGTGCGAGGCACCTGGGTGCACAGAGGCATGTCATCTCACGAGGCGCAGGTGGTGCGAGGAACCAGGATGCGCGGAGGCGTGCCATCTTGTGAGGCGCAGGTGGTGCGAAGCGCTGGGCATGGCCAAGGCCCTTCACGAGACCTAGGCGCGAGGCATTTGATGCCTTGTGTGAGGGTCTTGCGATGCGAGTGGGCCTTATAGGAGTTTGGACTCGATTGCTTGGGAATTTTTTACTGGTATGGAATCCTTGTCCCTTATTTGGCATAAAGTGACTTTGTGAGGCCTAGGGTCTTGCAAATATGCGGTTTCTTGGGGGCATGTGATGACCTTCTAACTCTATAGCGTACTTGGCGCCTTCAGTGCCCCTTAGCTGTTCACTTCAATAAGGGACTAAAATCCTTTTTTTTTCTTGGTGGATTTTTGGTATCCACAATGTATATTATGTTCCTAGTCATTTACATCAATGAGTACCCAAAACAAAAGTATTCAGCTTGATCATATTGACAAACCATAACGAGTGAATAAAAGAACTCACATGACATAAACAGAAGTTCATAATAACTTCAGGATTAAGATCAATGTGTATATGATTATCTAATTGATATATTTAATTAATATTTATAAAGTAAACGTCATTATTAAGTATTAATAACATATCAGATCCCGTTCATGTATAACCATTTTATACAAAATATCTCCACTAAGATGCCATACTACACCAGTAATCTAGATCTACATTACATGTATTCATAATACTAGTGAACCATACTTACATTATTTAATCCAAATATTTCATATAACTTTGTTTTACACCGAATTGTTTAAATTTGTTTCCTACAATCTTAATCCTCTTGTACCTATACAAGATTGTAGTCACAATAACGAATTTGGAAATTTTATGATATTAATATAATATTATTCTAATAATAAAAATAATAAACAATCAATATATGCAAAAAAATCATTTCAATTATTTATTTCATAAAACATTGTTCAACACATGTTTTAAAGGGCATTAATCCTAACAATCTCCCACTTTCCCTTAAGAAAATGAGGCATCTCCCTCAAACCCATATTGCTAACATGGTCTTTAAAAGACTTGGCAGACAAAGTCTTAGTAAAAGGATCTGCAAGGTTATGTTCTGAAGCTATCTTCATAACTACTACATCTCCTATGTGAACAATATCCCTGATCAAGTGGTACTTCCTCTCGATATGCTTTCCCATCTTGTGACTCCTCGGTTCTTTCGAGTTAGTTACCGCCCCACTGTTATCACAGTACAAGACTAGCGATTTTTCCATGTTTAGAACAATTTCTAGACCAGAGTAGAACTTTTTGTGCAACACAGCCTCTTTAGCTACTTCACAAGCTGCTATGTATTCAACTTCCATTGTAGAATATGCAATACTGATCTGTTTGATACTACGCCAAACTACAGCTCCTCCACCAAGTGTGAACACTGATCCAGAAGTTGATTTTTTACTATCTCTGTCTGATTGAAAATCAAAATCAGTGTATCCAGTGGGGTTCAGGTCACCACCTGAAAATACAAGCATATATTATCTAGTTTTCCTAAGATACTTGAGAATATTCTTTTACTACAACCAATTGACTCAATCCAGAATTGGATTGATAACGATTGACTATCCCTACTGCATAACAAATGTCACGTCTTGTACACAACATGACATACATTAGAATGCCTACCACAGAGGCCTAGGGATACTGTCTCATATCCTCTTCTTCTTGAGCTGTCTTAGGACACTGCTCTTTAGAAAGGACAATTCCATGACGAGTTGACATATCACCCTTCTTGGAATTTAGCATACCGAATCGCTCTAGTACTGTATCTATATAAGTATCTTGAGACATAGCCAAAACTTTGTTATGTCAATCCCAAAGGATCTGGATGCCCATAACGTAGTTATCATTTCCAATCAGTAGAATATCATCAACGTAAAGTACCAGGAATACCACAGTGTCATCTTTGATTTGTTTATAGACCCAAGGCTTGTCAACATTTTGTTCAAAACCATATGTTTTGATTGTGTCATCAAGTCTCAGATTCCAAGATCTAGAAGCTTGTTTGAGTCCATAAATGGACCTAAAAAGCTTGCAAACCTTTTGCTCTTGACCTTTTATTTCGAACCCTTCTGGTTGAGAAATATAAATGGTCTCATCAAGATATCCATTCAGAAATGTTGTCTTAATGTCCATTTTCCATATCTCATAATCCATGCAAAAAGCTATGGACAAGAGTATGCGGATGGATTTAAGCACGGCCACAAGAGAAAAGGTTTCTTCATAATCAACCCCTTATCGTTGAGTATAGCCCTTGGCTAGAAGCCTAGCTTTGAAAGTATCCACTTTCTCATACGCTCCTCTTTTCTTCTTGAATATCCATTTGCAACCAATAGGTTTAACATTTTCAGGAGAATCTTCAACAGTCTAGACGGAATTGGAATACGTCGATTCCATTTCCAAGTTCATGGCATCTTGCCATTTTTTTTTTGTCAGAGTCTTTCATTGCATCTCTAAATGTCAATGGATCATCTTTGTTTGTGTCAGACACAAGCATTTGAACTTTGTGTCATAGCAACTTGGCTGCATGACAACCCTCCCACTACGATGAGCTCTCTATTGTTCTAACTAGAACTTGTGGCTTCTTTTTGTCATTGTTCATTGCGAACAGTTGGAGGTCTATTTACTTGATTTGAGACCATCTCCTCCAGTACAACCTTACTGCGAGACTTGTGGTTGTTAGTATAGCCATATTCAAGAAAAGTAGCATTTGTCGATACAAATGTTTTATTTTCTTTAGGACTATAGAATATACCACCTCTGATCTCTTTGGAATATCCCACAAACATGCACAGGTCAGTATGAGATTCCAATTTTCTAGTCTTTCCTTTCAGCACTTGTGTTGGACACCCTCAAATACAAAAATAGTGTAAACTAGGTTTAGTACCATTCCATAATTCTATTGGTGTCTTCTTGATAGAATTGGATGGAACAACATTCAATATGTACATTGCACATTGAATGAAATAGCCCCAAAATGACAGTGGCAATGATGAATTGTTCATCATTGATCTAACCATGTTTAATAATGTCATGTTCTTTCTTGCTAAAACACCATTTTGCTATGGCGTTCTAGGTGCAGTGAGTTGTGATTGAATTTCATGCTCACGCAAGTGGTCCTTGAATTCATAATCCAAGTACTCTCCTCCTTGATTAGATCGAGAAGCTTTCAGTGAATTTACCTAATTGCTTCAGCTTCAGCTTGGAATTCGTTAAACTTTCCAAAAGTTTCATATTTCTTTTGCACCAGGTATAGGTAACCATATCTTGAATAATCGTCAATGAAGGTGAAGAAATATTCAAACCCTCATCTCGCTTGTACATTAAGTGGTTCACACACATCACTGTGTACAACATAGAGTGGTTCTATGGCTCTTGAACCTTTTGCAAAGAATAGTCTTTTGGTCATCTTGCCCTCCAGACATGATTCACAGACTGGAAGAGAACCAACAATTAATTCTCTAAGGTCCCTCCTTTGCTAGTCTATTAATTCTATCCAAACCATTATGTCCCAATCTCAAATGCCATAGATATGTTTCACTGTCATAATCAGTCTTTTGACGTTTAATAGACCTTGAGTTTGCAACTTTAAACATTTCAGAGTTGTATACATATCACTCTTTTGCCTTAAGTTTATACAACCCATCATTGGATTTTTGCATGAAGTATTTGAATACCAAATATTGAGATAACAATCAAATTATTATTGAAAGAAATATCAAATTCTTGTTCATGCAACATAGAAATAATAAATTTCCCAATTAATAATCATAAACTAAAAAATTTCTAAAACATTAGTTTTCTTGTTCTAAATAGAAATCTAAAGTCTCTAAAATAAGAATACACTAAAATTTTAAATTATTCATAACAAAATTAAAATTCTAAAAAAACTAAAATCAACCTCCATCTCTGTCTAGCATCTGGCGCACGGTTAACCTCTTTGTGGAAATATTCTTAACCTACGGTGGAGAACAGACAACAAAAAATGTAGTTAGTGTCATGTGTGAGTAAAATAATCACCAGAAAAATATATGTAAATCATATTTACCTTCATTTCTTTCAAATGATTAGACCTAGAAACTTCATCAGCTTCATCTATAATTGAGTGCCATATATCATAGGCTTTCTCGACATGTATATATTTTCCTATCATTTCGTTAGGCAAGCTATAAAACAAGCAATAACGAGCCAAATGATTGGACTTACTCCAATCACTATATTTTTCATGTTCTCCATATTTTTGTGAAAAAAATGGAATTGATGGGGGAATTTTAACAACCACATTCATTAACTTTTTAGTTTTGAGAACGATCATCATTCCCAAAAACCAACAATGCATGTCATTAAGATCAAATGTGAGAGTTTTGAGGAAGACATCAAGGGCATGTTTAGGAGATGGCATGATTGCTGAAATAAATAAATAATATCACAAAATGAATTTAGCACATATTATGAATGTCAATAAATTTTGGAATAGCAAATATGATGCATGAATGTAACAAAATTAAATAACACATAAAAACAATTACTACTAATTCTGCGATAAATTAATTTGAAAATTAATGGACAAGCCTTAGGGTAGGTCAAACTAATCTCAAATTAATTTTGAGACAAGTCTCAAATACATAAGTGAAAACTTAAAATAAACTATTTTCTCTTTTGACTTACGAACAACCGCTAGTTTGGTCAAGATTGACTAGTCCGCTTGAAAGCCTTGTTATCCTTTATGAGTGTAACCCATTATTTTAGATTAATGACTTAACTTAAGAGTGTGCCTTAGGGTAATTCAAACTTGAAAAACATAATTCAATCCTATTCATTAAAGAAATTAACCTTGAATAATAACACACTCAGAAACCTTCCTTAGGGAGGCGCAAACAAAGACACCTCGAGGCCCATTCCATGAAACATCGGTGTTAACTAATATTGGAGACCATAGGAGTTATTGTTATGTCTCCTGCTCCCACTCACTATTTTAGAATATGTGTTTTCTCACTTGACTTCTATCAAAAGGATTTTTAATTAATTAAATTAATCAAATTAATTAACCAAATGATATTCTAATAATTACTAATCTCATTAAGCATTTAATATAACTACTAAATAGGCTCTTAAACTATCTAGTCAATAAATGCTATAATTATTAAGAATATCATTTGCCTATCTAATAAAATTATTTATCGAATAGGTCTTGAAATTAACACTTAAAATTAATTTATCACTTTGTTCTAGATTAATTATATGATTCAATAAATGCATATAATCAAATAGGACGTTCCTAATCAAAACATGTTTCTACTCGATATGAGATGCATGCTTTAATTAGATATTGTATGGTAATATGTATGACATGTTATAATGCACGACAATATTATCAAACACATTTAATACATTCAAACATTTAAATAAATAAATAAATGCGAGTCGGGTGTTTTGGGTATTTCTAGAAAAATTACAACATTTGCAATACATTACAAAATAAAATAAAAATAAAACCAAGGCTTCATTTAGAATCTCCATCTTCTTCTTTTGGGTCTTCTATTATTTTATGTGATCAAACCCAATTTTGAATCATAAATGACTTCAATAATTTTTAAACATTCTTTTAAAAAATATTGAACATGGCTAATTAAAGCCCAATAGGACATTTAGGTCCATTTGAACTTGGGCCACTCAATTCAAAATTTAATTAGAATTTGAAAATTTCAATTAACAATTTGGGCTAAGCCCACAAATTCAATGAAAATATCAACCATTCTAGGGCTCAGGTAAGGAAACAAATGATGATATTTTGCAATAAGGAGACTTGGTGGGGTGGCTCAAGGAGCCACCTATCTCACCAAGCCGCAAGGGCTAGGGCGCAGCTTACAAACGCAGGAGGCAAGGCACGGAAGGGCTCGAGGAGCCAGGTATGCATGGGCGCAGGAGCTAGGCGTGCAGGACGCGGGAGCCAAGCACGGCAAGGCTCGGGGAGCCTGGTGCGCATGGGCGTTGGAGCCAGGACGTAGGTGTGCGAGGATCAGGCCCTGGGTGCAGCTAGCGTGCTCGGGCTTGAGGTTGCATTTTTGCGAATACCTTTAAATATAGAAAATTAAATTATAAATGTCCTATTCCCCATATGACTTACAATTTTGTAGATCTAGAAAAAATAAGCACAATTCCTAAACCCAAAACACCATAAAATTAACAACTCTTAAGAACAAACATTCATCAAAACAAACATCCATCCATTCATCACATATTACAATAATATAAGAAGGCATGTTATACCCCCACACAACAATTAATGTATGCAAAGAATAATGATCGCTCTGGTACCAATTGTTGGTAATTGGTTTACCATATGCGCAGTGGAAAGCACGAGGTGGTGGTCCAATAAATTTTAAAAAAAAATATTTAAACAATCTTTAAATAATCGAATCCATTAATATACAAAACATTAATCAAAGAGAGAGAAAAAGATGAGGATTTACAAGCTATAGAACAATCAAGAATCCTGCCTATCTTTTAGTAACTCCAACGAACATCAAATCCAAAGCAACCTTGTGAATATTCAGACCAAGATCTTCCAAGATATATCTCTACACCTCAAGACCTGTGTGGACATATAGAATAATGGTGGAAAATTATGATTCACAAGATGTGCTCAACTCATGAGATCTTGGAATATTAGGTCTGACACGGTATTCAGAGATAAGAAAAATATTGCGATATATTTTTCTCTTTCTGTGAAAAGCTTAGAATTTTCTCTCTAGAATATTCTTTCACTTAATCGTATCTTTTTCTCTGTGAAAACTAACTTTCTATCTAATAGATTTATAAAAGAATAATAAATTCAAAATATAAATCAATTATTAAATAAATATATAAAAGAAATATCAATATCTAGTCTTGATTGTTGTTACATTGATACACACCAACTACAGTGCTAATATTGTAGTTGGCGTGTAGCACATCCCTGAATTTAGGGATGTGTTTCAACCACTTTTTTTAATAATTATTTATTAAAAAATATCTAAACCTGATAACTTATCTTATCAGATTAATTAAAGAATACATATCATTTCAAATTCAAATCCGATTTGAATTATGAGAAATATATATTTTCACATTATTTAAATAAATAAAATTAATTAATTCAAAATTAATTATCTTATTATATAAATATCCATTTTAAAAAATGTTATTTTATTTAAAAATTAATTTTTGAAAATTCCTTTAATAAAAATACTAATTTTAAAAATTAATATACTAATTAAATAGTTTGTCTCATTTACATATATTTGACCCTAGAGAACAAATTTCTTCCAAATATGCCATTTCCTTGATTTTTCTCAATTTCAACCCTTACTTTGAATAGTGTTGATAGAGCCATCTCGAGGACCTATAGACCTATAATTTTAAGCTCCAATGAATTTATATTATTAATTAAAACTCTTTAATATAATAACCTTAATCTATTAATCTCAATATTATTCCACTAAAACTATGAGACTGCACTTTTTAAATTATAACATTTATTTATTGAGTACTTTTAAATATAAAAAGTGTCCATCGATTTAATCAATACATACAATTCAATAATTTATTAATGGTTTATAATTAAAGTAGGAATTAATTACCGTTTAGCCTCTTTAATTATATCTTGTCTCCTTAAGTACCATTAACTTTACTAGCGAAGGTTAATATATAAACTGATTTATGAATTTGAGCTAAGTAACCTTTCAATTCCAAAAGCTAACCCTCAAAAGAACCATTATTAAATTCTTCTCGAAAAGGTGTAGATTCCGTATATGTGTATTAGGTTCCCAACCATTTACATCAATGAGTTCCCAAAATAAAAGTTTGCAGCCTGATGATTTTGACAAGCCATAATGAGTGAATCAAAGAACTCATATGACATCAATAAGAGTTCATAATAACTGTAGTATTAAGATCAATTTGTGTATGATAATTTAATTGATATATTTAATTAATACTTATAAAGTAAATGTTATTATTAAGTATTAATAACATGTATGGTCTCGTTCATGTATAATCACTTTATACAAAGTACCTCCACTAAGATGTCCTACTACATCAGTAATCCGGATCTAGATTACATTTATTCATAGTACTAGTGAGCCGTACTTACAGTATTTAATCCAAAGATTCCATATAACTTTGTTTTACTGCGAACTGTTTAAATTCGTTCCCTACAATCTTAATCTTCTCGTACCAATACAAGATTGTAGTCACAACACCGAATTTGGGAATTTTATGATATTCATATAATATTATTCTAATAGTAATAATAACCAATCAATATATGCAAAAAAAATTATTTCAATTATTTATTTCATAAAACATTGTTCAACACATATGATTTAAAGGGCATTAATCCCAACAAGGAACTATATTTGCATTAAGAGAATTAACCAACACCAAAGAATTAGAGAAGATCGCAATGGTCTGCCACCTTTTGTGGAGAGCCCAACTTAGTGTCATGTGGATCACCTGCATTTCACTTTGCAAATAATTAGAGGCTTTGATGCTATGTAATTTTTCCAACCACCCATTCCCTTTTGTCCACAACTACCGCGGCTAATCCAACTTTATCATCTTTGAAGGAGGATTCCACATATAAAGCTTTATCACACGAGGCTGGGACCTTCACATTACTGTCCATATTTTTCGTAGGCACAATGACTGTGGTCACTTCCTTGAAATCCCTATTGAACTCTTGGAATTTAAGCTTGATTTTTTGTAGTATATTCGAAAGGTTTGGCTTGATTCCTTGCTTGACAACTCCATTTATCCTTTTCCACATGACATCGAGAATACAAGCCGCATAGATTAACCTCACTGTTCTTTCCCATGCCTGGTCATGATTAGCCAATCTTTCCAAAACTTCATTTATTGAATCCACATTAAAGTGATCAATTTGAATATTGGAAGGATTTGCATACCATAGTACCCTAGCAAACAAACAGTAGACAAATAGGTGAAGAGATGTCTCATCCTTCTCCGCACACATGTCACAAGTTTTATTTTGAATGAATCGCTGCTTATTTTTGGTTGGCAAGACATCTGAGGTCGATCTCCATTAGACCATTCCAAGTCTAGGATGTATATCTGGCTTCCAAATTTCATTCCATATTCCTTCTTTGTCATGATACCTGTGATTTTGATCTTCCCAAATGGTTGCCTTTATAGAGAATCTACCATCTTGTTTCGCTTTCCATACCACCATGTCTTGATCACCAGGGGACATGATTTGTATCTGACCAATTCTTCTTCCTAGCTCAGGACCGAAAAGAGTGGTCAAGAGCTGCTCATTCAATTTGTGAATGTTAGGAAGTAGCAGATCAGATACTGCCTTCAGATGGGGAGCTTTAAGCCTTAATGTTTCCATGCATTGTATAAATTCAGGATACTCCAACCAAGGAATCCATGGTTTCCTCCATAAATCTATTCGATCTCCCTAGCAAGTGACAGTAACTAATCCCTTCCAAATAATGTTTCTGGATGCAAGGATTCCATTCCAAACAAAAGAGTCATGTGAATGACTTTCAACTGGCCAAAAAGGAGATCTTTTGCAGTACCTTTCTTTCATGATTTCGACCCACGATTTTGTCTGATTGGATGCTTCCTGCCATGCCAGTTTAGCCAATAAGGTTTTGTTCATATCTTCAAATCTTTTAAGTCCTGATCCTCCGCAACTTTTCGATTGAAAAGTGTTGTCCCAAGTTTTAGTTGCCAAGAACCTGGTCTTTTCCATGTTTCCTGTCCACCAATATCTGTGGACGATGGAGTCTAGTTCTCTGCAGTTTGTCATAGACAGTCTGAAAGTGGGTATAGTGTATACCGAGATATTGGTTACTATTGAATTGATCATCACTTGTTTTCTCACATATGACAAAGTTCTCATCTTCCATCCATCCAACTTGTTCAATATACATTCTTTTAGTCTTTTGTAATCCCTCTTTTTTTCCTTTGGAGCACAAAAGGATTTTCAAGGTGATTTTCATCTCCTTTTGCTTCTTCCACTCTCAAAGTCCTACGAATCTCTGTGTGAGTTGCTTGATTGAGGTTTGCTGAAAAGAGGATGCTCGATTTGTGCTTGGTACACTTCTAGTTAGACCATGGCTCATAAGTAGACATAAAGTTGTTGAAAACCTCACCCTCTTCTTTGTTTGCCCTTCCAAAAAGTATGGTGTCATCAACAAACATTAAGTGAGTTACAGTTGGGGTTGAATGCGATATCTTGATTTCTTGAATGCAGCCCCTGTCCCGTTCCTTGGTAATAAGCTTCGATAGGACCTTATGGAAAAGAAGCAACAAAAATGGGGACAGAGGTTTTCCTTGTTTGAATCCTCTATGAGGTACAAACTTTTTGAGTGGCAAACCATTTAATAGGACTGAAAATGAGACTGAGGTTACGCACCACAATACTTAGAGAAGGAAAGGTCACTCCATGCGATCATATGCTTTATGCATGTCTACTATAATGGCCATCGTTCCTCCCTTTCCTTTCTTGCTATTGACGGCATAAACAATTTCCTACATTAAAACTGAAGCTTCAGTAATCTATTAACCTGGTAAAAGGGGTGATTTTACTGGAGACACTAATTTATTCATCACAACTATTAATCTATTGGAGAGAATTCTGGCCATCATTTTATAGATAAAATTACAAACGCTAATCGACTTAAAACTTTCCACTCTATCATTATTAACTTTTTTGGGAATAAGACAGATGAAAGAGTAGTTAAGTTTTGGATCAAAAGAACCTATCCTCAAGAAATTATGAATGCATTTTGTAACTAGATCTACTAGATCTCCTGTGACCTCCCAATATTTCCTATAGAAACACCAAAACATCTAGTCGGGTCCCGGTGCCTTCACGGGGTGCATCTCAAAAGCAGCCTTTGTAATCTCCTCTCTATCTAGAATATGACTCAGCTGTGCATTCTCCTATTTTGTAATTATACATTGGACCAGATTCTCTAACTCCCCATCAATTCGAGGAAAGTTCGAAGTGAACAACAACTGAAAAAAATAATTGAAAATCTTTCCAATCTAATGTCGTTTTTCTTTCAATTGACCTCTCTTATCTCTGATCGCCCCAATGTGATTTCTTTTTCTTAATGATAGTAGAAGCATGAAAAAAATTAGTGTTACTGTCACCATTGATCATCCACACTTCTCTCAATTTTTGCTTCAACATACTTTCTTACTTTCTTCTTGTATCCACAATTCATTGAGTTCTCCATACAAAGCTGCTTCTTCTGCCAAGGGTCTGGTTTTGGAGCCATTCAAGTCTTTGTTCTATCATTCAAATCTTCTTTTTAGGGGAACCAAATACCCTCTTATTCCATCTTTGCAGAGCCCTCTTTGTAGCCTCCATCCTTTTGTGTATTGAACTATTGATCTAGCCACCATTCCAAGCTCCTGCGATTACCTTATGACAGTTGTCCTCTCTTGTCCAAACTTCGAAAATGTTAAAGGAATGGTATCCCTTCATTCTGTCCATGTTTGAGTAAAAAATTAATGGCCCATGATCAGAGACCGTGATTGGGAGATTCCTAACCCGTGCCTTGGGAAAATTCGTAGTCTAGTCCTCTGAAATAAGAGCTCTGTCCAATTTCTCTCTAATGAGGCCACCATTAAACCTTTTGGTTTTCCAAGTGTATTTACATCTCGAAAAACCCAAGTCCACTGCACTTGTGTCATTGAGAAATTCATGTAGGATTTCTATGTCTCTAAAGTTTAGCCAGTTGCCTCAACACTTGTCAACATCTTTTAATAAAACGTTTAAGTCTCCAAGTATGACCCATCCTGTCTCACAACATGACACCCTTGTCCTCATCTTATTCTAGAAGAGGTGTATTTTCTCTTCATACGAGCTTCCATACATTGCAAAGAGAGTACAGAATTCTTGATTCATTTCATCACACACCATAACTTCAAAGATCGATCTTTCCGCTGTTAGGATTTATGCTTTAAAAGCATGTAAAGAAATTTCATTCATTTAAATAAAAGTACAATTTTATTATATTTGAATGTTATAATTATTGTTTGAATAATTTATATGAATATCAAGAAAATTTCATATTCATTTATGAGGATATGATATTGTATTAGTTCGAGAAAATTAAAATCATATACAATTGTTGACGGTGAGAACTCGTCAACGATATAAGGTCAGAAAACACAAAGATATATCTAATAAAATAATGAACTTAGAAGGAACATAAAGAAAACTTGAAGAAGAAAAGCTTTGACAACAATGGAGAAAAGATGCTCGTATATTACTCAATAGCCTTAGTAAATAGTCAATTTTCCAAACCCTTAGTCTGAGGGGTGGAGGTCTATTTATAGCTGGGCTATAATGGCCCCTTATACATGGTGGTCCTAGGGGACAAGAGCATATGTAGGTACATTGTTAGGGTAATGGCGCAGGATGTAGTGGTGCAGAGGGTCATACTGTCGGCCCTAGTACGTGGTCAAGGGTGCTCAGGTAGTGCCTCCACTCTTCGTATGGGTTTGTACCACATCTACGCATCGGAAATAGATATCAGGGTTACGCCTCTGTCCTCCTAAGGGTCGTACATTTCACACCCGTATACGTACCTTGTACCTGATTTTTGTTCTCACTTGTCCATAATAAGTCTTTTCCCTAAACTTCGTTATATTTTATGAAGTGTTGGATAGCTTATAAATCTCTCAATGGAGATAACATGGGTCTCCTTGTTGTGTAATAGGGTGACTTTGGGGTTTGGAGATGCCCAAGGCTTGGGAGGTAGGCCTCGCTGTGTGAGGCCCTTGGTGCCTTGACAGGTGTGCACGAGAGGCGGGCCTTGCATAGCAAGGCCATTGGGTCTAGTGGTGGTTTGCGTAGAGAGTCTTGAGGAAGGGGCATGCGCGCCCTTGAGGCCTCGTTGGATGCGTACGCGAGAGGGGCCTCGCATAGCGAGGTCCTTGGTTCTCGTGGGGAGTCTTGAGGAAGGGGCATGCACACCCTTGGCACCTCGGTGGACACATATGCAAGACGAGCCTCTCATAGGGAGGCTCTTGTATCTCAGCACTTAGTCTCCTGGGGATGCCCCTCTTAGACTCTCGCCTGAGAGACCTTCCTATCTTGAGGTCTAGCTTAGTGGCTTGGCGTAGGTTGATTGAGGGGACAATTACCCATATTCACACTTGCCCCTGAGACTATAAGTACACTTTTAAGTGTCCTTGTAGACTCCTTTCTCATTCCTTGTGTGATATGTATAACACTTAAGCCCCACTCTACCTTAAGAAGTATTGAAGGCTCATCCTTGGTGTGCTATCTTGTGGTGAATGAAAAAACACAAAATGCACCTTGGTGGTGTGTTTCTTTATAAACTACAAAGAAACAAAAAAACCAACTAGCTTTGCCAGTGATCCAAGTGTGTTCTTAAGACTGAATGAGTGCCAACCATTCCCAAGTGCGGATCCCATGGTTGCCAACACATTTGATCCCCACTCTTCATTTTGAACTTGATCCAAGGGCTAGAGAGCTTTGGCTCTTCCTATAAATGCCCAAGAATTAGAATTTTTTTCTCACCCTAAATGTTATCCAGATTTCCGGATAGCGTTTAGATGGATAGCCTCGGGGAAACAGAATTATCAAAATCTTTCACGGAGGGTGACCAGGGCTCGCGGATGAACAGAAAGGCTTCGCCTCTCCCGTTTAGTGTCTAGCACACTCTTTCAAGCAACCGCGACCCGGAAGCTCGTCAATTCTCCCGGACTCCCGAAAGGATATCCTTCGGGGAAGGTCCTTCCGGGAGAAGCACTTCAGGTTACCTTCGCGGATACAGTTCCGTGCCTCGCACGGAAGAAGACCAAGCGGTCGAGTCACGGAAAAAGCATAGTTGAAATGATACTCACGTGACACAGGATCCCGCCTGACAGGTCGAGGCCGCACACATCCCAGCACGTCTAAAAGTGCCTTTTCGCCTACTGTTCCGCTGACAGCTTGGAAAAGACAGCTGCCTTTTGGCATTCCCCATATTTTCATGTAATTATACCCACGTAGAGCCTTGTAGCCATGCTACGATGGTAATTGTATTCCCTATTTACGGCTGGTGTAATTAAGACTCATGGGGGTAGAGAAAAATCCTAATCCAAAACCCTAGCTATAAAGACCTCCTCATTTTACGATAGGAAGGGGGTCAAGAAATTAGAGAGCAAGAACTCTGCCAAAAATCTCTCTAGCTTCATCTTCTTCAAGAGAACCCGAGAGAAACATTGTGAGTTTGTGAGGGTCTTATACACCAGCCATTTCACTGTAATTCTCTACAAGTATAATAACATCGACTCGTGGACTAGGGCTCGTTAACGCCTGAACCACGTAAAAAACCTGTTTGTCTATTTATATTTCTGCACTTCTACAGTTCTTATCTTTTTATTATTTTGTTTGTATTCGTTTCCGAAAAACTCGGTAAACATTTTGGTGCTTTCATTGAGAGCTGTAGGAAGTTGTTAGTCAGCTCTTTTTCTGTGAATGTTTTTTGTATTCACTCCGTACTGAAAAGATGGTGACTACGAGAAAATCCGCGATTGACAAGAATGCTAGGGTCAACCCCGATATCATGATGGAAGATGCAGTACAAAACGACCCCTCGGCAGCCCAGACCGAAGGAGAAAGTACCCACGACTCGGACTACCAAGGTGAAGACCCGACATCCCGCCAGGATTGGGTCAGTACCGAAGATACGACATACTTAGAAAACGAAGAAGAGTATGTCCGAGACGGTTACTACCAAGACGGCTACTACTACGAGAAGGATCCAGAACTGGTCCAAGTAGCCGAAGAACTGGTGGCCACTAAGGCCAAGCTTGCTGAGCAGGAGCGCGTCTCCGAAAAAATGCAGTGCATGATGGAGCGCCTCCAAAGCAAGTTCGGAGATCTAGGCGACTCGGACGAGGACGCCTCTGTTTTAGGTGGTGCTGATGCCACCATGCCGGATCCCGCCGCTGCTGGACAATCCAAAGCCGCCCCTAACAAGGGCAAAGAAAAAGTTGGGGAGCCTGTGCGCACTAACGCCCCTGCACCTCCTAAAGGCGTGAATCACCAGGCCGACTGCCCCCCCCCCCCCGCGCAGAAGGTCTCTGGCACTCCTAAGCCCAGACGTCCTTCAGCCCCAAGGGGGCACTCTGTGCCTAAAGGGCCCGGTGCTAAGGCACCCAGGCCTAGGGGAAGGAACAACCGCCCCAGTGATTCCGTCAACCAGGACGGTCGGGATGTGGACACGCACTCCGAAGATAGCTGGTCCACGGTGGACCTAAGAAGAAGGTTGGAGGCCAAGTATGAAAAGGCCAAAGGAGAAAAGGCCCGGCCTCGCGGAGACGACCTGCGAAATCATCTCAACGACAAGCTCCGGGGACGTGACCTCTCGGAGAGCGATACAAAGAGGCTCGAGGAACAGATCGCTGCCTTGACCAAGCTGGTCCGGAAGCAAAGTGGGGCCCTGTCAGACTCTGAGGAGGAAGACCCGAAACCGTGTATTCGGAGGATCGCGGAAACCCCCCTCCCGGAGAACTTCAAAATGCCTCATATAGAATTATATGAGGGGAGGACAGACCCGCGCACCCACCTAGCTAAATACAACAAGATGATGCAAGTGGCGCGCGTCAGTGAAATTGCCAAATGCATGTGCTTCTCACTCACCCTTACCAAGTCCGCGGAGGACTGGTGGAAAAGATTAGCTCCCGGATCCATCCACAGTTGGAAGGAGCTACAGTCCGCATTCAGGAGGCAGTTCATTGCTGCCCGGGACCACGACATGGAGGTTGATTCCTTAACCAACATCAAGCAGCTACCCAATGAGAGCCTCAAAGCCTTCATTCAAAGAATGATGGAAGCTGCTGCTAAGACCAAGGTCAGCGATGACATGAAGCTGATCGCCCTTCAATCGGGGCTTACCGTCGGCTCCCTGCTATGGGGAGAAATTCAAAGGAGATGAGCAGAAACTCTGTCCGAATTCATATCAAAAGCTCAGGGAATCATCAACCTTGAGGATGCCTACCAACAGGCCTTTGGAGTACCCCCAGCCCCGACGCCCTCCGTGACTGCACCGAGCTTTGCTTCGCAAGCTCCCGCACCAGCCCTCACGCTTCCAGGAGCCCAGTTCACTCCGAGCGTGTATGGGCCTTCCGCGTCTGCTCAGACGCCGAGTCAAACCTATTTCTCTGGGTACGGAGCCATACAAACCGGATGTAGTATCGCTCCCGCCCCGTTGCAACTGCAAGCGGGAGGCCCAGAACAAAATCTGAGCCAATCGCGGGATAAACGAGGCGGAAGAAACTCCATCCGGGGGGACCATTCAAAGAAACCCCGGAAGGACTATGAGCCCAAGTTCACGGAGTACACCAGTTTGATAGACTCACGAGAGAATGTCTATCGGGCGACCTGTAATATGGTCAACTACAGGAAGCCCCCGAAAGTGCCTCACGGAGGAAGGCGTCCGCGAGACTCCAATAAGAGGTGTGAGTTCCACGGAGACGTGGGGCACACCATAAACGAATGCCTTCAGCTGAAGGATGAGATCGAGTCCCTGGAAAGAGCGGGACACCTCGATCAATGGGTGAGGATACCCATAATCTATCCCGGACAGGGAGTAGTTCACGGAGCTGCGTATTCTCTGGGACAGAGGGGGACCGCTAGCGCTCCTGGAGCCGGTCACCCCCAAGCTCCTGGATCTCAGTTCCCAGCGCTTCCTGCTCCGACCTCTCCGGCACCGATTGCCATGTTGACTCCAGGACCCAGAAAACCATATCCGCCTGGCCTTTCTCCGCCACCCGTTGACGGACACGTAGCCACCATTTCCGGAGGACCGCACCTTGCCGGAAGCACTCGCAACTCCCAGAAAAGGTACCTGAGGGAGTTAGAACACACCGGGGAGATGTGCGCCTTGGTTCAGTCACCTGCTCAGCGTCCCCGAATGATGGATCTTCCCATCACCTTCACGGAAGATGACGCCCGACATGTGCACTTCCCCCACAACGATCCCCTCGTCGTGGAAGCCCAGATCGCCAATAAGCAGGTATCACGGATCCTAGTCGATAATGGAAGCTCCGTAAACATCCTCTTCAAAGCTGCCTTCCACGCGATCGGATTAACCAAAACAGATCTGACCCCATGCCCCATCCAGCTTCAGGGGTTCAATGGGGATGCACTCATGCCCTTAGGCAAAATTCAACTTCCAGTCACCCTCAGAGGAGACAGCGACGCTTGTGCCTTCAGGCACTGCACATTCGTGGGGGTCGACTGCCCCACGGCGTATAATGCCATCCTAGGCCGACCGGTCCTAATCGATTTTGGGGCTGTAACCTCGATACGCCACTTATGCTTGAAGTTTCCATGCGACAACGGGTGTATCGGCACCCTCCGAGGAGACCAAAGAAGTGCACGAAGCTGTTATAACGTCTCCGTTCGGTCCGTCTACACGGTCCAGGAGGCAATTGTTGCCGCTCCTTTGGCGGAAAATTTACCAGAAACTAGGGGTGCCCAAGGGGCATACGTTGACGAACTCGACCCTAGATTGGGGGTCGAGAGGGCGATAGAGCCGATGGAGGAAGTCGAAGAGGTGATCCTCAACTCGGGAGATCCCACCAAAGTCATTCAGGTGGGGAAAAACCTTCCATCGGCCATTCGAGAAAAGATCGTGGCCACTGTGAAGAATAATCAGGATATCTTGGCATGGTGCCACGTTGATATGACGGGGATTAATCCTAATGTTGTGTGCCACGCACTCAACATAGACCCATCTGCAACTCCAGTTCGCCAAAAGAGGAGGCCGTTAGACCCCGTGAGGGCCGAAGCAGTCAAAGCTGAAGTGGACAAGCTGATGTCCATAGGCTTTCTCCAGGAGTCACACTATCCCGTGTGGTTGGCCAACCCAGTTCTGGTCCCGAAACCCAATGGGTCCTGGAGAATGTGTATTGACTTCACGGACCTAAACAAAGCCTGCCCAAAAGACTGTTTCCCTCTTCCGCGAATCGATCAAATGGTAGACGCTACTTCCGGGTATGAACTCTTATCCTTCATGGATGCATACTCTGGGTACAACCAGATCAAGATGCATGTCGCGGACCAGGAACACACCAGCTTCCTCACGGACAAGGGTGTCTACTGTTACGTGGTCATGCCTTTCGGTCTGAAGAATGCTGGGGCGACATACCAGCGTTTAGTAAACAGGATGTTCAAGGACCAGCTGGGGAGGAACATGGAGGTGTATGTAGACGACATGTTGGTGAAATCCAAGACCTCCGGGAACCACAGTGACGACCTTGAGGAAGCTTTCGCTGTGATCCGAAAGTACGGAATGAAAATGAATCCGAAGAAATGTACTTTCGGGGTCTCGTCGGGGAAGTTCCTCGGTTTCATTGTCAGCTCCTGCGGAGTGGAGGCCAACCCTGAGAAAATTAAGGCGTTCATAGATATGCCTTCTCCCCGAAAGCATAAGGATGTCCAAAGCGTTACCGGAAGGATAGCTGCTCTCAGCCGCTTCGTATCTAAGGCCACTGACAAATGTGTCCCTTTCTTCAATGTGTTACGAGGAAACAAGAAGTTCGAGTGGACCCCCGAATGCGAAGCAGCCTTCCAACACCTCAAGGAACATCTAACTCGAGCTCCCATTCTGTCCAAACCTGTCGAAGGAGAGGCGTTGTTCTTGTACTTAGCTGTGACAAAGCATGCCGTAAGTGCCGCTCTCGTCCGGGAAGACGGCCGTTTCCAGCTCCCTGTGTATTACATGAGCAAGAGGTTACTGGACGCCGAGTCCAGATATACAATGATCGAGAAACTCTCCCTCTGCTTGCTAATCGCTTCGTGGAAGCTAAGGCCCTATTTCCAGGCGCACACCATCAGAGTACTCACCAACCACCCTCTTCGGCAAGTCTTGCAGAAGCCCGAGTCTTCTGGAAAATTACTTAAATGGGCCATGGAACTGAGCCAGTTTGACATCCACTACCAGCCACGTGTTTCCATAAAAGGCCAAGCACTCGTGGACTTTATTGTGGAATGCTCAGGAATGAATGACCTCCCGGAAGATCCTGTCCCGGAACTTCCCACATGGAAGGCCTATGTAGACGGAGCCTTAAATGAAAAAGGAGCTGGAGCAGGGGTTATCCTAATTTCTCCCCAAGGACATCAGCTCCAGAGCGCCATCCGTTTCACGTTCCCAGCATCCAACAACGAGGCAGAACACGAAGCCATGCTAGCTGGATTACAACTGGCCAGGGAAGTCGGAGCCCAAAAAATCGAAGTATACAGCGACTCCCTACTTGTGGTAAACCAATTATCCGGAGAATACCAGACGAAAGGAGAAAAAATGGCTGCCTACGTGTCTCTCTCCCGCGGCCTCCTGCAGCATTTCAAAGGCTACCAAATCTGCCAGGTCCCCCGGGCCCAGAATTCACTCGCGGACACACTGGCCAAGCTTGCAACAGACCCGGAGATCGAACAATATGGCCTAGTGCCCATCGGGCACTTAGAAGCACCTAGTACTGAGACACAGAGGGTAAATGCCATCATCGACCATTCCCATTCCTGGATAGGACCCATCCTCAGATTT
Organism: Humulus lupulus; assembly: GCF_963169125.1. Lineage (NCBI taxonomy): Eukaryota > Viridiplantae > Streptophyta > Magnoliopsida > Rosales > Cannabaceae > Humulus > Humulus lupulus. The sequence continues at coordinate 114,927,134 of NC_084794.1, read as the reverse complement.
CTCACCACCGGAGAGCTCCCCACTGATAAAGCTGACGCAAGAAAGCTCCAATATCAAGCTCCCCGATATGTGGTTATGGATGGAAAGCTTTACCATAGGGGGTTGTCCATACCCTTCCTTAGGTGTGTTACCGGAACCGAAATCAGCACCATCATCCATGAGATTCACGGAGGCTTCTGTGGCGACCATACCTCCGGACTGAGCCTCTCCAAAAAGATCCTTCGTCAAGGATACTTCTGGCCCACCATGAAGAAGGATTGTGTGGATTATGTCAGAAAATGTGAGCAGTGCCAGAGGTACGCCAAGGTTCCACGAGCGCCGCCTACAGAAATTACCTTAATGACCAGCCCCTGGCCGTTTGCCGTTTGGGGCATTGACCTAGTAGGTTCCCTTCCAACTGGAAGGAGTGGAGTGAAGTATGCCATAGTCGCGGTAGACTACTTCACCAAATGGGCTGAAGCTGAACCTATGAACACGGTCACGTCTAAGAAAGCACTGGACTTTGTCATCAAGAATATAGTGTGTCGTTTCGGGCTTCCACGAAAAATTGTGTCCGACAACGGGAAGCAATTTGATAGTGAGCATTTCACGGACTTCTGTGCTTCGCATGGAATCATCAAAAGCTTTTCCGTAGTCGCCAGACCTCAAGCTAATGGGCAAGTGGAAGCAGTAAACAAAATCTTAAAGACCACGCTGAAGAAAAAACTCCAAGCATGCAAGGCTCACTGGCCGGAAGAGCTTCCGCGAGTACTTTGGGCTTATCGCACAACAGAGAGAACTTCGACGGGGCACACACCTTATTCCATGACCTTCGGTTGCGAGACCATCATCCCAGTAGAAACTATGATCCCCTCTCACAGGCAGGACACCTACGACCCTACCCGGAACCACGCCCTTCTCCAGGAGTCCATGGACATGATCGAAGAGCTCCGGGAGCAGTCACAGGTCCAACTCAAAATGTACCAAGGCAAGATAGCCCGACACTTCAACACAAGAGTCAAGAGCCGTACATTCGAAGTTGGAGACCTTGTCCTACGGAGAGTATTTCCTGCTACGCAGGATCCAGGAGTGGGAGTCCTCGGACCCAACTGGGAAGGCCCCTATGAAGTCCAAGAAAAAGTGGGCCATGGGACGTATCACTTAAAGAGACTAGACGGATCTAAAGTCCCGCGCGCCTGGAACGCGGAGCACCTCCGCCGTTACTATCAGTAGGCCCCGGACTATCTAGTCGAAAGTCCTTGGTGGACGTAGCAAAAATATAAAATATGGAGTTAATCCTCCCAGCTGTAAAACGCATGCCTAACAGGCTAATTTAATAAAACACGGAGAGTTTCACTCCGCTTTTACTGCATCTTTTATCCCTTTGTTCCAAGCTGCATTTTAACAAGTGACCACGCGGTCCGGAGACGTTCGGACCCCACGCTCACTTGGGGGGGTATACATGGCTAAGGCATAGCCATACGCCCCTTGAACAAAACATAAAGAGAACACCACTTATGTGCTAGCATTGTGTTTGAAAATTTTAAATTGATTACGCTTAGGTTGATTTGTTGCCATGAACATATTTGCATTACGTGTCATGTGTGCATTATGTGGTTATGTGAAAATTGCCATGAAAATACCTGCCATTATGCATCATGAAAATTATCTCCTATGTAGCCCAGCGATGAACAGGACTGGAGGTTGGGGCACATTCAGAGAGCTACGCCAAAACACCCCCCAACTTCCTGACAAGTCCTTCGCAGAATACTCCGCGACTGCTGTAAAGATTCGCTTCGCAAGCTTCAGCTCCAGGTCTCATAAAGTAATGAATGGCAAGATCTGCGACCGCTGTAAGCTTTGCTTCGCAAGCTCCAGCTCTGGGTCCCGCAAGGCGAAAGGGGGCAAGATCCGCGACCGCTGTAAGCTTTGCTTCGCAGGCTTCAGCTCCGGATCTCACAAAATAATGCATGGCGAGCTCCTCGACCACTGCAAGCTCCGCTTCGCAAGCTTCAGCTCCGGGAGCATATATGATCGATCCCCCAATTACAGCAGGCCTTGCTTCGCAAAGCCCCTGCTCCGGGATCGCACATGGTAGGCGTGGCGATTTCCCCGACCGCAACGAACCTTGCCTCGCAGGGCTTCATGCCAGGTCCCTGAAGTCGGCCACCGGGAGGTCCACAACGACAGTTAGTTTTGCTTCGCAAAGATCTAGCCCTAAGTCTAGCGACGCTCACCAAAAGAACTCCCGTTTCGGCACCATGGAACGGGTCACCTTAGCAATCCCAGCGAACAGTATATCTACAAGTCCCGGGATTGGCTATTTGCCTTAGGAAAGCTGAGTACGGTGAAAGGAGTCTTGCCGTTGGGACCAAGAAACCTTCGTAACCTAGAAACTACGTGGGAAAAGACATAAGCCGTTGGAGCTTCAAGTTAGAAATGCATAGGGTCTGGCCGTTGGAACCAAAACCTCATGCGCCCCTACAGCAGTTTCTACCATATAAAAATCTCTACCCTAAGCGCAAAATTAAAACTCGGCAGAAAAGGAAAGAAGAATGCTATAGTTATTGCAAATATTTCTGCAGTTAGGAAAGAGTACAGGGAGCTTCGCCCCAAAGGAAAATAAAAATAAAAAATAAAAAAAAAATATATTTTTTACAAAAGACAAGACCCCTTCAAGCATTGGGGGTGGCAGCGGTTTCCACGACCAGGGCCTCGGAGACAGCAGTTTCAACTGGGGACGGAGGAGTCGGCTCGTTGGAAGGAGGGACGACATCCCTGGCAGGATCAGAGGTCCTCGCCTCTTCGAGGTTTTCTGCCTCAGGGGCTCCAGCAGGCTCGTCGATGTTATAAGTTTGGACGTACACCTCTGGGCTTTGATCCCACACCAGTAGCTTCTCCCTCATGGCGTCGGCATCCTCTCCCAGGTAGCCTACTACCTCCGGGTTTATTTTCCAAAGTTGGTGCATGAGGACCACGTGAGATAAATTAATCGTCCTGTTCAGTACCACCTCGGCATCTTCCTTCTCCTTCAAGCGCTCCGCCTCAGAGGTCGCCAGCTTTGCCTCCGCGACAGCCAACTGAGCCCTCAGTTTTTCCAGCTCGGCCTTGGATGCATCCCACTCTCCCTTAAGGGAATCAATCTCCTTGCGCTGCACCTTATTTTGGTTCAGCAAGGATTGCTTCTCGGTCATATGCCCCTTGACAGTGAATTGCAAGGCTCCAATCTGTTTTTCCTTCTCAGCGAGCCCCAACTCCAGCATAGACGCGAGATCCTTGCTCCTCATGTGATCTTGCTCCTCCACGTGCAGCCTATTTTGAAGAGTGGCATATTCCTCGTTCCGCTTAAGGAGAAGATCATTTTTCGATTGCAAGCGGGCATCCAAGGTTTCCTTCTCCTCCCTGGCCAGGGATAGCTCTTCCTAGAGCTTGGAGTTTCTGGCCCTCAAGTCATCCGACCGCAGCTTGAACTCATTCTCCGCGCTGGCCCGGTACTCTTGATATTTGGCAAGATATTTCTTGTCCGCCTCTTCTTCAGCCTCGCGCCGGGCCTGGTTAATCTTCTCCATAGCCTCCCCCTTTATGCCCTCGACCTGTTGGGTCAGTTTCTGCTTCTCCGCCTCCAAGGCCTGGCGACCCGCCTGGCTCTCCTCCAGCTGAACCAGAACTGCACCCACCTCCCGGAACGAGCGTTCCGCGATGAGAGAGGCCTGCAAGGAAAGACAGCAGAATGAGTTAAGCAGAACCAAATGTACTAAGACCAATGACCCCAGAACACAGCAACTGATAGCTTACCCCAGAAAGTTGCTGCTTTACGGCATGTGTCAGCAACAGCGGGTCCTTACTGCTACTGATGGCCCATTTCTCAGAATTGAGCTCGCACAAGCTCAGGGCCATGTCCTCCATCATCTCTGCTCCGAACGGCGCCAATGTACGCCCGGGCCATCCAAAACCGCTCCAGCCGGGTGAAGAGATCTCACCCCTTCTGCCAGCTCAGCTCTCTTCACGGCAGACAGGTTGTCTGCCCTTCCCTGAGTAACAGCCTTCTCGGCCTCCAACCGCCTCTTCAAAAAATTATCAGCCCGTCTTACACCCTCCAGGAGGGCAGCGGGGAAACAGGTTGGTTTCTGAGGGAAGTGGAACTTCAGGCCAGGCTGAGGAAGGCTTGTTTGTTGAGAAAGTGGAAGAGAAGGAGAAGAAGGAGATCCCAAAAGGGTGAACTCCCTTTGGACAGGAGGAGGAGGTAGACGGGGTATTAGGGACGGTAGAGAAGACACTACCGCCCCGGTTTGTTGTTGCTGCTGGTGTTGCTGTTGTTTTTGTTGCTGTTGTGGCGGTGGTGATTGTCTTTGTTGTTGTTGCTGATGTTGCTGTTGTTTTTGCTGCTGCTGTGGCGGTGGTGATTGTCTTTGTTGTTGTTGTTTTTGTTGTTGCTTTCGCTGTTGGGGTTGTGGTTGCTGCTGGGTGGGGGTAGTCTGGCGGGGACTGCGCGCAGCCCGGAGGTCTCCATCACCTCCGGGAGAAGAATGTCTACAGCGTTTTTTCTTGTCGCCCTCAGCATCTCCTCCGGGGCGCTTGCTCACCCCGGTCGTCTTCACGGGGAACACAAGACCTTCCCCATCGCTGCTACTACTCGAGACCACCGTGTTCTCGGAAGGCCCCTTGACAGGAGGCTTCTCCACCACGGGCACGATTGCCCTCTCCACCACCGAAGACCCTTGCGCCTCGCCACTTGTCTTCTTGGGTGTGGCAACTTTACCTCCCCTACCAGCTCCGGTCTTTCGTCCTTTTCCCTTGAACGGGTCTTGACTGGTGGCGACCTTCTTGATAAGTGAGGTAGCTCTCCCCAACATCTTTGCTTCGGGATGTTCTGCAAGAAATGTACGAAGCAAGGTTAACCAACCAGCAAGCGATGTGAAAAAAAGATAAGCAGAAGACGAAACAAGTAACAACATAAAAGCACAAACAAATCCACCAGCGGGGAACAAGAAGCAAAAAAGAGAAAAGTTTGAAATGGACGACCATGCACGAGAAACGTGGATGGCCTTCCCCGAGCAAAACAAGACACCGCTTCCTGCTCCAGGAAGCTCCCGTACTCCTTGAAGTCCGGGAATGACATGCTAAGGGAAGAAGGGTCAACCATGGTGACACCTTCTGGCAGACTACCGTCACTCAAACACCCGAGGAGCTCATCTACCCTATCGCAATATCTGTCAAAGGGTATCCTACGCGGATCTAGCCTAAGGAAGCGGGGATCGAACCCCACCTGAGAAGTCCGGGAAACCTCAGACAGGCTGGGGGTGTGGATCAATCGAAAGCTAGTCTTACCTTTCCCAGAGGTACCAGCTCCCGGAGTCCCTTCATTAGGGTAAGCTGCGGCGTGGCGAGCCTCGATTTCTTCTTCCTCTGACTGGGGGTCGGGGAACCTCTCCGCCCAACTGGGGGATAAATTATTCTCGTCCTGGGCCGCCTGGCAGATCACCCTGGATAGCTTCAGGGCAATCTGCTCCCGGACGTCAGCTGACACCTGACTTTGCCCCCTGCCACTCACTGGCTCAATATTTTGGAAAGAGGCGAGTAGCCCATACTCCCTCAAAGATTCGGTGGTCACAAGTCCTTCCACCTTCAGCTCTTCCTCCGAGAGCCCCTCGTAGAAGTTTGACCTCCTTATCATCTCTGCACAGCGAGGTGTCCACGGGACGGCTTCTGCAAAATCCAAACACGAGTGTTAGAGATCCTCCCGGAAGGCAAACCAAACGTAAAGAAACAGAGTTAAAAAAGAGAGGAAGGAGCACTTACCAGGGACTTTGAAGTCCAAAGATAGGGCTGGCACTTTCTTCAATGGGAAGCCAGTCGTCAGGAACCAGTACTCCCGGAGATCTGGAACCCTCGCGGTGTGACATGTGGGACACATCACGTCCGAATACCTCTCCAGCCTATAAAACCCCACCTTGTCATGACCTCTCATGGGCTGAGACTTCAGCGCATAGAAGTATAGCACCTCCTCCGGGGTAGGGGCCTCCAGGTCCCGGGACTTGCAAAAGATGTACCACCCCGCTAGAAGCTTGTAGCTGGGGGGAATCAACTGGAAGGGGGCAATCCCCGCCTTCACGCAGAAGTTGGAAAAATAACTTCTTAGGGGCAAATGTGCCCCACACACTATGTGTGCCCAGCTCTAGGCACCAAAACCCTCGTGACTCTGAATGGCAGACTCACCCAGCACCGACAGACGGTGCCACATCAGGCCTGGGATGTTCTTCAGGCCTGCCTCTGAGGAATACAGCTCCAGCATACCGTAGTTCCTGAACAGGTTCGGCTTCTGGTCCATCTCCCAGATGGAACTGTTGATAGTCAGTGGGCTAGCCGCGGCCACCTTAGTTTTTGCTTTCCCCTTTGCGCCGGCAACAGGGGAACCTTGCTCCTGGGCAGATTCAGCCTCTACCGCAGCGATGATTGGTTCCTTTGAGGTGTTCTTCACTGAGCAAAAGAAACAAAGAAGGAAACACTCCAAGCAGTCAGCACCCTTGTCATACCCTAACGGTATTAAAGGCGTCGGGGAGACCCTCCCCGAAAACTGCTTGGAGAGGTTCCCACCGAGCTTGCTGAGGGGCTGGCACCATGCCACCCGGAGGACAGCAAGGAACCAGATTCAAACTTCGAGCCTAAGCCCGCCAAGAGAAGTGTTTTCCTAGGGGAAGACACCCTAAAGGCGTTCACGCTTATGCCCTAAAATAACAAACCAGAACAGCACAAGAAGACGAGAAACAACTTTCCAAAAGCAAATCCTCAAAGCATGCAAAGAAATGACTTATTGACTCACATCAGACACATGCCTATCAAAGCCCCATTCACGCATGCATAAAGATGACACCAGCATAAAACTCAACCCTAAAAACTACCAACAATCTGAGGTTTAGAAGGAAAAAGCAAAGTAAAAATACTTACTGGTATTCGAGCAGTTGAAGGTTGACAGAGTAACCGGGTCACTGCACCGCACGAACACGTGAAGTAAAGGCTGCAAAGACAAGCAATGATTCAAACCTAGAGCTTCGGTGAACAAACCTACTGCCAAATCGAAAGAAAGGTTTCTGGATTCCTTACCAAAAGAAGTGGCGAATTCGAAGGAAAGGAAGCTTGGAAGCTTGAGAGTTCGAAGATTTGGGAATCTGAGAATCTGAAAGCTCGAGAATTTGAAAGCGTAAAGAGGAAGAAGGGTCCGTTCCCTCGTTTTTATAACGGGAATGAAGTCATTTCGAATTCCACAGATGGACGGTCCCGATCTTCCCATACTGCATGCATCAGATCCAACGACTGGGGATGAAGCGCCGGTCCCATTTATGACTCCTCGGATGGGAATAAAGTATTTATATCCCATCATTATGCCATCTCGGGCCCGGTGTACCATTAAATACCGTCAAATCACTACTCAGACGCCTGACGCACGCATACTCAGCCAGTCACCTCACGCACACGTCTTGGTCACAGAGCCATTCCCTGCATGACGCGTGGCTCTGGCCACACTTGAGTAGTTGAGTTCAAACAGAAGAAATTTCTTTTTTTTTTTCGTACTAATGCTCAGACGGGAAAAAGGAACCCTTCCAGGAACGCAGGAGGTGACCCCACGCCTAATCTAGAAACCAGAATACCCGGAGGACTGTACAAGCTCCCGGACCTCTCAAGTTCCGTGACCTTGGGGGGTAAATGTTATCCAGATTTCCGGATAGCGTTTAGATGGATAGCCTCGGGGAAACAGAATTATCAAAATCTTTCACGGAGGGTGACCAGGGCTCGCGGATGAACAGAAAGGCTTCGCCTCTTCCGTTTAGTGTCTAGCACACTCTTTCAAGCAAGCGCGACCCGGAAGCTCGTCAATTCTCCCGGACTCCCGAAAGGATATCCTTCAGGGAAGGTCCTTCCGGGAGAAGCACTTCAGGTTACCTTCGCGGATATAGTTCCGTGCCTCGCACGGAAGAAGACCAAGCGGTCGAGTCACGGAAAAAGCATAGTTGAAATGATACTCATGTGACACAGGATCCCGCCTGACAGGTCGAGGCCGCACACATCCCAGCACGTCTAAAAGTGCCTTTTCGCCTACTGTTCCGCTGATAGCCTGGAAAAGACAGCTGCCTTTTGGCATTCCCCATATTTTCATGTAATTATACCCACGTAGAGCCTTGTAGCCATGCTACGATGGTAATTGTATTCCCTATTTACGGCTGGTGTAATTAAGACTCATCGGGGTAGAGAAAAACCCTAATCCAAAACCCTAGCTATAAAGACCTCCTCATTTTACGATAGGAAGGGGGTCAAGAAATTAGAGAGCAAGAACTCTGCCAAAAATCTCTCTAGCTTCATCTTCTTCAAGAGAACCCGAGAGAAACATTGTGAGTTTGTGAGGGTCTTATACACCAGCCATTTCACTGTAATTCTCTACAAGTATAATAACATCGACTCGTGGACTAGGGCTCGTTAACGCCTGAACCACGTAAAAAACCTGTTTGTCTATTTATATTTCTGCACTTCTACAGTTCTTATCTTTTTATTATTTTGTTTGTATTCGTTTCCGAAAAACTCGGTAAACACTAAAGATTACATAGCTTAGTGGTAATTCTTTGAAGTTATTTCCAAGGGCTCCAAGGTTCCATCCTCCATATAAGCATTTCTTGAGGTAAACTCTAGCACTTTAAACTTTTCTTTTACCATCCATGTTTGCATTGTAGGGGTACAAGGTGTTCTCACATTTCTAAAGGTCCGCTCTTGCCTATCACTCGACCCCTCTTCACACGCCCAAAGGGTTGTCCTTGCACATCCACGAACCCACATACATGGACCCGGGTATACCTTCCCCCTAGTTATATATGTATGTCCCTTTTATTTTTTATACGCTGATTACCTTTGCCTTAAGAGTTCCTTGTTTCCACTATGTGTTAGGCACACACATAAGGGTGAGTGTCTTACACCAATCACACTCCTAGTGTATTGTAGATATAGGGTTGTCTCCATGCATACATGTAGTCGAGTCTTAGCTTGCCTATGGCGTCGAGGTAGTCCTTCAAAATTCCTCCTGATGTCGAACCTATCGAGTTTTTATCTTCTGACTCTAAAGCTGATACCCATAAACCTTCCAAAAATGCGGGTGTGCGAATGATCTACATGTAACGATTGTCCTACCTTACACAAAAGGCACGGGGCCTTAAGAGTGAACTCGAATTTGTCGCCAGTGCTGGGGGTTCGGGTTCCTCCCCCTAGCACGAGACATATGTTGCCCAAGTAAAATCAACCCTTCAAGATTGCATAGCTAAAATCGCTTGTCTAGAGGAAAATTTTACTCCTGAACCTCTATATCCCTATGGTATTAGAGCTCCAGACGACCGGGGTCCTACCCATGTGGGTGTCGATAGTGGTCCCCCTGAACTTGAGTTTCTCTCCATGGTCTTTCCCTCGTTTCTTCTTCTGTTAATGGCCAGACGTCGTAGGGTCAAGAAATATACGGGTAGACGTAGGACATGTAGAGGGCCTTCTAGGGGGTTGATGAAGTCAATTGCTCACAAATTGTCTGTTGTTTCTGTCCAGGTCTCAGAGATGCCGAGGGAGATCCCTGACGATTCTGAGAATGCGGACATCGAGTTAACTCTGACCCACAAGGCCCATCGACTGTCACCAAACATCAGCTTCGTCATTCTGTCCCGTAACGATCGTGCATCTGAGCCGCCAGAAGGGCTTGTAGCTTTTAGCGACTCGGTGATCAAGTCCGGAGGGGCTTCGCCACTTCACCCTTTCTTTGTTAGGGTACTTACCTATTTCGAGCTAGCACCTCTTCAGCTGTCACCCAACTATTGGGTTGTGTTAAGATGTTTGTATGTGTTATATATGCAAGTGCACCTCCGGGGGCCCTCAATGAATGAGGTCCATCATCTATTTACTCTAAGGGCGAACCCAACAACCCCTGGCTTCTATTAGCTTCAAAAGGTTGTGGCTCTCACATGATATCCCCTTGTGGACGGCTCTATTTCCAATAGGGTTTCGTGGAAGAGAGATTTTTTCTTCACCAACAGCGTATCTACCCAGCATATGCATTTCAACACATCCAGTAAGCCTTTTCTATCTGTATATATTTATATATATTTACTTATCTTTATTCCTCTTCTCAGGTTTGCCTTACTATACCTATTTCTTTTCCTTGGCCTTAGGTCTTAAAGGGGTTGTCGACCTTGCTTTGAGGCTTGCAGCCCACGACCATGTGGCGAAGGTCTTGGGTATGCTGACTTTATGCAAACAAGCCTGCTGCCTTTATACTAACGGAAATCTCTATTCATCCAAGTTGTTATCTCCGGGCCAAGCCATTTACTTATGCTTAGTCTCATCTAAGTCTACCAACCTGAAGAACATAGATGATTATGACAATGATGAAGACTATCATTATTCTAAGGATGACATGATGGACAATGAAGATGAGGTTGAGATGGAGTCTGGGAATTACTCTTGTTTAAGATCTTTGCCTAACGGGGTCGGGGAGATTGCAGATGATGGATGCACTAATGATGTCACTTTCTGGATCTCGTCATTGGTAGTAGGTGGCGAGTTTGCCTTCACCGCTCCTCCTTCTGATTCTTCTATTCCAAAGAGGAATTTTGTTTTTCCTTCCTTCAATGATGCTCTTTTGCCTTTGGGGGCACATTTGGGACAGGCTTCCTTGGGTGCCTCACTTCCTAAAGAGATGACTCCACACCCCTCGGCTCCCCGCGCCTCTGCTGATGGATCATGACCTTCCCAATCCTCTTCCTTGTCTAGGCATGCATCAACAAATATACATGCTTCCGTTGAACCCATACCTCCACTCCTTGGAGGCACCCTTTGGCAACCCAGTATGGAGAGGCCATGAGCCATTACATGGGGAATTTTCCTCAAGGAAAATGGGGGTCTATGTATGACATTTCAGATACCGAGTTGGGTGAGGCTTATATGTGAGCCTCGATGCAAGTGCGTGTTAAAACACTTAATGTATGTTTTTCAGTTTTGATATTGCCCAATCATGGATGTTTTGTTTCGTTTATTTGTTTTTACTTAGCCCTCCATCTTGGGTCACCAATTTTTAGCCTCGAATTCTTCATCAACGCAACGATTACAATATAAACTTGAGGTGGTATTGAAGGGCCTCTCCTTGGGTAAGGCAGAGAAAAATGAGTTGATCGCATGGTCAATGATTTGGAGGGTCAGCTTGCTGGGCGGTTTGCAAGAGGGATGATGCAATGGCCAAGGCTACATCGGCCTCTCGGTTTAACACCTGGCTCAACGCCACCATCCAGACCCTCAATGAGAAGATTAGTGCTCTTGAAGTTGAGCTAGTGAATTATGAGAATAACATAGTTGAGCGCAAATTGCATGCTATGTGGAAGACTAATCCTGATGTCAACCTATCCCCCTTTGGAGACTATGCCATGAAGAAGATTGTCGAGTGGAAATGTTAGGGTGGGAACCCATAGGCCCCTCTTTCAGACTTATCATTATATTTTGTGTTATTGTGTAACCCTCTATGTTTTTTCTTTTGCATGGAACTTCTTTAAGTCTTTGATTATATGTGGAACTCTTTATGTTCGAGGTCCTTTTAAGTTCACTTTTGTGTGCATAATTTTTATATATAGGACCCTTGCTTATCTTTGTATTGATTATGAGGATGTATTGGCCTTCTGAGCCTTGTCATCCCCTTTTTGCTATCATGCGTAAAGGGCTTTGCTAAGTCCCTCTTCTTTGATGAATTACTTATGTCTTCCTTGGACTGGTGATGATAGTCTTTTTAGTGCACCTTAACTATTATTGTAAGGACAAGTTAACCCTTTGGGTTTTTGGCATCGTTTATATTTTTTTGCATGCGCTTGTTGTTTTGTGCAAGAACCGTCCTTCTCATCATTATGAAAAATACTATTTTTACAAGGGTTTCTTTTTGGACCCTTTTTGGCTAGACGACTTGGTGTCCACTCTAGGCTTATTGGTGGATGTCCTCCTTGAGGCCTTACCCCTTGTGGAGGTATTAGCCTATCATGACTTGTAGAACCTTTTGGCTCCCTTGACATCCATAAGGATAGCTAATCTTTATGATATCAAGAAACGCCATAAGCTTATTAGCGGATGTCTTCATTGAGACCTTACCCCTCGTGGAGGTATTTAGCCTTTTTCGCGAGGTTATCCATGTTGAACCTTTTGGAGCCCTTGATATTAATAAGGGTAGTTAACCCTCATGAATTCAAGAGATGCCTTGCAAGGTTTTGTTTTTGCAATATATATGCCTTCTATCCTGCTCCCCAAGTGCTTGGTGGGATTCATTCCATCAAGCACTTTGATCATTTCGCTCCCAACATAGACTTTGTCAATGTGTGTATATTTGTTATATAAGTGCTTTCATATAGAAGGAATGTAATATGAGAGATAGGAAACACTTTCATTGATAGCAAGCAGATTACAAAGGCATGTATGGCAACATTGCATCTACTATGAGGTTATCTGGGCAACCTCTTTGATTTTTAACTACTGAAGTTAACATAAGGAAAACAAACAAGGTACAAATATTCTTGCATTAGATGTGAAAGTCTTACTGGTAATATTTATTGAGATGTTATGCATTCCATGCTTGTGGCATGACAGAGTCATCCACTCACAAGTGTGAATGTGGGTTTGCGCTTCCATGTATCACCATCACCATGGGTTCTTGTGGCTTTGCAGCAGTGCGGAGGGAGGTGTTATAACACTCCCTTGCTTTTTTTTGTTCCCCTTTCGTGCTTGCTATTCCCCCATGAGTCGTGAATTTAACAGCTAAGTGATACATCGAGGTTATTGCTGTCAATTCTCTTAGGGAAGGTCTCCCTAATATTGCATTGAAAGCTGAAACGCAATCTACTATGATAAAGATTTCCGTGATAGTTGTTTGTCTGGGTTGCTCTCCCATGGTGAGGGCCAATTCGATTGTTCCTAAGGGTTTGAGTCCCCAGTGAATCTATACAAGGAGGTATGACAAGGTTTCAAGTTCATGATGCCCAAGCCCATCTTCTCCAATGCGGGGCGATATACGATATCAATAGAACTATTATTGTCCACGAGGAATCGATGCACTTTCATATTGGCTAGTTGAATGGTCAGCACCAAGGGGTCGCTGTGGGGGAAATGCACCCCTCGCGCATCTTCCTCCGTGAAGGTTATCATCGAATCATTTTCCCCCTTAAAGTTCTTTAGGGATCGCTACTCCAAGCTCATGGTGCACGGGGGTGGACATTGTCTAGCTTCCCTGACATATCTATATCATCCTTCCTCGACTCTCCTTTGAATCCTGGACCTCCAAACAACATTCTTACTTCTCCCTGAACCTCTGGGACTTGCTCTTGAGCTTACGGTGAGGATGGGCGATCCTCTTGTCTTGGGTTTTCCCTTTCGACATACCTGCCTAGGTGCCCCCTGCATATGAGTTCCTTGATTTCCACTTTCAAATGGGTACATTCCGCCGTGGTGTGGCCAATATCCTGTGGTACTGGCAATACTTACTAGGGTCCCTTTTTGATTGCTCTTTCTTCATTTGCGGGGGTCTCTTTTTGGGGACCTGGTTTTCATTTGTGAGGAAGATATGTTCCTTGGTATCTGTCAGGTTTGTATAGAAGGTGTATGGCGTTTGCCTGGGTTCACCTTCGCGTATTTATTTTCTTTGTTGGTCATCCCTCGACCCTTCGTATGCACTCTTCTTCTTTGCATCACTTGAGCCCTCATGGGTTGAGGGCTTGGATATGAGTTCACTTCTTCTCACCTTAAGGTTCTCATGACCATCTTCGATGTGAATGTACTTTTGTGCTCTTTCATATAAGTCTTCTAAGTCAGTGACCTCTCTTTTGAGCATATTATCCCATAGCTTACTGCCTGGGTGCACTCCAGACGTGATTGCCATCTTGAGTTCTCCTAAAGTTAGGATCCCTACTATTGACAGCAAGAACTCATGAACTATGTTAAATCAAGAACTTTTTGAATTGTAAAAGAAGTGAACTTAAACTAAATAAACTTCAAACAAACTTCCTTATGATTGCAAAAACACATAATGTAAATGTTAGAACTCTAAAGTGAAAAAAATAGAGAGAATGTTGAGTATATGTTTTCATTAGAAATAACCGGTTACAAAATTCTCCCAAAAATCCCCCCTAATCTCAGGTGTAGGTAGGTGATATTTATAGTAGAGCACTATTGGCTCACTGTACATGGTGGTCCTTGGGGACACAACCCTTCATATGTAGCCTAAAGATGGTAGTGGTGCCAGGATCATGGTGGTCGATTCTAGCACACGCTAAGGGTCTACGGGTGTACCTCAACTTTAGTACCTGGTTGTACCTCCACTATATTTTTAGTACCATTGTGAGAAGCTGGCTAGGATGGACCACGTCAAGTACCTTGCGCGTACGACCACTACTTGTCTGGCGTGGGGATAGAGTCTGTCATCTGTGGTTTTCAGGACCGTACCTCCATACGTATTTCATACTTGAAGTAGACAAGGTTCACCACTTGTTTGCGCATCCCTCACATGTACGTGCTCTTCTGGTCATGCGTGATTTTTCATCCTCTCAGTGCCTCCTATTTTCTTACCCCTTATATGTTGAAGTCTTTTCGGGTCCTCATGAAAGCTAATACCCCAAGGAGAATGGAAGCTAATACTCCTGCGCGCGAGATGTCGCGGTGCGAGGCCCCTGCGCATGAGACGTCGTGGTGCGAGGCTCCTATGTGCGAGATGGCATAGTGTGAGAGGCTCCTGTGCGCGAGATGTCATGGTGCAC